>NC_134041.1:49772869-51137369 GCF_965140245.1 Athene noctua
ATTCTGTTGCACATCAGGTCGTCATTTATCTCAAGACATTTCCCTGTCTGGAGCAATCTCTGCTAAATTTGCCCTTTGTTAATTTGTTTAGCTCTTATAATAAAAGGAAAGGTGTTTTTTTTTTTTCTCCCATGAGTACCCTTTCCAAGTTCTGTGAGATGATTTCCTCCAAACAAAGGTTTCCTTTTGGTTAGTTGCCTGTGCATGTACTTGTGTATCTTCTATGTGATTTCTGAATTATTTTAATTCACTAAATCCAAATGTGCAGCAGTAGTTTGAATGTGTAGCACCTGACAACACAAAAATGCTTATGGCTTCCTCTCTTCTAAGACGAAGAAATATCTATTCTGGAGGCACTCTATACATGAGACAGTTATTCTTTTCATCATATTATGTATGCCTTTAAGCCCCTTAGGTAATAAAAGATGCAAGTATGCATAGATTCAGTTACTACTTTAATGTATTTATGAAATATTCAATATATTAATTTTGAATTTGTTATTAAACTGAAATTTTTCATACATGGGATGATTCAGTACTTGCAACTGGAAAAATTCCTTCTTTGTTTACAAAATTTGATCTGAAATGGGATTGCTTGCATAGAATTGATTTAAAGAATTGCTTCTAATTAAAACATAATTTTGGACTGGGATTTTTTTTCTTTTACTTCTGTCCTTCTTTCCTCTAAGTGAAGCTTGATGCTATGAGTGGTCTTTGGATTGCTGCTCTCTGCTGTTTCCCACCCCTTCAGCTGTAGATATGCAGCCTTTGGTAACTTTGAAGCTGATCAAATAGTTAATAGCAAATATTCTTAAATTAAAATTTCTAACATAATGACACATCAGGAAAAGGATTGCCTCGTATCTCCATGGCTCTACAGGAGTCTTTGACTCATGTTTAGAAGTAAGTGCATAGCCTGACAAAGCCTGTAGTTCTCTTTCCTTTACAAGAAGGTGGCTGTGACAGCTTGGGATTCTATGATTATGTCCTCCATTAAGTCCCAGGAGAGAGAACATTTGCTTCTTAACTATTCTCAGTCCCCATTAGGAAGAAGGTGGCAGAGTGGATTTTTGTGTGTACCTCTTTAAAGCAGGTTTTAGATTCTTGTGCCACAATTTGTCATGCATATTAATCATGCTGTAATAATATAAAATTAGGCCTTGGACAATTTACATGAGTAATTTTAATAACTAAAAGTCTATGGCTTTTCTTTAAATCCTGCTGGATGCAAAGTGACATCACACTGAAAAGGTCACCTTGTCTTCTCTGGGAGCTGTTTTTTATTGAGAGTATTTGTGGCCTGGTTTAGGCCTGTGCATAAATATTGGTAAATGACACCACTTTCCCCCCCCACCTTACTGAACAACTATGCCAACTATAGTTAACATTTTCTTCATTTCCTTTTAAATAATAATGGGCTGTATTGGCACTGAAATGGCAAAATTACCGTGTTCTCTAAGGGTTATTCTCTAAACATGTAGGTGAAAATCTTTCCTGAATGAACAGCTTAAATATCTTATCCCTTTTTTCTTGTAATATATATATGAAATTCTGGCACCTACAGGGTTTTTTGCTTGATAGAAATGAGCATGATAGAAATGGAACGGGAGCCTGACTTGAAATACACCGGTTAGAAATTATTTTAGTCACATTGTTCTTAAAAGCACGAGTTTGTGTCAGAGACAATATTTTGTTTCTCATAAGTCTTAAACATTTCAGTGACACTTTTTTTTTTAACCTTACCAATATATTCCATGTCACTGATGATCAGTAACCATACACAAAACCACTATTTCTGTTTCAGAGAAATCATTGAGATTCCTTTACTGTGGTGCCCATAGTAAATGAAGCTACTGGGCAGTGGTGCTCAGACATCTCTTTGATGGTTATTACTTGTATTATTTTCTATCTCCCATTTTGTCTCATTATCCTATAATATCGTGAGACAGACTGCTCCTATTGTAAATCTTTCAGATCCTTTCATGCTGCAGCATCTCTGATACTTCCTTCTCCTCTTCAGTCTTTACATCTTCGTAGTGCTTTCATTTTGTGATTTGAGGTTTGCATTTAACTCGTGCAGATTTAGCTGTCAAGGTGTTCTTAGGTCAAAGTTAGTTTTTCCTTGCTATGGTACGCAGGCATCATTCTACTGAACAAAGTGGTAGAAAGCCAAAGGTAACTTATTGGTGTTGAACTCTTGCACAGCAGGCCCATGAACCAGTTCAATTAGGTCATTGTAATAGCTCAAGGGTATAATGAATGGCCTTGTAAATTCTACTGCTGACATATTTTTTTTTTCCACTTGCTTGTTTTTGTGAATTGATGATCATCTTGGGTGTAACTACTTTAATCCTATATTTTACAAGTGTTAGAACCATTTGTTACTGGAATCAGTAACTATAATAGAAAGTGGATACATCAGCTTTTTGAGATGCATTCAGCTGCAGGACTGATGAGCAGATTTTTATCTAAAGCATCACGTTGAACAAAATATGACTAAACATAAATCCTGTCAGTGAGTGCATAGTCAGTTGTAATGTCTGCAGATCATTACCGTAGTGTAATGGGTGTAAGAATAATAGCTGTTTTGTAAATTCTTTTGATTTTTTGGGTGTTGAGGTGGTATGTGTGTTTGGATTTGGGTTTTGTAAAACACAGTGTCTAATTATTTTATGGCAAAAATAAGATGTTTGAAATATTAAGTTTATTATATTTCTGTTTGCTGGTAATAAGCTCCTATTGGAGCATTAGGTTAGGTGATTTGAGCATTTGACTAGGTGCTTTACTGTCTTTGAATCTGAGGTGGAGAAAAAACACTAGTGATTGTGTAAGTAGTATGCTTGGTATATCATAAAAATTTGCGTTGGAAGAATAGCTAAGGGTACTTCAAAGAACACAATAAGTAGACTATTACTTAGGCTCTGGTGAAAGAAATAAAGCATATAATATAGAACCAGATAAATATATGTGTGTGTATATACGTATATGTTTATATTTGTATCCAGTAGGGCCATATTGTGGTTTGTTCCCTGAACTCCAAAACATGAATTGCCTAAACCAGGGAAACAGTTAGTGTATTTCTCTGCCCTTTAGCTACAACTTCTATCTAGAAAAAGACAGGCTAAATTCTATTACTTTCTTTCCCGCAGTTTGCAAGCAAATATTGAATATTCAGTAACTTGTCAGGATATTCTGTTTAAGTGATTATGATGCCAAGTCTTATGGCTATAAGGCCTGAACTTTTTTATATGTATTTTGAGCATGTATTAAGTGTATACAAAAAGGGAATTTCGTCTTAACTGCAAAATAGAATGATCTTTAAAATGAATAATATAATTTATATTATTTTTGGTAATTCTGTAAAATGCCTCTTCTGTCTCTTCCTATTTCTGTGCATTTTAGTTCATTTGGAAATAAAAATTGCAAACATTTCACTGAGAGATTTTAGTTTTCTGGTAACATTTTAGAACTCAGAATTTATAAAGGGGTAAAGTTTGAACACAACCTTTACTGTTCTCTGGGGAAAAATTGCTTGAGTAGATCTAAGTTTTGAAGGCTTTTGGATTAGAGTTCTTGCATGTTAGCTATAAAAGTTCATATAACACCGGCAAGATGATTATCATTAACTAGAGTTCTGAAATGTTATTTTTCAAATTATATGGAAATGTTTCCATAATCTATACACAATTAGATATGTTTTATATTTGTATTAAAATTCCTTATTCTTCTTAGAAGCTTTTTGAAAAAGCTTAAAAATCACCTTTTGCCCAGTAAACCGCTGAACACCTATGAGAGTAAAATGTCCTACAGTTGGTAGGGAGAAAAGACAAACGTATGAAAAGTTGATGTGTTTCTTCTGTGGGCATTTCAAGAGCAATAATAACATAAGAAAGCATTCCCCTTTTTGTTTCAGTAAAGAAACATAATAAATCCGACTTAGTTTAATACTATCCAAAATTAACTGGAAAGATTAAAAAAGAAAGCAGAATTAAAATAAAATTCCATTAAGACTTAGTACTAGTAGCTCTGCTGTAATGTTCTTTACCATGGGCATAGACAAATTTATCCTGTTTTTCCCCCCTACCTATGTTTTATGACTCCTTATTTGGTTTGTTTTAGGTTTTTATGAAATGCAATATAAGGAAAAAATTACTGAAATTTCTGGTTATTCTAGTTCTGCATGCATCTGTGTTGTCAGTCATGTTGTTATTGGCAGTATTCCAGCACCAAGCTGCAAAGGAAGTAACACTTGCTATTTACAATTTTTTGATTCTCTTGCAAAGTGATCATTTTACTTCACCATGTGACCATAGATTTCCTTAGATTTTCTATCTTTTGAAAGATTTTTTTTTTAACTTTACTGAGAATGCAAGTGGAATTGCATCACAGCTTAAGCTGCTAGCGGCTAAAGATTGCTCAGTGAGTATTTAGAGCTTGCTGTATGTGATCATTCATGTGCACCATCATGGCAGATTAAGCATATCCCAAGCAGAACTTCCGTAATACTTCTTTCGCAGTTTCTGTTTTTGCTGCTGTGGATTGGGATATTGGAGTGAGACAAACTTGTTTTCCTTGTGTTCTTAGTAATAAGCCCTGCTGCAGGTGCTAGAACAGAGTGAGTGAGCCCAGTTTAAAACAGTGCTGGCATTTTATCCCGTATTTATTCAAAGCTGTGCTTCCATTGACTTCAGCTTTAGTTGGCAATGCTTAGCAATCCTGTGCAGCCAAATCCAGGCTTATGTCAGGCACAGAAGAATGAAACACAGCAGTGACCACAGTGAAGAAGTCTGCGTTAGTAAGAAAGTTGTTTAAGCCATAAGAATTTTAACCATTCCTCAGGATCCAATCTCTTCCTTCTGATTGAAATACTACATGTAATGTCCCAGAATCTGGTAAGTAAAAAATGCTGAGACTTCTGTAAGCCTAAGTGGAGTTTTGGTATTCTCCTGGAAACAGTTAACAGTTCAGTGAGTGGAGGCCATCTTGTTGCTCAGCAGACTTGGGTTGTGTTGTGCCACATACTGGTGCAAAGAAGCTTGAAAATGTAGGACAGCATGAAAATGCAGAACACTGAAATAAATTACCGAAACTGAGATATTGTTCAGAATATAGGAAGCTTGGAAGCTTAATAGGAAGTCAGTTAGGGAATGGACCAAAACATATAAACACAGGGAAATATATCTTTGGAAGGGTCTAGGTACCTGAAGTTTTGCTACTTGCATACTTAAAACCCAGGCAGATCAGGTGAATCTCTCAGCTCAATGTGTGCTCAATGCTACAGATGCAGATGACCATGCCAACAAGGATTCAACACAAGCTAAAATACATGGTTAAGGATTTTGAGTATGGATGATAGCTAGTCTTGGGCAATGTGTTAGATTCCTGACATGATTTCTCAGGGTAAAACTTTTCACTTTGTGACTGTGGTTTAATCAATTAATGGTCAAGTGTGTCTGCTGCCATAATCCTCTGCAGAGGCAGAAGAAAAACATAGAACTTCAGTTTTTGGAGCAAGGTGCATGTTCTCCATGTCTCTGTCATGGGATATGTTGGTCATTTCCTTTTTTAGTTCCTTAGTTCCAATTACTTTGAGCTACCTGTTCAAGCTGAAAGAGGTATGAGGAAGCCAGGCTGTATTAAGGTACACTTCACACCTATTATGGCCCTAGCTATATGGCTTTATCATCCATAATGTAGTCAGATTTTCTCAGTCTTTACCTTTCCCTCTTACCAGAAAAGACATAGTCTTTGTATCTATTGGGAGGGAACTGAAGTAGTGCTAGGTAGGCCTTGCCCTTACATGCCCACACTCTGAGTCTGAAGGGGGCAGGACAAAGCACACCACATTGCAGGGTATGACAAAGGGAAAAAGTTCTTTTGATTTCAAATGATACGCACACATGTCAATTACATACTTCAGGTACTGCTAAGTAATCTCTGTTTTATAATTAAGATAACTTTAAGAATGTCGTTTCTCCTCCTGGAAGTTGCTGACACACTGATTATACCTCAGCCATCTCCTGGAATAAGCAACACAGGAATCTGTCCTAGAGATAAACAGACCTCTTCAAAGCACTGTTTTGATTCATTCCTGAAGCTGATTCATTGTGTGCCTCTGAAAAATTACTATGGTTGGGTAATTAAAACTAGCATAATACATATGCATAAAGTGTAAAATGCAAATTATGGTATTTTCTCATTTTAGTGTCTTGACTGCAGTTATTTTTTGGCAAAGTTACTGTTTGCTGTTTTTTTAAAAAATTAACAAACAGATTATAGACACTGTTTTGTGACATTTTTAATTAGCCTCACAAGTAAGATATTTAAAGGTAGAAAGTTGAGACCAAACTTCAACTGCAGGTCCATTTCTTTTTGTGATCCTTCAAAAATCTGATCCTGCATATGTATTTGTAATTTTTCATTATGCTTAACATATACACTTTATGGAAATCAGTGTCGTGAATGAATGTATATGTAACATCCAAGGGCTAGGATTTAAAGTTCTGGGACCCATATATTTTCTGAGTTGTTATTAGTAAGCTGTTTTTCTTTCTTTGAAGCCTAGAGTGTTGTAAGAACTGAAATAGGCTGCCATGTGTACTAGCAACAACCAAGGAAGGAGCTGCGGTCTGTACACAGCTGAAGTACAATCCAACATGGGCAGGGTGAACTTAATCATCTTCTAACTTAATGGTTGCTGTGTAGCCAAAGGGCAGTGAGTGCCTTGTAGCTGGGGATCTCTCTTTTATCCATAATGTAGTTTATCTAAGTGGGTTTTAGGATCTTTGTCTGCTCTAGAAGATCCCAGCAGATTTTCCAGGCTGTCTTGATTTTCAAATTTCCTTTCCAGATGTTTTATTCTGCTTTATCATTCTGTATTTTATATTTTGATTTCCATTCATGGTCCTAGTCCCAGAACTTCCTTACAAAGTTCCTATGTGCTACTAAGGACCTTTATGAATTGTTTCTGTTGTTGGGTTTGTTTGGCAGTAGATTGGTAACCTGTGGAAAGAATGTAAAAGGCAAATCTGGGAGATGGTACTGTATCAGTTCACAAAACCAGGAGAACCTGCTCATGCTGAGAAATAAGGAAACATCATCTTCTGTGTGTGTGTGCAGAAGCACCGGGCTTCTTGGAAGAAATTGCTGAATTTAGGAAACAATCTTCAAATCTGCAGAGTAAAAATGAGTTACTACTGCAATGAAAGCTACTAAGAAAAATGGTAGTAACCCTTTTCTGTAGGAGCTAGAATGTTAGCTCTGACTTGTTTGTTTTATCACCCGCACTACAAAATCTGTAGTCAGCATGCGTTATGCTTATGCACATGCCACAACATACTCATAAATATCTGTTGTGTCTAAACTTCCTTTACTTAACTTGCTCAGTTACTATAGTGGTGTCATCATTGCCTAGGTAAAGGGTTTTGATTAAATTGATCTGCCTGTGTCCAATGTAGGTCTAATTTAATCTTGAAAATATATTGTAGGTTTGTATGCCCCTTAAAAGGTTAGAAACATCCTGCATTCTGGAAAACCTGTCCTTGCCTTCGATGCTACCATTTTTTTCTCCCTTTTCTAATGTGTGCATGTGCACAGCTCCTTGGGAAGTTTTAGAACAAAGTAGGACCTCCCAGAGATTTGCTGCTATAGTAGCAAACTTAAAATATGACATACATATGTTAATAAAGGACAATTAAATTAAATTTGTAGGCTACGTCCTCTTCTGAACTCACGCTTTCCGGCCTCTAAGACTGTAATCTTGGGAATGTTTAAAGCTGGAATAAACTATCATTGTGGCAAAAGCAGCAGTCCTGCCCTTTTGCTCTCTTGCCAGTATTGGTTTTGCCAGCTCAGCTCTGCTACATATAGTAAACCAGATCAGGGGACTGATCCGACTGAAAAATACTTCCCCACCCCTATTTAGGATATGAGCTGTATGTTTGCTTTCGTATTTTCTCTTGAAAAATATGCCATAGTTCAGTACTGTAACACCTGACCTCCTTGCATATTCACAGTACATCTATTTAAAGGATATTTAAAAGAAACAAAAAGAAAAAGACAACTAAAATTTTTGCTTTGAGAGAATAATATAGATCCTATTTAATCAAGATACTAATATATTGCAAGAATGGATTTTTTTTTTTTTACGTGCATGTTACGCTTGTCTTTTCAATCTGGCTTTGCATTTTTTTAAGAAAATGAATATGAAAAAAAATTCTTCTATTACGTATTACCAAGCAGTAGGTTGCTTTAACCAAAATAAAGTTTTGTTAGGAAAAAAAGATTACCTCAGAGTTTTGGGTTTGCCTCCCTCCCTCGCTCCCGATTTATTTTAGATTTCCTGGGCATAAATTTTGTTTTATATTCCATATGTATTGATCCACTTGGATAGGTGAACAAGTACTCTTTTCAATACAGTATACAAATGTTGTCATTCTAAACAGCTCTAGAAGACCTAAAAATCATCAACAATGAAAACTGGACATCAGTGAGCTCATTTGAACTTTAGTGCTTAGTATAGCTTCTAAAAAAATGAAGTATTAATTCTTTGGACATCACATTTGACTTCCAAAAAATGCTCAGTAGGTGAAATAAATGTGTGAAGAAAATAATTCTAGTCCGTTTACAGAAAATACAACATTAGCATGTTGGAGAAGGGAATTTGAATCTTCAGTTTAGAGCAGGCAGACTGTGGGAACATGAGATTTTTGGCAGTAAAAAGATCTGTATTTTGGAGCTTTCTGTAACAGCAAACCTTTAATAACATGTATTTATTTGAATTCCAGATCAGGAATATTAAAAGAAAGCTTAATTATACCAGTGAACTCATCTTCTCCTTTAGTTTTATTTAAAGACCACCTAATAAAAAAGCAGGTTCAAGAGAATTAGTATTTATTAAGACAAAACTTTTGATATATTTTCTATGGATACTGCTGCCGCTTATCTGAGTATTTTAAATTTTATTCTTTCAAGCAGGAAGATTATCTTATAGTAACCAGCATGCGAAAGACATTGTTCCAGGAATTTTGGGAAATATTACAATGAAGGTTTCAGTTTGCACAGTACAATGTTATACTACTCTTTATTAATTGTAGCATAATACAGTGTACAAAGAAAACCAGCTATGATTTCCAAAGTTGTGCTTTACTTTTTTAAAATTATAGTGATGAGAATAAGAAAACGAATGTGTTTTAGAAACTTTTTGACTATAGGGGGCTGTTCTGCTACTGTCCCATATCCTCTAGATATATGTATTTAGAGTACTGTCCCATTGCTTACGGTACTCTAGATACATGGGCATGGGTAGATTGTTCCCTCCATAAGATTGTTCCTGAACTTTGAAACTGATTATTTTAATAGGCCTGCTAAAGGGGGGTGTGTGTGTGTTTGTTTGTTTTCTTTCTCCCTTTTACTTACTTAAAAAACAGAATCTGAACTATAGTGAATGAAAAACGAGAGATTCAAACAATACAAACCAACCCTTGCTCAGGTTTTTGAGTGCCCTAGTGTGAAAGTGTTACATATCCTATCTTGCTTTTTGTTTTGTCTTGCATCTAGTGTACTTTGCTTAAACCTGTGAGATTCATGTTAGACATCTGAAGAATTACTTGGTACCTTCTGGAACGAAGGTGCCTCCTGTTGTCTTCAGCATTACTTGCTTCTACTCTGATCTTAAGGTAGCACTTGTTGCAGAAGGCAGACGATGATGTTGTAAAACAAAAGTCTCTGAACTCTGAAACAATTTCACTTCTCCAGTGCAAACATTAATACTGCTTTATTTCTAAGTTCTTATTTAAATTATAATGTTTAGAATTAACTATTGTTTGTAGGTATGTTTTTAGGAGTATCGAAAAGCTCTGCATAGCTGTACGGGTGAAAGCAGTAGTTGGAAAATGAAGGGTATCATTTTAACAACTGTAGGCTTATATTTATCAAGGTTTTTGTAATATAAGTTCTTTCAAGAAGAAATGTAGAATTGGATATGGGAGTTTTATAAAATAAGAAATGAGCCTGTGTTTTTCTTTAACAGTCTTTCCTTTTTTTTTTTTTTTTTTCTTCTAGGACCGGAATAGGCCCTATGACACTTTTAACTTGCACTCTTTGGAAAATTCCTTAATGGATATGATAAGGACTGATCATGAGCCTCTGAAAGGTAAACACTACCCTCCCAGTGGCCCACCAATGAGTTTCGCTGATATAATGTGGAGGAATCATTTTACAGGTTAGGAATATTCATATGTCCATGCTTGCTTGGTGTTTAAACAAAAATCAGCTTTTCAGAATTGCTGTAAACTTTTTGTTAATGAATGAGTTGTCAGTTTTGTAAAACTTCTGTTATCCCATCTTAAGATAATCATCTCTACTGTAGGAAGATAAGGTGAAATGTGTATACATTTCTTATAAGTGCACAATCATAATATTATCTAACTGACATTTCCAAAACTTGGTTTTGTTTATTAGCAAATGGCACAGTTGGGTCTCCTGCTGCAATCACTCAGTTCAGAAAATGTATAGTGCAACTGGAGTCCAATTGTTATGTTCAACATATTATTCAAAGTTAATACCAGTCTTATTTTTGTATCAGCTAGTATACAGGGTTCTAAAAACAACCACTATATCAAGCTTACTCTCTACAGTTGTTTCAGATTTCTTTTTAAAAAATGTATCTTAATTTGGATTTCAAATTATTAGGGGGAGCCAAAAGCTATTAGATGTTGTTAAGTGCTGGGAAAGTTTTATTTATGCTACTAAACTGTTTTTTCTACCAGGTGTAACATTGGAGATGAAATAATTTCTAATACTTAGCTGATACTGAACAGTGAAAGGCTGTGGCAGCATTTCAATGAATAAATATTCCCGATCAACCTGCACACTCCTTTGCCTTAATCTTTCACTGATTAGGTTTAAAAATAGGTACATATTCTTGCTCACATGTATTCTTGGTGACTTTGAAACTGACACTAATAATAAGCCATATACAAAGGAAGTATTGAACTAGAAATGATTCACAAACTCTACGATTCCCAAACTAAGTCAGGACTCTGGAACTGATAGAGAAGAAATTTAGTTATCTATGGCACTTCCTATGCTAATCACAGAATCATCTAGGTTGGAAAGGACCCTGGAGATCATCTAGTCCAACCGTTCACCTAGCACAGTTCCCACCTACAGCATATCCTTAAGCTCTAAATCGACTACTCTTGAACACCTGCAGGGATGGGGACTCCACCACCTCCCTGGGCAGCCCATTCCAACGCCTAAAAACCCGTTCTGTAAAGAAATGCTTCCTAATAGCTAGTCTGAACTTCCCCTGGTGCAATGCTTCTAATGCTTCTATACATACTTTTCTGATGTCGTGATTGCCTCATTTGCTCCCCTTCCCATTTATATATTTATATATGTGAAAAAATATTTTTTTTTGGTCTAAGGTCTTGTGCCTTTTTTACCATCTTTCTGGGTGCAGAGGTTTTTTTCACAACCATACCAAACTGGGTTCTGTACTCTCAGCTCTTTTAACCTGTGCTTTCCACTATTATCTTGAAATTTGCTGTGCTATAGCCTTCATATGTCTTTAGCTGTTAATTCAGCTGTCTAAAATGGTAAGAGATACTGTCTTGTGTATACTGATCACAGTCCTCTAAAATAAGTGTTAACGTGAAACATAAAAAAAACAAGCTTCACAAAATTGAGATTTCTGCTGGATATACATTTCACATGGCTGGTATTTAAAAAAAAAAAAACCAAAACAAACCAAATCAAATTGCTAGTAAGTAGATTTAAGTATTTATTATGTCTTATTAAATGTGTTATAATCTAGCTAAAACTTCATGGGTTTTTTTAAATCAGTATTTATTTAAATATACAAAATGAGCCGAGTTTTTTAAAGGCTGAATTTCCATATGAACCTGAGCATGGAAAAAATGAGAAAGATTGGATTAGAAATTGTATTACTCTAGAAAAAGACCATAACATAAGTGCAATTTTGCTTATACTTCTGTTATTGTCTTTTTTTATAACCATTTTAAAACTTTTTTTTTTTTGATCAGAACATTAGCACATAAAATAATAATGGGTAAAAATCTTTAATTCTTTTGTGTTGTCCGGTCATTCTATTAAGAATAGTTTCCAATTCTCAGCTGAGCTATGAAGTGTTGCAAGTGACATATTTCACAGCTGCACGTGAGTGTCATAACACTATTTAATGTTGGTGTTTTGCATGAGACAGAAATTAAGTTCTTGGTTTCATTAAGCATCTTCATGCTTTTCAAGAAAAGTATCCTTTCCAAAGCAAACTTAATATTTTAATCTCTACTAGGTTATCAATTTATGTAGAACACTGGCTAATTTAAATGTACATTTGAAAGCAGTAGGAACTGTTTCCCTCTACTCAAAAAGTAAACTGAAAGAGTTGGATATTAATTGCAAAGTTTGAGTTGATCTTTTCCATTTGCTAGTGGGACTGTTAGTTTTACTTTTTTTCAGACTAACATTTCTATCACTTACTGGATGTGCTCCTTCTAACTCATTTTCTCACTCAGTGCTGCTCACCTGTTTTGGCCTTTCTGCCTCATTACTTAGCTCTCTTCTAGCTTCCGGTCCAGTAACTGTTGGAGAAATCTTGTTTACTATTAGTTATCTCTCTCTGTCTCTGCCCAGCTGTTTTTTTTCCCCACTGAGAGTTAATTCCCTGTCTTGCTTTCTTTTCCTCCTCCCTCTTAACTGCAGTGTTTCCTTTGCTAACCTCCAGTCTTGGCTTGACCTAGCATGCACTTTCCTCTACTGCTGTCTTCACACTATGCAGCATGACTGGCAATATTCGTGAGTGGCTGTTTCAGGACATGTTCATTCTCCCTTCCAAGAAGTGGTGTCTTCCTTTTTGTTAAACAGATCTATGTTACTATTTCAATTTCATAAAAACCTGTTTCCCTGCAAACATTGGTCTTGACTCTTCACCTGTCCCTCCAATTCCTGTTTTTCCTCAACTAAAGATGCCGAAGGTTTTCAGCTGCTGCGTCTTCCTCAAATTTCACTTAATCTTGTCTTCTAAACTCACTTTCTTTTTTCTTATTTATCCCACTCTCCTTTATAGTCTGTAATCACCCTGAGAAAATAAGCAATCAACTCTGCTTGCTTTTGCTTGTTTCTTAAGTTATTGTCACATTTTCATTTATATTCACCTTGAAGCTTTTTGAATATACTGGTTCTGCACTTCAACTTGATTTTTCAATTCCTCATAGACATTCCTGTGTGAATGCCTCTTGTGTGAAATTTCAGCTGCTCTGAATCTTACCAATTTAAGCAAATCTCAGAGCTACTTCCTCTTCATTTTCTCTCCTCTGTCTTTCATAGTAAACTGGATTTTTTCCTTTTAAATCTTCCCTTCCTCTGACATCTGTGACTGTCCTCTCTTAGGTTTTGTGCAGCTTTTTCTTGTGTAGATAGAAAGTAAAACAACCACAAAAATCAC
The DNA here is from genome assembly GCF_965140245.1 of Athene noctua. NCBI lineage: Eukaryota > Metazoa > Chordata > Aves > Strigiformes > Strigidae > Athene > Athene noctua. The sequence continues at coordinate 49,786,338 of NC_134041.1, forward strand.
AGTTTAAAAAACAAAGAAAAATAATGAGATGGCTTTCAAATGGTGGAAGAGGTGAAAAGATGAGTACCAAAAGCCTTTGATTTTGAAAATACAGAAAGATTTAATTCTAGAAAAGCTATACATGTCTTGGAGCATGTTACAAAGCCAGTGCAGCTATTTCAGGATCATTTTAGCCTGCTGCTGGCAACAAAGTCTTCAGCGAATGTGTATTTTTAGAAGTACTGTCTGTATATGTATTCATTAATATTGCAGGTGGTTTATCTGAAGTTTGAAACGTTGCTTGGAACACAGCCCCTATTGGCATATATGCCCCCTCACATCCCAGCACATACTTGAAACAAAAAATAATTATCTTGGATCTAGAACAAAGGCTCTAGATTAGAATGTGGATGGGAGGTTTACCCATAAAAGATTCTGATGAGAAGACCAAATTGAAATAGATCTGGAATATTTTCTTCTCGTTTTGGGGTGTAAGTTTTCTCATGCTCTGCATTGTTCAGTGGAGGTAGTGGAGAAGCTCAGGGGTGCGAAAGTCTCTGTTGTCTTGTTTGTAGTAGTTGAAACTTCATACCTCCTCTGAATCTGAGCTATGAACAGACTTTGTCCTGCAGGCCATGGAGATTGCGTTTATTTCAAGGTCACTAAAGCAGGTCACTTCTTTCAGGGTATGCTCCACTTGGCCTTGAGAGGGCGTGTGATTAAGTGACTTTTTGGGAGGTGTTTATTTCAAGTGTGGAACAAGAGAAAGGCTGAAGGATTGTTAGTGCAGCAGAAACTAACTGATCCTCAGTCTTGCAATACTGAATTAGTTATACTGAGCGAGTGCTAACTCAGCCTGGTTGGCAGGCTGACTTGGTGCTCTCCAGCTAGGAGAGGTAGGGTTACTTAATTCTTAATGGGTGTTTCTTGCTGTAAGAGAGATTTGATACCTAGCTTTGAGGTTTTTGGATTTAGATAAATTACCAGCCTATACATCTATTTTGCATTTCATTTTGAGCCCGAACTTGGGAGAAGGTGTTCAGTGTCAGCTCTTTGCTTCTGTCTAAAACTGATTTGTTTTTCTTAGCTTTTCTGTCTAGATAAGGGTACCCTGCTGTAGGTTCCTGTTCTGCTGTCCTTGTAACCTGGGAACTTTGTAACTTTACAAATTGTTTGCCATTTTCATGCTTTGAAATTTAAAGACTGTAAACTTATTAAAAAGGAAGTCTCATTTTCTTTTCTCCCAAGACAGTTGGGCAGACTTTCTTACTGGCTTTCTCTGCCATCAAGACCAGCTTCAGTATTGTTCTTCTTTGTCAGTCAATACTCATAAATCCTTTTCTCCTGTCAAGAAGGAGGAAATAAAGAGGAAAAAAAAGTATAGTAAAGGATTTGTTAAGCTTCTTCTAGTTAAAGACGAATTACTGTATATGGCCAAGGGTATCTGGTTGTTCCCTCTATTAAGTCGTAACAGGCCTTTATGATAAAGTGTGCAATATCCTCTGAGATGTTTCTCCTGAACTGTCTTATTTATTTGCTGAGTTGCTGATAGAATATATTATACTCTGTGAATACATGGGAGAGTGTTGTTTTAACAAGGAAAGGATACATTTGCACTGTTTCATATCTTGTTGGTATTTATATGCTGCTTCTACCTAATGCTGTAGGGCAAAACTGAATTATCAGAATAGCTATGGGTAGATGCTACTTACTACTGACTATTTCTTTCCTGCATCAAAGTGTCTCCTGTCTATGGTGTAATATGTTGCTGTTGCAATATGTTTATCCACGTCAAACTATTGCATTGCAACACAAACAGAGGCACTCCGATCTATAAAAGTATTTTGATCAGTAGTAACTAGCAGCTGCCTTTATTCTATTTTTAAATAATTAAAATATTTCAGCTGTGTTAGGTCATATGCTATGCACATGTGCTACTGACAGGTCATGAAACTGAATAAAAATATAAAATTTAGGAGAGAAATGTCCCATCAAAATATTTATTTTAAATTTACTGTTGCAGTAGATAACTGTAATATTTGGGTTTTATTCTATATCAGAATGGAAACAAACTTTGTAATGTGCAAGTCCCTAACTAACAAAAATTCTAAGGTTATTATAAGTGTCAATGTGACAAATCTTTATGAGTATTTGGAGCCAACACATGTACAAGGAGGATTTCAAGACTAGGCTTTATTAAAACTAACTTTATTGGATATCATACTGTAGAAGGACACATAAAATATGTGCTGATTATGTAATAATATTTCAGTAGAATGTACATGCTCTCTATTTTAGCATTTGTTGTTCTGAGCTTGTTTGAGACAGTACAAATGTACAAGAGTTCAGAGGTAACAACAGCATCTGTTGGGAAACCTTTTATCTTGATTTTCAATACTTGATATGCATGACGCTCATATATTTGCACAACAGAAAACTGAAGTTTGTAAAGACTGTATCAGGTCATATGAAAACTAAGTAAAATTTCAGATTTCCTGTTTACATTTAACTTGTTTATAAGGTCTGATGGCAGTGTTTGAAGATTATATGCAGCTTAGACAGTATTGTAATACATATAGAATGGACCTTTACTTTTCCATCTTGATCTTCAGTTAACTTCAATGCATGTCACTAGATTTTGTTTGGCTCTAATTGTTCATAAGCTTTTTGCAAGTAAAGCAGTGTTTGCCACATGACCTGAGAAAAGTGAAAGGTGAATGTATCCTATTTGTGTTTCCAGTCAGCAACTGAACACAAAGGTTGTGCAAATAGAACAAATGTTGTCATTTCAGTCCTAGAAATGGTGCCACCCAGTTAGAGCTTTTTGCAACACTTTCGTTAGAAAAAAGTTCACTTTAACAGCATTTCTCAAAACCTCAGTGCTCATCAGACACTCTTCTGTAAATGCACGTGAAAAACCAGAGTGAGCAGACAGATATCTTTGCACATCTATTTCTGTGTCAAATTAGGCCACTCAAGCTAATCTTTTGAAAGGAAACATACTCTGTTTCCTTTCCATTTGAAACTCTGTTTATTTAAGAAAATCCTGTCCTTTTTTTTTTTTTTTTTTTTTTGTACAGAATATGACCATTAAATGGTTCATATTTCTTAAAATAAGTGCTTTCTTCAACAATCTTGTAGTATGATCATAGTTCTTAATTTTCTGCTGGCATCCAGCAGATCCTCGTCTTTGACCTGCTGTATCTGTTTTGGGCAGGATTGGTGGGGTTTTTTTGTTTGCTTTGTTTAGTTTAAGGCATGGTGATACCGATACCAAATTTTCCTTCTCTTTATACTGATTTTTTCATTCTGCTATTGAAGACTGGCTTCAGAGACCTAAAGCTGGTTTTCTATCTTTCTTTTCTTCACTTCTCTGCAGTTTTAAGGGTTTTATATATTTTAGCATAGATTGCTAATGGAAAAGTGCTTTCATATTGGTTTATTTTATTTCCCCACAAACTCATCAATAAGAATACCAATATTGTTCTTTTGAATACAGTTCTAGAACAACATGTAGAATGGGTATATGTGTACATATACTTGTCTATGCCTTACAAGTAAAGCCACATTTCTTATGTTCATTGTCTTCCTTTTAAAGTACTAATATTTTGAAAGCTTTTCAAGCTAAAAGTGTTGGCACTACTTATATATATGCAAGACTTTTGTGTTTTATTGGAGCAATATAATTTACTTATGAAGAGTGCATTTCGTTGTGATGTATATGCTGTTATATTTTACAGGTTGCTTTCTCTACTCATGGCATATATTTCTTTAGTCAGTGATAGGAAGAAGTTAGTATCAGCAAGCTTTATTACAGATATTCATAGCTGATAATTATATACTTCTGTTCACATTGCCACAATATGTATTTGCACAGTAAAAATATATACATGTAAACCCAGTGATAGTTCTTTGTGTTTGCCTTCTGGCAAACAATATATTTCTGTTCTGCTGAGTATGTTAATATGTAAAAGATATGTAAGTCCCAAGTAGGTGTTTAAATTATGGGTGTGAATAATTGACAGACTTTAAAAAAGGGAGGGGTAGGGGGGAAGGGGAAAGAAAAAAGATTAAAAAAACCCAACAACTTTCTTCAGAGAGTTACCTTTTATTTTTACAATTCTTTATGCAAACCCTTGCTTAGATACTTCTTGCTTTTGAAATTGTTTTAGGCATGTCTCTTGAGTTAGTGTAGCATCAGTTTCAGGTGTCTGTATTTTGGGGGGAAGTGAAGAGAGAATGGTCTGAGGTCTATTCAGGTTAAAATGATTAAAACTCTTGTATATATACACACACACACACGCTTCATGCTTTTTCGCCATTTGTGAGTCATGGAGCAAAGACTCATGGTTGAGCTGGGGTGTGGATGTATGTGTTTGGGGGATATTAGGTTGTGTTGTAAACTACACCCCCAGATACCTATGGGTCAAAATAAACTTGTTTCAGATGTTTGAGGGACTACTGGTCTTGCTTTGATTTTTTGCACTTTTTTTGGTCTAAACTTTGCTCTACCCCACTTGCTACCTATCCATCCAAATAACTAACGCTGTTTTGTAATTCCTTTTGTTAGCACCAACTTTGAAATAATTTGATAGAAGAGATAAGAATGATGAAGGAGGTATTATTACTCAGGAAGTATAGCAGACCTAATCCTGTTGCCAGTTTCATTTGACCTTGCCACTGTAGTCTCTAGTCATAACTTGTAATTGATATCAATAATAATCTTAAGAACTATGTGAGAGGACGTTGTCATTCCCAGTAAGTTCAGGACAGGTCAAAAGCAGGCCAGCTTTGCTATTTTCTAGCAAATCTCATGCCAAATACTTACTGTCCAGTTGGTATAAGAGGTCAATCTTGGTGAAAGCCGTGAGGTAAAACAGCACAAGAAGTTTTACTCAATATATAACCAACATTGATTGTAACATGAAAATGATACATATAGGTAACTGTAATCTTAAAAATCCTTCACTGAGTGAGTGCTCATGTTCAGGAGCTGATTAGGATTTCACAAATTCAAAAATCCATAGAGCACCTAAGAAGAGAAAATGAATATAAAAGAGAAAATTAATAAAGAGAAAACTAACTTTGAAATCAAAACCAGTAGTTATAGGTCTGGAACTGGTTAATCATGAGTGTTTGTTTCAGACATAGGAAAATAATGGTAATACCAGCACATATATACAAAGATGAAATCAAAGATTGGTTTGACACTTAGTTGGTAAACAGATTGTGCTCATAAGCTTGAATAGCTGCTAAAAATAGTGGATATTAAAGTTGAGATTAAGGGGGCCACTATAGGCAAGCCTGGCACTGGGCACTGTCAAAAAAACTCTAGTGGTGGTAAAACTGTGCCTGATATTCAGTGTTGTTATTTCTGGAACAACATTCTCAAAACTGTTCATGTGCCTTGAAATGATCTAGACAATTAAAAAAACACAGATCATCTATTTGTGAAAGATTTAATGAAGATTCATACGTGGGAAGGGTATACTTAAGTTATTGGAAAGATTTAAGAATTGTTTCAAAACCATGACTCTCTTCTACAAAGGATAAAGTGAAGTTAAATTCTATTTAACATCATCTTATTTCCAGTATAAGACAGAAGATGCGTGTACTTGAGATGTGCTCTAAGAAGGAATTGATCTCTCTGCCATGACAAGCATGTTATTGGACATGCAGCGGAGCACTTAGCAGTCCAGCCAGAAAAGTCTCCAAATGCTGTTAGGAGAGAGAATTTAAGGAATTTAATGACATAAGATATGCAAAAGAACAGCCTGGGCTATATAAGAATCATTAAACCCTCATTTATACTCTGAAATGTTTAAAGAACAAGAAGTATACCATTGGATTAATTTTTTTAAATTATTAATTGAAAAGACTTATGTAAAAGAATGATATTGTTGCAACCTAACTGCAGTAATATAAGTGCGTGTTATAAAAGCACGTAATTTAAAATATACGTAGTAGATAGTTATGAAACAAAGACCAACAAACTGAAAATGGCAGATGTACACTGAATCGCAAGTACTGGGGATGTTGTTACCGGAAGGGTTCCTATTTATGACTTCAGTGAACTGCTGGAGACCATAACTTCTGTGCTCTAACTTCTCGTGTTTCTCCTTATTGTGCTTAAGATTGTTGAAAAGTAGTAATTTTATCCAGAGATTTAAATTTAAAACTATAATTAGAAATATGTGTTTATATAGACTTCATAAAATTCCAAGTAGCATACATGTGCTTTTCTTAAAATTGTTTTCTGATAGTAATTTCTGTGTTTAACCCAAATAGGTCCTTGAAAGTACATGTTCTTAATTACATTTCACAGTTTTACATTGCACCTTTCAATGAATAAATTTATAATTTCCTTTTTGTGCTCTCTTCTTGTTTCTTAGATAATTATGCATTTTGTAATCTGCATATGACCACTTGTTTCAATTGAATCGTTTCCTTCAAACAGCAAGATATTCAAATGTTCTAGCTAATATGAAAAGCTATATCATTATTGGTAACTAATTGTTTTAAGATTGATGTATTACCAGTCTGGTTTGAAAGCTTTTAATACAGGTGTGTTTTGAACACACTTTGTGTGTTTCTATAGAATTGAACTGGGGGACCTCTGAGCATGCACAGAATTATCCCACACCGTTGCTTAGCTCAGTGTGAGAACAAGTCCTTCTGCTTGTGCTGCTCTGTATTTTCTGCTCCTCTTAAAAGATAGCTGACAAGATCTGTTTAAAAATAGCAGGCCAAGGGCAGGTGACAAAATGTCACACAAGCAGCACCTGGTCCAATGACAGCCTGGAGGGAAGAAAAAAACAAACCCAGATGTCACGGATACGATTCTATTTCTGAAGCTGGTCAAACAGCAGAATTTCAACTTCAGCAAAGGAAAAGAGGGGGGCCCATCCAAACATTATGCATTCAAATTTTACTCTATTTTTTTGGTAGCAGTTTCCTCTTTTCTATTACTAGTATTAGTTTATAAGTATATTTTATACACCTTTTTTCCTTGCAAGTAATATCTGTAAGCTTGTGCTCATTAGTATGCTGTTAAGGAAGGGGGAATTAATGTCAATCTGGCAGGATACCTGAACTATTTTAGCACAAGCTTATATTAATTGAAATAATAGCAGCTTTAATGTTTTTGCAGTGCCAGATTTATGTGAAAATATGTATAGGAGAATTATGTCTGTAATTAGGAAATCTGAAGAAGTTAATGAAGATCCCTTTAAGAAGCTTTGCTCAGAGCATTGGAAAGTAAATATGAAAATTTTATTTACCTTCCTTCTGCCCCCACTTCTTTCTGGAGGTGCTGTTTGCTTCATAGGCTTATTGTAGCAGCACTTTAAATGTATTTTATTCAAAGGAATGAGAAAATTATAATGTGAAGAAAATATATATTTGCTTTTCTTAAACTGCTTGTGACAGTTTCATAAGTGTACTGAAACTTCTTGTTGCATCTGTTCAGAAAGAGTATTAATTACAGCACAGCAGTCTCTGTGACTGGAAACAGAAGGCTTTTGATAGAATCTAAAAATGTTGGAGGAGATTGGCTTTAGTTCTGCTTTGTCAAAGCTTATTTGTTAAAACCTGGTTTTGCGGAAGTACAGGAACTTAATGCTTATACTGGTTCTTCAGGATAGTGAGTGGATCTTGAGCTCCCATGGTTGAATGTCAAGGTAGTGAAGAAAAGTAAACTGCCTGCTGCCTTGGTCTTCAACCAACCACAAATCTAGAGATATGGAGAGCAAATGAAATGGGTTACAACACTTGTAACTTATGTACATTACTTTATTGAAATAAATTTTTATGTGGCTATAATGTTCATTTTATATCTTTTTTTTCCAATACTAATATAAATTACAGCTTTCAAATTGTTTTGGGAGATTTAATTAAGAAAGTCCTGTTACAAAGTTTATTCAGGGTAAGTTTTTAATACTTCAGCTCAGTTAAATAGTATCTAATACTAAAACTACTCTGAAGAGTGGTAGAGTTGGCTCATTTCTTGCTTTGGCAATAAAAGTAGATTTCTGTGGACTAAATGTCCTTTGAAAGAAAGTAACAGTGTATGAATTTGTTCCCACTTAGTTCCTGAAGTCATCACAGATCTTCTTAGGCCAAACTTTCAATTGTTAAATGTCATCTGAGAAAATTGGTACTATTTTGCATCTCTCTAGCTTCCTGGAAACTGGCACCAGCAGAGTTCATTGCAATTTCATGGTGAACCTTTTGTGTATGATGGTCCCATATTATGGGTCAAGAATAAATATTTTCAAAGTGTATATGAATGTAGTCCATGAGAACAATGCTCCCTCCAATCCACTATTTTTCCTCTACTAAACACTAAGTGATAGCAGATTTTAGGAAAGAGTACAAAAACAGGGTAAGCGTTCTGTCTCCAACAGTCTGTTAACTCAAGAGCTTCTGGTGTCCCAGGTAGTATGGAAAAAACATTTATTATATATATTTTTACATATTTTATTTATTTTTATTAAGTGGAGCTTTTATAATGCTGAATTCATTATTTGAAGCCTACTATAAATGGCATAACTGCAGCAAGGTTGAACTTTGAGGCCTGATTTTTGAAAGGGTAAACATAATACTTTCCCACTACAAAGGGATGTTTTAAAAACCAATTATTTCTTTATTTTGTGATTTTTCAAGTATTTTAAGTACATAACACTAAAGGTACTATAGTGTTAAATATTGTAAATATGTATTCTTGGGAAGCTTTCTTCAGTAGATGGAAGATTTGCCTACCCTGACTGTTCATCCCCTTTAGCAATTTTTCATATTAATAAATTTAATTCAATTTTGAAATAAAAACATTAAAAATAGCTTTTATTTACATTGCAGGGCGTATGGGAATAAACTTCCATCATCCAGGAACAGACAATATTATGGCTCTTAATAGTAAGTAGTTAATATCTAGTGATTAATATTGTCATGTTGAATATTATTTCTTACATTTACTGTGTATGTAGCTATACAATCAGACATAAATATGTGTAATAATATTTGCACAGAAGTTTATGTGCACTCTCTTAAAATGATTTTTGTAAATCAGTCATCTCTGATTTTGTTGGTAGAATTGGTGATTCTTTATATTGGCCTTTTAATAGTTTGTGTATTCCACAGGAAGCTTTATAACATCTGCTATAGATAGTATTGCAAAACATTCTCTGTTGTTTCCTCTTTTGTGGGTGTGTATGTGTGTTAAATCTGTAACTTTAATTTCTGATATCTCTTCAGACGTATTTCTTGTTGGGATGAGTTGTTACAAGTTTTGCACTCGTTTACACTGACTGATGGAATTTACTTTGTTGTTTTCCCTAAAACATTAAGTAGACAGGACTGGAGGGATGTTTAGACATCTCAATAAGGAAGAAAAAGTGTGGAGCTGAATGTCACTGAAAGATTACTGGTTTTGTTTGTTTTGGAAAATAAAAATAAATACAAAAAAAATCCAGTAATGAACATATGCATTCAAAAAACCTGCCAAAATGGATTTGGAAGCTCTAGAGACAGCTAGCCTTGCATCATATAGGAGGGGTGCATGGTGGATGGGATGTTAGGCACCACCAGCATAATGTGGAACTGAATTATGCAAATCAAAGCATAGTTTTTTGTCCATCTAATCCTAAGAAATGCTAACTATTTTGAAATGTCCAATTTTGCTTACAATATTGTATCAGAGGCGTTAGGATTAATTTACGAATTTCTCTAAAATTTTTTACCTTTGCACTGTATATGGTTGAAAACTGCATGGTTTTGTGTAGGACCAAACAGAATTAGAAAATAACTTATAAATGTGAAGAACTGAGTATTTGACAACATGCAAGGGTTTTAACATTTGGCTTTAAATGCCAAATTTGGAACCTATAAGACTTTGTGCTCTTTGTCTTAGTTTTACAGTGTTAATGATGAGGTGATATTTTGCAGTTTCTGTTGTCATAATTGATATATATATGCCTCATTTTCTTATGGACACGTGAAATTATGGGAAATCAAGTAATTAACTGGGAGAAATGCTCCATTTAATTAAGGCCTTTATTAAAAAAGGAAGCTGTTCGAGTGGGTGTGCGTGTGCATAAATAAATTCTACACAGGACAGTCTGCTGCTGTTTGACATGAATTCTGGACTCAGAATATATTGTTTTAATGTGGGCATTTCAATAAGCTGATTGCAAGAGTAATATAATTGTGAGGATGGGAGATAATGATTGAATTTTGAGTTATTTTTAAACATTGACAGTTACTATGAAATATATAGCAGTATTTCTTACATTGTCTTATAGAGTTTTTGAAAGACAGGAACGAAAAACTCATAGAAAAAGCTATACTGTATATGGTAATATATCAGATCAGGGTTGTTTCATTTTGGGTCAACTCACTTTTATCCTAAATGAATGAATGTATTCTATTTTGATTTCTGTCATGTCTAGATAAACTTTAAAAATAAAAAATTTGCCTTTTTAATGGAAATAATATTTCAGAAAGTATTTCTTCCCATCTAATCCCTTTGAAATTTTTATAGCAGCTGTAAAATTGTCTAATTGTTTGTAAAAAGTAATGATCCTTTGCAGCTGTAGTCCTGGTGTATGGCTAAAATACTAGTTTAGCTAATTGAGGGATCTAAACAAAATATATTTATGCATTTCCAGTATTTAAAATGTTATGGGTTTATTTGAAATATTAACTGTTCACAGACTTACATAAACCTGGAATCATAAATATGCAACTCATGCAAAATAGTAGTGATTGTTCTTTTGAGTGAAATTCAGCACAAATCAAAAGTCTGGGTAAGTTCCCATATATTTTTCCTCTCCTGCACCTCTTCTCTCCCACATTCTTTACTAGGTGAGACCACACCATTTTTGGCCATTTCTAAGAGCCCAGAAGCTAGAATTACTGTAGCATGAAACCTGTTGGGTTTTGCTCTTAAATCTTTGAGAAGTTGCGAATAAAAACAAGTTTTCAAGTACAAAAGATTTAAAATTACTTTCTGTGATATAAATTTTCTGTTTATGCAGCTAAAACTGAGAAATTTAGAACTATATAATTCCCATGTGATCTTTGTCATAGGCAAATACACTACAGAAAGTTAGTTCAAGAAGAAATAATCTTTCCTGTGCTAGAATGGTTGTGATTTGGGTTTAAAAAAATAAGTAAAATAAAATAAAAACTACCAAAAGATATTTCATCCCAGTAATTTTTGGAACAATTTGGAGAACTTATATAACTTCTTTAAATCATAATACTTGTAATATCTATATATAATTTATGTGAAACCAAACCCTGTGCTGGATCTGCATATCCAGCCTTCACATTCTATTTATAGTCATTGCTACAGAAGCATTTTTCTCTTTTCCTGCGAAGACACAGTAATAATACTTAAGATTTATTAGACTGATTTAAAGTTCTCACTAACAGTGTACTCCGACTTTCGAAGCTGGAAGACAGCATAGGCTCATGCCAACAGCAACGTAAAGCTTTACTTCATGTGTTGTAGGGAAAGGGGAAGTTTTCTCGGGGGTGTTGGTCTCTTTAGCTACTTCTCATCCTTTATGGCAACACTTTTAACTGTACTTCAGCTGGTGTTCTTATTTACTGATTACAGCCTTTTGAAACTAGGGGTTTTCCTGACTGACTGTTTTGAGCTACTCTCTGTAAATGTTGAAGGGGATTGTTTGGTCTGAGGGAAGGTGTTTCTTAGTTGGCTACTACCACTGTTTTGTTCATCATTGTGCAAAGCTATAAATCGTCATCATCTCAAAGCACTGAGTTCTGAAATAATAAAATTAGGAAAATAAATTATTTTTAAATGCATAATCATTATCTCGTCATTAATGGCATTATTCTTGTGTATATACACAAGAATAGAGTTGCACATGTGTGTAAGCGTGTTTATATTGTAGAGGTGCTTGAAGTTCTCTGTCAGAATTAGGCTTCTATTGAGAAATGCAGTGTTCAAATGTTGAGACATCTGAGCATAATCCTAAAGAACATCTGAACAAAAGGAAGATGCAAATATTTAGATTTGAAGCATTGTTCAAAGGGGAAAAACTATAGTGTTTGTCTGTACTAGCTCTAATTGAAATTTCTGTAACTGAAGAAGTGTTTTGAATCAAGTAGTGACATCAGTTGTTAATTTTTTAATAATGTAATTCATACTGAGCTAAACAGTATAATTTTTATAGACTTTCATTTACAGCACCTTATTAAATACAATTGATACTGTAATTTCTAGGAGAAATGAGGCATAAATTGAATGACTGATTGTAGTTATGTAAATTCATGTATGGACTTAAAGAGAAACCATACACTGCTACTTTTAGTAGATGTTTGCAATATTAATTAAATCATGTTTACAATACTAAGGAAAACCTGAGAATAAATTAACTTAAAGGCATCCTCCATCCCCTTTTCTTGTTAGTATTCACTCCCATTTGCAGTCATACATTTCTGCAGCCATTGCTTCTGTTTGGGAGACACTGGACATTGTCTTGAGTTAATATGTACTCCTTCTTCATGAGCTATATGAATAGGACCGAATGATCAGCATTAATACATGTGCTAGGTAGTAAGCTATCTTTAATGCTTCTTGTGAACTCCAGAAATCCAACAATAAACTTCAGTGGGAGAGAAGTATAGCAGGTGAAAAAGGGAGATGGGGAATAAATGATGGTGTGTGATCTTTCTAAAGAAGCACTAAACTGTACTGCTGGGATTCCAAATGAACTTCGGTAAAATGAGTTTAGTTTAAAGGTAGTCAAACCAACAAATGAGAAAAACCCCTTTGTGATATGCTGAAATTTTTGTTTTTCCTAAAGCTCTTCTGCACAGTGACTTTGCACTGCTGTTGGGCTTCAAATGTTCCATCTGCTTCCAATGTTCATTCTTGTCTCATATGAAAATGTGTCATCTGTGAGGTCTGGTACTATTTAATCTCCATCTGACTGTCTTTTCATTAGTGTCACTTAGTTCTGTTTGTTCTGAGTAAAATAATTTGCAAAACACAAGTCAAGGGTTTGGGGCATCTTTTCAGACGTTTGGGGCATCTTTTTAGATGTTTGTGTAGAAATTTTGGTTTTGTTTTATTAATGTAGATAGTAATTATGTGGGGAAGTCATTATGCCATGACAGAAAATGTAATGGCAACAAACAATTTCATTTTTTATTTTCCTGCTTCTGTTGTTTTTAAAATTGCCATGTCTCCTTAAGAGCTAATGTACTTGGCTGTTCCTATATTCTGATGGATTGTTTTCAAGCACATATAGTGTTTAGATGTAATGAAATTGCTGAAATAGCATTTTATATTTAAATTTTTTCCTGGTGCTATTGGTATACCTTGAAATGAACCACTCTGAATAGAAGATTTATTGAATTATTGTTGTCTTGCAAAATCTTGGGTTGGCAGTTTAATAGCTAATAAAAGCTTGTTTTTTGTAGTGATAATATTCTGGGAAAATGTGCAGCTAAATTTCAAGAGGTATCACTCTCTTCTAATAATTTGTTTACCTGCCTATAGGAATTTAACTGAGCTCTTCAGCCCAGTTGCCATCGTCTCATTTACTAATGTGTTACTAGCTTATCAACATAGAAGGAATAATAGAAAAGAATAAAAGACACTGAGGTTGTTAATAAGGTTTGCAAAACTAGGCCTAATTTAATTGTTAAGAAATCAGAGTTTATTTAACTGTAGGGGAAAAAAATGAATGATATTAACTGTGACCTAGCAAAGGCGGCAGAGTCCCAGAGTGTGCGAATTGTCACTTTACACATAGCCTTGTCAAGTTTTTCGGAACCAGCTTTACCAACAGTTAGTATTGATGCTGTCTTGGGGGCTGTGAGCTGGACTAGCTGGTATCTCAAAGTCTCTTCTATACTTGTTTAATATGAAAGAAGGGACGAGGGGAGGGGGGCAGTGAAGCAAGAAAACATGCTTTTTCATCTGTCTTCCCTTCAGTTTTTTTATATTAGCATCTGTATTTTCTGAGATCTGATTTGGTTATTACTGAAGGCAGTATCTCTTATTAGAGGCTGCAAGTCTTTTTCTAGAAGATTTCGTAAGTTATCTTCCTTTTAATCCAACTTTATACCTCTTTACTGCCTTCTTGTTTGTTTGGTTGGTTGGTTTTTTTCCCCCACCATTTTGCCTGACTCATAACCTCACCAATGTGCTTTCCTTTCATCTGTGTGATCCTTTCAGTTGTGGGTGAGTGCCATCTGTTTCTGCAGAATTTTAAGAGCAAGATTTGCCAGGCTATTCCACAAGCAATATATGTGATGTAGAAGAGATGAGGCAGCAGTCTAGAATGAAGTTTGGTAAATTGGAAGCAATTTGAAGGAAGTTCCTATCAGCATGGCTTTTAGAAATGTTTTATTATTCATCTATTTTTTTAAACTAAACTAAACTAAAATAAATAAGCCTTCCCTCCTGCACAGATGCTTGGCTGCTCAATATGCCTAAGGAAGGAAGACCTAAGCTGTTTAAACAATAGTTCTGAGTATCAAATGGAGTTCACATGTTTGATCAAGTGTTTGAGGTCCAGTGTGTGGGCCTTAATCTACACGCATGCTGTATGCAGTGGTATTTTTCTGATGATGGGATTCAATTTTATATGTATGTCAGTGTATGTTATCAGGGAGATTGTTGTAATGCTTGCATTGCTAGCACTGGAGAAAAAGTGAGCCAGAAAGGACTGTTGAGGCTAATATCACAAATTATCACAGCACCTATCTGCACATCCAGCCCATCTATCAGTGGAAATTGAGTGGTTCAAAAGGTGATTCTCAGCTAAGCAATAATTCATACTAATTCAAATTATTTGGATTATGTTTTCGTTCAAAGACCTCTTTAAAAAAGACTGGAGGACAGAAGTCTTGTTCTTTGTAAACAGCTTTTCTAGCCATAGAAAAAGGGGAAGAGCGAGCATTATTTTTTTTAAACAAGTTGTTCTGTTGCATTGCTTCTTATGAAAAGTAACCCCTCAAATCTCAAATGCTGAAACATGCTGAAGTAAAAATAATTACAAATGCTATCCCTGAAAAAGTGGGGTGAGTGTTCTGCAAATGACAGATTAATATATAGAAAACTTTAATTGGAAGCAAATAGATTTCTGTGCACATAAAGCTCAGTACAAACATACTATGGCAAGGAACCCAAAAATTAATATAGTCAACCAAGATTCTCCCAAATGTAATTCTTATTTTTCCCCATACGTTTATGCACATGACTTACTGAGTTTTATCATGTCATGTGTATTAGCTTTCTGCTTATCTAGATAAAACACATAAATTGTTATTCAAGAAATAGTATTTTTTATGCAGTAAATTCATGCTGGTTCAAACATTGGCCTCATCTTTGTCTGTGAACTGCTTTTGTCAACCCTGAATCCTATTTTAGTTAGTAAAAATATTTAATTTATTCTCAATACGTTTATGTGCATATAATTTTTTTTACATTGATTACTACAGATTAATTTACTCAAACTGCTTCTGCTTTAGCTACTGCCTTTCATATACCTACAACTGTATGAAAATCCACTCTTTAAATTAAAAAATATTCCTTACCTAGCTCTTACTCAGTGATTTTCCAGTGATATGGTAGATACTTTTAAAATTGTAAAGATGTAAATAAACTTTATTTATGTACATTATAGCAAATGAAATGACTGAAATGAACAAAGTCAAGAATGTTTCCCAAAGGAACTTTGAATATGTAGCCCAAAGTTTAAAAGTCTAGTATGTTACAAAGATGCAATATTCATGCATCTCATCTCAGAATTTTATTATGACCCAAAGGAAATCTTCAAATCAGTTGATAGAAATTCTTTGTTGCATGCACTTCTTGCATCTGCATTTCTTATGTGCACACAAATACTTGATCTCAATCTATGTATTCTAATGACATAAAAAGAGAGTTCCTAAATTATTCTGTTCATTTGCTTTCTGTTACTTCAGCAAAGCAAGTTCTTCAGTGAGTTCAAGGTGTGTGCTACAGAGATATTGTTATAGCAAAGATACATTGCATAATTATACTTGATTCTATCACCTTCTCTCAGTTTGTAAATTCATTTTTCACTGACATTGCAATTTATTTATAAACTTCCAGATCTCTAAGAGCTTGAGATCTCCAATATTCAAAAGAAAAAACTTGACATATTTTTCTTTCTGACTGTAGAAAATTATTGGACAACTCATAGTGTCCTAAAGCAAGTATTGTTCTGAATTGCTGCCTGCTTCAAGATTACAAATAAGTTTTTCAAGTCACAAGTAAGATTTTGGTCCCTTATAAATCAAGGAGGTTCCCAGTCTTCTCAAATAAACTTTCCTTTAGCTCTTCTAGTTCCAAAATTTCAAATCTGGATATGTTGACTTTTCTTTCATAGATATAATGCTATTTTAAGTCAATTTTCTTAGAAATGTATATCTTTGATATTGTGGACACTTTATTGCATGAACAAGATAAGTACCAACAATGAAAAATGTTTTTAAAAATCTCAAAATACTTTCTATTAAGTCTTCCATAAAATATAATAGTACAAATAAATGGTGTCGCTTCCTTCTATATTTGAAATCACCTGATCAGATTCAATTTTTTAGCTATGATATGGAAAGAGTGCACATCTAGTTCTTTTGAGTTAATGTGCTATGGATTCACAGATGTATTATTCCCCTGAAATGCTATTTGATCCATATACAATGTGCAGATCCATTCCAATATTGCAATAAAGGAATGAAAAAAAAAAAAATCAGAAAAGAAGTCTTACTGAGCTCAGATGTCAGTAAAGTGTAAGTCACTGTCTTACTTGGCACATAAGATCTCATGGCTCAAAGATTTCAGTTCCTCTAAAATAAGAAAAATTTTTAAGAGGTGTGCCTAAACAGTAAGGACTATTTTCATGGTCCAGTGTAATTCAATAACATTATAATAAATGTGTTTTCAGTTTCTTTAGTTTGTTAGAGTTCTCCCAGTAAGGAGCATCGTGCAGTCTTCAGGCTCTAGCACAAATTAATCCTGTCCATACCTCTGCTGAAATCTTTGAAGAGGATATTTCACAGCTTGTCAGTTTTATGTTGCTGTTAGAATCTGATTTAAAAGACAAGTCAATTGATTAATTTGGCCATATTATCTCCTATATGAACATACTAGAAGTACATCAGCTTGTCTATAGACTTTAATTATCCCATTTTTAATAAGGTTTGATGCATTTGAAAAGGTTCTCCAGAAATTTTCTCTTGTGAGTTATTAATTAAGCCATAATGAAGCTGCTGAAAGCTTTTGAGCTGCTTGATGTAGGTGAACAATGCTCAAGTTTCTATACAGAGCATTTTCTTGATAGTAGTGATAGTAATATGTTGAATAAATATCAGCATGTGATTGATTGGATTCCTAAAAAAATATGTTTTAAGAAGGTGATTGCATTTCTGTCATGCTTGTTAATTGTTTTGCCAACTTTCTCCCTTGTGTAGCTAGCTGTCTTCCCAGGGGAACTTCTCCCTCCCCATAAAAATTGAACCCTTAACTAGAGATTAAGCTGTTAGAGTGGATACTCATTGTTTCACATGACTAAGATCTGTTGTCTCCAGGAGATGAAGTAAGTTGGGTTTTGTTTTCGCAAGTGTTTCTTAACTTCAAAGGCTTGGTTCACAGGGATATTGAACTATACATTATTATTAATCTCACTTGTACTAATGTATTGTGTCAGCATTTAATTTAATCATGTCAGATGATACACATTTCTGGATTGAGCTTTTATGGAGTCATCACTGATGCCTATTTTTCCCAGATGCCGTTGATTTTTATTTTGTATTGTCTTATAACTGAAGTGTATTACAAGCCTTATATGAGTATAGCCAGCCCAGTTACAGGTGTGATTTGAGACCAGAATAGTAAACTAGGAGCCCTAAAGCATGTGCTTTTTTTTTTTTTTTGTGGAAGAGTGTTCTCATGGCCTTTCATGAATAAACTAAACCAATGACAGCACATAATTTTGTGGTTTTTAAGCTTTTTAAGCCTTGGGTAAAGCTAATGAGGCTGATAATGAACATCAGTTTCACTGCTCTGTTTCAATTTTCTCTATCCCTTTTGGAAGCTTCAAATCTTTTTGTTTGTTTTCCACTTAGCTATGCTTTTTCCTTATTTTGTATTATCAAAATCGTGAACTACTAGAACACAACTTTCTCTGGATCTTATAAATGTTCGTTCTTATAGTCTGTCTCTACTGTGGCTGTACTGAGTTACCAAGAGATTAAAGAAGCTGAAATGCTTTAGTTTAGGGAGGAGAAGGCTGAAGGTGAATGTGATGGAGCCTTAGAAAAATCCCAGGGGAATGCAAACCTGCTGTTCACCATGTTCCACAGAGCTAGAACTAACGGGGCAACTGTTGAAACTTGTGGTAGACCCATTTAAAATTCACAAAAGTGCTTTTGTAGTTTACTTTTGGAACTTACTGCCACAGGAATTTGTGGAAGCAAATAGTATCAGCAGGTTCAAAAAAGCATTAGACAAATTGTTAGCAAAAGCTCTTTAAGCAGGTATTAGAAGTAGGTGAGAAAGTCATTGGATGAATTGGATGTTAGGCGATAATGAATGCTAAGGTAAGAGAGGAGAAACATATCACTAACAGTGGCCGGTCTAACATGCTCTTTCTAATGTCACTATTGACAACTGAATACATGTCTGGATGGTTCACTGGTCTTCCTCAACAAGGCATTGCATATGAGCCCTCATAGGTGTTCTAGCTGACCTATATTGTTCATGTCTACGTTTTAACACACACTAAGTTTATAAGAATATTTTTTAGTCAAAGTCCTTTCTTTTCTGTAGGTTGTCACTTGGTTTCATCTTTTTCAAATAAATTGCAGAGCACCTGCCTTACTACTAATAATTCTGAGAAATCGTTTGTGCAATTCTGGTATTTATTTACATGGTTTGCTTTTATCACACAAATTACACAATGTCCCTTTTTGTGTTAGAACCTTCCAACACAAACAATGGGGCAAAACTAAACTTATTCCCAGCCTAAGTAGTGAGCTCAAGAGTGAAGGTGGTTTACTTGTTGATATACAATAAGCAATGTTCTGTTGCTTGACTGTGGTCTTGGTTTTCAGGATGTATATTATCTGAGCAAAGTAACTTTAAACAGTAGAGTAACTTCCCTTGTCCACAGAACTTTTTTTTCTCTTGCCAACATTGCCAGACTGTGGATGTTCTAGTCCTCTGCCTTTCCAGGCAAGGGTTGTTAGGTCACTGCTTCCTTCTGAATCCTTGAGGGCTGTCTTGTGTGGATATGTGCTTCCGTGTGTCATGAAGCTATGCACCTCTCATAAACCATGTTATCTCAAGAGTTTTGTGGCTCTTCATAAAATATTGTGTGTTCTTATGACACCAGTAGCCCTCTTCTCCCTTGACTGTCAGATAGATGTTTGCAAAATGCAAGCCTTTAAAGTTCCTTTTCATCAGTTTCATATAGCTTTCTTCAAGGTGCAGTTAAAATTTGAGCATTTCAGTTGAGTGTGTTTTAATTTATTGCAGTAATGGGTACCCTTAGCTGCAGGCTTTGGGGAATTCCAGTAGCATTAGCACTAAATTTCCTTAATTGCATTGCAATATTTGGAGTTTGAAGAGTTTGTTTTGCTTGTTTGGTAAAAGCTTAGAGTTTTGTTCTTCAACATACAGTTTCACATTTGTAAAAATACACTCAACTTCTGGGGTGAGGTAATAGTTCGAGGAGAGTTATCAGGAGTTAAAAAAGAATGTATTGTTCCTTTGTATCTGAGTACATGCAATTTGGAACACAGTGATTATGTAACTTTCTACCTGTCAGTTAAAGTTGCAAAGGGATGGAGAAACACTAACACAGTGGTGATGGTTCTGGGAGTTGCACAACTGATCAGTGTCTGCTTGCAACAATTTCACATTTTACATGGGAAAATGTGCTCATCATTTCTTAAAGCAGCTATGTTTTAGTCAATACTGTAATGTTCTATGAGGTACCTAGGAAAGAATTGCTTTTGTGTTGAATTTTTGCAACATATAAGGAGATGGTTTTTTGTGCAAAATGACGTTTGTATTTGGCACCAAAACCAGTACATGGGAGTGGCATCTTCGGTGGTGGGTACAATTTTAGGAGCTCCTAGTCTCTTCTGTCTTTCGTTGGAATTACCTAAGAAAGAAAGTAACTTCAGATATATAACACTGATGATTTCTTTGTAGTAGTGAAATAAATTTCTTTTTGGGTTCCAAATGTCTTAATTCAAGAATAATTTCTAAATTGTTTATTTTTTAAAATACTCACTCAAATTGGAGGCATTACGAAATTTACCCGATGAACCATTCCTTCTATTAAGTCTGTCGTGCTCTTAACTTTGACTTATGAACAAGATGGCTATTTTTTAACTTGTCTCATGTGACACATTCTTATTTTGCATCCTGTGTAAACAACATAATAAAGCATGTGTTGACATTTTTAAGTTGCTGTGACGAGTAACTGTCAGCCTGTTGGAAAAAATAAGATTTTAATGTAGACACCAGATAAAAATGAGTTAATTTTCAAATTATGTGTGTGTATGTATAAAATATAAGCAACAATGGTGAAACTTCACCTTCTTTGAGTATTTAACTGTGATGCAATGTTTTTAAATCAGCAAAAGCTGACAAGGTTGTCTTCCTGTTTAAGTGGATTGCACTGTTTTCCCCCTAAAATTTACAGGCAATTGTAAATATACATTCAGTAGAACTTCTTTATTAGCATAAAGATTATGTGTGTGAGTGCATAGATAGATAAAAGTAATATTACATAGTGCAGTATAACATGGAAGTGTTATAATACATGAATGGCAATAGATTATTTTAAAATTTACAGAAGTCAGTGGTAGATTTCTGCCATCATGTACTCTTGTTCAGAGCCTTAATGTTTATATTAAGCATGTAAAGCTTGCTTTTCTTAAAAAGAAACATGGAAGTATTTTTCATCTCATACTAAAGTTATTTAATTTTTAGTATTCTACCAATTCTACTTGAAATTCCTCTCAAAGTATGTCGGTAGCTATAGCTTGATACGTGCTTACTTTTTGGTGTATGTATGGGCAGTCAAGATGAGGACTTGCTGCATGATGCCTGACAGTAATTCTTTGTCATCATAATAAGTAATGAAATACAGCTTTAGCTGTAACTAGAAAGGAGGAGGATTAATTTTATTCTTGGTGCAAAGCCAACTCCAGTATTAATTCCTCCTGTTGCTTGCTGTGCAAGGAGCAGAGTCTGTTTCAGGGTTTACCAACTACCTCACTGTGGCTGAATAGTTGTTCGCACAAACAGCTTCTACCGTCTTTTATGTTAAACATAAATTGTGAAGCAGTTCTTTATCATAGTCCTTGAAATTTTTAAATCTCCCTAATGAAAAACTCATGTAGTTGCTCTTCTGTGGCCTTACTGATGGCAGGAGAAAAAGACACAGGTGTATGGTGTCTGAGACCATGTTTCTGAGAAAGGGTTGAGGAAGAAGCAACTTGGATAGAAGAGAGGTTACTAGTGCCTGTGCTGAAGGAGGTTCAGCCTTGTTCTGGGTAGCCCCTGGGGCCACTGAGAGGTGACAACTAGGGGACCAGTCATCAGATTAGTAATACTCAACTAGCCACAAGTGACCTGTCACATAATTGCGGGCCAAAGAAAAGTAGCTAGGGAAGTGGAGAGGTATGGTGGGACACCCCTGGAAGTGTGTTCAAATATGGAAATTAAAAAATGGGGTTTGTGGTAGAGGACACTTGGGATGTAGAAGGAGGGCATGGGAACTAAATGAGGTGGGCCAAGGGCTGTAGGGAGAGTTAAAGGAATTGCACCTAAAACCTGGGCATGTGTGTTAGTTTTGGAAATAAGAGATGGGGATGGGAGGGAGGAGGAACATAGTATTGCAATGAAGAGAGAAAGAAACAAAACAGGGCTCTATTACCTATTGCCTAAGATCACTTTCTGTTGAAAATCTCTACCTGATCCTAGCCTTCCACATTTGATTACCTTGTAAGACCACTGATATCTTTTGTGAACAGATTGAAGTCCCTGTGTAGAAGACACTGTTTTTCCAGATTATTTTCTGATATTCTAAAATTTCAGGTCAAAAAATGCTGGGTTTTGCATTTCTTGTTATATTTCAAATTATGCTTCTGCACTTGTACAACATTGTGGATTTTGCCATTGATACATGTCTCATTGAAATGCTGTATTATTGATGCTGGTAGTTATAAAGAGGTTTTTCAATCTGTTTTTATTTGTCTGAACATACTGGCTATTGAGTTCATATTGTTTTGGTAGGATTTTAGTATTTACAGATGGTTAATTATTTAAATTGAAACATAATCAGAAAATATGTTCTCCACAACTAACTAATAAAATGCAAAATGAATTCTTTTAATTAGGATTACTGTTGATAATGTTTATTGACTCTTAAAACCATAATCCATAATCCTAAATTATTATTTTATAGTACTGTAAGTCTGGTGTGCCTGATATTTTTTTTTAATACCTTTGCTATGTAGAAAACTTGCACAGCAGGTACGTTCCCTTTTTTTTTTCCCCTCCTTCTTGTTCTTCCCCCCCCCCCCCCCCCCCCCCCCCCCCGCTGTGTAATCTTCAAACTTTTTCTCTTTTCTTGGGTTGTTTGAATTTCATCTTGCACTTTTTGAATGTCTTTTTCTTCTTTATGGTGGGTGGGGCAAAAGAGAAAAGGTAGAAGCTACATTTTCTTTTGTTTTTGAAGCTAAATCTAATGACAGCTGTACCGACAATTTTCTTCTGTGTTTACATGCAGCCAGGAGCTATGGGCGGAGAAGAGGTAAAAGTATTTACTAAATGTTTTTTTTGCTGAATAGTGGGGGAAATAAATATTTAGTTCTCTTATAAGATGATTTTACCAATTTCAACATTATTTGGTTGATCAATTCCTTTGTATAAATCAATTTCATATTCTTCATTTGCAAAACTTTTTAATAGCAGCGTAAAGTAATGCTGATAACTTTAAGTGTGTTGCTATTACTAGTGGTTTGGAGGAAAACTGAATGTAAAGACTCTTTCATGACACATTTATGACTTTAAATGTGTAGTGTTTCAGAAGAAAGATTGGTTCCAGGTTTGGGGTTTTTTTTAGTAGAAATGCAATGTTTAGCTCGTACATTAAACATTTCAAAAATACTTTTTTCTTAGATTAAACACCTTTCACACTTGAGTATTATGCTGGATTACTTTAGGTGGAACTTTGTTAATGCCAATACTAATAACTATCCTCAACAGTGGATATTAATAATAGCAACAAAAGAGACAACATTTGCGCATATTTTAGCTTTGTTTCATCATAGGCAACCCGTAAAAAATAAAAACAGACTGAAAACATTTTGCAAATGACAGTGCTGCATATAAATTTATTCTGAGAGATTACTGAACATGGACAAAAGCAAGTTCATTGACTACCAGAAAAGCTACTAATGTAGCTTACATTTATGTACCATGCTGTAGCTTATGCAGACTGTTTTTCATTGAGAAAATAACAGTGAAGATTGCAGCTTTCAGTAATTAGACTTGGGCAGAGCCATCTTCTTGGGGTACTTTGGCACTAAACTTCATTTTATCTTCTTTTTCATGTATGCTCTTTGACAGCTGTGCATGTGACATCGCTTCCTTTCATAATGTAGAATTTGCATCACATTTGTGAAGAAGCTTGGAGACAAACCTAGCCACACAACCAAGCCGATAGCATATAAGTAACTTGTAGTTTGCACATCTGTATGAATCAAGGTAGTAGGCCATAAAGGCTGTCCTAACACAGTTTATAATAGAGGATTTGAGCTGATTTCATTCAAAGCTGACTGGTTTCAGTGTTTATAGGTAAACCAAAAAGAAATAGCTAAAACAAAAAGAAAATATTTGAGTTTTCTCCACAAACTTATTTTCCTATTTTTCCCTGTGTCCAGAGAATGGACTATTGTTAACAGATGTTGAAAGCATCCTAAGATTTATACTTTTTCAGTGCTCTCATGGTACTGAAACAAATTGTAAAGTATGTGGAGTATATATTGTATACTCTGTGCATGTGAACACTGTTTTAATTTCATTTTAAGACTGTGGAAGTGTTTCCAGGTTGATCAAATGATACCAGAGTAGAGAAGAAGGTGGGAGCTGGTCACTATTAACTTCTTGCAACTCATGTTTACTTGTAGAAGTGAAATATAGTAATGTGGCAGTAATTGTGATGAATACAGTATAGGCTGTTTTATAAAAACTATAGTGATGACAAAACGGGGCAAACAAGTCCTGAATGTGCTGGGCTTTTGAAATTTTTTTTACTCTACCAAAAAGCATATTTCACTCCATAACAATTGTTTCCTATGTGAAATTCAGACTTTTCTATAGTAAAAACTAGATTTGTGTGTGTGTGTATGTGTGTATGTGTCTTGTCATTAATGTCAGATTTTGTGACTTGCCTTATTCATACCATAGTAAAGTCTGTGATATTCATGTTTTTTCGTTACCTTGTATTTTATAATTGTTTTGAGCTTTCTTAACCTTAAGAAACATGAAATTCTACAATAGTCTGTTTAAAAATGATGTGGTGTTTGTCAAATATTCTCATATATCCCCCTTTATTATTGTTTTTACCATTTGTATTGTGGTAATACACAGGGTAAGCAGAGGTGAATCTGTGCAGGGACTCATTTCGTGTTTATTTTACTTGGATATTTTAATTAGTGTTTGATTCTGTCATTGTGACCAAGCATCTTCAGTGACAAGAGATTTTGTGAGGAATTTCTTGGTGCTTGCCACAACCTATCAGTTCTCTGTTTGATCCTTTGTTTTCTTTGAGTAAAGAGGCGAGCATTTCTTTGGAAGCATCATGCTCAGAGCTGTCGAGTCATGTTCTTCTAGGTGCCTTAGTTTTAACTTTTACAACCAGTTTTTCAGGTACAGATGTAAGCACAGCTATGGGAAATCAGCCCCAAATCTATTCTGCTACTCTGACAACTCAGACATGTCAGGGGAGGGGCGCAATAGTATAAAAATAGGGCATTTAGTGATGCTTTCCCATAATACTCTCCCAGAGATTTGCCTCTGGGAGTTTCTTGAGGTGATGTCTCAATATTTATTGCTTCAGAATGGGTTTTTCACCTGTTCTTACTCATTGCCTTTTCTGAATCTACATAGACTTCTCAGCATTCTAAAAGCCTGTGGCAGGGGGTTTTGCAGTTTGACTTGCTTTCAGCCTTGAAATTGTGTTCAGTGCATTTTAGTTTCCCCTTATTGGAAGAGACGGTGAACAAGCATTCTCTGCTCCCTTGTCTGTATGCTTAATATTATTTTAAATGTATGCTTCATACATTTAACTCTATACTTGACTTAACTACAAAGTTTTAGATCATCTTTTGTATTTACTGAAGATGAGTACAATGCTTGCAGACTGTCAAGCATCTGGCTTGTGAGGCGATATCTTGCTTTTTAAGCTGCTGTGCATTTTTAATATTTCCTTCAGAACTTGGCACTTATTCAGCCTCCTCTTTAGACCTGTATTTTAGTTGAACGCCATGTTCTAGTATCTATTAATTTGATATGTCAGTTTCCACTAATGGCTAATGTTTGTTGTTTGTTTTGTATCTTACAAGAAGGTAGGTGGGGGGTGGGAATTAAAGTATTATTTAGCTGCTTAGCAATGTCAGTCTCTCACAGATAGTTTCAAATTTCATACTTTTCAATGGGTTTTTTTATTTAATATTTTTACACAATTTTAGCCTTCCTAACTATTATTTCTCTCATGCATGTGTTCTCTTTTATGCTGAAATGCGTATGTTTATATGTGCATGACCTGTTTGTCTGTTAACGGAATATTCATCAATAGTCTTTCCTGTTTTATGCGCTAAATCCACCATTTCTGACAACTAGTTATACTGGACTTTGAAGAGTAGTGTCACTAAATCCTTCTCTGATTGTAGCATCTACCCCATTTTTTTATATCGGTGTTTAAAAGCACAGTAGGATTTTTGCTTCAGTGGATTTTTGTATCTGTGATCTCTGTCAATGTTGTGCATTCAATATATTCTTTCTAATCAAGATTTGTCTAGTGCCTGGTGTTCGTAAAAAAAAAAAAAAAAAAAACCAAAAAAAAAACCAAAAAAAAACCAACAAAAAAAAAAGTCGTCAGGCTAGTGTTCTGTGTTAATCAAAACATCTTTCCTGCTTTTTGTTACCTTGTTTTCCAGATATAGGAGCACTGCTTCTTTTTGTAATCTGTCCTTTACTACTCTGTTACTGATAGATGTACATTTTTCTGACTGGAGCCCCTCTGCATGTCTTGATTTTTCTCCTTGCTTCTGTTTTTTATTTCCTGTACTTCCCTGGGCTGTTAATACAGTATTGTGTTAATTCTTCCTTAGGTCTTGCTGAAAGTCAGTTTCATGTCAGATCCATTACCTTGGAATTTAATTGTGTGCCCTACTATTTATATTTGTAATTAACCCCCCTATATACTGTTTGTATCAATTAATTGTAATTCCATCCCTGGGAGAAATCCTCTAAGATATGAGCAGACAATTAGCCTCTTCATAATTGACATGGGGTTCCCATTTATACATCTCTCTACACTGCAGAATTTATTTTTCAACTTGGGCATAGGGAATTAGCAAATTCTAAAGTTGGTGTGTTCTACAGTGTTGCTTACATACAGATTTTGAATATTTCTTTATCTTTTGGGTTAATAAATCTGTTCTTAAAATAATGTGTGTATACTTTGGTATTAATAGCAACAAGTTAATTGCATCAAATGATCACAAATAAGTTCTCATTAACAGAGTAGCAGGCATTTATGTTGCTTTTTGTCATTACTGAAAGTGTGCTTTAACAACAGCTTGACAGGCTGTCCTAGCTAACCACTTTTTTTTTCTTCAACTGCAAGTTTTTTGTGGTTTATTTAATAAGATTTTAAAGATTTTTTTTTTCTTGTTAGCTAAACTTTTTGCTTCACCTCCATGTTTAATATCCACAATACAAAGCTTTTCTATGTTTATTTTGCTGTTTGCCCCCCTACTCAGACTGGGTCTTCATTCACTCAAGGAGAAAGTGATGCAGCCTTTGTGGTTAGGACCCTATAAAGCACTCTGAAGGAGACTGTCCTGCTCTGCAGTGCAAAGGCTTGAGGGATCTGCTCTTTAAGATCATTCCTTCAAGATCTGTTATGGAAGGTTTAAATCTCTAAGAATGGGTTTGAAATGTAAATCTTATAAACGTTCTTTCTATAGCTATAATGCTCAATTTGATCAGATAACTTGCTGGGTTTCATTGCTAGCCCTTTGTAAGGGTTTGCTTTTAAAGCTAAATTAGGTTTATTGTCTTCTAAGGATAATATAGTCTTGGAAAGATAGAAGCAATACTAATGAACATCATTTGGATAACTGGACCACTTAGCTGGGCCCTTTAATGCAAATTCTGTTAAAGCAAAACAGTAAAAGGAGAATATAACAATTTTTACTGAAATATTAAATTATCCAGGAAATAGCTTTAACTATAGATACTACAAAATCTGTTACAGGTCGGTCTTCACTCTTTCCTTTTGAAGATGGCTTCCTAGACGACAGTCATGGTGATCAGTCTTTATCATCGGGTCTCAGCTCTCCAACACGTTGTCAGAATGGTGAAAGAGTGGAACGCTATTCTAGAAAGGTGTTTGTTGGAGGTCTTCCTCCTGACATTGATGAAGGTACTGTAAATAAACTATATTGGTGAGATGTGGGAATTGGCTTCCATATAATTACTTTTAAAAGGTCGTATTTTCATAATAACAAATGTATTTTCCCAGGTATTGTCACTTGTAGTGCTTGCGGCATTATTTAAAACAAACAAACACTATCACCCCCTGCAACACCTGAGAATTTACTTGACATTCTTTTATACTGTAGAAGAGATGGAGACAGAAATGCCTTCATAGCAGGTCTTCTAACCTGCAATAGCAGCATGTGTTCCCTCTGAAAAAGGGAGCTTAGTGGGTATTGTCACTACACCATAGTCTTTACCTGTACTTTTTAAAAGATGTGGTTGACTTTAAGATCTCTGTTAATACAGTCTTACCAAAATAAATTGGTCTTTAATTAATCAGCTCTTATATCCAGCATATATGCAGTGTTCAGTTGACAAATGCAGGGCAATTAATATGGTTACAAAATAATAACAAGCTTAGTAGAGATGGTCAGGTTTTTTCTCAATATCTGCTCTACTTGTGTGTGCCCCCAGATACCCTGACTCCCAAACCAAAATCGTGACAGTTTTTGGTGTATTTTTCATAGTATAGCTGGAATCCACCACTATCTAGTTTCAGTTGGCATAAATAATGAATTTGAGGATGCCTTATAATGAAAGAAGAGGGATCTCCAATTCTGTTCTACTAAACTGAAGCCTAAACCACATGCAATTTTAATAAAGATGAGTTGCCAGTCTATGGTTTATGAACAGCCCAAATGTAGTTCCCATGTCACATCATGAGTTTCAGGACTGTTGATACAGGGACTACTGGGTTATCTGAATCCCCAGCTGTGAGAAGCAGCAGGCCAACAGGTACAACTAATGAATGTTGCTGGATGACTCAGAATCAAAATATATGCCCAGACTATCCTGCAAGGAAGTAACATGACCACTTGGGAGCTGTTACTGTCTTCCATGGGAGGTCTACTCCAGTAACAACTTTTTCCTTCAGCATCTGAGTTACATAGTATGTGTTTTGTGGCTCTAGTCACTTGAAAAATCTGATGTGCTGCTCCATGGGGTCAGATAAACCAGACATGTCTTCAAACAGCAATCAAAAAATTGAAAAACCACTGCCTTTGTCTTCAAACTTTTCTCCTGATGGATTGTTGCTCTGATCTATCTAGCATCATATTAGACACAATTTTAAACTAAACCTTTCTTTAAAGTACATAAATAAATGCATTGAGAAAAAAGATTATTTTTTTTAAGAAAAAAACCCTCAAAATACTTTTTTCTGAGGTATTTGGATATAAAACAAAATCATCCTATAGGATAATTTGAGATGCATGTTCCACAGTGTTTCTAAATTGGTGCTTAAAAAGCAAAGAAATAACTTGGTAATTCAAGGCAGATTTCCAGAGGGGACTGAGGAAGGTGAAATCCCCACAGTCACATGACCTGATACAGCCTGCTTTCTAGGGCATGCTACAAGGAGTGGCCATGATGACATGTAGCTCCTCCGTCAGTCCCATGTGGCTGCATCTGACCCTGCTTTGTGGCTATAATTAGAAATAGATCGCAGCTGAAGCATATTCACTTCTGATAGATCATGTTGGCATTTAATCCTGCTGCAAACTTGCATTAGTAGAATATAAAATTATTTTTTTAAGCAGTCATGTATGGGTGAAAGAATATTGAGTCATTTTCTATGTACATTGTTGCAGTTTTCACTATTCCTAATAGGTGTAGAAAATAGTCATTTGTTTTGGTTTTTTTTTTTAAACTAAGAATTTCTTACCTTGCCACTGTCAGACTTCAGATTCTCTCTAAGGTGCCTCATTTGTTTTTTGTAGATGAGATCACTGCCAGCTTTCGTAGGTTTGGACCTCTTGTGGTGGACTGGCCTCACAAAGCTGAAAGCAAGTCATATTTTCCACCTAAAGGTAATTACTTTAAAATACATTTATGCAGGCTGTTCTGGTAAAAGGAAACTATGTCTGCAATGTGGCAATCCATTACAAATAAAAGATTTGGCTCTTTGTAATGAATTTTCTCTTTCAACAAGCATATTTTCAGCAGTTGTCATGACAGAAACAACACAATCCAGTGACTGAAATGTGGTCCTGTGTGTGTACTTCAGCAAGCCTGGAGTCCTTGAATCTTGCCTTAATTTAGAAGACAAGTTGCAGAAATTTCCTAGGGCTGTTTCTGTTGCAGTTTACATATTGTAGAAACTCTAGGAATAATACCTGGAAGTCACTGGTGGATTTGGACACAATATTCTGTAGAGAGGCATGAGTCTGCTTTGTGCATGTTCTGACACAAGAAGCTGTGGTCCTGCTCAGAACCACAAGGTCTGCATGAGGGCTTACTGAGTTTCTAGGCTGGAGCTGATTTGGTTCGGGGTGGTTTAGAGTGCATGCAGGTGGGCCAATTTCAAATCTGTCAGCAAAACACTATGCAGACCTGTTTTGGTTGAGAATGAACAGTTTATGGGAAATCTGAGGGAGTTACTTGGCTAAATCAGATTGCTCTTATTGTATCCTAGTTTTTCCTGTGATACTGTATTACACTATATACTTTCTATACTCAGTCACATGTGCCTCTTGCATATAGTTTGGGAGTTCGTTCATGATCTGAAACGGTAGCATGAAGTTATGGACAAAATTTCTGATCTATATGTTAAGATTTTCTGCTCTCACTGACCCTGAAAGCTCTTAATTGCTCATTAAGGCCATTGATTATTTTGGCCCAACAATCAGGTGTTCAGTCAGTGAACAAGGTAATCCTACAATATTTTGGTAGATATATTTTGAGCGTAAAAACCACAGAAATAAAAGCCAACTTAATTTTTCTGGAAGCTTAAATGCTGGAGGCAAGATAACTCTGTGACAAATGCTTGCCCTCTAAATAGTATTTGGGGCACTTAGAAACAGAACAAAACTCCATACATGCTCCCTCTTTCCTGTTCCATTCTCACAACTCAGCCTTGCTGTCAGTAGTTATTATGCAACATCTGTTCTTGAATTTAAAACCGAACCAAACAAACCTCCTAACCAGCAACAAAACACCCCAAACCTTAAAACCCCCCATATATTCCTAAGGACAAGTGGTAAAATATATGATTTTCCCTTTTTATTTTATTCTTAGTCTTTAGGTCTTTCTGGCCAGTGAATTCTGATTGTGCTTTCACTTAAAGTTTAAAAAACCAAAGAAAAAAGTAGTGTAAAACGAGCATTTCCTTGTACTCCCAGTACTCTCCACTTTTTTCTTTTTCTTTTTTTTTTTTTTGTTCTAATTTATTCAATAAGTAACTATTCATGGTAGATCAACATGGGAGTTCCAATTATGATTTTGTTCTGTATCTGACAGTGGACTAGTTATGCCTCGCCAAA
Organism: Athene noctua; assembly: GCF_965140245.1. NCBI lineage: Eukaryota > Metazoa > Chordata > Aves > Strigiformes > Strigidae > Athene > Athene noctua. The sequence goes on from NC_134041.1 coordinate 49,817,433, forward strand.
CTTGTAAAAATGTTTCTGAGTAAGATCTATTTTAGCAGAAGAAAAGGGAATGCAGCCTCACTTCTATTTTTGTCATGATTCTAATATAGGAAACAGCTTTCAAAGCCCCTGCCAGTTGCCCCGAATGTCTGTCTGAAAGTGCTAAACAACAGTCAATCCCAACTGTTCCAGATTTATTTATAACTGACTTCTTAGTTATCAATCAGGGCTGCAGCATCATACGTCCTGCATTCCTGTATTTGAGATTCACTTACAGTCATGTTAAGCTCGGTAGGTCAAATGTAATTGATTTACTGTGATTCCCATATAGGCTGCATCTGCATAGAAGACAATGTTATTACCAGGAGTCAAAGGGTAACGCTTGAATGTGTACTATAATTTTTTCACAGCTTTTTGGTTTATTTTATATTTATAAAGAGTACTTTTTCCCCATAGTTGTTATGGAATCATTGACAGAACTACCACAATAAAATATCTTCATTGCTGTTTTTCATTAGAAGTTCCTTTAGAACTAAAAATAAGTTGTAGGGTTTTTTTACTTTTTTTTATTTTAATCTCTCTTGCAGTGTCAGGCACTTTGTTAAAAATATACAGTGAAATGAAGATAATTGAAATTATGCTTGGTGCAAAATTCAGTGACGTGACTTACTCATCTGTCAAATACTCATGAATTCAAATGTTTTCTCCCTTCCTTTTTCTAGATCTCTTCCATGCTTCATTGGTAGCCTGCACATTCTCTGACATTTTAAATATGATTCTTTCAAATGGAAAATATGTCCAAAAAAAACCCCAAACAAATTAAATTATAGAGGAGAGAATGAGTTGGTTTTTGTGTGCTAGCAATCTGAAAGGAAAACAAGAAAACTGGGTTGTTGGAATGCAGTGGTGATGATGGGGAGGCTGATCTTTGTTCACACATTAATAAAGCCTGACCTCCAAGGCTTCTCCCACCTACTTGAATGTTCAATTGAAATGGAATTGCTCTTTCTGAAAATACACCATCACCTCCAGACAGACTTCAGTGTCCTCTTGATGAATAGCCTTTTTCATTACTTCTTCATGTCTGTAGGGTCAGGCCAGTGGTCAGTTTCTGGACTTATAACAAACTTCAGTAATTTTTTGTTTGCTTTGATAAGTATTCAGTTAGAAGTTTGGAGCAGACAGCATCAGTAGCTGATGCCATGGGTCAATGCAGTCAGCTAAGTTTTACACTGGATCCTTTTTACATCCTGGTTTTCTGTCATCCCTCACAGTCCTGAGTGCATTAATACAGACTTCCAGTATCTACTTACTGGTATAATTTAGTGAATTTGTGGAATGCTTACTATGTTGGTGCAATATATGAATAGGCGCACTATATTAGGAGCACTTTGATATTCTTAGGGCTAGGAACAAAAGGCTGCAGGAACTGTTAGCCATGGCTAATCTGATCAAGCATGAAATTGGAAAGATTAAAATAAAATGTTGCTTACAGTCTAGTGACCTCCCTTGCCACCGCCTTGAGGGCTTTATCTGGTTGGTTTAGTGAGCAAGTCAGGCCATGGATGTGTAGCCAGTTCTAGCAAGCCTTATTAGCTAATTTATTAGTTGGTATGGTTGATTACATGCCACTGCACCTAAGCTAAACTGTTTTCAGGACTAGCTGGAGTCCAGAAACATTGTGCAGTGTTGAGTTTGAACAAAGGTTTTCCTGGATTTGGCATCCCGAGCAGGACGGTGACACCACAAGTCTGCTTAGTCACATTACCTCAGATTTAGTGCTGGACCAGACAGACATAAACGGTTGTGTGTGAAATATGCTGAACTGCACTCCAGCAGAGTGAGTTACACAAGGTTTATTTCACTGCAGTGACAACATTATGATTTTGGACCTTGCAGGATTCCAGAGCAACATGGATGTGTTTGTACCATATTCCTCCGGCACATCTATACTATCTACATTATCCAGGTTTTCCTGTTTCCCAGACATTCTAGGGTTTTGTTACCCTTACTGACTCTTGCCTGACATCACAGAATATACTGTGAGCATGTGTTTGGGAAAGCAATCTGGCTTGGTCAGTGGTTGAGTTTTGGTTATTATAATAACAAAATCAAAATCATCTGATAGATCAAACGGCCCTTAGAGGATGCATTGGTTGCCACAGTTCAACGATTAGGTTGCTGAGAGAAGAGGGACTGATGGCACCCAGCTGTTTTGTCGCTGAAAGTGTATATTATGCACTTGGGCAAGAGAAGCTGATAACAGCTGACAATGTGTATGAGATGTTCCTATTTCTAGTTCTGAGCATCTGTATTATTGCCTTAACATTTCTTTTTACCCCTCCTGTGCATTGTAAAGCTTAATACCATGTTTTCATGTTGGTGTCATCCATGAGGTGATTTTAATGCTTTGCTTCTGAATAAGGCCAATTCATTTCTATTGCCTGAAAAGTCTTTGAATTACTTTCTTTGGCATCTGTTGGGATATGTTAGTAACGGAACTGGCAAAATTATAAATGCCATGTGTTGGTCTTGGGTAAGCAGATGCCCAGTTCGTAATGTGTTTACTTGGCTTTAACCACAGAGTTTTGGGAATTAAATGTGGTTTGTGGCTAAGTATTTTTTGAGTACCTATGAGATGTTGAGAAATAATGAAATATGAGCTGAAGAGTGTTATCAAATGTAGTTACACACACCATGACTGTTTCTCTCTGGCAAAATCCAGATAATTCGTATTTCATTGAAATAGAAATCGATGGGTTTTTTACTTATTTGCTGGTCTGCTGAGTTAAGCAATGCTTATGCTAACTACAGTAATTTTTTTCCCCTTTTTTTAATTAAACAGATGGTGCCAACTGTTTCAAAAACATTCTTTTTTTTAACAGATTGCTATCTTAAAAAAGGTCTTTACTGATTTTTCTTTGTGATAACTATGATTTTTCTAGCAATCACTAAAAACTGCACAACATATATTTTAAAATTACAAAAATACACAAAATTTTCCTCTGTTCCTTTCCATTTAGGATGGCTGAAGTTTGGTAAGATTTAGAGTGAGAAAATGAAGTGTGGCAGAACTTGGAGATAGGATGGGTTTGTAATGGGAGGAATCCTTTGGATTTACTATTGATTTAGATGTGTGGTGAAGCAGTTTGATCCTCTTGTGTTTTCCCTGTTCTTCAGTTAGTTATTCTGTTATTTGATAAAAATAAGCACACTTGTCCCTACTGTTCCACAGAGGACATTAAGGGAGAACAGGATCTCATGAAGAAGAAAATAGAGTATGCAAAGTGGCACAAAGTAACATTATGAAGTGATTATCATGCTTTAATTTAAAACAACTGGTGGGATAGACTGTATGAGCCTTCCTGATGATCCCTAAGGTAATGTTAGATGGGAACACTGTTGTTGGTAGTATTCTGACTGATATTCATTTCATGGATGAGGGCCATTTGCATGGTTAATTCCATTGCCACTGCAGAGGAGCAAGAATAAATGGTTGCAAGGAGAAAGTATGTGTCCTAGTTCTGATTGCATCAGCTATATTCACAAGAAGTTATCTGGTTTGTCCAAATACAGCAGTCTGTCGAACTGAAACTAAGTGCTTTAGCTTAACTGGTCCAACACCATACCACCAAAGGCCGACATAAAATGCCTACCAAATCTTTGTATCTTAAAAACTGAAGTCAGAGATCATGATATTTGCTAGAACAAAAACTGACGTTCCTTATCCAGAAATATGTTGTATGGCAAATAGTGATGCAAGACTTTTTTAAACTTTGTTTATGTATGTTCCAACACACATGTACACAACATCAGTCATTTACCTATTGATATCTGAGGCCATGTATGTAATTTGTAGTCCCTGTGTCTTCCCACAGCAGGGCAGCATAATCCCAAATCAATGCAATTCACAAAATACATGATAGCAAAATGCAGTGCATAGTACTGTGTAGCTGTGTAATTTACGGTTGTTTCTGTATAGAATTTCTTTGAGGTTTTTGATGACGTTTGTTTAAGCTTCCCTTTGTAAAGCTCTTCACACTATTTCCTGTCTTGTCCTAAATATTTGAAGATTCTCAGTGGTATACTGATAATGATGATTTTAAAATGTCTGTCTTTGAGAATGCTGTGCCAGTTATCACAGAACATTGAAGGAGCTTGCTTCATGTAAGAGAATCTCTCTCCCTAAAGCTATGCCATTTGCAATTTCTTTTTCTAGGGGTAAACAAGAATCTGATGAGGCAAAATATAAAAATATTTTTGAGCAATCAAGCCTTGGCAGAAAAAATCTGATTCTGAAGTAGCATTGCAGGATTATTCTCTCCCAGCTTTCATGTTGCTTTCAGCAAATGCTGTTTTCTTTCAGAACTGCTAATTTCTTTCAGTTGCTATAGATTTTTTTTATTCCTGAAGAAACCACAACTTTTTAGCAAGCATTTGTTGACCCTTCTTCAGTCAGCATCTAAGGAATGACCAGGTCTCTTCAGAAGGGTCTCAGCATCCATAGTCTCCATAGAATTTGGTAGTAAACGTGTTTCTATCAGTCTTACTAGTTGCTTATGACTACAGTAAGAAAATAAGTAAATAAAGGCTATTTATTATGAGAAGAATACAGTAATTGTAGCCAAATACTCCTAATGTAATTTAGGCTATTACTGAAAGCCTTATTTTGAGAGCCAGGACTGTGCAAATTTGGAAAGGATGAGGGGTGTAAAATTCAAGAATTAAGTCTGGCATTCTGGGTTCTAATACAAAGTCATAAAGCAGAGTAAATCCACATGCTTGATAACACTCTGTAAGACACTCTCCTAAGTGGAGTAGTCTTTTGTGAGATTTTATGTAAAGGGACCAAATTAAATTACTTTCTGCCTATAGCACAGAAGAAGGCTGTTGTCCAAATTTATCTCTGTCCTGTCAATAAATTTATCCCTCATTTATGTTTGGGGGGTTTTTTTGTCCTCAAGAAATTGTGGTTGACTTTTAGTCTACAGGACACTTGTCTATGTGTAGACATTTTTTTTTTTTCCTTCAAAGACTTCAAAGTCCTTAAGATAATTCTGATAGGGTGGAGTACATTCTCAACAGGTTTTTGGTTACCCACTAGTGTCCTGGGGTTTTTTGTAGTTCTTTTGTTCAGATGAATAACATTTTTAGTATCAACAGTTGAACCACATTGGATAATACGATGTCTGTGTACTGTAATATGTTGTATGTGTACAACAGACAAATAAAGAATTCACTTTTCTGGTCTTTGAAGAAGTAATATGCATTTGGGGCTAATGTTTCATACAGGAAATAAAGTAGCTCTCAAGCACCTAGGTTCATCTTTATTGCTCAAGCATATTATTTAAGCAAGAAAAGTTCTGTTGCCTCAAAAGTGAGAGTTCAAGGGCTGTGATAGTCCTAGAGTAGCTTTTCCAGTGCCTGTTGCTAATGTGATAAATTTTACTGTCAGACTTACTCATTCACATGAAAATGAAGATTTTAGTATTTGGTATCTGAAGGTGAATACAAGTCTACAGTTTCTCATGTCTGCACTTCTAATTTGAATTCAAACAACTTGGTTTTATATTCTCCCTCACTAATGTGCTAGTCCCCAGAGTTTCCAGAAAAAATGTAAAGACAATCTTGTGTGATATTTTCAATTTCAACCTGGAGATGCATCTGTCAACCAGTCACTTTCATATCTGAGTCTACTGGGAAATGTATTGTATAATCAGGAAGTTGACTGCAATTAACCATGTACCTCCATTTTACAGTATTATCAATAAATGGCTAGAAGAGTTTTGTAGTCGTAACTGTTCAGAGGCTGTTCAGAAATTTTTGGTAGGAGCAAAATACCTTTTCTACAACACTCAACACAGAAGTCAATGTGGAAGGTTGTTTTGCTGCATTCAACCTGCATTACATTCTAGTAATGAACAATGAATAAAACTGCATTCTGGTGTTGGACTATGTGATTATTGGAAGAAGACAGGATGTCTCGTAACTCCATCAGCAGTCTCATCAAAAGGCCCAGCATTTCCCACAGAAAAAAATCGGTTTCTAAAAGACCTAGCTGATTTGTTGGTAGCAATTAACGGAGGTGTACTTTGGAAGACCATATCATGGTTTGTAGTCTATGTATCACTTTTCTATTAAATTGTACCTAATGCCTCTCAGTTTTGCATTGACTGATGGCTCATTTTACATGAGGAGCTCTTTACATGAGGAGAGATACTCAGGCCAAATCTATTGCTTCCAGCAAAGACAGTTTTGAAGTTCATAAACATTGCATCTGCACCTACTGACAGGTTTTTTTGGTAAGTCTTCTGACTCTTTAGGGAAAACTAAAGGTCACATATTGAAGTTGCATAATATTCTTTCCAGAACAGTCTTTTCATAAATCATCTATATACTTTTCTGTTGGTCATATGCCAAAGAGGCAAACTCTTTCCTTTCACTCACTAAGGGGTTAAGATTGCAGTAGGGTTTCTTATACTTTATATATACAAACTATCTATTTTATTAGACTACACTGAGTTAAGTTACAGCTGATATTTAAGGCTTTTCTCAAGGGGATTGCTGCTTCCAAAATCTAAAGAGCAGCTGATTGGAGTCTGGTTCATGCATCTACTGATCACTCCACATCATCACAAGCTTCCAATCAAACGTCCAATTCAGTAGGTTCTGTTTAAATAGCAGTTCAAAGCATCTACTTTCCGGACTAACTGTTGCAGTAAATTTGTTTGGGCAGATGCTGAAATATTTGACTAGGATTTTTCAGTAAGACTTACCTGTGTATAGTGCCCATATTTTTTTCTTCATTGCTGTGTAGCTGTTACCTGCAGTAAAACTTGTTGAAATTCTGACATTCAGACTAAATACACCTCTGTTTTAAATGGAAAATAGACAGGTGTTTTGTTAAATGATGCAGTAATCTGAAGAATAGATGGTCATCCCCCCAAAAAACAAATTTCAGACAACTTTACTGATGTCTCTTTTGGACAGAAGCAGGAAGTCTTAAAGATAGTCCTTATTAAAGAATGTGTTCTTTTGAGTTTTATGAATATTGTATGCAGTCTTAGATTTTTCAGGAGTATGTCTTGGGTATTCAGCGTTCTGTAGTATGTAGGTAACTGACACTAATTTACAGGCAAATTAAATGTTTTTAAAATTTATTGGCAATTAATTTTTATAAAGCTAGACTTGGTTGTGATCACAGGTTTTAAATCTTAATGTTCTTAAAGATGATCTCAAAGAGAAAGGAGGTCCCTTATGAATTTATCTTCTAATATTCAAAGATTAATCTTACAAATCATCAGCTATCCAAATCAGGGACAGGGTTAAGTTAAAAATTTTAACTGTTTTAGCTCTTACTTCAGGAGACGCATATCTGCTTTTAAAGAAAGCTTTGTCCTTAGTAAAATGGAAGCACATAGAGCTTGATGACTGACTTCATGACACTTCATAAATAAGAGCACTGCATCATGCGTTTTCAGGAGCATGCATCTCTGTCATTTTTGTGGATGATAAATATATTAGACTGTGATATATGGGACACCAGTTGAGCATACATGTATATTATATTGCTTATATCAAATGAAGTCACTGGGTAGCTTACACATTATACATGGCCTACTCAGGAGGTTATAATACAGTCTGGCATAGATTACCACTGGATTTGTACTTAATATGAAATGTCTGTATGGGGAAGGAAACATGAATTCTGATTGAGAAGTCTCTTATTGAGGATATATTTAAATAGTGAATGGATATTTAAGCTAAAATGTATATTAAATAATTCTATGTAGCTACTGTTTATACTGAAATTTTGCATAGGATAATGGTTAAAAGACTCCTAAGCAGGCTGAAAATATGTTCCTTCTTCACTATTGCCACTTCATAGTACACATATGAAAGAAAATGCTGCTAATTCTGATTTGAATGACAGCTCACAAAAATTTCTTTCAAAATTCACTGATGCCTAAAACACTAAAACAAGGTTTAAGGTGGCAAAACCAGAGTGGAGAAGTGAATGGATTACCTGCAATTTGAACATATCTAAGTACAGGAAAAGCTTTCCATCACTTATATATAGAAGTAACCAGACCATTTTTGTCAAATGGAAGCAGTTGTTTGTCTGATTCTCATTAACCACTTCTAAAGCCAAGTAGATTTTACTGTGGCTTGTGCCTACCCTACCCCCCATCTAAATACTCTTTTCATTAAATGTTGCCTTTTCTTTTGTAAATGGAAATGTATGAATTAGTCTATAAGTATTATGGGCCCCAGGATAAAAGCAGTCCTTTGAGTAGTGATTTTGAGGACCTGATAATATTTTGTGCTTTGCTAATAGCTTGTGCTATGTCTTGTTTTGCTAATAATTTATAAAGCATCAAATTCTTTCAAATCATTGAAATAAGTTCAAGAGGATGATTGAGGGTGGTAGCGAAGAGAGAGATTCTGTATTAGCACTTCAGAGTATTCACTGTTTCTGAGGGTCATCTAAAAAATAAGTTGTTCCCTACTCCCACGCCCTGATCAGTTGTAATCATTTCATGCGTTAGAAGCTTGTGCTCTCTTTATAAATTCCTATAGGCATTATATTTATAATATTCCATATTCCATTCCTAGAATCACTGCAGTGATGCATGCAATTCTACCCCTAAGATAATGATACACTAATACAAAACTAGTATAATATCATCTGAATATATAGATCAGCAATTTCTCAAAGGTAGTATCCCAAATTATAGTCTCCCAAATCAGAGGTTAGGACTGACAACGGAAATGCATTAATGCTGGAATGAAAGATAGTGTAGATGCCTCTGCCCAAAGCAGTGTATATATGTGTCTCTGATTTCAAAAGCTAGGAGCAGCTGAGAACTGGTATATCTCTCAGATGTCTCAGTGCTGGAGCTGTCAGTTTTTATCTACTTTGTACCATGCAAATTCTACCTGGTTTGCGGACCTATGATGTATGTGGCTACTGATTATACCGAGGTAGTATAATCACTAGTCTGTTGTACGCCAATGGAGGCTGTGCAGTTTTCTTTTAATAAAGTGAAAACCATAATGTTTTAGAGGATTTAAGTCCAGCAATGATTTTTTTTTTTTGGTAAAATGTACCATTCTGACCTCCCAGAAAAACGCATATTTTCACTAACTAGAAGCCTTTTTTTTTTACTAAATTTGTTCTGCAACTATGAGTAGTCAAGTTTTGGGAAAACTTGCCATTATTAAAGAAGTGCATCTTTTCTATATAGTCAACAAAGGCAAGAAATTTGAGCACCTAGAACCTGAAAACAATCCACATGTGGGTGAACATTCAAACCAGTTATTAACCAGCAATGCACCACAGTAGCAATTGACAAATTGACTACTTGATTAAAAGAAGAAAAGTCAAAGCCTATTACTGAAGCTCTGCATTCTGTCTTAAGAAATGTCTTACAACTTGAGTTCCACTCAAGGCACAGTTCACTCACTGTGAAGTGCAGATTATCTGTCTGCTCACAGGAGAATTGGACTCCTACAAAATCAGGAACAGTCTATGTAAATGACATTGGGCATCTTCTCTTTTCGACTGAAGTTCTTTACTTTGACAACAGTCCCAAGTGTTTTGTGTATCACAGCTCTCATAAATGCTGTTTCCTTTCTTCTTCAAAAATAAATTCTAAGAAAAACATATAATTTAAAATGAAAACCATTTATATTGTAAACCCCAATATAAAATTTTATTAATTAACATAACTGACCAGCTAAAAAGTAGCCTGGAGTTTTGGACCTTTGCTTTCTTCCCCTGAAAATCTGTGTTGAATTTATTTTACCTCATTCTGATACCATGCATTAAATAGATGCTAAAATCAAGCAGATAGTTTATATTAATCTAGAATTTTTCTGTGTTAACGTTCCTTGGAATAGAATTGGAAATTGGCTTATTTGCAAAGAAGAGTAACAGGTTTTGTTCAAACTTGGAAGCTGATCTCTTTTCAGCCATCTGTTCAGACTAAAAGCAGCAGCAGCAGACCTGACTCCTCCAGATGATGACAATAAGCTGCTCTGCCCAAAGCAGTCACCATTTCATATTGCCCTTGAAAACCAAAATTGAAAATTTCAATTCTGAATTTAGTTACTTTTTTGATATTTATGAATGTAAATACATGTTTTTTCCTGCTACTGACCCAGTAAACTTGACAAAGATAGCTCTTACCTCAAAAAACTCTTTGTCATATGATTAATTCATGTGACTACTCTTATAACTACAGTAAACCAAGCTGTAAATTATAGCCTTTCTTTTATGTTTTTATACCCTTTAATTCTGATTTATAGCTGTTGTATATCATGTTGCAGTCTGAAGTCTGGTTTTAAAATGGCTGTGACCTTTGAAAGAGGAGACAACCCTGTAAATTTGCTATTGCAATGTTTTACGCTAGTGTAAAAGTAAAATTCCAGATAAAAAGAGAGGCTTTAGTACACTTGTAGAATATTATTTTAATTTAAAAAAAGAAAGGCATTGAAATGTTTTCAGTACAGGTGGGTGGGTGTATTTTTACTACAGAACAAACTGAGATGGTGTATGTATACTGGTTTTTTTCCCCATAAGTGGTAAAAGTCTTGAAGTAGCGATGACTACCAAATTCTTTCTGTTTCTTGACATGTTTTGGAATTGAAAGAACTTTATTAATCTTTAGTTGTATATCTCCACTACAGCACTATCGAAATGTTGTCCTTTCTAATCAGCACTGAAGTGCAGAGGAAGCATTGGGGCACCTCTCCCATGTCCCAAAAATAATGCATGTCCTCATGGAGCAAGCAGACATTCTCTGATTGGGTTGGTTGGGGTTTTTTCCATTTAAATTGAAGATGTGGGGAAAAACTCTCAATAATATTTATGGCAACATAAGAGGTTTCTAATTTCTCTGTTATTTGTGATGTGGTAAGATATTAGAAGTAAGAGTGAAATGTTAGCTTCCATTCTTTTGGTAATCTCAGGGATGTGGACTATTTAATGGTAAAACTTGAATTATGAAGACATGCCATTTATTTTACTGAAGTTACTGATACAAAACTTCTCTTTTCATTCAGCTCTTCCATATGATCTGCTTGTTGCTGACTTACTGATATGTATCCTGTCTTCCATTTAACTATGTATGCTTCATTTAATTGCTATTTATATTCAGGATACAATTATTTTTCAGTGGAACTGAGGATATGCCTACATACCTTTAATTAAAAACAAACAAAACCTCGAAACCTGTCTTCAATATAGAATATCAGACTGCTCAGACTTAGTCTGGTACTTCTGAAAAACACATAAAAATGCATAGGAATCTCACTGTAAGATGCTAACTGTTCATGTTTCTTTGTACACCTTTTGTTTTTTAGAGAAAGGAATCAGCTGACAGGGTCATACACTGCCATTTAAAATTAGCCTCACTAGAAGAAATTAATCTTTGCAGCCCTGACTAATACGTAATTTCACTCTTCTGCAGTAGCTAAGTCAGATTACAGCCCTTTCTATTTTGAGGTTTCTTAAGTATTTAAAGCCTTTGATGTTTTTTGAAAAAAAAAAAATCATGTCACTGCAATGTTTAAAAGAGAGTCTGGATCTTTTTTTAACACCTTGGATTTTTATTTTTCAAAAAAGTTTCATTTTCAATAGTAATTTCATCTTTGGGTTTAGAAATGTGTTTTATTCATGTTGAAAGCATCTTCTGATAAGATTACTAAGGGTGACTTTGAGCAATGACCCTTTGTCATCACATTAACTGACTTAGAAATTTGCTTCACACTTTCCACATGTTCCTTTGCTGTGGGCTTTTAGAACAAATTTATTATAAAAGTTCTAGTCAATATATCCATAATTCAATTTAAAACTATTTTTAAAAATACAGAAAAAAAATAAAAGAAGAAAGTGCTATTTATGTTTCATGGGGAAATTAAGTCTATTTTAAATATACCTTTTTGAGGTAGCCATCTCAACCATCTAAAAAGAAACCGGAAGACATGACACTAGAACCTTAATTTTCTTTGCCAATTTAACTCCATCTTATTTTTTATATAATAATATGAGGTAGATAGATACATGAAATATTTTATAAAAGATCTTAGGTGAATGGTAGATTTTATTGTAATCTTGGATCCTATAAAAACATCAGAAAAGACACTTTATAAGCTTTAAAAAGATAGAATGAAAGAAAATGTGCTTCAGAGGGTTTAACTTTTTTCACCTGTAAGTATTCCTTCCATTTTGCACATGAAATTAATACATGTGAATACCCAAAGATTATTCTGACTTGCTATACAGTATGTAAAAAAAAGATAAAGTCTTTCTCTTCATTGTCTTAGTTCTGCCACGCAACATCAGTGTTGTAAAACTGAAAACAGATGACCATCACAATAGGATTTCTGTACCTGATTTTGTAGGTGGGCTGAATTTTGGGAATTACGGATTTGAGGTCAGTTACACAGGAAATCAATAGATGATATGCAGACCTCTGACATGTATATTCAAATACTGTTTGACCTTATATATAATTCTTCATTACCCTTTTTTTCTTTATTTGAAAAGTAGCTCTGATTCTAAGCGCCAGAAATAGGTTAATCTTTCCCTACTGGGGTATAACATTTGAATGCCAAAATGCTGGCTTCGTACCAGAAGACACAGCTCATGGTTGATGTTCTCAAATAGAGGAACTTAACTTACAAAGTATTTTTAGTATTCACAAGTTGAGCATAAAATGGTAAACTTCAGTTAATATAAAGAGATGCAAGTAATTCACAATTAACTGAAATTTCTAAGAAAAACTGATTGAATTAAATTCACTCTGGACTTCATTAAGTGAGATCTGCGCAGATACTCCATTAGCACCTTTCTGAATATATTCCCAAATCGCTAAGTAGAGATTGTTCAGACAACCTTAGCACTTGTAACATTAGTAATTAATCACTTAAACTGAGAGGAGTGTAAAAATTCTAGTATACCAAACTTCTTTTCTACCTTCTCCCATGGGTTGCAAAACACAATCAATGATTATACTTCATCAAACTATGTGGCTAATGGTGGAGCTGTATAAGGAAGGTGTTACCAGGATTTAGAAAAATAAAATAAAGCTTTTTTTTTTTTTAATAACATCTTTTATGCATGGATGCTCTGAAACACACCCACTATTTTCCTGGTGAGCCATGAAAGGCATGAAGTTAGATCATCTTTAACTCTCGAGAAATATTTTGGTCTAGACAAGAAGGTAGTCTCTGATAAATTCTACCAGCTATGGCTTGCTAAGTTGAATGGTGTCTACAAGGCCCTTAAGTTTTTTTCCCTTGCCTGATAGACTTAATACACATTCTGCCCTAATAAATGTTCACGAGTAGTTCTTTTTAGTTTAATTAGATTGAGGAAGGATGGGCAGAACACAGGCATGATGCACTTTTAGCTAAAACTCCAATATGATTTCCTGTAATTTGTACCAACTTGCCAATTTTTAACATAAAAGTCTGAATATCAAGATTCTGCTATTATAAGAAAGGCAGAATAAGCACCTTAATAAGCTTTCCTTCTAGCATGTTCTTTTGAAAAGATCACAGAAGCCGTATTATGCTTTCAGTAATACAGAAAGGTTCCCATCATTAAGGACAGTATGCTGATGTTGGTATTAGTTGCAATAGAGCTTTTTTTCCAGACTGTCTAGGCTGACAAAAACACATTTTGCAGACTATAGCAACGTTAGATGGTAATTCCAATTGTATCTTGCATTTCAAGTGACAACCTTGTTTCAAGCTTGTGGGACACAGCATATATGCCAGATTTTCCAGTTTGTTCTCAGCAAGGTTAAGTAAATTAGACCAACTGGACTAAATTACACTTTCATATGGAAATTGTGTCACTGTTTAGATGTCAGAATGGGACATGTACAAAGGAGCTTAGTTCTTGTTCTGCTTTCCATAAAATAATGAATCCTTGAGCTTAAGGCTGAGGAGCTCCTAGGCTGTGCTTCAGAATCTAGGAAAATTAATCTCCTCATCTCCCGTCTGTTGTACCACTTCAAAAGTTGTGGTGATTTTTCTTACAGCAAATACGTTGTTGCCTTTTTCCAGTGAATTGCGAAGTGCAGTGTTTCTTGTCAGCACTACAGTGATGTGTTGTACCAACAGCTGAGAAGGAGCTGGATTGTTTCTGCTCTGCCAAGAAGCCATGTAAATGTGTATATAGAATATTCAGCTGTTGTCAGGTACCTTGCTATTTTCTGGGGCTTCAAATATCTTGCCTGGTTTACTTTGTGGAATCCAAGGCAGGAGCAGTCCCTTGAGCCCTCAAACCTTTAGAACATCTGGTCAGGTAAGAAAGGATCACTTCTGAAGTCTGTCTGCAACATGCTACCACGGTTCTGCTGTAGAGGATTAAAATTTTGAAATTCATCATATCTCTTACTTCTTGGAAAAAAACCCATATGCTTTAAGTCACATGATACCCGTGGTGCACAGAGAGGAGAATGTGCTGAAGCACACAATACTAAGGAATTTGAAGCAACTTTCAGCATCTGCTAAAGAATTCAAGTTGTTTGGATTAATAAATTTTGTACGTTTTTGTTTTGAAAACTGATCATCTTATTAATTCTAACTCATCTGCTGTCTTAAAACATTAATTTAAATATCTTTTAAACCTAGATGCCCCTATAATTGACCATTCTGAATGTTAGAAGTCAACTGGCTGTGCAGTATAAAGCTTTTTGAGGATTGGGCTCATCTCTCATTATGTGTAGTAGAAATAGGAATAGAAATACACGGTAGAACAGCATATAATGCCCACAGTAGACATTTTTGAGAATCTCTTCATGAAGGAATACTCTTAGAGTTTTATAAAATTATAACCAAACTTCATATTTTAATAAAGCTGACTGAAAAAGAAAATGAATTACTGTTAATTTACAGATTGGTGTGCTGTTCTTTTCTTTAAATTGTGGCTGTGTTTATTAAAAATAGTGGTTTGTTCCTGTGCAAAAAAGTTATTTCATTATTAAATTGCTTCTAGCATAAGGTGATTCTTTATGCAGTGTCAGTTTTGGCATGTATGTTTTCCAGTTTCATTTTTTATACTTTACTCTGAGGTTAAAGTGCATCACCTGCTATAGAGTTCCAATCAAATGAATTGCATCCATGGAAGCACATATTTGCTTGTAGGATCAAGCAAATGCAGCTCTTACCCTTGTCACAGTACCACTGTTAAGTCTTCAGTAATAGCGATGCCTAGCATTTCCCACTGCTCATGGGAAGGAGCTGCATCTTTCTGAATTTAAGTTTTTTGGATCCTTATGCTCTTCTAGAAAATCAGTAAGAATACCTTTAACTTGTCCATATCAGCTTCTACATGATCCTTATATTATCTGAACTTCTGTTATTTAGTTATTTGTCATTTCAGTGTTATCTTTGTTAATCTTGATATCAAAAGTCCTTGAATAATTGGAATAGATGTGCAGTCACCACATTTTGAAGTAATGCTGGGTATCATGTCATGCTAGTCCAGTCTGGAGGGCCCATACAGACTCCATAGCAGGCAGGAGAATGTGTTAGACATCTACAGAAATGAGGGCATGTTAACTTAATAAATTTCTTGGCAGACGCTAGCCCCAGGTTAGAAAACTGGATTCTTACTAACTTGGATTGGTCTTGTAATCTACCCGCCAGAGAAAGTCTGTTTGGTTAATTTTGACTGGTTTGGGAAATTATGATCATACCATTTACTGTTCCCCCAAATAGCTGTCAACTCCAGCTACTGCAGAGGTAACCCAGAAAAACCTGAAAAAGCTTCATAGAAGAAAGAAGCATCCCAAGCTATTGCCCAGAATTTTGCTAAGTAACTAAGCCACAATAAACACTTCCAATTTTCATTTTGTCTTTGTGCTAAAGAAATTGCCAATATTTTTCTGGTTTAAAAGTCTGAAATAGACAAAATCCTATTTTTTTATGGTTTGGTCAGAAGATAAATCCTAAATGTTTAAATCTATTTAAAGATATTGTAAGCTATTCTTTTAAAATATGCATAAATTTACGTGTATATTTATTTGGATTTCATAGTAGTGGAATGATCTACACTGCATCTTCCTTGAATTTGTCTCATAAGGCATTTAAATAAAGTATGAGGCAAGGATTGGGTTGAACCATAAAGTGTGATCAGTTGGCTCTGGAGATAAAGTTGCCATGGTAGTCTTTTCCAAGTATCTAGTTTTCTGACTGGGACATTTTATAAGGCTGAAAGAAATACTAAACTAAAGACACTTTAATTTGTTTAAAGTTTTTGCTGAGCTTATTGAATATAATCAGAAAGGATGGTATAGAGTGAGGAAGGTATAATAAGTGCATGAATGGAAAATAAAATGAAGCTAAAAGTGATAGTGATTGCAAACATTATTTTTGTACTCAGTGTAATTAGTTTTGTAAAGTCTAAACTTAAAATGTTCAAGTATGTTTATGTCTTTAGGGGACTGTTTTAAGAGAATTACATCAACTAGAGAGGAAACTGATGTTTTTACTCAAGAAGTATTTCACTTTTTATTGGGACTGGTATCTTTAATCTACTCCAACCCTAGGTATGCAAGTTCCTTGTTTGCTAGCAAGAGTGATATCAAACTGGTTTGCTTTCTTGGGCAAGTCAGCCTTTCTAGCTGTGTTCTGGGCTATACTCTGTTGTTAATGCAAACCTTTTCTTTGCCTCTGAAAACAAACAAGTGCATGGAATTTAACATTCTTTGAGAAGTCACACAGGACTAGAGATAGTAGTATGAAGTAATCTGGTAAATAACTACAAAGGAAAACGCTTTTTCAGTGTTTATATTAATTTTCTGTATAAATCAGAGTTGTGTATCTAAAAAGGACTGGCCAAATACTACTCACTCAATGCTCATTGTAAAGTCAGGGTAAGTCACTACTACATTAATACCAAATAGACTGTGTAAAGCTATATCAAAGGTTGTCATAGTTTAAATACGGTGCATCATCATGTAGGCGCTTAGTTTGTGTCAAGAGCCTTAGGCAGAGAAAGTCTAGCAGTCCCTGCTCAAACTCCAGCTGCCTCTAATTGCTGCAGATTTTCTGAAAAGGGGTAGCCTGTAAGACCCACAAGTGCCAAATTATAAAGGTCAAAGCCAACATGTTCATGTTCAGTGAGAAAACTTCGTTGTACTGATTATGGGGCAAGAGAGTAATGTATGCTCGATAGAAAATCCTTTTAACCAGGCAGCTGTATTCAAGTCTAGGAGCCAGTCTTTAGATGGCTTTGCTTAGTGTAGAGTGTGCTGTATTAGTTTCACTTCTGAGGTAGCAAAAACATAGACTGCTTGGGTCAAATCTTCATTCAAATTTAACAGCATTAAGTAAAACTGAAGAAAGCTTTCTTGCCAGCTGCATTGAGAAGAACACTGAATGCCACACACATAGTTTTACTGGCTAATTTAAAGTTCTAAAACTCTGAATCACTTGGAGCAATTTTTATTCGACTTTCTTCTTTCTTTTGAACTATTTGATTTAAATATAAATAACAACAGCAGGTCTTTGACTCATAGTAAAACACAATGCATGCCATTCTTTTTCACTTATGCTTATTGTTTTACGTGAGCATTTTTTCCATAGTATGTGATCATAGAAATCTATTTATATGTTAACCTGTCCACTTTTTGACCCTTTCTTCTAATATTTATTCATTATGTATAGTAGACAGAAACTTGGTGCCTCCATTGTAAGATGATAATCACTGATACCAGCAGATACCACTGATAAATAGCTCAGATGCAGTTACTGGATAATAAGAAACCTTTTATTCACCAGCCTATATTCTCACTGCACAAAATAATTAATTAACCAGATAAACATACTCATATGCAGCAAATGCTCTTGTCTCCATTCTGAAATCAATACTGTATGAGGTTATGATCTATTTAGTGAATTTAATTTACGAAAACAAACTAACAGCCTTATTTGTAATTTGTATATCTTCTTGGGTTTGTTTATTTTAAAAAAAGCTTTATAGATTAATCTATTTTTTTTCTTTCTTGTGCCTTTATTCTTTCCAAGGTTATGCCTTTCTGCTGTTCCAGGAAGAAAGCTCTGTACAAGCTCTGATAGATGCCTGTCTGGAAGAAGATGGGAAACTTTACCTGTGTGTGTCAAGTCCCACAATCAAGGATAAACCAGTAAGTAGCTTATGCCATGACACTTATGCTGGTTGCTAACTCATTTGCTGTTAGTCTTTTCAATTAATAAATAATAAGCAAATACTTACAGTTAATTGGCTTGTTCATTTCCTGTTGCTGTCCTTGTTGTTACATTGAATTAACTTTCAGCATAACATGGTTTTGACATTGGTTTGTTTCTGATATATACCATGTTCAATTAACTTTTATATTTGGTACTTCTGGTATCTCACAGTAATATGCATCCTTTTACAATCTTAGCTATAAAACAATCAGATTATAGTTTTTTGCTCTATATTATTTGAACAAAAAGAAAGCCTTATGCAATGATTTGAAGAAATTTAACACAACACACCACCACGCACACCCCCAGTTAAAATCCAGATACCTTCAAATATCCCCCGTACTTCCTTAGGTTTCTTAATTATTATTTCTTCTGCAAGCAATAGCTAATTAATTTATAATTTAGGTCTCATTTACCTTATATAAGCTGCAGGGTAAACACAAGTAACACGGACAGCTATAGCAGAATGGAAGACATATGGTAACCTGTTTCTATTGTTCACATCTCTAACATTCTTTAATGCAAGTCTTTTTTGTGGCTATGGATACATACAGATCAGATGAAAACTACAGACAAATGCGATTAGATAAAAAATGTGCTGTCTTTTAAAAACACTATTAAAAAGTTTGCACAGATAAATGAATAAACCAAATATTACAGCACAGTGAGTGTGTTTAATGATTTATAGGATCAAAAAAAATAGATGGATGAACAGCTTTATTCAAATAACTTCTGAGCAGGTTCTTTTTTTCTGTGTAAGCCAAAGATTTCTTATCAACTGTGTTGCTTGCTACTTAACGGAAGTGAACATTCACACATTATAAAAACTTCTTTTGTATCCAAGCACAGAAATTAATTTTATCTCCATTCCTATCAGTGCTTTAAAAGTTATGGATCACTGTATATGATTTGAGGAAAGCCAGAAGCCCAAACTGCAACTGTTAATTGCACATATGGGGTAAAACGTTCGAAAAGTTCTTTCACAGATTTCTTACTATAATGGCGATTAGGGGCAGGGAATTAATGAGGTAGGAGTTTGCTATGTTGAAATTTAACTCAAGCCTGGCCTCTAGAGGTGATAAATGAATTGTCCACCCTTCTGTCAAACTGATAAGCTATGTGCTCAAGTGTATTGATGCTTATACCACCAATTTACTGCTTTTCGAATTTAAAATTATATTTTAAATATAGAAAGACTTGGCAGTTGTTTCTTAATTTTAATTGAGTTATCAAGTTCCTCTGCTAAAAACAATTCTTAATACAGGTGCAAATTAGACCTTGGAACCTAAGTGATAGTGATTTTGTGATGGATGGGTCTCAGCCTTTGGATCCAAGAAAAACTATCTTTGTTGGAGGAGTTCCACGGCCCCTCCGAGCTGGTGAGTAGAAGGAAAATGTAAGACATGTAGAAGGGGGTTCCAGATTAAGCAAAATGATGAGAAAAGATATATAGTATATGTAAAAGAGCAGAAAATATATCCTGTCTTTTCCAAAGATTGTAGCTCACTAGGTCCATGAGTGTCTTCCTGTCTACAGAATACAAGCTGTGAACATTGTGTATCTTTTACATAGGTTACTAATTAGGATTTTCAGTAGAAACAGTTTTCCCCAAGTTTGCATAATATCCTAGAACTTGGCTGACTTTTCATAATGTATACCATCTTAACTCTAACCCTGATTTGTTTGCTGAGATGCAGACAAGTTCTCCTTTCCTTTTACTAGAAGACAACCTTCTCCCAGCCCCTTTCCAACCCAATTCCAACTGCAGCTCTGTGATTTCTCTTTCCCTTTTTCTCAGCCCTAACCCTAATTTTCCCATGGAGCTATAGACAAGGCCTCTCAGCCCTTGTCCCGAAGAAAAATTTCTCCCAGACCAGGTCTCTTGGCGGCCCCACTGTCCTGAAGACCACTTTCCAGACCCACTCCTAATGTAGCTCTTTTTCTCAGTCTTTTTTTCTTCACCCTTAACTCTTTTTCTTCACTTTTATTTGCAGAGCCATAGGAGAGATTTATCCTAGTCCAGATCTCCTGGCAGACCCCACTTTGTTTTGAAGGCCCCCTTTCTGCACCAGTCCCAACTGTAGCTTGACGCTTTGTCACAAAGCAAGTTGAAACATTACTCTTAACAAGGTCTTCTGGCAGCCCTCGTTTCTATTTAGTGGTCCCTGTCCATCCTCACTCCAAATCAGCTTCATGCTTTCTATATTTCATCTTCTCAACCCTAATCCTGACTTTCCAGGGCTGTAGTAGACAAGGCTCCTCAGACATTGTCTGGAAGAAAGACTTCTAGATCAGGTTTCCTGGTAGCCCTCAGTTTTCTTTGGCAGCCACTTTTCCACCCCACTAGAACTTCAGCTCCTCGCTTTATCTTTCTCCTAACCCTAATTCTTTTGGGAAGTTGCACACAAGGTCCCCCAGCCATTGCTGACAGTAAGATTTCTCCCAGCCCAGGTTTCTTGGCAGCTTTCACTTTCCTCACCATCTTAAAATGAGGCATAATTGTAAGAAGGTGATTATGTAAACAGTAACAATTAAACATTACCTCATTTCTAAGTATAGCCTTTATAAAACTGTGTGTCATTTGGCCTGCCATAGATTACATTTGAAATGCATTACATTTGAAAACTGTTGTCTTTAAATAGTTAACGTCTCCAAAAGAGACAAATAGTTTCCAGTTTTTCTTGTTTGCACATTTAAAGATCTGATACAGAAGTTTTTTGTAAGGTGTCTGAACATTACATGGTTTCCTTGCCCTGGAATCCTATGTGTTCTTTGTCTATTGGCAAGAGTAATTTACTGGAACTACTACTGTAAATGTTTTTAAGCATTCCTGATGTTTATTCCATAGTGTCACTTTCTGAGGTAATTACACAAATCATTAGAAAGCAAAAGAATCTGCAGGTCACTACATTATGCTGATAGTTTTCCCTTACTGTTTGGAGCAAGAGTATTACCTCGTTCGGTAGAATGAGTCAGACATTTGTTTGCTCATTGCTGATGGACAAATTAGCATATGGTCTTCCCTGAATGTGACACACACATTTATACAAACACTTCTACATACTCAATTTAAAAATTGTCTCTATATATAATTAACTAGTGAGAATTTTCTGAGAACTACAAGGACTTGAGTATTTAGTATATCTTTTTCATCTTGGATAGCTAAAATTTAACTTGCTACTGAAAGTGTTTTCACACATTACCATAAAAAATGGCTGACTTGGCAGGGCCAGTCCCAGTCCCAGTATCTTGCTTTGTGAGGGTCTGTCTCTCATCCATCTGACAAATTTGTTTGCCTATCGACTTTTACAGAGAACTTGGCTTGGTGACCATACAACTCTGCACAGTTTACATGCCTCTTTTCCACTTCCTTCAGTACCTTCCCTCAAGTTTCCTCCTGTACGATTCCTCAGCCATACATTCAGCCTGTCTTATTTTATGAATTATATTTATAACTTCTTTAGAGTTATTCTTAGTGTCAGAAAAAGCAACAAACCATTTTAAAAGATCCACCATCAAGTTAATGTTCTACAAAAATACTGTTAAGTTGCATCCAAAATGTAGGCTTCTTTTAAGTGTAATAAACCCTGATGTTTCACAAAATTTTGTTTCAAACACTTTCTTAAGTGTTCTTATATATATGTAAACTAGTACTAGCAAGCCTGGCTGGACCTTGTGGAGATCCTGAATACCTAATCCCAAATACCACAGTTTTAATTTACAATATGATAAATTCTAAAACAGTTGACCTGGTACCTACTTTAACAATGTAACTGCTTTTTTTTTTCACAGTTCAGTCACACCAAGTTTATTTTACAGATTCTGGGTTTTGCCTTTATATATTTTTACTATAATTCATGTAGGGTTATTTCAGTCTGTTAAAACCAACACTTGGGTTTGCTATTTTAGACTTTGGAAGTCAGGTACGCTAAGGCAAATAGCTGTGTTTTTAATGCAACAAACCAAATGCAACACTATTATTTCTGTTAAATCTGTAATATTTAACAATTGACTTTTTGCAGTTGAATTGGCAATGATTATGGACCGATTATATGGAGGTGTCTGCTATGCTGGCATTGATACAGACCCAGAGTTGAAGTATCCAAAAGGTGCTGGCAGAGTGGCTTTCTCCAATCAGCAGAGCTATATTGCTGCTATCAGTGCTCGCTTTGTCCAGCTCCAACATAATGACATTGATAAACGGGTAAGTAAAATGGCACGGAACAGAATGTTTGTTACTCACAAAACTGTACAAAAATGAAAAACATCCTTATATTACTATTGTGTTAGAAAACACTGTTCTTCAGATGACATTTGTTAATTGTTTAAAAGCTTATTTAAGCAGCTGAATCAGAGTGAAAAAATGTATCTTAATCTTAACTGTTTAGCACTAAAACCAGAAAATAGTTGCTTACAAGTTTGTTTGTTCTCGGTTTTGTTTTGAATTCTGAAGGTCAGTTACTGTAGTATTTCCCAGCTTCTTTCTCTTCCTTTAGATATTTGCTTATTGTGCATCAACAGCTTTTAGTTAGTGGCTATTTATATATCTTCTGGCATTTCTGCCACTATTAGGCAACATTTTCTCTCAGTAATATGCGTCTAGACTTGAGGTTCCTAAAATGCAGATTTATCATAAGTATCATAGGTAATGCTGATCTCCAAGGTCTTGAGAATTATTTAACCAAAACCAAATGCCAATAGACGTTTGATAGGCAAAAGGGGGGAAATGAGATGGTTTTGTTTAGTCCCTATGAAATCCTGGTTTCTAAAGGGCTTTTCAAGTATAGAGTGAAGTTAAGGTAGTCTTCAACTGAAATCAGAGTTGAAGGCATTAAAAGAAAACATTTCTTAATTTCCAAGATGTCTTTTTTCCTTTAGACCTTCTGTCTTCACCTCTTGCCTTCATGTACAAACACGATCTATGTTTTTGAGGACCCAGCATTTAGAATTATTCAAAAGAACATACAGCATGCACTGCTGCTATGTATTTTTACAATAGGGATAGCTTGTTTTCGACTTAATCTAATATAAATTGTTTCTTAAGAAGTCAGTTTGACAGATACTGGGCGTGTCTATTATGTGCATTATACATATAAAAACACACAGTTGAAAAGTCCAAGCTATGTTTACTTTCTCTTTAAAAATCTGAACTGAAATTTTTGTCAGATTAGATGAGGCCATGGAATTATAAATCCTCAAACTATTTTTCTATGGTGCTACTATACCTCATGATTTTAACTAAGACAAGGCCGTTCCTAAATACTACTTGTCCGTTGAATTCTGAAAAATTTTACAGAGAGACTAAGAAGTTTAATTTTGGAATCTTAATTACAATGTTGAATCCTTTGAGATTGTCGTGCTTATTGGTCATGCTTAAAAACTTGGGGTTTTTCCTAAGTTTTAGGATAGAGGCACAAATTATGATAGCTGGGGGTTTTTTCCATCACTCAGTACTTTTCCCAGTTGTGATTGATAATTTAAGTTTACTTAATTATCTTTTATCTGTTTTTAAAATAGATTTATTTGTGGGTTTGAATCAGTCCTTAAATACTAGTTTTTAAATCTAATAGACTGAAAACCCTGAATTGTGCAGCGTACATTTTAAAAATTATTTCACTAGTAACCGAAACAAGAAAATGAGTGAGAGAGAAAATCTATTTCAGACCTTCACAATTCATGCTTTGGAAATGTGAGTAGGTGGGGATCTGGAGAAGTGCTGGACATTGGACCTGCTTTCTTCCTATTTCATTTGAGACGGTGCTCTTTTATTTTACATGATGCTTCTAATTTTAGTGGTAGGGCATCTGATATGCAAAATGGCAGTTATTCAGACTTGTTCCATGCAATACTAGTAGTACAGTGTAATTTAGGAAAAAATAAATTGGCAGTTCTAGCTGTTCCACAGGCAAGAAATATAATTCACTACACAAGTTTTACTTCAGATGAGTAACATTTGTTGAAATGTGATCAGGATAAGCAGAAGTAAAATTCAGAATAAAGCTTTTTGGTATAATATATTTCTTGGTTTTCAACTTAATATCTCATTCTGTGTTTCTTTAATACTGTATGTATTTAAGTGCAGTTACTGGAGTGAATTTTTCCTTGCAATATACAAATTTTGCCAGACTATCGCTTCTGTAGTTACAGGAAAATTATTTATAATAAAAATATATATATTTCAGATTTTTTTCTCTCTCTTTTAATGTCGTTGACTGTACTTAAACCACTTCATAAATACCATCACAGAGCCATAAGAATTACACATGCATAAACTAATGATTTTCCCAGAATGAATAAACACTCAATTTAAATGTGTAGGCTTGATTCTTAGGAACAGACACACAAGAGAGAACTCACATGTTGTCAGTTTCTGTAATAGTATTATTGCAAGTGCCTACTCATGCATCAAAATACTGTGGTGTTTGGCACAAGTGCTTTAAAAACAATAAGAATTCCAGTCATAAGATGTTTTTACAACTGAGTATAGGACAAAAGTCAGCAGCTATCCAGCCTATTTGTAATTGGTGGCAAGGCCATAGTTGGAACCACTATGAAATCTTACTATGTTTCTAGAGCTAAAAATCTTTAGACAGTGTTTTTTTGCCAGCATAAATCAGAATATTTCATACAAGTGCATTTAATCTTGTTTAATTTGAATCTTCTCTTCATTTATTGCTCTGGTCCTGAATTCTGGAGTTCTTAAAAAACAAAGAACCAAAAAAAACCCCTCTGAAACTCACCAGACCTCTCAAGTTTAGAAATATAATTTTGTTCTTTATCATTTTTCTTCCTAAATGCTGCTCTCTCACGCCCTGCCCCCGTAACAACTGTATTCACTTTCTTCGAGGTTTCTTAGACAGCAGCCTCAGAGATTCTATTTTTACTGTACTTCCATCTTAGTACTTTCACATACCTAGCTTTTCCAAGAAATGTTGGATAGCCACCAAAGCACACCCTTCTTTCTTGAGATTTTCTGACAAGTAAAGTGGTTGGTATGAAAATTTAACTACCAGCCTCTTTGGGTTAATCCAGCATCAGTTGAAAACCTTCAGTAGAGTCAAAAGAATTCAAATATTGTTCCTTCTGTTCATACTTAGCAAAACCTATGTCATCTTCTTACAGTTATTTTTCTTCTTGTTGGTGCAGGTGGAAGTGAAGCCATATGTGCTGGATGATCAGATGTGTGATGAATGCCAGGGCACTCGCTGTGGTGGAAAATTTGCTCCATTCTTTTGTGCCAATGTTACCTGTTTGCAGTATTACTGTGAATACTGCTGGGCAAGCATACACTCTCGTGCTGGGCGAGAGTTCCACAAACCACTGGTAAAGGAGGGAGGTGACCGGCCCCGCCACGTCCCGTTCCGCTGGAGCTGAACCCCAGGCCTCACCCAGCAACAAGTACTGGAGTAGATAAAATCGAGTGAAAAGAGAGCGCTGCCTCAGGGCTTAGTGTTCTGGAAATCTGTGCATTCGTCCTCGACTTTAATGAAGATATGGGTCTTTTTATTACTATTATTATTATTTACAGTCACATTACTGAACTCAGTGTCCAGTATAATACAAACCGGCAGAGTGTAACTGTACTGATTTTGCACTTTGATTCACACAAACATCTGCTTGGTACCTTAATTTCCTACACAAGACTTGTCACTAGTGACATTATGTAGACTGCCATTCTCATCAGCCTTCACTGGGTTGATGTGTATGTGATGAAGATTTTTTTATTATAATTATTTTTATTTTTAAACTGGAGCATGCACTTATTTTCAGAAATTTAGACTTGCCCCTAGCAGATGACTTACCAAAGGTAATATTCACAAGTAGGTGGCAGATGTAGCAAAAACTTAAACAGATATTCAGCAATCATTAGTTTGGGTCATTTAGAGTAGTAATAACCCTTAAAGAAAATAAGCCTTTAGTTGCTCTCCATTTTGACTTGTAAGGATGATACCTCATAAGCTGGATCAGACTTTTTTCTTTTGTTTTGCTGAGGGTTTTTTTTGTTTGTTTGTTTTGTTTGTTGTTTTTGTTTGGGTTTTTTTTGTTAGGTCTTTTAGTGTTATGTAAATGTATGCTGCAATAGCTTTTGCTGCTATTAAAATGGTATTACTAATACCATAATACTCTATTCAGGCTAGGGTATCAATTAAAAAATGAATATGTGATTAAAATAGTGATGGCTGCTGAAAGGAGATCAGTATAGCATACAGAAAAGCTTCCAAGGAAGGTCAATATTTTTTGACTGCATGTTTACTTAATCAGGTTGCTGCATGCAATAAATTTTATATATGTCTAATATAAAACCTGCCCACAATGCACAAATTATGAATCTCCGTAGGCTACAAAATACTCGGTAACAAAAAAAATTGATTACTGACTGGAGGAAGGCATGCCTCAGTAAATGTAATGCTTCTGAAATTAGGATCAGCCCATTACAGAATGACCTATATTACAACAAATATAAAAACTAGCTGTAGGATATTCTTAAAACAAATTTGTGGATGGTAGATGAAGTACTTTGCGGTGCTCTGTTATATATCGTGCAATTTATTTTATATAGTAAAGTGATTATGTCTAGTACTGTGATCAAACTTAACTGTTAAAGCCTCTGTATCCAACATTAACACATTTTTGACAGTTCATAACAGGTACATAAACAGAAATGAGCTCTTAGTTACAATCTCTCTCCTAATGCTTGCATCATTTATGTAGCTGCAGACCTTGTCCAGAAAACCAAAGAGCTCATGCTAGCGTACATACACTACCGATTAGATAGTCTGTCAAACTAATAAACTAGGCACATTTAAGAAAGTTAGGAAAAAAAGTGGTGCTAAAGAAATGTCTGCATACAAAAGTAACATGAGATGTCTGCTCTGTGGATGTGGCGTTATCTCTCTAATCCCTGGATGTATCCTGTGAAGCTTGAATACAGTTAAGACCTGCTAACAGTGGACATTTTTTTAGCATGAACTATGGGGCTGCAGATAGCATATAAATATAAACACACTTGGTATACTAATGATTGTGAGAATGTGTACACTATTTTTTTCTTTTTCCTCCTTTGTTTTTGCAGTTCTGGGGACAATCTGACTGGATATGACACCGCATAGTAGATTTAAATGTCCTGGGTTTTGTTTGTTGTGATGTCCTTGTTTGTGTCTAATTCAGTAAGTTGTTTTTCCCAATGTTTAGTTGCAAGTATTGGCTTTGAAAGGATTTTTTTCTGTTTTTGGAAAAAAAAAAAAAGAAAAAATAGTTTTTTACTGGTTTAAAATGCTTATTATAATTATCCCTTTTGAAGTTACTTCTGGGCGTTTTTGTGATATTGCTTTTCCCAGCCCAGGTGTCTTTTCTGTTTTTTTTCATCTGTACAAGACATTTTGTTATGCACTACTTTTTGTATCTAGACAGTTTTCAACAGTCGGCTGAGGATTTTTTTTAAAGAAAAAGGCATGCTTTCTGACTGACATGATCTTTTGCAATACCTCAATTTTGAAATATAGGAAAGAAAATGATATTTTCTAAGTAAGTTTATTCAGAAAAATATATATTAATTTAATTCTGCAAGAAAAATGATTTAACAGATGGGTAACTTTATTTTTTTCATGCTTATTTGAGTTTTTTTGAAAATGAAGAAGTTAGAGCTTTATAACTGTAATATTAAAGATCATAGCTAACCTACAGAAATCTACCTAAATATGTGAAAGAAGTAAACCTTTTTGAAGAAATACCCCTCTTTCATGTAGAAAAATACCCCCAGAGAGAAAGAGAGAGAGAGAAGCTGGAAAATGTAAAATATAGCATAATGTTGGATTAAATCTAAAACAAAATCATCATAAAGAACAGGTGTAAACACAAACTCCATTTGGTGCTGAAAGTTGTGAATAGAAGGTGAAAAAATATTTTCCCTTAATTTGTATATTTATAATCAAGTGTGATTATGCACGACTGACCAGAATTGTGAGAGTTCTTCTGTTTGTATTTTTTTAAAGAGAACTTTTTTTAGTTTATTAAATTATGACATGCTCCCTTTTGTTTTGTAAATGAATGTGCCCCTGAGTTGTTAATATGTTATATTAAAAGAGGGTCCTTCAAAAAAAGTTATTTTTTAAAATATGGAGTTCTGAACTGCAACTTGACTAAGAAGCCCCTGGGTACAACAGGTCCTATTGTGGCCTTTTCTGATGTGAGACTTGAACTAGTCGATTTTTTTGAAGGCTAACCTAACCTCGACTATTTGTTGTTATGTGCAATACTGTTTGTACTGTTTGTATAAAAAAAAAGAAAAATGAAAAGAAAAAAGGCATAAATCTTTATTGCAGATTTATTTTCATTGCAGACTTTAGACATTGTGATTCACTAAAATCATTTTTCTACTGTCAAATATGTACCTTTTCTTCATGCTGGTATTTTTTCAATAGTAATGTAGCCTTTGTACTGAGACAAATTTTCATTGTTATTTTTAGAAAGATTTTTTGCTAAGAAAAAAATTAAACATATTTACATATTTTTCATTTTTATTTCGTATTTTCTTTAAGGAGTGCTTTCTCAACCATTAATATAGTTGTTTCTGGGAGAGACTTTCATATCTGGTCAATGTCATTAATATTATTTTGTATTTTTACTTGGAATAAATTAATTTTATGATGCTAATTCTTTAAAAGTTTATTTTTTTCATTTTCAGTTATTTTTGAAGCTAAAATCTTTGTAATATTGTTACTAAAGTGTCTAGTTTTTTGAAATGCAAAGCTTTATGTATTAACTTGCTGATGTGGTTTACAATAGTGTGGCAATGATGAAAATGGTTGGTTATGTAAAGTGATTGGAAAATTGTAACAAAGAATTGGGCAATAAAATGACAGAATGAAGCAGAAAAAATGTGATATTTTGAAAAGCCTTTTCCTTTATCAAAATGATTTAGGGAGATAATAGGGATGTCACAGTACCAGTTCGCTGTCTAGATTTATACACCACCAGTATTGATTAAATACTATTGCCGTTATAAGGAACTAGATCTATTGAAACAATGGGTTTTTGACCCTGCCCGTTCAGCATAATGCTCCATTACTTTTCTCGTCATGAACTCAACAAACTCTCTTTTCAGTAGTCTTAGATTGAACCTCCTAAAGTATATACTCTTCATTGTATTTTGCCACCGTGTTATTTATTTTATTAAATTGACCCTTTCCTGCACAACTTCCTTCCTGCATATGTTTATCAGTGGCAGCATGGAGCAGACTGTAGGTACCCACATCATTTTCTGACGAAGTTACCACGCAGTGTTGGTGGCTGCCTAGTTAATGCGAAATAATGTATGTCCATTTCCTGGTAGCAATGCAGTAACCCATATTGCCACCATGTCTGAACATCTGTTCAGCTTCTTTGTCTTTCTCCGTTCTTATCTGCCTCTCTTGTGTCTTTGTCCTTTTTTTCTTTTGTATTGGCAATACCAAATGCCAGTATCAAACACCTTTCACTTCACTGCCATTTACATCGCCTTTGTTTCCCTATGCAGCCAGAAGAAACCCCTTCCTGAAGCCAGTGACTGTTCTGGCACCTGAAACAATCCAGACTAAAACTGGTGTTGCGTAAACAGGGCATGCAATGACTTTCTCTAGACAAAACAGTTACTTCAACAAGTTATTGATGACCTTTTAGACTTGAGTGTTAGAGTGGCTCATCTGTAACTTGTGGAAAGAAATGTGTCCAGAGGTGGTCTATTGTGTATCCTCTGTGTGTTCAGTTCTGTAAGTAATGTATAGACTAGATCAAATAGTGAAGTAAAATTTAGACTCAAATTAGGTACTACTGGTTGGAATGTACGCAAATTGCAAACAAAGGAGATTAAGGAATGAAGAGGGAATAAAAAAATTCCTGCTAAGTGGTACAAAGTTTATGCTTATATTTCTGCCTACATGCTTGTATTTTATAGCCTGCTAGCAAGGCATGGGCTAAAACAAATTGTATTGCAAACATGCAGTTAGCAAATAACTTTGCTGATTTCACTATCTGTTAGAGTAGTAAAAAAAAGAAAAAAAAAAAAAAAGAAAAAAAAAAAGGCGCTTAACTGGGAAAAGCTCCCATGTTACTATTTCAGTATTGTGACATCTCTACTTGCAAGGTATGAGTGAAAGATTAGTCACAGATTTGTAGAAATGTCTCTTTTGTTTAATCTGGCTTGTATGTAGTTGCTTTTATGCTAGTTTGTATGATGTCAGCTAAACCCTTTTTCTTTTCCTTCCTTTCTTTATTTTTTTTAAACCAGACAAACTTCTTAATCTCTGCTGCTATAGTGTTCTATCATACCACAGAGTATTTTATATTCATGTTAGTGACTACTCTATACCCCAAATGGGTAGCTGGTCAGAAATCACACTGGTCACATAATTCTGACACACTAAAATTTACATGAGAAAAAATTTAGCAGTAAGTAGAAAACCAGGGTGCTAATAAGAGATAATTTTGGCTCCTTTTTTTTTTTTTTTTTTTTTTTCCTGGATGTAGTTCTGTTGGGGTATAAAGTATTAGATATTTGTAATTTTACTGTCAAAATAATGGACATAACTTTTAGAGCATTCACAGCTAAGATCTCTGTACTTGTTTTTCAACTAATTTTAAATGTACTGTATCTTTTATTACATGTTCTCTTAGATTGTTTTTGCTAGTAATTCTAACAAGGCTTCTTCCTTTTTGGCTTGGACTAATGCTTGTATGGAACTGCAGTACTGTGACTAAACATGGAGCTCAATGCTGCTATTGCTTACAACTGCTTAAACTTTGTAGTTTGGACTTTATTTTTTTCTGTAATAACTTATTAAATATAGTTGTATGAAGTACTGATATTTGTCATCCTTTGCACATGCTAAGGACGTCTTGGGATATGCATGATGGGAATGTAAACTAGCTACAGAACCCCCAAATTTTGTACTGGAAAGATGCTTACCCTAGATGAGGTTAAGCAAATGCACACCTTACAAGCACACAAACTATCTTTCCTAGTTATTTTATAATACAAGTATATGGTCCACTTATATTTTCTCTCTAAAATGGAAAGGCCACCCTTGATAATTATGTTAAGCTGAATATAAATACAAAAATAAATACTATGGAACTATTTCTGAGAATGTAGTTTTCCCCACCAAATGCAGTTTCAAGTGCCTTGAAGAAAGGAACTGTTGAATTACTTTCTCCAAATTTAAGAAAAATTGATGGCTAATTTATACTTTTTAATTAGCAGTTTAACAATGGCTGCAGGCTAGAGAATAGACTGATCAGTTAGAAAAACCCCACTCCAACACTAGTTTCTAATGGTTTCTATTTTAAGAGCAGGAGACAAGTAAAGCTCACTGATGTAGCTGTTTGGAACTCCACAGAGTACACCGGTGAAAAAGTTCTGCTATGTCAGGGCAAGTGAAGACCACAAGAATAGTGCATGTTCTGTGTCACTGCTCTCTGTCAATGTTTACATGAATGCAGCTCAACAACCCTGCTGGAACTATCTTTACTAGAAATTACAGGCTGACTTCAATGTATGTGGCCCACTTAAACAGGAACTACCTAGGATTACACTAGAAATTAAATGCCCTTTGAAAACTATATGAAAAGCTGATGAGGTTACGTGTGCTGACTAAGTGTACGCATGTTCCCTTAGTGTGTGGAGCCCTGTGGCTTGTGTTACACTATTTTATCCTAACACTACCATGTGCAGTGGCTCATACACATCAAAGAAGAAAGCTCCGCTGCCAGAAAACAGAACACTCAGGCATGGCCTTGTTTTCAAACTGGTAGTGGGTAACTGTAGCTCTTGGGAGAATGGGCTATTGACTATTCTTCCAGGAGAAGTGGTTTTACAAGACAGTGATCTGTAAGAATAGTTCCAGCAGTAAATACATGTATGAGAACTTGGAGGCTTCTGCTTACTTCAGAGTTAAATTTGAGAAGGGAATTCTTATAGACACCTTCCAACCAATGAGTGTTAAACTGCTTATTGTAGCTTCTCACCATACAATGTTCCGAGTCCATCTGGATAAAATCAGTTCTGGGTCAAACATCCTCTATTAGAGAGAACACCTGTGGGAGGAATAATCTAATTCCCAATCCTTCCATTACTGCATTACTGATAAGGTAAATTGTGCCACTTGTAAGGTACTGATACTGACAATTTTCCTTTTCCAGCTGATAGCTGCATTTAACTCAGCCATTGCTGAGTTGCATTAAAAAAAAAAAAAGGTTGCTCTAATTCAATTTAAGATGGCGTGCTTTAATAAGTACAAAAGGCTGCATGGCTTTTTTTTTCCTCCTCATTTGTATGTGTTATTTTTGCTAGGCTTAAACTGAAATAGAATAGCTACCTATATGACTGTTGAAGCTTGTGTATTAAACCCATTTAGGCACACTTCTAAACTAAACATTTTTGTATTCAATACACTGATGCAATATCTCACCCCTCACACCGACCTGCAAAAAATCCAAAGCTTAGCTCTTAAAAACCATAATCTGCTTTCCTCCTGTTTAGCAAAAGCTAAACATGAGCACACGGGGAGAACTGCTGCATTCTCTCCTAGGGATCAGGCAGAGAATGGGTTTTAAACCAAGCAACATATTTAACCTGTTTTCATAAAATTGTTACTAGCTACTTGCAAAACCTTGATACCACACAATTCTAGTATGAACACAGGACAAAGTTGCATACACCAGATGCACACATGGTCATTCAGATGCATTCTCTCTCCCTTCCCCATGCCCCAGTGGCAAGCAAGGTTTTGCAAAGTTTATCTCGCCATGACAAGCTGTACCTAGAACAATTTGAGATGGAAACATGATAAAGAGTCCAGAAATCTCCACCTTTTCCTGTTTTGGAAAGAGATATAAAGTATCAGCAAGTATAAAGTCATATGGCAGGCCCTTGGCAAGAGTTAGGACAGGACTCATGCTGCCTGGCTCATAGCACAGCCACGTGTGGCCATGCCAACCATTGCTTGACTAGCATGGTAGGCACTTGAGGCTAAATTAGTAAAACCAGGCATCCAGTTGCTACTTTTAGGTGCCTGAGTGATAATTATTTGCTACCAGCTTCCTAAAATGCCCTTTGAGCTGCTGCCTAGCATTGCTTGGGCCTGTGTTTTTGTGAACAGGAATATGTAAAACTGCTTGTGCCTTAATACTTCTGAATTGTTCAGTAACGCAAGATCTACTTAGATTCTCAAAGTATTTCCCTGTATTTTTTTTCACCTGCAGGCCTAAACACAGAAAGCGCTTGCAAACCTTTTTCAGATCAAGTTTCTCATAAAGGAGAACAGGGGTATATCCTTCTCTGTCCAATAGCCTGAGCAGTTAAAACACTTGGGGATTTTTAAAATTTTTTTTATTAATATATTTTTCCAAAATGCCTGCACTATGCAGCAAGGACTAAACATTTTTGCTCATGGTTGTAGCAACTACTCTACTTTGTGACACATACTTTGGTCTCTACCAAGTGAAGAGAAATGGTGTCTGGAACAGCATAAGCCTCACCACTAAGGTAATAATCAAAATGCTTCATAAAATTACATGTAACAAGATAGTGCCCTCTGATACACCTTCTTGACTTCCTTACCAGCTTCAACATGTACTACAGATCCATTGAAATAAAAGTTTGAAAGACAGATAGAGCTGGTACAATTCATATGCAAAATAATTCTGCAAAATACTGCCAAAAATCATGGCACAGATACAACTCATGATCTCATCTCATCTTTCTTCTAAGATCTTTGCCTTTCAAAGTTACAAAAAGGCCTCTAATCTCATTGTGAGACTACAGAGCATGGTCTGAGTCAAATAAAAAACACATCAAATTTCAAGAGATGGGCAAAATATTGTTCATAATGTAACTAATCGCTCCAGCTTTGCCTTGTGCATATTGTTGTAGTCAGAGCCCACATCACAGAATCACAGCATACACATATGTGCCAGAAATGTTCTGCCATGCATTCTGCCTCTACTTTTCTTATTTCTGACTAGACTTGCATGCTATCGTTTGGGCTTTCCTCCAATTTCATAAATTATCACCAGTTTATGAATGGATGAAAATCAACGGTAACATTTCTTTGTTCCATTTCTACAAGGTTTAACCCGTCACAGAGCACCCAAGTAATACTGGAATGTTAGCAAGATGATATTGCATGATAGGCAGGATTCTGCCTAAAGCAGTGATTTTTAAGGGGTAAAAGTCAGAGTAGTTATAACTTACTGTAGAAGGCAATGAAATTCTCACTTAAAAGACAATGTTAACATGACACACGTTCCAGGTTGTGGGTAGTTCTTTGTTGTTTTTTTTTCCCTGATCACTGCCTGTTGTTTTATTTGTCATAGCTCAGAACTGGACAGTTTTACTACTGAATATGTACATTTGCATTCCTTCATCTGCTTCTAGGGAAATAACCATGAATGAGCATAAACAAAAGCATTCCCCCCCCTTAAGCACTTGCTATGTATATTACAAAATGTAAATACCTTTAGACAACACACAACCAATGTTACCTTTATATAACAAGCTCCTTGTATGCTGAACACACTGACGTGAAATCACTTGCTAATCAAAATGGTACACAGTATCAAAGGCTAAAAGAATGCATAAAAGATAGAGGAAAGAATATTGCTCCCACTAATTTGAAGACAGAATTCTGTCTTACAGACTTCAGTGGGATACCACTTCACCAGAAAATGTTTCAACTTTCACCCAGTTCTCATGGGCTCCAGCTTTAGACAAAACATTAATGTGACTCCGGTTATTTTCTTATGTTACAGTCTATCTAAACATATTCTAACTTAGGAAATGCCTAATCATTGCTTTCTACCACTGATGCACTTACTTAATTGAATCTAATGACCTGCTAGTGCACACAATCAAAGGTGAGGTGAGGAGGAATGGGGAAAGGTTAAGTAGTTCAATTTATCTCCATTTTAATTAATCATAGAATCATAGAATGGTTTGGGTTGGAAGGGACCTCAAAGATTGTTTATTTCCAACCCCCTGCCCTGGGCAGGGACACCTTCCACTAGCCCAGGTTGCTCCAAGCCCCGTCCAACCTGGCCGTGAACACTGCCAGGGAGGGGGCAGCCACAGCCTCTCTGGGCAACCTGTGCCAGTGTCTCACCACTCTCACAGTAAAAAACTTCTTCCTTATATTTAATCTAAACCTCCCCTCCATCAGCCTCCACCCATTACCCCTCATCCTGTCATTGTAGTCCCTTGTAAAAAGTCCCTCCCCAGCCTTCTTGTAGGCGCCCTTCAGGTATTAGAAGGCCACTATATGTCTCTCCAGAACCTTCTCTTCTCCAGGCTGAACAACCCCAACTCTCTCAGCCTGTCCTCATAGGAGAGGTGCTCTAGTCCCCTGATCATCTTGGTTAGCCCTCCTCTGGATTTGTTCTAACAGTTCTATATCCCTGTATTGGGGTCTCCAGAGCTGGACACAGTACTCGAGGTGGGGTCTCACGAGGGCAGAGTAGAGAGGCAGAATCACCTCTCTTGACCTACGGACCACACTTATTTTGATACAGCCCAGAATCTGGTTGGCTTTTTGGGCTGCAAACACACACCGTTGGCTCATGTTGATCTTATCAGCCACCAGTACGCCCAAGTCCTTCTCAGGACTGTTCTCAATCCACTCATTACCCAGCCTGTAATTGTGCTTGGGATTGCGCCAGCTCATGTGCAGGACCTTACACTTGGCCCTGTTAAACTTCATGAGGTTTGCACAGCCCACCTCTCCAGCCTGTCCCGGTCCCTCTGGGTGGCACATCCCTTCCCTCCAGTGTATCAACCACACCACACAGCTTGGTGTCATTGGCAAATTTGATGAGGGTGCACTCCATCCCACTATCCATACTGCCAACAAAGATATTAAACAGTACCAGTCCCAGTCCTTGAGGGACACCACTTGTCATTGGTCTCCACTTGGACACTGAACCATTGACTGCAACCCTTTGAGCGTGGCCTTCCAACCAATCCCTTATCCACCGAGTGGTCCATCCATCAAATCCACGTCTTTCCAACTTGGAGACCAGGATGTCATTCAGGACAGTGTCAAAGGCCTTGCACAAGCCCAGGTAAATTACATCAGTTGCTCTTCCCTTATCTGTTGACGCTGTCACTCCATCATAAAAGGCCACCAAATTTGTCAGGGAGGATTTTCCCTTGGTGAAGCCATATTGGTTGCCACTAGTCACCTCCACATTATCCATGTGCCCTAGCAGAGCCTTCAGGAGGATCTGCTCCATGATCTTGCCATGCACAGAGTTAAGACTGACTGGCCTGTAGTTGCCCAGATCTTCCTTTTTTTCCCTTTTTAAAAATGGGGGCAACGTTTCCCCTTTTCCAGTCAGCAGACACTTCACCAGACTGCCATGACCTGTCAAATATGATGGAGAGTGGCCTAGCAACTTCATCTGCCAGTTCCTTCAGGATCCATTGATGGATCTCATCAGGCCCCATAGACTTGTACACCTTCATGTTTTATCTAGAAAAATTTTAGTCACTCTGGCAGAAATAAGTAGAAGTATTCGATACCCATTATAATATAAACTCAGAAATAGGGCAGAAACCAGAACCAAGAGCTCCTCCCTCCCAAGTGGGTGTCCAGGACTTTCAATTAGTAAGTTGTCCCTTTGCTCTCACCCTCTTAGCCCAGAGAGTCTTGATTTGTGTTACATAAAGTGGAACAACAAAAGAAGAGCTTACCTCCAGCCTCCAGCAGCATAACACAAGCTAACTCTACTGCCATGAGCATGAAATGCTCTGAGTGATAATCCACCCTGAAAAGCAAACACATGAAGCAATGCTGAAGTACCTTGGGTATCTGTACATCACACTTACTGTACAGATGCCTAACTCAAGGACACAGATTATGCAGTGGCCACCACAAACTCAACATTCAGACACAGTGATGCTCAGATTCACACCACCTACATAACTTTGTGGATTTGGCTTTGTGACCTTGACCCTTTTTTTCTCTTCTCATCTGAGATTTTTTTATCTGCTGAAATGTTTACATAAGGTGCTTATGTTGTTCTGTTCAAAGATGCTAAATATTGATGCTTGACCACAGCAGAAAAAATATACTCCAATAAGCACTGAAAAAAAGACCTGCCACACAGAGGAAAATGACAGTAAAGCCTCAAAGTGCTGAAGAACCTGCATCCTATGAGGTAAAATACGAAACAACTGATAATGCAAACCACACACACCCCCAACCCTAAAAAGGACAAAAAACCAAATCCGGAGCTAGGATGTTCTAGCACCTTTCTGTGAAGAGAGTTCAGAGGCTGAGAATTACCATTACTTTACAGCCATGTTATGAAAGCACTACCCCCACAGCCCATAAGATATAAACATGACAAACTGTAACGGTCTCTCTCTCTGGTTAAAACACAGTTGTGATTCTGGGACACATTTTCCCAACGACCAGCCAGTAATTTGGTAATGTTTTGTTCTGGAAAAATCCCTAAGGTACCAGGAAATTTCACTGCTAAAACTCCTTCAGTAATACTACTTCAATCACTGCCCTGAAAAAAGTTTAATATAGACTATATAGCCAGAAGGCCAAAAAAAAACTAGTCATGAGGAGATAGGACTTACTGAGTCTGCAAATCTTTTACACTGTTATATAACTTAGTAACTCTTGTATCTAACTCACTGCTGTGTAATGGTTGTTGATAGCCAACCCTCAGTGAAGCTAAGTGTTGTATGAGAAAAAGAAAATGAAAAACAAATGTCAAGATATGTGGAATACTCCGCATTTGTCAGACTATTCCCACAGAATATATAAAACCCCCAAAATCTTAAATTCACATCCATCTTACGAGTCTGGGCTCCACTGTACAGAGTGTATAGAGTGTAGGGTAAGTGTATAAAATAAGGAAAAGCACAAAGCAAGGGGTAGGATGAGTCCCTCCTGCAGTTTAGCCTTTTGTTAACATGGTATCTGAGACATCAAAAAGGTCTGTTCATAGCAAACATAGTTCAGTATGCCTTGACAGAGCAACCACAGCCCTGAACTGAAGATGCCTGCCACTGCTCTAAAGTAGGACAACAATTTCTATTCGGAAAAGGATTTTAAGGAACACCATATCTGTCTTGTTCTTGATTTCTTGTTTCCGAATGACACATGAGGCCAGTTGGGTGACAATGGCCTTTCCACTGAGGAGTGATGCCAGAAATAGGACACCACCACCTAAGATTATCCTTTTGTTCTTTTAAATACTATTCACACTCATGCTCTCCTAACCTGATTTGAGTAGAATTTAGAACTATATTTATAGCAGCTTTTTTACTCTGGAAACTGCCTTCACTTGCAGAAATTATGTTCTCTAGTAATTAAGTTGTGTATTATAAGCTGCAGTATCACCTCTGAGCAAAACTGTTTGGGGTAAGCCTGCTTGCTTTTGATCCCAATTTCCTAATTATTATGGATCAAGCTCTTCACTTGTGTTTCTGTCAAGTGTGAAGAGTTCATGGGGATTGGTTGTGTCAGTTCTTTTCACAGGGGAATTAAGCTGCATTCAAAATGCTGCAGGAGCTAACGCAGAGTCAGCAAGTGGCAGTGCCTTTCTATCAGAGAGTCCTCCTAAATCATGGTCTGAAGGAGGGATGTTACAGAAATAGCATTAGCCAGAAGTGAACACTTCATATCAAATACTCAGACTGAATCTTTGCCCAATTCCTGAGCCAATTCGAAACACACTGTCAGATTAGAGATTGGGGGGTGGGGTGGGGGGTGAGTTGTCCTCCATTTTGTGATCCTTGCAGAAATAGGACTGTGAGAACACCGTGTTAGCCCCAGGAAAGGGAGTCAGTAAGCTGTGGAGTCACTCAGCTGCAATATGCGAGTTTTGAAAACTTTGCCCTCTCAACTTCCTAAAGCTCAGGCTGTACAGCTGAGCCAGGGCCCATGTGACTGTGAGTCTGCCCAGCTCCTGCTAAAATGAGTTCTCCTGGCTATCTCCAGCACACATACTGTTCCCACAGACTGAGCCTGTCATCACCAGCTGTACCACCTGCTTGCACTCCTGGGGCCCTTCTGCAACTCCTCCTATTACCAAGCCATTTACTTGTTACAGCCTCATCCTGGCAATGGGACAAGGCAATCAGTGAAGATGCTGCTTCTCTCTGGATCTGAAGAACATGATATCCCTTCTGAGGCATCAGAAGGTGACTGATATCACCTCTCCCCACGGGCAAGTCCCAGCTATGCTCTAGACCCTTACACACACCTCTCCTCAGATCATTCTCACTCTTAAGTATGAACAGAAGCCTTAACTGCAGGACTGCACAGCTGAGGAAAAGAGAGAGCAATACCAGGCTGTGCTGTCTGATGCAACCCACAGAGCTACATGCTCCTATTTATTCTATGGAAGCCATGAAAACTTGTCATAAACTGCAGCCCACTTCTTGCTGCTCTGCTTGGAGATATTTGGGCTGCACCTGGGAACAGCTGTGGATTTTCTCTCAGAGAAGACCCTAGCTACAGCTAACAGAACTCCCCATCGACTTGTGCCTTTTCCCACTGCCTGGAGAAAGAGCTGAATATGTGAAAGTCAACTAGGATGTAGTGGGGAGGATAGTGCCCAAGGCTACAAGGTGCTCACCTCACCAGACCACATCTGAGCTGAAGTGGTCTTCTGTAGTTACAGACAACTGAAAGGCCCTGGCAGTATCGCAGGAGCTTAGGAGCTGCCTGTACTGATCAGCCAATGGCCCTTCTAATTCCATGTCCCATCTCCAAGAGTTGCCAGTCTCAAATGCTTAATCAGAAGGCAAAAGAAATCTTACTTTGGCAACTGTGGAACAACTTGCCCCATAGGAGAATTATGCTGGATTATGTCAGAAGTCCCAAGAGATGAGAAAGGGTTTGATACATGTGTACAGCAGTGGCGGGTATGGTACATGCTTTGGAAAACCTAGCAGTGAACAAGACTCTTGGAAAAAATGGCTTGTGTCCCAAAACCTCAGTGGTATAGACAATGTCAGTTTTGAAAACAGGAAAGAGTTAAATAGCAAATTTCATGAAATAGCAAATCAGTTTACCTGATAGACTTGGCTGGTAAACAGCAAAAGTGCAGCCTCGCAGGAAAAGCAAGTCTGTTGCTGCTTCTGCCATTCTCCCATTTTGACCTGGGTCAGGCTGAACAGTCTGCTCTTCAAGGGAAGGATGAGGTTAAAAAGGAAGAGAAAAACCTGCACTATAAGGCAGTACTGTCTCTATTATAGGTTGAATCTTCCACAGCTGGGGTCGAAGTGGCAAATGGCCTGGAGACATTTCCTAGTACAACTGAGTACAAAAAAAAGATCTGACACATCACTGCCCAGAGGAAAGGAGAAACTCCATCATTCATCTAGGTTAGGGTGCAATAAAGTGAAGGATCCATTTTTTAAAAAATCAAGATAAGGAATAGCACCACAGATTTAAATACATTTCCCTTACCTACAAATGTCCCAAACGGTCCTCCTTCTCCCTGAAGAGTTAAGCTGCTATATCTTCTCCTTTGCAGTCCTGAACAATATTTATCTCATGTATACAATGGAGATGATGTAGCTTCATATTCTAGTTCAAACAGTTCAAAGGATCTTACACATTGCTTTCCCAATCCTGGTGCAAAAGCAATTCAATTTCTAACTTGTCTCCTGCTTCTTACTCTGCATTGCCCTAATTAGGCGCTGTAAACTTCTGAACTTTGTGGAGTAAGCGCCCAACTTTATAAAAGCTTGTGTAAAATTTTTGCCAATTAGCTAGGTTCCACTTTCATGCAACCTAACTAATGAGTTATCAACTTTAACAATATATATTGCTTAGCCTCTCAAAGTTAATCATAGGGTGTTTATTCCCATCAAGTTATCAGTCCAATGCATAAATGATAGATCCTCACAGGAGGGTAGCGAAAGCAAATTTGCTGTCTGTGCTGACAGAGCAAACCAGGCTACCACTTTTGTACCACAAGAGAGTGAAACAGAAATGCTGTTAAATTTGGAGGAAGACTCCTGGGAGCCAGGATCTAAAAAGCTATAGAAGCCAGAAATTCCCCAGTCAGCAATGCACTTAAACACTGACTGACTGGAATTACTTATGTGCTTAAAATTACATACACACTGAAGTAATGTCCAGATTGGGACCATTGGCTTTATCTGACATGGTGAGCCAAAATATTCCCTACCCCAGTACGTACTGATGTTTCTGCTGTAGAACCTGCACAAAGACCTGTACCATTAAGACCTAACTAAGCCCTTGACTGAAAGGCTATGAAGGACCTAGTGCTAAACATTAAACTAGGCAGTTGTTGACCTGGACATAGATCATATAGGTGTATTTGCAGCACATCAAAGCCATATGTCACCTGTAAAAAAAAAAAAAAAGAGCTGGTCAGCAATCCTGTCAGATTTTCTGGACAGCTGTGTCCATGCTTTCAAAACAAACTGATGATACCCAGGAGAAGCAGATTCCAAATCTAACTCCTGAATGAGGACATGAACCTCAGACTGAAGCAGTTCCTCCTGTTTGTTATCTGTTGAGCCTTGCATTTGCATTTTCTCCTGGCTGACGTAGTGACACCTCATCAAAATGGTTTCTAAGAATATTGTATGCATCACTTAAAGAGTGCCTGCCACATAATTCAGCACTGAGCACCACGGCACAGGGCATTACCCCTTCATTTCCATTTGTGGCCCTCAGAAGAGAGAGTTGTTAATTCAGCAGTTCATTTCAGAGAAAAATCTAATATCTGGCCCTTTTCAAATCAGGTGGATAGGTGAAAATTCAGGGTTGGCAGACTGCAGGGAGAGATTGCACATAGACAGGATGTTCTCTGGCATGATCCTATTTATGAACAGCAAACATGGATTCTTCCTTCTGTCGGTAGAGGAGAAATAAGTGAAACACAGAGGCAGTATCTGAGGTCACAGCTGCAAATGCCTTTGAAGGTGAAATTGTTGGTGTGGAAAACTTTTAATACTGCCTTAATCATATTTCACTGTGGGGCCAAACTGAAAAAAATAAAAAAGGATGTAATTAAAAATGAAAGTCCAAAACTGTTCCTGAAAACTCCTACTCAGCTGCTGCATAACCTTGAAGCTGTCTGAACATTCTGGCTAAGTTGCCTACAGCTACCTCTGCACAGAACCAGAACTGCCTGTCCTGGCAAAATGTGGGAGGTCAGCACAGTGCCTGTCTGAACAGTACCAAAATCCAAAGAGCAAGTGCTTTTGTAGATCTCCATTGCACACTTTCATCTCACACCACCAAGCCAGAAGCTGCGCCCTCCACCTTTTCTCGCAATTTCTAAGAAGAGCTTCGGTTATACTGACATGTTTTGAGAGAAAGAAAAAAAAAATTAGATGACTGCAAGGACACACAGGTGTGAATTCCAAGTGACATTCCCACATACTAAAGAAGGCAAGATCTCAGATGTGCTGCTGTCCACACCATGTCCTGTTAGCTAGCTCTGGTGGAGTTGTATTGCCAAGTACAAAAGCATCTTACTGCCCTTGACACTGTGCAGATTCAGGATTCTCCAACTATCATCTAACATGTATCTAACAGCCTATACAGATGCACCTAACCTACTGGATTTATGAGATATTACTTTCATCTGTATACACTGCAGGCAAGTGAACAATGAGCTGCTTGAGGATCAGGAGCTCTAATGACCTAGTACCATTTCTCAAATAATTACAGTTACTAGGAATGCATGTTACTGAACTAGAAGGTGAATTCAAACAGTCCACCATGATGATACCAACAGACTAAATCTGGATCACTGCCATGATAGAAATATTTTCTTTGATTACAGAGGACATTTTGGCAGCCACAGATCTTCTGAGTGAAAACACACACACCACAACTTTTGTGTTGCACCTGCGGAATAATTAGTGCCACTACCTACATTAAAAGGTCCTTGTACACCAGAAGTGGGGTGAAGCAAACTGTATATACTCTACCTGCACTTAAATGTGCCTTCCTATGATTACATCGGTCACTCTGTTAATTAAAGTAATTTTGGTGGGACTTCCTTTAGCTTTTAAAACAAAGAAATTAAAGCCCAGAGTAATTTCAACAGTGACTGTCTTTGCAGGTGCTCCTCAACACAGCCTGACAGCAAATATGTGAGAAGGAATTTCTGACTGCACTTATTTTCCACGCCCATGAGATCAGGGCTGAGTTAATCAGTGCATGTTCACTTTCTGTGTCTTCTGATGATGATCATGGTTAAGAGGTTTCCACTCCTTGGATACTTAACCCTATGTCTCTGCCAGAGTTCCACCCATCTCAGCTCTTCATCTGATTACTACAGAATGCAGTTGGACTATTAAAAAAGTCAAGTTGAATAAAAAAATTAAAAAGTAGATCAACTGGCAGAACTGAGATGACAGGAACTTCTGGAGAGAAAAAGGTTATAAAATGTAGTCCAGGCATCTCTTAACTTAACTTGTCCCTCTCATTATGCCCTGAGACCAACTGCTCTTTGGAGGAACAACAGCCTTTTCGTGTCAGGGTTTGTACATTGTCTTGCTCCTTATGCTGACTAGGACTATCAGGTGCTACTGTGATAAAATTAATAAAAAACAAAATAAGGGAAGGAATGGAAGATTTATATAATTATTCAAAGTAAAGTGTATTTTGATTTGTTTATTTTACAGCCTAAACCTTACCACCTTGTCAAGCTCCTCTCCTTCGAAGCACTTGATGGTTAATTTTCTAGTAATCATGAGTGTCTGCTTAGAGCAGGGAGTTCTTTAATTTTTACTAAACCTCTTCTGGGTTTTGGGTATTATTAGGCATACAGGTATAAATAAAGCTAATTTGATTTTCAGCTAAATGCAATCTAACCATTTACAATCCAACTCCTTCAGAGTCTGCCACAACTGTGAAAGTATTTTGAACATTTATAATGTTTGCAAAAATTCCCAGTCTCCTCCTTTCCAAGATGAAATTAATCACCCGGTAGGGAAGAGCAGTGAAAATTCCTCCTTCTCAGGCCAGGCTATGACTACCCATTCAAAGCCAGTGTTGCTAATTGTCTTTGAAAGTATTTATGTGCCATCAGTGTCTAAAGGCCTCAAAGTAAAGCAGAGCTTTGTTGGGCCTGGCATTACATAAAGCAGATAAATTTTTTCTTGAAGTGCTTTCAGTCTAGGTAGGCAAAACAAACAGAGCATGTAGAAGGAACAGAAGGATCTGAAAATAAGTGACTTGTCTGGGATAATAGAGCAAGTCAGGAATGTGCTGGTCTCACTCATAATAATCAATAAACTCAGCCCCTTTTTCAAAAGAAAAAAACTAATCCGTGTGATGATCTGTTTCTGCCCGTCTCCACTGTAGAAAACATTTTCTGGTGCCTATTAATTTTGACAATTGACAACTACAAGGATTTAAGAAGCTTTAATTGCTGGTTCTTTCCCACTGTATAAAAACCGAGGTTGAAAGTCTGATCCCTGGTTGGAGGGACTGGGTTGGGTAGAGAGGTTATGTTTGTTTCACATTTAACTGGCTCCCTACCCCCAGCACTAGATTTTATTAGGTCAATGCTTCAAAGACATGGCTATGATGTCCTATAAAGACTATGGCAGCATTCAAACAAACCTTGTACTCAGAAGAGCACAATACAAGAGGCTTCTTCTCAGAAATATCCCATTACATACACAGTTATTTTCAAC
The DNA here is from genome assembly GCF_965140245.1 of Athene noctua. Taxonomy (NCBI): domain Eukaryota; kingdom Metazoa; phylum Chordata; class Aves; order Strigiformes; family Strigidae; genus Athene; species Athene noctua. Next base: position 49,862,329 of record NC_134041.1, read on the forward strand.
TGAGACTGAATTAGTCAAAACCTATTCAATGTACTTCGTTAACACTACAAACTCCTTTGGATTGCAAATCAGATTGGCAGAAGCAGGAAGAAAAGGCTTGCTCAGACGTTCGGAACAATTCAGGCATCCAAGCTCACCACAGTTATGACTCAGTCTGGCTTGATTTCTGGTAGGCAGATTAAAATGCATTGTTTGTACCAAATAAAGCATGAATAATAGTATCGCCTTTGTCTGCCTCCTGCACTGCACTGCTGCTAGAGCCGTAGGAGACAATCCCCCCTGCTGGTGACACGCACAGAGACTTCACCTGCCGCTGCCTGCTCGTAAGAGGTTTTATGGTGGGGCAAGGCTGGGTTCAGCGATGCAGAAGACTGTTCGAGTAGCTCTCACAGCTTCTCTTTATCTTGCCAAGTCCTAGGGTCAATATGGTGAGGCTGTTCCTATTCTTCAAGTTGCTCTGATCCAACCACTCTAAGAAATGGCAACAAAGTAGTGTTCTTATTAGCGCATTTGATTAATTAATTCTAAAGGATGCAACTCTGACCCTTGCAGTAACTGTTTTGGTTTGCTTTATTCTTAGAGGAGCTAACAAGGCTGATTTCCTCACTGCAGGCCAAATCGCTGTAAGTGCGTTATCATTTCTTTGGCTCACTGGGCAGGATGCTGTCATCTCTTTGAAACAACAGGGATATTCTTAATTTACACTGAAAAGAAGCTTCATAGAAATTCATGAGTTGTGATGTAACGTGGGGAAAACAAACTCCCTTCTGTTTGTTTTGTTTCTGTATCCACTAGACAGTCAAGAGAAGATTTTTCAAGTAACTGTAGTTAAGTAGCAGTTACATTACCAGGACTTTATATGCAATTTAGCCAAAGGAAGTTTTGCTTAACATACATAAACTGAACAGTCCACGATGCAGACACAACTACTGTCTCTCCCATAGAGAAGCACATAAAATGTCAGACTAACAGAGAGCAGCCTGATATCCTTACACACTCACTCTCACACTCTCTGCTCCTTATGATACTTTTTTTTTTTTTTTTTTGCATTGTGGCAGAGTTTCAGGGTAGAAAAGAATCCTACACAGATCCACTCATAGCCTAGTGGGTTGCATGTCTTTACACTAATATTGCTGAACAAGCACTCTATTCAGTAAAAATAGAAGGACCGGCACTGCCATTTTGCCCTGGTGCTCCAGCTGTGCTCTTAAAGAAAAGGACAGCAGCTTGTTAACGGGTATTTGTGCCCGGTTACGCAACCAGAAAGAGGAACACTTATTTCTGAATCCAGATTTGGTTTAGGTGAGACAAAAATACCACTCTGCTCAGAAAGAAAAACAGGCATATGAGAAAGCAGAAATCAGATGCCTAGGAACACCAAACCTGGCATAAAGAGCGACCTCTGCCAGCATTTCTTAGCTGAGGCTAACTCACAGGTTTGGACTTTTGCTCTCATCTCCAGTCAAAGGGCAAGATACAGGCTTGTGAGTGGTGAATATTGCTGTTCCTGACTGTTCTCACTATCACACTTTGTCTAGCTGCATGTTGAATTAGAACTAACTTGGTTACCCACTTTAACTCCCAATGAATTCCCCGAAGTCCTACTGCTAAGTTTTTTACTATTACTCTTTTCATTTCAATGAGCTGTGGACTACACATACCAAGGTGCTACTGCACTGTCAGATGTGTAAAACTGCCTGTGTATTTGTTCCTGGGACCAAACTAGCTAACCCAACTGTTAACTGCACTCACCATTGTAGAGACCTGCTTTTTCCAAGTCTTGGATCACTCTGCTCTCAATTTCCCCTCAATACAGGAAGCTGGCAATTGTACCCTTTATCACCACATAAAACTATTTACATTGCCTCACTACACCTCCTCCTGGAGCATAAAGTCTTACAACTTTCTAGCTTCCAAAGTTTTATTTTAACAGGGTCCACCTACTTAATTTTTTTTTTTCCTATTTATGTTTCTGAAACTCAGGTGGCAAGAACACATCACTTAGGCAATGCAGAATGTCTCCAGCAGTAACGCAACACAAATTGACTACTTTAGAAAACATAATTACTGGGTTGGAGTTTTCAATACATCTCTGAAAACATAATCTTTTATAATTTGAGTCCTGACTATGCTACCACCTACTAACACATAGAAAGAGTCACTGAAGTGGAACTGCTCTTTAGTCTCACCATGATTAACACCTGCCACAGGAGATGTAAATTCCCTAGCAGCTGTGAGCTAGCATTAGAGCAAGGTCAAGGTTTTTAATGTTGCTTTTGGTTTGGTGGTTTTTTTTTCCTTCCAGTGATGAGGAAAAATAAAAAGCCATAACAGACACTTTTTCCACTTTTCTCTTTTCCCTTTTCTCAAACACAAGAGATTTTTTTTTTTTTCTTTCGAAATTTGCTTTTGAAATGCTGATAGGGAAATTTGTTGTGACAATTTTTGGAGCAACCTCCCTTCCTGTTCTTCATGTGCTCTATCAAATTCATACTACCGTTGGCTACAAACTCTACACTGTGCATCACTAGATACTTCCTAAAATAAAATTCACAGTTCATGAAATATTTGCTGTAGGCCTGAAGAGTACTGGCTGATTACAGGATCTCAATATGTTTTTGCAACTCAGTAACAAACTTGGATAAACATATCTGTACTGGGTCTGGCTGAACTGGAATTGGTTTTCCCCTACAGCAGCCCTCACGGTGCTGTGGTTTATGCTGAGAGCTGGCAGGGTGTTGGCAGCACCCTGGTGTTGTGGCTGCTGCTGAGTGGTGCTCACACAGCACCAAGGATCTTTCCGACATTTTCCCCCCACAGTGGGACAGGGTGGGCAAGATCTTGGGAGGGGACACAGCCAGGACAGCTGACCTGAACCGACCAAAGGGATATTCCATGCCATAGGACGTCTGCTCAGTATAAAGCTGGGAGAAAGGAGGAAGGGGGTGGGGGTCACCCTTGGTCCTCTGAGGCAACCACCACGTGTATCGGAGCCCTGATCCTGAGAAGGCCCGACATCGCCTCTTCGTGGGAAGCAGAGAATAAACCTGTTTGCTTTTTCTTCCATGCGCAGACCTTTGCTTCATTTTGCTTATATTAAAACTGCTTTTGTTTCACCCACAAGGGTTAGTTTATCTTCTTTCCACTCTTTGCCCTGTTGAGAAAACAAGGGGAAATGGGGGGGGGGGGGGGGGGAAGTGATAGAGCGACTTGGTGGATACCTGGCATTTAGCCAGAGTCAAACCATCACAATATCATAGAATGATTTGGGCTGGAAAGGACCTTAAAGATTCCCTTGTTCCAAGCCTCCTGGGCAGGGACACCTTCCACTAGACCAGGTTGCTCCAAGCCCCATTCAGCCTGGCCTTGAACACTGCCAGGGAGGGGGCAGCAACAACTGCTCTGGGCAGCCTGTTCAAGCGTCTCACCACCCTCACAGTGAAGAATTTCTTCCTTCGTTCTAATCTAAATCTATCCTCATTAAGTCTAAAACTGTTACCCCTCTTCCTATCCCTCCACTCCCTGATAAAGAGTCCCTCCCCATCTTTCCTGCGGGCCCCCTTTAATTACTGAAAGGCCACTATAAGGTCTCCCCAGAGCCTTCTCTTCTCCAGGCTGAACAACCCCAACTCTCTCAGTTTGTCCTCATAAGGGAGGTGCTCCAGCTCCCCCCCCCCCCCCCCCCCCCCCCCATCATCTTTGTGGCCTCCTCTACCGATCTGAGCAGGTCTGTGTGCTTCTTACATTGGGTGCCTCAGAGCTGGATACAGTACTCTACGTGGGGTCTCATGAGTTTGGAGTGCTGGCCACACTTCTTTTGATGCAGCCCAGGAAACAGTTGACTTTCTGGGCTGTGAGCACACATTTCTGGCTCATACTCGGTTTTTCACCCACCTGCAGGGCTGCTCTCAATCCACTCTTTGCCCAGCCTGTAATTGTGCTGGGCATTGCCTCGACCCATGGGCAGGACCTTGCACTTGGCCTTGTTGAACTCCATGAGGTTTGCACAGCCCACCTCTCAAGCCTGGCCAGGTCCCTCTGGATGGCACATCCCTTCCCTCCAGCGTGTCGATGGCACCACACAGCTTGGTGTCATTGGCAAACTTGCGAGGGTGCACTCAATCCCACAATATATGAAAACACCTTCTTTCTTGGTATCACATTTCTGAGCAGTCAATGATAATTCCACAAAAATTTTAATGAGTCATCTATGGGGTAGGTCTCAGCATTGCCAGCTCTCAAGTATTTAGGGGAATGTATTTTGCTCCTCACCCCTCAGTAAACCTCTCTGCTTGAAGCAGTAAGTTGACACAAGATCCTTGAGTTTCCAGCTGTAATTCTAGTCCTCACATGGCCAGGTAAAAGTTTGGAAACCTGATGCCTAACATTTTTTGTTACTTTGTGAACCACTTTGGTTTAAAACTAATGTCTGATTCTGGTGGAGGTATGGGTTGGGGTATATGGAAACAGCTAAACTTGGTGTCTGTGCTGTAAAATTCTTGTATCCATGCTCCAAAACATTATGCTAGTGGATATCTTAAGGTATTGAGTTGTTCTAGTCACAGACAGATCTTGATGCATCTCAGCTCTTAGAATTTCTGTAAGTGCTGATACACAAGAAGTCATGATATATAAAGCAAGTATGCATCTGAAATCTTTCAGTATGTAAGAGATCTACTTCTGTTATTGTGTCCTCAGCTTCAAATACTCCTAATTAGCAGCTGTCTCCAATCTTTTAATGAGTCTGTAACATCACTTAGTTCTGAAGCCACATGCTGTTCAGATTGCCCTTCCGATTTTAATGTAAGTTAAATTAGGGTTTAACTTTTACTCATCTCCCAAGTTTCTCAGCTGTGAATAATCCTCACAAGCTCAGTGATTTGGCTGGTACTTGTTACCTGTGCCATGCTGCTAAATTGCTGGTACCTGTCCTCACAAACTCTCTGACTGGGCCAGCTGACAACTGTCTAAAAACAAAATGAAAGGGAAAACAGCAACAAACTCTCCTAAGCTTAATTGGGTGGTGTGAAAAACAGGTTACCTCATCAGCCTTTGTAATTTTCAGGGATTAATTAAAGGATAATGTTTGCTGCAGAGGAGTTTATGAGGCAATAAATAGCTTTTGTGGCTGATTAAATGCCAAAGCAAAGCTGATAAAGGCATCTAATAATTGCAAAAGCCATTCAGTGCCTTGAATAAATCTCTGCCATGGATGCAAGTCTTACTGTATGACAGATCATCAGCAGACTAACAAAACAGAAAGTCTCCTTGCCTCTAGAGACCTTGAATAGATAAATTCATAAAGCGTGCAACTCAGCCCCAAATCCAGGAAAAATACAGATGGTGATTTTTCTGCTCTACAAACAATTCAACAGCACACTAGCCACATCCTCCAGCCAAGCACTATCCATTTTACCAGCAAGGATGCAAAACCCCTAAAAATCCCACTGGAGTGCCCAGTGCTCCCTGGCTTCTCTAGCAGCAGCCTAGCAGTATTGCTGCCGCTGGGGAGAGGTCTGCAGCCCAACCCGCCTTGCCCTTCATTCTGAGGTGGTGGTGGTTTTTTTGGAGTGCCCAATGGCAAACCCGGGCACGGGATGCAACAGGGAGGGGGGTGTGTGGCCGCTTCGAGGCCAGCTCGCAGCTGGCTGTGGTGGCCCTTGGTGCCTCAGAGGGAGGGGAGGGGCTGGTGGGGGAAGCTCACGCTGTCCTGCTGCTGTCCCTAAAAAAAGTTACGTTACCTGGGCAGGTGGCCAGGCTGGGCTGCGGGGGGGGCTGCCGGCTTCTGGAAGGTTCAACGGGCAGGGCAGGGTGGGAAACACCCAGCCATGTGGCCCCTTGTGCTCCCTCCCACGGGTGCTGTGGGGTGTGCAGGAGCAGAGGGAGTGAAACTGCTGAGCTCCGAGGGCAAGCGAGAGACTTGTGATTTTGAGGTATTTTCTTCTATTATTGTTATTATTTTTGTTTTATTTTGAGCATGAGGGATGGCGAAGGCAGGAAGGCAGCCCTGGCTGCTGCAGCCTTGCAGCCAGGTTTGGGCCTTGGAGTCCAACTATCCATTTTACCAGCAAGGATGCGTGTAAGGGCTGTAGTTTCTCTAGGTTTCTGTGCAGATGCAAAGAGCTTAAGTTTATTAGGACTTCCAGGCTGGCTGGTTGGCTGGCTTCCTCTTTGGTGGTGGCACAGCAGGCTCCTGTGCTGGTGGTTGGAGCTACTTTGCCTGCTCAAGTGGGAACAGGACGAAGCAGCACATGAGGCTCCCAGGGGTAAGGCATTCAAATCTTCTACAGCAGTAGTGTGGTGGCTTTGGGAGCAGTGACCACATCTATATTGGAGACAAAAATACTGCACAGGGAGAACTTGGGAGAAAGAGACCAACTTAAACCATGGAAAATGGGCTGATGGCAAGTGCATCTCATGTCCCTTTTTCCTCTTTTACTTTCCCTGACCCCACACAGCCCGTGTAAGCTGTCATGGTATTTTTTTTTTCACTCTTCTTTCTTTGTTTGCTGCCTTGCTCTTCAACTGATAAATAATAGGCACAGCCAAATAGTGATGTAACTTGTAGCTGTGAGAACACACAGTTCTGCATTTTATAAACAATAATTAACTACTGCTGACTGTGCCGGCTGTGAGAAGCCTGAAATGCTGATCACATCTTGCAGCTCTTTACTAGGGCAGCAAAGAAAGCAAAAGTATCAACTTTGAATTCTGCCACGTTGTCCTTTCCAGTTTGCAAATGAACTGATAATTTAACTGATATGATGCCTAAGGGGATGAGCACTGAATTAATCATAATCAAAGATCAACACCGGTGGCCTGGCATTGACTGCTGGTTTGGTTAGAGCGCATGGTGCTTTTCCCTGCAGTCTCTTGGAAATGCATTCTCCTGAATATGAGTATAGGCAGTATTTTGACTTTATGCACAGATGTGAACTTGGTCTGTGTTTATATATGTACCCAAAGCTTTCAGATGAACAGAAAATAGCACCTCAGTACTTTTAGGATAGTTGACAAGATTGTTGTGTTTTGTGAGTGATGATACTTGCAAGATAGAGGCACTGAAGATGAACAGTTGCAAGCGTCCCAGAACTGCTTTAATTTGGACTGAGTGGAGATGTGGGCATGGAGAAATAGATCAAAATACAGTGCAGCACTTTCCAAAAGCCACACTTGTTTTAGCAGCACAGAGTCAAAAGTCAATTTTGCTTCTATGATAAGTGAAGTAGCTCTGATTCAGAAGAGAGGCAGGAATCAGAGTGAATTGTTTTCTGGAGGTTGATGTCTTTTTAATGTCTTCCTTCTCTGGCTATGGCAGAGATCGTGTACAATTCAACTGACTTTTTTCATGCTCTGTTTACTAACTTGCAAAAGCAGTTAGATTTGAACATCTGCATTAGCTCTTCCCTTGGCTTATCATTACAGATTTCTACTTGAAGTCTTTATTTCCAGGATGCTAGGCTGTGATTGATAATTAAATACCTTAAGTGCAGCATGAGTCATGCAGAACAGGGTCAGAATACATAAATGTGTATCTGGAGAGAAAATATTTATTCAAAGTGAAATAACACAGAAATAGTAGCAAAAAGCATACCATAGCTAACCACTCAATTCCCTTACTGCCGGTATACTGATAAGTATTCCTGTTTTCCTGATGGAGTATCTAAGCAGCCAGCCTGCATAAACTATGAAATGTAATTACTCTGACATATGGGAAATCTCCGGCAGGCACAGACTTGGCATGGACAGCACAGCATCACCCTGCAAAGCCCCCTGGAACCACAGTGTATTGGCAACGTGGCCAGCATGTTCCGATAGCTCAGCTATTTCTGGGCCTCTGACTGAACTACAGATTAGTTCAATTTGCCACGTTCCTGGAACAGCCCTTTGGCAGGATGCAGCATATTACTCTTCCTTTCACCCCATTTCTGCACCTCGCCCTTCCGTAGTTTTCCTGCAGTTTTTGTACCTGAGGCTGAATTTATGGGTTTGATGTTGCTGCTCTCTGGATTGATTTCCTTCCCTCATCTAAAAAGGGAAGCTGAGTGGTAAATGCTTTCCTTTAGTATATTCAATTTGCCTCTTACAATTTACCAAATTCTGGTCTGAATTTTACTTTAAAAGAAAATACTGCAGGTCATCAGCTGTAGGAGTGCATGGTTGCTGGTTACTTGCTAATTTAATGACAGACACCCAACACAGCTATCTACATGATACTGCTAAGAAAATAGCACAAGTTCTGAGTGTGTGACTTTTTTAAGGTTTGGAGGAGGAAAAGGGAAAGATAACCTAACAAAGTTCCTAAATCCACATCTGAGTTACCTGGTGTCAAGTACTTTGTTTCTTCAGCTATTCCTTTCTTCCATTTAAAGATTTCGCATCATTTAGCATTAGAATTTATATAGTCTTTCAGATATTTATATGCTAAAATAGATTTAAATGGCAACTTTTTAGTCAATGTAAATTCAGATTTAGCTTGTGTAAGAAGCAGATCTTCTAATTTTGTCATAGAATCTCAAACTGTTCATCTGCACAGAAGCTTTGGATTCTGAAAACCAGACTCTCATCCCATTCAGCTGTATGCTCCTCCAGTTTATTTTAATGAGATCAGTGGTGCACCAGTCTTGAGAATGATAGTAGTGTGTGAGTAATGACACATTCCAAGTAATGATGGTTGAGGGTGGCACTTCACTCAGTTGGCATGGCAGTGTTAGCACTTGGAGAGAGGCAAGTGAGGTCACTGAACTGGATGGGCTCTAGCTGATAAGAGAAAAATCTATCAGAACAGAAATCGATAGAAATTACAGTCCTTGGCATATTGTAGTTAAGTCTTTCTCCTGAAAGCTCCAACAGGATAATTTGAAATTTATCTTTTTGGATAGTTGTCTTCCTTTCTCTTGGAAGTAAGCGTAATTTTCCAACCTGAGCATGGTGACTGGTATACTTGTTGGTTAATCAGGACATGAGCTTCATTCCTGACTTTATGAAGGACTGAGCAAGTAGCCTCATTGCGTGGTGGTGGGTATTCTTACATGGGCATAGTGAAAGGACTGGACCCTTATCTGTATTATGACATCTGCACCTGGAAAGCCCTAGGTAAAAGTTGAACTTCATGTGGCTCCATTGTACCTTATGACCATATCCTGTCCCTCCTTAATCTTGTTTGTTTGCTAAGATTGTATTTCATTTTCTTATTTTGCACAGTATGAGCCTAAGCCTTTACCACGCCTTTTACTGCTCAGAATTCAAACCTTGAAGATAGCTCCCCACCCTGACTGCTTCTGGTGCTAATCATTATAGTATCTGAGTATCTCACTACCTCAGTTTCATAAATCCCATGTGAGATGAGGCAATATTTCTCCCTTAAGCCTTGTCCTTCCTCCATAAAAGTAGTTAAAAGACATATCTATTAAACTCAGATTCCTGACATAAGGTACCCGAGACCCATTTTTATACTAACTATTCTGAAAACTAACTTCAGCCTTGAGGGTCCTCTCTGTCTTCAGTCCTTCCAGCCAGTACCAATAGAGACCTTAATTTTACTGAAATTGCATTCCATGAGATCTACTGCATTTTCTTAAAAACTAATTTAAATTGAAAAAGAACTAAATCTATTAAAAATATTTTTGCACAGCTCTACTGATAAGTGAAGGAGAAGATTTTTAAGTGTTTGAAATGTTGATGTTTATGTGTGCTGGTTTGTGCAGGTGCAATGCTGGCTGGGTACAACTTAAATGGAGAGGCAAAGTTGTAAGTTTGGATCACCGTGTCTATGAGAAGTTCTTAAAAAACTTAACTTTAAAAAAGGACAACCACTGAGAGTTACTCATCTTCTTGCGTATCTACTGCAGACTAGCATTAAAAAGCTGAAGATCCCCATGGGCCTAGTACACTTACTAGAAAAGACAAGAATTAACCTTCTGAAAGAAGAAAGAGCTGGGTTTTTCAACAGAAATAAAAGCTAAATACAAGATATCATGTCACCCAGCCTAGCTCTTGTCAATACAGAGCTGTTCCCTAGAATGTCTTGGTTGTGGGGTTTGTTTTGGTTTGTTTCTTGTTTTTTCTCTAAATTAAAAAAAAAAAAAAAAAGGACATGGCACATTTTCTCTTTTACCTGAAAAATATGTTCCAGAGCACAGCATATCTCAGCAGCAAAAACATTTTCTTGTCAGTCAACAAGTCTTTTTAGGATGGGCTACATGCTTTAGCCCATACAACTTCATTTTTCTTTTTGAGGTTTTGTGTCTTCGTAATCTTTGTTCAGATTAACCTACCTTAGTATTTCTGTAGGAAGTAAATTTCTTTTTTGACACTTTGTTGTGGAGACAATACAAATAAAAACATGGGACCATGCCATTTCAAGGTTCCAGTAGTATATCTTGCAAATAAATGCACAGTTGTGTGTAATAAAAAAAACCCACAACAGTTCTCTGCTCTAAGAGCTGGAATCATGTGCATTTGTGGAATTAATTTTTAATATAAAACTTTGTTTATAGAGACATCTGCACTGTAGAAGCATCTTTTTCTCACCCTAAACAAGAATAAATACAATTAATAATTTCCAGTTTGCACGGGACTACTGTGACTGAACAGTTATAAACAGCCAAACTTGAACAACTTATTGTAGCATTTAAGCAATATTAAAAATGCAGAGTACTGAAACATTTTGCTTTCATGAACTATTCCTAAAATTGTTTTAGGCACATGCAGTTGTTAAGGTACTAAGAGAGTACTAAGAGAGTAACCAGACTCTTACTAACTGCTAAATTTTGGACAATATAGTAACAAAGGGAGAGTGCTACAGAAATGGAGATCCTTCTGTACTTCAAGAGGCTAGTGAAGGAAGGTCTTTTAAAAGACTCACAAACCTAGTTCAACATAGTGTATGTAGCTGTCGACCGAGGAAAAAGATACATAGGATCTTGGCACAAACCTTCTAGTCTCTATGTTAAATTAAAGGTACCCTATTGTAAAAATTAGAAGAAAATTAAGTTTTTGTTGTTGCTTATTGCATAAGGCTTATAGGGAAGACTCAAAGCCTGCTCTAAAGCTGTGGATTGCCATTTTGTTTTTTGAGATGCACTCGCTTGTTTAGTACCTTCCCTCCCCCAGGGCCACCATCACGCCAGCAGAAAGCTCTGCTTGTACATGCACACAGCAGAAGGAAGAAATGCATCTCCCCCTTGGGTTACACCTAAGCTGGCCGTGAGTTATGTCAGTGTGAAGTCTGAGCTCTGCTACCCTGCTGCTGCATGGGCCTCCCAGGAGCAGCTCCCAGGCACGGAGTGGCATCCCCATACTGCAGAGGGTAGTTTTGTCAGTCCCACACCAATGCAGACTTGTCCCCATTTCCACTAGGGTTTGACTCTGGTTTTGGCTGTCAGAGTAGCAACTAAAACTTGATTCCTGAACAGTGAGTCAGCCTTAAAAATAAACAGTGTAACTGAACAGATACCTCCAAACCTGCTGTAGAGGAGAATATTGAAGAACTAGTGAAGCCACTAGAAGGTAAGGAGCCAACCAATAGTTTCTGATGCAAATTCAAAGGTCATGCCTTTTACTAGGACACTGAAAGAATTCAGATGAATAATCATCTCTATAAAAATGCTTATACTGAAGAGTACTGCCCTTGAAGTAACTCATTTAAACATGATTTAAAAGGTGAATTGGTTTTCACTATAAAGCATCTCCCTACTTGACTTAGAGAAGAAGCTGCAGCTTCCAAGCTTTTGATTACAAGGCAACTTATTATCAACCACAAGTCATTGCTGAGGTCCTTAAAAGATTTAAAGCTTGCCCTATGCCAAAACTCTATTTAACACCACACACCCAGCTATATTTAGCATTATTTGCCATTTGTAAGCAAGTTAATAAAATCTTATATATCTGAGTATGTTTTCATCTTGGAAGTTTTCCACAGTTCCTAACATGAGTTGCCCTACTTCTGCTTAAGACTTAATTAGAAAGATGTGCATATTGCCTTAGTAACCCGTGGAACCGTGGGATGGTAGTAAAGTTTGGGATGCCACTAATGTTAAGTGTAAGCATTTGTCTTTAAATCTGGTAATTTTAAGGTAAAATACAAACTTTCTAGAGATAATGGGCATCTAGTACAAAAGACTAAAGGAAAAGACTGAACTTGAACTGTTTTAAGTATGCGTACCTTCAATCTTCAGTGCAATTTTGATTTCAGCAAGCTTGAAAAAACCAAACCAACAAGAAACCCCCTCAACAAACCAACCTCCAAAAGCATTATGGAGGCTACCCCCACCCCGTGCAAGCAGCTTCCTGCTTAAACATATTCTTAATATGACACATATGGAGAAAGACAAGACCTGTCAGATTGAGTTCTTAACAAACATTTCAGAAAGCATGTTTATGCAGACTTGGAGTTTTCCATTTAGTTTCAAATAGAATTTCAGCCAGTCTTAGAAGTTTGGTTGAGAAGCACCATTAATATGTATACAGTTGTTTCAGAGGAGTTGTTCCAGCCCTGAATGTGGTCACCAGTAAGAGGTACTTAGTTTTCACAAATTAGGAAGCTTTGAATCTGGGACTACATCACTGGTGTTCTTTTGATGCCATTAGATAATGGAGACAGACTAGTAATTCAGTGCAAATAACACAAAATGCATCAAGCCTTGGGTATGCATGGTTCTACTCTTGAGTCCTGTTTGAGTCCTGCAGTGACTGAACTTACAGTAAATCCAAGGTTTAGACTATGTAGGGGCAGAGGTGTAGAGCAAAATGGTTGGTGCTGAGAACCTGACATCCCTGCACTATCTCTAAAGTTTTCTATTTCAGCCCAGACCCTGGTCTGGTCTAGCTGTACCCATTAGAACAGGTCAAATGCAGTTCCAAGCATTTCAAGAGCATGTTATCTTGCTTGAGTTTTGCTGTAAGTGTATCCAGTTTGTGCACTGACAACACCACACTAACAAGCCAGATCATGGTAAATCATCTGGCCTTGGAAAGCATAGAAAAATATCTTAGGTAAATATTAGGGTAACTAAAAGTGTTTTTTTATATACTTAGTGCAGTGTTCCTGTTGGCTTCCATTTCGAAAGTGTTAATTCACAGAACATGTAAGATCAATCTCTACACATAATAATCTTGAAATAATTATTCTAGGTTCTGCTCCCCCCTGTTTTGCAGGTGCAGGAGTCTTTTTGATGTGGTATCCAAGAGAGGCATCACTAGGAGTATTAGGGTTGCATAGCAACCACAACGTGATAGCTAACTGGTTTAAAGAAGTCCTTTGCTGTGCATTTCTTTTCCAACAGGAGCCAAAGTGTTTCCTACCTCTGCAACTAATAACTCTTGAAGAAAAACATATGCAGTGTTTTATGACTAATTAAGAAGTTCCTTTATTCAAATGTCTTGTTATTTCTGGGCACTAGCACCAAATTACTGCACCAAGTTATCTTAAAGAACCCAGTATTCCAGCAGTGTAAGTTTCTCTGCAAACAGCACACCAAGCCTCACCTTGTGTCTCTCCCACTTGGGTTATCACTTGAAAGCACAACAGAAATACTGTATGTATAAAGGTAGAAGTGAACCAATACTAGTAATACAGCTGTTATTTCCAAAAGCATTGTTTTTTACCTAGTCAGCTACACTGAAAGTCTTCTTTACAGGAAAAAGCTTAAACATGGACATACACAACATACAAGCTATATATATTCCCAGTTTTGTTTATTTTCATGGAATGCTAATTTAGTTACAATATGGCAGTTCATAACTACTGAAATGTGACATTATTTCATCTCCAATGCTGCAGAACAGTCTTGATTTATATATATTGTTTTAAAACAATCTTATTTTACATAGTTGAGGTCTCTGGTGGTTTTTAAGCTCTGATGCTTAAGCACACAGCAAGCTACAAACCTTAGGTTTTATATTTATACATATATTCTATGTATTCAGACAACTGCTGTAAGTTATCTATAATTTAATATTTATAAAAAGTGCATATACTGGTACATATGCACATCTAGAAACACACTTTTACTACTGCCTCCCTTTTATAAAAAGCTGCGTAACATACAGCCATATTATTCTCACTCACTGCTATTAAAGTCCTTTACTATCTTTATTACATAATTTCCACTATTCAATTCCCTCAAACTGAAAGTAGGTATTTCTATGTATATTTTCTCCTAAAGAAAAAAGTCCTCCCTATTCTGTTAAGAAGCTTTAAATCATGCATCAGTTTAGTAAACAGTCACTTTAGCATGGATTTTAGAACCCTAGACAGTGTAAAATCTACTTCTGGAAAATGTCTGTCTGTATATTTAATTTCTTCTTTTAGTTACAAAAAATATATAGGATTGAAACATACCGAATACATGCATCTCAAAGCGGCTATATTCTAGCCTTATAGATAAATTAAAAAAGTACACCCCTGCTAACAGGATGCAAACATGACCACAAATAGGCCATTACCTGTACTTAATATAGCTCATTACATTAAAAAGTTCAAGTCAGCTGTTCTCTCAAGATGGTGTCAAAACACTGAAGAGCATAATATATTTATACTCAATATACAAAGATGGGTGAACATAACTAGTGCCATTTAATTATTCAATACTTTCAAGGCTTCTAGGCTTTGCCTCTGGTGATACAAGTCCTGAAATGATCTGAATGAAAGTTTAAGTTCAAAATTGTTTTTAATACACCATAAAAGCAAGTTGTGTTTAAAAGAAAAATGTACACTGAACAACCTGAAGTACTCACCAAAACAACTGTACAAAACTAGTATAGATACAGAAAGAAATAATGGTGGACTTAACTTCAAACAGAAGTAACACTTGTTAACATATGTAAAAACCTGCTTTGCTTTATTCCGCTACCAATTAAGAATTTGCAGCTGTTCAGAACAAGTAAAATTCAAACCACCTCACAATGTTTACATTTAAAGTTCTTTTTATACAGTGCAAACGTTTAAGACAGAATAACTCCCCAGTGAAACAGGTGACACTACTCAGTGCCAGTCTTTTGAAGATTCTTCTTTCTATAAGTCTATTTACACATTAAGCTAAAGGTTCACTAAATATGTTTTAAAGTTTGCTGAATATCAGCAGAAAAATACGTGAACTAGCAGCAGTTGTATTACTAATATATGATGGTTACTTTAATGAATGCATAAAGTTTTCAAGACTGTATTCAGTGTCATACTGTTCTTGATCCCATAGTTCTCCAAGGTTTTCGAGTACTGATTTCATTGATGCTTTCCCAGAAGAGGTAGAGGTATCTGCTTTTTCAGTTTTTCCATCCTTCACAAAAGAAAAAGAGAATAAATATACAGGATAACGTTTTCAGAAATAAGACTTAATCCTTTGAGTCTGATGATTCTTTTGGAGAAGTATCACTTCCTCCTGTTTTTCAGAGAGCTGTCTACTATTCATCATTCCAGTTTCAAGTGTTCATCTGATTAAATTTTACATTTCAAAGCAAAGGTTTTTCCCTAAGCTTACTCTATTTTTGGCAGATATTTGTGAAGGTGGTTCTTTACCTTGTCAAGAGTGAACAGATCAAGAAGCTGTTCTGTTCCCATGCTCTGTAGGCTTGTGTTTTCTTGGCTGATCACTGTATTTGCAATATTCATTTTGAACTTTTGAAGACCCATGATCTTCTCCTCCAGAGTTCCCCTGGTTATCAGGCGATATACATTAACAACACGTTTCTGAAAGAAAAAAAACCACATATCTAAAAAACATCATCTTAGGTATTTAAGAAAGCATAACCTTTTAGTACTCATCGTAGACAGTCTGGAAGCAGTTTGGCTTGGAGTTACCCTTCAGTAATTGTACTCGTAAGTCTGACATGTTAGATGAAAAGAATGAGACTATGCCAGCATACAGTAAATAGAAGCACGTGCAATTGCATCTGTACTCATGAAGAATTCTCTGCTTTTTACAGCTGTAGAGGGAAACTAACAGCATTCACTCTTTCCCTGTCCAGGCAAAGAAGGACAACACTGTGGGGCTTCCCTTCTGTTCCTTGTCTCAGTTGCATCTCTTCCTCCACTGAAGACTAATTCTTCCCTGGCCTCTCCTCAGCAGCTCAGGAAGCACAGAAGAGAAGGCATACCAAGTTGGTGACAGGATAAGAAAAGTACACACTTCCGATCTGGCACGTTTACAAGAATGCAGTATGAATGGAAACTCAGTGGAAACCCTAGATGTCACTTATTACATGCTACAACCTTATCCAAATTTGAAGAAACAGGAGTTCAACAAGGGGAAAAAACCCCTTATTGGAGAAGTTTTTCACCTGCCCAATGCGATGTGCTCGATCCATGGCTTGCAGGTCTCTCATTGGGTTCCAGTCATGTTCCACAAATACTACTGTATCAGCTCCTGTCAAGTTAAGTCCCAATCCACCAACATGAGTGGTGAGCAAAAGAACATCTATAGATGGGTCATTATTAAACCTGCATTAAAAAAAAAAAAAAGTTAAGCATGGTAAATTTCATTAAATAATGAAACCATGAGCCTCAACTGATTTGAGGCAGACAGAATTATAACTTTGTACCATATAAATAATATAGTTTATAACCAGTGAGACCAACTGTAACAAAGGGATATGCTTACCGTGAAACAATGGAATGCCTCTGACCAGCAGGTATGCTGCCATCTAGTCGTAAATAAGTAACTGAAGGTAATTGAGGTCTGAGAAGGTCATGCTCCACTATATCCAGCATGCTTTTAAGTTGACAGAAGATAAGTACTCTGTGCTGTGCCACAACAGCTTCTGTACCGCTTTCTGAAGATCCACCATTCCCCAAGCCACAGTCTAGCAGCAGCTTAAAGTAAAAGAGCATTAAAGTGTATCAACACACTGACAGCAGATCTCATTTAAATGTTGATACTGATGGACTATCAAAAGTAGAAATAGAAGCAGCAAACTACAGAAGGAAGTCAGTAAATTACAGTCACTGAAATGACATAATGCAAAGGTTGGCTTCACTGTCAAACGATGAAAAATTCAAGAGTCAACAGAAGAGTCATTGCTTTAACTTTCCTTTACTTACAATAGAATTTAAGTATGTAATGCAATTTATCAGAGCTAGTAGTCTCCTGTACAATAAATAGAAAAGTTTTTTCTAACAAGAGGGACAGGAGTAAAAAGCAGAATAAAAGTAAGGTTTTTGACAAGGCAGCAAGAATTAGGTAAACATCACCACCTTGAAGCAAGCTTGTGCTTCTCCCTCCCCCTTGAAATAACAGGAAAAATAGGACATGTGTCTAAACCCCTTTATATTCCATTTGCTACTTAACCAGCATTTTAAGATCAGTTTTCACATTAGTGAAGTCTTAAACAAAACTTTCCAAACTGTAGCATTAGTAGAGCCACATTTTGAAAACTTAAGGCACAACATACAAGTCTACTTACTTGTTTTAAAGCAGACAGCTTAGGTGCATGTTGGATGTCTCGAAGGGATGAATTATGAGCTGCAAGTTGCTCTGTAATTCTTTTATATTCTGGATGTTGTGTTGTCAACACTAATGCTGGATGGTTGCATAGCTTCCGTAGGTATTGCAATGCCTTTATTGAGAAAGTGAAGTTTGAAGAAATAGTTAGCAACAATGTAGGTACAGAAAAAGGATGAACAAAACTGATCGTAAGTACAGGAGCCACTCAGCCACATTCTATAACTGGGCTTTAGGCCAAAAAAACCTTGCATGTTTATATAAAGAAAACCTGTATTTCAAACTGTATCCAGTAACTTGTTAGGTGCATAACGATCTTGGTTCCCATTGCAGGAACAGTGCAAAGACTACCACCTTCATGTGAGTGTGGGATATAGTACATGGGTTTGGGAGCCTCTGAGAATTATTGTTTCCAAGTAGCCAAGACTTAATTTGCAATTCCATAAGACTATGAACCTTCATAAATTCAGATCTAATGTTAAGGAAACTTTTTCATTCATGTTTTAGAATCTTAGTTTTGTAGTGCAACAACTGTTGAGATCAAAATTAGTTCACTCTTGCTTGGAGGTTTTGCACTTTTGGTAATCAGTTTTTAATTGAGAGTAGCATCCAAGATCCATAAAACAGCTGAACATCAGTTGAGCAGAACACATTAAAAAAAATTTAAGATCGTTTTATATGACTTAAGACACAGAAATATAATTTAAGCATAATAGCTATACAGCACATTCTGGGCAATCTAATCCAAACACTAAATATTTTACTTAGAGCATATAGCCACAAATGTGTAAGGTAACTATTTTGATTTTCATTTTTTATTAAACCTGGAAATACAATTACTAGAAATAAATGAACTAGGTAGTAAAAGTTGCTAAAGAAATCTGTACCTGAAATACATGACCTGTAGCTTTAAGCTTTGGTTTTTCCGTTTCTTCATTCAGTGAAATGGAAGAAACCGTTTCATCAATATCACATTTGGCACGAGACTTGGCAAAATCTTCATAAAGCTGAACCTGTACAAGAGAATAAATACATTTTCCCCAACAGAAGCAAGATGAGCAGTCATTTTTAGAATTTAGTTTCCAGCTAAAGTTCTGAATTGTTATAAATCAAGGAAGCTATTTGATATGTAGCACAAAATCAACATTAACAGTGGAATCTCTTGCAATTCATTTTCTTCAGCTTGGAAAGTATTTAAAAAAGAATCTACAAATGCCTAGAAGTTATTCTTGTAGAACAATGCCAGAAATTAAGCTAAAGAAATACTCTACTGCAACCAGAATAAAATTAGTGTTTAAACATGTACTAGGAAAAGCATTTTGATCCCATGGTACCAGAGAATGTCACATTAGCCCAGGAATCAAGTGGTTCCCCTGTAGTTTTAACTGTGCTGAAAAAGCTAAGCTAACAGCCACTTTTTAAGCATACCTGTAGAGGACTCAAAATACAGTAATAATCTTGAATAATTTTGGGTGGAAGATCTTGCAGTACATCCTCTTTCATTCTCCTTAGCAGGAATGGCAGAACTTGACGGTGCAGTGCTTCCATTGCAAGAACCCCTAAATGAAGGCAACAGAGACAATATTTTAGAAAGAAAGAAAATTCAAAACATTCAGCCTGCCCCTGCCAATCTCTTGTGTTGGAACTGACTGTACTCTGTCTTTTCATTAGCAGTTCTCATTTGAAGAAAGAAAACAAGATGACCAAGACTTAACATTTGATCCTTACCAGCCTCTTGCTCTCGACTGGAGCTTCGGGCATCTCTACTTGCCAGTATTGGTTTGCCATAACGAGCTGCAAACTGGCGTTCTGTACCCAAAAATCCTGGCATAAGGAAGTCAAACAACGACCACAACTCTAAGACGTTATTCTGAACATAAAAGAAACATCTGTTAAATTATTTTTGAAAGTAATGAATTGTCATAAGTTATCAGAAATATTTCCATATATATTTAACACTGCTTATAAAACACTACAAACATAACACTTCAGCATATTTTTGAGCTCCTGGAACTTGGTGACTTTCATCAACATAAGTGGCAGGAAGACCTGTACATGCACTTTAATATATAAATGGACTCTCTACTGTGTCTGACATCTTAAGCCACACCCTGAGCTCTTCTGGACAACAAAACCCAGGACACACGAGTGGTATTAGTCTGGATGAGACAGATACTCCACAGACAAGCCATCAGGACAAAGCCCAAAATCTGGAGTTCTCAGAGTTGAGTTTCTTGTGAATTTCACTAGAGGCATAAGGAAATGCTCTCTCCCCACTTCCCTGCCTGCTACTTTAAGAACAAGTGGTAGAAAAAGTCTTGCTGCCAACTTTTAAGCCCCATTAGTACCACATATACTGCACTCATTCCCCTATGCATAAGTGTATCAGGAAGGAAAAAAAAAAAGTAGTTTCAAGTATTTAGCAATGAAAGGCTTTTTTTACAATGTATACTTTGAACAAGACGACTGATAAAAAGCACAAGACAGACTGCAAAGGAGATGATTTTTTGCTTGTTTTCTACTACTCCCCAACTGAATAGAAAAAAAGAAAAGCAGTTACCTGGATTGGTGTCCCAGAAAGAATTATCCTGTAATTGGCAGTTAGCTGTTTTACTGCTTTTGACAGCTTTGTTTTTCCATTTTTTATTACATGGCCTTCATCAAGAATGCAGTAATTAAACTTAATATTTCTAGAAAAGAAGAACACAGACTTAAGTAGCATTTAAAATTCTAAGCTATTAAAAATCTCAGAAAAACCCCAATTCTTACCTGAAGAAGTCAATGTCATTTCTTACAACATCATATGAAGCCACTATGAGATTGTGTCTTTTCACCTGGTGTTGTAATCTTAAGAAAAAAAAGAGGAAATCCTAACTAAAGTGTTCCTTACTTATGTTATTATTATAGCCTTTAAAGGTACCACCACAAGTTTTACCACACCCACAAACTATGCTTCAGTAGTAAAGTGAACTGCAAAATTCTGTGTGTGGTATTTTACTGAAATCATAAACACAAAATACATTACCTTGCTCTCTCAGTAGGAGGTCCTGTATAGTGCAAAGGATTAAGATATTCTTTTGAGCAAAATTTGCCCACTTCATCCACCCAGTGTCCTGTGAGTGTAGGAGGGCACACGACCAAGGAGGGAAGAGGAACACTGTCCACCAGTTTTGTTCTTGCATATTCCTGAGCCCTTTAAGAATGTAAAAACAACTTTGAAAAATTTGTTTTTCACACAATAGTTGAGGTCCCTTCTGACCTTCTGGAGGTCATCTGGTCCAACACCCCTGCTCAAACAGAGCCACCTACCCAGTTGTCCAGGACTATGTCCAGGGTTATTACCGTAGATAAAACCTATCATTAAAGTCTTTAAGATATAATGTTACTTGTTTAAGCTTACCTGAGGCAATGATCGCCTGCAAGAATGCAAATGGATTGTAAAGTTTTTCCTAAGCCCATGTCATCACAAAGAATTCCATGAAGTTTGTATTTATTGAGAAATGCCAGCCAGTTCACTCCATCCTGAAATCATGAAATAAAGAGTGCCTCAGAAGGAAAAACTGGCTTTTGGCTAGTTAAGCTTCAGTTCATCCATCACTGCCAAACTATGAGCTGGGTTCCCACCATAAATGCATCTACTACAGTCCATTTACTCAAAGCAGAGGGGAATAAAGGGAGAAACATAAGCAGCCAAACAGTATGATGAGGCCTGCCTTCGCAGTGGTGAGCTGCCATGGTCAGCCTAAGCAGCACAGCCCATTGACCATTCCCCAAGAAAAAAATGACAGAATCCAGAGAGGGAAAAAAAAGAGAAGAACACTATAAGTGGCCTGCATTACTTAATTTGTTGTTCTTTATCCAAGAGTCCATGATGCACACTGCACAGCTAAAAGTGAAACAGAAAACTCACAAGCAAAAACACCCAGCACCCAAACAACTCCTACCCTTCCATAAAATCGTATCAGACTGGAACTTAGTGCTTTTTAAAAATGAAAGTATAATCTGTTACCTGCTGGTATTTTCTGAGCTCTGCTTTGATTGGTACTGGAATTTTATAGTTTTCCAGTTTTTTTCCATCCAATAATTGTTCCAGAAAGTGACGCTCTTTAGCTTTCATTCGGATTAATTCTTCAGACATGTTTGGTGGATCTGGTATACCAGCCTAGGATAGTATTTTTAAAGCAGTAGTGTAAGGGCTATAGTATTAATTCTCACAGACAGTAAGAAATAAAACCTCATACTAGCTTAGACATTTTAAAGAAACAGATGGAAAATATCTGCAATCTTCTCAATTGTATAAATCCAAATTCAGCGCTATACTTGTTTGATTCCTTGCATATCAACTCATCCAGGGCTGTAGTGTGCAGAAGACAAATTCTGCCCCAAAGGACACACTGAAAAGCTTGATACAATTGTGTAGAAGAGGGGAAATCCTGGTCATGCTTTTAAGATTTTACAAAGACTGAGCTATTTTACCTCTAATCAGAGAGTTTATCTGGTTGGCTAGAGAATCCTTTGACACCCATTTCTCCTGAGTCACAATCTACCATCCAAAGTTGGATTTTTCTCCTACAGATGTTAGTAGAATGAGATCTAGAATGATACTGAAATCCACAGGATGAATTCAAGCAGTTGGAAACTATTAGGAAAAAAGAAATCCTAAACCCCTCCAGGTTTGTAACAGCAGACATTGGCTTCCTATGTACTTCTCATATCAGGCCAGAAGCCCAAAGAAGCTATCTGGGGACCAAACATGCTCAGACATTCTTGCTTGCTAATAATATGCAGTAGCATAAGAGGTACTGATATTTTCCATTATCACATCTGTCATCCTAGTTTTCTGGGCCACATCCATCTTTAGTTAGCTTTACTTCAGAAGACACGTTACTGATCACTTAGGGGGGGCTACTGGCTGAGAAGAAAACTACAATGAAATAATTCCACTGTGTACATGGTTAATAAGGAAGGGGGAAAACCAACCCAGATTTGAGATGTTAGAAGTGCTCCAAGAAGATATTTATGTATATACACACAGACAACAGCCTACTTGTTCTTTTAAAAGGTAGGGTAGGAAGAACAGTTGAACATGTCTGAAGTGTGAATACCATGCCAGTTGTTTGGTTTAAGTATACTGTCAACTTGCAGCATGACTGCTTATCAATAAACCTGGACAGATTAAGTTAAACTATCTTACAAACTTTCTCTCAGTCATATTTTAGTTTTTATGATTGAATGAGTAGTGAAATTGAGAATAAAGACACATAAAACTGAGCGTACCTAAGTTCTCCCAACAAATTTATTGCTATTGTTTCCAATTCCTCACAATTGGAAACGAACACAAAAATACCAATTAGAAACTCCAAGCTTATTCAGACCTCTTATCACTTTTACTTATCTAGCAGCTGAATTCTGGTCTTGTATTTTAGGCAGTATATAAAATGCCAGCAATAAACACAATGGTCTAGACAGACTGTTTTGTTACAGAACTAAGTCATGCTTCAGGAACATAAAATTGAAAGAGTGGAAAGGGTTTTTTTAAATAAATATAGTTATCACTATAACTACTGAAAACTGTGTTTGTCTTATGAAATATCTGCAGGACTACCCTAAAAAGTTTTCCCATTTAAGAAAGTAAAGCTATCCATAAAACACCACTCTAAGTTTTTTCACACACATGAAACTTTGTCTGTGAAAACTTGTTAATAAAGTCAAGGAATACTTTTCTGAGATTGAAGTAATAAAGTATCTCCCCACAAAACATCTATTTCCCTAGACCCCATCAATCCACCCCCTACTCTTTGCACTGAAATGACTCCAACCCCTGTACAGTTACCAATTTAAATCTGTTGCTCGCCTAATATTAAAAAATTGCTAACATTCAAAAGACTGTCCCACAACAGTACTGGTATTTTCTCTCGTTATTAGTTTACTTCACTCTAAGTTTGCATATTTCTAAGTCTGTATATTTAATATAGTTCAGTATCTGACACTGAACTTCCTTAACTGGAAAGAGAAGTATGTAACAAGTATTCTACACTGAGATGCTCACTAAATTCTATTAAAATAGCTTAAAAACCCCCCCTAAACTACATGTATTCCATAGCACTGTATTTAGATGCATATGAAGGGCACTGGTGTGAATGACATTTGAACAAACAACAGCATCTAAGAAATCCATTTCTACTTTGCTCACTTTCAATTTCTTCAACATTTCAGTGTAAGCATAGAGAAATTAAGTGCTCCATTTAAGGCAGATTACTAGTTATCAAGATTCTAAAGTTCTATTATGCTAAATTAAAATTTGAAACAATGAAAGATACTAAACCCAATAAACTGACAGGGTTTTTTTCATTAGAAGCATGCAAATGAATTCTGAACTGTCTTCTATTACCATCTGGTGGTGAAAATAAGTTACTTAGAAGCCTTGTAGTCCTTGAAGTGCAATATGAGAAAGTGCCCAAGGTATGCAAGTTGTAGGAGTGAAACACTGAAGCAAATCTGTACTGATTAAATACTACTGGATCATAATACACATAATATTTTGCCCAAAGCTGCAGGGTGGGGCTTTTAGATTTTAAGAACTAGGAATAAGTAACTGGACTTATCTCCACACTGTTTCTATTGATGCTATTTTGTTTCTTCCTTTTAAATCAGTATTGATTTTTTATGCATTTCTCTGGACCACATACACAACACCATGCATACCTAGAGAAAGTGCTCATGTAACTCTTAAGAAAAAAGCAGCATTATGGACAAAACTAATGAATATACACTTTAATTTCATGTACATAGCTGAGATGAATTTCTTAAAGAGAAATTTAACATCCATTTAGAAAATTACTGACAGTCAAATTTTACTCATTTTACATTGTAAAAGACACATCTTCGATTATCTGATATGGACTCAACATCTCTAAAAACCAGTTACTTATTCAGCATTTAATAAGCTAGAAGCTTGGACTTTGTGGCTGGTGAAAAAGCAGACACAGGACAGTTCACATACTCAGTATACCTACAACTTGAGCTTACCTCAAGAGGCATTAGTCTAATTAGTGTTGCAAAGCACTGAGTAGCCATAAAACGCACACTGTTTGTCTGATCACTCATTCTACCTAAGACTGGAACCACGAGAAGAACAATGTATGGAACAATACCAACATCCAGCTGCTCCATTACGCCTGGATCAGTTATTAAGGAAATAGTTTTTACCAGTGGAGAACTGTCTGACATCAATGTATACCTGGCAGATTTCACACTTGATAGGTAAAAGTCATTAATACATTACATTCAGAAAAAAAAGATTTCTATCAACACAGCAAGGGGAGCAGGGTGGGAAACCCTGATCTACCCAGTTACATTTAGCCCAGTGAATTCCATTGTTTGAGAAACTGAATTATCCCCACCAAACCTTCATTTGATAGACAAAAGGCAATGGAAATGAAAGTTTCTTCTATTTCTTGTCTACAGGAGGAAACCAGCTTAACATTTCACTCCTCCTTCCATTTTTTTCAGGCAAAGGGGTCTGTTCCCCCAAATTATGCAACTGCAAAGGAGTTTCTGCATTTTTGAATATTTGAGCAAGGATACATGCAAGTGCTTCAATTGCACCTTCTTGTTTGGTGTTGTCATCTATTGCTCCCAACCACGGTAGAACTTTCTCTAGAAAGATATTCATTGTTTCCATGGTAGCTATTTTGCTCATAACACCTACACAACGAGCAGCCATGTGTCTCACTGCAGTGCTGGGATGTTGAAGGCACATATAAAGATGAGGCAAGTGCTGTATTAACTGAATAGAAGGTGGTGGAGAAAAAAGGTTAATATGCATTACAAACAAATTACTGAATTACTTTGAAATAAAGTCTTTAAGTCACTGTTGCCTCCCACAGAATGTCTGAAACAGCTCCTTCACGAGATCTAATTGTTTAGAACTGAAAACTTGTTTCAGAGAAAAAGAAGACTTTGTAGTAGTATGACTCCCCAAAACAGTTAAAATTTAGAGTAACAAAATATTTAGGGTTTTAGTCACAATGAAAATGAAAGAAGCCCTTGATTGATTAAGTGTTTCACACTGGAAAAATGCAGTACTAAGTACTCAGAACTTTTTATTAAAAAAAGAATTATTGCTTGGACACAATGATTAAAGAATTCCTTCCAGCTAGCAAATTTGTCTTAGACTCATCCCATTTATGTTTAGGCAGATGAATTATCCATGTTGGGAGTCTTACTAACTCTGTGTGACAAGACACCCAGAAGGAAATTTACACCTTCTCAAGGGGGTACGTGTGTACAGACAGGTCTTTTTTTATCAGCACAAATATATTTTTACATCGGGTATCTTAAACATGTAGTCAAGTTTTTTCTAGTATGGAAGTCCCTAAATATCAGCTTTGATGAACCAATTTCACCCTCTTTGACTTTCTATGATTTTTTTTTTTTTAAACTTGTATACAGTATTAGCACCCTCAAAACCAACCTTCACATTAACTGCACATCATATATAGTGTGTGTGTATATATAATACACATATCTAGAAAAAAATCTTTCCATGTCATATGCGAAATTTACTCAAAATCCCTTCAGTACTTTATTAAAACAGACAAGAATTCCTATGTTCCATGTGAATCTTGTCCATCTGCTCAGAATTCTACAGCCATTCCTCACACCCATCCTTTCCTACCATATCCTTTCCAGACAGAGTTCTGGCCTACTTATTCCTTGCATGGGAGCCTTTTCACATATTTTTATCAATCTGTTGCCCTTCTCTATGCCTCTTCCAGTGCTACTATGTTTATTCTAGATTATAGTATTGCAGATAAGCTAGTACCAAATATTCTGTTCAGATGCAGGCATAATGATGACATTCTTGTTTCTTTCTTAACTTTTTTTTTTTTAACCAGTATTTTACATTCAGCTGATACTGTCACAGAACTATCCTAACTCCAAAGTAGTACTCTCTCCCAAGTAGAAATAGTCAGTTCAGAGCCTACTACTACGTGTAAGATGTCTTTTACATTGAGCAATGGGTAAAAAGAAGTAATTTTAAAAATTAATCAAATCCAGTCTACTTAAGGGTAAACTAAAGCCTCCCATAATTTTTGCACTCCTTGCATAGGGAGTCTTTCTGACAACCTTCAGCCTGTTACAGAGTAGTCAGACAGTAAACTGCAGAGTCTTTATTACTACCATTCTCCCCCCTCACTCTGGCCACACAAACTACATGTCAGCCTATTAGAAGTTAACACATTTCAGTCACTCACATAATGCAGAGTAACTTTTTAATCTGTGCTTTAATAACAAAGAGAGGGCATCATACTATCAGTCTGTTTTCCAGATTTAGAAATATGGAATTACAATAAAGCAGAGTTGAGATGCTGATTTCAGTGTAACACAATAGCATAAATATTATCGTAACTCAAACATCAGACACAATCTTGTTTGTGCATCTCATCCAGAAAAGGGTAGGCCAAAGCTAAATTGTAGGTAGGTGTTTGCTTTTGTGGTTTATACTACAGCCTGCATAAACAAACACAAGATTTCACATCCTATAGGACACAGGGAAAAAACAGCTTAACTGCTGAAGACAGAAGGCTATGTCTTCAGTTTATCAAGACTAGGATACAGGACTTGGAGAACAGGCAGGCTAGCAAGTGAATAAAAACATCATTTGAGCAAAATTATAAGGCTTCTTTTTAAATGTTCTTCTAAAACAAAGATTTAACACAGTGGCAATGAACAAACTGAATTGCTTCATACAAAAACTGCTTTGGAATATGATTACCAGAGGATGTAGCTGAGTATCCATTGAAGCTGCTGTTGTTTCAAAAACCTGCAAAGAATTTACTAGCTCCTGAGCAGGAGCATCTCCTTTTTCCAGTAAGGACTTTCGGTCTGTTAAAAACAGAAAAGGTGTTCAGTTTAAGACTGACATACTGCCACCAGCCTACCAGCCCTCCCAGCTTAAAATGGAAGCGTAATTACCAAAATTATTTATGTGAATGTTGTTCC
Source organism: Athene noctua (assembly GCF_965140245.1). NCBI lineage: Eukaryota > Metazoa > Chordata > Aves > Strigiformes > Strigidae > Athene > Athene noctua. Next base: position 49,889,775 of record NC_134041.1, read on the forward strand.
TTAAGGAACCAACCATAGCATCCCAGAGATGTGGCAATCCTGTTGCCATTTCAGCACCAAAATGTTTAGCTATAGTAGATAAGGCGAATTCAGCTCCTCTTCTCTGTACAACATAAGGCTTCTGAGCCTAGAATTAAACAGTTTAACAAAGTAGTGACGACAGATACATGTAAGAATAACAACTATTTTCAAGGAGGGTCCCATTCTTATATAAGCATTCAATTCTGATTGTTTATACCTACCTACAACACATTTGCTTGTCAATTTTTTTTCAAGTTATTTTATTCTTTATACAGGTAAAAATAAAGTTTATTAATAAGATTATTTAAACACTATAAATTTGGGAATTTGTCTTTTGCTGACACAGGCCCATTTCAGCAAGAGGTCTTCCAATTGGTTCCAGTTCCAGGACGTCAGATACTATCAGTATAGGGACACCAAGAACAATGACACACTAGTAAAACTTCCCAAAAGCAATCAATACTTGATTTGTTATTAAGCACTTTCTCTTGTTCCCACCCTCTTCAGAAAAGTGGAATTGCTAAAACCCAAACAATTATGAAAAAAGCCCAGAGCATTGTTCAGGAATCACTGTCATGACTAGGATCTTATTAAAACACACATAAGTTTTATATGAATAGAACAGTAACAAAAAATTTAGCATATCAAGTGTGGAAGTCCCACGTTCATTCTAAAGCCAGTTACATTTCAAATACTGTTTTTAATGCTTCAGAGAATCCATCATACATCAAGATGACCAACACTAACATGGGCAATGGGACACAATCACAGCACAGTTTGGGAAATCCATTTGCATGGATTTGTACTGAGATATTAATATTCTGCACTAAATGAAAAATACTTTAGAAGCTGATAGTTTTTTAATGACACACTGAAAAGATTTAAAACATCATCACCACCAAACATATGCTGCTTGTATCACAAAATTTTACATCAACTCAGTTCTCATGAAAAGATCCTGGGCATCCCTATTATAACACTATCAAGCTCCTGTGAATTCAGTCATGGAAGGGATGGGCGGATGCTCGAGTTGCAAATACAATTTTTTGAAGTTTACCTCATCAAGTTCTGTAGGAATGCTTCCACTACTGCCAGCAGGGAGATCTGCAAGCGGGGCTTTTGGAGCTTTTGGAGTAGGACCTCGCCGACTTGTGATGGCAAAAGCAGCTTTCTGATGTCTATATAGCGTAATTATTCCCCTGTGCTTAGTAACTGTATGATGCATCCCATCTTTATCAGAGTTGGGCCCTAAAGGAAAAGAGAGAACAGCTGACAAAAGTTTAAGCTGCAGTTTCAAACAGAGGTGAAAGTGATAGCTACCTACAAGTCATCCACAGATCAAAACATGCTTTAAAAAACCGTAAGTGTCATCATCCTCAAGGACAGAAAAATTTAAGTACAGAGTAGAGTTACTCTGTTAAGAGCAAATTACAGACTTGGTGTGAAAATCAAAGTGTGCAAACTGCCATGTAAATTCTTATTCAGCAAGAAACACAGATAAAACTTCAGTCAAATATAAAGTTTGCACAAGTATTTTTTATATAAAACAACACGTTACATTCTAAAGTTTAAACAAAAATTTATGTTTCATGTCCTTTACAAGCAGTTCAAGACTTCTATCATGATATAATAGGAGATACCATCAGTATGTTTGAATTTGTTGATGTTTCTATACTAACCAGCTTAATTTTCAGATACGAATATTATTCTACTCTGAGATAAACTGTAACACATTCATTAAGAAAAAGTAAAATGGATAATGGTCAAACCTTAAAGCAGGCTAGAATCTTCAAGAGTATTAAGGTCTTAGTGCTGTTCATTCAATCCATACATTTTTAGCAAGGGACACTCATTTACAGAAAATCCATAACCACAGTGTGCACAGGATTATTTGTTCATTTTGAGCACTGTTCTCATCTTTTGCTATCTTACTATTAGCCTATGGAATGTAACATGTCAGACTTTTTTCTAACAGGCTACTCTAATTTCCATACTTATTCAATCAATGAAAATATTCATAACATATTTGATTTAAATGTGATCATAAGTGGATAATAATTGAACAATATATAACTGAAAATTGGAACTAAGGTCTTTTATACATAAATTTTCTGAAAACCACACGCATTATTAGTTGCTGTGTGTAGTTTAAAATACTTAAGTGAAAAAATTACTAATGAATGAAGACTCGATTTGGTAGCTTTTTAAAAACACTGAAAACGAGACTCAGTCAAATACTCATTTGTTAAGTTCAGAGGCAAGCAGACATATTTTAAGATCCTGGCAGTCTTAGATATCATACCTTTTGAGTTTTCATGGCCACTCTGAGGCTGTGCAGGACATGCTGCTAGTGGGGTAAGATGTGGATCTACACAAAGGGAGTTGCAGAGATTTTTTATAATCTTTGAGTTGGGACAAGGAGACCTTGTTGTACACTGCTGAAGTAACTTTGCTATACACAAAGCCACATAGTTTTGTACAAGTGTATTCTCCTCTTTTTTGATGGCTTCCATTAAGGGTTTTATAACAGGATTTAGTTTTTCTGGAAGTTGCTGCAAGTTCACAACTGCACATGCAGCAAATGTATGGACTCGCAGATGCAACACTTGCCATTCTTGATTTGTTTCTGTAACAGTCATTTGGACTTGCTGTCGTTTACTGTCCAACTGTTGTAGAATTTTAGGATTCAAAGTAAAGGATGATGTCACCTCATTGAAAACGGAAGTAACCTAATAAAAAGGAAGAAAAGTTACAAATCTGTTTCATTTACTGTAAAGTGGGATATCCTCTGAAAACTGGTTTTCATGGCAGAACACAAGTCACTTCACTAGGTATTATCATCTCCATTTTTCCAGAAAAGAGCAGGAAATGCTCCAGAATGTAGTTTCTGGAATCCTGAACTGCAGCTCAAGCGGAAAAATCAGGCATATTATCAACATTTCAAGTCTAGATTCCCAAAGCTAAAGAGGATTTTATATACCCCTCTCAAATTGAGATTGTCCTATATCTACCAGATATATCCAAATATTCTGGCAATATGTAAGCACACGACAGATAAGCAAAGGAGAACACGCCATGAGTATAAGAGGCCACAAAGGATGGGCAAGGTCCCATGCATGAGGAAGTTGTTTCTAAGGTGATTTTCTTTTGAGGAAAGAGACTAGGATAAAAATCCAAGCAAAAAGTCATCACAAGACAGTAGCTGCAGGACTTGCCATATCCTTTCCCCACTCACAACTGTCTAACTACTGTAGTTTAAATCTTTCACAGGAAAGAGATTAAAAGCCACATGGAATCATGGAAATGCTGAACTTACTCTACTGATAGGATAGTTAGACTCCTAAGTACAGGAAAAGTTAACAATTGTTGAGAGGGTTAGTCTGAGAGGGGTTTTTTGTTGGTTTTTGCCTTTTACTTTTAAATGTTCAGGTCAAGTCTTTCAACTATCAGACTTGTACTGCTTCATTCTATGGATATCTCAAGTTCTACTCCACATGACCTTGATGACTGGAACAACCAAAGGATGCAAAAAATCTGAATAGCAAGGAGGAACACAGGGTTTTTCTGTCTCATGCATGAAGACGCATACTACAATGAAGAGTAGGTCTGGTGTCTGTATTTCAAGAAAACCTGAACAGTTGAAAAGGGTGCAGAAGACAGCCATAGAAAATAGCAAATAGCTATAGAATGAGTCTTCTAATCCAGAATGATCTTTTGAAAAAACACGCATTATTCAAGCAGCCCTACTGCTGGCCTTGAGTAAACAGTTAAGATATATGAAAACTCCTGTACTTCACAGACAGCTCAGATGATTCTGTCTGGCTTTACCTTGTGAATTTATCCATTTTAGATGGTAGTCATAATCAGACTGGCCAAAAATCCTCTCAGACAGAATTATCTTTAACTTTAAAAATATGTTGAGATTTTCAGGTTAAGCTACTGCATACTACTACATATCTATTACCACCTGAGAATTTCAAGATTCATTGTGGCCATAACTGTACAAACTTAAAGCTCCTCTTATCTTGACCCTCAGCACCCCAGTAACATATACAAACCACATCCAGAATCCTAATCCCCCTCCTCAAGCCACACAACATCCACCACCATTCCTTCATCCCCCCAAATCTAAACACCCATCCCACCCCAGTTCCTTTTTATTTTGCAGGCTCCCAAACCCACAAGCTCTTCATTTACATCCTACCTCATCTGTCCATACTCATCTTTCTCTCTGCTTAAGAGGACAGTTTGGAAGAAAAACCTTTTAATTTGTTGCCAATATTAATGAGCTCTATTTTTGCTTACAGAGCTTTTCATGTGGAAAGCTACCTTTTATTAGCACATCTAACACTGATGTTTTCTGATTAAAAAAAGACAAAACAATTGAAAGGCCAGGAAAAAAATAAAAACAAATTAAGCTTGGGGGGTCAGGGGGGCAGGAGAAGGTCTAGAATTTACACAGTTTATTTACTAGTCTTTGGACAGTGGTTTTGAAGGAGTTCCAGCCTGCTTTGTTTTCTTCTGTGTCCATTTCAATAGTGAACCTCTACTTGGAATTAGAACACAGAACTACTTCTCCTGCTAAGTATCCACCTTGCATTCTACTCAATTTTTGGCATTGTCTGTAAATGCCACAGGGGAAGTGGCATCTATTACATCTCATGTTAAAGGATGTGTAAAGTCACCATATTATTTCTGAAAGTTACTGTCTGTGTAATAATTATGCTGAAGATGTATTTCAAGACAAGAACAGATTTGAAGGAAGGGCAGGCATGCCTCTACTTACCAGCTCATTAGCTTGATCTATTGTAAATACATTGCAGTTTACTCTGTTTCCAATGTCAATGTTTGCATCAGCTAACAATGAGATGAGTTGTTTACATTCATTCTGCATTCGCGTAAAAGGAACGGCAATTTCATCATAATAGAGATGTTCAGAAAGGACCCCAAGTAAACGAGGTTGCACACAAATGGCCACAGTTCTACACTCCTATAACAGGAAGAGACATAATTTGTATTTGTAAGTAATCACAATTTCTTTTGTTCGGTTTTGGGCACCAAACAGCACAATCTAGCTACAAAAATCCAGTCTCCAGAGGAACCATTAACACCTGAAACCCAGAATCTTAAAGATTATAAACAAAACCTTTGGTCTGCTACTAGAATGAAAGTGACAGTGAATACATGGAAAACCGTCATTTTAAAAGGAAGCACTAACCTTAGATAACATGCATCTTGAGAACAGACTTATGTGTAGAAGAAATGTGAATATATTTACCAATTCATATTCTGACAGTTGGTGCTTAGCTACAGGGTAATGTACTCCTCCATTGTCTTAATCAGTATTTTAGTATTTAGATGTATAAATGCCATTTGAGCTTATCAACTGAAATTTTATTTTGAGCTAAGTAGCAGACGATGAGCTGTGGATTAAGATAGTAAGTAAAATTTATTTTTGCTGCAGAAACATCCTACCTTTTGCAAGGCTGCCCACTCACAGATTACTAATGCAACACTAATCCTCTGCAAGGCAGATTTAGAATTCAAGTGGAAGAGCAGAAGCTGAGCTAATGATTCAGCTGGCTTTATTTCTTGAGTAACAGTATTTACACCTGGGTCACAAATGCAGCAACAAAGTGCTCCCAGCAACCTGACAAAAGGAGAAAGAAGAGTCACTTCAATATTACAACTACTCTGCAATTGATGATAATTATATTTTAGCAAAAGCACTATATAAATGAAAAAGATAAATTGCTTCTAAGTGTTTTTTGAAGATTTCCAGTAAACTGACTTTGCTGCCATCATCCGAGCTCGCATGACAACATAATCTCTGGTTGCTGGATCTTCTGCAATGCTGTCTGCTCCAGCAATATATTCCTGAATCACTTCTTTATTCTGGGTTTGACCTTGACGCAGTTTAGCGCCTGCCTTTTCCTATGGAATAAAGTTGGGAGAGGTTGAAAGTAAGTGTTTGCAATAGAATAGATGAATTCATATTCCATAACATTTCAAATAATCATCATACCCTGCAAAAGTTGGACTAAGACAGAACATTTCTTGGATAACAGGCTTCTTGAAGTAGTTAATCACTGTAAATCATCTCTCTGCTAGTAGTATTCTATGGTCCTATTAAATGTATCCTATGGTTTCTTCACTATGGTATTAAAACTAATACTCAACATACAGCTGATTAACTGAGTCCACATAGAAAAAAGGAAACCTCTTTAAGCATATTTTCAGAAATAATACAATGCTTTTAGACTTAACTCAGTCCTGCAAACAGATGGTTATGGAACCATGTAAATAAAGACTTTATAAAGACTTTGACAGAATTTTGAGTTCTCATAGCTAACCTGACAAGAACTATTTTGCTGTACAGACTTGATGTTTCTAAGATAGGTTACATTTAGAGTTGTAGAAAGGCACCACCACTCCCCTCTAACACCTTCAGAACATGTCTTCATATACAGCTAATCCACTTCCTACTTTCCCCAGAACAGTTAAGGAGGTCACATTTCACTTACTTTTGATCTGGTTTTTACTTCTAGCAACATGTTTAAATCAATGGGCAAGTGAGATGGCTGCATCATTAAGCAGAGCCAGGCTCCCATCCATGGACAAGCAGCTGCAACCACATACTGTACAGATGCCTTGTTTAACAGTTCCAGCCATACCTGGGGAAAGGCACATAGTGGAAATCATGACAATTTTGTATGTGGTCTACGTATGATTATGTATGTATGGATAAGCTGCAGGAACCATCCTATTCTATTTCACTCTATAATAGAGCTTCACATAGGCTAACTACAAAATAATTAACACACAATTATTTATCTGCAGAAAAGTGCAGAGGATATGAAAGAGCAGGATAAACAAACACTATATATCTAGGTAATAAATTGTGCAAATACCTTGTGAATAAGATCCAGAATTTCTTGGTTGCTTTCTAAGATACAGAATTGAAATATGTGCCTCAACATATCTTGCAGAATTGGGGTCAGCCATGTTGAAGAGCTCTGAAACAAGAGCATCATATAATCAAGTAGATTCCAATATATATCTTAGTAAAACACTGATAACTCCAATTCTTACCTGGTCTTGGGTAGACAGCAGTGTGAATAATGTTTCCAGTGCTGCTTTTCGCACAGAAGATATAGTATGGTGCAAGAATGGCCACACACGTGGGACCAAAACTGTGAGCGATTGCTGAATACTAGTACATGAAGGGAAGATGTAGAGGCAGTAACAGGGATAAAAAAAACAAAAAACACAACACACACACAGAGCTAAGTTAATTTTGTTTATCCACAGTCATAAAATTTTATTCAAAAGCAAGATTTTTTAAAAAGAGCTTATTGCATATGCTTGCTGATTTTAAGTGAGGGATCAAGTTATTACAGCATAAACATTTAAAATAGTTTGAGTCAGTGTCTTTTTTTCAGAAAAATATCAGTTTTTTTCTTATTGGTGTAAAGAACTAGTCAATTCAAGTACATGTTTTTACCATGTTGTTTCCCAGACTATACTTTGAGATTTGTTCAACTATTTAGAAAAAAGTTGTTTTGTTTTTTAAATTTATTATTAGGCATTTATGAATTTAGAAATAATTTAAAACAAGCTTGGATCTTTTGTGCATGAACCTGCACATCAACTGATTCAAGTAGTACACACTGCATTAAAGATGGCAGTGATAAAACTTAATTTTTAATTTTGGATTTGGACAAAAACCAGCTTCAGCAGTGACAATCATACAGGATGAGAAAGGTAAGATGTGTAAAACATTTATCTTAAGTGCAGATGCTCTGAGTTTACCATACGTATTATGAAAAGTGTTAAGATACTAACGTGCAATTCCTTTAATTTGATAGAATCTGAAACAGCGAGGAACTAGACATTGTCTTCAACAAGTCACAGAATTTCTGGCTGTACTATTGATGTTAATTTTGAACAACTAGTTTGTGGGTAGGACCACTACATGAGCAGAGACAATATCCTTTACTAAAATACCCAAGATGAATGGAGAGAGAAAAGGGGTGGGGAAAAATCACATATAAACAGTGTCTAGTACCTTTTAGTTATTTTGTTGCCTTTTACTAATGCAACGAAAATAGAAGCACTGTCCTAACCTTCACTTTAAGGAAAAGCAAGAGTAACATTACAATACTGACTTAAATCAAGGATCTCCTTGGCACGTGACTTGAAAGCAAATTTGCTTAGTCCAATTTGAAAATAACTGTACAGTCAAACCTGCAATACTGAAGCAATACTATTTAAAAAGTTACCTGCATTTGCGGACCTGAGGATAAGTCAGAAGGGAAGAAAGAAGGATCATGATACTGTTTGTGGAAGCTGTCAAGTCATCCAACTCCAGAAGTGCATCCCACAAGGTATTAAGAATAAAAGGCACCTACACAAATAAGCCAAAGAGGTTATCATACCAAAAAAAAACCAAACAAAAAAGAAAAATCCAAGTGCTTACTGTAAGTGTTAATGTGTTTGCTCAGACCAAAAGTGAACAATTCAGTCACCTTCTGAGACTGAAGCTGGACCAGGCTTTCCACTACTGGTACTAAAGATGCTGCAGCAACAGCTCGAACATCATCATCCAGATCTTGCAGACCTTCAATTATTGCAGGCAACACTTTAGGCAATAAAGTGTTGATCATGTCCTGTCAAAAAGATCAAAAGCATTTTTAGACTTAAAAATCATATAATGCCCCAAGCTACTAAGATGTACTCAAGCGTGTAAATAAAGCTGTTTGTTATATAAAACAGAAGCTACGGGTCCAAGACTAATCTAAATACTGTAAGTTACCATTTATGAAGTAAAACCTAGGTTATAAATTTGAATGAACTGTAACTTAGCTCAATTTTGGTATAAGCAAAGCTCAGTGTTTGCAGAATAATACCATGAACATACTAATACTCTTGTAGCACTCAGCTCTGTTATCCTCACACAAGGAAGTATCATTACAAGCACAGTCTCTATCTATAATGTTTTGTGCAAGTAATTTATCAAGTTACAACAGCGCAACTTTGCTATGTACTTGCAGATTTCTGCAGCCTGGATATAAAAATGCAGTCACACATCTTATAGTCCACATGAGGCTGCAGTGCAAACAAGCTTGCTTTAGCATACCTATCCAACGTTCAGCCACATCCTCAACTTTGAGCAGAGCTTATTTTTCCAAGGTTCTCTGCAATTTGTCATGAAGGTTATTACCTGACGTACTGCCAAAGCGTACTTTATTCCTAGGAGACCACCATGTCTTACTTCCCACTGTTCCTGTGTGAGCAGCTTCAGGAGAACATCCACTGTTTTATGAACTCCAGTCTCATTCATATGTTTCAACACTACTCCCAAAGTCTGAGCACAAGTCTCACGTACCGGTGCTACCACCTAGAATAAAGTAAATGATAAAACAGATATTTCTGTTTAAAATTTGACTTAGAAAGAAACCAATACGAGTACAGTCAAATGACCAAAACTGTTATACAAAAGGTAAGGTTTATGTATCAGCTACTTGTAATAAGCATCTGTGAGCAATTACAACAGGCACATGCAGTAGCACTGTACAAAGCATAGCTGATCTGCTGCAATAGCTCCTGCAGAAGCCTGCTGATCTACCTGTTCATTCAGAGACAACTTACTTCATCTGAAACGAAGTCTCCAAATCTGTCTAATGCAAACACACAAAGAAGTCTAATAACCAAGTCTTCTAGCCACTCTTGATGCTGCTGAATCATCTGTAAAAAGAGAAAAATTGAACACCTTGACTATATTTATTCACTAAGATTTCTGACGTACTTGCTTTACCTAAAATGTATATAAAAGATATGACAATATATGTTTAAACTGACTGAATAGTCATGTTGCACAGATAGTCAAGGCAAAATAGTCAGCACTAATTCAGTTCACCTGGTTTATTACAAACATCCTATTGTTTTCTTAAAAAAAACACATGATAATTTATCAAAAGGCTAGAGAGCACCTTATAGACACATAATTTTATCCCTAGATAGCACATAAAGGTAAGGGTGTTCAGATAATTTATACTGACTAATATCAACACATCCTAGGCAAAACAATTAGTATGTGTTTGAAGAATATTTACAAATAAACTATGAAGCACTACTTCTTCACTGTGGGAGACCCAGTGAAAGGAAATTGCTTTTCAGCCAAATCTCCTTCAGATGGAACAAAGTGATTTAGATCAAGCTTGTCTTGAAGCTCTGGCCTCTGTTAGAGACCCAATTGCTCTGTAACTCTGAGTCTCAGAGCAGAAGCCCCATAAAAACAACTGCTCAGGTATCATCTTTCTCATCTCCACTGTTTGCCTACTAGATCACCACTTCCCTTGAAAATATTTTCATGAACAAAACTTTCATCATATTACAGATTTCATATTCCCATATCAAAAGAATTATATCCTGCATATAGCATGCAGAGCAGCCTTTGAAGCTAGCCTGAAGTACACGTACTCCTTCCCTAAATAGTTAAGAAACACTTTTAAGTATCTTATCATTGCAGTGTGTGTTATTACTACCCTGCAATTTCCATGGAACAAATGCTACTTCACATGGAAGCAAGAAAGGATAGTAGCTTTTGCCTGAAGTAGCCTGACTTACATTTATTAAACATATTCTTCAACATGCTCTAAACCACAAGCTCTTCCAGCTGCTTTTACAGCAGGGAAGTTAGTATGAATGCAGATGGGATTCATTATTAGTAAACAAGTTGTTACTGTCAGGATATTTTAAAAAAGTGTTTTCCTTTTAAACAGACTATTTAAATACTTTTTCTCACCATAACAAAGCAAGCAGATCAGTAAGAGTCACCTACTTAAGTGAATAAACTAGATGGTCTGAGACACTTCCCTGGTTACGTAATCAACCTGTCAATTCTGTTTCAGCACATCCTTACCATAACCTGAAAATTGTATTTTCTAGTATGGAAGCTAGTGTTTAGTAACTTTACACCCAGTTGACATATTAATGGCTGCTTGCTTATACGGTAGCATTGTTTTTTGTACTGGCCTTTTAAAAAGAATGTAAACATTTAATCAGTGCATACAGCAATCTCATCCAGATTATTCTGAGCTGACAAATCTCAATTTATATTCTCCCAGATCACTTATCTCCTGCAAAGCTCAAGTATTTTAAAAAGTCTGTTTTCTCAACTTCATTTAAGATAGGTGTTCGGTCTACATGCCTGGAAACTCACCTCTTCTAAAGAGCTATCTCCCATTTTACCACCACTTTTACCATGAGCTTTAAGTATCTCTCTCAGTCCAGTACCTGCACCGTGTCGAACCTAGAGAAGTGAAATAAAAAGTCAATTTTTAAATATGTAGGAATGGAAGATAAAAACCACACTTAGTAACTGAAACAATACTACTTTATTCTTAACGGAGACATTTCAAGTGCTGCAGAGTTAGTGGTACTTAAGACTTGTGGGAAAGGGTAGTATCAAATCATACACTTAAATACTAATCTGTCCAATCTGTTATTTTCCTAAGTATTTGCCATCTTACAGACAGAAGCAATTAAGAATTGCCTCTATTTTTTAACACAGAAGATAGTTACATTTGCAGTAACGTAGCCAATACAGTTTGCATTTAGTTTTACCTCACTACGTTAAAAGATGCTGGTTTTCAGAGAAAGAGCAACTAGAAGATACTACTGGGTTTAGTAAGTTTATAAGCTAAAGAATAAGCAATATTCTAACATTTTAAAACACTTCATGTTTTTCTTTGTTACATGTTACATTTACATTTCTTTACAACTCTATTTTTTAAACGGTTTGGATCACCACTGAGTATTTTGGGGTCTGCAAAACAAATTTCTGAGAATTACTATTCTGCATTGCTTTCAAACCTGCCTTGCTTGGCTAATTTTTAAAAAGTAAATGAACAAGTGATATGTGAAAGCAAGTTATAGCCATTTGTATGTTACCACTTAACATTAACAATTGAATACACTAGGAAGTTTTGGAAGTGACAGAAGACCAGTAGAAATATGTGCTATAGACACATCTGTTTCTGGTATTTTGATACCTAACTGGACTAGTAATTGGGTAACCAAGAAAAGCCAACTCAACAGATATACAGGAAGTTGCAAACGCAAAGTTCTGAACCAGGTTTTCATTGAGAGGCCTTTATATAAGTTAGAGCAGAACTTAAGTCTTTTTTTTCCTTTAACGGCACTTCATATACATGCTTGTTTCTAGCAGAAAATTATTTTATTTAACTTCATGATAGCAACAACTAGAACCAAGCAGTTGGTAGGTCCTCCCTTCATCGGATGCCAAAATGCAAGCATACACATCCCCTTAAGTACAGCTCAGTGGCTGTTGCTAAAAGCTATAAACAAGCCATAAAAACCAGAGAGCCTAGTCTTAAAATTCTAATTGTTCATAATACATCAATCATTTGTTTATTTGGTCCAAGATTGCTTATGATCCAGTTTTTACAAGGCAAAAGAGGAAAACTTTGCTAGTTATCTTCTCGGCTTCTACAAACACAAACCAGCAAGACAGACAAATGTATAAACAAAATACCAATAGTAGGATTCATCTTCCCTGACATCAGCTGCCTATAAGCTAGGTAAGCACTCTGAACTAGTCATCCAGGCTACATCCAGACATTGCAAGAAGATGCCAGAAAGCCATTTTATAAACATGTATTTTGAGAAAGGTTAACCTGTTTTTCATCCAGAACAAACTATAATAATGATTCTCTATTGATCTACTTCCTTAAGATGTGTGCGCCCTGTATCAAATGTACTAAGCAAGCTATGAGAATGCCTACGTTCCAGAACACAACTGGACTTTGGCTTCAACTGCAAACAGCCTGCTTTCAAATAGGGTGAGGCTTATTAGCACAGACACAGTGATGTGCCACATAAATATAATTATCCTTTCTCTGAGCCCAAAATAATTGTGCTGGCTGCATATGATCTATATTTCCAAGTCTGAGGTCAGTATGGACAATTTACTATCACTGAAACTGTGCTACAGATATATCTAAGTATGTTATAGTTGGTGTTAACATTTAATCTTTCAAATGACCTGCTTTTTTATTAAAAACCTCAAGTTAGCTGATAACAGTTATCTCCATCTTCTGCTCAAGGAAGAGAGACCATGGTCAGCTACTTGAAATTTTTGCTTGGAACTGGTATCAAAGTTTGTGGGAAATAGTATGAGGATTGAATAAAAGCGTGAGCAGAACAGGTTTTGAATCCTGAAACTAAGTTGCCTAGGCAAACAAATATATAGTTTTTGTAACTTATTTACCATCATTCTAAAGTAAGTTAAAAGTTCCTTTTTATAAATGAACAACTAGCCTAACCCCTGTTACCAAACAAGTGATCCTCCCCCAATCTCTACGCTTAGCATGAAACAAACATGTCACAGTTGTCAGCAACAGACTCACACAATATTCCTCAAACCAATGATGAATCCAAGACTGGTTTAATTGCTTCATCTTTTTGACCACAGATTCATGCGCTTTTATTTTGCTTGAATTTCAGTGCTTCCAAAATTCTCTTACAATCACTACTTTCCATGTCTTTCCCATTCTCCACTTGAGCATGCATCTGTTTTAATTTCCCCTTTAAGTAAGTCTTAAAAAACACGTAAGTTCTCTAAAGGCAGGTTTGTCTTGGCTATGTAATCTGTATTTATAATTGATATAATTTTTTATATCTAGCAAAACACTCTAGTCCTACGCATGCAATTTTTGTGCTTTTGTTGAAGTCTTTTTTAAAAAAAATCTAGTTACACCTTAGATACTGCACATGTGTCTTACCTCCCAAGAAGGGTTAAAAAGATCATTGCACACCTCTTCACAAAAGCTTTCCAAAGGCCATTCATTTGCCTAAATTCATAAAGAAATGTTCAAGTACAAGATTAAAAGAGAAAGGGATCAGGAAAACACTTCTTATATTGTACACCACTTAAGTACGTGAAGATAACAAAGACCTTCAAAAGCTTAAGTATTTTTCTTTGTTACTGGACAGCACTGAAGAAAAAACATCTTCCACACTTCAGAAACTTTGCACTGGATCTTTTAAACAGCTTATGAAGTTAAGTTTGTTAGTAGTGTAACATCTTCTCTATGGCAATTAATTTTGAAGTTCTGGAATTCAATCCCCCTTTAGGAACCATATTAAGGCAGGAAATTATGCAAATCCCCAGTGATTCTTTATATTTATGAACTTTGCCTTTAAAGAACACAACAGGCAAGTCTCAGTTAGAAATTACACTACGTCATCAAATGGGGTCAATAAATCCAGCAATGAACACCACCCTTTTCAAAACATTCCACATTTTTGAAAACCAGAACCATATCCACTATCCTAACATTTCATACAAGGAAACCAACATGACTGTGGAAGAGAAATTACGAGTAAGTTCACACCACCACAAACAAAGCATTTGAAAGGCTAGCAACCAGCAGCTCTTCAGCCTGCAGTTATAATTAATCTCTCAAATTAATTTCATTGTTTCACAACTAAGAGTTTAATTACTAAGCTAGGCCTGGAAAAATCTCATTTTTGTAGAATACAGACTAATCAATAAAGTCTCAGCAAATAAACTTCTATGTACCATTTGTATTTTGGTATAACATTTCTTACAATTTTTCAGCTTTTCGTCTATTGAAACAAATGCAAGTGTTTCCAAGAATAAGGTAATTGTTTAAATCTTCAACTACTAAAGATAGAACTTAATTCTAAACTAAGCCTAATTAAAGTAAGGCTAAGATTAAATAAAGTTTACATGAACGTTTAGATCAAATTATTTATGGCTCAGTGTAATCCTATCATCTAAGTGTTTAGCACAGTTTTACAGTTTAATAACCAGGTCTGACACCTGCAATCCACCTACCACGTTCATTTGGGTCACAAACTGCTACCAACAGATTAAATGTGTTTTCTTCTTCAATACTATACACAGTTTGAAATTCATTTGCTTCATTACATATAAAAGCAAGCTGGCAATGGCATTCTTTAATTCTCTTAATGCTAAAATTGCTAAAGAATTTTGGTGCATAAAGGAGTTTTGTTTTACATTACTCTGATGAAAAACTAAATTATCATTCCTGCTAACAGCAGAACAATACATCATACCTCTTCTGGAGCATTTTCTACCAACGTTTTTGAGTCTGTGGCAGGCTGGTTGATGACAACATTTGTAACTTTTCTTCTCTTTTCTTCTGGTTCGCCATCAGTGCTATCATTGCTGAGAGGGAAAAAGCGTAAGTTTATGAACAGAAAGTATGCTTTAGGGGAAGTAATTACTTCTACGGCTGAAGTCTTCAGATAGAATGAAGTGTAGCAAGAATACAAAACAAAGAGGTTTAATGCTGAAATCGCAAAACGGGTAAGTTTACATGTAAAAAAAAAATTCAGTGAGGAGACAGGAGAATGCTGTCCCAAATTGGCAATCCTTCTCAGCCTTTTGCAAGAAATACAGAAATTCTTAATGAAATCAAGGAAAGATAATTTTGTTTACAGCTTTTTATAAGCACAGTAGGTACAATACTCTGTTCCTATAAAGTACAGCAAGGAACACAGCATGCATCAGAAAGTTATAACTGAAATTTCTAGTTATGTTCTTAAATCCCTCATTTTCATGGACTATTCTCAAGCCATATTTAATGACAGGGACAAGCCACAAATTTAACTGTACCACCCTAGTATTTCAAGATCCCTCTGAAGCTAGGTCCTTAATGAAGCTCTATTGGGAAATAAGTACAGCCCACAAGCATTTTACCATCAGCACAATCAGCATGTAAACGATTAAGATGCAACAACTGTAGGAAGTTTTTCAACAGATAAATCACAATCCCAGTTTAACTGAAATAAAAGCAAACCAGTTCACTATTATACCTTTTCTCATTAGCTTCCACTGCATCCCTGGATCTCTGCTTCGCAAATAGCTTGGCCATTCTTTTGGCTTTATTCTTTTGTCTACTGCTCATACCAGCTCGAAATTCTGAGTCAATTAACTCAGCAGCCTGAAGAGTCTGAAAGAGAAGTCATTCACCATCAGTTCTTCTTACAATGAAGGTCCTGAAAAATCCTCAAACCCACATTGCTCTCAACTTCCCCAACCCTCCATCATTTCCAACTCAGAGCAGCAGTTTGCCATCAAATAATCTAATATGCAAATACACGGCATAAGATTTCAGAAAATCAGTGCATACCATATTAGAAGTTGATCCTCATACTTAAAATATTATGATTATAACTGCAGAAGCACGAATAAAGCAAACCCACTGTATTACTCCTGGCAGTCAAACAGCCCGAGGTTTTACCTACAGGTTGTTTGTTTACTAGTGAAACTGAAGAAGGAGAATAGTCCAGATCTTCATCATTGAACAGATCTTCAGTATTCATCCCAATTGCAGCACCCATATCTAAGCCGAGTTTCTTTTGTAACAGTTTTCTCTGTCGCGCTATCCTCTCTTTAGGATCAATTTCACCTTAAAAAAAAGTTTTTAGAAAAAGAGAAGATGTGTCACATTTCCAACCATATGCATTATTGAAGATTTGATCAATGAAATAATGTAAGAAAGCTAAAAGTTACAGAATTAGTTGTACGTGGCTAATACATCAATACAATCTTTTAAACCAAATCATACTGATTCCTAGGAAGGCTTTGTCTGCCGCTGAAGCTATACTAGTACTTAAAATGAAATCAATTTAAGCAGAAAAGAGCTCCCATGAAATTCATTAAATTACACTTATTCTGCAGAAGTAGAAAATAAAGTTTTTCCTGAATTTTTAGGAAAGTGCACTTTGAAAGGAACGAATTAACACACTAAAAAAAAATAAATCTAGCAACTGATTCAAGAACTAATGCTTTTTCACTAAGCACATGCATCCTTGTGGGATCTGTTGACTTGGCAGTCTGGGTTTTTGATTGTGGGGGTTTTTTGTGTGGTTTGGTAGTGGTGTTTTTAAGGTTTCTTTTTCTTCTAAACTTCATCTTCTGTTGGGAAACACAGACCTAAGAATTAAGAGTCATCAATAAAACCCCTCAAATCATATTCAATCCAATATCCTCTACTAAGCTAGGTTGAATTTGAACCTGTTTTCCTTGAAAACATTCCTCCTTATAAAATGCACTAGACCCAGGTTTCTCCTTCTGCCCATACTAACTCCTGATGGCAATGTAAATTGAAGCATAAGCATGATTCTCCTAGGGTGACTGAGTCTGTTAACAATCTTATCCTCAAGCTTCATACATCAAGGAAGGTTTATTTAGGAAGTTAACAGAAGCCATCTCAAGAATGTTATGAAGCTTCAACCGTAATTACCAAACATCTAGCCTTTGGAAGCATCCATATTTACATAAAAAAAATTAGAAGACTTTAGTGCCCAAATAGAATAAACCCTCCAAGTAAAACAAAACTTGTAGCTTTTAGTGCTGTCAGACTTGATTCTCTTTTCACATGTGCAGTATGGAAACCAGTGAGTAGATTGGAGTTTTTTGGTCAAATATCTGCACAAACTTCTAAGTAGGTGACCAATACTGGCAGAATTTTGGAGTATACAGCAGGTTGAGTAGTAATTAGTAGTTAATTATATCTATGCCAAAGCCTTTTTTAAAAATTGCATTTACTGACAAGCAGAGAAAAACAAACTTCCATTCTCTAGAGTTCATTTTATGAACGAATGTCAAAGACTTCTAATTCCAAAGATTATTTAACTTGCTTTACGTCCAATTCATATTGACTATTTAATTGAAAAGTAAAGCTGCTACAAAATGCAGAAGAGAAAGCAGCCTTTGCACATTTTCACACCAGTTAAAAGAAGCAGCAACTAAAGCTATTTTAGTTTCAATTTCTTATTTTTTGATACTTTTATTTTAATTCATAAAATTATTTATGTGCAATTATAAGACACTGGAATAAATATCAGACTTCTGTGAACTAAAGTGTCCTATTCTATTTGATTTCTGAACAGGCAAGGTTTCATTAGAAGATATGAAACTTGTACACCTTATTAATCTAGCATCAAACATGGCAAGCAATAAAATAGCAGCAAGGCTTAACAGACAGGATACTGCTTAAGTGTCAGGAGCCACAGGTTCTGTTCCTTATTGAGCCAGTGATCTGTGTACTACACAGAACACCTCACACACAGGGAACAAGTGATTCAGGGCTATGCAGTCAGAGCAGATTTTTATCTATAGCATCATTCCATTTAGTGCAGTAACTGGAAGATGGACTGAAATTAGAGCAGTAGAGTAACAGCAAAAAAACCCCTTAGATTAAAATAATTCAGTACTATCACACTGATGTAAACCAACTCTCTCAGCTAAAAAGTTGCAGAAAGATATCAGACAAGTCACTTGAAACAAAAGACATCACCCAGACGTCGTATTTTCCATGCAATCTTTCTATATTTGAAACCTTTCAACCTTTAAATAAGCCACATCCTACTACTGTATTTGGGGACACTGTTTTAATGAAAAAGTGGTAATAGTTTCTGCACCTCTTAAAATAGTGCACAGAAATTTTACAGCCTTTAACAATTCTTTTTCTGCTCCTTCTTTCAGGTTTCCACTCTCCTCCCTGTACACATACTAATTCTGATAAGAAAAAAAATCAAACAAACAATACACCCCTCAAAAATATCATTTTACTTGAGAAAAATAATACAAACCAGTTCCATTGCAGAATATTTTCTTCCATTATTTTCTAGCATTCTGAGAAACCATGGATGACTAGACTTGTAATATTGCCACAACAAGCTTTTTCAAAATCAGTAAGTTTTCTTGTCTGCAAGTAAAATATAAAAATATACCTGATTTATCATCTTGGACTTCAAATTCTGCACCAGCAGATCCAAGAAGAGATGCACCATGTTTTAACAACCGACATATATCAAATCTGTCAAAACGCAACCGATCTGTTGAAGGTGACTCTTCCATAGGACTTTCTGAGCCTGGTTCTAGATAGGACATGGAAAATAATATTAAGGACAATGTGATGAAATTTTTGTTCAAAGATCTGACAGAAGATTAAGCAAGAGGAAAAGAATTTCTCTCCTCCAAAGGAATCATCAGACATACAGCTTTTTGATTCACAAAGTGTAAAGACTCCATTTCATACAGACAGACTGAAAAAGCTCACTTACACACTGAGTCGAAAAAAATCTAATATTTTTCTCTTGATAAATTTAGCTTTACAAAATCTTGTACGCTGACATACCACTAGGGCTTCTCTGTACACATACAGCCAACTTGCCGTCTGAGCTGCATATGGCTCACAAATAGTTCAAACAAGTATCATGCCAACACTGTATCATATCACCAACAGCCAAGCACTCCTCATATGGAAGCTGGAGAGTAGTCTTAACAGGTATGGGAGCTGCCAAGGGCTGCTGAAGACTAGTTATCAGCTCATCTCAAATCCAGTTGCAGGTATAGTGCAGTTCAATACTGATACAGAAGAGATTTGTTCCTCACAGAGTGTCTTATTTCCTGGTTATGAATTAGGTTCCAATATATTCCCTCCCCTCAGCACTCAAAGATTAGTGTGTTTTGTGGATCCTAGTAACACGCAGCTTTGCATCCAAGAAGACTGGCCATTCCTACATAACTCAACACCCTTACATGCTGAATTACAACCAGCAGCATAAATACAATTGTTACCAAAAAGAAATACAGACCTGAAGAAAAAGTTAACATTTCATTACACATATATGAAAAGACAAGTCATTTATAGCAAGTCTAAGAACCTAAATGCAACCAAACCACTGTAAAATGTGTATTTACTGAATCAAACAATTTAACTGAAATAAAAGAACCAAATGTCTGCATAGCCAGTTAGCCCTGTTAAATGCTACTTTTTTCTCACACATACATAATTACCTTTTTAATTTCATATCTGATAGGCAGATACGCAAGAACTAGACAATGCATGTAACCCATCATTCAAAACAGCTGCTGTACTCAAAGACTGACAGGTTGCCCAACTCCAATGTGCAAAAGGACTGCTAGAAGTAATTCTTGGAACTAGACTGGTGATATTAACTTCTATCCTTGGTAAGGTACTGGAGTCTATAAAGAAAGTTATTAAGTATATGGGTAAATACGATTTCCTGGGAAAGAGTCAGAATGGCTCCTGAAAGAAAAAAATCATCATTAACCTGATTATCAGTTTCCTTAAAGAGCTCCAACAAGTGGATGAAGGGAATCTGGTGGACATAATATATTCAAAAGCTTTTCACAAGGCTTCATATAAAAAAATTGAAGGAACTAAATTACATGGAACTGGGGAAAACATCCTTTTACAGCCTGAAAAGTGGTGAAAGACAGATAGAAGTTAACTTCTGAGTGAGTCCTTCAGGGATCAGTGTTGCCTCCAATTCTATCGGTCTTTAGCAACGGGAAGGAAATTTCACTATGCGCTCTTCTACCAGGCATGCAGATGACACTAAAGCTCTTCTGGGTAACCAGAAGTCACAATGGTACTATGTAATCCAAGGACTCCCAGAACATACTAATGGACAAAGGCAGAAAAGGTGCCAAATGAACAACCTAAACCATGCCTACACAACACTGAATTCAGAACTGGCAATTAACATTCAGTAAAGATCTTGAAGGCACTTCTGGCAGTTTTCTGTATTCACCAGCTTACTGGGCAGTGACAGCCAAAACAGCCAACTAAGTACTGGGCATCATCAGGAAGGACACTGAAAACATGACAAAGCACATCATTTTGTCACTATGTATAAATATGAGTACTCTAAGAGATGTAGATACACTGTAAGCCATTCTGTGCATCCAGAAGAGGACATGAGTAAGAAAGTACAGAGGAGAACAAAGTTATCTGAAAGACAAAGCAGCTGTCTTGTGAGGAAAGACTGAAGAGACAGCAATTCTTCAATCTGGAGAGAAGTTGTTGGAGGAGAGCAAATATGATGGTTTACAAATATAAAGGCAGTAGATAAGACAAATGCAGAACTTGCTTGACAGATTCTATAGCAGCAGAACCAGGAGGCACTCAACAAAACAAAAATGGGATCACCAAAAACAGGTGAGAGTTTTGTTGTTGGTTTGGGTTTTTTTTAAACAGTGAATTTCTGGAACCTGTGCCACATAAGGTTGTGAACATAGTGCCAGCAGATTTAGACAAAAATCACTGACAATAGGTTCATAAGTTGATAACAAAAGCAACTCCCACATCCCTAACATGACAGTTTCAGATGCAAAGTGAATACAAATAGAACAGACTTCAGCAAGCTGCCATTTCACCTCACTCAGAAAGGTGCTTTGAGCAATGGAACAGAGAAACAAAACAGTGTCTGTAAAGTATCATGACAAAGTTAATTGGTTAAAAGTTTTGCCATTTTACTAGTTATTGTTCCTTTTATTTATAAAAGTTTTATGAGAATACAGAGCACAAGCATGGGAATCTTTGACGAAACAAAGGTCAGGCACACTGTTCTAACTGGGTATGAACATCTAAAGCCAAAGAGGTTTACTACAGGCCATGCATATAAAAGTCTATGCTCAAAAAAACAGAATGATACAGTCGCCTTGGAAAGTCTCATATCACAGTCAGTTTGCATCAGATAAACAATGAATTCTACATAATTCATTTAAGAAGCACCTTGTTTTGATCTTGGAGTTGGATTCCACTCAGGTACATTTTTCACTATTGCTTCAACAGCCTGGCCAGCTGCAATACGAGTATCCCAATTTGTACTTCTTAAATACACTAACACCTTTAAGGAAAGATAGATAAATAAATATTTGCTTAAAATGTACTTTCAGAAAATCCATCAGCTCTTATGCTCTATTAAAACGCACTTAACTTTTAATGCTATGGATTAAGACAAATTCAAAACAACAGAAACAAAGGACAAATAAACCAAACCGAAGAAATGCCAGCCGTCTTCTACATACTGCTCACTGCTGAGCAGAACTCTTGCCATAGCCAGACATTAAGAATTTATAAACTATATTTAATCCCATCAAACTCAGCCTTGATTTCCTCCAGGTACTGAACAAGGGTTGAGACTTTTGCTTTTTGCTTTCTGAAAGTGTTCAATAGATTAATAGACCTTAAAACTTTGAAGTCATTTAACCCAAGAAAAGGGACAACATGGGTCACTTGAAGCAACACATAGTCTTCTAAACTAATTTACCACTTTGAAATCTCGAAAAACTATTTCTTTCTCTGAAATTTGATATTCATGATTCCTTGGCCACTCTATTGATACTATCAATTGTGGTGAGGGCACCTGTTCAATAAGAGCAGAATTGAGGTCACTCAGCCATCTCCAGCTGTCAGATATAGACTGTTTTTGGTGGTTTTGCTAGGACTTGGCCAGATTGAAGTTTCAAACTAATGGAAATATCTTTCCATTTTCCAGTCCTTTTAAAGACATGCAGCCTCCTATATTTTTAATGCTGTATCACTCAAGAAACAATTTTTAAAGGCAGGAGCAGAAATTTTTATAAGGCAGTAGAGCTTCTCTTTACAGAGGAAAACCTGAAGTTACAGGAAACACTGAATATCAATACTGAATGCAAAGTGAAACCTCATTTATGTAACCATTTCAGAGGCTGACAAAACAGCAGGCTTAACAGAAGTAGTCTCCTAATTTTTTTCAGTCTTGTACATTCAGAGAACACAAGACTATGATGCTTTTTCTTCTTTCCACAGAACCCACACCCCTTTAAACTAGTTTTATTCTCACCATTAAAGAACTGAAAAAAAAAAAAAAGATGCTTACTTTAGATAAGAGATTATTCAGTTCATGAGGATGCAGTTTCACTACTTCCCCAAGTTGCTGTGCAGCTGCTTTTCTTGTTACTGGTGTTGTACCGGTGTCCAGTAAAATAAAGAGACGATCAAGCCTAAATATGATTAACAAAAACCGAAAATGTTATGCTATTCATAGTTCAGCTGCCCATTTTTATTAATATGCCCCCACATTCTTCAGTTTATCTAATGCAAACAGAAGAAATGTTTGCCTGAAGACTGTCAATTGACAGGGTGACAAATGAACTTTTTTCCTAATAGTAAGCATAGTTGTTCTAAAAGCACATTTAATTTGATAAGCAAAAAAATAACTGATAAATTCTTAGAAACATTAGTTAAAAAAAAAGAATCTGCAGTTACAAGAAAAAATGTTCCCTTCCTTGTTCTGTGATAGAATATTTTCTATCTTGAAAAACACTGTTAAGTTGTAAATGATCTTCATCAAATTCTGTCTGATAGAGAAATCAAAAGGTTCAACTGCTCCTATTGTGCATTATCATTTATTTTGAAGACATAGTCTGCAATCTATAATATCGAGTTCTGCTTTGCCAGGATACCACAAATTTTTACTTTTCACATATTTTCTCCCTAACTACCTGGAATATGTAAGACCAAACCTGCTGTATTTACAGCTTTGAAATAATCCAATTCCTCTGGCCTTCGATGAAATTCAAGAATTTAACCAGATCTGTTTTCACAGTAACTCTGTATTTAGTGAGACACCCCAATCATCTCTTTTCAGATTAGTTAGCTTACTTCTTGTTTAGAATTACTGAGTGAGAAAGTCATCCATATACAAAAAGCACATAAAAAGAGTCTACCTAGATAATCAAATCAATGATGGAAGTAACATATGCTCATTACTCCCTCCCCTATAAGTGGGACGGTTAAAATGCTTTACAGGGGGCTTAGTTTATTGGGTAGTATGAGATTATTACTGAATGTGAGTCTAGAATCTGTCCAGGCAATGCAATCAGAACTGTCTCTTCTGGCCTTAATCAAAAATACTCCACCAAATATTGCAACAATATGAAGCTGGAATTTACACAACAGTGAAGCTCACCTAGATCAGCCTAACAAAATAAGGATACATATACCCTGAAAACTTCCCCTTCCTCAAACACATACCCTAGGTTTGAGCAAATGCAGGAAAGGACAAATGTTTTGCCTGTCAGTCTGTTGCTACTAATTACATTTCACCAAAATTGACTTTAACATTAGTTTCAATCATTCAAAAAACAAGAACGCTCCTCTTTCCAACACCACTGGATTTTGTATTTTCCTTGACATGCTTGAACCGCACTTACTCCAGAGTGTATCTTACAACATCACACATCAGAAACAGCAGTGCTACAGAGCCACTAATGTCATAGAAACCCAAATGCTCTCACAACTGGAGGCACTAGATTAACTACCCATTAGATTAAAAAAAAATTCTAGCAGTATCACAAATCATTCTAGTATTTTAGACACACTTCTGGTATTTGTCAGCTTTGAAATAATTCCCTGCCTACTAAAAGAGGTGAGCCTACTTCAGTTTATGTAGCTGAAACCGGAGTTTCAATTGCTATGATTTACTAGTTAGTAAGTTGTTTAAAAGAAAACCCAAACACACCTAAACCAGCTGTTTTGTGTGATTAGACAGTCAAGGAGGAAAACAAAAGCTTTACAGATCCAACTCTTGCAAATCACTGATAGTGGACTAGTCCAGAGGAACATATCAGACAGTTATTTACCAGCATTTTCTCCTCAGTACATTTGACAGTAATAACCCAACCTGATCTGCAGCAGTCTGTATTATTCAGTACAAAATGTGCTAGTTTGCAGAGCAACCATGGCTTGCTCGTTCTCTCATTTCTTAAATTCACCCCTTTCATTTTTCATCTCTCCATGAAACTTCAGTGTTCCATACTCAAGAAGTTTGCCATTTAGCATCACCCACTCCTTTAACTATCTAAGTATCTTTTCTTCATCTCCAAAGTGAAGCAGAATGTACAGCTTAGACCACTTCCTCAGCTAGAACTCTTCATGTGTCAAAACAGGAGGAAACCACTATGACGGCATACCCTCAAAAAAAATAAATAAAAGAAAAAAAAAAATCAAGCTTAATTCCAATCTTAGTTGTAACCCTAGATCTTCACTCCTAAAATCCTCAACTTTTTGAAGTTGTATTACCTACAAAATACAGTTGTTGCCTGTTGCTTTTTTTTTAACCTGCAATATATTTGGTTTGCAATTTGTGATTTAAAACAGTAACATGTCTAACTTACAAATGTACAACAAACCAAAAAATCTTTCTATTGTCTCACATCACTCTAGGAAGATTTCAGTGTTCAACCCCATTAAAATAAATGGAAACAGGATTAGCAAATGCAGCTAACAATATCTGACTAACAGTAGCCCTGGTCATGCTAACCATTCTTCCTTCCCCTCCTCCAAACTTCCTTAGTGTACAATTCCAAAACAATATTTTGGCGGTATTAAAATTCTTAAATTAAGTTTTGGTATTGCTGCAGAGTATGGCAGAGCCTGAATTCTCCTGCTTTAGTTGGAAGGGTAGCACTGAGAAAGTTGCCAGTTAAAATTTTCGTTCTTAGTTTCATTAAGAAAGAAAAAAATACTAAAAGTTCTAAACAAATTAATTTTAAGTACCTGATGTTGGAAAGAAATTCCCTAAATTCTGATGAGGTTTTCATTCTCAGAACAAGCTAACAATCTTTAAACTAGTTCTTAAAGTCAAAGAGAACTAACAGTTTTCTAGTGGAATGTGGCTTTTCTTCTCATGCTAGACAGTGTCATAAGCAGGACACTGCATGGCTCACATCATTCACAGATGTAACACAGAAGTCAAATCAACATGGCTGAGTGAAACACTCTACAAGGCAGATAAAATTTCAAATTATGTCAGAAAAGTTGTTCTAAGCATATGCAAGATGCAAGCAAACAAGAGAAATACAAAGAGTACTTGGGGGATGAAAAAAATTCAAAAAGAAAACCAAAGATTTATGGGTTATGAAAAAATCTAAATACCAATGAATGCTAAAAATGAAATTATCTCTAAAACTACTTCTCCTGCACATTAACTGCTGCAGGTCAGAGCTTAAAAATGCAACATCCTTCACTTTTAACTCATAAGCAGTGGTTTAGACAATCCTGACTGTCATCTTCCAATCCTGAGTGAACTACATTTCATCAACAGGACAGCAAACATACAGCACTGCTATGTGAACTCACACCATATGAGCTCACTACACAGCACTAACT
This sequence comes from Athene noctua, assembly GCF_965140245.1. Lineage (NCBI taxonomy): Eukaryota > Metazoa > Chordata > Aves > Strigiformes > Strigidae > Athene > Athene noctua. The sequence goes on from NC_134041.1 coordinate 49,915,847, forward strand.
TGTTCAGTAGATACTGTCTTACCCTCACTTCAGAAGTTTGAGATTTTCTAATCACTGCTGAAGTGTACAAGCAAGACAAAACCTGGACCAGCAATTCAAAGTTCTTACGAACTGCATTACATTCAAATTACATATTTTTTCTTCTAAGAAATACCACATTAGTTTCTACACTGACAAGAGTTCATTAGAAATGTTTCTGACACAGACATCAATTCAGGTGCTTAAGAACTGGCATCAAGTAGCACTCGAGACACTTCAGAATGAGTCATTCACATGGGGTCAAGAGACATGACACAGGATGCAGGAGATCCTTGTCATTCTGAAATGGCAAAGACACATCATACCATCTAAAATGGCACCAGAGACCTAGATTAGGTAAGTGAATCCTCCCCACATAAATACTGCAAGTCATCAGACCCAGAGCATTTCATTAAAGTACACTAGTTTTGAAAAGACTAAGGCTAGAATTCTTGCTTTCAGAACAGAACCACCTGAGAGATACTCAAGAATAATCAGTAGGTCTGCGATCATCATATAAACTGGAACACCCACCCTGAATTGGAACAGATTCTTTGACCACTACACTACTACCACTGAAACAATTTTATCTAACAGTCCATCCTGCCCTCCCCCCCAATTCTTAATGAAAGACTGCAGGCAAGAATAATATTAACAGTAAACAATTTCATTTGCATTGTTATTTATCAGAATAGCAACATTGGCTGTCATAAAGAGGAACATAATTTCTCTAATCAATGCTGTTATGCAGAATGATTATGCATACAGGCTTAGTTCAGTTAACTAAAGAGAGTTTTGTGAATAAAAGTACACAGAAAAAAATTACTGACCCCCAATCACTAAACATAACAAGCCTTTTGCTCTTCCAGCGCATCACTGCAGCAAAGATCACAATATAAAAAATTACAAAGGACAAACACAAGTACTTTCAAAAGAGCCACCACAACTGAATCAGTGGCACTCTCCAGGTAGCAATTCCATGTTCTAGTCACTGCTTTTCATTCAATTTTGCATATTCAGCATTAAACTAAGTTATACATGACCCTAGCCAGGCACAGTAGGCAAATGTTGCAACAGATGACCTGTTCTTTTCTTCATGTTAATCCTCAATTCTTTGTTGCCTAAAGGTATGTGTCCAAAGAGAGGGCTGATTTCCATTTGAAGGGACAGTTATCATAATATTTAAAGTGAACCTTATGGGACTCCTGAGGAAACTGGATGATGTGGATTTGAAAGCCCTTCAACTAGAGGGATTAGAAAACTAGTAGCAGGACAGTTAATGACCGGGTCAAGATACAGAGGTTAACAACAGCATCTCCAAAATATTTCCAAAAGGAGATCTATGCAGCTGAATTGTATAAAGATCCTGATCATCCCAGTGTAAGCATTCTGACTGGACTGGGCTGGGCTCTCACGGGACTTCAGATGGGAAAACTTCCAATTTGTTGATTTCAATGAGTTTAGGCTTGAAAGGGACGGTGAACTGATCACTGCTGCCAATGAAGTGGTCTGTTTGGACTGACATCTCTGTGTGTGCCAGTGTGTTTGACTGGCCAGGGAGCAGTCTCTGACAGTAAATGCCAACTGGTACACAACAGCTCATAACTATCTAAGCATATATTCTAACCCATTAAAACTGTGTGACTGTACAAAAAACCCTTAGTGGTGTAGTCCCTCGAAGACTCTAATGTCAAACTCTGCCCAGAGCTCTTTGGAAAACTGCTAGCTAGCACCCATAGAAGAGAATACTCTTATGAGTTCACAGTATAAATTGCATTTCAACACCCAGGAGCTTCCTCCCAGGCACTATTTCTTAGTACAGAAATAGCCCAGAAACCTAGAAAACAACACTAAATTAAATTTTAGACTTGACAAGGGTTGGCACACACTGTTAAATTCATCCTAAGCTCTAATGGAGATGCCTTAGCTTTTCTTGTTGACCTGATAATCCTTTGGTGGCGTTTCATCATTTGGTCAAATCCCAGCTTGGTCAGCTTCACAGCTCAAATAACTCAAGCCCCTACTAAAGCACACATAAACTGTTAAATAATCAAGTAAATAACTTTCCAATATACGATCATCAAGCAAGGGAAAAATCACTGAACAGAATTCAGAACAAAACAAAGTGTGATGATACACAAAGAATGGATTGTGGTTTTATTTCTCATAGGTGGGAGCCTGTAGAGTAAACAGTTAGAAGGTGCTGCTGTGGACAACAGAAAAGTCTTCTTGTTTCCTAAAGAGCAGTGGAAGGGACACCTGGAATGAAACAAGAGCTCCATGACCACACTGGTCACAATATTTTATACTGCATATGGAAGCCAACTGAATGCTAGAATTAGTATAATTAATTCCATATGCAATATTTCATATATGATCCATAGCATTAGGCTGGACAAGTTTTATTTGCAAAGTATTACATATGTATCTACATCCACCAATGCAGCCCAAAAACATATGACTAATTACATTGCAAAAGCTGTGAGAAAGAACAGGAGATTAAAACAGCTGTAAAGACATAATAATACAAGTATATCAACAAGTAATATAGGGAATGCTTTAGTAAGAATTCCATTTCTAGCTGCTGGAGCGGGTTAGAATCCTTATCAGAGCACAATCCTGACTTTCAAGTTTCATTTCGGTCTGCTAAGTGTCTGAGAAATTTTACAGCTCTATCTCATTTGGGCAGCAGCACACATGCTACTTCTGCTTCCTCCCCTTCCATGACTATGCTGGCATTCCCTCCCACAAACAGCAACAGGGAAGGCAGTCCACAGTTCTGGTCTTCAAGTCAATCTCCATCAATAAGAGAAGAGTTATGCTATTTTTTCCCCCGCTTTGGATCAGAACTCCTGTAATCACATTGGTTATAGAGTGTCTACCTATTCTGATGGTCTGCCTTTAAGTAATAATGAAAACATACTTCTTGTTCAGTTTAACTCTTGCTTTTCATGCAAGAGCAGCCATGAAGTAATACATTCCAAACAAGCTAGAAGCTGATTCCTTTCTTTAGAAAGTGTGCAATAACACCAAAAGAACATTTCTAAAAGGTACATAGGGCACATGAAAGACTTTGGATAATTTTGGTACCCTGTAAGAACTTAAACCTACCAATGATGCAGTATTAAACTTGAACTGTTACATAAGTGATGATGCCAGCCAGTGCAGCCATCTGTTCTTGGGAAGTCACAGCCCTACACTTCAACAGCCAAGAGCAATACGAGGCCCACTTATTTTCCCAGAGCTTTACTATCATAGCCTTCTGACATATTTAAAAAAAACCCAAACAAACACCTAGGTTCCTAATCTACCTATGACGAGTTACACACAAATCCAAATAAATGAAAACACAGAAAACTAGAAACTAGTATTAAACTTACATGGACCAAATTAAGAATCCTTGCAAGAGGATTCTATTCTATGATTCTATGAGCAGCAAGTTGTTATGCTCTCCCACATTTGCTTAAGGAAGTGCCTTGAAAACACCCTGAAGAGGTAGGTTGTCCTTAAGGTATTTCAGGGTGAACTTAAAATACCTATTAAAATCAAATTGTTTATTCTTAATGTATCTTACCAGCTTCGCGCATTTCATCACATTTTAAAGTGTATTTGTTCTTCTTTGTACTGTGAAGGCCATCAAAAATAGGAGAAAGCCATTAACAGCCCTGGTGTTGGAATACCAATACATGAGGTGCATTTGAACACATAAAGACACTGGGAAAAAAGTTTTATTAGATACTGAAAGGCACTATCAACACTTTATTATCTACTGAAACTCAATCATCCTGAGTAACCTATAAACACTGTCATTTCCCATAAACTGGCAGTATTATTTTTTCATCTAAAGTATATCAAAAGATCACTAGTGAGCCATTGTATTTATTCACTTGGATCATATGCTTTGTAGGAATGAAGCTGAAGCAAAATTTTTCACTTCCTTTTTTCCTTCTCAGTTCCGCTATCAAGAATTATATTTTTTTTTAGTTATGCAAACATTACAGTACTTCATATATACTTTTAAAACCAGAGACACGAGATAAAGCCTACAAAATTAGCTTGCACATTCACAGAAAGAACATCAATCTTCCCACCCACCTATACATACTTCTGGAGGATGGTGTTCATTAGTCTTTTCAGCATAAAACTACCAAAGAGATGAGCATATATGAAGCAACTATTCTGTAACATCTTTTGGTATGAGGTATTTACTGTTCTGCTTTTAGGTCCGTTTTCTAATACATCATCACAGAAATGTTATATAGAAGCAGGTCTTCAGTCAGTGTAATAGCAGACTCTAAAACGAGCATGTATACTTATAATGCAGAATATCAAAATCTCTTTTGTCCATAGATTACAAATAAGTGACAATTATTTTTAAGATTATCTTATTAATAACAAAGCTGCAAATTCTCAAATTTTGAGATATTTCAAAGCATTCCCTATATTTATTTAGGTCTTCCTGAACAGACTAGGGTTTTGAAAAAGGTTTTCAATTGGCCAAACAGCAGAAGCAAAGCTTTACTAGGAAAACAACCACTTGATAATTTACTGTTTCAAGAATGTAAAAATACCCTTCCTCCACCTACAAAAACGGTTATTTTTAAAAATATGGTTCCAATACAGAACTAACCCTAATTAAGCTTTTTGTTAATATCAGTGTTTGGTATGCACTCAGCAAATACTGTGATCCTTGGAGAAAGATTAATTTGAATCAACTTCTCCCTCACTCTCCACACTCGTATAGTTAGAATCATTCAACAATGAAGTATTACATTGGTCCTTCAAAAATATATAATGCAGCTGTAACTAACTAGAGGAAAAGTGCAGATCTCTGCAATTAAATGAAGCTGGTACAGAAGCTGGAACAACTACACCCTTTACAGAAACAGAGTTACATGTCTGAAAGGAAAGGACCTCAGAAATTCAGTGTTCTGAAATAAAAAGCGAAGACAAGATTTCCTTTTATTTACAAAAGCAACACCGGCATAGTATCATCAGTGTTCCTATGGCCCAACGGCCCAAAGGTTCATTTGTCAAGAGTTGCTGTGTAACTTCAAAGGGATATAGGCAGGTTTTGCTCTATTAAAAAACATGCACGAGGCTAAATTTACACAGTATCACTTCTTACAATTATAGAAACACTGGAGTTTGCCAGGAATAGCCAAGATATTCCAACACTCCAAAATGTGCAATTATTTTACCTAATTCACACATGGAATTGAAACAATTCTAGACCAACTCAGAAGTACTACAGCACCTTTAGTGAAGTTCTGTATCTTACATTCAACTTATGTAACATTTTGATCTTAAAACTGTACTCTGAAGCAATGTATCACATGCAATATTAATAACACACTAACTTTTTTAGTGCTCTACACTGAAGCTTAGAACAAGCCTTATCCAAAGTATTTTTTTTCCTGTCAGTTAGCAGACCAAACAGGTGTTAACTAAATCTTTGCACAGAGCACTACTGCTTTTCACTAAGCACATGTGGCTTTACAAAAACACTGTTAATGTGAAACCAATCTTAACAGGAGATATGACTTCAGCATACAGCTTAAAACCTGTATCTTGATATTCCAGTTAGCCCCCATATCACATGTACGTTAACACAGTTTAAGGAGACTGCCCCAGACCTAAGGTAATTAGACTGCTACTCTGTTTCACATGATGGCTTACAATATTATTTTAGTGTATACAGTAGTCTTGTCACAGAGATCCTTACTACTTCCAGATTCTTATGGACACCTTTGAAAAAAACCCAACCAAACTAATATATAACAAATTGATTAAAAAATAACAGTAGAATAAGATAAAGGGATAGTCTGCAGAAATTACAAAGCTCAAACTAAAACACCTGCTACCAGAAGTCTTAAAAGGTGTATTGCTGCTATAAATTTTGATTATTAATGCACACCTTTACTTTGCTACATAGAATTGTAAACTATTCACATTGAACTTCAGAAACATAAATTTACTTTTGTTGCAGCACTTCAGAAGTACAGATACTACCAACACGTGACTTGAAGCTAATCTATCACAAGGTTAATTTGGATTTATGGTTTCAAATATCCTGTTAGGAAGCTTAACATGCCCATTTCACACACACACCAAAAAAAAAAAAAAAAAAGATGTCAGGAATTTGTGCTCAGCATTTTCGATAAAACAGCCCTATTAAGACATGCCTCTGTATCTGTGAATACTTTAAACGCTGGCACACCCCAACGCACATGTGTGTAAGCAGATACTACCCAACATCTTGAGGCAGAGCCAGAACACACGAATCACTTTTCTGCATGGAAGCCTGTTTTATTTGTTATTTTACAATTAAGTGCTCTGAAAGGCAAAACGGTTTCTTGCCAGTTTTTGAGACTCGATATCGTTATCCCCTACTCCCTAGCAGTTTAACCCAAGGAAGGGCTGGCCAACAAAACGAAGGCGTCGAATTCAAGAGGAAGCCTGAGAGGCCCCAAGCAGAGGCCTGAGGAAGGGAGGGGGCTTCTCTAAGCGCCAGGCAGGGGAGCTACCCCAGGCCTGGAAGCAAACCCAGGCGCCGGAGCACGCAGCCACCCCCAACCCTACCCAGGCGGCCCATGCCGCCGAGGAGCACGGACATCGCGACGAGGCCTCCACAGGCTCCCAAAGCAAGAGGGGGTGGGAACCGGGCACCCCCCTCCACCCCCGCACCCCCAGAAGCCTGGCCACACGGAGGGCCGGGGACTCCGGGCCGCCGCTGCCGGCCCTCCTTCAGCCACCCTTCCCGGCTCCTACCGACCTGGAGACGGCCATGGCCGCCCGGAGCTGGGCCTCGCTGGAGGCGAGCGGCGGGACAGCAGGCGGGGGGGGCCGGCGCCGCTCTCCCAGAGAGAAGAGCGCAGGGCCTAGCTCGGGCCTCTCGAGCGCCGCACCCGGCCTCGGCCCCGCCGATGATCCGCGGGGAGCGGCTGAGCGCAGCTGTCGCCGGCAACGATCAGAGTCCCGCTCCCCCCAGGGGGGCGGCAGCGGCGCGGGCGGGAGCGGTGCACAACCCTCGGAGCGCGGGTTAAAGCTTCTATTCCCCCATCGCCGGGGCGAAGCCCAATGCCTGGTTTTATACGAGCAGCCATCTTGTATTTATTCCCTTCCTCCATGATAGCCGCTTCCTGATTGGCAAGAGCTCCCGGCCGCAGCCAATGGCGAGAGCGCTTCTAAGAGCAGGGAGGGCGGGCGCACGCAGCGCCCGGACTGAGCAGGACCGGCCATGGAGCCTGCCGAGCCGGCTGGGGGGCGGGGGGCCCGCCGGCCTCCGGCGGGGCGTACCATCGGCACGGCTGTGGAGGGAGGCTCAGAGGAGAGCGCCCCAGTCTCTCGCCCCGAAGGGAGAAGGGAGGCGCCAGAACGCGAAGTACGCGCCTTTCCTTTTCAGTCCACCGGGCGGTGGCACTTCTCTGCCGCCAGCATGGCGGGACGGGTCGGCCAGGAACCCCGCGAGCTCACGCCGCGCTCCCCACTCGCCGGGGTGCGCTGCCCCCCGGCTTACGCCCGGTGCAGCGGCGCGGACGCTCGGGCCGCGGAGAGACTACGACTCCCGGCGTGCAGCGCGCTCAGCGCCGCGCCCCCTGCGCGGCGACGCAGCCCCGGCGCCTCCGGGGACCGGGCCGGGCTGAGGGGGCGACCGCCGCCGCCCTCCGGCCCCCTGCAGAGCCCTCGGAGCAGGTGGTGGCCTCTCGGTGACTCACTTCGGTTACCGACAAGGGTTTATTAACCGGCACCAGCCCCACCCCAGGCAGCAAAGGGGCATCTGAGCAGCTCTCCGCAGCGCGGCCCAGTAACTGACCGCGCTTCCCTCCACACCGCCTCCTTCTCCCCTGAGGCGGCCGGCCCGTCCTCCGGGCCCGGCGGGGCTCCAGGCTGCCTGCACCGCGGAACGGGGCTTGGAGACCCCCAGCGTCCCACCACGGCAGAGGCTCTTCCGGCGGGCGTGTGCTCTGGGCCGCCGCCGCACTTCCCCTTAACTCTCAGGAAAGAAGACGGCTCCGTGTGCATGCTGTCGGCTTCGATCAGATCCAGAGAGACACAAATTAAGAAATCGGCTTTTGACAAATCATTTAAATTGATGATCCCAGACGGGGACGTAAATTTACCTGACGTACATAACCTTTCATGTGATAAGTTGAAAATACAATAATGAATTTTTCTTTCCTGTAAGTAATGCATAAACTTGCATTAATAAATGAATTTGCATAATACTGTATGAGAAAGTTTTTCTCTAAAGCCTATTGTGGTGCATATTTCATACCAAACCTTTCTATAGGGATTTTTGCTTGCCCCAGCCTTTCTACTGGATGGTTTCTCTTTCCCTGTAGTAGTTAACCCTTCGTGTATGGATTCGCTCATTCATTCCCTGCTAACACAGGCATAATCCAAATAGACATTCTAATGCTGTCTTCATGGTCACGGTGCTTTTATAGTTCTATAAACAAGACATGAGTACATAATACCCCAATCTATTCTTACCCACGTTGCCCCTGCCTATACCTAAGACCTCCAGAAAGGTTTGCGCCAAGTGCTTCTTTACAGTCGGCTCCCGCTCCCCTGCCCTTTGGTGGGAGCTCTGTGGTGACTGTGAGCTGGAGTCGAAGTGGCAACCAAACATGAGCAATATGAGTGAGCCCAAGGCCTCTGCATCACAGAATGTGGCCAGAGCAAACCACAGACTTCATTTTCAGTGGCAGAAATGGTTTTTTGTCACAGTGCTACACTCAGTGACCCAGATAATGCCTTTTCTCTTCCCTGTAATGGCTATGATGTAGTAACTACCTTTAGATTATCTCAATATGCCTCCTATAGCAGAATACACAAAAAGATTCAGTGGGTTTAGTTGGAGGCAAGAGCCTCTTACTGAAGTATGCCAAAACTACACGCACCTTCCTTTCTGCCATCATATGCCATCATGTGTTGCAGGTGCATCCGCCTAGGTCCCTGACCCATGGTCTGAGGCACATGTCTGCTCCTGTCCCACGTGTGTACATGTTTTCACATGATGGGGTGCCTGCTATTTAGGCACGTGATGGGGAGGAACAGCAGGGAGTTGGCATAGAGAGTAGCAAGGCGCGGGCTGAGGGTGGATATATTTGTCTTGCATGTTGTTGACATGGATGTATAGCAAACATCCCTGATGATATTTCCGCATTTGTTTAGCTAGGAATCCACAACCACCCTGTCCTGCTGTAGGCATTATTGAAATGACCCTCAGGGCCTATTTCCATTTCTAACACCCTATTTTTGCTTAGGTTCCTTAAAAACATTTTGTGCATTGTTTTAATAGCAGTCAAGGCAGAGGGCACATCAAACATGCAATAAAATTTGTTTTGAACAGCTCCATAGGGGTTATCCTACCTGATAAAAATAAGTTCAGGGAAAATACTGGTGGTAGGTGTTATGCACCAAGTACTTGCTGAAATGATGATAAACTGCAGTCCAAGCAAAACAATCTGCAAAAGACAGAAAGAATGATCTGTTATTTACCTAATAGTAGGTATTCTGTACTGAAACACAATTCATTCAAATGTCACACCATATATTTTTGTATTTTGATGTGACGTTTATGTAAAGCACATCATTACTTAACTATTCACCTGTATCTTCTGCTCAGTCCTTTTCGTACACCCTATGAAAACCAATTCTTTGTCCATGCATCTATTCACCTGATCCGTAAGTCATACCAATCCTTTTTGCATGTTTGGTCTGGACCCATTTTTCAAGAGATAGCCACACATTTACTCCTGTTTCTTTTCATATATGTTAAAAGAATCTTCCCTGCAAATCTGTGTGCCAGTACTCTCTCAAACCTGTTCCTGAATTAGATAAAACTCATTAATTTCCAGTCAGTTGGTATGTTATGATCATGACTTTCTGCACCAATCTCAATGATTTTTATTTTGTTTTCCTCCTCCTGCCAACTGTGTCCACCTGTGAATTCTTATTGCTTAGTCTGCAGATTCATAGTGACTGCAGCTTTCTTATTTGCTATGTATAACTACAGAGCCCAGGGAAAAAATGGTGCAGTCTCCCAAGTACTACAGCTGTGCAAATAGTAGATGACGGAGGCAGAGTTTTCCTGGTGGAATCCCTCCTGATTAGACCTGGCATACCGTAATCTTATACATGTTCTAGTCTTCTAGTTTTATTTTTCCAGAGGTTTTTTGTGTCCTGGGGGTTTGTAGATTTGTATCACTAATGATCACACCAGCCACTCTTTAACTGTAGGTATAACATTTGATACCTCCTAGTCTGGTAAAAAAGACTATTTTCAAATAGTTTGCACCTATTTTAGTGGCTGTCTTACTTGATTTCTGAATTCCCTTGGAAATCTTGTCTGAAGAGAAGCTAGTCTTAGAAGCTTGTTCAGCAGTTTGTTCAGACATCTCTGCTGGTATCTTAATCACTATCATTATTTTGATTATCTGGGGGAAAATTGCTCTGAGATAAATTTATGTAGTATGATCTTATGCAGGTAAATTGTGCGGGTTCTTTGCAACCTGTATTTCTTAATGATGCATTCTGTTCTGAAGTCTGCAAACTAACAAGTTACCTAGTAAGCCATTTCTAACATACCTTAAGATTCTTATTTATTTTTATTTGTTTCTTCTTCAAGTATTATTTAATCTTACTAGTTTTTATTTTACACTTTATCTCTGTAGGTTAGGCCTGTTTTTACTGGTGTCACTAAAATCAGATGTTTTGATTGCTGAAGGATCTTTTTTTCCTTGAATAATCTCTTGTTTCTTGCTAATTCTTTTTATTGCTGTTCTGCTCATTTTTTATTTAAATGTATATTTGTTTTTTAATCATCTAAGCTTCACTAGTTTCCATGCCAACTGTCATTGTCTCATTTTTACTCCAAGGAAATTTTTGACTAGCTGCATAACCTTCTTGAAAGCCTCTTTAAAAAGTGGCAACTTGTACACCGTCTTCCTTTTAAGTTCTTTACCATAAGTAGTGATGGCTGGAGGCTAGATGCTGACTGATAGCTCTCCTAGTCCAAAAAGCACCTCAGAGATACCAAAGAAATGTATTCTGAGAGACAAATCAGGGTGAAGGCACGGCCACCCACAACACAGATTAGCAACATTTGTGAAAAAAGTTTGATGGACTTCGATTTCTCAACATCAAACAGCATTGTAATAACAATCAGTTAGTGAAAATCACCAACATCTAAAAGGTTCCAAATGTCATCAGAGTTGTATAATTATCCCATTAGAATTCATTACCTCTGATCATATTTAATGCTGTACATTCAGGAAAAATTCCCTGAAGGAGAGGCTCCTGATACAACAAATGGAAAAGACTTGTGATTCTCTTTTGTGGCCTTCTGTTCCCGGGGATTTCATCTCATGAGATTCCCTGGACTTGTTCAGAAGTGCTCTTCCTTGCCCATCTCCATTATAAACAGATATTCTGTACAACTGATCAACCTTGTTGTGTAAGGTTGTATAAGCACCTCATTTTTGTGAGCCATGGTCTGTAATTTTGCCAACATTTAGTCCCATGATCTCAAACTTCTCATTTTGTAAATCAGATCTACTTCCACCCAATTACTGATATTCTTTGGATACACTTAATGGATGAAAAATGGAAGTTTCTTAGTTTTGTCTAGATGTTATCCATACTCTTGATTTAAGGAAATATTTTATAGTTTGGGTAGTTTATTGTTTCTGTGGCATGTTTTTTAGAAAATGGTATCTCATAATGTTGTTCTTTTTTTCCAAACAAACTTTTATGTTTACATTTAAATCCTCCCTCTTTTCCCCTCTCCCTGCATTAGTAATTATACCATTTCCTATGTCAAGAAAGTGACTAAAATATATGTACATTCGCTAAATCTAGTTTATGAACTCTGAAGTATTAGGAGAGTAACAATAGTACCTCACATGGACAATTACATCTTTATACCTGCTTTCTCACTAGCATTTAGGAGAGCAGAGATCTCCATTTATAAATAGACATATATAAAAATGAACTTAATATTTCAATCCAGAAAGAAGACTGAAGGGGAGAAAAGCTCCTGTCACGTATCTAAGTGGGTTTTTTGGATCAAGGTAACAGGCAAAAATGAGCCACAGTTAGAGACAGAGAGGAAATAATGAGGTTAAACTCTTCCTATAAATCTACAGGTCTTTCTACATAGACCTGTGGAAAAACGCAACATGAAAATAACACGACAGAAACAAGTAGAGACCTTTTATTAAGGTCTTCTATTATTTAAGCTTGTGCGGCTGTAAGTTTTTTTTTTCCTTTGTTTAATTTCAGTAGTCAGATTGTTCTTTTTTTCAGGAGCTAAGGCAAGAGGGACATTAGCCTGTGCGGTTAAAAAAAAAAAAAAAAAGTGCATATAATTCCAGTGTGCACAAACTGAATACAAAGAGCATAAATAGAAAAGCACCTCTGTCATCAGGGACATAAGGATTCAGAAACACACTATAATGCTGAATAAACAGGGCCAGAGGTTTCACATCTAGTCTAGCTCTTTCCAAAAGCTGTTGCTTTTCAAAGATAGAAAAGAAAGCTAATCTGTGGCCATCATCACAAGTTCTGCTACAGTTAATGAGTTTACATTAGATTTAAAAACAAGTCTGGTGAACACATCCTTTGCTCTCTATATACTTTAGTATAACTGCTATATTAAATGATAGGAAATAATGTTTTTGTTTTAATTTGTAAACACAGGATATATTTTAGGCCCATTAAAGATTTATGGTGTGTAACTTCTGAAAATCAGAATTTACCATTCACCATATACCAGAATCACTATTAAATATGTCCAACAGGATGTAGATACCAGGATATTGTGGTCCCATTTTTCATCTATCTTTTGGCCTCTTTCATCTTCCTTTCTGGAACATTCTGTCCTGAATGTTCCTCATAAAGGAAGAAAATGTCTCCTGTTTTCAGCGTGATTCTGCATCGAGTTGCTTGTTGTACTTTTTGCAGAGGCAGTTACTTCATATTTGTTTGTTACACTTTTAATTCATAACTGTAAGTTTTGTGTGATGGGTACAGTAATAGCAACACTATAGTGTTTTGATACTGTCCTAAAAGCATGCAATAAAACAGGTATGTATTTGTAATAAACAAATTGGATTTGATTCTCAGATTCCTCAAATGATAGCATTCCTCATATGCAGTAAAAACCTAGCTTTTTTTCAATGTGTGAAACACATTTGCGGAGTAATTTCTTACCTGATTGTCTGAAATGCTCTTTGTATTCCAGAGGGAGTATCTTCAGGATATTATACTACACATAGATTAGATTTAAAGCTTAAAAGGAAGCCTTAATTAGTTTTAAGATCCTGCATGACTTTATGTCAGGATTAGAGGTCTGAGTGCTCCTGTATGTTTTTGATAACTGTTATTTACATCTGCATGGCGCACGCAGAGCCACAGGCACCGCTTAGAAGACCCAGATAATAAGTTGCCAGGAACTCCTCCTCCAGCATATTCAGTAATCTTTCACCAGCTTTTTACACATGCATCTTGTGCACATTTCTTTCCTCACACTGATAACTCTCTCCTGACATTTTAATTTTCATTTTCTCTCCTCCTTCATTCTTCTCTTTTAAAATATTTTTTTTTTGTCCTCCCTTTCCCATGTCCCCATGGTATTCTCACCTCAGGAGGAAGCAGAACCAAGTTGCCTCCTCACCTTGTTCCTTTTTTGTCATCTGTTTTTTCTGGCTCCCCACAAGAAGGAGGAAGATATCTGCAGGTCTGGTAATTGTCCACTGGAACCAGTAAAGCACAGTCTGCTGACAAGTGGAGCAAGTAATAGTCAGCCTGGAGAGGAAGCAAACACTAGTGGTTGATAACAACATGGAAGCTATTGCTTTTTGTTTGCACACACGTTTTAAATAAACTGCTGTTCACAGTGGCCAGGGATTCATATCCCCTTGCTGAACACCAGACAGGGAATACATCCCTTCTTTCCCCAGCACTGAGCAGATTCTAAACCACAGATGATCTTTGAGTGTCTGCTTTTCTGGATGCCTCACATGAGACAATTTAAGAAGAAACTGATCTTCAGAAGCTAGTGCTCAGGTCATTTAACCACTGGCCCTGGCACACTGGTTGTAGTAGTGCACCCTAAATTTGAATCATAACACATCACTGTTCACTTTTGCACATGTAAAAAAGCCTGCAGCTTGCTAGAAGTTACTTTAGATGCAAATAAATGGGAAAGGATCCTAATTTTACTTGTGGTTCTTTGCAGGTCATTTACCTTTTGCCCCAGCTGTGAGAAAAGTAGTGAGATGCCTTTCTAGCCCTTTTTTAGATAACTGTTTATTCTTCACATGCAAAACTGAATTAGCTGTACATGTAATGCAGAATTCTACATATAAATGTACTTGTATCCCTGTGTTCTAGTTTTCTGATGGAGCTGACCTCTCTTTCTGCTAAGTTCTTCTTGGGAATCAGCCTTCTGCATGGAGCTCATCTTAACTTTCTCCCAGCACTTTCCCGGAACCACCTGAACATTTCCTAACTCAATATGACCATACCTCAGGGTGAGTTGGCCCCATGGTTTCACCACCCAACAAAAATCAGGCCTCCAATTAAATCCTGACTTCAGGACAGTAACAAAAAAAGAAGTTTTTTCTGAGTTCAGAGTTCAATAGTTATATATATTAAAACTCTTAGAACTCCTTCAAATAATTTTGTGCTACCTCTGGATTTTCTATGTTTCTCTTCAAGATTACATACTCAGGACAGTGGGAAACCAACCCTGACTATCCAAGCCTTGCTTTTTATTGCTCTGTGATAGAACAACAGCTATTTCTAGGTTTGCTGAGAACATACACAAAAAAAGCCAACAAGATTATTATGACTTTTTTGTAGAACTGTGAAATAACTGTTGGGGCTTTTTTGTGTGATTTTTTTTTTTTTTTAGGAATGTTACTGTAATACAATAGTCAGTTAAAAAAAAAAAAAGGAATTTAATTTCATTCTCCACCATGTGGATCAATTAGTTATTGACTACTACAGATGCAAATATGCAGTGATGACTCAGCTATGGAATTTGAGATAAATGTCAGTAACAGTTTGTAATGTATTATGTGGGTTTAGCTCTGCCTAATTCTGTTAGGAACAATAGGGTGGAAAGCCTTGTCCTAAATTCTAAAAAGAAGTAAATATACAATCCCAACTTTGCTATCTTTATATAGTCATCTCAAAGCCATCTGTGAAAACATCATGTCTATTAATTTTACTTGAAAAGAGAAATCCAACATAGTTAGGAAAGTGATGTTTACTTTGTCGGATAACAGGAATTACACCAGCTGAGTCTCAAAGCGTCCTGCAAGAGCTGACCTGGTAACAGCTAGTGCTGATCATGACTTCTTATGTCATATTTCTCTTTGCACTGTGCTTTCTAATGCATCAGCTTTTCAGCTCTCCATGGAGTCCTACTACCCCCAGTCTAAAGTAACACAGCATTGGCTGTAGGGTCACTTCAATCCTAAAAAACAATTCAACCCCCAGAACAAAACTGCAAAGAGCACTTTTTTGGTCTTTATTCACTTCATGAATACTGCATATATAGTATAAAAAAAAAAAAAAACAACAAATGCTTGTAATACCAGAATACCAGGAAGGGATGGGGTTTTTTTTAGAATCTGGCAATCTAATAGTCTATGTTGCAGATCTCCCTTGCTTCCAAATAAAGAAGCGTAGATAGATTGTCAGCTTACCTCTCATTTAAATAATTTTTTTTAAAAAAAGGCAAGTGAAAGAACAAATGCCTTTCCTTAACATCTAGTGTTCAGTTCCACAACCAGTTTATATAGAGCTTCATTCCTGAGACCACATGAATGAGGCTCACAATCAGATTTAATGGGAAATACAATTGACTAGCTGCTGTGAAAATGAGAAAACTGTTTACTTTGTGCAGTGAACAAAGCCAAAGATGTTCTGCCATTTGGAAAGGCAATGAAGCATTTGCAGTTTGAATTTATATCCATAGAATCTTTTGATTTGGGGAACTTTTTGCATGTGATACAAAGCAACAGATTGACAGATGTTCCACACTTTGAAATCTAGCCCTTATTTAAGTAGTCATAGAACCACAAATTCAGAAATCTTATGCTGCTCCTAAAAGGCAAAAAAAATATGTGGGTTCCAGCTACAACCCCTTTTTTTTCAGTTTTCTAGTATATACCTACACCCTCTTTCTTTATGCTTTACAACTATGCTGCTTTTAAGGCAGTTTCTGAACTGCCTAAGTATCTTTTATTTTAATATCATGGTCTCGCTTTATCCTTATTTACCATGATGCCTTTCAAAAATATGAATTAAAATGTAGTAATAATGAAAAATATAATTTGAAAAATTTGCCTAAGTATTACATTAATACTGTTTTCCATCCTATGAACTAAGATTTCTTTATCTACAGTAGGAGCTGTTGGTGCTACTGTGCAGCTGCTGGCACGAGTTCAGTTACCGTTTGTTGCACTACCTTACTGAGACCCACTGAAGTGGCAGTTCAGAGGAGACTGTTCAATACATGATTCTTAAAAGTAACTTACCTGAAGAGGTTACTCTTCTATTCTGATTACATTACTCTGCTGTGCTGTAAAAAGAAACTAGTGAAAAGTAGAACTGGAGAGTAAGACAGGTATGACTGAAAAACTAGGAAGTGTAAGTATACAGGCACCAGTGATGTTGGCCAGTTGAGACAGGTAATGATATGATAATACATGAGATACCTCATTTGGGTGTGTTGCTGAGAAAATTGTAAAATTTACCTGCACTGGGCTATTCTGAAACATATATAACCTATGGGATCAAGAAAAAATACACAATCAGGATGGGATATTCAGATTACTGAAAAGCAAGTTTGACATTTAGAATATTCAAACTCCATTTGCTTTTGCGTTCTTAGCAATCTGGGAAGAATTCTTCCATGAAAAAAAGAGTGCAATTACGTCAGTTCAGTTGATGGTACAGAAAATCTGGAATTAAACTGAAATGCTGCAGACATTCTTAGCAGTAATTCAAACTGCTATTTTTAAATTAAAGGATGAAGTGGACATAACTTTGCTTCATTCATTTCATAGTATTTTTTCTATAATCTCAATGCTAGTCTGTCTGATAGTGCAGTATTTTATTATGACTTTTGCATCAGGAAATTACATACATTTTAAAGCAATGTAAAACGAAAGACACAACTACAATCACTCCAGAAGTTGTTTGTTTTAAGGTATGGGGTTTCAATTTCATTAAAAGGAAGGACTACTTTAATTCCATGTGCACTGAGACCTTGTCTCCAACTACACTTAACAAATGCACCCTAATAAATTTGAAGAACCAAACATCAGTAGAAGCTAATCTTACAATAGAGACCAGTTCTCTACTACTGAAATTTGCATTTTCCTAATTTGCTAAAAAAAAAAAAAAAAAAAAAAAAAAGTCCACATACAAAGTAAAATGGGTAAAAGTAAGTCTAAAATGAGCAAACATTCTCCTTTTTATTCAGTTCCAGTTGTAGTGGTCTCTTGGGGGTAAATCATAATGGGTTCTCTCTTCCTCTTCAGGTCCATAATCTAATGGCAGACCATAATTGTAATCAACTGTTACAACTGGTAATCTTTTGCTTTGTTCCATCTCTCTGGTAGCTTCACCTTGAAAAGGTTTTCTTTCATAGTCTATTGAACTATCTTCTTGGTGTACAGATGAAGATGGATGCATTGTTCGTGAAGAATATGGTGCAAATCTGTTTTTTCCTCTGTTAAATTCATCTGAGGGATGCATTCTCCTATTGTCTTCAGGACAATTTGGTCGATTACTGTAAGAAGAACAAATATTAACAGTGAAATCCTTAGAAATAACAGTTTATTTATTGTTGGTGGCCCCCATTAGAAATTAAAACTTGTGTAATCTTGAAAGAACAATTCAGACCCTCGTTGTTTTTACCTCCTAAAATTAAAATCCTCTCTACTCAATGTTGCAAACTGGTTTATATTATTTTTCAATTCTAGTGATTAAAATTACAGCTCATCATAGTAAGTAATTCTACTAGAAGATGTTTTGTTTCAAGTGCTGTTTCTAATTAAAATTCCCTGTTGACTGAGGGTTTCTTCCTCTCGGGGCCATTTTTGTTCCTAAGCCCATGTTTTCATTTTTGTGAATAATACGTAATAATAGCTCTCTAGCACGTAGTCTCAACAGGCAATAATATATTTTGGATTTATAGCTCTAAATATTTTAATTATTAATTCTTCTGCAATAGAAGACTCTCCTACAAAACACTTATGGAAGGATCTAAAAATGCATATACGATATATATATATATATAATTTTTGTTCTGGATTCTCTTTACTCTCAAGTACCTTCCTTACTTTGTAAAGTAAGTTGTGTAAACGGCATTTAAGCAAAAATACTAACATCAATTTTTACACTGTGCAGTTAATTTGTATTTTTTAGCTGGGAAACTGGGTGAGTAACAGTAAGAAGGTTAAGTCAGAAAAAACAATGTATGAAATCTGATATCTACCTATAACTTCTGTTAAAGTCATCATTATCAGACCCATAATCTCTGTGAAGTGAAGGAGATGAGGAGAAATGAGGTTCTGGTATATTTTCGTGGGAAGAAAAAGACTGATTTCTGCAAATAACCAAAAGAATCACACATTAAGAAGAATACTAATGGTTGCAAGCTTTTGAAAAATATGTTTTTATCAAATGAAATAAAAATATTTTTACTTTTACTTAAAATTTACTTAAAATTTTAATAAAAACTATCTTAATTGCATTAACACCTCAAAATGGTATGCTTCAGTGTAATGATATCCTGTTTCAGCTGCACAATGGAAGAAATTAAATTGAACTTTACTAGCCCAACAAATATCTGAAATACCTGCTGAAAGATTCAAAATAATTTAAAATATGTCAGAATCCAATAGGTTTACTAATAAGTGATACATGTATTTGGGAGAGTATGATACAAGTTCAGAAGCAAAGGGATTTCTAACAAGTTATTAACTCATGGAATAAACAAATCCAAGTCGAACTTCCTTGTAGTGTTACTGTTTATCTCTGTTTAGCTGAGGACATAAATAAAATTCCATATCCTTTTCTGTCTTGAGGACTGCATTTTAAATGTAAGTTTCTATACAAAACAGAGTGGGACAAAGGGCCTTGTTTCAAGCTCACTCTAAAAAGGAAAGGAAACACGTAAGCTTTAAAGAAACACAACCTTCTAATTTAGGAAACATTGTCTTTCAAAGCTGCAACATTCCAACACACATTAAACCCTTTCATAAATCAAAACAAAAAAAGTTAAATAACTGATCATTTATATATAATCTTAAAAGGATGAATAATTGATTTTAAATTATTTTTAAAAAATAATTCATTTGAAGTTTCATTTAAAAGCACTGAGGTTTACACTTTTATTCTCTAAAGCTCAAGGATGCTTTACCTGTCTGAACACCATTCACGTGGCAAGTCATTGTGACCTGGATGTTCATGAAAAGGTCTTGGCCTTTGTCCATGCCCTTTGTTAACATAATCAAAATCTTTTAACCGAGTCTGTTCCTGTAAGTCATCATAAGGCTGATGGTCATGGAAAGGTCTGCGCCTTTGTCCAGGACCTTTATTATCATAATCTTTTAGTTGCATGTCTGTTTGTAAGTCATTGCGAGGCTGGTGATCATTGAAAGGTCTCAACCTCTGCCCACGACCCCTATTAACAAATTCAAAATCTCCCAATTGCATTTGTGGCTGTAAGTCATCATGTGACTGATAGTCATGGAAAGATCTTGGTCTTTGGCCAGGACCTTTGTTGACACTATCGAACTCTTTCAACTGCATCTGAGTCTGAAATTCATCATGAGATTGGTGGTCATGGAATGGTCTTCGTCTCTGGCCCTGACCCCTGCTACCAAAATCAAAATCCTTGGACCGCATGTCTTCCTGCAAATCATTATGAGATGGATGGTCAGGAAAAGATCTCTGCCTTTGTCCACGGCTTCTGTTAAATTCAATACCCCTCGATTGTCTCTCTGCCTGTACATCATCATGAAACTGGTGTCCATGAAAAGATCTCAGCCTCTGTCCAGGTCCCTTGTTACTGAAGTCTAGGTCCTTCGGCTGCATGTCTTCTTGATAATCGTCGTAAAACTGGTGATCAGGAAAGGGTCTTCGCCTCTGTTCTGGTCCCCTATTGTAGTCCCAATTTCTCATCTGTATTGGTGCTCTTAAATCATCCTGAGTCTGATGGTCATGAAATGGTCTTCGTCTTTGTCCAGGTCCCTTATTAATGAAATCAAAATCTCTCAACTGTATCTGTCCTTGCAAATCATCATGACAGTGATCATCATAAATTCTTAATCTTTTCCCAGACCTGTAACAAAATTTTTGTTTTAACTAGAACATCATACTTCTAAGTGCTACAAGTCATTAATGAAAACAAGGTTTTTTAACCAAGAATTGATATGAAAGACATTGCAAATGTATAGGTATCAAAGCTACTAAGAATCCAAACTGTTAGCAAGATTATGAAACTTTCAGTCAGTAAAAGCTGTGTCAAATATCCAGTTTTAATTCTATACCGCTTGTTGAACAGGCAAAACCAGAGATTCCAAATTAAAGATAATGGCAGATTACTGTAAAATAATAAAAGGACAGGCAAAGTAAAACTCTAAATTCTGCCAAGTGAACTAATTACTTACATACTTCTAATAGCACACATTCCCTTTCTTTCCCTGATCTTTTCACTGTTTGGTTAAACTCTGTAAATATATTTTGCACGAGTAGGCTATATTCATAAAGTCTCTTAAATTCGACTATCTACAGTATTTTCAATAAGAAACAATTATCTTCCCTCCTTTGTGTTTTTTTTTGGCTTTTAATTCCATGTTTCAGTCTATTACCCCTGAAAATCTTCATTTGGGAATCGCTCTACAGGTCCTTCCATTGCATGTGGTGGGGGAATAATATCTTCATCTGAATCCCATACATCCATTCCAAGGTTGCTAAGAATAATAAAAACATCTCACATGTTTTTAAAAACATATTATTGAGAGAAAAAAAACCCCACACATAAAATTCTTCAGTTCAGAAAATGGAAATTTTTGTAAGTTAAGTTACATTTATAGACATTCTTAATTTAGCAGATTTTAATCTTGTAAATTTATTTGGGAAGGGGCTGCAGGGAAAGCAAAGAGAATACCTAAACTTCATAAACTTGGAACAACATCCTAAAGGGTGTGAGACAAGCACCATACCTATTCAAAAATCTGATATGGCACTAATTTAATAATGCACAGACTATAAAACAATGATAGCAGTAAAACAAAGGGCATTCAATTAATCTAAAAAGAGGTAAATCAGTCATGCACAAATATTTAGGAAGATATAAAGGTTAGCTGTTCTTTGGTGAATGTGATAAGGATAAAATTCTTACACATCAGGGATACAACTACTATGAACAGAGGAGCTGAGAACAATCTTCCAGTTTCCACTGTTCTACTTTTTTTAAGTATCAACAACAGCAGATCATAGAGCTTATAAAGATATCTTTGCAGCAGCTCCTTTCAGTTTATAATGAAAGAATACAGAATCAATACCCTTGTGACAATATGATAAAACCACATCAACATTCAATAGTAGTTGCCAGATTAAAAAGAAAATCTTTTGACCCATATACATTCAAAATATGAATTAAGTACACCGCACTTCATGTTATTCAGCTCAGAAGTCTTACAATATATGTATGGTTGCATATTAAAGTCTTAAGACGGGGTTAATTTTGGCTTATGACTGGAAGTGAACGTTTAACAATACCAGGAGACACACTGGAAAATCTTAAGCATATAACTAAAAGCTTTTGTTTACCTTCTCATTGGTTGTGTTCTGAGGTCTGTGAGATACACAAGACCATCCATGCGATGACCTCTAGCATCACCAAAAGCTGAAGAAAAAAAGATACAAGTCCAATGATGCATGCTCAAACTGAGCCACAAAAACTTGAAAGGCAAGTTTCTGTTCACCATGAAATGCTGAATTTGAAACAATTCTAACTTTTTATTAAATACTTCAGCAAGCTGGCATCATTGCAGCATTTTTTTTTGAACAACTGAAACTAGTAGTGGTAGAAACCTATGACTGAAAATCCCTCAAAGGAAAAGGAAGAAAAAAGATTTTAAGCAGCTGAAACATACTCCTACTATGCTCATAATTTGCTAATCCCCAAATCTTGACTGGAATAGAATCAATAGTAAGAAAAAATCTTCTGTGGAAGCCAGGACATGAAATAACTAAAGATAATAAAAAAGAATTGTAGTATTGTGAATATAGTTGTAGTAATTGTGAATTACAACCTGAAATGTGGTTTAGTTCAAACTGTATAAATACCTTGGATTGCTGCCTCTGGATCCCAGCCTTCAACATCTATAAGATACCTGAAAAAACCCCACAATTATGTTATTGTCCCAAAAGAATTACAGATTAGTAAAAACACTATCTTTTGTGAACAATGATTTCTGGTTTTATACAGCCCTTACCTACATATAAGGTAGCCAGTTCTATTAATTCCATTAGTACAGTGAACGCCAATGAGTTTCTCTATCAAAAAGCAAAACACAGACTTTAGAAATCACTAAAAAATTAGAGCAAGACAGAAAAAAAAAAAAAGCGCTGTACTTTTTCTAACAAAGTAACAATAAATAATGCTTGCTATTTACAAAATTATATTGTCATGTCTGTAAAAGAACAGACACATGCAGACTTTGTCCTCTTCATGCTGGATCTTTAGCAGCAGTTAGTTCACTACTTCCAAAACTGTGAAGACTGAGATTAACTCTGCAGAACGTAGGAAAATAACAAAGAGGAGTGATGAGAGGTAAAGCGGCTGGCCTCAGCCAGAACTGCAGTAACAGGAGAAAAAGAATAAAATATGGTTTTGAAAGCAAATCTAAACAAGCAAATGTAAAATTGAGGAACATACAGATTCTTGTAAAATTTACAGAAAGAAAATATACAAACTGCCCCTAGTGTCTTAGGAGTATGAAAAGAAGCACCAGTAATCTCTAAAAATATCTTGTCTTTTTTGGAAAGGTTATACGAATCAGCTACAGGCTAAAAAAGAAGCATAACTTACTATTTCTAGGGTGTTTCAATTGAGATATTTCTAACAGAAATAGGGAAACACTAATATAGTCATGCAAGGCACTGATAAAACCTCATCCAGACTATCCCATACAATTCTACTCACCTATGTTTAATGAAAAAAAAAGAAAAATCAAATTGAAATATGTATAGAAAGGGCTACTATAATAGTAACATAAGAAATGTATGAGAAGGGATCTAGGAAGCTTCTCCTACTTAGTCTGTAAAGCCAAATCTGAGATACTGAATATAATAATGGAGATGGAGAACAACAATACTCAAGGCATAAGAATAAATGTATATTAACTGATTGAGAGTTTTAGGCTAGATTTTAGAAGAAAAACTTTAATCATTAGAAGAACAAAGTTGTGGCAGAGACAAAGTACTGACAGACGGTCTTTGAAATGGGACTTGATAAAATTTTTGAATGAGATAAAATGTAACTATTTGCCACAGATCACAACAGTTGCATTGCCATGTAAGTTTACTGTAAGTTCAGACACTAAAAAAAGCCAACTTCTGAAAAATTATTTTTAAGAAGAATCCTGTGAAATTTTAGGGGTAATCTAAAAGAGAGAGCAAGTTACAAAGAGTAAGTTAACACAGAAATGAAAGTTCTCCCAACTCTGAAGTTACATAAGCCCTGCCAAAATGGTTTTACTAGTCAGATCTGCAGGTCTTCATCCAGTAACAAATTAGTAATTGATTCTCTCAATTCTGAGGATTAGAAATAATTAGATTCAAATAAGAGATTATTCTTTGTCCCGTGAAAAATCACTAGACCAAAACTAGAAGAAAACTAATAATCTCCAAGTAATTTCCCTGAGCCAAAAAAGAGCAAAGGAAGAATTTACACACTAACTTCCTGAGCAAGGACATGGGCTGCTTCTTATACCTTTTAAATTTTCCCAGCACTTCTAATTCAGGCTCTCATACCTGAGATTTAGGTCAGAGCTCTTTCACAAAACAGAATTGACTATCCACAGCAAAACCACAGTGATGCTCTGCAGCAAAAACTGTATGCACCTGGGCAGTTCATATCTCTACTTTCTCATAGAAAATGCCAAAGCAACCACCACAAATAGCATGAAAAAGCTTGAAAGAATGGTCCTCCAGTATGATAGACAAACAGTTAAAATCTGCCTACAAAGAATCACTAGCAAAAAAAAGTAAGTAGGTAAAAGCTGCAAACAGGCTGTGTCAAAATACATGCAAATTTATTTCTGCAAAATGTGCCTTATACCAAGGCGCTTATCTCAGCAAGAACTGTACTATTGCACAAACACTAAAACAGCAGCAGAGCCACACTGTGGAAACACTGACACTGTGTCTGTAATATGATTTTTAAGAATTGCTAGGATATGAGGGCAATAATGGACTCATATATCAAAAAACTGCTACATCAGACTGAACAGACTTAAGTTGCTCACCCATATCATTGCCTAATGCCATCAGAGAAACCCTGTGCTATTTAGAACATCCATAAAGAGCTGGCAGCTACAACACTAAGCTGATGGTAGACAATTTGGGTCAGACAGATGAAAGCCTTGATGCAGTTGCTTTGACACATCACACAAATGTAATTGTACTACTAGGAAGGGCATTTTAAGTTACTAGCCATTTTTGAAAAAGACATGTTTTGAATATGAAAAAGATATGTGGTTCACATAATGTATTTTATTATGGTAATAACATGGAAAGTGCAATGGACACTCTGAGATCCCTGGTGTCATAAGTATCTGTTGAACTTACTAAATGATACAACTAGCACTGAAGTAGAATTTTTGTTTTATTACAGCATAAGAAGCTGATATTTACCATTTTCTGCATTTTCCCATAAGAATTTTCTGACCCATTTTTTGAACTGTAGGATAGTAGCATTATCGGGGACTTCGAGTCCAACAGTGTAAAGTTTCTTATACTGCACACTTTTAGGTAAATCCTAACAACAAGAAGAAAAAATATGGTAAAATTATTGAAGTCTTGCATCAGTGAAAAACCTTAAGCAGTATCTAACATAATGCCAATGTAGAACATTACTTCAAATCCTGAGCAGAAACTGAAAACAAATTTGACACAATCCTATGTAGATACACTCTCAGAAACATCCATTTGCATTTCCACTTTAAAGACCTGATCTCAAACAAAGAACAGTTTCCACAGAATACTTATTTATTCCTGCTAATAAGGCAGCACATTAACTAAAGAGAGCAGATTCTTGTAATTCCATTCTAACCCATTTTACAATTATTAGCAATATTTGTCCCTCCCACCCACAGTCACATATATACTCATATATTCATGCCCTTAATGCTTACAGCTCATGTACCTTCAAAGATTATCATTCAGTTTTAAGACTATTTTTTCTTCTTTTCAGTAGGAGGCTGATTAATCACAATTGTTTGGACCATACTGGTAAAATATTTGAAATTGGTAAAGTAGTTTAAAACTGTACACTTTCTTGGTGGATTCCATTGAAAATCAGTAATAAAAGACACTAGGAATAAATGAGAATGTCTTCAGGACATGGACTGTAAGTCTTCTGCACCTTTCCTGTGGTGACTGGCACTTAAGTCTTTATCCATTACTTTGAGTTACCATAATACAAATAAGCCACAAATGCAACTAGCTGGGAGAATAAGATACTTCCTCTGCAATAAAACATTTAGCTAGCTCCTATTGGAGACACAAAATAAGCCTAGATAGGTCACCTGTCTATTCCAATTCAAGGTAAGCAAATGTGTAAATACTTTAAAACAAAGGTTGGAGTAACTATTTTATTTTGTTATTATACTTATATTACCTTAACTTCATAGTATCGTGTGGTATATGTCAAATCAATAATTAATCCAAGCTCCACATTTAGGGCTTTCATTGCCACAATTAAGTCTTTTGGTGTAAATTTCTGGGTTGGAGTAAGCCTCTGGTTAATTGCCTAAAATGAAAATGGAAAAGAAAAACTGTCTTTTTAAGTTCCAATAACAAGATATTTGTAACATTCAGCTGTTTTAATTAGGACTAGGAAACATCAGTATTCAAAAGAGAATTTTTACAGGATCAGAACCATATTCATGTATACATGGATAAGAAGTACCAGATAAAAAGAAAGCAAGAATTTGTTATGTATTCCTCTTCAGATGAAAATGCAAGAAAATGTGTGAGAACTTCCATTTGTACAATGTTAACAAACATTACTGAAATAAACACTAATTTGATAGACATGAAAATCCTGCAAAATGCAGCATGTATATACTGATTTACTAAACATCACGAAAAAGCAAAACACCACAATCCACTTTCCTCCAAACACACTTTGTCCTGCACAGTAACACAAAATTAACAGTCTATTTCACATAAAACATCAGAAATTGTGATACAAGAGCTCATTTCTTCTATAGGTTTTAACTTTACCCACACAAAAGTTGTGCAGACATCTTTGTCCCTGTTTCATCTCTTGGCAGAGTGTACTTGCAAGTCATTTAGCACTAGGAAATATTAAATAAGACTAAAATATGGTGACTAAGAAAGCTGCATGTTGGTGGGTAATGAATAATTAATTTAATTTGACAGAAACAGTGGGAAAAATGTTTACTCACCCTATTGTAGCTGTGTTTTTTGAAATTCGTTCTTCATCTAGGTATGAAAACGCCTCATATGTACAAGACCAGATTTTCTCTGAATAGTGTGCTTGTCCATTGTGAGAGCCTTTTGACACAGGCTCAGCCACAACCAATAAAGACAGTGGCAAAAGATGAAGCAGCCTCAACCACCTCTCAGTTTCTTTGTCAACAAGAAATTCAAGCAGACTGGACTCAGAACTAATGGAAAACAAGGCAGCCACAGACCACATACCTCTTAGAACCACAGATGCTATAGGGTAACTAACCATTCCTTCTTCTGACTGTACAGATTATAATCTAAAATGCTAGCAAGCACTTATCTCAAGTCTGGAAACAGAGATAGGAAACCAAATTAAAGAATAAAGAGCAGGACAGTCCTATCAAAGCTGGTATGTGATTATGAAGCTTGAGCTAAAAAGAGTAGCATAGAAAGCATATAGAAGTATTCAGTATATGTATTTCAGATACTGGTGCACTGCTGAAAAAACAGTGGATGCTGTTGAGGTTCAAACAAAATGATCATGAGTCAGTTATCTCACTGCTATTCAGCACTGACTTTTAGTAAAATCTGAAACTGAACTTTAACTAACTTTGAGGTGACGACAGTGAATCTGCAAAAGGTCTGTAGTAGAACATTAAAGAATTTTTCCTTTTACTATGTGAAGTCACACAAACTTAGGTGGAATACAATTTACAAAAATAAGGTATCTATAAACATATTGCTTGATTGAGTGAACAGTTAAATGTGTTATGAAACACTGTTTTGAAAGACTATTTGGAATTTTCTGAAAGACTACTGCTGAGTATTCATAGTTTAGTTGCTTAATTTGGCTTTGAGAATGTTACAAATCTGTATCAATTCTAAAATCCTTCTAATGGCATGGGATAGAACATGCCCAGTCCTTACTATGCTACAATGTTACTGTTAGCATTAGAAGGATGATCTGAAAGGAAGGACAGAAAATACTTCCAAGTAAACCCATGATCATAAAGCTTCTTTACTGGCAGCACATCTTCTGCTGAAACAATAACCCTTGAGTCTTGAACTACTGAAAATATGTCTTCTCCCTTTGGGTGAAATCACTAATCATCAATTTCCTAATAGGTAGCAAAGAAGGAAACTGCTGCATATTTAAGATGTCTGTTCCACCAGTTTAATAATAGGACTTCTGACAGACTACGACCAATCAGGTCTTCAGCATTTCCAGACAGATTTACTGACTTCCACCATCTGTAAAGACATCACAGTTTAGCCAGTTACGTATTTCATGTGTATTCCACCACAAACTCCATGAGCTTCAAGCACAGTCTCTGGCAGACTTGTCATTTCTGTATCTTGCATAGTTGAGACTGAACAAATTGAAGGGACAGAAATGTTACAGATTTTGCTTTCTTGGTTACCGGACTTTTTATCTGGCCAAGTTCAAAGACAGTTTCACGGGACAGGGAGATCTATACCCCAGTGAGCAACACACTGACAAAGAGTGCCTACATGTATTACATTGCTATAAACATTCCCTGAGAATGTCTGCCCTTTTTATGATCTCTGGTGGAGCTCCTTCCAGACTATCACAGGAGCTACAAGGAAAGAGTAAAGGTAGCAACAAAGTATCTTCCTCTGAAATCTGGAGTGACAGGGAACATACAGGCACTGAACAAATCCTGCCTCAAATAGTGCTTCTATGCAAAAAATTGGTGCTGGATCACATGAAATTACAAGAGCTGATGATGCAAAAAATCCTCTCTCAAATACCCCAATATAAAAGAAGGTAATTATAAAACTACTGAATTTTATATTCACTGCTAGATCTATTCACTGGCGGTCATGGTAGAAAGACATACAACTATTGTACAATCCATTGTGGAGAACGCGATCAATGTAAAGTATGAGATCCTTGGTATCAAGGGAACCAAACCATCACACTTAAGCTGTAAAAGCAGCTGCAGGAAGCAAACGCTGCAAGCATTCCACTTCAGTTATTGCTGATAAAGGTGAACTGGTGACTGAAAACATAATGGGCAATAATATACCAGAAGAATCAATTTTTTTGTATATGAATGCTAGAGTGCAATCTGTAGGCACCAACTTAGACACAATATTTACTCTTAACTAGCTGCTAAGGTTATGTCTAGCCACTGAGCTTTAAAAGACCTTAGAAACTTTCACCTTCTGCGTATCTGAGGCAAGGACTTTTAAGAGTTAATTTATCCAGAAGGGCAAATTTGCCCTGTTTGCCCTAATTTGTCCTATGTCTCAATCCACCAAAGATCTGAAGTCTTTTTTGACAGCCTCCACATTTTGTATTGTCACAAAGAACTAAAAGATCTGACTCACTGTATTTAATAGATTAAGATGGCACACGTTAGTAAGAATCTAAAGGGAGTACTAACATAAGACTAAAAGAAATCTAATTTCTTTTTTAAATACACTGCAATCTTCCAGATCCTTGAAGCTTTTTGCTTATTAAATTGGTAACCAGAATCTATCATGTTAAAAGTACTGCAGTAGCTGGTATTCTAAAGAGTGCTTAATTTTCATAAAATTAAATTTTGGCTTACATTGCTTAGATTGTTATTCATATTATAACCGCTTCCATATGATTTTCTTACAATAGTCATGAAAAGATGTTAAATAAGATAATGACTTTAGGCCACTTAATAGTGATCAAATGAATTGTGCTGATTGATTAGAGATTTTATGATTTTTAAAAGATATATAAAAGTTAAAAAGAAATACAAATTTTAAAAGAAAGAGAAGAAATACAGAATATTACGTAAAAAAACCCACTAATGGATGTCTGGAAGGGCTAAATCTGAATAAATTATTTTGTCATAAAACTTTCCTGAAGTTTGCATGAATATTAATGCTATTCTTCATTACTTTTGCACTGTATCTAATATAGCCAACATGCAGTTACTTATTATACATACCCCTTTTAAAGGTACTTTGAATGCAATAAATCTAGTTCCTGGTATAGGCTGTCCAACTGGTGTCAAACTCCGCCATCTGTAATGAAACAAATATTTATTTTTAAATATTTTCAAATGACATGGTTCAACAGAAGTGATTCACCGCTTCACGTAAAACTTAAATAAATATATATTTCCTCTTAGGATTGAAACTTTGGTAAACTTAAGCACATAAAAATTATGCTCCTTTAAAATTATAAGAATAGTTATTTCAAGCTATGTAAAGATGTAAAGTATCTTACAAATATCAGGCAAATCTAGTGCCCTATTTCACACAGTTTGAATATAATAGTTATTTCAGACTTCTCCAAGCAGAAAGATAGCTATTTTTTTTTCTATGATGGGCCATGCAGCTACTAGCATAATCTATTACGATTTAGAATTTCATACAGCAGGATCCAATAGTTCCTAAAATTCCTTGACTACATAAGCAAACAATTATAACTGATTTGCACAAGTTTGAAAAAAAGGCCAATTAAATCCTAATATGTAAGTGAAATCTTTTTAAAAACCCATGTTCCTCAATCCATCTTAGTGAAACTGCCCGTTTCACCAAGACACTAAGATATTTTTAGAATAACTACAAAAATTTGTTATTATATATTTGAACAAAATTAATAGATCAGCATTATTTGGGGATAAAAGAAACAGGAAGTTGCCTTAAAGATGCTGGAAGAATATAATCCGAATATTCTACAGCATTGATTGGGGCAGAAGCCTATTTAGCACACTGCACAGCTTAAATAAAGACATCTAGACTGTATTGAGTCTAAACTCAGGAGCCATAATAAAACAAATCTTTATTATCTGTTGAGCACCACCACAAAGAAAATACTTATTTGAGATAATGTGCATGATTGTTGTTATCATACAGCGGAGTTATGTTCCCAAATCTGCAATTATTCCATGAAGTGGTTTCAAGGTATCATCAAGAGATTTGAAAACAGCCTTTTTCCTTCCTTCTTCAGCTTTCAAAAATACCTCCCCTCAAAATGGTAGGATAGTATTTACAAATATGTAGCACCAATATAAAGCAAAGCAGATGGGTAAGATTCAACAGGTAAAAAAAGTGTTGTTACAGTTTTTTTCAACTTGGCTGAATCAAACACTTTATAAAAGTTATATGCTTGCATCTATTATTTAATTGACAATGAAATGCAAAGTTTACTTTCATTAATAATACAAAGCTTCTAGATTTTGGAAATGCATTTACGTTGTAATACGCTGCTTTTTCAAAGAAACATACTTGACTGAACTTTCTTTTGTACTTTGAAAAATAAGACTATTCCATCACACCAAAACTTAGCAAAAATCACCTACTAATACAAAGATTTCTTAAAACACTCAAAATACCAGTAATTCCAAAACCACAAAGAACTGGTATTCACAAATTCTACATTGTACTGAAAAAACTCTTTATGTATCACATTTCAGAGATATCTTTTTTTTTTTTTTAAGTTTGAAAAGCTTTATCTGAACGGGAAAACAAGTTAATCTGCAGATCAATTTTATCTTCAAAGAGGTAACTTGCTAAATTTAGGACTTTTATTTCTTCTCCTCATGCGAGGACAAGTTATCTCTATGACCTCAGAAGATGCAGCTGGTTGACTTAAAATCTACACCACCTTTTTGCATTTTCAGCTAGTACTTCAATTATTAACATACAAAGTATTTTCATAAGATTCTTTAACACTGGAAGAGCCCAATCACTTAAAATTTTCTGAATTAATGTTTAAATGAATCTCTCCCTTTAAAGGGAACATCCAACAGCTTGTAGAATCCTGTTTTCCATAAAAATCACATCATTTAAGAAAGAAATTGAATATTATATTTTAAAATATTCTAACCACTAGTATTTTGCTTTGTTCACAATTCCTGTGCAGGACCATAACAAAACCAGATGTTGGCTGGCAAAACTCTCAATGGAATATCCATAATCATACTTATCATGGTATATAAATATCATTACAATTCATAGACGCATGGAAGTAACAAAGGAAACACTTATAGCATGGTTACCAGACGCATAATTGATACTAAGAAATCATGTAATAATCTACTACATCAGTGTCTTCAGAACTAATTTATCTTTCTTGTCTTCATGAGCTAAAGAACAGATTGAGGCCCACAATGTAGACATACAGATCCTTAGTTTAATTGAAAAGAAATGAAATAACAAAGGAGTAATAACTCATCATTAGGAAGACTGTTGCAAACAGCTGCCACACAGAAGACAGATATAAGGTGAGAAGGTGTAAGGGCAAACCAGAGATTAAATCACTGAGAGGCCTTTTCAGTAAAAACTTTTACTGAATTCTAAATTATTACAGGAACTTTGTACCTCATAATTGCAATGAGGGAACAAAAATAGTCTCCTACTTCATATATTCCCTTATCTTAAGACAGCTGCATACAGGGGAAAAAAAACAAAGAGCACATTCTCAATCACCATAGTTTGAAAAACACTGCTCAAAAAATTACACATCACGTATTATACAAGAAAAGTGTTCTAACTTGACAAGTCTTCCAAAGTGAATTTTCAGGCTTGTAAACTTCAGAGTCTGGTAATTGTACACTAGTTGCAAAATATGAAAACAAAAATCTGAGACTATGTTCCATTTATTCCAGATAGATAAATTGTATATGAATCAATTAAGATCACAGTGTAAACAAACCCAAGATAGTGTCAGAGCTAACCGGCACAAAACCCACAACATAATAAAATTATCTTCATTTCAAGAAGTGCTCAAAAAAACCCAAACCACAAAATCTACACAAAAACTGTGAAATCTGCCCTGCCCATAGTTTAACTTTATCTCATTCACTTAATTTAAAAAAGGTGCTAAATGCTGTGAATCTTATTTAGGTGTATATTTAATCTGAACTACTGTTAAAATTAATTACAAAGTCAGGTTTAATAGCAGCTCCTGCCTTTTGCTAATTTTAATAACTCTGGAAATTACATGTCTTTATTTAAAACAAAGAAATAATTTCTTGCTTTCACTCTTAAACTTCCAAATAGAATTAGAAAATGGACTACCTAGAGATACAGAAACTAGTGCAGCAAATGCTGTCATAGAGATAAAACAAACAAGAACACAGTATTTTTTCTTGAACCTAGTTCAATTACTCTTTGTAATTGAAACCTCTACCTCTACTAATAAAATGTACAAAATGCTTTACAAAAGTAGGATTTAATCTGACAGCCAGCCATATTCACATATACATGTTTAGAAACATTTTGAAGGAAGGTAGAAATAAAAAATTCCAACCACAACAGACTAATTACCTTATACAATAAGACAATTTAAAGGATGCCATAAATTAGAAATTTAGATCTTTAATAACCTGCTTTCTCTCAAAAAACTACGAGTGAAAATCTATCATGATTATCACAAATACGAGCAATTAGGAACCAATAAGAAACGATCAAATAAAAGGCTTAAAAATCTTATTTTCTTTAATTAGCAATGTAAAAAAGGCTCTGTAAAAATTCTGAATTTTTTCTCAGATTAAGGGATTGACAGAACAATGCATCAGGATTACACAGTTTGTTGTCAGACCTTAATAAACTTGGAGGTTTATTCTCCTGTATTTAAAGCCATTTAAATCCTCCCAGAAAAAAAATCTGCAAAATCAGCAAGAAACTCAAAAGCTGCTGACAGCTCTATGGTAGAAAACGAGCAGAAAGCACTCTTCATCAAAAAATATAAAGGGTATGTGTTCCATGTTATCTTTAGAATTATATTTTAAAAGAAACTTCATCTTATGGCTGCAGAACTAAAAATTATCTCAAATTAAAAACAGCAGATTGAAATTAAGCAAAGATTGGCTAAGGAGATAAATTCAAATTTGTTCTGTTGTCCACAAAGGAGTACGGTTAGGAACTATAGGTGACAGGGACTAAAGAAAGTAAAAGTCTCACAGAAGAAGTCTAGAAAAGGGCATAAATGACCAAAGACAAGTGAGCTGCACATGGTCACGTCAACAGCAGTTACAGGAGCAGACATAAATAAGCATTTAACAAGCATGAATGAGAATTGTGACACGTGATTTGTGTCCTGCTTGAACCTAAGTGGAAGGAAGAAAGGCAGGAGTCAAAGTTGTTATCACAAAATGTGGCACCATCATCATTCTTGTACCAATGACTAAAAGGTAATAGAGGCTTGAGTGAAAAACAAGCTAGACATGAAGTAGCTGAAAAGACAGCTGGAAGAGTTTCCGGAAAAAGAAAGTGGTATCTTACAGAGACACAGAAATAAATTTCATGCCTATGACTAGAAATAAATCTAAGCATTTACATCACAGAGGTAATAGCTCTGGCCATAGTACTAATGGCATTCACATTAGAAATATGTCGTGATAAGAATCTAATATGGAATCATGCAAATTCAGAGAGACACTGCAGTTTTCCAACACAAATAACAGTCAGAAGACGACATATCCAGGAAGAAACTTAAGTCTGAGAACTTCTATACAAAACAGAATGGTTGTCAAATTACAGACAATCTAGGTCAGCATACATTAAAGCAAACTATCATCATAAAATCTGTGATATTTCTGGTCCTTTCACAAACAAACCTCCTTCAGAATCTCAAGAAGTGTGTAAAAATATCTGCAAATCAAACTCTTAAAATTTGCATCAAAATAGCTGTGACAAACTTTTATGGGCCCAATATGGTAATTAAAATTTTTCTGAACTTTAAACTATGCAAAGCCATAAAATCCAGAATTTGCATGTTCAAGTAAAAAAACTAATTAAAAGAGAATATCACTTAAATAAAAGGTGACATATTGCACACACGACACATTTTCAATTACAGCTTTATTTTTCTAAGTTTTCAAACACATAAACAATCCATGAACTACATGCAGATCAAGACCTGAAACTCAACAAAATACATGAATTAACCAATTATGTAACTATTTAGATGTTGCAGTTCCCACTTCCCTATCACGTTTTGTTTTCATCACTCCCAAACTACCACCAATTATCTTAAAACACAGACAGAATTTTGCCTGCCTGTCCTTTTAAACAAAAGAATCACTTCTTGGTTGAGAAAAAAGTGTTAAACTAAAAAATCATTCCCCTTTCTCTCTGAAATTTCTATGATGCTTGAATGGCTTCCAGCTAAATAAATAAATAATTACTAGTACTACAGACTCTAGCTAGCTAATCTGTTAGAGGTTTTTAAGTCTAGTTTACATGAAAATATATTACTCTGCTTATCTATTTTAATTTAAATGAAAAGCATGCATGCTTTATTTTTTCTTTAAAAATTTCAGAGATACTCAGTAGAACAACAGCAAAGAAACTAGCTTCATGCATCCTAGTAGAAGTTTAAAAGATATGTGGTCTAGATTAACCTAAGAATCTAGCAGCAATATGCTTTGTAACAGCGGTAATCGGTGAAATGTCCTCTGTTCAAGGACAAAAGAAAAAAACCAAACAGCAACAAAAACTTAGAAGAACACTTCTAAAGAACAATCAGCTCCAAGACCAATCAACTGAGGATCAAGAACTGGGCCTGCATAGCAGTCTGCAGCTTTAAGTGGGATAACAGAAGACATTATAGAAATGCCCATGATAAAGACAAGCTTACAGTAAACTCAGTAAGGCGAAATTTAGTATTCATTCTGAAGCCTCTTGAGTTAAGCTTCAAAGGTATGCCGAACAGCAAGGTAATAATCCAAGCAAAGAACATTATAATAGCTGTATTTACATAAATCTTGCTATCAAAAACAAAAAAATAAATGTGATAACAAAGATGTTTATGTTTTTAAACATAAAAATCTACACATCAATGAACTGCAAAACACAGCACAAGTGTGACAGTGACAGGGACACGAGAACAAGAGTGGGCCAAGAACAAGGTACAAGACTGGCAGTGCAGATCCAGTGGCAACACCATCAATTAATACCACTTCAGTATTACTTTAGGTGCTGAGTACAAAGTGCCGATATGTAGCCAGGCCGCACAGTCCTACAGCACAATCCTTACGTAAATACAACTTTATTACACCGCAGACATTGTATTGTAAAAGGTGATAGTAGTTAATACCAGACAAGAAATGTCACAATTTCTTGTTTAGCTGAACTATAGCTAGCTACCTATAACTCAGCTGAAACCTCAAATTTATTGTATTGCTTTCATTAGCATAATAGAATTCGGATTAAAACTGTTAAGAACAGTATAAAGAATTGAAGCAGTAACAGAAAGACAATCTTAAAAAATGTCTATGTAGAGTGACCTTTTTTCGTTTACTACAGCGTTATGCAGCATCATTAAAAGCAAACCAGTTACTGCTATTACAATACCGTGATATGATTGAGGTTTTACTTCCATAGTATGCTACTGTCTGGACTGGTCCTTATACTATAGTTAGCATACCATAATCTTGCTTCTGCCAACAACTATTTCTGGGGCCAGTAAATTGCATGTGCAGGATCACCTAGGTTAAAATTAGTTTTCTTTACATTCTCTTCCAGGGTTCACTGCTGTTTTTTCCTGGTGTACTGAACTAATTCACAGTGAAGAACTACAACATGCCGTGCTAGCACAAAGGTGACATCAAAATACTGCTGTTTGAGACTGTGAGCTTGGCAGTTCCTTAAACTCCTTTACTACCCCAAACCCAGTACTGTGGATGTCTAGCCTGTATCTGGAAAAGCTGAAAACACTTCAGTATCATGAGCTTTGTCAGAGGGTAACACTGATGTTTCTCTCCTTGAAACATTCAGAGATAATAGCTTCCAATCCTAGAAGCAAAAAATACAGTGCACTGCTTCTTCCATACTTAAGAAATGCATGTAGCCTCAAAGCTGCTCCTATTTAAATGCAAGGTCAAAAAAGAAGGAAGAGATGACCCCCTGATTCTCAAAGTTTTAGTAATAATTTCCAAGAATGGAGAAAACAGGGAGGACTGCTATTCTTTCAGGCTTTCTGCATTACTACTTTCAAACCTAATCCATTTTAGCTCAATTTTGCCCAACTTTTAACTGAAACTTCATAGAAACTTTCAGAGAAAGACATACTTAAATACCTTTTCTTAAATTTTATTCTAATTTTAACCCCTGAATTTGTCAGCTATGAAGAAAACTTCAAAGTTTCTTGGTTATTTTAAAAATTTTGTTCATCTTTTGTTTCTATTTGTTCTTAGATCAACATATTTTGCAGGAAATAATGCTTTTTGTATTTTATTGCTCCATCTAAGAATGCTCTTAATAAACTTATTTAACACTTCCTCTGAAACCAGGATAATGTTAACCTTTTCTCAAATAATGTATAAACTGCAAGTTATTGTCCCACGGCAGTGTGTCTTTGTATGTCAGCACATCTCCTATCCAAGAAGTTACTACTGATGTCAGCAGTAACACATGGGTTAAACTGCTAAACTTGGACTTTTTTTCTTTTAGTAGAGCTGTAGAACTGTATCTGTTTTAAATGAGATCATTCTGTGGTCCCCATATGCACTCCCAAGTCACTGGAAAGCCTGTATGCCATTTGGGGTTTTTTATTATTATTATTTTTGCTGATAAAACATTTTTGTTGTCCTCTTGTTAAGAGCAAAACCACAGTATATTTCTGGATCTGAATCCATGAAAATATTCCTTGATCGCATGCATGCAACCACCAGCTCCAATCTTATCAGCTCTTCCTCTACCCCTGGTAGCAAACATCTGAGTAGTCAGAAGGATGGTCTACTCTCCCATTTCCCCAGTAAGTACACACGTGGGGATAAGGAGGTTAGGAAGAAGGGACTGTGTTTGGCTGTTGAAGAAGTGTTCACAGACAGGCTGGAGCATTATACTCACCTGGGGGATGAAGGGCTGGGTTGTTCCTGTCTTGGAGAAGATACCTACCTTACCTGGCTGTAGGTGGTGAAGATGGTTGCGGCAAGAAAGCGCCTGGGGCAGTCAGTGCCCCTTCTCTGTGGGCAGGACTGTGCCCGCTCCTGCCTCTCGCTTAGTGGGAGGGATACTTACCCGTCGGGGATAGTATTCTTCTTTACCATGCTGAAAGCAGGAGCAGGCAGAGCAGGAGACAGCGATGAAAGTGGGCACTGCAGCAAAGGAGAGAGAACCGCGCAATTAACACGGTGCTTATCTCTTACTCCATCAGTGGGCCTTTTCACAGGGCTGACTCTCAAGGAAAATAAACCAAGCAGTCAGCTGGGGCTTGAAGCCATCCTGAACAAGTTCTGCAAGCTAGCCTATTTTCTCCACTGCTACAGTACGACAAGAGGGAAAGACAACTCACCTCTCCTCTCCAGGAGATCAAATGAAAGAGAGGAGAGGCAGCAGGTTTCTAACTCTAGCAGCAGCGCTGCAGGGATGAAGATCTTCCTGGCAGTCCCTTGCGTCCCCTCTCTTGTGTCTCGGAGCAGCCTGTTCGGCCCTTGTGCTCCCACAGCTAGAACTCTTGTCTCAACGAGAAGAAACTCCAGGCAGCTGCAAGAGGCGAGGCCGGCACCTCAGCAAGGGAGGGACCATCACCTGCCCCACTCTAACCTAGACGGGTCCGATCCCGCCACATCCCGGGCACCGTCAGCGCCCGCCGATCTCGGAGGGGCCAGGGCAGGGAGGAGAGGGGCGAGGGGAGCTCCCCCGCTCCGCGGAGGGCCCATGTCCGCCGCTCCAGAGAAGACGCTTGAGGCTGGCGTGAGGCTCCCCGCTCAAAGCCGCATGTCCCCGCGAACGCAGGGAGCCCGGGCGGGACCGCCCCCGAGGGCGGCTCGGGGCGCGCTCTTAGCGGGAGGCGGCTGGGCTCGGGGCAGGAAAAAAGAGACCGGGGCGGGGGGGAGGGGGGGAGGTCGCGGCCCGACCGCGGGGGGCCGGGCAGGCGGCTGTCGGAGAGGGGGCGGGCTGCAGCAGGAGTCGGTAACAGGGAAAGGCCCGGGCGCCGGCGAGGCGGGGCGGGGAGGACCGGGGCTGCGGGCGGCCCGTACCCTGACAGGATTTCCCTTGCAGAGGAAGGTTGTTGCAAGACAGAACGTTCCCGAAAGGGTCTCGACTGCGCCTGCGCGGCAGCCGGCCAACTCGCCGGCAGCGGGGGGACGCGCCTGCTCCGCCGGAGCCGGGCCGGGGGGCGCCAGGCGCGCGTGCGCGGCGGCAGGCGGCCGCTGCACCGGGGCAGCCGCTCCTGGCGGCGCAACACGCGGCCGGCCAATGGGAGGCGGGGCGCCGAGCGCGCGTGCGCGGGCAGCACCAGGGTGAAGGGGCAGGCGGCGGGGCGCATGCGCGCCGGCTGGGCGGGAGGGGGGGGCTCTGTGCCGCGGGGCGCTCTTTCGGGCGAGCGCGGGCGGGGTGTCCGTGTTTTCGGTGGGGGGGTGCTGGGGCGCGGCTGTTGTGGTGACTGGCGGGGGGTCCTTCGGCTCCTTCCGCGCTGGCAGGTTGGCCAGCTGAAACGGGGCGGGTGTGGGGTTTTTTCGGAGGGAGGTTTTGTGGCGGGCGCGGCGCTGGTGTTCGGGCCGGGCGGCCCGGTCGAATCGCCGAGTGAGCCGCTGCCGGCAGCTCCACGGGGCTGTGGAGGCTTGGAGGAGTCTCCGAGGAAGAAAGGCGGGGAGCGGGCGGCTCGGGAAGGGTGTATTGGCCTCCGCTTCCACCGGCAGGTGCACTACGTGCCCGCCCGCGCCTGTCCCCTCGGAAGAGGTGCCAGCTCCAGCGCTGAGGGCCACTTGCGACTCTGACTCGGTTTTCTTCGGGTTTTTTGACTCGGTACGTCTGCAGTTCTTTACCACGTAATTGATAAGCCTGCTTATTAATTACAGAGCTGCAATTTAGTCTAAACCCATTATGCTGGTATTAAAGAAGCAGAACAACTTTATTTCTCTTTGTCAAGACTGTAAACATTTATAAGACTGGAGTATTACAGATTTCAGCAATCGCGTGTGGCTTTCTTTTTATTGTGCTGGAGAAAAAAAACCCAACTATAACTCCTGAATATACATTGCTGTCTTAATGCTTCTTCTACTTCTTTTATTGACCGTTTTAAAGCAATGTTTATGTAACTTTGTTTGCTGAATTGAACGTACTCTGAAGCAGTGTTTTTTTCTGGTACATGTGTTACAACTTTTTTTTTAATGCAGACATTTCAAGCAAATGGATCCTCATCGGAAACAAAATGAAAAGTAATTGATTAAATAATTAAGAGAAATACTTTTTTAAATGCCAGATTTCCTATTTTTGTTTACTCTACTGTCAAGTAAGAAAACTAC
Organism: Athene noctua; assembly: GCF_965140245.1. Classification (NCBI taxonomy): domain Eukaryota; kingdom Metazoa; phylum Chordata; class Aves; order Strigiformes; family Strigidae; genus Athene; species Athene noctua. The sequence continues at coordinate 49,955,815 of NC_134041.1, forward strand.
AAAAATATATAGCAGATGTATGAATTCTGTAAGTGGTTTGCAGAAATCTTCACTTTCTGACTTTTTCCCACATGGGATTTCACTAAATCAGTGGAATCAGAGTAGAAGGTTTCTAGTTAGTGCTTTAGATCTGAGAGTTCAGGTGAGAAAAAGGGTAATCGTCTTTTTGGTACACGTAAGATATTTTCTTATGCACAAGCTTATTCTTAATGTTCTTTAAAACAAAAAGCAACACCTGCCAGCCCCCCACCCCCCAACTCAATTTGAAGCTGAAAGGTTGTGACATAGTTCCATATAGAATTGTTAGTCTTAACTAAATCCATTTGATGTGTGCAGGAAAACAGTTCTTGTCTACTTGATCATGCCTTCAGTGAGGCATTATTAGCAAGTAGCTATGCATACGGTAAGTTTTCTGTGAGGGCAGTCTCGTTTGTTCTCTTTGCTGAAGTGCTGTCTGAACATGTCTGTGCAGTTTGAGAGAATGGGATCAGCTCTTCCATGGTATTTCATCAGCTGGCTTTCTGCACTACTGTTTTGTGACCTTGTACCAGTTGGCTTATAAACACCCTGAAGCATTAAGTATAGAGTGGAGTGGGCTATAGGGTGCTTTTGATGCTTTTAGAGAAAAGTGCTATGTAGGAAAATGGGTTGAACTGCTATGACAACATTTATGTTGTAAATGCACTGCAGAAAAAAAGTGTACTGAAGAGGTTACTGAATTTGTATCTACTAAGAGTGAAATAGCGGGTTTTAGCAAATGAAATTGGCATTGTGTCTTTTAATTGGCTGAATAGTTGTTGGGTTCTGTCTGTAAAGCATTAGTTTCTTAGAGATAACTGATGATTTGCATGTTACCACAACACAGCTGTGGAAAAGTTTATCGTGAAATCTAAATCAGTAGGAGTACAAGAGGTTTTTATTTGTAAGTTTTTTGTTTCGTTTTTTGAGTATAAAAATTATTTACAGTCTGAGAATTGTAAAATGCATATTATATTTTGGGTTTTCTTCAGGTTTGTGAATGTTGTGAAAGCTACTCATATTTTAGCCATCAAGTATAACATAGGCATCAATGTTTCCTAGCAGTATTTTTAAGAGTTTATGCAAGGATGGTGCTATGATGTCTCTTTCACTTCCAGAAATGGACAAAAAAATCCTGTGTCTTCAAGAAAGAAAACATTGGCACATCAAGTTAGGGAGAGTACAGCAGGCAAATGGGTAGTTGGCAGTCATTCAGCCAGGTACTGCAAACAAGGGAAAGCAGACAGTAATCAGAACTCCTCTGCTCCATAGTTTAAGTGGGATGTCAAGGCACTGATTGATTTCAGGGACATCTGAGCTGTTACCTTGTGCATTTTAGCAATTTATCTACTGTACTGTAGTCTTCTACTAGCGATGTGTATTCTGTAAACAGTAAGTGTCTAGTCCATCTCTACAACATTTTTTAATTAGCCAGAAAGAATGATCTTGAACAAAAAATAATTTGACAGTTAAAAAAAAAAAAGCTTTGTTAATATTACCTTTTAATACAGTATAACCAAATGTCACTGTATTGAAAGGCAAAAATACTTCATTGTTACTTCTCAGGTAATTAAGATGTGATTCCTGTATGTAGTTTTGGAAGGCCTTATTATGTGTCAGTATGAATGACAGCAGTTATATAAACAGTAGAAATAACCCATGATGCTCTTTTCTAATAGTTATGCAGTTTTAACACATCTGGAGAAAAAAACGTTGCTTGATTAGTGGCCTTATAATTTAAAGTTGACTTTAGTATAATTAACTAAAACATAGCTGTTTTCTCAACAAAGTGTATTTGTTATGGTTAGCAGAACTATCTTCTAAGGAACTGAAAAAGATGTATTTTGTAAGAAAATACTTTTGGACTCCTTAAACTTTCTCTTCAAAGTGAAGGTCATTGAATTCTTGTTTTGAACAAGCTTTGTTTAAGTGTTAGTAATACTAAGTTTTCTGTTTCTTTAGAATCGGAGTAATATTTGAATTATAGTACTACACATTTTTTGTTTGAAAATTTGTAAAATGGCATTATCTTAACAAGAATGTTTCTAGTCTAAACTTTGAACATCTTTGATTACTGTTTGAACCTGGAGAAATGGTTGTTAAATTCTCTTGTGCTGAATTAGTTTTAGGTTTGTTTCATAGATGCCTGTAGTGAGAAAGAAGGGAATGAATGTTATTTTTCAGCATGAGCCTCTTTATCTCAGGTTGCTCAATTGAATTGATTTACAACTATTTTAAAACTTACAATATAAGCAAGCATCCTGCTCCATTTGCATCTCTTTGGAGATGAAGAATCCACTTTCTCCTCTTAGTTTATACCCATATTTAATTGCTAACATATTTTATTATAGTTTGTAGCCAGTTTCTTGGCTCTTATTTCTTCCTTCTCTGCAAGAGTAGTCATTGTGGACATGGTAAGTTCTTCTTTCAGTATGCTTAGGAAGATTGAAATATGATTTGAGTGCTACATAATTAAAGTTCTCAAATCCCCGTATAAGAAACTTTTCCAGCCTTCTAATAATAGTTTTGCAGCTTTTTACTGTATTGCTTCCTGTTTTGCTCTGTCATGTTTTAAAATATGGACGCCCAAGTTGTGCTCGTGTTGGCTAGGTCAGTACTATGTAGATGTGCAGTCTGTACTCTTACATTGTTAGTTTCTACATCCAAGACTATTCCTGCTCTTTTTGCTTTACATTTGCATGGAATTCTATCTGCAGTTTGAAAATTTTATATTTTTTTTGCTAACTTCTAGTTAATTTTTTACAGTGACTCATCCTTCAGGATACCTTTTGTAGGCATGATGTACATTCCTTGCATAGTGCAGGTTTTGTAATTAAAAAATACCTTGCATGAATTTAGGTGGCTTGAAGAATATCCATTGCTTTTGTTCTGTCAGAATTTACTGTTCTTTCAGCATCTGTCACCTGTACAGTTTTCTTTGAGATTTTATACTTTCCTTATTTGATTGAAAAAAAGTAAAAGGTGCTGGTCTGTGCAGTAAGCATTTTCATCTGTAGGTCACAAGGGATTTTCTAGGTTCAAGTCAAGTTCTCATTATCACTCAACCCTATTTAGACGCAGTTTTGTGGTAGTAGCACTAAATGTGCGTTGAAATTATGATGCATTCCCAAAGCTTGTGCTTTCCTTTGCTGTCACTTGAGTGTAGTGGCACATACGATAACAGCATGGATTAAAGAGAGTATTTCCTTCACAGCTAGAACTAATGCCCATTTCTTTTCTAACTAGATTTTCAAAATAGACCATCTCCTTGGTCAAGGATGTACAAGTAATGCAGATTTAAGAAAGAGCTAATAGTCTTCCTTGCTTAAGCCAATTTATTTTTGGTTTTAGTATCCTTGAAATTTCATTGAGTGATGCTGTTTGGTTTGCTTAATTATTCCCATGTATTCCAGCACACTACTCTGAGTTGTCATCAGTGGATGACAGCCAGAAGGGCTGTCAGTACTAGAGGCATGTTCTGAGAATTTAAACCATGATTTACAGTGAAACAGCTGTTGTAATATTGGTCCTCATAATTTGTTTATTAATATGGTTTGACATCTACTTGATTATCATTTATCATGGATCGTAAAGCAAGTACATTAAATATTTTAATAAAATATTTTGAGTTGTTGCTCTGTCGTATCTTATTTCTTCAAAGACTTTCTTCACTCTTGTCCTAGAGTAAGTGCTTTCATACAGCGGTTTTGAGATGCTTCATTTATGAAGCTTACAAATATGCTTTCTATATACTGTTTCTGGTGTTTTTCATATTGGATTATTCTTGGCTTTTGGTACAAATTGACAATTCATACCTGTTCATTTTTGCATATTTCTTTTCATATAACTTCATTTTTTTTATCTCCTTTATAAGTTACTAAACATCAGATGGGCACTTAAATTTTTAATTGAATCATTCTTTGAAGTGTAGAGTCTTTATTCTTTTTAATCAAAGAAGACTCTTTGGGATGTTAATGAAAAGTACAAAATATAAAATTCTGTTAATAGCAATGCTGATGTAAATCTGTAATAGCTCTTGTTTTGTTTTTGAATGTAAATAATGTGGGTTTGCATCAGTGTAACTGATGAGAGCAGAGTCCCTTTTGAAAAGGGAAAACTTGCATCCAGTGATTGGGCTTGGATTTTTTTTTAAATAAATGTTTATGTGTTTTTTAGAAATGTTTGTATGCCACTTGATTATATTGTTAGATTGAAGGAAGATCAAGTACAGATGAGCTGTGCTATAAACCAAGTATCTTGAAGTGATAACTTGAACAGTTGGAAAAAATTTAACAGTTGTCTGAACAATAGTTGCGTTCTCTTTAATAGGTCAGTGTGATACTACCTAATACTCCTGATTAATGTTAAATACTGTTTTGAGTGTGATAGATTCTTTACAGCATTTCACTGGTTATTAATCTCTCTTCCTGTATTGTGAAACAAGAACCTTACACTTTAGTCTGATATATTATTTAGGAATATAATAATAAATCAGAAAAAAATGCAGATAAAAGTAATTATTTTTATTTTCGTTGTATAAAGTGCTAGTCTCAATTCGGAAATACCCTACCTCACCGCTCCATCTCTCCCCCTTTGCAGTTTGCTCTGAAACACAAATTTGAGCTGTAACCACCAGAGGGAGCAAATTGCGTGGTCGGGACTCCACTTGAAAACGTCTTCAGTTGTCAAGAATCGGTAGGCTAGGAACAAGCTCGTGACTAATTCACGCTCCTGATTTTTGCGTCAGAAAATAATCCATTTGGAAACTAAGGGTAAATTTTAAATCTCAAATATCAGAAACATTGGGCATTTTAGTTTATTAATATTTATATTCACTAATAAAAATGTGACAGCAGTTGGTCAAGCAGTTAATGTAGGAAAAAATTATATGGGGCGATTTGTTTTTCATAGTTTACTGAAGACATTGAATATGTTGTTAGACAACAAATAGAAGAACTTGTAAATCAGAACCACAGGAAGGTAGTACAATAAAAAAACTTATTTGCATATTTCCTGCTATTGTGCAGCAAAACTTAACAAGTCAGCTAGAATTCTATTAATTTTTATTTTTACATACTTACATTGAATAGTCCCATTGAAGTCGATGGCAATTCCCATGGTTTAAGGTGGAGGTTTCTGAATTTAATTTCCTCATATTCACTGATCAGCAGTAATTCTAGCTCCAGATGGTGTATGAGGCCTTATTGCTGAGAAGAGATGCCCCCAAAACTCTAGAAATACTTTTACTCCTTTAAATGAGAAATCCATGTTGCTGTCTTTCCCACCCCCATCACCTCAGCTTCAACTTTGTACCTACCTGAACAGTGTCAAGTACAGTGGCTGGAAAATTGAGGGTGGACACAAGGTCTGTTACCACATACAGAAGGCAGCTGCCATGAAGCATGATGAACATGATGCTCTTAGTCATGTGACTTAGATTAATTAGTCCTCTGAGGAGCGGGGGGGTTGGACTTGATGATCCTTCTGGGCCCCTTCCAACTGAAGATATTCTGTGATTCTATGAACAGGCGTGCCTCTGGAGATACTCTTTGAGTTAAGTTTGTAACTTCATACAAGCAGGATTACGAGCTGCACAGGCATGCCACTTTGAAGTGATTTGTATGTCACACATGCAGGTGTTGCAGACAAACTAAAACTGATTTATTTCTGTACCCTGTTTCCAGCAGTCCTGAGTACGTGTGTATAGAGGCCAGTAGCGCTTGCTTGGCAAGGATGTAAAATCAACTACTGCTTTAAGGATGCATTGATTTAGTACACATTATCGTTGTTTAAAAAGGTCGAATTATTTGGTGTTTCTGAGTGTGCTTTTGTGTTTCAAGGATTCTTGAGATAAAACATTGACCAGAGGTAACTGGAAAAAACTTGAGGCGAGGCAGGGAAGTGTTCATAACACTGCATATGTATCTTCAGTGTGAAAGCACAGAACAAAATACTGGTTTAAATGAAAAAAAATTGAGATACTCATCTTGAGTGTTTTCTCATCTTGAGTCACCTAGCATCAGTTTTGTGTATATAATAGGCTTGAGGATGTGTATTGTTCTGCTGCTGTAGTCTAACTTCTGTATGAAAGTATTTGAAAAGTGTAATCTCAGTATCTGTGGTTGTTCAGTACTAGTTTATATAAAAAGTACTTAAGTCTCATCAAACCTCAATTTCAAAACTATGTTGGAGATATTTATACTGGTCTTGCTAATTAACAGGCAGTGCTTGTTAGATATTTGAAAATTGTTAACTGTGTATTTATTATTTAAATCTGATGTGTACACCGTAGAATTTGAAGTGGAGAGGAGTTTTGGTGATATCAATCCTGCTTTCCTTTAAGTGAACAGTTATTTCAGATGCATGAAAATCACATGTTAATTTGTCCACTTTGAATGGTATCTCCTTGTTTAGTTAGGGAGCTAGCAGATTGTAATGAAAGATACCTTTTTGGCTAGTGCTTGAAACCAACTGATCATCCCCACAGTCATCTATTTCTCTCTCTGAGTATTTTGTAAGTAGTGTACAGGAATAGAGAATAATTGATGCCATGTTGGACAGGATGGTTTTTAAGTTATTAAACAGAGGAGGAATTTTGTAAAGAAGGTTTAAGCTTTAAATAGTTTGAATTCATAAGTCAGAAATTGGCTGAGGTAATTTTTCTAATACTTTCTGATGTTGCACTGATTTTTGTGTGAGTGTGGTGAGGAGGAGTTGCTCTTTCCTTTTCTTACAGTTATTTATCAGACAGGGTCTACCAGACTGAAATCACAGCAGGAGAAATACTGCACTGCACTGAGTTCCACACTGTCATAGTTAGCTATGTGTTTTGGCAGTTTAAAACTGGTAAAGATGTATTTACTGTACTATCTAGCCCCTACTATGACTGCATTTAAACATAATTTTAGATTATTTTTTTTTTTGTTGACAAATCAATATGGCATACGTGGTCAGTTGTTTTACAACTATCTTAAATGAAAGTAATTTTTCAAGGTCAATGGTTTAACAAAACCTGACCAAATATATATCAAACCTTAAGAAAAGAGTTAAAACTGAAGTTAAAGAAATACTAAGTTTTACTTGAATTGAGTAATGTACTTCAAATTAGTTTGAGTTCTGTAGAGTTGTCTTGTCAGTTACTTCAAAGTATTTTTATTCCAGGTTAAAGCACTGAGTGCTACAAAAAATGTGAGAAAATTTGGGAAGAAGCAGAGTAAGCAGAAAAAGTCTAGATCACCATAAATGGCAAATAAGGTAATATAATTTTGAAAATAATAAAGCTTACCATATCTAGAATATATTACTTTCAGCTTCAGTTTTTCTTTTAAGACAGTATGTACATTTTCAGTCTGTTTTTTATAAATATTTATGGCTAAAACCACCAAAGCGTTATAAAAGATTGCAAGTTTTCTTTGCTTAATTTAAAATAAAATATAATCCTTTATGAAATTGCTAAACTTTGTGTGACCTTCTCCATGTATATGTCTTTTTGTTTTACAAGCATTTACTGTATGTACAGTATAGTATAACTTTTTTCCCCAGTAAAGAAAGAGGAGAGGGAGGAGGAGGAACAACTTTCACAGTTGTCTGACCATTTTGCTTAGATATTGTACCTCGTAATGTAATGGATTGTTTGTTTTAATTTATTGCTTGATGCTGATAGTTTGCTCAGTATGAAATGATAAAATATTCATTCACCCCAAAGAAGTAATTTCTTAATCAAATGGTACAATTCAGACATACACAGCTATACAACAAATAATCATGTGAGTTTGCAAAGAAGTGTTCTGGCATGGAAGCAATCTTTCAAGTATGTATATCAGAAATATGCACTCAGTAAAGCACAAATCTATGAAATGCATGTTCTTTGTACAATAAATTATTTGCATGAGTATCTGTAGATGCTTATGACAGATGAGAAACAATGTCTTTGCAAATGGACTCTGTGAAGTGTTACCACTTGTTCAGACTTCTGTAGTTTCAGGTGCATGTGTTTTAAATTACTTGGAGTACAGATGTATCACTTCTAGTAAAAGCAGTTGATATGGGTATTGACTAGAAATGTTTCTTTTCTCTGGAACTTTTTCTGTCAGATGAATTTGAAATTCGGAAAAAGCAGGAAGGTAGGTTCCCATGATTACAGCTGGAGAGTGCGAGCTAGGGAATATTTCAGTGACTGGTGAGAACGTGTATAAGAACATGAAGCGAATTTTGTTTACAGTCCTAAGATATGCAGAGTGATAAGTCAAAAAACAAATGTGAAGATTGCAAAAGATTTGCATGACTAAGCAAGAAAATGGCAGATGGCTAGAGGAAACAATTCAAGCTCCTTGTGCACAGTAATAGCTTATCACTGAGTAAATGTTTCCCGAGTTTTGAAACTTCACAGTTACATTAGATGTGACAATATCAGGTCAGTGCTTAGTGGTGGTCAGAAATGAGTGCTATGAATTACTAGGAATGGAATAGGGAATAGGATATTGTTATGCCACTTTAGAAACCTTGACTGCCCCACCTTGTCAAATAGTATTGCGGTTCTGCCCCCCCATCTCAAAGATGGAGAACTTTCTTAAAAAATGAAAGACAGTGAGATGAATTTAAAGGTACGATCTTATATAAGGAGTTACAGTTGAATGTGCCAGTATCCTGGAAAGGAGATGGCTTAGAAGGAAGGGGAAAGAACATGATGAATGTCAAATCATTAATTGAATGCAGATGAAAAGGTTAGTCAGGCACTGTCAAATGAACTGTCAGGGCCAAGTTAATACCAAACAAAAGGAGGGAGCCCTTCCTGGAGTACAAGACCATATTCCAGAATATTAGGGCTAAAAACTTATACAGGTTCAAAAGAGGACTGCATAAACTAAGGGAAGAAATCTTTTAGGAACTGCTTTACATAAAGGTACTAAATTTTAACAGGTATGCGAAATACAGGCCTACTTAATGGTGGAAGAGTACTTAAAGTATCACTTGTTCTGCAGATGTATTTTATTATTTTTATTGGAGACTGGATAGTGCATAGATAGACCTGTAGTCTAATGTGTTACGATTTTTATTTTTTCTTTTGCAGCTACTCTGCCCCTTATATTGTGTCATAAGACACAAAATGGCCCTGCTATTAGCTGGAAAATCTGACCTAGCATGCGTGATGTGCATTTAAGAGTGACATTTCTATACATCACTGTATACTTAATGATACCACTCTGACTGTAACATCTGGAAGAACAAGTTTTCCTTTTTTACTGAGATCAGTAAGGAAACTTGTATAGATATTTAGGTGTATTATCAATTATATTATGACAAAGGGTATATGAATGATTACTCACTTGTATTGTGTCAGTAATTGAAGTCTGTAGCACTTACTGGGGCAACTAGATGTCCTGGTCCTGCTGTAGCTGCACTGTGACTCCATTTTAGTTTGCATGTCAGTCCTGCTGCTCAGACACTGTTCATCCATCCATCCATCCATCCATCCATCCATCCTTCAGCTATTTGTTTCTGTTTCCTGACTAAATCCCCTCCTTTCACTTCCTCTCTAGCTTCTGTGGATTATAAACCTTATGCTTCAGCACAGAGTGGAAATTAACTCTAGTTCAGGATTTATGCCTTTCTGTTTTGGTAAAGAGGACTTTTAGAGTTTATCCTCTTGCTCATTTTTCTGCATTTTCTGGAATTAAGTTCTGGTAGTATACAAAGTAATCATCTAATATAAAGGGGTTTGGGTAGTCTTGAGATCTTTCAGAGCAGAATTTATTATTAAGTTAATGTGTACTTTATTGTTATCACATGTTACAGACCAGGGAATCTTTATAAATCATAGAGATTAACTAGTAATTTAGAAAAACACTGTTTTAGGTACTCTTTGCAGTCAGTGTACAGTATCATGTTTAATAAAAAGGAAGTAAAACCCTGTGTAACTTTCAACTATTACTTCTGTTATAGAAGAGGTTCGTTTGTCCATCAAGTGATGAATGAATAGTGAAAGGAATGTTTGGATCCATTCCAGAACCATCCTAAAGTGTGTGGCTTATGTGATTCTGATTCTGTGATTATACAGAAATTTGTGGGCAAAAAGAAATATCATGACAGAGTATTCTTGTAATTTCTTGTACTTGGTAGTTTGTTCTGCCCTTACATTTTCTACAACAAAAGATGTGAAGAGAGGAGAAGAAACAAAGGTCATAAGCTACAAGTATTTTATAAAAATATTTTTAAATGGAAAGAAAGTCTCCAGCACATCAGTGTCTTCCTTACAGTTAATTTTTAGAGTGATATCTGATATTCATGAGATATTAATCATTAGCTTAACATTCAGATCAATTTGGTAGCTAAAAGTTATCTAATTTACTTTGTAATATCTCTTCCATGTATGGTCTCCGTATAACTCTCTTTAAGATTCAGAGAAATACTGTTGCCAGTAGGAGGCTGATATCTGTCCTCAAGAATTGAGAACATAAGAGATTCTATCAATAACTGAATGACAGGAGTGTGATTAGTTCAACGGATATAAACTTTAAAAAAATCAAATTACAAACCTAGTTAATAAATTTAATATATTTTAAGAATACTAGTGTGTTAGTATCACATAGTAGTTCATAACAGATGTACGGTATCAGTAATCATACATTAAATGTATTAAGATCTGAATAAAAAGTAGACCTTAAAATAACTGTCACTAAGTGGATATGTTATCACACAGAAGCACTCAGCGAAATCCATAATAAGCCTGAATATTTTTCAGTAATTTGAAATTTCAGGTTTTTATTCCTCAGTCATCTAAAATGATCTAAAATCATTGCTGAGAAAAATTTGCTGCTGGGTAATGGCACTCATACATAATGGTGCAGATCTTTTCATGACTTAGTTATGAAAATGCATTTTCATCCATTAAAAAGTCATTAATGCTGAAAAAATGCGTGTGTGGGGTGCATTTATAAAATATAACTGTGCTCTGGACAGTGACTTTGAAAAGAATTTAGAGGTCAAATAACTGTAATGCCAAAGTGGCTAATGCTGTTGCTGATACATCTTTCTGCTCTTTGGTATTGAAATGGTTTACTGCTCCTTTATTAAGGAGGTGTTACGGAATAATCACATGTAAGGTTGTGCCCAGATGCTATGAAAATTGTAATCAGAAAAGGTGGACCAAAATTCTTAGCCCTTACCAATAATGATGTTAAAAACCAAGATGTATTGAAAGAGTTTAGCTGTGATCTGCAAGTTAAACATACAAATTGAGACATAGGGGGTGTTATGTTACTAATAGGCATGTTGTGCAAATTGATTGTGTTTATGTCATAATTTAAAGATATGATCTGCAGCTTAGGCCTATTAAACTAATTTTGAACCTTATATCCCTAGTATTGAAAGCAATATACTTTGCAGTATAGAATTCCATGAATATTACCTACCTTAGTATTCACTAGGTGACTGTCCTGTTAGAGATATGCTGAAGCCCAAGTTAATAGGGCTACATTTTTGTAAGTATCCAATGGAAATTATGTTAAATTAGCTTGAGTGTATTCCTACAAATCACTTCAGTTTTGGATTGCTTTGTAACCTGGAAAGACTTAATGGGTTCATTTCTAAGATGTGTGTAGCCTTCTTTGAATTAATTTTTACAAACTTCTGAAACAAACACGAATGAATTCTGTGAAGGAATATTAAATGTTATCCAGCCCTATGTTAGGAACAGTTAGATTGTTAGACCATTAATCTGTATTAGTGTAAGGATTTTGCTTGGAAATTCCTTTTCTTTAGTTCATTCTATCAGTATTACAGACAATTTGTGTTTTCTCTTGTTTGTTCAGGACATAGAGGATTTTTCTCCTTCAAGTGTCTTAATTTGTAGCAGGGTAGATGAGGCACTTTTCATTTCCCCTTTTCTCCATTATAAGAGACACCATTTGAGAACCCTTTTGGAATAATGTGTATTCCAAATAGAATAATGTGTATTCCAGAATTTCAGCTCTGTGTGTGTTTAAGAAAGATGAGCACAGAACAGAACTGGTTTATCAGAATGCTGGAAATTGCTGGTTGTGAGAACAGACAACTCTTCTGAGCAGAAATGAGTATCTGGGAGCAGTTGTGGTCAGAGAGGAATTTGCTGAGGGGGTTGAGGTGGCTGCAACTTCCCCTTCCCATCTTTAGCATTGCTTATTGAAGCACATGCTCCTACACATGTGATGGGGGAATAGCTGTGCAGCTCTTCTGTAGTTGCTTTATTTAAGTGGTGCAGGAAGAGAAACACGGAAAAGGGAAGACTGATTTAAAATAAAAGACAGCATTGGTGTAAGAACAAATGTCCATGAGTATGTTTAAGTTCATAGACACAACTTGCAAGCTTTAAATCTTGTCAGACCCAAGTTTCAGAGCAATTTGATGAAATTGTTTATATGACATATTTGCTTATGATAATAAAGTATTGGACTTAATGACCTGGGTCTCTCCTGCAGCAGTGTTTTTATGAAAGCTTCCATCTATGAGAAGTCATTTCAAGATGTGTATAATAGATTTCAGTCCAAGTCATTTCCTTTGCCTCATAGAGTTCTGTAGTAGTCTGTGTTTGTTAAGACTGCTTTTTCCCCTAGGGATTCTTAGGGAGACCTATAAGGATTATGGAGATAACAAAATTTTTCTTCTTGAAGTTTTTAAGAAAATTCTTTCAAGTGAAAGTAACATGCTTCGTAGTAGAAGTATCCTCTGTAGTTTTGTTCCAGCTATAGCAGGTGATAGCTTAAAAGAAGCAAATGAAGTCTGGGTTGGGTTCTGAACACCATCCTCTTTATCCTGAAAGGAGACACCAAGGGATAAGTCTTTTTTCCCCCAAAAAAATCCTCTCTGAACTCTGATCTAACAGGCTGCCAATACTGACCTCTACTTCTTAAGTAGTTGTTTGTGAATTATATGTTTTCTGGAGGTATTAGAGAATTGAATTTTTCCCCTCCATTAACTCTGAATTCAAGAAAGCATCCTCCTTCAGGAAAATACTTAAGCACATGCATTTTAACATATGAATGGCTGATAAGCAGGTGAGGTACTATGCCTGTGAGGCAGCAAAGTGTAAATTTTGTTTGAAATCCATGTAGTTGCTATGGTCACTTAAAATTAAGTGGGAGTTTTGCTTCATTTGGAGGAGAGGAGGGTGACCTTTCAAACATATTTAAAAAATATATACACACACAATTTTATGGCTTTCTCTTCTGTCAGCAAATTTTGACTTAATTGTACCTTTCTAGATGAAAAAGAGAAACTACATCCTTTGATGTCAGGCAAACTCATGCTTGCTTTATTATGGGCAGCTGATGAAGGAAGTGCTTTTCTGTAGCACCTTTTTCTCAGCTGATAAATTCTGCTTGATGCAGGTGGTAATGAACTGTAGATTTTTTTCAGGACTATCATCTATTAGGATTTCATGCTCAGAACTGTGGGAAATGTTTGTATGATGATTTAGGGTTTCTTAGTGCTTCCTATTTGATTATAATATTAAATCAGATAACCTGATTAATCTGTCAGAATTGGAAATGCGTTCTAAAAATCATACATGCCATAAGAAATTTCTGATGCAATAAACATTTGTTCCTTTAAATATTCTGCAGTTAATGCTAGATGTTTTTATTTTAATGTGCCAAGAAGTATAAATGCAAAAATAGCCACTGGAATTTGATGTCGCAGTTACACATTAACTTATTGAATGGGCCAAAGCAGTTGAGCTTGATTGCAAATATCCTGAGTATTCATATATGATGGAATTGATTATGGTAATATTTAGCAGATTTTGATAGCACATTTTTACATGATTTCTAGAAGAAAATACATATTGGCTGTACTGTGTTAGGAGATGGGGTACTTGTAGATACTATTAATATTTTTCATGCAAGTTCTTTGGCTTCAAGATTACAAATAGCAGGCACTGAGTTAAGGCTAATTATGTTTTAAAAAATGTTTACTAGATAAAAGCAAAGAATCAGAACAAACTTAAGTAGTTATCACAGTTATTTAAAAGCCCAGTGCAGAACTGTTGCCTGAGATTAGGTCTTGTACCAAAATAATAAAACCAAATTAAGAAAGCTGTATGTTTTGCTGCAGTTACATAAAGGTCACTTCTGAGACTGGGATAAAGGTTCTGTCCTTTCCAGGGTGTACACATGTGCATGCTCAGTAACTCTGGGATGTTCTGGACGTATTAGGTTTATTGCATGTATGCAGATTAACTCTAGAGAATACAGGCTGCAATTCTGATGTGTGGGCAGTGTGTTGGATTTGTGCTGCATATCCTCTATGGTTCATCTGCTTGTGCTCTCTACATCTGGTGCATCTAGTAATTGTAATGGGGATAGTAGGTATCTGATAATTCAGTGAAAAATTAAATTGTTTTGCAAGACAATTTACAGTACTACTCATTAGAAAAGGGCAGTTAGTCACTTCTTAGATGATTTTTTTGTGATGCAGAAAAAATATTTATGTACGTTTTCAAGTACAACAAGGGAAGTAGAATAAGCATGAATGTATTCTTTTACTTTCAAAAGTTCACTCCAGTAAAAAAAATAGGTTTGTTTACAACCAAAAGATACTACAGTTTGGCCTGATAAATAATTTCTGCTCAGATAAGCCACAAACTAGCATATGCTTATGATATTGGTGCTAGTCAGAAAGATATATTATCAGAAGTCTTGAGAAAATTTATGCAAAGGCTGTAAAGGTTAATTAAAAAAAGTTATTTTGTAATAATTTGTAAAATCCTCCTCCAGCCTTGCTCTTGCATTCTCTCATGGTATGCAGGATCCAAGGAACAAGGTATTGCAAAATAATTTTGTCTTGAACAGCTGCAAGAATAATTTAACTTTGTTACTGAAGAAGATATTAAAAAGTGTAAATGCTTCCAGCTGTTGCAATTTACAACTTCAGATAGTTAAACCTGCTATTTTCAAGTATCTCTGTTTATAGCGAAATAACACATACAGTATTTCAGGAATTTAGTATTTCAGATACAGCCTTTGTTTTGACTTATATGTGACAAATTGTATTAGTATCTGACTTTTTTTGTATTATCTGAACTCAACTTTCCTGTTCCTTTATATGCTTATGTAGCAGAGAATTCATTATCAGTTTAGGTGCTGATTCATATCTGTATATGCTATCTATCTATGTATACTTTCAGCACATTTGGATTAATGGTAATTAGAAGCATATTAGATATATTAGTTAATGGTACAAATTATGTGATCCAAATCCAATAAGAAATTTATTATAGCTTGCAAAATTTTACTCATAAGTATTAGGGCTAGATACTGTGATACTTTGAACAAAATAAACTATTTTTCCCTCAATTTACATCTCCTTGAAGTGAAGCTCTGACTAAAAGCTTTAAAATGTAGTTGAATACTTAAATTTTGATTAGATACTGCACCTAGCAATGCTCATTTTTGTAGACTGAAAGACTTCTCACACATTCTTTGTGGATAGGACTGTATACACCTTGAAACATTGTAAGCACTCACAACGAGCTGCCACAATTTATCATGAGATGAAGCTCTGAGGCAGAGCAAGAATCAGCAAAGGCATCTACACTAAAGTAGTATGGACCTTATTCCGTTTAAATGTTTCTGGGTTTGGAAAAATTCTGGGTTCTCTGAGGTGATAAACTTTTCAGCTACAATTAGAAATTTCCCAACGGACTTGACTTTTTTTTTTTCCCTGTTGAAGTTCTGGGTTAATTTTTTTCAACAAGCCAACTGATACCAAGTTCTGTCTTTTCCTTCATTAAAAAGTCTTATAGCTCTTCTTTCAGCTAGTCATTTTAAGAATTGGATATCACAATGGAGTATCTCTTACACACCTAGAAAAGTTGTCCCTAATAATTAGTTATTCACAATGTTTTATTTCTGTCATGTGCATCCAGTTTAAGTTTCTCAAGATTCAGCTTCCTGGAATTGTTTTTTGGTGTGGAAATATCTGCTAGTGTAGGACCCCCTGTTGGATATGCTCTTGTTGTGCAGACACTGATAGGCTGTTGGTACCACTCTGTATTTATCAGTTTGTCTCTAGAATGCAAGCTTTCTTGTAAATTTTTCTTCCAAATATTTCTGAAGCTTCCCAGTTCATTAAATTAATAAATTAGGGATTTTTTTAGTAATAAATATTTTCATAATACTCTGTCTTTATGCCAAGATTAGCAATTACATTCTCGGTTCTTAAACTGTTTAATGCAGAGGATGGGTGTATTCTGCGAGTTATTAGCTGTTAAGGTCCTTTTTTATGGAGATTTTTTTGTAGAGTTTCTTGCCAGCATTTGTTTTTTTTCTTGTTGCCCTTTGGGGCCAGAAAAAAATGGTGTGGATTCCCAAGTCATACAGTAAACTTAAATGGAAATAAAGCCTGTGATAATGATTGGTATAAACAACTGACACAAATATTGATAATTAGGTATAAACAACAGACATAAAATATACTGATAATATGAGGTATCTGTTATCTCAGTTCTCAAACCCTTTGTAGCATGGTGACCTTTTGCAAATAATTTCCTGAGTAACTACTTTCAGTTATTGTCATTACAGGCATTATAAAATTATTTTAGACCTTTCTTGTAAGCATATGTATCCACACATGCTTGCACTATCACTGACAGCTGTGCACAGGGCTATTTATTGGATGCTTACTTGAAGAGCTTTGGATTTTTGAAGTTCTAGTAACTTCAAAGATATGTAATTGCATGTGCAGATGCCAGAAGAAGCAGCTAGATGAGTTGCCTACTCATCCATTGAATATCTTATGAGTAAACTGCTAGGTAACAGAGGGACCTGAAAGATCAGCAGATGGCAGAAAACCACTAGTATGTTTAAAGAAAAGGGCTGCTTTACCTGTGTAACCAGAACCTGACATCTCTGCTTCTATAATATTTTAAAGTTTTGATCTTTTTTTCTCTTTGAGCTCTGGACCCCTTGTCAAGACTTTTGTCTTGATGTTTTCTGTCTTGACAGCAACCTGGGTTGGGTTGTTACCCTGAAGGAGAAACTGAAATGAAGTCTGAGTAATACAGATCAGAGAATAGGAAGTTCAGTCACAATATTTGGATTATTCTGTTCAAGCTCCAGACTCTGCATTCAGCTATAGTTGATGCCTATCATGAGAACATACACAGTAGGAAGTTTGGGAGAAAAGAGTGAATTAAGGAATATTTAGAATATAGCTGTTTGCAATAAAGTTTTTAATCAGTTATTTTACAGTTTCCTTTAAATTACCTTTATCAGTTTGAATAGAATTGTGGAAAGTGAATTGCAGACTATTGAAGGTCTTAACATCATAGAATAGAATCACAGAATCATTTAGGTTGGAAAAGAGGCTTAAGATCATCAAGTCCAACTGTAAACCTGACACTACAAAGTCAGTTTCATTTTACAAGATCCTTAGATTTTAATGTTTAAGTGCATCATTACAAGATTTCTCTTCTCTAGTCTAGAAGGCTAGCAAAAGACTTGTTTCCTAAGAGAATTTGACAGAGGATGTGTCCTGCGAGAAGTCCTACTGTTTTTCTCTTCAAGTGTTGGTGTCCTTTTCCAGAACTTAGTGGAATCCTTTGAGGAAGATATAAACAATTATTATTTCCTTTTCTGTCATATGATATACCTTAAATATGATAATTAGATACAATATCATTAGATATGATAATACCTTAAATACCATCTCTTATACTGTATTAAAGTAATTTTATGTAATGCAGACCTGTGAGCAGAAATACTTCCCTGTGATTATAGCACAGGTTTTACTTGGATACACCTTGAATAAGACAGCTATTTACTACATAAGTGTGTGATGGACAAAATTTTAAAGATACTACAATTTTTAACCATTGTTGTAACAATCAAACCTCAGATATCATCCACTGACAATAGTTCAAAATAATTTAAATTGAGTATCAGATTAGTAGGTATGTTTATTCATTAAGAATTGCAAAATAGGATGGATTAATGCCTTGGAGCACATGGTGGTATTTACCTACATGATTTTTGTTTGTAGTCAGGCTTTGAAATTACAAATCAAAGTAATTTGTATGTTTTAGTTTATAGGACACTAAAAATAAACAGTTCTTCAAAGAGCAGGTATTTTTAAAAGAAACCTAAAGCACAATTTCCAAACAGAAAAAGTAATAACTTGTGGTTTTAACAACCAAGGAAGAAGAGTTTAAGTAATTAATTGTATTAAAGGTGCTGAATCTGCCACAAGAGCTATTGGATGTTTATTCTAACTCAAATAAGTATGAATTTATTTTTTAGCATCCAGTTTAAAAAAAAAAAAGAGAACTTGTTGAATTAGTCTTTGACTCACAATTTAATACTGTAATTGATAACTTGCTGGTAGTGGCTATGGAAGCTAATCCAGTAGAGTGTAATTTTTGTCGTAATTCCTATACATAGTTTTAAAATAATATGTATCGTGGTTCAGTATTACTTATTATGTGCATACTCTATTTACATACATTTTTATTTTTGTAGTTCCTTTTTTCTTGACTTGTATCTTTAATACCTCATGGATGAAACACACTGGATAAAAATTATCTTAATATTTAGGGGATATCAGAAGTAAAAATTGCATAATAAACAATAAATGAGGTGGGAGATTACTGAAACAATCTGTTATAAAGTCATTTACATTCTTGGAGAATAATTATTTGCTTTACAGAGAGGAAAAAAAGTAAAATCTTTAATTGCTAGCTAAATACAAACTACATGATTTGCTATGATAGGCAAATCTGTGTATGGAAATAACCATTAATAATACAGCTCCAGGAGACCTTTCAAGATGAGTTATGCAAACCCTGGCATCTCTTTCCTCCAAGAGCTCTAGAGGAAATGTGTGGGGCAGAAGAAGAAAAGGATTCTCCTAAAAACACATATTTTTTTGTACCTAGGAGAGAAAAACTATTACAGAGAGGGGACAGAATTTCTGGTAAACAGTTTACACTTTTGCATATAGTATTGCATCAGTTTGGCTGTGGGAAACAAGAACAACATGCAGTTCTCTTTTGTAAATATTTTCATTATTTTGGGGAAAAAAGCATGGGTGCTTTTGGGAATGTCTGTTTTAGAAGCAAGTCTTCAATAACAGTTTGCACATTTTTACTTCTGTGCCTAAGAAAAGCATACAGCATATAAAGTGCTTAGCAGAATCAAATAGACAATACATTATAGCATAAATATTTATTGAAAAGTAACTGCTTTACTGTATCAAGTCTAGGAAAGTCCTCTGTTTTCTGCATTTAGTCAGATCTGCTAAGTGGAAGGTGTAAGAAATCCTGTCATAGACACTTATTGACTAATTTGCATTAAGAGATATTTCTTCCTTACCTCCATTAGTATTTGGCTTAAATCCTGAATGATTTAATCAGCTATGTAAATGCTAATCTCTTGAAAATCCTGCTAAAGCTCTTGCCCTCATTGAAAGCTGTGATAATTTGTTCTAGTTGATTTTGTATTTAAATACATTGCCTTTCAGTTCCACTAAATGTTCCTTGTTTTTCTTTTATTAAGTGATGGAGGGATGAATAAGAACACCGATTTTATCCTGTCTGTCCTATTAGTTTGCACCCCTCTGCTGTTTGCTTTTTTAGATTCTTCTTTAAGCCATACCAACTTTTTCAGTGTGACAGTGCAGTCACGAGTCAGTTGTACGTGAGGTAAAATTAAATATTTAAGAAAGTTGATGCCTTTAATCCTATTTTTTTAACATACAGCAGTATTTGAGAGAGCTGTAATTTGTGCTATAATTACTCTTTTGACATATGAAAGACTCTATGCAGAGATGTCCTGTACTACATTTCAAAGCAAAGAGAACCATTTGTAAAAGGTTGCAGAAGAAAACGTTGCTTTAAATCTGTTCTGTAGTCTTAGTGCAAGTATGGAAGGAAGCTTCTTTTCCACTGAAGTATACATCATTGCTGATACCTATTTTATGTTGATACAGGGCAAAAGATGGCATTTGAACTAACTCTCTTGGAATCTCTTAATGGATCTGTATTGCAAGGGATTACATTACAGGTAGTTTGATACATTTTTATCCCCTCCAGAATGCTGCCTGCTTTGTCAATGGGGAGAATGTAAGAATATGGAATTAAATCAGCAGGGAGACAGAATGGTTTCCTGTTAAATATAAAAAAATGCATGTACTAACATAAGTATAAACAGGAATATATATAAACAGGGAATGGCTTCTGGAAACAAACAAAACAGGCAGCATACTTAAAGAGAGCATGGTGATAGAAGTGCTTCCACGTTACTTTTGTGTCTCACAGTCTAATTGATCAAGGAAGTGGAGAAAATTATTGATGTATTTTAGCTGTTGTGGTGTCTTCTAGGTGGTAACTGCTGCATGCTTGTTACCTCTTTACAATTAGTTCTCCTAATTCTTAGGAGACTTTACAAGAAATTCTCAAAACAGATTTACAACTATTACTGTGTGGAGGGAGGATCCATTTGGAGCACATAATCTGAACCTGGGTATAGGAAGTCTGATAGGGACTCTTCTGGTAGTAGACAACCTGTTCCCCAGTAGGATCTTATCCATTTTCACATCTGTCATTCAGCACTTTTAGATGCAAGGATACACACCCACTCCTTCATCTGTCAATGAAGATAGTCTTCTGGGTATTCATAATCTCTGCTAGAAGGGTATGGAATATCCAAGTCCTTGGAGATTGTCCTTATTGTGCCACAGTGAACATGCACTAAGATACGAGCAACAAGATACGATGCAAGGCCAGAAGCGTAGAACTGCTCTCCAAAATAACAGCACTTTCTCTGGAAACTCAGTCTCTGTGACATTTCTGAAGAATTTTTCCATCTCTGGAGATCTGCAGTGATGCCATCTGGAGTGCCATTTACCCTCCTGCAACATCTATGCATCTAAACATACTGCAACACTGAGCAAAGCATTACTGTTGTCAATATTTTAAAAACAAACAAACTGACTAGAAAACTTTTCTCCGAGTAACATAGTTGATAGATGGTTGGAATGCAAATGTGTGTATAGTTGACCACTGTAGAAAAGGGTAAAGCAGAACAACATTTGGCAAAATCTTTCCATAATGTTGTGCTGGCAGATGCATCATCTGCACTTCTGCTGTGGAGTCCCATTAATAAACCTGTAGGTCAAACTGAAAGGAGGATAAGTTTTAAAAGTACCCAGTCTGATGGGCTCAAGTATTAAACATCCATAGTATAACTGTGCCAATGTGTCAATACACATACAATGACTTTGTTACTTCTAATGAATCGTGTATTTTAATTTTCTGAAAAAGTCCAAGTCACGCTTTACATACGTTTGTTTTCTTAAATATGATAAAAATACCTAGATATCTGAAGATGTGTAGAAAAAAGTGTTGAAGGAGAAAATAATCCAATACAAGAGCTTGGTTACCAGATTGAGTTCATAAAAGGTAATTGTAAAATGCTTCATTTAAACTACAAGCATTTCACATATAGTAGAGCATGTTTTATACGTGAAAAGATTTTAAATAGAGAACATTTATTGATAAAGTTATGTAACAATTTTTTTCTCTTAAGTAATCCTTCCAAGTTGCAGTTACAGCTGTAATTTTTTTTTTTTGCTGTTACCAGATACCATATCCAGATGCCATAACTGCATTTTGCAGTTAGTAATTGAAGCTGTATATCAAACCAGCACTAGTTTTTCAGAAATTCCCAACAAAGAATTTTCTCTTGATGTGTATTTTCATCCATATCCAAATATTTTGGTTTTGTGGGTCTACTTAATTTCTTTGATCAGTCATGAATAAGTATCCTTTAGTTAAATTATGATGTTTAAAACAAAGTTACTGTTGCTTACCTCTCATGTAATAAGATAACTAGAATATTTCAGTTGGAAGGGACCTACAACAGTCATCTAGGTAAGGAATGAAAACTAGGAAATTAATCTTTTTGGCTGCAAAAAGTAGCAAGACTGTAACACATCTTTTCAGTACCACAAGAAATAAGCCAGTGTGCCATGTTGTTATAGGAAGAATCTAACTATATGTTATCTGTGGAATATACTATAAATGGGCATTCTTAGGGCTGTAAATCTAGTAATAAATGACTGATTAGCATGAAGAAATTCCTACAGAATATATAGTCTTATGATGGTCTTTTAAATAATTCACAGAATATGGAAAATGCATACTTTCCTTTAAAAAAGAGGTTTAATGTGTTGTTCTGCGGATGTAATCTCTTATCTTGTTGGTTCAGGTTAGTAAACTCACATGTCCAAAGAAAAGCAAGTAGTATTTCTAAACAGCTTTATAATGCAGGTTCCAGCTCATAGGTATGATAACAGTTTAACTGACTTGCATTGATGAGTATGAACATTATATACTGAATCTCATTTTTGCAGTTTTAACATCTGTAAGTCTTCCTTAAGTCTACTGCCTTCTTTTGGTGGGACTGGCAGCAGAAGCCCGCATTGTTCCTTGCACTGAGAATTGTTAAAACCAGGGGTTACTTTCTGTATAGTTACTCTTTAATTATTCAGTCATAAATTGGATTTTTGGGAGGGTTTTTTTAATGTTTAGTAGCAAATGCTTTCCTTTGTCAGAATGCATGTCTTGTTTATTGAAGTTATAGGGATTTATTACATTAATTACAAGGAAGGAGCAAAAATGTGTAATATAAATGTCAGAAATGTATGTGCCTGTGCCATAAAACATCATTGTAATGGGGACTAAAAATGTGTATTTTGTTATTTCCACTTAGTGTTTTTAAAAAATTGCTGTTGACAACATTGTAATCAGGTAAGACTAGACACTTGTGTTCAGTCAGATAAGGCCTTATCTACTCAAGAGACTTTTGTTCCTGTGAACATTCAGAATGTAGAGCTGATAAATTATTAAAGGAGAATGCTGTATTACTGTCTGGCTTATATATTCTTAACAGAAGTATTACAGTTGCAAAAAAATCTTTATTTCTGGTGATGTGCCAGTCACTAAAATGTTAACTTTAATCTTTTAAGCTAAGTTTGCAATGCAGGAAGAATATAAGTATCTTCCTATGATAATGAACTTGGGTCATAGGAAGCAGAGATAAAACTTTTCTTGTTATGTGCAAACACAAGAAGCCTCAGACTTTCACTTTAAAATGTGAAGTTGAGACTTCTACTGAGCTATTGAAGTGAAAAGTAGCTGCCAGTCCTTGTAGTTGTTAGAGACTCAAAGGTCAGGCGTAGTTCCTATATTGTAGTAACAGTAAAAAATACAGAAAATTGAGATTTCAAGGACACAGCCTAGATACACTGTTTGCTGCCCTAAGGGTGAAGACAAAACTTTCCAGATAAAAGTATCCTTGTAGTATGTGTACCACCATCATACTGGAGCACTGCCTGTGTTCCTCAGTGGGACAGAGTAAAGCTTGCTCTCCCTCTATGTCTAGGCCCTCTAGAAGGGTTTTCACAATCATGAGTTTATACCTAAATGGACGGGTGTCAGCTAACAGACCTCACAGTTACATTTTCTAACTTTAGAGGAATTAAATTATATGTAACTATACATAACTTTTGGAGCTGTAGCCATAATCACATAGCCTTGTTACAGATGTTAAATTGCACATTATTGGGAAGAACTGGAATTTCTTTTAGTGGGGGGCAGTTACCAGAAATTGTAAGCATCTGAAAATATTTCTGCTAGGATGCAGCATGTGATTTTGTGCTGCCCACAGCATGATTGAGCGTTCACAGCTACTGTAAATAACCTAAGCACAAGCTCTTGACAAAAGGCTATTCCCATGTCTACTAAATGATTTCTAGTATTAGAAGTATGAGATTGCCAGTATCACTGGGTTGTTATTTTTTTTAAAGAAAGACCAAATTAATTCATGCCAGGGCTCTTTAATTGCTACAGTTCTTTTGTCCTTGATTTCTTTGTTACAGCTGTGCCCTAAACACATGTACAATGTTTAGCATATGCTATGGGTGCAGCTAGTTTTAAAGCCCCTTCCTGAATGATTTCCTTTTTTTTTTTTTCCTCCCCTCCTTTAATTGTGAAGTCAGAGTGTTCCTGAAGCTTATAATAGTGTCACAGAAAGGAAGGGGTGGCGAAAGAAGAAAGATCTTACATCTTCAGCCCATACACAGGGATGATGCAAGACAGATTAGGGTCAGTTTACATATTTAAAAACCACCACACGCACAAAAGCATAATACACACTGGAGCCTTCTTACTCAAAACTAGTTTTATTTTTAAAAATAAGTTGAATGCATAGCACTCACAAAGATTCCATTGTTTTGGACATTTTGCATTTAGAAGCACCACTCTTATTTATGCCATAAAAACCACATTTTGGTTCTAATAGTAAGAACAGTGTATTTTTAATGTACACTGGTAAAGCCCTTTTAAATAACATTGAAACTATTCAGTGTACTTTTTCTCTGTAGTCATTATGCAGCTGTAGTGTCAGAAAAAACTCAGACTAGGTAATAAATTAGAAACAAACAGCATGTAGTGGATCTTTTTACAGTTGACCTAATGTCTTAAAATAGTCAAATAAAAATACCCTATTAAATGTAATTTTGCAGTATTAACTAACTGAATAAGCCCCCCACCCATTATAATTCCAGTGTTAAGTATTAGTTAAATTTTTATATATCAAATGCCTATGGGATAAGTTTACTAATACCCCAAAAAAGAAAAGTCTATACTGCTGTGTCACAAATTAAGATGACAAATTAGATGATTTAAAGATTTTACAGAAAAAATTGCTACAGGCATCTGCTGTTATTTCAAGTCATGGCCTATTAGAAGACTGTACATTCATAGTATCAGAGGTAGTTAGAGCACTGAGGACCTGGATATAGCGTTGCAAACAAATGAAACCAGCAGAAAGAAGTCCACTTCCCTCTTAAATGGGTAACAGTGCTGAATAAAAAGCATGGCATCTTAGGAGGTGGAAAGTCTCTACTTAACACTACTCTTAGACATGGGGAAATACTCATTAAGAGATGAAAAGAGAGAAAAAAAACAAACCAACTTGCACTTTAATTAAGAACTGACCACACTATGCCTATTTCAAAGTTGATTCTCTAGCATAAAGCAGAGAGGGTCATCTCTTTCATTCACCCTTCTATCCCTCTTGACTTGCACATATATGCTACAAAAGCCCACAACAAAAATTGGGACTTATGCAAAAAAACAAGAGAAACAGGATTTCTTCTCCTCAACAATAAATAGGTTTTTGTAGCATGTCATCAATTCAGCCCCAGAAAGAATGAACATTGCTGTCCTCCATTCTGAATGTAAGGGTAAGACCCTGTCTCCTGCGATAAAGCCTTCATCTTAATATTGATAATATATAATTGCCCCTGCCTTCAAAACACTCTGTAAGATTCGCAATACTTCAGTGTCCTTAGATGGTACACAATTTTAAGTGCTGCCACTAAGACAGGGGAGAAGGTGGTAAAAAAACAAAAAAGCCTTGAGCCCACAGAAAATAAAGATACTCTAAAGTAGTAAGAATCCTGTCATCCATACCTCTTCCTCCCCTATTGTGCCACAGGAGAAAGGTATTTTCTTGTATTTAAAACAAAATAAATCTTCCATTAATATTTCTACCACCATTTTCATTTAAGAGTTGGATGAGTGAAGCTTTACCTTCAGACAACTCCACAGGAGATAGTGTAATTCCATAAAGTTATGTAATTAGCACCTTAATTGTGATAAAGCAGTTCACTCTGCAATATATTTTTGATCTACCCATTTATAAGAGTAAATCTCCACATTTTCTTCTAGAACTCTCAAATAGAAGAAGTTGCCCCACTATTACCTGAGAATTTCCCTCCACTAAGCCTGACAGAACTGGATTTCTAGAAGTATTTAACTGTACTTTTTTCTGTATGATACTGTCAGTACAATTGGAGGATACTTTCTGTTGGTTAATAATACACATGTGTTTGTGTGTATGTACAAAAGAGGAATCACAGCCACTGTAGTAGTTCTGGTACAGTACAAGTTCAGCTGAAGCTCCCTCTTCAATTACTCAATACCACACTGCTGGGTAGTAGTTCACATCTATATTCTGTGAACACTAACATATCCCTTTGGTACTCCGCATATAGATGGATGCCCTGAAGAAAAGCTGCTCCACTTGATATAGTTTCTTCCCTTTCTACCTTCCTCCCTCAAGTTATACCCAATTAAGTGTACAAACCAGCAGCACAAAGTAAGAGTAGACAATTCCCTGAGTTAGTATGAAAGAGTTACTTTAAACATAAAAAGGATAGGGAGGAGAAGAGAAGCAAAAACATAGTGTCTATCCTGTGAGGTACAAAACTTAAAAACTAGCCAAAATACCAGTTAACTCAAATGTCTTGGCTTAAAGCAAATATCCAACACAAGTGCTGAAAATGGGGCAAGAGTATAGAGCTAGCCAGATGAGAGTTGTTTTTTCCTGTGGTCCCCATGCACCTGGAGAAGTCTGGCATTCAGTGGATTCTTGTTTCAGTAAATTTAAAGTAAGTGTTAATACTGTATGGTGGTATTACATAAATGTCTTCAAAATAATACTGCATATCTCCTTCATTAAAAGGCAAGTCTGTAGTTAGTCCACAGCTATTTTTCTTTTGACTAGTATTTTAAAGATGCGCGTTAGAAGCACAGAGTATTCCGAGTGCCAAAGTAAGGACTTATTACCCACAGGTATACACATTCTTTTTAGAGGGTGTTCCGTGTGCTTATTTTTTGCAGTCTGTATTTGAGCTATGGTACTGGTTGCCAATCCAGTTGCTTTTTTCTGGAAAGACACTTTTTTTATTCAATTTGTTGCCCTCAAACTTATTTGAGGTTTGACAAAAAAACAAAACAACTCCCCTCAACACAACTTCCCCCTCCAAACAAACAAGCACAAAGCCATTTTGTACTTATCACCTCTCAAAGCAGGGAGTAACACAGGAATATCGTCCATTCACTTGGTAACTCCGGTTGTAGGAGACACTTACACACGGCTTCACTTCTAGCGGAACAGCTAGTGACATTGCAGCCCCAGTCTGTGCATGGCCTCGAGCCTGAACGCTCGACTGTAAGGCAGCAGGGCAAGTCTGAAGTTGGTAAGATGCTGTATGAGTAGATGATAATATCTGTTGGCAGTTTTGCTGCTGTGATGTCTGATGGTGATACTGTAATGAAGACTGATGAGCTTGGAGATACTGTGGTATGTGCTGTTGAGCATTAGCCTGCTGGGGAGTTGGAGCTGGGGTCTGAAATACAGTATGCTGGGCAGACTGAGCATGTTGTCCTTTTTGCTTGTTTGCTTCCTTCACATCATTATCATGCGCACTAAAACAAATTGAGAAGACAGAATACAAGAGAATAGATATTAAAATAATTTAAACTCTTTGGGGTAAACTTTTAAGATCATTCTAAAAAATGGTGCAATTGTCTGAAAGCTTCCAAAGCTTTTTTTTTAAAAAAAAAGAAAATAATTTTAGTCTACCCTTTAAAATCATCTAAGGTTTTAAAATTTGTTTCTTTAGGATACAGTTTCTTTTCAGCATTTCACTTCATTGCATAGCAATACAAAATGCAGATAAAAGCCAAGTACAATACAAACAATAGAACAGCATCTAAAATTACCAGTGCCATAAAATCTGCTAGTATACTGCTATAAAGTGCCAGATTACCAGAAGCTGAAATGAAAACTTACTTGCTGCTTCTACCTCATTTAAATTGGGTAACAAGAGTATACAGTTTTTAAAGACATGATATCAGAGGGGTTTTAAAGATCTACATTACAGTACTTAAAGATCATATGTATACTGATATTGGATCCTGTTCTGGGGAGTGGAAATGCATTTTTAATTTTTTTTTCCTCTCACCTTTTTACTAGCCCACCTTAGTTTACCTCACCTGAATTCCCTTTGATTTACACCTGCCTGAAATGTATTTAGACATACTCTTGCTCTTATGCCGAGGTTAAGCAGGTACCACCTACCCACTTCAGTCAGGCTTAAAATCATCCAAGATTTTTGGTACTGCCTATACAGGGCAGATGTCTTCAAGACAGTTGGGGTTCAACCCTTCACCAGTTTTTCCTAAAAGATTAACTATTTATGGTGCACTGCAAAAATTACTGAAAGGATTCACACATACCCCCCGCCCCCCCGAAGTGTTACAGAGCAATACTGAAAACACTTCTGCAATAGCACTTACATGCTTTAGGTACTATTCCTTTCATTACACACATTAGTGAAGCCAAAAGAGGCCATCGGGGTGATAATGTCACACTTGTAAGGAAGATGTTGTTCTTCCAGATACAGCTGTTCCTGTGCCTCTACAGAGCACAACTGTATTTAGATCTGGGCATGAGCAAACTTCTGTAGGAAGAAAGCAGTTATGGTGGGCATAGATTTTGATCTTAAGGATTAGAATAAAAGAACTGGTTGTGTAACATCCCTTCCCAGTAAGGTTCACTCTGCATTCGTTGGCATTTTCATCTCATGTCATCTGTATCTTTCCACTATAGTGCAAAAATGGATACAGCAAAAATAGATATAACCTCCTAGTCTTTTCCTCCCCCCAAAGCTAACCACTTAGTCTGCATGTTTGATCCATCATCTGTTTGGAGCATCCCTTGAACTTCCAAGGCACAGAGTCTTCAGAGTAAGTAGGAGCTCCGATATCTTCAGTACTCTTCACTACCTCTTTTTGCTCTCCAAGCAGACTACAGAGACTGAGAACAAGCTATTGAACAGATTCACAAAGCATGCCAGAAGATGATCAGTGGAAATGCAAGGCTGAAGTTTGTTTGTTGAAAGAACAGGAAAGAGGTTAGATCTGATAAGGTTTTCTTTTTTGGAAAGAACAAAACAGTTATTACCTAACAATATTACCTAAGTATGTTTAGAATAGCAAAACTGAAATTCAGAAAGAAATTTATTTTCAGTGCTAACAGCAACTAAGCATACCAACAGATGCAGAAAAGGGCTTTAAAAAACCCTGCTGTTAACTTACATTAATAGTCGCTCAATACATGGCACTAGGAAGTCCCAGGAGTATGCAGTAAGATGATGCAGTCGGGTAGGCCATGTTGGTGAGAGACGCAAGATAATCCTTGAAGAAGCTACACATGCAGTAGCAACTAAAGAAGGGGCATAATTTAAAAATGCATGATCTAGAAAGAAGGAATAAGGAAAAGATTTGTTTAAGTTTGACATTTTCTGTCAAGACAACAAGGGAGTCATTACCTGAAATATGTAACTCACCTTGTAGTGATACTTCCAGAAAGTAATCAGCATATTTTGCCATATATAACTTAGTCTTCTCTAAGCAAACCATTGGCCAGCCATCATGAAGATCAGTCTCATGGACAGCAATAGAAAGATAATAGTCGATGAAATGGGCAGCAGTTGGGAGGCACAAATTCCACTGAAATGTTTCTAGCAACAACAATTCCATATGAAGTAAATTCTGTTTTGTTAGTACCAAATTCATGTTAGTCATACAACCCAAGCTGTTCAACTGTTCAAGTTTGGGAACACTGTCTTCCTTTTCTTCAAATTTACCTTCAGGTGAACAGAAAGAGGAGGGGAAAAAAAGGTTCAGCACAAGTGAACTATAAAACATTGTATCTAATGTCTGTGTTGGTCATATTTCAGTTCTACTGTGTCAAACAAGCTTGAGACTTTCAAGCTCACATGGAAGATGTCATCACAAACAAAAAGGGGTAGGTACTATAAAGGACTAAATTTTAGCAGATAATGTCAAACATTGTGAGACTATTGTGCAGTGTTGTGTTTCCTGTTGGTTCTCCCATCCCGGCACTCAAGAGGCCTGTTGCCAGGAGCAGAAGCTGTATTAGGACATCATTGGCACTGCATATGGAAGTTTTTGACACTAAATTATTGTATAATGTGTCTCCATCATCAGCAGAATACCACTGTGATGTAACTTGGCACACACAACACCACAGCATTTGGCTTTAATCACACTCCCACCCCCACACCCCCTTTTTGTTTCTAAAACTCATTAGAATGTAGCTAGAGCTGTAGCCAATGTGGCTGCTTTCAATGACTGTTAAGGTGGGTAGTTTTGGATTTGATAGCTGGAAAGCTGCTCCAGCAGTTCAAACACGTGGATTTCAGCAATGTGCAACTGAAAATCCACACTGCCCTACATACTGTTTCAACTTTAACACTGCTAGCAGCTTCAGCCTTCCTTGCACTTTAACTTGTCAGGCCTGTATGTTTTTAGCCTGAAGCAAAATTGTGTATGTAGAAAATCCATTAATAAGAGAAACAAGTGTCACATTTCCATACAGTTTGCCATATGGTTGTGCTATTTCAATTTCATTGCAAATTCTTTCCGTCTTACACGCTCTATTCAGTACTACATGATATGTTGTAAATGCACATTTTTAGAGAGTTTTGCACAACTGAACATACTGAATGTTTGCTTTTTTCAACAGTGGAGGTACTTATGCAGGTCTTAATCCAACACCAGTCCCAGTCTGTAAGTTTGTTTCCCATACTCTAGTTGCAGAAATAAAAGCTTTGGGAGTCACATAATAATTTCTCATATTACTTCTATAACCTTATCAGATATATCACAGCATGATTTGTCCAACTTGTCCACCACTGATTAAACTGCTTGTTTAAGCCACACAGGGCAAAAGTTTAAAATAGCATTCTGTTTTGTGCTTTCTGAACCAATTCATGCACTGCTTCTCAGAAAAGCGAGTACTCCAGGCTTTCAGAGCTCTACTTGCAGCTTGCCATGAAAGATGGCAGAGGTGATTTTTTTTTTTTTTTTAATAATTCTCTTCAGAACAAGAATTTAATTTGAAAATCTGGCATTAGGTCAAAGCCAATCCATTTTCCTAAATGGATTACACTGGTTTCTGAGGCAAGGTTTTCATACTCAGCACCTCATCCTTTGCCAAGAGAAGATTGCTGGCTGGTGACATCCAGTCAAAGTATTTCAGAAGAATCTGAAATAACCCTTCTCATTTAACTGTTCTGCTGAATAGCTGTATTGGAGACAGGGGAAGCAGTATACCGAAAATGGCCAACACCTCAATGCTCTGCTTTTCTAGCAAAGAGGGCCTAGAGCTACAATGCAATCTATCTTATCTGAGAAAACGAAAACAGACTCAGAGAAACAGACCCAACAGTTAGTTCTGCTACCAGGACCTGTTTCTCAGAATATACTGGTTTAAGAACAAGTGCCAGCAGGTATCCCAATAAACTGCATTCATATTTCTTTGGGGACATCTAAAAGGGGTCCAGAAATGTCAGAAGATGGATACACACAAGAATCTAGTTGAGGTCAATATAAACAGCACTGTTCACAATGAGGATTTGTAACCAATTTTGTCTTCAGAGTACTGTGCATTCAATGTATTTCACCAGTATTACATTTTGTATGTGACAATACAGGATTGATGTTAACCTTAGCTTGCTTAATGAACATTGAAATTTATGAAATCTGAAGTATTCCAGAACCACACAGCACCATCAGCAGGGTGCAGTGCAGTTTACATATGGCTTAATTCCTTCCTTTATCACAGCTATGCAAATTCCTCATTTCCAGGACTGGATCTACCTATTTTGAGATGTTTTCAGAAAGACAGTTTTCCTACAGTACAGCTCTGAAAGTTCACCTTAGAATAATTTGTTTCCAAGCATAAATATAACTTTTTCCTCAGATTGTCTTTTCTCCCCTCAGTTTCATCAGGTGCCAACAGAATTCAAAACAAGAATCTAAAGAGAGACTCTACCAATTGGGCCAAATTGACATATGCTAATCTGCCTGACTTTTATAACCACTTGTTTCCCCTATCTGCCATATCACATCAAGAGGTGCCTTGTAAAGTTTGGTGCTACATACTTACTTGCTAAAAGTAAACAGGAAAGAGCAACCACATGCAGCTGCTGTATAGATATGTCATAACGATCCATAAAGAGGTCCAGCAGATACACAGCTAGATGTCGTGCAGCAGGACAGAGTCTGAACCGATTGCTCACAATGGCAATCAGATCTGCAAAGTATCTTCTCAGGTGTAACTGGGGAGATTGGCCTTTGTAGGAGGGCAGCTTCAGCTCCTAGATGAACAGCAGCATGTAATTTTATTAAAACCATCATTTATCTTGAATTGGTATCAGATTAATATAGCTGATATTCTCAAATTTATAATGGATTTTTCAAAGAATTTCTCCCTCTTCCTTCTGCTCCCATTGTTTCAGCACCTCTTTTCACAGAACAAAATCTGTATGCTGTATTACACAAGAACTAAGAAATAACATGGTTCTGCACAGCATTAGTATAATAATTTAAAATTTAACATCTTTCAATTGGGCAACCAGCTAGAAACCAAGAGTTTCGCTTTTACCATTTCTGTTGTATTACCTCTAATGCAAAGGTTGTGCCTCCCAGCAGGGTAACAGCAAGGATATGCGAGTGCTCCTCAGCTGCTTCAATACAAAGTCCAATAGCTTAACTCAAGCCCCTCCTGCTACAGCTCAGGCTGAGCAATCAGACTTTGTACTGAAGTGTTTGCATGTTCCAGTGCTGCCAGATCTCCTGCAGGTGCCTCCTGGAGAAGGGCACTAACAGCTAGCTGAAGGTAGCAACCTCAGGAAAAGGAATGGGGCGTGCATGTGTCAACATTTGCTGCATGCATGTGTTTAAAGACTGATTTAGTCTGATCTGATTGATGTTGCACTGATACCGATTACAGTGTGCTCTCAGCCATTTAGTTAAGCATACATAAACCTCACATCGTCTCAGATTTGGGGGAGACCCCACAAAACAAAAGTCCAACCAACACCACGGATGAGAACAATCTGTGGTATGATCTTTTTCGAATTCAAAATTTGGACTGGTAGAAAGAACATTCCCCAGGTTCCTCCATAGTAGCTAATATCTCCTCTTGTATACAGCAGAACAGCAGTGCTGTCTTCTGTTACTATGAATAAATTTATCAGTTAAGACTGTGCAGCCTACTTACTGTAAGTAGGATTTTGAGTACAATTAATTTCAAGCAAGACAGTCTGAGGACATCAATTTGAAATGGAGTCACCCAAAATTTTCAGTTTTAAGGACAATTCAAAGTTCTGAAACACACCATTGAAGTGAAAAAAACTCAAACAAACAACTTCAGAATTCACCTTTCAGAACACTAACTTAGCTTTAGTAACAGTAACTTTGATAGCAAAAAAATTATTTTGTCCTCTTGTGTTCCCCTCCCTGCAAAAAACTCCCATTGCTTTAGCAGTCACACCTTGAAAAAAAGATAATCCACTCAACTACTGTCAGGCAGCAAAAGCACATTTTTAGTAGTTTCAGTCACTGTAAACTGATTTTAAGCTCTGGCCGTAAGATGTGCTTTATTATGAAAGCAGCTCCAGACAGCAACTTTGAGTCGGTTGAAGCAACTTCAAAGCAGTATTATCTAAACCCTCTACTATTCGTACTGCACCTAGTGTGTTTGTTTGGGGTTTTGTGGGTTTTTTTTCCGTTATTACGATAGCATCACAAAGCTTTCTGCAGAGTTTATACTTGGACCCACTTACACATCCGAGCAGAAAAAACAAGCACACACAGTGACCCCTTTGCTTTTCTAAGGTGCAGAGAAAGAACAGTCTGGTCAGTCAGATAAACTGTCAAAACTGAGGACAAACAGTCTGAGCATTAACTGAGGGGAAGACACCGTGTTCTTCGAGGTTTAGCAAAGCAAACTCCACCAAGACTCCGGCGGGCAGTGCCCGCCGAGCGCCGGCCGCCTCCCAGGCGCTGCCCACCCCACTCCAAGCCGCCGCGCCGGCTGCCCTCCGGAGGGCCGGCTCCGATTGTTAAAGCCCTCACAAAGGCGCCGGCCCTCCGTTGGGGCCGCCGGCCTTCGACCGCCCGCCCGGGGCTCCCCGCCGCCCAACCGTCGCCTCCCGCCGCCCAACCGCCGCCACCGCGGCGGGCTACCTTGTAGCGAAGCGCTTGGTGGATGTCGGCAGCCAGCTGTCCTGTCCACCACTGCGCCTCCAGCTCCATCGGCGGGGCGGCGCGGCAGCCAGGGCCTGGGCAGAGGGGAGGAAGCGGCGCTCGCTAAGCGCGGGCGGGACGGGACGGGACGGGACAAGCAACCACCCTCGCCCCTTCCTCGCTCGCTCCCGGTTAAACACGATCAGCTGCCGCCCGCACCGCGGGAACCCCCCAAGCCCCCAGCCCAGCTGGCCGCCATGTGGGGCACAAGTGAGGCTCGTTAATCCGCCCCCTCCCGCCGCGGGGCACGACCGGGCGAGGGGGGCGCGAAGAAGCGGGCGGCCACGGACCCGAGGGAGGGCGATCGCGCCTCGACAGCGGCCGGCAGCGCTCCCCCCGCCGAAGCCGCCACTCACCCTACGCAGCGGCCGCGGCGGGGCCTGGCCCGGGACACCTGAGCGCGACGCGGCGTCCCAAGGGCTCCCCCGCCATCACGCGGCGCCGCCCGCCTCGCCCATTGTTAAAGGGCCGAGCGGGCCGGCGTGTGTACAAAGCCAGGCAGCGCCCGCACGCGGCTGCCCCCCCGCCAATCGCCGGCCGCCTTACAGCACGGCCCGCCCGCCGCCCGCCAATCAGGGCGCGGCGCTGACGGGGCGCGGCGCGCCCCGCGCTCCCGGCCCCGCGCGGGAAGGCTTTGGGCCCGCGGAGCTGCCGTAGCCGCCCCGATAAAGGCCCGGGGAGAGGGGGCGGGGCCGGCGCTGCCGTCGTCTCGCGCAGAGAGGCCGGTGGAAGCGGCGCCGCGCCCGGAGAGGGCTCGGGCCTCGACATCATCCTTTCGCAGGGACTCCAGGCGTGCTGTAACCTTTACCGGAGGCTGCGGGGCCCTCGGGGCCTTCCCGCTGGGCGTCTCGAGCGGGTTGGGCTAGCGGGGCTCTCCCCGGCTGGAGCATGGTGGCGCTTAGCCCCCTGAGCACCTGGAGGCATCTTTTTCCTTTCACTTTTTCTCCTTTTCTCTGACTCGTTCCCTTTTTGGTTCAGCTGTTTTGATTCTTTTAACGTGTGGAGTGATTGTGTCAGGAGCTGTATCTCATTTAGCTCTCTTGCACTTCAGACACGTTTTCTATTTAGCAGTAAAGGGCATAGACCTGTTGGGCTGCGAAAGCAGTGAGGCTCAAGTATTAGTTTATTTTGTAGGTGAGCTCTTGCTCACAGCTAAATTCTAGAGAGAAGGTCTGTCATGGCATGTGAGCTCCGTTTAGATAGCCCGTGCTGGTCACCTGAGTGAGGCCGCCTCTGCATCCTGACAGGTGATTACTACAAGGCGCTCCCATGGCTGCTTCTGGTTTAGCAATAGGTGCTAGGCACCTGTTTTGTATTTAGGCCTTTTTCTAGATGATTTCCACTTGTTGATAATCCCCTGCAGTGGAAGTCTGGCAAAATAGTACTTGGTGCTTTGTAGTGGTTTACATCTTTGAATTCCCAAATACCCAAACAGCGACCTAATGAGAACGTAAAACTCGGTACAACAAGCAATGCAAGTGATGAAGAAATGCTTTGGATGCAATTTATGTTAAGGGAGTATATTTAATTTTTCATTTCTACCCATGCTCTGACATGACTTTATTTTTTTAAATTAAGAAAATGGAAACCAAATTTTTGACATAACTAGTTTAATGACTCCGTAGCCAGGGCTGTAAAAGCCTGTTCCCTTAAACATGCATGTCTTTAATGGATAGTCCTATGGACTGTGGTCTGTTTTATCTGAGGAGGTGTGCTCATAGGTGGAAGCTTTGTTTTTGAGGACACATTTCTTGGGCAATTTCCATTTAGGACAGATTTTATTATATAATGCTACATAGTTTTCTGAAGAAAAAACAAGTAGAAAAATGTTAGTATTTTTTGTGCATGCATACATAATTGAGAAAATACTTCAGCTATTTTGATTACCTATTTGAGGTCTATGGACTATTGACAAAGCAGCATTTACCCATTCTGATGGCTTTTTGTCTCATTTCTAGATATTGTTTTATAGGCAAGTGCATGCTCAAGCTAGTTCCGATATTTGCAGATATACTTTTTAAAAATTATTTATTCTTGAAGAAAGGTAATGCCAAGTTTTATATTTCAAGGGTAAGATGAATTTTAAAAGCAGATTCCTAATGGAGACATTGTCATTCATAACACCTTTATGGCCTTCAAAAACGTATTGCCTGCTTGAAGAGGAGAAAGCTAATAAACACTAACGTGCTAAAAACCTGTTACAATGGGCCCAAACAGGGAAGTGACATTTCTACTCTTGCGTATTGGGAGAAATTACTATTAGCACTGCTACCTCCCCCTAGAGCTTTTTAACCACCATGTGGATTAGTTTGTTGCTGAACTGTTAAGTGGGGGGTGGGGGGGGGAGGTAGATACTTGCTGGCTTATTTCTCAGATGTGCTTGTCTGACTTGGATAGGAAATGTCATCCTGATAAAGTTATGTACTCTGAGAGCTATTTCATTTATATATAATAACTGGGAAAACAATGATGCTGTAGTTACTTGCTACACCACAAAGATGACTGAGCTGTGGAACTACCTATTTCAGATCTATGTGATGCTTCTTTGTTGCATTTTTCCAAGTTGTTACACACCCATTATAACCTATTTTTTGGAAAGAGCCTCATCATCCTGCCCAAGGCCAGGATTGCTCCTGGCATGCAGTTTTCTGATCTTGGAAACATCCAGAAAATCATCCTATTGAAAAACTCAAAGCACTTCTATATACCTGTTGTTACCTGCAGGAAGCATATATCTTGGCTTATACCTTAGCCCCAACTGGAAGAATTGAGAACATACTGAAGCTGATTGCCTTCAGAGTCCAGAGTCTGTAAGATCACAGTTTAGGGATTTAAATGGGAATGGGAGTAGCACCACTGTAATGAGAATAGGTTAACACAGCTTCTTTGCATGTCTTATAATCAGTCCTAAAAGTAATAACAGGTGGTGGTTTTTTTAAACTGGTGCAGATTTTATCTACTTTTGGTGGTCAAGGCTGTGTACAGTGCCCTAAATGTTCCTACCTTAGTGTGTAAATCAGGAGAGAATCAAAACAAACTCAGTAAGTCCTTAGAATAAACAGGATATTAAAGATTACTTTCAGTGGCAGTAGTTAGGTTTTCATTAGCAAGAAACTGGAAGTGTGAAGTTTTCCATTTATGCGTAGTATGTGGAACCTGAGAGAACAGAAAGCAGAACTAAATGTTATGAAACCATTTTGAAATTAGTATCCTCTTTGTGAATGACCGTGAATCACCTAAGCAAATACGTGTGTCTCAAGGGGGAAATGAGATTGGCTGTGAGAGCCGCTGTCTGTGCTTTGAAAAGGTGCCAGATAGCAAGAAACACCGTTACTCTTGGAACTCCCCAAGAAAAATTATGACCCTGAACGACATCCAAAACAGGCTAGAATGTAACCTGTGAAATCTGGACTAAAATGCTTGTAACATTTTCGTGGAATCTTCTGAAGAGGATGCTGAAGTCTTTAGATTTATGGACCTGTAATTCACAGGTTTTAGTCCTAACACAATTCAGACATGGTGGGTGAGCTTCTCTTTGTAGTTACTGGGAAGTTAGATCTGTATCTCAGGAGTTGATGCATGTATTTATGTGTTTAAGCTGCTTTTTCCTTCCCTAATTTTTTGGTGGTTCTTCTTGGCCTGTGAAAAAAGAAAGTGGCTTTTAAAATACAAATGAAGAACTGGCAGGTAATTGCCAAGTACAGCAAATATTCTGATCTTGAGAACTGCTGTGTCTCTACATTAGAAACCTTTTCCTTCTCCTATACCTTTTCTGTTAGATTGTTTTAGTGTTAATGGTACACTGACTACAGAGTACGACAGTTCATGAAGACTGACACATTGTTTTACTTCTGTGCCTGTTGTCAGAAAATATATCTTTGAGGTATGGATTTGTCTTGACTGGCAGAAATAGGTGAATCAGTCACTTCAGCTAGGTAAGCAGAGTCCAGGACAGAAACTGATTTCTGGGGTGACATAGCTCTGAAAGAAATATTTAAATAACAGCTCAATCACTTGGTCATCCTCATCTGAATAAAGAGGTGGTAATTCTGTAAAAGGCATTTTTGAAGGACAGCATTTTTTGCGGTATAATGTAAGAGGATCTCAGTTTTCTAGAACTTAACATTAGTTAATAAAAATCATTCAAACTGAGCTCCTGTGTTTTTTAGGGCGGAGAAAGTTAGCTCTGTTTTTGTTACTGTACTTGTTGATCTTCTTTTCAAACAAAGGCTGCATCTGATGACATTTGTAGCAGTAATATTTCAAGAGCATTTAATTAAGGGAATGAATCACTCTAAAGACAGGAGTGTAACTGCTCACAGAGCTCTTTTGCAGCATGGTGGTAGATGAAATGTGGCATGTTGGTGAGAAGAGTTCTTCTCTTCTGAGTAGTAACGCTTGAGAAGCATTAGTGAGGGCAGTCTCCTACTGAAAGTACACCAGGGTTGTATTTGTAAATGCCTGTATTGAATGTTAAAGGTACTCTGTGGGTAAGATTTTCAAAATTGTCTGGGGATTTGGATTCCCAGAATAGCTACTAAAATGTGATTATTTGATTTGAACTTAGCTTGTAAATATCATTTGGAACTGTTGACTTTAGTTGTTAATATGGCTATTAAGAGAGAAGGCATCTGAGAATGCACTGGTGTGAATGATACATGCTTTTCACAAAGCATTTTAAGAAACAATTTGGCTTTAAGTGTTTTCCCATCCTCTAGGAAGCCACTAGAAAAATGTGTGCCCATGAATGCTTTATTTGGCTTTAAGATAAATGTAATATGTTTTTGATAATGTGTTGGATGAAGGATATGTTCATGGAGTGGAAGTGACGGTGGATATAATTTGTACTGAGGGGTTCTTCTTTTCTGTAAGTCACACTCTTGGTTTAGGAAATAACTTTGTAACTGAAAAGATTGGAGGAATTTTGCATCTAAAGCATATGTGCTTCCTGCTTGGAAGGTTTCAGCTCATTTGACTGGAATTTAGGAAAGGTTACTTGTCGTGCAGTTAGCTCAGGGATGGAGGGGTAGAGCAGTTAGTGATATGTTGTTGTTCCTGTCAAACATGTTTTGATTTTAGTTATATCCACAGAATTTAAGTGGGGCAATGTGTTTCTTTCCATTTCAAACTTAAAGTCCAAAAAAGAAGCTTTCTTCTAATATAATATTCAGGGCTGCCAAATTAGGAGCCAGCCCAGGCAAAGTACCACAGAGTTAATGCTTTTGTCTGCTAATGGCTGCCATGGAGGAGAGCTGCATGCAGAGGTGGGCTCACATCCACAGGGGGACTTGGTCTTTGCAGTGCCTCTTGTTGAAGTACTTGACTAGTAGGTTTTCAGCTCTGTAGCCAGGGATGAGTGGAGAACTTCCCACTTCTGGCTTCATGCTAATGAAAACCCAGCTGCTCCTACTGAAAGTAACCATTAATACCCTCTGTTTGTTCAGAGGACTTACTGAGCTTGTTTCGAGTCTGTCCTGATTTACATGCACAGGAGTAAGGCAGGGATGTGTAGAGCACTGTACTTTCAGTTAGGTAAGGGAAGGCTGCCTTTGGGTCCTTCTGGAGCTGTTGCGGGACTGAACAAGCCCAGACTGCTCAAGCTCTTTTCAAAGGGCAAGTGCTCCAGTCCCCAACCATCTTGGTGGCCATCTGATGAATTTGCTCCATTTATTCAGTGTCTTTGTTGTACTGGACAGAGGAATGGGGTCCCAAAGCAGGATACAGTATTCTAGATGTGGTCTAGTGAGTGCTAACTACAGGATAATAATCACTTCTTTTGATTTACTTGCTATAGGCCTGTTAATGCAGGCCAGATGCTGTTTGCTGCCTTCAGTGCCAGGGCATACTGTTGGCTCATGTTCACCTTGCTACTGTGGGAGTCTTCAACTTCCCTGTAGTGCTGGCTGGTTTATGTTGCATTCTCTTCCAGGATGTTTGCCAGGGTCACAGCATGGTTTACTGTGTGTCCATGAGGCAAAAAACCCCCAAAAGTGAAGAATGATAAATTTCAGCAGACTTGGGACTGGGGTAAATCCTGCCGAATCCCACAGGGTTTCACATACTGTACTTCTTGATATGTTATTCCGAAGTGCTGCACCTTATTCAATTGTATTGGTAGTGGTGAGCTTGTGGTTTGGTGTTGCAGTATGTAGGAATAGTGTATCCTAATCTGATAATAGATTACAGTGAGATCTGGGTCCTTGTTCTGTAGCAGTGTCTGATGGATATGGCCAGTTCTGCATCTGGTAGTCAGAGCCCAGGGCTTCTAACGTAATCTTTGTGTCTTATTATGCTGAAAAGAATTTGAGTTTTTTATGTTTGGGACACATTTTACTGCCAGGCACATGGTCATGTGTTGAAGGAGCTGATTAACTATATCATATCTTGTTAGTGTATGGATGTACCTTTATCAGGCTTTATGGACAAATAGACCCTTTGCTTCTGCTTCATAATATCTTCTTATGCTATTCAGTGCATAATTATCCAGTCACAACACATCTAGTTGAGACATGTTTTAATAGACACGAATCAGTACTCTTTATTTTCAGTCACTGTATTGTGACTCATTGCACCCAGTGCATTATTAAAAATGCAGAAACATACCTCCATTTGGATATTGTTAAAAGCATTGCGATGGCTGGCTTAAAAAGTGTGTTGAATGAACAGTGCAGGTGAAAGGATATCTGGATGGAAGGGTAAAACAAACCCAAACTATTAGGTTTCCCAGGCCATTGCCAGTGGTACTCTCATCTGAAACTGTGACACCCATTTTGTATTAAGTTCTCCATTTGGGACTGTTCGCTGAACACATATGCAGGCTTGTATAAAGACTGTGCCCTTAACAGCTAGTTAACACCTTGCGGGAGGAAGGGTTCCACTAGTATTTTCTTTTTGTTTAAATTAATCAGTACTGACTGTTTCTCTAACAATGAGGAAAGAGACAGTATTAAGATAGGTTCAGCTCTAGGAAGAAAAGGGCAATCTTTACCACCACCACTTTGTAAGAGATGAGAGGAACTGGTGAGACATTCCTCATTCTACACCTTAACCAACCCCAGACTTTGAGGAAACGTGCTGTCAAGAGTCAGTGTGCATCTGTGACTGGCCTCTCTTTAGTTGCTTTGCACATTGCATTGCTGTGATCATGTGCATAATTTCTAATAAAATCATATGTTTGTTTTCCTGTCCCCTTCAGAATTGAGGACAATGTGTAAGAACCATCTCTTTTGCACTGTTGGCAAAATGGAGTCACATTTGCTTAGCATTTGGAGTGAGAAACACTGCATATGAAAAAACAATATAAATCTCAGACTGAAATTAGAGATGTCAATATGGTAAATAAACAGTATCAGTGAAACACTCATACATTACCATATTTTGAATTTGTACAAGATTCTGTTTGGCAAGAAAACAAGCTAACACTTCATGTTTCTCCTCTCACTAATGGCCTCTGTCTTAAGAAATGCCAGCTTGTGTTTTTTCTTTAAGTGGTGGTCCAATGATTTCAAAACAGATGGCAAAAGTCAATCTTTGTGTTTGAGTCATTTCTTTGCTTAGTATGTGACTGTGATTACAGTAGATATTGCTTGTAAGAAATAATTTGATTGATACTACTGGGTGTTTGCTTTGTGGAAGTTTGTTACATTTTGTAAATTACTCTTTGCTTGAAAATGTTTGTAGAATTCTTTTTGAGATTACCATCTGCAGTTTGCAATTTACTGTGTTACTTAGCTATAAAAGCCAAGTGGTGTTATTGTTAGTTCTTTGTTGTTTTTTGTAAATAACCACCCAAATTGAACTGAACTGAATTCTGATCCCCTTTTTAAAAGTTTTATACACTTAAACAGTGCCATTTAAAGTTACACTGTTGCATGTGTCAGTGTATTTACATGCTCAAAACTGGCTTTTTGTGTCTACATGGTGCTGTAGGAGAGCAATAGCTCTGGACTGCAGGTGGTGAAGGAAAATGCATCTCAGCAATGCTGGGGTGAATATGTGGCTGCAGGTGATTGATCGGGGAGCGGGGCATATGGTGGGATGGAGTTGAAGCGGAGAGGAAACAGGTGATTAATAGGAGTTGCCATGAACTGGTAAGTCCTTATAGACTAATGTTCAGAGCAGTGCTCAAACACTGATATGCTTGGTTGGGACAAACATCAGGTCATCAGCATGTATGTTAGATCACAGGGGCTGAATATGGAAAAAAGTATGTCAGATGAGAGTGAATTTTCCAGTGGTTAGGTTTTACTGCCTGACCATGTTTATTAAAGATTTCAGATAAGAATGATGATGACCATGACCATTCAGATAACCCTGGTGATGATCTAGAAGTGAAATAAAAAAAACCCAAACAAACCAACAAATAACCCACCACATTTTACTTGGATTTAAGTTGTTGTGTTATGAAAATCAGAGGTATAATGCTGCAGACAGAGAACTTATGCTGGAACCAATTTGGGTTGTGGTTTAACTAAATATTTTCAGCTTTGGGACTCCTACAAGCGATTTAAAAATGTGTTGCTGCATGACCCAAAGCTTTGATCTAGCATAAATTTTCTCTGATAGTTCAGCTTTGTTTAAAACCTTTAATTGCATTATGCTTGTGCTGGTTATATCAACAATTGTCTCTTAGCGCTACAGTTACTTTATATAAGAACAGGAATCACCTGTCCTCTGGCAGCCAACATAAAGCTCACATAAATTATGAAGTCAGTATAAGCTCTGTAGTTTATACTCCTACTAGTTTAATCACATCAAAATGTGATCTGTATAGATCCTGATAGATAAAATTTCTACTGCTGGCTGATGCAATGGCACATAGATCTGGTCTATGGAAGTCTGGTCTTACCTATGGATAAGAACGTTTGCGTCCTCTGTGTTTCTGAGTTTCACTTCCTTGTTCTGTGAAGAAGTTAGCTGTGGCCCAAGTAACTGAGTGACAGTCATGCCATGCAATCACTGGATGCAAATAATTCTGCGAATCTAACTCATCTAAATGCTTCTACTGAAATCAAATGAATAATGTGAGATGAGGTGGCAGGCTCTGTTTTAGAGTACATAAGGGAGCAAATATTAATGTAGTTACTGGAAACAAAAAGCCAATGAAGCTTTTTTTTTTTTTACCATCAATGGAAGAGACAGAAAGCTGAAATTATTTTAAAAATAAAGAATGATGTTCTTGCTCAGCTCTGTGGAATGTAGTACAAATTGACGGAATTTAGAGAAAAAACACAGAAGTAGTAAAAGGATCCACTGGTTTTGCTTCTGAGTTCAGATTAGGTCATGCTGAATATTAATTCATGGCCTTTCTCTAGTGGTTTGTGAGTACTTCCCAAAGCCAAAATATAGGTGTTTGGCTGATTAATGATCTGCAGTTAGATGAGGGCAAGCAGTGAAGCACTCTGAGGTTGCAGAACACAAAGTGAATTGACAGAGCTCTCCAGCGTAGTAGCTACAACACCCTCATAACAGGAGAAACATTATTCCACTCTCCCTATCCCCTTTGACTGGGATTTTGTGTTTCCCATGAGACTACTTCAGTCATGATGTAAAATTAATAATAGCAATGTACCTTTCGCTTTTTAAGACATACTTTAGGCAGAAAAAAAGAGGGAGCAAGCCAGCAACATGATCAGAAAAAACTCCACAGATCTGTAATACTCCATGGATCATGAAGTAGGGAAAGTGAACACATGGATGTAGGGAAAGTTGTATGCAGTGCATGCATCTGTCTTCAACTGTATTCAAATTTGGATTATTTGCAACATAAATCTATATAAGTGTATTGAGATTAATTTTATAATGTCATGGAATCATCACTGTTTTATTTAACTGCATCATGAGGAATAGCTAAATGAGCTGAGCAGTATTGCAGATGAACACAATGTTTGTCCTGTCTTCCTGAAATAGAGGAATAAATGGCATAATTCCAACCAGGATCTTCTCCTAAACACCTAAACTACTTAACTAAGAGCCTGATATGGAGAGAAAATGTCAGTCTGGAAAATACAATGTAACATGGATTATTTTTCAAGAAAGAGTTCTCAGGAGTACGATTCCAGGGTAATTACTCGTATCTGCCAGGGGCCCGCCCTGGAAGCATTGCCTAACTTTGACCTGCTTCCAGCCAGCTGGGAAACAGCCAGATTGCTCAGTGGAATTAATATAACATTCAAAGGCTGTATTAGCATAATTTAAACATGTCATAAGTATATCCTCACCAAGGTTTAATTGAGGGCTCTTAATAATCCAGATTTTTAAATGTGATGCTAGTTACTGCAACAGCTCGGTTCTGTTCCCACTGAAGTCAATTGGAGTTTTGATACTGAGAAATTATTGTTCTTAAGTTGTCAAAATTTGTATAGTCTTTACTGAATAATTTGTTACTTTCAGTGCTCCAAGCACCAGAAACAGTTCTGGTACCATTCCTGTTCACAGATGTAGGAATAGCCGTAATCTGAGTGAGTAGCTGTCTCACAGAATTTATTTACCTGGGATATTAATAATACAATTGAGGAAAACAAATTCCTACAGATGTGAAGACTGAATGGTTATGTATACCTGCTATTTTGAAGGGCCTAGAGACTATATTAATTGCCTGAACAAT
Organism: Athene noctua; assembly: GCF_965140245.1. Classification (NCBI taxonomy): domain Eukaryota; kingdom Metazoa; phylum Chordata; class Aves; order Strigiformes; family Strigidae; genus Athene; species Athene noctua. The sequence goes on from NC_134041.1 coordinate 50,000,442, forward strand.
CACTGAGCCTGCCTCACCTGATGCAGGAACAGAATTATCTTTGGAAGCCCAAAGGATGCTGCTTGCCTCAGTGTGGTTTATGGCTTAGCATGGCTTTAGTCCATTTTACGTTCTCAGTTTGTTCCCAACCACCCTCACAGTAACTGCAGGCTCTTTGCAATATGAAACAAATGGACTTAGTAGAACATCATGTTCCAGGCTACTTTGAGAACCAGTATTTAGGAAGAGCACAGATATGGGCCTGTTGTGAGAACTGTTGTAATTTCTACTCGTGAAACCCTGGCCGAGAATGATGGAGGCACTTGGCTGAAATTTGCTGTACTTGCTCTGGCCCTTTTCCTGCTAAATAAAATGTTTCTTTTTATAGAGCTGTCAGATCTCATACTACCTTCTGATACTTAATACTGCCTTCTAATTCTCCAGTAGTGTCTAGTGATGTTGCTCTTTCAGTAGTATTCACTGAATGTCCTGGTTTAAACAGAAGGAAAGAATAAAAAATTACAGACAAAACCCAACTCCTCTTCCTAACTCTTTATCCTTTGCTACAGGTTTATTCCTACTAATAGAACCTTTTGAGGTGTGTATCTAGAATTATATTCTATCTCAAAGTCTAGCCTTTTTAAAAGAAGGCATTATTAAATATTGTTAACAAAAATATATGGGTAAATGAATATGGGTGTGTCATAATTTGAAATAAATGAAGTTGTTACAGTCAGAAAACAAAATCATGCAGTCTTATAGTAATTTTGTAATGAGAATAAGGATAGAGCTGCAAAAGCACGCAGGCTTTACTTCACATCAACTTGATTGACTGCCACATGCCCACAAATTGACGACAAAATTTTTGTATGCTTCTTAGAGATTTAAGTTCCAAGGCTCAGCTTAAAGTTGCTGAATAGGAAGCTATGACAGATAACAGGTCATTTGCAATAACAGTCTGTGCAGGCTCTTGATAATACAATGTGATTTGTAAGTGCTTGCCCCGGTGTAAAAGAAAAGCCAGCTACCTTCTATGTGCTGTGGTTGAAAACATAACAGAGCAGTTGCTGTGAGGAAGCCTGTCAAGCTTACTTTTGAAGTACCTCACTTGAAACAGGATTACAATGTAAATAGTACTATTTTAAAAGAAATGGAAGTGATTAAGTATTCCCAAATTGAAAGTAATTTCAAATTTGAGAATGCAAGGGAGTGCCTTAGGTTCATCTTCATGTATGAGTGCATTGGTAAATTCTTGAATCTTGTGTCATTCTAGCTACAGAACTTTCCTGACATTTGTGGATATCTTGAGTGTGCCATTGTGATTAGTCACTTCAGATGAAGGGCACTGGGGAATTTTCTGGTTTTTATGAATTTATCTAGTAGATGCATTAGCCATCTGTAATTTTGATCCTTTGCCTGTGTTGAAATTGTATTCTGTGTATCTTTTAATCCATGGAAGCCAGGAATACTTTACTGAAAATACCTTTTACAAATTGTGAAAATTATTTTTTAAGTTTTGTTTGCTTGGGATTATTCAAAGCAAATTGAAAGAAGGCAAGAATATACATTCGTTGCTCTTATTCTAATATCTGGTACTAGCCAGAATACCCACAGCAGTTTTCATTTTAAAGACATGTTTTTTCCTTATTGACAAATTACCATCTTCAATTTCTAGATAAATTAAACCAGGGCAGAAAGTTGAAGCAACTGCCTGAGACTAGGGAGAACTGGTACCATTACCAGTTAATGCTTAGAAATGTAAGGGGGTTTGGTTTTGTTGTTTGTTTGGGTTTTTTTAATAATATTTGACCCCCCTAAATTAAAAATTGCTGACTCTTGGTCTCAATGGTTTGTCCTCTCCCCAAGTAACTGAATGGGCTGGATGAGGATCACTGAATCATGTCTAGTCTGGCAGGAATGACAGCATAAGAACAGCCAGCAAGTAAGTGGAGAAGTTGTAGGATGCTCTGGAGACTAAATTCTCCATCACATTAAAGATTTAATGGTCACTGGTTAGGGAAACTCCTGTGGAGTTGGGTGAGCCCATTATCAGACCTGAGGGCGTGAAGCTGCCACTGAAAACTTGTATCTGCACTCCAGGGGAAGTGCAGGGAGCCACCATACTGAATCAGGGAAAGCTGGCAGGCTAGATGAAGAGGTACTTTTTTTTGATACTGAACCTATGTGCACAAATACTTGATTTTGATATTTAATGAATAATGTCATGGCTGGAGAAGGCTGGTATCACTGTAAACCTCCATTGGCTCCAGAACATCTATCCTGGAAAGTCTCCTGTGATGCCCAGATTGATTGGGATCTAGTGAAGGGCTGTGGTGAGAAACCAGAGCAGATACCAGTGACTCAGGTTTGAGTGATGCAGCCTGTGACTAAGTAGCTGCACTCCCAGATAGGCTCCCACAACCTCAGGAAGCACAGTGCAAGGCACTGCTCCCAGACTTGGATCAGCTCTGGCTTCTAGGTTTGTACATCTACATTTTTTCTGCCCTGCTGATCTGAACTGCACAGTCCGTTTGGTAACAGTGACAAGCTGGTGTCTTAGAGCTCCATTGACTGTATGCAGAGCAGAAGGCATACGTATTTGTGTGTGTATGTGTGTGTGAAATTGGGTGTGCATACTGTGAAATGCCGCCAATCAGCAGCAGAGTGATCAGACAAAGAGCTTTTGTTGCTATCTCTTTTCTTGAGGAGCTTGTTGTGATCAATATTTAATCACTGAGAAAGAAGCTGAAGATCCAGTGTTCCATATATATATCTACACACACATATATATATATTTTTCACTAGTAAGAGTTGGATGTCTTTGCTGAGTGAAATTAAACTTAAGTTGGATAATATAAAAAAAAATTCAATAAACATTGATAACGTCAAGTTGTGTTTATTCATGTAACAGTCCTCATTTAAGTGGTTTTAGTTTTCACTTCAGTGCCTGAAAATGAAGATGTGAATGCTGGGGGAGAAAGGGATGAATGTATGGAAGAAGAAAAAGACACCTGTCAAGTATAAGCATTTTTACTTAGCATATTGAAGTCTTCAGCCTCGGGCTTTAAGGAGCTGGGAACGGGGCAGAACTGAGTGTAGCACTAGAGACTATGCTCAGCTGATGGGTTTAAGTTGGTACAACTCGATGCATACTACAACCCAGTAATTTGTCGTAGATGAATCTCAGCCTGAGACCTGCCTGGATATGTGCCAGCATCTCAGAACTCACACTCCTATCCCAGTTTGCCAACTCAGCAGGGATGTCTTGGAATAAACAGATTTGGAAACAGCACTGCGTTTTTACCTCTAGAGGGACCACCAGGATCAGAGATGAAGCCTGCCATAGGCTGGCAGTCAGCCCAGCACCCTCCTTTCTCTTCACCTGCTCCGCCTGAAGACAGAGTGCTCCAGGCTTGACCAGATGAAATAGTGAAAGGAGAGGAACGGCAGGGAGTGAAGTTTGGCCAGGAATGACACTGGCAGCATGCTGCCTGTGAGCGCTGGCCTGCGTTCAAGGCAGTGGGAAATCCCTCCCCACACTGCTCAGATGTCTCCTGTATCATCCCCTCTTCTTCCTCCCTCTGAGAGGATGGTATTAGGCAGAGGATTATACTCGTGGGTTAGGGTTATTACTCTCTATCATTTGCAGTTGCTGTTCAAACCACTTTGAATCACTGGCCCTCTCCAGTCACCCTCTTCCACTGCAATTGGGGCAGAATGAACCCTCAGAAAATGGTGGGTTACGTGATGTCTGGACATTCCTGCAGCATTTTTGTCTCTGACTGAATTAAACACTGCTCTGAGAAATTTCTGCTATGATCAGGGTAGAAAAATTACTGCTTCCACTGAAAATGAGAAATCACTCACTGTTTTTTTTGTTCAGCATAAATCAAGGTGGACATGGTGAACATCTCCTTGTTATTGTATCTCCAAACTAGTCTGAACTTGATTTTCAGCATGACTACGCTCTTTCAGGCAAAATTCTGCATGGTTTCCTTCTACACGTTGCGAAATGCGTCTCTGTGATTTTTCTGGTTTACTATTGATAAGTATTCACGGTAAAATGCTTTGACTACATTTTCAGCTTTTTGATCTTAAACCTCTATAAATGGGGGGAAAAAAGCTTTAGGTATGCAAATATAGTAATATAGATATATAGAAAACATCCATATGAAAACACTGTGTAGCCAGTTAAAAGATAAAGTTGAATGAAATTTGTGTAAGCAGAGTCCTTCCTCTTCAGCTCAGAGCTCTGAGTCATGGTTGGATGACCACGCAATGTACATTTTTTTTAATTATGTTGCTCTGACCGGACTGTTGACACAGCTGTGCTCTACCTAAGATGACTATGTGTTGTAGTTTCTCTTCATATGGAAAGCCTGGACTAGGTATCTTTCTTTTAAATTTACACTGAAATATGTATCTGCGAGCCCTTGTGATAGTCTGTTGACTGTAGCCTCTCTGCAGCAGGCTGGAAAAGCGTGACTGGAAAAAATGGAAGAAAACTTTTACAGTTCTTCTACACCAACTCTCAAGGAAACTCTTGAAAGAACTGAAGGAGAATGGCCTTGTTATTAAGGTGTTAAACTGGTAAGTTGATTTGGATTTATGTGTTAGCTTTGCAAGATATCACTTATTCGACCATGAGCAGGTCATTTAATCTCTCTGAGGCTCCATTTACCATCACTGTAATGAAAATAATTATTTTCTGCTGCCTACTTAGGCAGGCTTTTAGAATGCTTCATAGAGCTCTGAGCACCACTAAACCTTGAGCTGGTGTAACACTTGCAGGCATTGCTGCACTCACTGGTCAGTCCTAGTCTGCTTTATATGCTTCTGCTATGCCTCTGGAGGAGAATGGAAAGACAGGAGGGAAGGTGACTCTCTGGCATGTTTTTATTTCCATCTCCCTTCACTGGATGTCTAAGTTTGTGGAGCAGCAGCCCGATACAGCAAGTGAGCATGGGGACTGACTACTGCTTCGTGGCTGCAAAATGGATGATCAGAAACAAACCAGCTGCAAAATACACCAGACAATATTAAATTCAGCAGATTTCTCAGCCATAGATTCTGTTGTGTAAGTAACAAAGATAGACAGGTGCTCCAGCATCTATGGGTCTAGACAGTGAAGTTCATGTGCTTTCACTGGCTTAGCTCACATCCCTGGGAAAAACCTTTCTTGGGAGTCTTCTAGGGGAATGGGCTGTCTCCCTGGGGCTTGACTGGACGCTTCTCAGCTCTTCTCCAGTGGAAAGGGGCAAAGAGGGAGAGAGGGGATAGTTACATGAAGTAACGGGGTGGCTGTGGTTGCAGGAGAGAGTTGGCATCACCGCCAGTTTGCCTACTTTGAGATTTCTATTTGAGCAGTAAACTGAACGCTGAGAGAACTGCATCCAGATTAGCCACGGTAGCCATCCTTTTTGAGCAGAGAACTGGGCAAGAACTTTACAGCTGCTGAAGACCTTCTTTTTCAGAGTGCTAACAGTAGTTGTTCAGTGTTCAGAAAAACTAGGCTGATGGTTCAGTCCTTCCTTCTCCAATCACCCTGTTTAACAGCCATTTTGTGTTCCTGTGAGTCTTAGATAATAACAAGGCAGTTTTGTCTCCTTTGCTCCTTCTGCTTGTTGGAGCTCTTTTTGCAGTGGCTACCATGATAATGCAGCACCTGTTTTTCTTCAAGGCAGAAGCTGGAAACCAAAAATCCTGCTCAATGATTATTTGGTGATGGTGGGAGGATTTCTGCAATCCTCTAAGAACAGAAGACTTTAATCTGCAAACAACATCCCACCAAGAATTAAAATATTGTACTTAGATCCTTGTGTGTTTATCATAATTCACTACAGCATTTTAAAAGTTTCACTAAGTAAAGCCATGGGGCGAACTAAAGAAATGAGTCTGTTTTAAAAGTACAAAACTGTAGTTGTCTTGCAACAATAAACCAGTTTCAATCCATAGGGATTATTTAGCACAACTTCCTGTGTGTTCTGTAAACAGGAAGAAAAAGGACATGATGCTTAAGGAAAATGTAGCTCATGCACAGATGATTGAAGAGCAGTTGAGGCTTCTGTCTGGTAGAACTCAGATTATAGGACAAAATACAAAGAGTCTGTGAAGGCAAGTGCAAAGCTTCCTTGCACTTCAGAAAATCTTGGTACTGAAGCACACTGAAAGCTCTATTTGTAGCCCATTTTGTAGGGTGTTCATTTTTATTGCTTGTCACAAACAGGTATTAACATCTCCATAGTTAGTTTCTTCCAGTGATTGGCTTTCATCTTCTTCAGTACTGGTGGCTTTCAATTCATAGTTCCAATGCAAAGTATGCTTCATGGCAAAATATTTTCTTTAAGTGTTATGGTCTCTTCATCTGCAAATCCAAGCCCTACATGCAGCAATGAATTGGCCTGCTGCTAGTTAAGCTTTAGTATCTCTATTGAATCTGAATCTAGCCAGGGAAAAAGCTTGTTTGTCCCCTGCCGGTTTGGAGACAGCCTCTGCTTTCCCACTCTCACCTTGGTTTACTGACAGATGCCTTTGGAAGGACCTGAGGAACAGTCCTCTTCTGGCAACGTGTTTTGCAGCACTAACAAAGAGCAGGAGGTTTCACAATAGAATCTCTCATTTTTCATCTCTCTCCAAAACTGTTCATTTGGGCTGTAGTATTGAATTGCCTGAAATAGTCTTGAAAGGCAACTTAACGAAAAAGAATTGCACTTACAGAAATGGGCTCTTGTGTCATGGTACAGGCCTGCTCTAGACCCTCTGGGTATCTGTATTACACACAGGGCAGAGAAAGGCTGAGCTCCTGATGTTTTCTGGTTGGTTTGGCTTCCTATCCAGTTAGTTGAGAATGGCTAGCAAGTTTCAAGCTGGCCAAAACCTTTTTTGACTTTCTTTTTTTTTTGAGAAATTTCCCCACAGAACATAGGCCACCCTGCTGGTGTCTCTTGCTGTCCAACAGTGAGTTACGCAACTCAGCTTTTCTTCATGACTGAGTGGTTGCTGTTGCTTTCCAGGAGGCAATGCCATCATGGAATTAGATTTGTTTTCCAGGAAAACTTTGAAATTGGTTAATTCCTTCTGTGAAGTATTCAGCTCTCACTTTAATTTCTTCAGATCATAATACCCAAAGGACTTATTTTTGCAAGCATCTATAGTCTTCCTCATGCTAATTTATAAGGACAGCTCAAGGTTTTCTTTTCTGAAGACTGCCTCACCCCTTCCCCACATTACCTTTTTATATTCCTACAGCTCACTTGTAGTCAGGGTATTGCAGGTTGTCGCTCTTACAAGATAGTGGTGATGAAGGTTGCTGTTTTGTTTTGTTGTTTGTTTTTTTTTTTTTTCCTGGTGCCATCCTGTTCTTGCATCCTGTAGATAGAAAGTAACCAAACAGCAGGAAGCAGTTTCATGGCAAGCATACTCTTTTTCTGTCTCTTTAAGATTATGCAAAAAGAAAGTAGCAGAAGAATTGCGGACAGCCCCATTTAATGGCTTTGCTGTTCTCTTGGAGTACTCCTTGGGTATTTCTCCTGTTTTAATCTCTCAGTCATATCCTGCTATGAGTCTTTCACCTCTCCCACCTTTATCAGACCCTTGGAAGACTCAACAGACAGCATTAATGTCCATTTTCCCTCCTGTAACCTCTTCTGGGGCCAGTGGATTTCCACTGTTTCAGCTATATTTAAACAAAGGGATGTCAACACCCATTTAGCTGAGAGCAATGTGGGTATCACAACCAGCAGCTTCAGAATGGTGTTGCGATTCTGTCATTGGCAACACATCAAAACAGAACGGGTTTTAGGGATGCCAAAATAACCTGTTCTACTGCCCAACAGGGTAAGTCTTCATTATCATGTACTGAATTTGTTACCTGCATTGTTGAACATGCAACTCATGCAAGCTTTTACTTGTATGAGTCAGCTTCTACACTCTTGGAAGCTTCTGCAGAATTATGTTCTAAATCAGTTACATGTTTACAAGATGTGATTTCTCATTGCCGCTGCAAAGGACAAACATGCAGGCACTTTTGATTTCTTTGAATTTTATTTGCTGTCATATTTCATGCTATAGCCTTGTAATCTTTCAGGCAGTGTGCCCAGACAATTTTAATTTATTTTAAAATTTTTTTTAAATTTCCTTGTTATATAACACTGCGTAGAGGTTAATTTTCCTGCAGAACTCAAAAATGCCAAAATTACTGCTCAAAAGAACTGCCTGTTTTATATTGATCTTCCATCTTTAGTGCTTCTGCTGCTCTTCTCTGGATACACAGACCTCTGTAGAGGGATTAGGGAATCCTTAACGTATGCGATTTTTGCTCTATCTCCTTTTTCAGTGGTTCACTTAATATTCCTGTACATTGAAGTGCTTCTAGTTTTTGTTGTTATGTTTTTGGGGGGTTTTGTTTTTGGTTTTTTTTTCCTGTTTTGTTGTTGTTGTCATTATTTAAATTTAGAGTACAAATACAAAGGTACCTGAAAACTTGGTTTCCTCATCCAAGGTAAGAAAACCTGTTACTGCTGTGAAGAAGTTCCTCCATGTTACATGGGATGAAGTCTCCCATGAGTTATTCTTCTAACAAGGTTGACCTTAACTTCTTAGATAAGGAATGTGATGAACCTTCTACCCACAGGTTGTATTGTAGCTACTCTTTTAACCTTTCAAAAGCATCCTTACTGCCTCTGAGACTGGAAGCAACCTCAGTCTGGCTGCCCCATGTCACATCACCATCCTCAGAGCCCTTTTTCTTCTTCCTCTGCAGAAATGTTACAAGAGTGAGCATACTTATCTTAACTGTTCCTTGGCTTCTGCTCAGAGAAATGTCCATCAGATGTTTAGATCTTATCTGAAGATTGCAAGTCTCAAACACCTGATATGTCTATTGATGGTATGCTGTGTTTTCTTACTGCCTTCCTTTCCTTCTGCTCGTCCTGTCCCGTCAAATTCAGAGAAGGACACAAGAATAATTTCTAAAGAATTTAGCTGGTAGATTGAGAAATGCAGTACAGACTGCTCTAGACTGAAGGAAAAATGGTTCTCACATGTTTGGAACAGGGTAAGAGGAATGGTAAATATCAATATCAGCCAACCTGCAGAGGTGCAGTAGCTTGTCTCAGCGATTTGCAGGGCTGAGAGCTATCTGTCTGAGATTCTGAACCACACTTGTAACTCATAAAGATTCACTGTTGTGAACAATATTTTGTCTGTGGTAAATATATTTGTGTAATCTTGAGTCATCACTGCTTTTCACCTTTTACAGTCATTAACACTGGTAATAAAAATGCATGCATCTACATCAAGACCTTTGAATTACTTTACACTCTTTATACTTGCTCTGGGATGAATTTAATCCAGTATATCTATTATCTTGTAAAGCAAATGTCTGCCTCAGATTAAATTATGTTTTCATTTTCACAAAAAAGAGAGAATTTAGGGGAAGTTACTGCAATTTCATGTCCATTTTTGTCCAGTATGCAAAAGTAGACTTGCCCAGTGACTGTGGCACTGAGATCTATGGCTATTAAAGGTACGTAAATGCTTTGTTTCCAGTAAAATTAATGGGTCACAGTCTGAAGCACTCTAATAATATTTAATATTCAGACTTCAGCCGTAGACACACCTTCACTTACTGTGTTAACCCTTGGTTACTACTTCTTTCCTGGAGGGTTTCACTTCCAAAACTGAGGTGCCAGAACACACTGACACCAGTGAATGTCAATGGTCAGGTCTAGATTCAGCCACGTGGACAGTAACCCCTGCAGGAGGGGGGACTTAAATGCTTCCAGTTAACTTTGTGGAGTAAAATTTCACCCTGTAAAATTTCACTCTACGTTTTAAATTTAAATTTTGAACAGGTTCATAAGCCACTTTTCTGTTTAGTTATTTACTGTTTGTAACAAATAGGTGCCATGGGAAGTTTGTTGAGTCAGAGAAGGATACCGTTATGCTGGGTACTGTGTTGATACGGGCTGAGAAGAGGGTTGGAAGAGTTATAGTACATTTAATTTTCCATTTGTTTGTCACTGATTTGAATTATATAGTTACAAAATGCCTTAAATTTGTAAAATTCAACTTTTCAAGGGAAAGGAAGAGGAACTCTGCAGCCTAAAGTTTGCCCTTTCTCTTATATAAAGTTAATTAAGTCAATGCAAATATATTTTCCATAGAGGAAACTATGTTTACGTGATGTTTCCTGCTGACCCTGTTTTCACATTGTTCCTAGTGCTGTTGTGCTTGCTTGTCATCTGCTGCCTGCAGACTCCCCACTTTACAGACTCCTGGGTCAGCTTCCTGCCCCCCCCCCCCCCCCCCCCCCCCCCCGACCTTTTTAACACTTACACTGGAAGCAGTGGTCAGAACTTGAAAGTGAAATTATGTTTTGGAGGGGTAAAGATGGAAGAAGTGAGCCATAGTCTGGCTGAGAAACTCCAGGGGCCCAGGTACCTGGATGACAAAGTAAGATAAAGAGAGAATGTTGTAATTAAAAAGTCTGTTTTCCAGGTTTGAGGGCAGGCTTAATAGCAAGGGACAACATCCCATTTCCATAGTAAGTCCTAAAGGCAGCTGGGAACAAATCTCAGAGGAGTAACGTGTGTGTCTCTTTCCCCTAATTATATCAGAGTAAGTGGGGGCACGATGGGAATGACACCAAGCTGATATGTTAGCTTTGACCTGTCCAAGAGTTACACTTCTGAAACATAAATTACCACTTTACTAAGTCAGTTTTCTTGTTCTTTTGTGAAACTTATCATGGTTCCTGTGAAAACATATGAGAATTTTTATTATTTGTAGTTGCTAGGTGGTATTTCGAGTGCTGGAGAAACAGAGTAGAAGAAACATGGCCAGACACATGGATCTGAAGAAAAAAGTCATAATTTGAGTGTCCTGTTTTCTTCCCCCTTTCTCATAGCGTCAAGCATAGATGACTTGTCACTGATTAGGTCTGCGTGCCTCACCACTACTCACTGCTATCATCCATCAACTGTCACTCTCCATTTCTCCTATGACTTTTTTATTCATTTTCTACAGGTACTTTTTTACCCTCAGTGTACCTTATATACTGGTGTAGCATCTAACAACTCCTTGAGATTCCCATATTGCATTTCAAACAATGGCTCTGTACTATCCCAGTCAGCAGAGCCAAGTAACCAGCACGTTATCATTTCAGCTTACTCCCCTTAACTCTTTCACTGTTACATTACACTTCCACTATTTTTCCCCATTATGTTTTGTCACAGATTTAGGCTAAGTGTTTAGGGACAGGGACCAAGTTTTTGGTAGGTCCACAAGGCTTAGAGGCATGCTTATGTATTCAGTACTGCAATACAAATAATAAGTATTAAATGATAAAAAGGTTGTAATCATGATAATAGAAAAGTACAGAACTGGAGAGGATCCTACAAAACAAGCAAAAAAAAAAGTGGAAACTCAATAAGCAGAATAAACAAAAAAGGGCACTGAAACAAGAAAAAAAATCCCAAGAGAGAAATGTAAACAGGAACAGATGGGAAGTAACAAAATATGAAGGCAGAGAAATTTTGTAGAAAAAGATATGAGAGGGGAAGAAAGAGCAGAGAAATGCTTGAAGATGGGAACAACAGAAAATTTAAGAATTCTGATACTTCTTACTCAGGCAATATTTTCTGCTGCCTTTCCTGTGATAGGTTAGAAATCCAGCTTTGAACTCTTTATACAGACAAAATTAATGAACTTCAGCTGAGGAAGGTAAACGCATGTCATAAGCATTGTTAATCTTTGGGAAACATAGCATTATTATTAGAAAAAAATCCACTTGTTTCTAGGTATATGTTTATAGACTTAGCTTACTAATTACTTTTTAAAAAGTATTTGAGGCTGCAAAGTCAAGTTTGCTGGTGATACTGAGTAAAAACCAAAGACCAGAGGTTCTTTCAAAGAGTTGCAGAAAGGTCTCATGCTATTATCAGGTGATTAAATCATCAGTGAAATTCACGTAGATATGGGTAAAGATAATGCACATGGCAAAAACCAGTCTTGGCTTTAAATACACACTGATGGATACTGAACTAGCTGCTACTGTATAGGAACTTAAGCAGTCGAGCCCATAAAAATGTAAACTCAATGCTGAATAGCCACTAAAAAGGAGACAAAATTTAGGGCAATATTAAAAAGAGGACTGAGATAACATAGTTTTGCTGGTAGAAGTTCTTGGTGTGCTCATATCTTGAATACCAGATGTAGATCAGTTCTCCCCTCTCAAAGAGCAGAGAATAGTGGTAAGTAAGGTTAAATATATGGGATGGTTTGAATATGAAAAAAAATTAGACCATAAATTTTCTGCATAGTTAAAAGATAAGTGAAGAATATAATAACACAAGTGGGACAGTAGAAAAACAGAAAATGATTGCTCACTGTTTTCTCATTGAACAGCTAGGTTACATCAAATAAAAATTAAAGCTTTCTCCCATTCAAAGCTAGTACATTCAAATTGGACAAAATAAGTCACTTTTTTCCATAATCCATAGTTAGGCTGGGAAACAAGATGTCATGTTAGATGCAAAAAAATAATCCAGTTTCTAATAGCAGTTGGAGAAATGAATGCTTATAAAGAAGTCATTAAGAGTTATAACATGCAAGAATAGCACCATTAGCTGCTCTTCCCTGCAAATTTATTCGGCCAGTGTTGGAGATACTGGGTTGGGTGGTCCTTTAATCTGACTCATTATTACTGTTTTTATACTCTCTCTCACATTTTCAGCACAGCCTTTACGATATAGCCTTTACTTACATCATCCCTGTCAATGGTGTGCAGGCCGATGGACAGTGGTTTACACTAAGTGATTGGGTGCATTGGAAGGTAAAGTGAATCAGCTGGGAAAAAAACCCATATCAATGGCCCCAGCACTGTGTAACCCAGAGGGGTGTTACAAGATTTGATGTCAATATAGACCTGCCCAAGGTCTATAGTGGAACAGGCAGTGGAGAGGGACCAGATTGAGTGTTCTACCTCATGCAAATGTCCCTATGTATTGTGGTATGTGGCATCAGCAACAAAGCCACCTCTCTGTAGGAGGCATCAGCCTGTCAGCCCTACACAGCCTCTGAGAAACTGCTAGGTTTTGATGGAAAACAGGCCTTGGAAGATAGATAAGAAACTGTTAAGTTGTGCCAAGGTGGCAGGGAAAAACAACAGACAGCTGCAACACTGAACCGTGGAAAAGCACTAAACTGTGAGAAGTTGCCGCCGCATAAACAGCGCCTGAACAAGAAGGTGATTGGTCTGCACAGCGCGTGTTAGAGTGGTCTTATGCTGACAGGAGAAAGGATTGATAGCTGTCTAACTGCTGATTTGCTAACTATGAAATAAGAGCTTTGGCGAAAGCATAAGTACGTATTATTGTAAGAATAAAGTGTCTTCCTTTTGCACTTCAGTGGAGAGTCCGTGCCTCAGTTGCCACAAATGGTGCCCCGTGTGAGTGGGGAATAAGTGTGATCAACTTGGATCGCTCCGGTGGCAACCCTCACAGAACTTAAGTAGCTGCTGAAAGGAAGCAGAAGCCGGCAATCAATCACCGTTGCAGTGTGAGCAAGGTGAGCTGTGGGAAGCGATGGGTAGGTCAATACCCTCAGAAGAAAAGTCAGTGCTTTCACTGATGGAAAGACTGTTAGCTAAAGTGGGTAGCAGCCACATTTACTATATTCACTGTCCTAACATGGGATAAAGCAGGAGTAAGATTATGGGACTGTGCAACACGAGGGAATCAGGTTGTGGCAGAATTCTTCATGGCAAATTATTTTTGAGATAATAAAAAGACAAAATAATGAACGCGGTCAGGCTGTTAACACAGAGAGCAAGGATGCATATTTTGAACCTCAGGAGCAAGATTTATATGCTGGGTCTTTTGACTGTGATAATCTTTTAGACCCTGACACTGTAAATCCTAAAAGAGAATCTGGCTTGTGTCCTCCCTTAGCGCGGTTCCATTATCCTGCCAGTGAAGCGTCCGGAGAGGAACGGAGAGCAGGGCAGACTCTGTCCAGGGGGGTAGTGCAGGACTAGGGAACATCCCCTAGTGCAGAGCCCTAGTGCCTGCCCACTGGGTCATCAGTGCTGCTGTTTGTCCAGGCTCAGTGTTTTAAGTGTCACAGGTGAAATAGCTCCTCTAGCAGGAGGCAGTAATTCTGTGTTAATTGTTGTCTTGAATTTAGGTGCATACTCTGTGGGGAGAGTGCACCTCTGTACCATCTGCCTGAAGGAAATATCGTCAAAAGATCATCTACAACCTTACAGGGGTTGTTCGTTTTACCAGGGGTCATAGATGCTGATTATGGAGGGGAAATCAGAATCATGGCCTGGACCCCTGTACCTCCGTGTTCAGTAACAAAAGGGTCAAAATTTGCTCAGCTTGTTTTTACTGCGGTTCCCCCTAACAGTATGCTGAGAAGTCACAGTGACTTAGGATTTGGATCAACAGGTACTCCTCAAATATTTTGGGCTTGGACAGTGACACAAGATCAACCTCTGGTAAAATGTGCCCTCACTAAAGCGGAAGAATCTGTTGAACCGACAGGCATTTTAGATACTGGCATGGATGTGACCGTAATGTCTGTGAGCAGATTGGCCGTTAGCTCAGGTAACTCAAGCGCTTTTCATGGTTAGTGGTCATGCCGTAACAATTCAAAGCAAGGATCTCATTCATGTATTAGGGGCTCAGAAAACTGGGTAGCAAATATTCATCCATTTGTATTGGAAACCCCTATTACATTATGGGGTTGTGACTGTATGGCTCGATGGGGAACTCAAATTGGATCGAATTTGTCTGAATCACCACTGCAGCACAACCCACCCTGAAACTAACCTGGAAAACGGAATCACCTGTGTGTGTGGGTCAGTGGCCCTTGCCAAGGGAAAAAGTCATGCCACCTTAATGATTTAATTCAGGAACAATTAAGTGCAGGACACATCGTACCTACCACCAGTCCTTAGAACTCTCCGATGTTTGTTATTTTAAAGAAAAGTGGTAGATGGTGACTTTTACTCATCCAGAAATGTTTGCCAAACTGATCATGAAAGGTCGGCAGCGCCTACTATTACCTGCTGGTCAGGAACCTGTGTGTATCATTATTCTGGTTACTATTCACATGTTATAGTGGCTAATACAAATGTCTTCAAGCAAGCACAGCTTTCACATGCATTTTTTCCACCAGAATGCCCGGGCAATACAAAACTAGTTTTCTTTATCAAGGCATCAGGCTAAAGACATCATTGCCACTTGCCCTGAATACCAGAAAGACTCCCTCTCTTCAACAGCTAGTGTAGTCAACCCTTGAGGACTCACCTCCTCAGAATTATGCCAGTCTGACATCACTCACTTATCTGCATTTGAAATGTTAAAATATGTACATGTGTCTGTTAATACCTTTTCTGGAGCACTGTTTGCATCCTGCCATACAGTGATCTGACTGGCATTCCCCACTCACCAACCAGACAGGCTATTGTGGAGCATATGCCTGGGAAGCTAAAGCATCTATTACAACAACAACAACAAAAGGGGGGGGGATGGAGGCTATCAATCTACACCTCATGAAAGGCTAAATAAGGCATTATATGTCATGAACTTTTTAAACATTCCCCTGTCTCACAGGTGCCACCAATGTTGCGTCACCTCTCATCACAGATACCAAATCAACAGTGGTAACTGGGTAGGACCATATCCTTTAATAACCTAGGGAAGAGGTTATGCTTGTGTCTCCACAGGTCTCAGTCTCCAGTGGTCACCGGCAAGATGTGTGCAACTGAACCTGAGGCGTGAGAGGCAGCCAGCACTCAGGAGCCAGCTGTGGGTGCTGTGGATGCCCCTGTGACGGCGGTTTGCGGTGTCTTCAACTGATCATTTAAGCAGAATGTCTGGGTAATGTTTGCTACTGCAACAGGACAAAATACACTATGGTTGCCAATTCTTTTAAGAGAAAATGCTAACAGTAATTGCAACTCCTTAATGAAATATATAGGCTTACTAGTCACTAGTGAAAGATGTAGTTTAGATGAAATGTGGTTATTAATGAGGATGACATGTTGTAAGAATGTGTGTATTCAACTTTCGTTGTTTAGTAATATTAAGAATTAAGAACTCAAAATGTTTAACCTTATTAGAAACTCCCTTGGTTTTCCCCCTTGAGTGCTGGCCCGGCTCTGGGTGGAACCCAACAGGAGAATGAAATCAGATATTTCCGCTCAAAGAAAATTGTCAATTATTTTGGCCTGTTGACTTAGAGACTGGACCTGCTTGCAGCAATTTTGGATGTCTCGCCTATGGATGGACGCATCGCATAGGATTTCCAGTTTATGAGGAAGGGTACTCTAAATTCTTGCTGCATCCAGGGTTCCCCAGCAATTGTGGATCTGAATGTTAGTACCCTATTAAGTGTGCTACTCCATATTTTCCTTACTGTTTATTTTTGTAGTATTTAGTCACAATCCTTAATTATGGGTAGTGAAATTACCCTACTCTTTTTAACTAGTAATTGTAACTACTGTATTGTTTTTAGCCTTTTGTGGAATTATTTTAAGTATGAAGTTTGTCTAACCCTGAATTGATACAGCTCTCAAACAAGTCTTGCAGGTGCAGCTGCAAAACAAAGAAAGGGGAGATGTAGGAGGCATCGGCCTGTTAGCCCTACACAGCCTCTGAGAAACTGCTAGGTTTTGATGGAAAACAGGCCTTGGAAGATAGATAAGAAACTGTTAAGTTGTGCCAAGGTGGCAGGGAAAAACAACGGACAGCTGCAACACTGAACCGTGGAAAAGCACTAAACTGTGAGAAGTTACCGCCGCATAAACAGCGCCTGAACAAGAAGGTGATTGGTCTGCACAGCGCGTGTTAGAGTGGTCTTATGCTGATAGGAGAAAGGATTGATAGCTGTCTAACTGCTGATTTGCTAATTATGAAGTAAGAGCTTTGGCGAAAGCATAAGTATGTATTATTGTGAGAATAAAGCGTCTTTCCTTTTGCACTTCAGTGGAGAGTCCGTGCCTCAGTTGCCACACCTCTCCACAGGGCTGATTACTGCTGCAGGGTGGCTCCTGCGCAGGCTGTGTTGCCTCTCAAGGGTCACAGTGGTGTCGGCAGCAGCAGGACTTCGGGGTGCAGCTACCCTCGCTCCTCACCTGTAACATGGACCGACAGTGTTGACGCATTGCTGTCACTGCAGGTGGGGCAAGGGGGGAAGTAGTGAGCCAACCCAAGGTGAAACCAGCACTACAGTAACAGGAGGAACTGCCACACAGAAGAGGTGAATGGGGAGTCTGGGGAATTCACCATGGGTGAAGACTTTCAAAGACAGTGGCAGGGATGTGCTGGTTGAGGCTGCAGTTCTCAAGTAAGTATGTAAGGTCAGTGAAATGAAGGCCACTGGGGAAAGAGTAAAAGAGGGTGGTGATGGGGAAGGATTATAAAATAGACAGGGCTGTTGCGAGGTCCCTGCTGAGCAGCCCCATGCCTGATCAATGCAGCCTGGAGGAGGATAGACCACACATTCCCACCAGGCTTGCTTTTTTCCTGCAGGATTCCCACCTCACTCAATGAACAGGAAGAACAGTGTTTACTTATTGAATAGCTATTCATTATGTTGTTTCTTTCTCATTGTTCTGCATGAAGCTTGTACCTATACCTTGTTCACTGCAGTCTAGTTAGATCCCTTTAAAAAAGGTAAATATGAATTTTCTCATGGGCATGTGATGGTTACAAGGATATCTGTCTCTTCATTAATACTTGTCTTCACAAAACCTCTTTGAGGCAAGTGCTGTCTTCTCCTTACAGAAGTGGATTTAGAGCACAAGGGGAATAAATTTGGAATTAGTGTTGAGTGCTCAATTTAAGAAAATTGGAAGGTAATTCATCAGAGAATTCTGCATGATACTTCACTATGCACTGACTGACAGTCTTTCCTATTGGTGTGGGTAGCAGATCCAACTGCTGTGTACTTCCATGCATTGGGACCGTTAGTAGCTTTTATTCAGAAAAAGAGGCACTGAAATTCTGAACGGGTCTAAAATGATGTTTCAGTGGCCTGGTAAACATACCAGGGGACTTACAGAAAAGACAGGGATAGAACTGTATTCTCCAGCATACATGCAGCTGTGTTAACTGTGCAAAGCTATTCTTACTATTGCTGTAATCATCTGTCCTGCCCACTTCATGTTTCCTGGCTCACAACATTGTCCCTCACTACACAGCCCAGTTCAAATCCATAGTGAATTCTCTGAAACTGGAGCAAGGGCTGCATCACTGGCCGTATGCACAGAGAAGCTAAATTAAAGGTTTCAGGGGCAATGTTAGTTCCGTTAATCTTTATGTCTTTGACTTAGCCACTCTTTAAAAAACATAATTTCCCAATTTTATTAAAGATTCCCCAGATAAGTGTTTCTATCAGATAGCAATGCATTGACTCACTCATGTCATCAGCCTGTAGTTTCAGTCTCATGCACAAACTCTTCCCTGTGTCTCAGACTCCCTCCTCTTTTAGTTCCCTCAGTTTGTTCACAATATCCATTCCAGTTGTCTCTCCACCCTCAGGTTCTTGCCAGTAAGTTTCTCCTCTCTTTCCCAGTACCTTTGCCTCAGTAATTTGTCTAGCCACAATGCCCCATCACACAAACCATCTCTTCTGCCCATGATTTGTGGTTCCCCTCACACATACTCCTCAACAATTTCTGATCTTAGTTTTTCTCTGCTACAAGTAGCTCCTTACAAAACCTCCTTGTCAAGCCAGTCCCTCCTCTTCTTTTGCATCTTTCTTGCCACACCCTTTGTCCCAAACTTGCTTCTTCCTTGATAACAACTTCTCATGTACACAATCTTTATTTCCTATTCAACCTTCATTTTACAAAGTTAAACAAGATGTTCACCATTAAATACTAGTATCAGTGCAAGAAGGAAAGTTTATTAATAATCATGAGCAAAATTAAACTGGGAACTAGAAGGTGGCTTCTGGACATCCACGGAGTGAAACAGCCTTTCTGAGAGAAGTAAAAAGAGGTATCCTTGACTGTTTTCATCTGTAGCTGTAAGGAAGTATTATCATGCTCAGGGATAACAGTATCTTAGGAATTTTAGCTGTTAACCTCTAATAAATTCCTACTGAGCATACGTAAAAATAGATATTGCATAAGCTTATGAATTTTTCATCTTTAGGGGACTATTAATCAGGAAGGCAATAGGGGTATCCCTGATACAAAACCCTTGTCTCTGACAAATATCAAGTTGCTGCTTCAAACCAGATAAGGAGATCTCTCTGTCAAAATTGTCACTGTATATATTTTTAATGTAAGGAAAAGAATCTCATTTATTTGTTCCCAGCTTTGTTCAGGGTTGCAGAATCACAGAATTTGTGAAGTTGGAAGGGACCCCTGGAGATCGTCTAGTCCAAACTCCTTGTTTTGCTGAAATTCATGAGATTCCTGTCTGCCTATTTCTCCATCCTGTTGAGGTCTCTCTGAATGGCAGCACAGCCAGCTGGTGTATCAGCCATCCCTCCCAATTTGTATGGCTTGCAAACTTGCTGAGGGTGCACTCTGCTCCATCATCCAAGTCTTTAATGAAGAGGTTAAATGGTACTGGACCCTGTATTGACCCCTGGGGTCCAGCACTAGTGACTGGACTTCATGCCACTCATTGAAAGCCTCTGCACTTCTGAGCAGTTCAGTTTTCAACCCACCTCATCTTATCTAGGCCACAATTCATCAGTTTGTCTATGAGGATGTTATGGGAGACAGTGTTAAAAGCTTTTAGTAAAGTCAAGATAAACAACATCTACATCATTTTAGAAGGCCGTTAGGTTGTTCAGGCATGGTTTCTGATGACTACTCTCAATGACCCTCTTGTTCCTCATATGCTTCAAATGATTTTCATTTTGCTCCATCACCTTCTCAGAGATTGAGGTGAGGCTGACTGGCCTGTGGCTCCACAGACTCTTTTTGCCCTTCTTGAAGATGACATGAAACCCCTAGTTCCCATGGCTTTTCAAAGATTATTGAAAGTGGCCTCATAATGACTTTAGCCAGCTCCCTAAGCACTCATAGGGTGCATCTCATCAGGTCCCATGGACTGTGTGTCCAGTTTGTTTAAATGTTGCCTAACATGATCCTCAATTCTGACTGAATTATTGCAAGACATTCAGCCAAAAACTGAAGCCTTCACACTAAACACAGTTTGTCAAATTGCAACCAACTGGAATCTGGTGCTTTGGATGGGAGATGGTTTGTAATAAGTGATGCTATCAGTATGTGATGTGTGCGCATGTGCATTACAGTGTTCTTAACCCATTAAAGATGGTATTCAGTACATGTACCTTTAGCTACCTAATGGTTAAATATGTAATTAAGAAATAGTTGTTTACATTCCCTCTATGGAGAAAGACAGGCATCTCCAGTTGATTCATCCCACTTATTTTGGATTAATTCTACCCTTGGTGTCCTAGGGAATGACAATTTAGTATCTCTTAATTCTCTAAATAATATACTATGTCTTTAAGGGTCAATTCTACCCAATTAAACTTCAAACACAAAATACTCTTTGGTTTTAATGAGAGCAAGATTTCAGTATACATAAATATTTTTTTCTAGCTGCATTGTCAAAGGCTAAAATTCTTCCTTGTTTAGATGAGGGACATGGATTAGGAATAAGGCACAAGTTCTTTCTGTAAGTTTCTCAGTCAGGTGTAGAACAAGGTGAAAAGCTATGAATCTGAAAGGTGGAATAAATGCTATCACAGCTTAATAGACAGCACCTACCTTTCTGACACTGACAATGTAGTGCTTATAAGACATCAGAATTTGCTGTGAACTAGATCATGACAATGGGACACTAAAGAGCAGTCCACCAAGTCCATCTAGAAGATGGCCTAAAGTTTCATTTATCTTCTTGGATACATTTTGCTGGGACTTCCACAACACTGCAGAAATGTGAAATTTTTTTCTCCTGTTCCTGCAGAGATCCTATGTTTGTAGCTGTTCCCCAGGCCTCTCAGGAAGCAGTAGAAGTGTGCCAGCACATTTCCCATCTAAGAAGATAAAATGCTGGGTGCCAAATCTTGAGATGATATGTGCTTTCCTGCAGAGCTGATCCTTGCAAAATTTACCAGTAGATCCAACTAACCTGAATGGTCCTGGCATAGAGGAAAAATTGATGAGGCATGAGCTGTATCAACTTCAGAAAAAAATCCTATCAGACAGTGGACATCTGGACATCATTTCTTCCCTACTTTTTCTTTGCTGGTGTTGTATTTTCAACTGTATCATGTCTGCTGCATATTTAGACAACCCACATGTTGGCTAAACTGACCAATTGAGGTCTCATGTGGTCCTACATGATCCCTTACAGAGAGGACTTCAAGAAGTTATATAGGTGTATTTAGCTTTTTGTTTAAAAGACAAATAAGCACTACCAACAAGACTGCACTCCAGGGCATGTAAGTGTGTCTCAGTGGCTTTGCTGGAAAATAAATTGGTTGTAAAATAATTGAACAAGAAGTAATGCATGGAGAACTTTTCAACAGTTATCTGTCAAAAATCCCTACTCTCCCTCCCCCACAAAGCTAAGTGGGGCATGGATTGTCACACAGAGGAGTTTCAAATAAATTTTTGTATGAAAGATACTGTATATATCTTTTGGAAAGTATAGCTCCATACCATTGTGACTAAATGAACAAAGAAACAAACATACTGTCTGAGGACCACAATAAAAACAAAATAATGGACATTTTACTTAAGCCTGCACATCACAGCTTCTTCACAATTTAATAATTCTGAAATACTGCATTAGTTATTATACTATACTGTATTAGCTACTGTTCTAATTACTTATGGAGAAATATTTTCTCTTTTGTAGGAAATATGGAAGATTTCTTATGATAATATGGTGTTGTTTTATTATCTAGGTTTTCAAATTACTTCCATGGTGATGTTTTAGGTATTTAATGTTGTTTTATTGATATCTTCATGAAACCATGTCTGAACTGTATATATCACAGAATCACAGGATCGTCTAGGTTGGAAAAGACCTTGAAGATCATCCAGTCCAACCATTAACCTAACCCTGACAGTTCCCAACTATACCAGATCCCTCAGCGCTATGTCAATCCAACTCTTAAACCCCTCCAGGGATGGGGACTCCACCACCTCCCTGGGCAGCCCATTCCAACTCCTAAAAACCCGTTCTGTAAAGAAATGCTTCCTAATACTCAGTCTAAATCTTTCCTGGTGCAACTTGAGGCCATTATCTCTTGTCCTATCGCTTATTACTTGGTTAAAGAGACTCATCCCCGGCTCTCTGCAACCTCCTTTCAGGTAGCTGTAGAGGGCAATGAGGTCTCCCCTCAGCCTCCTCTTCTCCAGACTAAACACCCCCAGTTCCCTCAGCCGCTCCCCGTACGACCTGTGCTCCAGACCCTGCACCAGCTCCATTGCCCTTCTCTGGACACGCTCGAGTCATTCAATGTCCTTTTTGTAGTGAGGGGCCCAAAACTGAACACAGGAATCGAGGGGCGGCCTCACCAGTGCCGAGTACAGGGGTCAGATCCCTTCCCTGTCCCTGCTGGCCATGCTATTCCTGACACAAGCCAGGATGGCATTGGCCTTCTTGGCCACCTGGGCACACTGCTGGCTCCTGTTCAGCCAGCTGTCAATCAGCACCCCCAGGTCCCTCTCTGACTGGCAGCTCTCCAGCCACTCCTCCCCAAGCCTGTAGCGCTGCTGGGGGTTGTTGTGGCCCAAGGGCAGCCCCCGGCATTTGGCCTTATCGAAACTCCTCCAGTTGGCCTCAGCCCATGGCTCCAGCCTGTCCAGGTCTCTCTGCAGAGCCTCCCTGCCCTCGAGCACATCAACACTCCCACCCAACTGGGTGTCATCTGCAAACTGACTGAGGGTGCACTCGATCCCCTTGTCTAGATCATCAATAAAGAGGTTAAACAGGAGTGGCCACAAAACCCAGCCCTGGGGACACCACTCGTGACCGGCCGCCAACTGGATTTAACTCCATTCACCACAACTCTTTGGGCCCGGCCATCCAGACAGTTTTTTACCCAGCAAAGCGTGTGCCCATCCAAGCCACGAGCAGCCAGTTTCACCAGGAGAATGCTGTGGGAAACGGTGTCAAAGGCCTTGCTAAAGTCAAGGTAGACAACATCCACAGCCTTTCCCTCATCCAATAAACAGGTCGCCCTGTCATAGCAAGAGATCAGGTTTGTCAAGCAGGACCTGCCTTTCATAAACCCATGCTGACTGGGCCTGATCATCTGGTTGTCCATTATATGACTTAATGGCACCCAAGATGACCTACTCCATGACCTTCCCTGGCACTGAGATCAGACTAACAGTTCTGTAGTTTCTTGGATCGTCCTTTCTGCCTTTCTTGTAGATGGGTGTCACATTTGCTACCCTACAGTCCAGTGGGACCTCCCCAGTTAGCCATGATTTCAGGTAAATCATGGAAAGCGGCTTGGCGAGCACATCTGCCAACTCTGTGAGAACCCTTGGGTGTAACCCATCTGGTCCCACAGACTTGTGTGCATCCAAGTGGTGCAGCAGGTCTCTGACCACCTCCTCTTCAACTGTGCTAACCTCAATCTGCTTCCCCTCCCCATCTCCCAGCTCATGAGGCTGGGTGTCCAGGGAACAGCCAGTTCCACTGCTAAAGACTGAGGCAAAGTAGGCATTGAGCACCTCAGCCTTTTCCTCATCCTTAGTTACCATGTTTCCCTCTGCATCCAGTAAAGGAGGGAGATTTTCCCTAATCCTCCTTTTGCTGTTAATGAATTCATAGAAACATTTTTTGTTATCCTTAACAGCTGTGGACAAGTTGAGCTCTAGCTGTGCTTTGGTTCTCCTAATGTTCTCCCTGCATAACTTCACTACATCTTTATAGTCTTCATGAGAGACCTGGCCCCTCTTCCAAAGGCAAAAGATACTCCTTTTGGTCTTGCAATCCAGCCAAAGGTCCCTGTTTAGCCAGGACAGTCTCCTTCCCAATCTGCTTGTTCTTCGGCACACAGGAACAGCTGGCTCCTGTGTCTTTAAGACCTCTCTTGAAGTATGTCCAGCCTTCCTGGACTCCCATTTCCTTCAAGGCAGCCTCCCAAGGGATTTCATTAATCAGTCTTTTGAACAGGTCAAATTTAGCCCGCCGGAAGTCTAAGGTGGCAGTTTTACCTAACCCCTCTCTTTGTTTCTCCAAGGATTGAAAACTCAGTCATCTCATGATCACATATAATACCATATAATGGCAGTCATATATAAGCACACCCTTCTTCTCACTGTTCTCCCTTCAGCAAACCATTGAGGTCTGAGGTTTATGTGAGACTGTATCATTTTATTGCCAAAGTGACTAAGTCTTTCTTCACTGTGCCCTGTGCTCTTGCTTTTCTTTCTTTTGATAAATAATACAGCAAATGCTGACAGAAGAAAATTTAGGGTCAGTTCAGGAAAATTCCCTAGTTGCATGAAAGGACTCTGGGATACACTTGACATGAGGAATTTCTTTGATGATATAAAGTTACTGGCACAGGGTCATTGACAGGTGTGTTTGGGATGAATGTGGCCAGAATGATACCTCACTTTACAAATTACTTGGACTTGCCTTTTCCAGTTGCGTAGAACTGATCCCATATTAAAGAACTTCAGCTATTTCATCATGGATGCAGCTGAGAGTCTGGCCCGATAAATCTAATCTTTCTAATCAGATAATCTGATAAATGTCCTTGCTGGAAGTGCAGGAGAATGCTGGGTGGAAGGGAACAACTGGAATCCTTTTAAAGTCTAATTGCCTCATGTACGCCACTATTTTCATTTATGATAGAGCCAACAATTGGACAGGACGTGTAGTGTGTAGGCCACCTTTTAACATTAGTTTAGCCCTGCCAGGAAAGGAAAGGAGGGTCATTAATCCTTGACTGTATTTATGTGCATAGCACCCTGCAATCATAATACAAGACTGCTCACCATTAATCTAACTTTGCTAATTGGGAGGAGTTCAGCAGACATGTCTCTGAGGTCCAGCTGGTATCCAATTTCCAGCAGAGTTTGCTGAGTAACATGAAGGTCAAGTAACTTCCCCAAGGTTACACCATAAGTGGCTCAACTGGGATTAGGACCCAGATTGCCCTTGCTCCTAATCTTTTGCCTTATTAATCACTGTAGTCTCTTTCTACAAATACCTAACAAGTTAATATATGTAGATTTGCAAACACAATGTTATGGGAAAACTCACTTAATTTGGGGGAATAGATTTCATGAGAAAGCACATAATGAAATAGCATTAGCAAAGCTAATTCATAACTGAAATGGAAAATAATTAAGGCTGGATTTTGCTTATGGGAGCTACTATTTTAATGACAGTGTTACACTTCTCTTTTTGATCTCTTATTTCTCAAAACTGTGCATATCTAGCCACTCTCCCTTATCAACTGTCAATACATACGCTATCAAGGAGCATGTTATTTCCTGAACTTTTTTGAGCCTGTATTTACCTTTATTATAACTCAGAGAAACTGGCTGACTGGCAATGCAATCAATAACAAGATGGCTGGGACATGGTTTATTTGTCCTTTTGTAAAACTGATGCAAATACTGCAGCATTTAGGATTATAAAATTGTTAGAATGTAGTTGTTTTACTCATCTATTGTGTAGGAAGGGGTGCTCCATCTTTAAGAGGAAAACCAGCAACAGAGTTTTTAGGATGAGGAAACCCTCTGATTCTCCATATCTCTAACTGAAAACCATGGTCAGTGTTATGGAGCATGAAACAGTTTATAGTGCCAGCTGGTTTTAATTAACGGCTTAGTTTCCCCAAAACAAAGACACTTCATTACACGCCAACAAGCATGTTCACACCAGTAGTCTGCTCTGTTTCTGTAACAGGAATGGGTACAATGAGCATGTCTGGAGAACTGCTTGAAAAGCCTCGTGGGGCACAGAACTAAAATAATAGCTAACACATCTCACATGGATTAAGGAGCCAGAAAAACAAAAATGTCTTTATTTAGCCTGTTGTTAAACTACATCAACATAGTGTAACTGATCTCCTGCCATTAGGCAGTGAAATCCAAAGCCATGGGGCACAATTAAAAGGCAACTTGGCACCTGCTGTCTCAAATACATCTTTTGAAATAGCTAGAAAGAGACTGTGTCTTATCAAGGGATTGAGCATGGTATATGAAGGGTTTTCCATTGTGTGGTCCTACTTCAAATTTAGCCTAGTACTATATGGCCTGGACTCCTATATAAAGGGAGTTTGAGTTCTATCTCCACCCTTCAAAAGCTACCACCTGATAAGAATCTCAAGAAAAGTGCTGAAGATGAATGAATATGGAAGTGGGACTCATTTGCAGTGTGATTACAGATGATTAAATGCAATGACATAGTTGTGGGGCTACACAGAGAAACTTCTGCCAGACCTGAAGTGCAGTAGATCTCCTAGCTAAAGATTGAAAATGCCAGATGATGGAAAATTTAAGAATTGTCAACTATATATTAAACCAACAGATTATTAGGTTTTTAGTGTAGTAATAATGCTTTAAAAATAATTTGAAACCTCATAGGGAGACAAACAGATCAAAATTGGATAAAATTGGAGAGATGTCTAATGATACTATGATGAGATATTGGATCAGCTGGAGACTTTTTCAGAGTGATTTCTAGAAGACTCAGCTAAAATTCAGCATGTGGTGATATAAAAAATGGACAAAAAAGTGCAAAGGTATCTCAGTAAAAGAAAATAATTTAGCCAGACTCTCCCATTAGATTCAAGGCTGGTAGGATTTTTGTTAGGAGAAGTTTATCAGCAGTGACTGGAATGGAAGTTATCATTCAAGCAGCAGGGAGGAAACAAGTTGTGTCCAATTCAGCACAGTTATTTCCACAGAATTCAACAGGAAGCAAACACTCATACCTGAATCTTGTTTACTTTTCCCATTAGATTTTGCTTTGAAGTGTATGTATGTATCTAAGTTTAAAATGCAGTAAATCACATTGATATTCCTGAGAAAAATATGTTGTGTTAGAAATGTCGCCCAGTGCTTGAAAAAGAAACTCAAGAATTTCCTAATAGATATCAAAGAAGGTAAAAAGCTGCCTGTAGAGTAAGACAAAGAAATAATTTAAGCTTATATTAGCATCCTTTGCAGAACAAATTAATCTTATATAGAATTAATTTTTTTAGGACCTCATGAGTATACACCTTCACTCCAACTGATGGATAAACTAAAGCAGAGAGGTTAAACAACCTGACCTGAAGTGTGCAGGTATGGACATGCGCGCCTAGGTGGTAAAAATGTATGAGAGGGTTCTACTGACAGGTACCCATAATTATTAGAAATTCAAAAATGGACAGAAGTTATGGTGTTGCAGAACATATAATGCTGTGTCTATGTTATGGCATGGAACAACTCGATGATTTTAAATATATCAGCTTCTGAAAGGGAAAATAGCATTAGCCTTGCTAAAGGAAACAAGACCAGTACTCAGGATGTATTTTGTAATGTTGCATCAGAAAGACAGTATGTGCAATGGTGTGTGGTTTCTAGTTTGTTTGCCACCAAGAGTAAAATCTTCCCCATTTTGAAAAAGGCTCAAGGATTGTCTTCTTTTCTCAGCACCTCTGTGCATTAACAGATTAATGCAATTTGCCTGGATGCAAACTTTTCTGGGTTTGCCAGTCCCTCTTGTCTCATCTGGGCAATTGTGTTCCAGCTCACTGCTCACATGTTGCTTCACTACTGATAAAAAGGGTGTTGGGGTCCTTCATTAGTATCTGCTGATGGAGAAGATGTTCATGTCATGCAACATATACTGCGAGCTCAGCTGTCCATCATGAAAGCTGCAAAGTCAAGATTTCTCCCACAGTCAGTTCAGGCATCTCTCTCTTAGTCATCTGGCCATAACTAGTTTTCCAAAGGGTAATGGCCTCACCTCCAAGCCAGCTGATTGGTGTAACCTGTCTTGATGTATGGGCGGTGGTACAGGATGTTACGGGTGGCTTAATGCCTTTTAGTTGTAATTGTGCTCTAGATTCCTGCTCTCGAGTATTGGTTCCTGCCTAAAATTCTGATCCAGTTTTCTGCTTTTTAGACCTTGTCCTAGTTCCTCTTCCCACTGAGTGCTAGTTCCTAATCCTGTTCAGTCTTGGTTCTCAGCTCTTACCTCTTTCTTCTCCAGCCCTAGTTTCTGCTTTAAGTTATCTTGTCTGACCTTGTTTCATCTATGGCTGCTCCCGATGCTGAAGATACTGGCATATACTGAGAGTAAAATTATAACGGGCCAAATCTGATTTTCACTTAACCATGCAAACTTTAGTTTTCATGAGAGTAAAACATACTCTGAGGACAGTGGTTTTAGTACTGTCTAAGCAAGAAACAGATATGTAGAAATTCTAGTTCTGGCACCAAGGCAAGCTACTTAGGATGGTGAATCTCATCTTTGAGCAGATTATTACTAATTGAATTACATACGGTAGAGTCATAAATACAGTGATAAACTTTTCAAAATTTTTGTTTACACATTTCTAAGAATGTCTCTTCCATCTGCTGTCTGACAACACTCCCCCATGCCCAAATGACAATAAAAAAGTTTCTTACTTCACATAATGGGAAGGCAGAGATACTTTCCCCACAAGTTTCAAAAGAAGACTCAGTACTCCTAAGAATGTTCCCTTACTTGTACTACAGGCTCTGCAAGTGATCAGAAATTGTATTTGAAAAAGCTATGCTGAGAATAAGTGTATATAGGATATCCAGTTATAGCAGCACCTCTTAACTGGATGTGTCCATCTGGTACATGTATTAAAATAATTAACTAGGGGAACTGATGTATGCAGTCTATATAGCAGAGCATCATCGGGCCAAAAGCAGATTCCAACAGATCTGTAGAAGAGGAGGGCAAATGCTGCTATTTTCCCAGCTTGCTCTTCCAGTGCACAGCAATCTGAGGCCCAGCGTCAACTTGATTCAGAGGTTGTACCTTTCATTTTAATGATTTGATTTTTCTTCTGTGAATTTGTCTCCTAGCTTTTCAAATTCATGTAAATTCTTGGTATCCTTCACTTCTTGTGAGAGTATGTTCCCTGATTTAACATTTAATTGCATACAGCGCCCCATTTATTTGTTCTGAACTTGCCTCTTGATAACTTAATTTTATGCCCTCTAATTCCTTTATTAATGGTGAGCAGTCACCCTTTGCTCATCTGCTTCATATCACTTCTATTGTATCAGCTCTTAAGCTCTCCCTTCTTGTGGCTGAAGAGTCTGGAGTTTCTTCATTCTTGTACTAAAATGATTCCATGCATTTGAATTCCTTCCTTGTAACCCTCCTGGCTTTGTGATATCCAGACTGAGAATGGGAAGTCAGAACTGAATATGGTATGGAAGATACATCCATAGCAAGGATTTAGGTAGCAGCACTGTGGTGTTTACTGTTTTGTTCTCTAATTCTTTTCTACTGGTTCTTAACATTCTATTTACTTTTACAATTATTACTGAGCATACAGACACTCTTTTCATATAAATGTCGATGACACCTCAAAGATACTTTTTCTGGGTGTATTAGCCATTTTGGAGCCCATAATTTTCCATACAAAATTTCTATTGCTCTTCTGGCTATTGTACTGAGTTTCATCTTCCATTTTATTGCCCAGTTCTTCAGCACCACGAACACTGTCTACAGCTCTCTGCAAAGAATTGTGACTTGAAAAACTTATTGTCATCATCAAACTTCGGCACTTTGGCTATTTCACCCTTCCACTCCATGAATATATTGAGCAGTGCTGGCCTTAACAGAGAATTTTGTGGGACTTTCTGGTAACTTCCAAGAAAATCAACTTTAATTCCAAAATGCTATACAATAAATCCATATATTCATGTATTCTATGCTTTAGAGTTTCTCTCAGTTTGGTCTGTATGGACTTAAGACTTATTAGTTAATAGCCCTTTGGTTCATCTAATAAATCTCAAAAATTCGAGTCCCATATGCCATTTTTTATTCATTTGGCACCGCATCAATTTTAAGTGAAAAGCTACACCTCAGATATAATTGTGTAGCCATTTTCTTCTTTATTGCATCAGAACCCCTGGCTCTGGTCTTACTGACTTTGCTACCATTCATTTTGTTGTTCTATAACCTTTTCTACCGACACTTTGAGACAATTTAAGACAGTATATATTCCATAAAGAAGAGTTCTAATGCAGAAAACCTCGACAAGTCTGTTCTTACAGATGCAAATAATTCTTTTTGGTTTCCTCTCATGGTTTGATCTTCTGAGTGCTTTTTTTTTATACCTTGCTCATCTTTTGGCTGTACAGATTTTCTGAAAGAGTTCCTGTTTCTGATATTTTTCTTATGATGTGGGCTAAGTAATTCCTTATTTATATCAGATAAAATTCTGAATCACTTTCTGAGTTTTAGTAACATTAAGTAAAACTTAATCCCATGCATTTGTCTATTTCAGCATTTAATATATTTATTAAACATATACTTCATAAAATGTAGTTAATTGATATTTCTTTCCTGGCTTGCCTGTAATCAGATTATAAATGATATTTTTATGTACTGCTTGGCAGATACAGCTACTACTTATCCAGAACAGCTCAAATGAGTATCTTTTTTTCCGGAAAACAGCAAGTTCTGAATATGTTCATGAAAAGTATATAAAAAAATATGTCTATCTTTGTGGTACAGCTGCGTGGGCAATATCACAGGTAGAAGAGGCTGGAAATCCATGGAGGTAGGAACCAGGGATTAAACATATTTAGATGAAGGAAAATTGTGTTTAGGAATTGATAGACCTTACTTAGCCTTGGCAGGCAAACTGCCTAGGAGGATAGTCTTTGAACTAAAAGCAAAAAAGAACTGAGATGCCTCTGATATTTCTTTTAAGAATATCTGGTTCATAGGAGTTAGAAAAGATCTGTTGTGACACCAACAAAAAGCCTGAGTCAAGTAATCTTACTGCTAGATTGTTTCAAATTCTTGTAATGACTTGTAAATAGAAAGTGTAATCTTACAGATAACATAGTATAAATGGAGAGTTCAAAGAAATTCTATTCTATTCTGTTCCATACCGCTTCATTCATTAAAGGTGCTAACTTGACTTTCTGTATTTTTTTTTTTTACTGATGTATTCTTACATAAAAGCTTTTTGGTGGGGCCTTTTGAGTTCATTCTTCAAATCTATTATTTCCATACTGATCTGCTGACAAAAAGCTCCAAAGTGTGCTTGTCACTAAAATAAATAATACATTGGCTAGGCAGAGTTCATTTATTTCATGAAGTACAGTGTACTTGAAGCAATGCTTATATGAATGAGCTGCTTCATGACTGTAAGAGAAGTTCCATATTTCTTTCTCTAAGATAAAACATCAGTACACTGTGAAAATAAGAAAATTGTCTTCTTAAGAGAAACTGGTTCCTGATATGCTAGATTGTTGGCTTCGATGGTTACGTATTTTACAATGTATGGTTGACTATATGTCACTGTAAGTGACGTAAAATAAACATCTTAATTCTGGGTCCGTATTTTTTTAATGATAAATAGCATTTTTTTGTTTCATTGGTTAAAATGGTAGGAAAGCATAATGATAAGGCTTCCCTTTCACAAGATATTACCTTTTAAACATATAAATATTAATGCTGGCACCTAATGGTTTCATTATTAATATCTGAACATCACTGAATTCTCATTATGGACTTACCTGCACATATATAGTAGTATTGCAATAGTGAAAGAAGTCAATAATTTAACTTTCTTTTTGGATCTCACAGTGCCAATCAGTCTTGGAGCTATCTAAACCATAACTGTTAAAACTGCAGCAACAGAAGTTCAAATGAAAACAACAACAGCATTGGTAATGTCTGTAGAAAGAGAAATTAATTTAAATTCATGTCAGATTGAACAAAAAATGGGATAGAACCAAGACTAAAATTTGTCATAGATCAAAAAACATTTTGAGATTTGTCTATTTTTCCTACATGTACCAACAAATGGGAAAAAATCACAAATGTGAAAATTTAATTGACATAATGTTTTCACTTTTAGTCAGGTTTTTCCACTTTATAATTAAAATATGAAACACACTAGCAGTAACACTTCATTATTGTTTCTAACTCAGAAAAAAGCTCTTCTGTGTCTGTGATCAAATTCAGTGATTTCAGGCAAAAGCATGAGCAACTTCACATTAAAAAGAAGTGCTTTTCTTTAAAAAATGAAGAGTTCCTCAGCATCATTTGGTCATCCGTGCTTGGTATTTGCCTTAGCATAGACTTCTGAAAATACAATTATCTTCTTTTTTTCCCCCCCCCGAGTATTTCTGAGAAAATCCTTAAGTCAGTCCCGATTATTTGGTGTGGATTTATTTCTGATATAAGTAATTTCTGATAGTCCAGCAGATTATACAATAAATTGATTCAATCCACCCCGCTATCCATAAATAAGATGGGTACCTCAATGAAACCAGGGGTGCAGTATTCCTGTTGTTTGTGAGACACCCATGTATGTGAGTGTCCTGGTTCAGCTAGGATAGGGTTAAGTTTCCCCAGCAGTGGGGAGGGAGGTCTAGCCGGGCTATTCATATACCATGCTGACATCAGGTCCAGGCGCCCAAGTGCGAGAAGAGCGAGAGACATTTTTTGTTCTGCATTGGTATCCTTCACTGCTGTATCCGTGCAGTATATCTCTTGTTCTGTTCATTGTTAATACTGTTATTGTTATCGTTGTTGTTTGGCTTGTTGTTGTTGCACTGTTGTATTAAATTTTTCCTTATCTCAACCCCAGGGTTTGTATCTCACTCCCTGCCCCGTCCGGTTTGAGGGTGGGGAAGGGACAGCGACAACGTGGTCTCGGGTCCCGGCAGGGCCTAAACCACCACACTGAGGAAAGCATTGAGTTTAGAATTTTAAACCATCACATATACAGAACTAAGAGCAACGATAATAAAAGTCACATTATGAAGGCTACTTATTTGCACTTCATTGCACTACCAATTTATAACAGACTAACACTAATGACATATGTAATAGGAAGTCCTGTAATTGTCTCCTATTTCAGATGCAAGAGTAATGTGACGTAATGCACACTGGGACGGTGCAAATACCTTTAAAGCTTCCAAAATACTACAAAGCTTACATATGTTTCTGGAGACAAAAGCCAAGGCTCAGGAAAAAAATCTGACTGCAGATGTCAGAGCAGTTTTTGGGGACGAAAAGTAAAAAGTGCTGTGGGATATTTCATGTTTCACAGAACATAGACTGTCTTGTGGTGGAACATCTTTTTCACAGGATCTCACATAGAAAAGTGGACCAAATGCAATTTATCTTCTGAAAAAGAATAAAGGACTGGAGTATTATGTGGATTCAGTCCTTGATTTTAAGAATTTGGTAATTTAACAGTGATGTGTACAGACGGTGCCTATCCAGGTGCATCATGAGTGACCTGTCTTCTGGAAAAAAATACAAAGATATTCTAGTCCTCAAGCAGCATTCATTGATCCCTGAAAGATCCTTGAAACAGAACAGTGCCACTTTAAACAAATCATATTCTAGGGATAATAAGAAAGTACTTAAAAATATCTAAGTTTGCATTCATGTGCTCCATCACATTCCATGCCTGATGCCACAAGGTTCAACTGCCAGCATCAGGATACTCAGAAAAGTCATGTGCTCTCCAGTTCTGTGCACTCACTTCTGAACCACTTGAGAAGACTTTGGCCTTACTTAGATTTCCTTGATGGCTTTCAGTTTAGTTTCTACTCTGATCATGGTAGGATGGCAGCTGTTGCATTCCTTAGTCCTCTCTTCAGCAGTGAGCAGGTGGAATCAAAAAGATCTTTGAGGCAGCCTCTCATGTCATAGTTTATAAGGTGTTCCTAGTACTCCTGCAAAATGGGAAAATTGTAGACTTTTACTTAGAAATTTTGGGAAGCATTTTTGTGGATGCTGACTCTCATGACTAAAGAGCTCCTTCATGAATTCTGGGAGAAGCTACTGTTTGGTGTGCTTGCCCATTGTTTTCATTTTTCATTGGATTGCCATTTTTCTTTTTCCCACATATTCCTATACAAATATTAATTTCAACATGAATTTATTGTTAGAATGGTGTGTTTTGATGGCATCATTTTGGATTCCTCCTGTGCTATAGATGTTAGCCTTTCTTTCTTTCTTTCTTTCTTTCTTTCTTTCTTTCTTTCTTTCTTTCTTTCTTTCTTTCTTTCTTTCTTTCGGCGTTACCTCACAGGTTTTCATTTTTTCTCTTGTGTTTGACATCCATGTGTTCTAAATCTGAATTATGAGGTGATAAAATACAGGTATTTGTTTCTATCTTTAGGTGCAAATTTGTTGGGATGAATAGTTGACAAAGCATGTGGATTTTAATTTCAGATTAGGAATACTCGCATTTTAACATGAATTTGATACTGTAGCTGCTTGTTAAACTGATGATTTTAATGGATAATTCTTTTCTGTTATCTTTTCTGACTTCAGGGCTGCAGTCAGAACTATGCCATTTGTCTCTTTTTCTTCAGTTGTAGTTAGTTTTCAGATCCTCCAAAACACTATGGGTACATACGTACAATCTCCACTTCTGACTGATACAGAGAAATTATTACTTGTTTTGAGATTTATTTACTTATAGAAAACTGCTTAGCAACTTATTTACTTACTTATAGCAAGTTACAGTATTTTTTAAAATATTGCCAAGAATCCTGCTTGCCCAGACTGTTCTGCGGAATTTTACCAAGGACTACTGTGTTCATCAAAACAAAGCAGTTCACTGTGAAAATCTACCAAGGATTACAACGTTCAGCAAAATATTATACTTTTGTCCTTGAGGAACAGGTGGCTCTAACTAGTTGGAATTTGCTAATGAGTAAAGATAGCCATATACGAATGGTAGAAGTTCTATTGGTTCTTTTAGATAAGATAGAAAGTAAACCGGCTGAAAAACACTCTTGTTATTCAAGAAATTGGCCAAGGGAATCTGCAGATGCTCCGGGGAAAAAACAAAGTGAGAAAGACTGCGAGCCTTCCTCCCAAAGACCCCTGAAGACACCACCAGGAGGCAATGCGCACGTGCAAAGATGACATGAACTGCTGACACCATGCTTTCT
Organism: Athene noctua; assembly: GCF_965140245.1. Lineage (NCBI taxonomy): Eukaryota > Metazoa > Chordata > Aves > Strigiformes > Strigidae > Athene > Athene noctua. The sequence goes on from NC_134041.1 coordinate 50,035,543, forward strand.
AACTAACCCAGCCTTACTCATGCATGTGTATGTTTGTGTTATGTAATCCAATGAATATGGATATCCACACTCTATCAGTTTTTGGTAAAATGTGCGGTGGGTGTGCAAGCTTTGTGGAGAGATCCCATTGCACCCCAGCGCCGGAGTAAACATACCTGCTGTATAACTCTATTTGAGTTGTAGAGTCTTTTTTCCGCAAATCATGACCACTTAGAAAAATGTAATGAGTCAGAAGCCAGAAGAATAATTTGAGGATCTGCATGCAAACCAGTATATTTTGCTGCTTGCTTTTGGCACAGATTGTTTCATTCGGGTGTAGTAGAACTATAAATGATATAATTCTATTTGTGAAGATATTATTTAGGGCCAAAAAACCCACCCCAAAATGGCTTCTATTAATTTTATTTTACAGTTCAGGACACGAGGGAAATAAGTAAGTTTGAAAGAGGAATTAAAAGTATGTTCATGTTTAATGGATCCTTGTTACATGCACATACACACTCAAAGACAGCAACATTCCTCGGTCTCGAATTTTATCACAAGTAAAAAGTGTATTTTTTAATCTTTGTTGCAGCTATTAAGATGTGACAGGGTTTCAGGAGAAAAAATTAGCTGAATTGCTCAGGAGTTAGTTTAAGCTTTTTCCTTTGGGAACTTAAAACTTTCTCCTCTATGCTTTTGATTTTTGAATGGTATTTTCTAAGTGGAGAGAGGCTTTCTTTTCCAGCGACCTCTTCATTCATGATTCATTTTTACAGTCTATTTCTGCCATGGGTGTTTGCCCTTTCTTGGCCATGGTACATCTGGATCTCCTACTTCACATGTGCTTTCATACTCAGGTGATCCTACTTTTGGCGATCTTCCACACGCATTAAAACTTAGCACAAAAGTAAAAAGCATGCTACACTAACAAGCATTTATCCCTCTTTTAAGGAGCAATGATATTGCATCTCTAACAAAGCAAATATTTGTTGTGCTTTTCAGCTTTTTGTGTTGAGCATATGAAAACAGATCAACGGCTCTTATCCCTTCTTAACATTCCGAATGCTTTCACTGCTGCAATCTTCTACAGCTACCCCCTATACATTGTGTCTCCGCAGCTCCTCGAATCCTTATCTAGGGCAGACCACAAACAGCCTAGACAAGAACCTTCATTTCTGGGTGTTTTCTGATGGGGCATCAGCTCTCCCTGCCCGGTGCCATTACCGGCCACCGAACCGCGCACACCCTTGGGCAGAGCTAACGCAAAACCCCTGCAAGGTAACGACGGGCCGGCGGCACCCGGGGCCGTGCCATGTGGCCAAGGCCCACCGCAGCAGTCGGCCTTCGGCCGGCGGGAGGCCGCGGCGGCCCGGGGAAGGGGTGCGGGAGGCCTCGGCCCTCCCGCCGGGCGGCCCGGCACTGTGCTTCCCTCTCACCCCCAGCGCCCGCGGCCCCATCCAGGGATGGGCAGAGCAAGGAAGAGGAGGAGGGCGGCGTGGGCTGTCGTGCGCCGCCGCCTCGCCGCCCCCCGCCCGAGGGCCGGCCCCGCGGGGCCACCGCCCGTCCCGCCGGGGGGCGGCGGCGCCCCACCCCTCCCCCCACCCCCAGCACTCCCCGCCCTGGGCCTCGTCGGCCGCCGTCCGTCTCCCCAGGTGAACGCGTATCCCTCCGCTGCGGCCGCCCCCACCGCCGGGCTCGCAGCCCCACAGTCCCCGGATGGAAACTGTTATGGCCGCCGACGGCGACCGGCCGGGCTATGGAGAGGGGCGAGGTAACTCCGCGAGGGGCGCCGGGCGGGGCAGGGGGGGCCGGCGCGGGGCGGCGCGGCGCGGGCTGCGGCGGAGAGGCGCGGGCAGGAGGTGACGAGCCGCGGCGGAGCAGGAAGCCGCCCCGTGGTAGGGCTGAGCCGTTAAATAGTCCGCGCCCCCCGCCCCCTCCGGCCGCGGGAAGTTCGCGGCGTGCTCGGGGCTGGCAGCGGCGTGGCCGGGGACGGCGGGCGGCGCCCGGCCGGGGCGGGGAGCGGGCGAGAATGCTTCATGGCCGGCTCCGGGGCCAGCCGTGGCGCCGTATCCCTCCGCCAGGCTACGCGGGGCCAGGCGAGGCGTCGCGGGCAGCGCGGCGCCCCCCGGGGCCCTGTGGGCGCCCTCCGGCGGGCGGCCCGGCGGGGCGGGGGCAGCGCTGCCCGCCGGGGCTGCCTCGGGAGCCGCGTAGCTCCCAAGGAGGAGCTGGGGAGGGGAGGTGCCCCACTCGCCCCCACCCCACTTTCGGGGAGCGCCCTCCGCTGCCGCCGCGGTTGGGTGGAGCCCGCGGCGCGGCCCTGAGGGGGGTGGCAGCGCCGGTGGCTCCCCCGCCGGGCCGGCGGCACCGGGTGCTTCGTGTTTTGTCCCTGCTCTCCCCTGCCTCCGCGTCCCGGGGCCGGGGGGACAGCCGGCGCCCGCGCCCTGCTCCCCGGCAGCGCCCTGTGGGAACGCTGCTCGCTGCCGGCGTGGCCGGGAGCCCCGGGCGGGGAGACGGGGAGCGTCCCCTCGACATCGCAAGTGCGGGCTGAGAAAGTGGTTGCAGGTACGTTGGCGGTGGCCGTGTATCGCTGGAACCTTCAACTGCTGTTTTCGTAAATGGCAAGTTTGCAGTGTGGCAGCGATGTCTGCGTTGGTGTTTGTTAGATTCGAGAGGGATTTGGTGACTTGTTTTTATTTTGTATTTATTTTTCCCAAAGCAGCGTTTTGCTGTGTCGGATAGATTGTATCTGGCCTCCAGAAGCTCTAGCTCTATGGGTTCCTGAAGATCTAGTTCTGTAAGTTCCTGCATGTGTCCAGATCTTTGTAGAGATGAAGGCAGCACTGTAATTTGCAGGCACATGTAGGATGGGACCAAGCATTGAAAATACTTTCGCATAGGGTGGTGGGGTTTTTTAGTGAAATATAAATGAGCGTAAAGAGTTTTACAGAAATCTTGAAATACTGCCTGCCTCGAAATGTATTTTGAATTTCTGTTCTTTTTGTTCTAAGTGGAAAAATGGTAAAAGGTACCTAATTCAGGAGTGTCTTATCCCTGTCATTTCTCACCAGGTTAAAGTATGTAACTAAACTTTTTTTCTCCGTGTGTACTTTTTAAAAACAAATTACTGACATACTGGAGCATTTTTGGGGGAAGAAAATTGAGGCTTAGAGCCTCAAGTGGTTGCTTATGCTTGTGCTTAGTGATTGTTATTTTTTTTCTGAGTTAACTGTGGCACATCTGTATCTTTAAGGTTTGTATGCATTATATCTGCTTTATAATATCTGCTTTATAATCTACTTGTCTCAAATATTTTGAATGTAATATTTCACCTCCCCCACAGGCTTTTACAAAACTTTATAGAAAATTTGTAATTAGGTCTTTGCTATAGGCTTTGTCACAGTATGTACTTAAGAAAAGCTAAGTGGCTTTTGACTTCAAGTTAAAATTTGGTGGACTGAAGTACCAGTTACTTCTTTCTGTCTTGTTTCTAAGTTATCATATGTTTATGCTTACCTGTTATGAATGCCTGAGATGTAGTGACAAAGCTAAGGTTAAAATAGGCCTTGTGAGGAGGAGTTTGCTAGCAACTTTTAATCCCACTCATTAATTTAGAATTTGTATTGTATTTGATGGTGTTCTTTGGGAGATAACATTACAGTACATATTTACAGTTTTTCTGTCTTCAATGTGTTCAAATGCACGTAATGTAAAAATTTGAAGGATTTATGCTTTTCAGCGTATTCTTTCAGTTATGCTTGTATTTACACCTTTTAAAATACCTTTTCTTTTGTTTCCAGACACTTTTTCAGTATTCCTCCTGACTGTGGCCTTTTCTGAGTCTTATATATTTACCTCTTCTATGTGTGTGGAAACGCTGTTGAAGAATTGAAGTCAAGTCATTTCTTAATGTGTAAGTCTGATGGCTACTTTGATAATGTACATTTAAAGATCCCTGGGTTTTAAGAAATTTTTTACTAGCTGTTTCTAGTAAGTATTTTTATTTGTCGTGCTCCAGGTACTTGGAAATAGTTATATACTACTCAATAATAACAAAATTAAATTCTAATTTGTGTGATTAATTGGTTAAAGGAGGTCTCAAATCAGGTTTGAATATACCCAACTGAGAGGCTTTGCCAAACATTAATGTTTTATCCAGTTAGTGAAATGTTGCCTGATTGAGGACCACATTGGCCTCATGTTAAAAGCCTGAGGCTTGTTCTCTGCAGTGTACTTTATCCTCTTCTGATTTTTATAGCGTTAATTGCACACATATTTCAGGTTTTGGTATTTGACAGTATAACATTTTAATCTGAATGCTAGGCAGCTACCATCAGGATGATATATTGTGCAACCTGTGATCTTCATGTGTTGCATTCGTGTATTAAAATAAGTTCTTCAACAAATCCAAGTCATTTTTAGTTATTTATTCTTTATGTGGGAGTTGAGCTTGCTCCTGTTCAAATAAGGGATTTGCCATCAATGAGAGAAAGCACTGTAATACAGTACTCTTCTGGTGAAAATGGAGTGCAATGTAGATGAGTTGTTCTCTTCTGAAAGCTCAAAGTAGAGTAATATCCCATGTAGTAATCTCCCGTGTGAAAGATGGGAAATATATCATGGACTTAAAAAAAAAAAAAAATAAAATGGAGTACCTAAAGTGTTTTAGTTTGGACTCCCAAGGAGGGAATGTCTGTGTATGTGTCTGTAGCTTGTGGGATTTTTTTTTTTTTTTTGAAAAATATATAGTTGAAATCTTGTAGGTCTCAGCTGAAGAACACAGTTGATTGAATTTATTTTATATTGAATCCTCTTTTGCTTATTGTTTTCAAGAATTCCACTGAAATGCTAATTTATTTTCCAAAGAAATGCAATAAAGCATGTGCTTAAAGTGTTTTTCTTGCTGTGTGATAAATGAACTTGGCCTTGAAAATTTTTCAGTCTCTGTTTTCTTTGTCAGGTATGTGCGTGTTTAGTGGTAGATGCTTCCTTCTAACAGGACTATGGGAGAGTATCTGGAAGACCTTAGTGATGACCTGGAGCTCTGGAAGCAGCTCTTGCACTCCATCATAATGAGGGAGAGGATGTGATCGTTCTTTCAGTTTGAATGTGAATAAATAGGATGACCTGATGAATTCCAAGTCTGTTGCTTCAGGGGGGGCAGGAGAGTAGTGGAGAGAGAGCTACTGATAAGATTTCAGCTGAGACTACTCTTTTGTTAGTAAAGAAGAAAGTGATGCTGTGACTTCTACTATGGAAAAAAGTTTTCAGTAAAGTGTTTATATACTAGTGAAGAAACAGTAGTTCTTCCTTTTCAGTTTCAGTTTTCAAAGTCCAAGTTATTTTGGTGCTATTCCATTTCTGCTGATTTTGTGTTGACATGTGGGAGTGTTGTTTGAGCATAGACTTGAGCTGCTCTAAGTTGTTAGTGCAACCTGTTACGGAAACACTGAGATTAAGGCTGTAGCAAGACAGTGATGCTGACCATACCTATTCAAGCCTCTTAATCCATAGAGGAGTACTGGTGTCAGTCATGCACTTGTTCTGAAAAGATTAACCTGTACCCAGGAACATACGGTGAAAAAACAGAGTTAACTTGTATCTATTGACTACTTCAGACTTGTGTGATACTAAAGATAGGCATGTGAAAAGTTCCTTGTAGATGAGGTTTTCTCTTTTTTCCTTTCTTTTTTCCTTTCTTTTTTCCTTTCTTTTTTCCTTTCTTTTTTCCTTTCTTTTTTCCTTTCTTTTTTCCTTTCTTTTTTCCTTTCTTTTTTCCTTTCTTTTTTCCTTTCTTTTTTCCTTTCTTTTTTCCTTTCTTTTTTCCTTTCTTTTTTCCTTTCTTTTTTCCTTTCTTTTTTCCTTTCTTTTTTCCTTTCTTTTTTCCTTTCTTTTTTCCTTTCTTTTTTCCTTTCTTTTTTCCTTTCTTTTTTCCTTTCTTTTTTCCTTTCTTTTTTCCTTTCTTTTTTCCTTTCTTTTTTCCTTTCTTTTTTCCTTTCTTTTTTCCTTTCTTTTTTCCTTTCTTTTTTCCTTTCTTTTTTCCTTTCTTTTTTCCTTTCTTTTTTCCTTTCTTTTTTCCTTTCTTTTTTCCTTTCTTTTTTCCTTTCTTTTTTCCTTTCTTTTTTCCTTTCTTTTTTCCTTTCTTTTTTCCTTTCTTTTTTCCTTTCTTTTTTCCTTTCTTTTTTCCTTTCTTTTTTCCTTTCTTTTTTCCTTTCTTTTTTCCTTTCTTTTTTCCTTTCTTTTTTCCTTTCTTTTTTCCTTTCTTTTTTCCTTTCTTTTTTCCTTTCTTTTTTCCTTTCTTTTTTCCTTTCTTTTTTCCTTTCTTTTTTCCTTTCTTTTTTCCTTTCTTTTTTCCTTTCTTTTTTCCTTTCTTTTTTCCTTTCTTTTTTCCTTTCTTTTTTCCTTTCTTTTTTCCTTTCTTTTTTCCTTTCTTTTTTCCTTTTTCCTTTTTTTTCCTTTCTTTTTTCCTTTTTCCTTTTTTTTCTTTCTTTTTTCCTTTTTCCTTTTTTTTCCTTTCTTTTTTCCTTTTTCCTTTTTTTTCCTTTCTTTTTTCCTTTTTCCTTTTTTTTCCTTTCTTTTTTCCTTTTTCCTTTTTTTTCCTTTCTTTTTTCCTTTTTCCTTTTTTTTCTTTCTTTTTTCCTTTTTCCTTTTTTTTTCTTTCTTTTTTCCTTTTTCCTTTTTTTTCCTTTCTTTTTTCCTTTTTCCTTTTTTTTCCTTTCTTTTTTCCTTTTTCCTTTTTTTTCTTTCTTTTTTCCTTTTTCCTTTTTTTTCCTTTCTTTTTTCCTTTTTCCTTTTTTTTCCTTTCTTTTTTCCTTTTTCCTTTTTTTTCCTTTCTTTTTTCCTTTTTCCTTTTTTTTCCTTTCTTTTTTCCTTTTTCCTTTTTTTTCCTTTCTTTTTTCCTTTTTCCTTTTTTTTCCTTTCTCGAGATTGTTAGTGATCTATGTCACAGAGGAGGTACTGTGTTTGTATTTGTTTGAAATTCAGAGTAAGTAATAAATGCTAGCTTCATTTTTTAAAAAGCATCTCCTGGGATATCTCCTGCTTACAGGCAGTCCTGGTTGGAGAAAACCAAAATTTGATGGCATGGAATTCCAATATTTTCATTTTTCAGTTGATGTTGTTCTTTAAAGCTTATTTTTCAATATTTATGTATATTCGAGGAAAAAAAATCTCCAAACACGAACAAACAAAGGTTATGGTATAATGTCTCATTTTTTTGCCTCATCTTTTAATCTCAAATGCTGTTATAAAAATCCAGCAACTTCCAAGATCGGCATGTATTTATTAATGAATTGTATTGAGTGTTCTAATTGCATTAGTTTTAGAAGTAACATTTGCTTTGTTTGTTTTCTCTTTTCAGGTGAATAAATGGGGAAGCTCTAGAACCTTGAGAATAATTCAGTGTGGTAGTTTTGTTTGCTGCAGGAGCTAAGACTAATCCCAAGAATTCACTTAAAAGGAAAACCTAAAATCATGCCATCTGAAAACGAACAGGTTTTTAGTGATAAAAAGCAAATTAATTTGTTAAAACACAATGCTGCAAATAATTTTTTTACAGATACCACTTTGGAAAAAGCACTGGTGAATGATCCTTTAAGTATGATGAATCAACCAGCAATTTTAGACATCAATCTCTCTTACAGAATAAAAAATGTGAAAATTGATTTACCCAAGGTGAACATTCCAAATGAAGTATTAATGAAACATGAAGTTGATAGATTTAGAAAACTATTTCAGTGTAAACAGCAAACTGCAAGGAAGTCCTTAAGTCTAGAGAAAATAAATGGAAGCACTCCCAGTTGTTCAGAGGGAAGCCACTTGCAAAATAAACCAGAAGTGCAATTTGAAGAAGGGTTGAAAACTACAGCAAAGATACTGAATTTCACTTGTACAAAGTGCAAGGATAACATTAGATACAGCCCAAATGATCTACAGAAACATTTTCAGCTGTTACACTATGGCGAGTTGCCTTTGTATCCTTGTGAGATGTGTAACTTCTCAGCTAATGATTTTCAGTCATTTAAACAGCATAGACGCACCCATCGTAGCACTTTAGTAAGATGTGAGCTCTGTAATGATGAGCATATGTACACTTTGTTGGATTTGACGAAACACTTCACATCAAAGCATTGTGTAAATGGTCACTTTCAATGTGAAAAATGTGGGTTTTCTACCCAGGATGTGGGCACATTTGTTCAGCACATTCACAGACATAATGAGATTCCATATAAATGTGGAAAATGCCATTATGTAAGCTTTACAAAAGAGGAGTTCCAGAAACATCATCTTGCTCACAGCAGTATGTTTCCTTATGGTTGTCAATATTGTAGTTACAGCACACCACGGAAAGATTATCTCTTAAAACACATCATAGCTTTGCATAGTGACCACTTATATGCAAAAGAAAAACTGGAAAATGACAAATGTGAAAAAAGAATAGTGAAGACTCCAGCAGGACTGAAGCTTGTGTTAAGAAGGTATAAAATGGGAGCATCGAAAAAAGCATTCTGGAGACGGAAAAAAGTAAGCAGTGGAAGTGACACAACTGGAGAAACAAATGCACAAGTGCTGAGAAGTGTGAATAAAATTCAAACAAAAGCTGAGGAGCTGAACCAGTGTATTAGAGATGTGGAAGCGAATGAAAAAGATCAAATTACGTATACAGAAAACCATAATTTCATGGATGGAATGCTCTCTGCTACTACTGCACAGTACAATAAAGCAGATGATGGAACAAGTTATGGCCTGGGATTATTGAAAAATGCTGTTCATGGGCCAACAGTATTGATGGTCAAAAACAATAAAATATCTGTTCCTGCAAATTACAGTGCTAAATTTATGGGATTTAAAATGGTAGATGGAAAACAACATATTGTTATAAAATTACTACCTACAAGTAAGCAAAACATACATTTGTTGGGTCAGAAAGCTGATCCTATTAAAGATGGTTCTACAACTCCTTTGCAACAGACTGCTGATCCCTGTGACTTGTCTTCAGGTGCTATACCACATGTAACTGATCAGTCAACCTTAAAGAACAATTCTGTTCACCCATTAACCTCGCCTCCATTTTCTTGTTCTGCTCCTCATTCAGGAAAAACAAAAGTGGAAAAACAAAATAACTCCTTATTCCATAGTAGGAGTGTTTCTCAAACTGTAGCACCTTCTAATGTAGCTGTAGGAAAAAGTTCAAATTCTTTGCCAATGAAGTTGGACTCAACTGTACCTCCATGTGATGAGGTGACAAAAGTTGGAACGCGAAGTAATATCTCATGGGGAAGTTATAGTCCAAGTCATCCTCAGGTATTACCACCCACTATTACAAATACGCTTCACTATGACCCTATGAAAATGCCCTTCTTTCCTGAACTGAAAATGCAAAATGGTGGCCTGAATAGTAGCAATGGAACTAATAATTTCTATTATTCAACTTCAGTGGATTCTTCTAATGAAGGGTTGCTGTCTTTTCACAACTATTCCAAAATGGACAATTCGGATAATCCATGTAGCATTTGGATGTCATCAGGTGACAGATACAAAGATTTTATATCTAGCAAAACAGTTTCTTTTCAAAACAGTAGAAGTGAATCTGCATCTTCGTTTTCAGAGTCAATGAAAGGCTTAAAACCAGAGAAAGCTGTATCAGCCCAAACAACTATTAATCAAACTTATGGACACATAAACACTACGAATAATTCTGAGTCTTCTAAAAGCCAGTCTAAATGTGTTGTTGACAGTGAGTGTTTTACAGAGGACCAGCATAATGGCCAGCAGTATTTGGATGCTAACATACATCAAGGCTTTGAGAACGTAGCTGAGAAATTCCAAGAAAATGCCTCTGATGATGTTAACTCAGTCTTAATGCCTAAAATCACATCTGTTTTCTCATTGCAGAGTGAACAGGCAGCTAATTATTTATCACCTGAAATAAACCAGTTACTGCAAGATGTGTTAAAAGTGAAAGCAACTACTCAGCAAGAATCTCACAGCAAGTCAAATAACTGCGTAAAACTTCATTCGGACAAGCTGCTTTCTGGTTATGAGACAGGGAATAAAGCCTTTACACATTTAAATAGCTCAGCAACTGCATGTGGTTTTCAGAGGCCTCCTAATGTAGGCTTTCATTTATATAAGAGAGAGTTGAATGCAAAATGTAGTATAAATGAAGGTACACATTACGGGATTGAAAGACAGACACCCAGAACATCTTTTGATTCACAGGGAATGGATAAATTATCCAGAACTCCGGGTGTTGGTACGTTGCTAAAAACTCATACAGATGCAATTGTAACACAGCAGTTAGTAAAAGATAAAATGTTGTCTACAACCCCAAATCCTAGCAGCTTTTCACCAGTTCTTCGGGAACAGAAGAAAACCCTTTTAGTTCAGTCCCCTCCATCAGGATTTTTTGTTCCTTTGCACCTTGCTAACCAGCCCGGACTACAGGTGGTGTCAGGAAAATCTTTTCCGTCAACCAGTTTGTCAGATGGGCATGTGGCTAAAGGTGTACCTACATCTTTTGTTTTAAATAAAGGACCTGGAATGATTTTGACTTTTAGCGGCGCAATTGGAACAGTCGCAAATGCCCCTTGTGATAGTTCTCAGGTTTCAGGGAGAGTTGTATCCAGAGAATATGGTAAAATAACCATACCAGCTTCAAAAGTGGAGGGAAAAAATGACAGTTTCGGAAGTGGAAGAAGTTCCTGTAATAGGACCGCAGATGACTCGTTGAATAGCGTGCCATGCAAAGGACCTCTTGTAATTACAAACTCATCAGAGTCAGCTATGAAAGGAATTTCTTCTGTGAAGGTGTTACCAGAGCATCAGGATGCTGTCTTTGGGTCCTCGGAGTCTGTAAACCAACAGGAACCAAAACAGAAACAACACGTTTATGCACTTTTGCCTGATGGACAACAGGCAGTTTTTCTGAAATGTATGACACCAAACAAGCCTGTAGTTCATAAACATAGTGTTTTTCAGGATACTTCTTGTTATCAAAATTGTCAACCAAAGAAAACTGGAGCCATGCAACAAAAGCTTTTGCTGAAAATTAAGACTTCTACTTCAGATACGCTGGCTGATACCACTCAGTCAGTAAGCAACTCAGTGCCCTCACTACAGTTGGATAACTTGCAGTCCCTTACTCCTGCACTAGCACAGAAACAAACTAATCTTTCTTCTAATGATGCCTTAATCTTACCAGGTAGCTTAATGCCAGCAAATGCCTCTTTGGCAAACTCTAATCCAGCATGTCGTGTTCCTCCTGCAGAACCTGTTTATTCTACTGAGTCTGCAGGGACACGGTTGCAAAAAGGTTCTGTTGAGAGTACACAAGTAATAACTGCTAACAACAGGAATAACTTTGGTAGTCAGAAGTCCACATGGAGCACCCGAAACAGAACCGCAAAAGTAAAACCTCGTTTAAAACAAACTGTGTCTAAGAGTTCAGAAACTGTGGGTGTGCAAAGAAGCAAGAATTTCAAACGGAAAAGTAAGGATAATTCCCTAGAACCTCCAAGAAAGAAAGTAATATTGCACAGAAAGTGTAAGGAAAAGAATCAAGCTGAAGTTGTTAGTGAATCAGGTGGCCTTTACACACCAAGGGCATCAAAAGAAACTGTGAGGACTTTGAAATTACTTCCTTTTAATTCTAAACAGCTTGTAAAATGCCCTCGGAGAAATCAACCAGTTGTTGTGCTTAACCATCCTGATGCAGATGTTCCAGAAGTTGTAAATGTAATGAAAACCATTGCTAAATTTAAGGGACATGTTCTCAAGGTTTCATTGTCAAAACGAACTATCGAGGCGCTTCTGCAGCCAGCCTTCTGCAATCCTTTGGATGTAACTACTGATGTTCTTTCTCAAAAGAGGCACAGGACAATAAAACCTATTAGCCCTGTAAAAGAAAGATTTGTCTTAAAATTGACACTGAAAAAGACTAGCAAAAACAATTATCAGATTGTGAAAACTACCTCTGATAATACCTTGAAAGCTAAGTTTAGCTGCTGGTTTTGTGGTAGAATATTTGACAATCAGGATAATTGGGTAGGACATGGACAGAGGCATCTCATGGAGGCTACTCGAGATTGGAATTCGTTAATGTAATTATGACCAGTGAAGAAAATAAAATATTACATATTGCAGTTTTTTTAAAAAGTGAATCAATTGAATTAAGATACACAAGTAATTTTGTATTTCAGTATTATGACTGAAGTTCAAAAATTATGCAAAGTGCTCGTGTTTTAGAAGGAAGAGCAGATTCTCTATTGCCATCAAGCTTTGAGATAGATCAAGGAGCTTTGTGGTTTAGATAACTTGTAACTAACTGCAAATACAATTCCATAAAAATATATATTATTTTTGGTTACTACTATCATGTCCTATATTTTTATTCTATAGAATGAGTCTTCAGGGCTTTTGTTCTGTACATATTTAAAAAAAACCTAAACATGTAAATATTTTTATACTTTTCAATTATTTGGTATAATTCTTGCACAGAAATTACCACCCACCCCCCCAATTTTTTAGTTCTGTGCATGCACTACTAAAGTGAATTTTAAAAATTTTTTCAACTACACACAGTTGTTATCCTGGGATTTGTGTTATTTTCACTTGTTAGCTCTTGATTTTGTTTTTCAGGGATTGAACACTATTGTTAGCAAGTGCCTAAAAGATGTGAAGCAGTTTACATTATGTCAACTGTGTAACCATAGGTCCATATAGGGCCATTTCCCCAATAGTTTCATTTAAACAAAGCCATATGTGAATGCTTTAAGCTATATTGCTATGCACATGACACTTGTACAATTTCTGTGCAGTTTGTCTACTTTCTTAGTGAAGTATTTTTCATATAAATTAATAAAACGTTACAATTGTGTTAATACGGTGAGCCTGAGAATGGAATCAGTTGAAAATATACAGTATATATATTCATAATGTATATGGTGTTTAAGAATGGTGAACATTCCTAATCTGTATCGACTGTCACTATTAAATTTGCTATAACTTGTGTTTATAGAATATGACTGTGAGCATTTATGGAAAATATTTCTATTTTGTTTTATATGTCTGCCACAAACCCTATAGGAAGGCCAAAATATGGTGAAGTGCAAAGTACCATTTCAGGCCTGTAACTGCATTATAGTTTTATTCCAGGTGGATGTAATTTGTTCCCATAATGACTTAAGTAATATTTTCTGCTATTGCTTATTCAGATGAACTGCCTTTTAGCGTACCAGGGGTTTGACCAAACCAAGGCTTGGGTTATTTCTCCCTCATTTTACTGGCCAGTAGGGTAATATTCCTAGGAACCTCCTTGCTTTGTGCTTACAGTTTTAGGGATAATGATGAAGGAAGGTTATGCTTCACATTTCTTAATATTTATGTGAGGGTATGTAAACAAAGTATCTTATCCACAGTGACTGAGAATATGCAAATGAAGGCCCTTATTATTCACAGTAATTATTATATTTAGAGGCTTTGTCTTCTAGATTATTAATGAACCCAGAGGTTAGATTCAGTCTTCAGTGGGAGTGTCCTTACCATATGGCACCTTTTGCCCAGGTACTGGAAGATTACATCTGAGGTATGTAAATCAGCTTCCCAAAGTATTGATGGAAAAACTGTCAAAATTGAATACTGGACTTAGAGAGGACTGGGGCATTTAATTCTCCGAGGTTTTAGATTGTATGCAAGCCCTGGGGTAGTTCTCTGTGACTATTTTCATAAGGTGAAAGTGAAGATTGACTTGCTACCAGTGAAACAATTGGAAGTCTCATGGATGTTACAGGGATGTCACCAGTAACAGAATCTGACATATTTTGAAAAGTGTTATAATGATTTAAAAGAAAAATTACTTCAGTAGCTAAGAAGTAATCTCAAGCTCTTTCTTGATATATCTGTTGCCAGGAAGATGCAAACTACCCTTGTAGCTGGTGAGTTATGTATGGGAGTCATCTGAAGTACCTGAGACAGTCAAAGCAGCAGAGTTTGGGTGAATTAATTTACCGTTGGTGTGTGTTCTGTATCAGAATCGGATCATTTTGTGCTGCACAGTGGGCTTGAGTGCTGACATTATTTTGGCTAGGATCTTTGAAGAACACTAGTGTAGTGGTGAGGAGGTGTATTGAAAAGAAACAGCATTAGGAAAGGACAAAAATGTGTTAAGCTTTTTTGACTGGAAGGATCTGTTGGCTACCTCAGCTTGCTCTCCTATAAACCCTGAAGTTGAACCCCTGAATTCTGGACGTTGCCTTTGCTGCCTTTGGAAGAAATATATGTGAAGTTTGTTGCTAAAACCTACTTGGTATGACTTCACCAAAGATGACCAATTTTTTATTAACACTAACTTAGCATTGAGGTGGAAGTTCTGCTGTGGAGTGAGGGTGTGTTCTCTATATTGATGAATCAGGAGAGTGACAACTGTCATCACTGGAATTTTTTTTCCCACCAGCTTGTTTTCCTATGAATTGGGTAACCTTTAATACTGTGAAAAAGGGTAAAGCTAGGAAATGTTGCAATAAGGTTGCTTTATACAATCTTAATTTATTGTCATGTGTCACTTTATCCATGGACATCCACCTCATTCAGGGCAGAGAACTGTTGCTCCCTCTTGAGCAGTGATTTAATGTTTTGTTTCCCCCCCTTAATTATGTCCTTGTATTATTTAGTGCACGTTGTTCAAGTACTGTTCTGAATATGTAATTCTTTTTTTCTTAGAAGCTTTTCCATAATGCTTTGTTTGAGGTCCTCGGAGTTCGGCACTTCTGCAGATCTGATTTCAAAGAATCTTAAGTGAGACTTCAGTGAAATTAAGATCACAGTTAATGATCATCAGGAGAAAGTTTGGCTTAAGCAGTCTGACCAGCATCACAGCACATGGTGCAGTAGAAGGTGCAGGGACAATACACAATTCTCAATGATATGTCCAACAGCTTTAGCAATATGAGGTTACCTTTTTAATGGCTGTCTCCTGCAATGTTTGCACATTTCTCAGTATCTTCAGTAAATGGGAAAGATCTCTTAGAAATATCCTACAAACCACAGTCTTCCTCACACAGCTACGACTTATCCCTCAAGTATTGTGTGAACCAAGTGAAATATATAAATCCATATGGAAAAATAGTTGATCATACATTTAATGCTTGTATTGTAATAGATGTATCTGATGTGACACGGTTGCGCAGGTAACCTGATTTGGAGTGTCTTGATTTTGAGTGTTTGACTACAATCATAACATTTAAAATAGCTTGTAACATTACACATAGAGCAAAATCAGAAAACCTTAACTTGGTTACAGTGATTTGGAATGTACAGAATAGATGCAAGGTCAAATGTTTTGACAGTATTTGTGTGTTTGTGTAAAGTGGCCATAAAAAGGCCTAAAATCTAGTCCACTGTACTTTCTTTGCAAGATGTGTATTCACCAGCAAGTCACAGTTTCTCTTCCTTAGTGATTCCAATGTTTTAACAAAAAGCTTGTGTTTAGTATTTGTTCCAGGGCTGTTGTCATGTGAGACATGTTGTTGTTGCCCTTTTTTTTTTTTTTTTTTCCCCACAACACTTCCTAAAAATCTCTGCCTGCTGCTGTAGTTTTATAACTTGCATGTCTGAACACTTGAATTTTTGAGAATGCAAGTTCTTACTCCTTTCATGGAACAACATTGTCAGGAGTGATGTGCAGTACTTGGTGTACTCACTGTATCAGGTAGGCACACAACACGCTTTTTTGTACATTAGTAAATATGATACATTGCCTTGAGTTCTCAGTCAAAAAATTTACTTCATTTTAAAGCCATTTTTTTAGTTCTAGTTTTAGGTCTTTGGGTTTGTTTTTTTTTGTTTGTTGGTTTGTTGTTTTGGTTTTGTTTTTTCCCTAGCTATTAGTTAATGAAATTATATAGAACAGAAATTGGCTAACAATACCAAAGAAATATGGGGGGAAAGGTGTGTTGCTGTGTCTGTCAGAGGTCAGACTTGTCCTACCTACTACCTGGTGAAAACACCTGATAGCATTAACTAGTGGCAGCTGTTGGCACTGCAACAGCTGTAAGAAAGTTTCAGATATAGGATTGCACTGTTACCATTTGCTAGATTCTATACTGGCTGCTGAATCAATAGCATCGGGATTTTTAACATAGCATATTCCATCCTGAGTACTAATCTATTTTATGCAAAATTAGCATCATCTCAAGAAGTATGGATTATTTTGTGGAAGGTGGTGTTGCCTATCAAATAAATCCCTGCCTCATTTCATTGTCCAGATTGTAAGGTACCCTTGTAATGATGTAGAACATGGCTAAAAAGTGTTACTTGTATATCAGTCACAAGGTTACATGTAGTGCTAAGAGGCAGGAACAGCAGTGCTCAGAGTATGGAAAGGGCTCAGTATTGCTAATTATCTTAAAAAACTGATAATTAGTCTCTCATAGGGAAGTCTGTACATACACCTGAGTTTCACTTTTTCATGCCTTTCTTTCCCCACCCAGTTCTAGAATGATGGTGATAACTACACATTTAACTCAGCAATGTTTGAAGAACTTCCTTTGTGAGGAGCAACATAGGAAGGTTAACAAGAAACAGGCATTTTGGTTAAGAACAAAGTTTAAATACTGTGCAGTACATGAGTGAATAAGGCAAGGACTCTACATGAATGCAAAGAAAGCTAAATATTGAGTGGCTGCTTTTTCACAGAATATTTTCTACTGTGAGCATTGCTTGATATAGTAACCTTCTAAAGTGATGTTTCATGTAACTAATACCAGTACACATACAGGAATAAATTAAGCTTACAGAGACTAATAACTTGTTAATTTTGAGGCCTTGACTTGGCAGTCTTCATGTTCTAAACATTACACTAGTACTAAGTATAGTATTAGTATACTACTAATTAATACAACTAAACAATATACTAAAGGTAGCATTCTTGTACTAGTATGAATAGTCTGTCATAGACAGACTCGTGTAAAGTCTGTATACATTGTTTCTTGCCAGTATCCCATTTGCTTCACATCTGGAGTATTACTAGTGTTGCTGGAAGAAATAGATGCAGCAAGGTAGGTAGCTATGTGCTGAACATCTTCATCATATTAGTAAGCAGTTCCTTCTAGAAGACAGGTGCCTTAATTGTAATAGTAACTGATCAAAACCACAAGGAAGTAGTGCAGAATACAGCTACAACGTAGCTTTAAGTGACTTGCTGAGACTTCACGAGTCTTGGCTCAGTCTTGCCTTAAATGCCTTGCAGATAATTCTAGAGAACACTGCCTAATCTGTAACAAAAGGAACAAAGCAGGTATGGATAGAGTGTCAGTTTTAGAAAATACCTTAAGATGGATGAGGTTTTGGGTCCAGTGAAATCAAATAGCTCTAGAATTAATTAACAACTGCACCTAAAAGCTTTTAATTGGTGCTATTTACACATCCATCAATTTAATTTTCACCGCTTGAAAGTCTGTGGAAATCAATTTGCAGTAATACAATAAGTAAACCACCGTGATAGAACAGGCTTGAAAAAGGAAAGGGGTTTCTTCTGTGTGTATGTGTGTCTGTAAACAGTAATTCTGCAAGAATTGAGCAGGTAGTTGGTTTAGCAGTGAAGCAATATGCTTGAGTCATCAACAGTCAATTTGAAGACGGAAGTCTGGAGAGCTATTAAGCCAAATACGTATGTTAAAGCTGTAAAAAGTGATAGTTTTTGTAACAATAGAACTTGTGAATGAGCACATACAAATATATACATTAAAACATCAACGATAGCGAATTGATGTTTCCTTGCTGGAAGGATGTTAAGAAATGCGATCCAGCAATGCTTCCATACACTATTGATGTTACAGTATTAATTTTATTTGCATATTTGAAAATACACACAAAAATATTAATGAAACAGTAAAGCTGAGGAAAAGGACAACACATGTCCATTAATCTAAAACATTCAGACAGCTTTTTTGCCACTAATCATATGAAGTAGAGTCCTATTTTCAGCTTGTACACAGCAGTACATTAGGTCAAGCTGCTCTAACGTCTGGGGCTGTTCACTTTACAAAGAAATTGCTGAAATCAGTGATCTGTAGTAAAGGTAACAAATGGAAAGAGTAGATCACTGTGGGAATTCTCATTTTAAAAGTGAAAATGTCCTACAGGAAATCGGAATTAAATAGCAGTCAAAGGACTGGGCTGTAGTATGTAGTTGTTCTTCACAAGGCTTGGAAGACCCATGTTGCCACAGATGGAAATCAGAAACGAGTACATACGCTTTGGCTTCTTGTGTTAAATACGGATGCTTTTCTGATAAAAGTGACGTGGGATTGAACTTTATGAATGACATCTCTTGCTACTCAGTTGGTGCTCTTAAGGAGTATTTTCCATCATTTTGGATTTTCTTCTTTTAGTATCTGATCCATGTGTTTTGGGATGTTGAAAGAAATTATTAAAAAAGTCTTCGTCTTAGCAGTTCAGTTTAAGAAACTCTTACAATGTGTTTCAGTTTTGTTGAGTCTTTTGTGTTGTTTTGGCTGTCAATTAGAACCAGGGAGCTGTGCTGATGGTTCTCTACTATTTCAGCAACACTGTCAAAGCGCTGGATAGAGAAAACAAAAATTAATTAGTGCTTGCTTCCTTTAATGCTGTAGTATTGTTAGTAATCACTGCATTATCTTTTTTTCTTTGCTTCTCCCACCATCAAAGAAAGTGAAACTAGTTACCAAGTGAGATGCTCTGCCTTTTAGTAAGAGCACTGATCCTGCTCTTAGTCCTGATTCTAGTCATAAACAGATTAAATTTGGACAATGGAAGATACTGTGGTCACTAGCTGTCTCACCTCATGTTTCTCTCCATTTTTGATTACCACCTGCACAAACTGAACCACAGAGGCTGTTACATGGCATATTAAACTGACACTGCTTTCAAGTTTAGCTTAATATATACCAGGCTGCAGACTGTGGAAACTGCTTCGTCTGTGGTTCAGCCACCTCAGAGAGAGGGCAGTCTCCAGGAGTAATATGGTACAGCTAGCCATCAACGAGAACTGTTTCAGGTATGCAGTTTTTAATATCTGTCACTGTAAATTAATATCCAGAACCTGCTAGGTCTGTTGCTTTTCCTTTTGGTGTTTGGTCAAATACAGATTTTGGACTGTCTTTCTCCTGAGGTAATTTCTGACCCTTTGTTGAAGGCCAGATAAGCTCCAGGCTCTTATTTATTCTGTAACCTGAAAACCATTGCCTGGGAGGCAGATAATTAGGCTAAGGCAAGGCTGCTTTCACATCCCTGAAAAGACATGTGCAGTGATAACAGTTTTTATTGGTATTTGGGTTTCAAGTTTCTATTTTGCTGTCAGAGTAATTATCTGTGTGATATAATAGCCAACCAGTGATTTTTGCACTATAGAACTATAGTTTAACGTTTTCTTTATGTGAAAACATGAGTAAAATACTTTCATTCTCACTTTTGATAGACAGGGGTTTTGTTGGTATTTGTTTGTTGGGGGTTTTTGTGTTTTGTTTTTTTGGGGTTGGTTTTGGGGTTTTTTTTTTGAGCATGATGGTTCTTCCTTTATGATTTTTCCAAGAAACTTAAATAGAGTATTAACTAGTTAACTGTTTAACTATTAACTATCTAGTTAACTATTCACCTTAACTAGAAGGTGAATAGAGGACTATCAACAGCTGGAGAATTTATCTAGCAGCTGCAGCTCTGATCCCAATAACTTTTCAAAACAGTTCTACGATTACATTTTACATTGATCTGTGGTTTTAATTGCAGTATGCGGGAGCTGATGTTACATTGGTTTCTCTAGCTTGATGTAATAGATCAGTCATTATATAGGGTATACTTTATCCTGATAAATGAAGAATCCTTTTGGTCATAGTGCAGTATATCTTAATCCTTGTTTATTAAAGGTATATAACTGAAAACAGTTAGGAATCCCCCTCCCAGTCATCTCACCTCTTCACCACTTTTTTCTCTGCCCAGTGCATATTGTCTTGTTGATTCAATAAATCGTATAGGAATGTTGTATACTCTTTTGTTGTAAAACACAACCAGTGTGTATGGTTGCCGTGAATCCTGCCCAGAACTCTTTCTTATTAGAAAAGATCCATCCTAAAGAGAGAAAAGTAGTAAGTGCATTCAGCTTTTTTCCAACAACTTACTTGTTTTTAGCTGAGTATTTTCATCTATATTAGCATTAAACCCTTTCATCCCATCAGAAAAACTGTATAGCAGGAGGTGAGAAGTAGCATGTATTCCTGCTAACAGTAGCTTACAGAGGTATCATTTAAGACCCACTTTTGCTGCTACCCGTACTCTCTCAGCCAGAGAAAGAACAAAGAAATAAACACACGGTGGCAGCAGTCTGCTGGGGTCCACAGATTTATTAGGAAGTGAAGTTACTATCTGTGGCAGAAGTAGGCAAGAAAGTAGTGAGGTGGAGATCCTTTCCCAGAGCTGTAAAAAGCACTCTGTAGCCCAGTGCTCACTAGCTAACAGTGGCCCACACTGGTGATAACTCCAGTGCTCTGCCCCTCTATCCTGCTTTGTGGAGCTGGGCAAGGGTGGAAATGGACCTGATGCTGAAGATGTACCTCTACATGTTACCATTTCCTTCCATGACGCTAGCTTTTGTACACAGAATAGTTGAGAGAACTCAAAATTCTCCAAATATCTAAATGCATAGTGTTGCTATTTCAAAACGCATTGCAGCATCAGCCTTTCCAGTAGCTGTTTTTACATGAGCCATTGGACAGTGGTGGAGATAATTTAAAAGTTGTGGGGCTTTGCCTTCCATTTTAGTGGGTGCACATGAACTGCCAGGTCTTCTTCAGCTCTCTAATCTGCAATACCTTTCTCTGCAGTGCACCAGCCATTGAGTTACACCAATCCAATTTTGTCTTGGGATGTAAACCATAGTTAGTTTCACCACAATAATTTCATGTTTGACAGTATTTGCATGGCACAGTACTCTGACCTGTTCAGAATACAACTGATGTTCTTAGAATATGTTGGGTTGACTTTTGGTTTTTCTTTTTTTATTTGAAGTTTTTCATAAAATAGACATTCTTTAAAAGTGACGTACCTTGTTTGATCGGTACAATGCATCTTCCGCTGTTTTCCTATCACAGGTAGCAGCATACCATGCTTTACTATGAACACCAGCATCCTAGAAAGAGAGGAACAGTGTTTCACCTGTAAAATAATAATAATTATAATAATAAAGAATATGCCCTATAGGGGAGTTATGGCTAATAATGACAGCTGTGAAGAGCTCAAATGCAGAACACTTTAGAAAACAGAATTTAGAAAATTCTTTGCCAGGAGCTCACTGTTTTTGTTGGATAGAGGTAGGACAAAGAAAAACTAGTGTGTCAAAACAGTGGTAACAGAGGTGTGATAGAAGGCTGATGGATGACAGAAGAGAGAAAAATGCCTTGGGAAAGGTAGTCAGGTTCAACTGGAGGGTGGTTTGGTATTTTTAAAGCAGGAAGGTATTCTAGTAGAATTTAAATAGTGTTTCTAGGAAATGTTGATGAATAACTTGAACATTAAGAATTTAAATGCTGCTCAACTGTGGGCTAGCCAATGAAATGTCCAGGCTGGATAGACATCTGAGCTTTGGGAATGAAGCTTCCCATATACTTAATGCTATTTGTGAACATGATCATGATTGCCTCCATCTGGATAGCATGCAGGTTGGATAAGTGCATCTTTTTGTTGTTATTAAATAAGGACAAATGGATGAAGTTCTACAAAACAGAGGAATAATTAATGTCTTTATTAATAGAGCAGTTCAGCCTCCAGTGCCTTCATCCGACACATGAGATACAGATTCAGTTCCAGTTCTCTGTTGGATTGAGTTTGAATATATCTTTACATTTGAAACACTGCTCTTCTCTAAAAGGCATAAAACCATGTTTACTGTGGAGAAGGATTACAGCTGTGACAGAATACAAGAGCGGCTTATGTTTTATAACATATCTTTTGTCATCTCTGTATGTTATTCCCTGTGAACATCTCACAAAGATCATCCTTCTCCGTATTTTGTTAAATGCTTGACTGCGTTCTGTACAGTAAGTGAACTTAACCTGTTCCTCCTGGAACACATGGAAAACATGGGACAAAGGACTTCATGGATGGGGGCATAGGTGCAGACCTGAAGATACAAGGTAGAAAGATCGGCATCCTAAAGATAGCAGGATTCTGTTGTAGAAGATAAAAGCTCTCATAGCAAAGTAAGTGCAAAGATAAAAAGATGTGAGGAGGTGATAGAAGTTGGGAGTGCATAGTATGAGATTATGATCTGAGGAAGTTTTTTTGGTAGAAAACTGTAGCAAGATGATGCAGGATTGAGTGTGTATTTGGGAACAGGAGTGAAGTTTAGGGGAAAGATATGGGGGATTTCAGAGAAGTATAAAAAGGAATGATACTCAAGGAAAGGACAGGATGTGGGATTAGAAGCAGCACGAAATTTATGCATTATCAGACTTCAATAGCTAGAAGATTAACTAACATTATAAAACCTGCAATCATAAGAAGTGAGATCTTGCTGCAGAGGCTGATGCAAAAGCTAACTCGAGTGAGTGGAGAGGCTATAGAAATGGTGCTGCACATATTTCCTAATGATACTTCTGTGTATTGACCTTTCTGGTCATTTGAACAGTTTTGCTCCACTTTATAGTAACAAGCTTAATGATAAAATTCATTTCACACAAGTTTTGTCACCTCTGTACAAAACAGATGAAAGGTGAAGTTGCAGCTTATGGCTGAGCTGGTCTAGCTGGCTTATTGCTGTCAGAAAGGGAATGTCTTGGCTTCTCCCTTGCGCTCATTTTGTTGCTCATCTGATCCCACAGTGAGGTAATTCACTTTAGTAATCTTGCAGAAAAAAAATCATTACTTTTTTGTTTTGTCTTGTTTTGTATTTGACTGCCAGGTTGGTTTTCTGTCAGTTTAATGAGTTGTATAAGCCCACTGGAGGATCAGAGAAACACCAGAGAAGTTTGTGGCTGGGAGGGGAGTTGTCAGCAAGGAGAGAACAGAGCCTTCACTTTGAGGGCATTGTACTAAATTTTTAAGATTGGCTCAAGTCATAGCAACATACAACTTTACCTCTAAATTTCTTCCATGTATTTCCCCAGTCACAGAGAAATTGAATCACTATTCATTGGAAAAAGATACAATGAGAGGAATTGCAAGTATGCAGGGTACTCAGCCACTTAGAGAACAAGTCCAGTAAACCAATCTTTGTTCAACAGAACAAGGATTTAACTGCCCCTATACCTTTCTTCTAGTACTATCTGTAGCCTATAGTCCGGAAGCAGAGAGCTGCTACCAAAGTTTGGATGGGAACCAAACAAATAATGAACCTTATGGGCATGAATCATGTCTGCAAGCACCGGTATTGTGCAGGATCTACAGCAAATGATACCACTCAACATAATTGGTGGGAAAATAACACTAACTAACAGTTAATATATTTCCCTTTTTTTAAAAAAAGAAAAAAAAACAAAACCAAAAAGGATGTTTTATTAAGCTCTGGTTTTACCCATGGCTGTTGCATAAAAGCTGCAAATATAATTGCTACAAGCTGTTTATTTAGTGTCTGCTGGATTGTTTATTTGAAAGCAATTTTTATAATAAATATCCAGTATGACATACTGTTAAAATTTTTCCAGAACTTCAAGTCCTTTGTGTTCTTCACTGTTGTATTATCTTTGTCATGTCAGGCTTTAGAACATTTAATGTTATTGGCTCTGCATAACGGAGCCTTTGTTTTGCACTCAGCAGAACTATTTTTACCTTGTTTGTGACTACTACGCTAATAAGAATGGCTTCCTGCATTTTGTAGTCTCCCTTCATCCAAAATGAGAATAAGTGGAACAGCACTGTAATAAGAATAACTTCGCAGTTGCTGAGATTATTCAAAGCTTAATATTGCAACAAAACACAGAAAAAAGAATTGGTCATAAAACCGACAGCATTAACTGGAATGAGGTCTGTTTAAAGGAACAGAAAGCAGTAAGGACTTGGAAGAGACTAAAACATGTAGGGGAGGCATCACAGCATCATATAAGAGGGGCAGCAGTGAGTTTTTTGTCAGTTCTTAAAACTCTGCTGACACCCCAAACCGTAATAAATAGGGAAATGTTCATAAAAGTGATTCTACCCTCTGCATCCTGCTGTGTTGGGCCAGCCAGCAGAGCATCCCTGTTTCTTCCTACAAATTCCTGGGATTTCTTAGCATGTCACATCAGTGCAGGCTAATGCTAATACCTGCAGATGGCTTTGTTGTATCTGCTTGGTACACTTTTTTTTTTCAGGACACAGTATGTACAGCTATAAGTTAGAAAAAAGTAGGCAATTAAAAACTTTTTATAACCATCTATATCAAAGACTAAAGTACATTTTACAAGCATTTTACAAGCTTTCCTTGTTTCAAATGATGTCAAAGTATTATAAACTGGGGAGTCAGGAAGACCTGAAACTAGAAAGCTTTTTCACGTTTTGTTTAAAGTGACTAGTAGAGTGCCAAGGTTTGGTATAATGCTATTTACATATTTTTCTGCAGTTTGTTAAAGCTCTCCTATGCTATATGTTCTAAGCATTTTTTTTTTTTTTTTTTTGTATGAAAGCTAACAGTCAGATTATTTGTGCTACAGAAAGTCTTCACTGCAAAAGGGGACATGGATGCTGTCCACAAAAGGGGCATGATTTTTATTTAGAAAGCAGGTAGGGGCGGAAAACATACTTCAAATAAAAGATAAGATTTCTGGAATGTGTATTTAGCTGATGTTATACCTGGTCTGCTGTACTTGAATTAGATGAAATGCTGATGTGAGGGGAAGTACCCAGAGAACGGTTTGCAGCTTCTGGCACTTCTAGAAAAGGGAAAGAACAACATGTATAAGTTTTCAAAGTATATTTGTTTTGCTGTAAGAAAACAATTTGTTACAAGGACTTTGGAAGATCTGGAAATCTTTGGTATCATTTGGCAAAGCTTTCTACTGTAAATGTATGGACCCTATATAAGTGCCTGGGACACCTGCCTGCTCCGGAGACTTGCTTATAGGGAGAGAAACAGTTTGGTTAATAACAGTTTGGTTAACAACTTGGTTAAAAGCCAGAGCTAGACTTAAAATGCAAGAAAAAAAACCAACCACCACCTAAGTGAATCAATGTAGCAACAGATAAAGAAAACGAAGGAACACAATGCAAAAAAGCACAGTCCAGTGTAAGTAGTTATATAGGTGAGGGAGTCAGGAAAACAAATGTAGCTCAGACATAATTTTTCACTAATTTAGTCCAACTGAAGTGTTTGTATATGTGTGCAAGAAGTCTAGACAGCTAAACAGAGAAGCAGAACTAGTAGGAAAGATTGTGAAGCTTAATTATAATTGTAATAACAAATCATAGTAGAAAAAAAGCTATTAGGGCTGGAATACAGATGTTGAAGAGTTTAAGAAGTTAGAAGGGAAATGGTTACCTAGTGTTGCGTAGTATTGATATGACAGGAATATAGGAAATAAGTATAGGTAATTGTCTTCTGGTGAAACAGATTCTTGGTCAAAGACAGTATAGGTGTCTGCTCTAGGTACTTGTGATGAGCGCTGGGTAAAGATCAGTATCATTACACCAGAGAAGATGATTGTAGAAAGTTGAGTGTTACTTATTCTGTTAATATGGGAGGTTTTATTTGCTCTTGGTGTTACTTACTGGGTAAAAGAATACTACTAGGATTTTTAGGACTCACCTATTCCTGGACATGATACTTTGCAGACTGCTTTATTAAATATTCATTAATACAATTCTGATTTAGATTTTGGTTTCAGAAATCAGTAAGAATATTATAGGGGTGATCACACAGTGACTCAGAATTAAACAATTGAATTGGACTGGAGAGGTCAAAGATACCTGTGTGAATTAGGTTTAGAACTTCTTTTGTAGTAAAGGTGCAACTGTTTGGAAGCTGCATTCCAAGTACACAGGAGACATTATAAGAAGCAGTTCCAGCTCTCAATGAATGAATAATCACCTGAAGAGGGCTATTCAATATTAAGAGTTTTGGGTTTTCTGTCAAATTTTGACTGACCAGCTGCAAAAGTTACAGCTGAGAAGTACATTCTAGGAATAAAGTAAGAATTGCCAGAAGTCAGGCTGAATTAGACTTTATAAAAGGAAATTAAAATAAGTAATAAGAGATTCCTTAGCTGTGCAAAAAAGAAAGAGAAATGGGACTGTCTGCAGTAAGAATTTTATTGATTTTAAAGATAATCCAGGTAGTAAACCAATAGTAGTTCTGGTACTGAAATGGAAATTTCCACAACCAAACTCTAAGCAAAACTCATATACCTTAGTGCAATTGAACTGGTGGGCCCAGATAACCTTTTTCCCAGAAATTTTAAAGACTGGCACATGAAATTACAGGTCTGGTAACAATTATTTTAAATAAGTTTCAAGTCAGGGTGGTACCATATGATTAAAGAAGACCAAACATAATTGCTATACTTAAAGTGGAAAAAGTGACCTGAGCAACTACAGAACACAAAGGCCTAGGAGAGACTTTGAAGGAAAGAACATTAAGATTTGGAGGCAAAGGTATAACTACAAAGAGAAAATCTGAAATTTACCCAAGTAGGTAAAAATGTTACAGATCTTTCATAAAATAACAGAGTTCTACAGAGGGTATTAATATGGTACTGTACTTCAGTAGAGCATTTAATACTGTGCCATATGGGAAATTAGTACTTTTTATGAAGATGATGAAGGTTGGCACCAGGCTTGAGGTTGGTGAAAAGGAAGAGATGGCAGGTTATGCTGAAGGGACAATAGTGATTAGAACCAACTGTATCTGTGATTAAGTTGTTATTGGACCTGTCACAGAGTAAGAGTGTATTAAAGAAAGTTTACTAATCACAGCATCACTTAGCACCAGATGACCTTGAAGAATAGTTACATTTCAGGGATTAGTGAGAATTTATGCTACAAGTTGAAGCACATCAGTTGTGCAACAGGAACAGTCTATTGCATGAATATGAACCATTATTATACTTCCACAGCACAGGAGATGTAATTGCAACATACATCAAGCAAACATTTCCAGGAAATAGAGAGAAGTACTAAAAACACTGCCTAAATTTAAGATAAACCAAATGCAGATTTCTACGTGCAATTCTCACCATCCATTTACAATGGGAAAGATATGCTCAGACTGAAATGTGCAGAAAAAGGATTGTAGGAAGGGCTGCAAGTGTCTGCTAACAAGAGAGTAGAAAAATATTAGATCTAATTTGCACTTCTGTACAAAGAGAGTTCATATACATATTACCTAATTTATTTTTAGCCATGAAATCTGTCTTTGAAAGTACTACTTACAGAAGAGCTTTAGTGTTTGCATTATAAAAACACTTTTTTTTTTTTTTTTTTTTCTTTCCTCCCTGCAGAGAAAGAATAAATTGCTAGAAGCAATAATAATCTGTCTGGCTTCTAGGCAACAGAAGCCTGGAACAGCCCAGAAATGTCATATTTAGGGTTCTTCTGTGGCAGAAATTGACAGTATCTTTATTGTGATGGGAACTGACCCAAGCTTCTTTTGGTAGAAATCTGCAGTAGTCACAAATGGGAATGAAGCACCCAATTTTCATCAATTTATGCAATAATCCTGACATACTCCCATAATTTTACTAGCTGAGCTAAACCCCTGGATACCTGATCTCCTCTTTGTATCCATTACAGACACAAATGTTAATTCCATGCATGGCATCTTGAAATAATCTTAATTCAAATATTAATTTGAAATTACAAATTAATTGCATTTTAATTCAAAATCTGGATTATACTTACTTGGCAGAATTGAGGACTTTTGGAGCAGAGGCCTGAAATAAATATCAATAGATTACAGAAAGGTCTGAGGAGATCTGAAAATATTAAAATTATGTATTTGAAGCATGCAGTGATAGAACATATTCCATCTCATCCATCTGTCCATTGAGAAATAAGGGCCAGATACAGGTATTAAAAAAAAATCCTATCGCACTAGTACTTCTGGTTTAAATTTCATCACCTAGTGATTATATCCTCCCATGCTTTTTGGTGGTGGTGATAGTATTTGGATGCATTTCCTGTGTTTTATTTTTTGCTACTGTGAGGCTTCAAGAAACATGACTTTCAAAAGGCAACAGAAGGATACCGAGAAGACAGTGCTCCCCTTTGAACTTCTAACAGCTATGTTAAGACTGAGCACTAGGAGCTGGTGCACTGAAATATTCAAAAGATGATGAAAAGAGATTTTACTTTTGGGAACCACTTGGAAGGGGTGGAAGCGGAAGCTCTTGGCTGGAACCTCGTCGTCGTTCTGCTGCTGTAGGTTTTTCTGTAGCTGGGAAAACAAATTGTAGAGTCAAGGTTTCTTCCGAAATATGTTGTCCCAGGTAAGTCTCAGTAGTTGAAGGAGGGTTTCTTTTATTATTGTAACTTTGGGGGTTTTTCCTTACATGGCAGCTTGGCAAGCTGCTGCTTTCTTTATTAACAAGTGGCATACCACCAAATTTCTAGGCAAACAGCCACGCTGTGAACGCCTGCAGGAGCTCAGCGGGAGACTTGCCTTCCGAGCAGCGGGGTGAGCGCGGGGAGCGCGCTGGGCAGGCTGCCTGCCAGAGCTCAGCCGGGCGAGCGGCCGGCTGCCTGCACCCTACCCTCGCGTTAGACAGCAGCTCCTGCTGAGTTTTTGCCTGGAGGAGCTGCCGCCCTGCACAGAGGGGAGATGCATTTTCTGCCTCTTGCCAGGAGTCGCCTCCGTGTGAGGTGGTTCTGGCTGAGTTCACCATGATGCACGCGCTTTGCCTCCCTTCCCCACGTCAGAGGACTGTATGGCACATTGCTGGTCCGTTATGTGGTATGTTACCCTGCCAGTAACCTCAACAGTTTCACTGTGACTGCTTTTAGAGAACAATGATACTCAGTGCAACCAAGACTGGGCAGATCCAGTTTGAAACTGCTAAAACCAAACCCCCTCAAAAACCTAGAGTAAATTGAATGT
Organism: Athene noctua; assembly: GCF_965140245.1. Lineage (NCBI taxonomy): Eukaryota > Metazoa > Chordata > Aves > Strigiformes > Strigidae > Athene > Athene noctua. The sequence continues at coordinate 50,064,551 of NC_134041.1, forward strand.
GGTGTTGTTTGTCTCATGTTTTTAATAAAATGAAAATTAAATTCTGATAAATGTCAACTTTTTCACAATAGTAGAGATAGTTTACCTTCATTTGCAGGTAAGGTCTCTCTGGAAGGTAAACATGGTTTCTGCAGTAAAACAGAAGGCAATCAAGTATTAAATGGCATGTCACTTGTACAGCAAATGTTTGTATTTTTATAGTTTTTGTGAACTAGTTTACATTTAAAATTGACAGCATCCTGGAGGGATTAGGCGGTAGCTACATGGCCATTCTGTGAAGAGCCTAGTTGTATGACCTTGAAGCCTGGGATTTTGTAAAGTAGATCTGGAAAGGATCCCAGTTTGTGTGTATAAATAGATGGACAAAAGTAAAATCTAGAGAAACGCAAGCCTATTTTTTTTTTTTTTTGGTAAACTCGCATCAGTAAGCTTACGGTGTAACAAATGGTTCGTTCTTATCACAAGTCAAAAAAAATGAAATGTCCATCCCAAATACTTGCGAATCAAAAATTTCAGTATTTTCATCTTTGTCAAGCTATGCTCACAAATGTCTGAACACATTTGTTTTTACTGAAAGTTAAACTGTCAGTTTAGCTCACAGTAAAACAACCTTCCAGTTTCATTTTTTTTTCATTTTGAAACAATGATCATAAACTGTCAGTTTCAAAACATTTTTCAAATTAATTTCTTTTAAAATTTCAACCAGTTGTCTTGCTTTCTCCGACAAGAGGTTTCACAATATTTTTCTAATGATGAAATACTTAGTGAAAAACCTCCAATAAATTCTGGTAAAATTCTGCACCTTTCTTGAGCTATCACTCTTACAATAAATCCATGTTCCCCATATGCAGCCCTGTGTATTTCAGGGAATACTTCTGAATGGCCTGTGTTCCCATTTCTCATTTTATTCAGTTCTTGCACTGTTTTCATTGTTACATTCTATTGAGTCCAAATATCCCTTTAATCAAAATATTTTTCTACATGAGCTTTCTCACTGCTGCTTAGTTCACATAACAGCACCCAAATATTTCCTTTCTTTTATAAGCCTGTCTCCTATACTTTTTTGCATTTATATTGTACCCAAACGAATGATAAAATTAAGTTTTACAATAAATTAAAAGTTACCTGTAAAATTATAGTTTGATTATACAAGTCAACTTACTGGTGAATTTACTGCATTAGAAGTTTTCTTTCTGCAGGTTGGAGGAAAAAGAATATGTGAATTCATTTAGCAACTAAGCATCATGTTCATTGATTCCCAAGATATTTCTGGCCAAGATCGATATCCTTACTGGACAGCTGTAGCAGTTGAGGGGTGGGGTATCAGATGTAGCACGGGTACTCGGAAAGGTACTTATGATGTGCAAGGAAGCTAGATTCTGTCCAATATTTAAGATGACAATTTGGGTTGGGCAGAAGATTTTTAATGAAAAACACAACTTTCTGCATTTATAGGCATGCACGTGCTACTGCTGCAGAATGTGACTAAACTAAGCAAGCCAGTGAGTATCTGCCTTCAGTGATAGGCAGTGAAGGGCAATGCCACTGACATTCAAACAGCATTGCTCCAGAAATAACAAAACAAAAGCTTGCCTTTACCTAGTCAGAGTATCTTTCATGATCCGCAATAAAAATTACTCCTCAATTCTGATTGCCATAGGCAAGGATAGGAGTTAGCTCCTAATACACCTATTAACCCCATCCCCAAAGTAGTTTTATTATTTTTTACTCACAGGCCCCTTGGTAGTGGAGATGGGGCTGCTCCAGTGGGAAATCTGGATTCTTGTGTGTTACTGAAGCTATGATCTAGAGATGGAAACAACATATTCAGTATGCAATATAAGCCGTATCTGAACAGTGGAGTTAACACTGAAATGGCAGTGAGGAAATGTAGTAAAAGTAAAAAATATCCATTATTTTAAATTTTTGTCTTAATGTGTTTTCAGTCTTAATGTGTTTGATTATACTAGAAAACAGTTCAGTAACATTTCTTGCTTAGTGCTGACTGTTACAGATAAGATTTACACTGACATACTCCACTATATGGTATATTAAGGTCACTAGTGACATATTAACAATAAATCCCTCTCATATTGCTATGTTTTCAGTAGAGAATACTTACTTTCATCATTATTGTTTGTTTCATGGTCCTGTAATGGAAAAATACATTATATTTGATAATAAGCAATTAAAAAATGAATTATTATTAAATGGAAGGTATATAAATAAATAATCTGGTCTTGGTGATCTGTAGTAATGTTTAAAGAAATATTTGTACAGATGCATATAGTATCCACTTTTCATCAGCCTTTATGACAACATTTGAAAAGTTTTAGCAAACCACAATCTAATTTTGAACATTCCATTAACCTCGAGACTGTCTGTAGCATTGAGAAAATTGGCCCTGAACTTTGCAACAAGACCTTTTGGTTCACATTTCATTTCCGAGATGGAAAGCAGGAATTCTGCAGCACATTTGAATATACTAAGAACACATCTTCCACTCAACAGAGGATACCAAGTAGACTGTCTTTTAACCATACTAGAGTTGAAGCAATCCAACCCATTTCCCAGTTTCTTTTGGGGATGCTTTTTTTCGGCTCCCACTTGTCTTTTAGGGAATCAGACTCCCATATGATAAGTACCTTTCAAAGAGGCACCAGTTATTAATTTGTCCATCTTCATCCATTGGGTTAATAGCTTTTCACTAATGTAGGTCACAAATGCATCCATTCTCTGGTTGGAGAGGTGTAACCCATCATCCAACAGTTGAGCGCGTGAGATCTGGAGAAATTTTTCTCCCAGTCAGCCCAGGCCTTTGAGAGGAACAAGGGTTGCAGTTCTGTTAACATGATCATGGCTGATTAGTGTCGAGAATGGATTGAATGGGAGCAGTTAACAGATGTTTCAATTATTGTTTTGCTTTGTCAGTGTGCATAGTCAGAGGTGGAAAGGCACAGAACAGCGCTGGACAACCATGATGCTCCTTACTATGTTTTTCTTTAAAACTGTAATGGCTGGCAACTTATACAACAAGGAAAGACTCAAAAATTTGGACAACACTGGGTAATTTTTTACTAGGCTGACTCTTGTGCTAAACTGTTTTGGTTTTTATTGTGTGTGGCAGTTTTTTGTTTGTTTGGTTGGTTTTTGTTTGTTTGTTCCTTTTGGGTTTTTGTTGTTGGGTTTGTTTGTTTGTGTTTTTTTTTTTGTTTCTTTGTTTGTTTTTTGTTTTTTTTTTTCCTAACCGTATATTGCTAAGAAAAGCTGAGAAATCAAGCCATTTCAAAAAAAGATAAATCCTGGACTTGGCATCACTCAGGAATTGTTCAGCATCTTACAGGATACAGATCTAAGAAAGAACGTTGTGATGAGGTGAAAGGGAAACTAAAATGGTGCTGCTGTTGAATGCAGAAGTGTGCAAAAACCCCAACATAAATACTTGGTATATCTAGAAATTCAAGGATTGAAAGTAAGACTATAAGATGTTTTTATACCTCCTGCATTATGTTACTGTAAAATCTAATGCTATGGTATGACCGCAAATTCCTAAATTTTAGGAGTCTAATTTCTCTGTGTAGTTATTGGTGGACATTATTTCTTAAGCACACTTCAGAGCATGGAGCTGGGACAGAGTCTGATGCACGCAGCTTTTGGCACAGATGCTGATGCAGTTACTGTCACCCTGTTTCTTGCTTCAAGTGCACCCTCTCTTGTGCTGGCACAACTGTTACTAGAGCTATGATACAGAACAATTTATGGAACTTATCTGGCTGAAAAAGAACTACTTATGCTTTTTTTTTTTTTTGTTCCAGCACCATGGAAGGGACAGACTAGGGACAAGAGTAGAGGAAGAGGAGGAATAACTTAAAGACAGCCTTAGGAGCCCAAAGCCTGTAATTACTGCTTCATGGACTGCATTTCATAGTGATACTGGTTGCTCAGACTACAGCCTGACATTTTGGAAGGATTCCATTTTCAGAAAGTATTAATCATTCATCATTTGAGAGGAGTGAGACTCAAGGATGCTTCAGATTGTGCAAAATCACCCATTGCTACCAAAAGTAAGGTTCCTGGAGTTCATCTGGTATTTTTCAGTACAATAAATTATTTTTGTGGACTGCGAAAAATATCACTCAAAACATCTGAAGTCTTTTCTTGGACCAATACAGATGTCCAATGTACCTTTTTTGTCCAAAAGATTAATAGCCACAGTTACAATATTAGATCAATCTGACATTCAGAGTCATCTGCTTCTGTTATAATACAGAACAGATAATAAAAAGCATCCATCTATTTATATATATAAAACACAAAGCAGCCTAAGTTCAACATTTTCTTTTATAGCGGCACATTACTCACTGGTTTTGGATGAAGACGATTTCTGGGAAGAGGCAAAATATTTCTGGAAAATATACACAGTAAGTTAAGATGAGTAGGATTTACTTATTTAATTGCTTGGCTCAGATAAGCATTTCAAGATCTAGAGAGGAGGAGGTCTGCAGTAAATGGATTTAATTGTAGCAATGCACTGCTGCAGTGGTTGTGATGCTGTGCCCTTAGTGTGGAACTACTCTAGAAGAGCTTCTGTCCTGGACATTGGGCCCCTTGCAGCTGTGCACAGGACCTCACCAAACACTGTAACAGTGTTGTGGATGCTACCTGCTCTTCCTGGGGCATATGGCCTCTTTTGGAGAGCAATGTCCTAAGGATGAGACAGTGGTTATGAAGCAGATTCCTACTCTTCTAGGGACACAGGAGTGAAATAGGCTGCACACTCAAGTTTCCTTTGCCTCTTTTCCTCCAGAGACTTGGCACATAAATCATCGATTTACTGTGTCCAGTTTCTTCACAAGCAATCCTGTGCCCCACCCCCTACAAAAACACCTCATTTGCAAGGGTACAGAAATGGGTAACAGGACTTTAAACTGGCTTGCAGAGATGTTTTACCCCTGCACTGGATCCCTAAAGGGACCTTCAAGAAAACAGTACCCATTTAGCAAACCAGCTTGAATACAGAATTTTGTAAGGAAATAAGAACTTTCAATTCTTACCTTGCCCCAATATCCCTAGCTATTTGTGTGTCCTGACAAGTGCTTACTGTCTGAAGGCTACACGATAAAGAGGAGAAAATTGTTTCTGCTAATATTTCCTATTGATATAAGCTGCTGTTGACTTACCTGGAAGTATCCAGCTTAGGTGACTCTCTGGTCATGCTGTGCATGTGGGAGTGCTCTGTATTCTGAGCAGGCATAGACAGGAGTGGCTTAGTGAACCTAATGATAAAACATGAATTTAGAAAGGAAAAATATATTTAACAGTGAATACAAAGGTAACTTCTCTTTCTCCTCCCCTACCCCCTCAAAATTCTAAAAAGTACCCTTAAGAGGTATTTCCTTTTAATATGTATTGTTTGGGTTATTGAAATTAATATAGAAATGGATGACAATCTTCATGTAGATAATCTAGGGAATTACTGTCTATATCTTCTAGATAGAGCATTACCAAACATATAGTATCTAGGTGAGAAAATGTATTTTCTGACATGTTTTAAAGCATGCACAAACATCCATAGCAATGGGTTACCTGGTTACCGGTGGTGGTGATGGTTTTTCCTGTAAGAGAGAAGGCAGTGAATTATTTGGTCACTTCTTGATTTAGTAAAAGATATTTGTATGATCCTATTTATGTTATCACAGCAGTATCTTATTTCTGTGTTGTGGTATAGATTTCTACTAGAACTCTGCCTGGTAATCTGCACTAGGATGGGAGTGGCACCACCAGTAAATCTCTGAAGCCCTGAGCACACTGCTTCGGCCATATGTCATGTCAGTACCAGCAGTGGGAAGAAAATTACTGTGTCAGAACCGTCATTGCTCCTTTGCTGCAGGTCTGCTTCTGGAAAACATTCCTTTAGGCTGCTGCTTCCCAGACCAGCTCACTATCACATAGGACTGGGAAACATCAGCCCCTTCCCATTTACTCTGTTGTGCAGACCTTTTGAATTGGTTTGCCTGCTTTTCTGTGAAGGAAGCAGCAGAAGGTCTTCTGTGAAAACAGAGTTCCCATTTTTTCCCCCTTTGAAAAGGGGATCATCTTCTTTCACAATCACATTTGTGCCCTGCCTGAGGACAATGTGAGTTCATAGACTATAGAAAGGCCTTACCTCTTCTTCAGGAACCTCGTAGACTTCTGTAGGACAGGGAGGAAAAATGTATATTCTTTGATTAGCAAAAAATGTCCTGCATATTACCAGGAAAACTGATCAGAATTTGAATCAATTGTACTTCTGCTTCTGGAAAAATAACTTGGAGAATCTGCTCAGAGCTTTGTTCTGATTCAAAAACCCTGGGGTAGCTACATCCCTGGTCTTCAGGAAAAGTCCTGGGAAGTCTGATTAAACAGTCACTGTATTAATGAACCTTGCCCCCAGCCCACAAGATTTTCTTTGTTGTTTTTCTTTTACTTCCCCCCTCAAAGAAAAAATGAATGCTTGTGTTTTTCAAACTGTCCCAGGTTTGCACAAGATGTGTTATCATACCTGTGGTAGCATTCAGCCTTGACTCTCAGGGAGGAAGAGATCAGGTGAATCATAAATACAAGCTGGCTTATTTGCATGGCCAGCATCCATCCCTGAGCTCTGTCCCATAAGGTGTATTTTAATTCACATACATTAAAATGCCAAAACCACCAGCATCCTTATCTATGTCATTCTGAGTGACAAGTGAATCATATTTAAACAAAGCTCATGTCAGGCTTCATCGCTTTTATTGCGCTGACAAAGTGTCCGAGTTCCCACCAGGGGGAGATGTTTTATTTTTTTTTAGTAACATAGGTCAGGAGCGGGTTGTTGCTCAACACTGATTTGCAGAAGGGCTATGATTGAAAAGGACATTTAAAAAGGTCTGAAAAGTAACTCATAAAATCTTAAGTAATTCAGAAAAAACTTATGTAGTTTACGACTTGAAAGCTAAACACATCGCTAATGAATATGCAAAGACTTTTAAAGAACTGTGTGATCAGTCTGTAAAGGTTACATTCCAAGCAATTAATGAGATAAGGATGCAAAACAACTCAGAGTTAGCACAGCTAGGGAAGATTAAGCAACTATATCTGCATTTATAAAAGCAAATATGATTTTTCTTATTTGCTTCTGCTTTTGTTTCTTTTTCCAAATAAATTGCTCTTTATAGAGCTTAAATGGGAACACTTATCACCGGACATGCAAAACATACGGAATTTCTTTAAGGTTGAATCTTGATGTGATTTTAAAGTACTGAATCTTGATTCCTACAGTGAAATGGGATTACTAACATACCAAGTCCTATAATTGTTTTTCCTGTATTGATACATTTGGACTCCTCAGCTAGAGCAAAAGACTAAAAATAAGTTAGTTTGGGGTAAATTATTTGTTCTAATTTTATTCAAGCTTGAAACAGATACACTATTCAAGCCAAGCAAAACAACCACTACAACACAGAAAAACCTAAAAGGGAACATATTTTTGTTTTTCTGAAGTATGTCATATGGTTTGTGTTGTGAATACATCAAGTGTAATTTAATATTCCTCAATCTTAGATTCCTTTATTTTAACAGTGATGCAAATCCACGTACCTTGCAAATCAGAAGGAAGAGATGGCTTTGGAGAGGTAGGGAGGACTGACTTTGTTGTCTTCATAAATCTGTTCACAGGAGCTAAAACCATATTTTATTCGTATATATCTGCACGTGTGTGTGTATATACACACATATACATACACATATGGATTAAAAAACTAATAGTGTAACAGTTATACAATAAGAATAAATATTAAGTAGGTCCAAGTCATAGCCTTTTTGTGTGACCTTGAACAAATCAACTGAAAGATCACATTTTGAAAGGGAAACATTATTCAGTGCTCATGCCTTGATGAATAGGTTTGATACTGTCAGTAATGTCACAGAGCAGACCTACCTACTCTTCTCTATTTAGTTTTCACCTTTGGACTGTAGTAGTAGTTTCACTCTCCAGCTAAATTTACTTCAGACAGTGAGGTAAAAATAAAGAATCAAAGTCTGTTTATCAATTGAAAATCTAAAAATGCTTGTTGTTCTCCTGAGGCACTTCAGCAAACAGAAAATTTTAATGCTCTGGCTCCTTAGGATGAGGAGGGAGATCACATACCATGAAAATCTTCCTGGTTCTACAAGGGCTGGACTTTGAAACAGCTGAGTGAGAGAAGCAGGAATTAAATATGGCTTCTGATAAAGTTAAAAATAATTTTCCTTGGCCTTGTCATGGGCCAAAGAAGCCAACTGTCTTTTTGCAGGCTGTATTCTCTTTAATAGCTGCACCTCCACTCTTTGAACCCTAGAAACAGACATTAATTTGATCCTTTTTTTTCCACTGTTGTTCCTAACAAGGCAATAATTATTAACTTAAATGACTAAAACTCACATCTTGTAGGTAGTGACATGCTGCTTTCTGTGGGTTCAATATAGTTATCGTCGTCATTGTCCACTGGCACAATGTAATTATCCTATGAGAAATGCAGGACAAAAATCTACCAGTTAAACCTCTATCATATCAACAAACTGTTGGGACTGAAGCCCTGGCAGCAGTTTACAATAGTTGCTGTTTCACAGTGACTGCTATTTCAGACATTTGTCATGCAACACAGATGGGATTCCCCAAGAATGAAAACCCTTTACCAAATTACTCCAGTTCTAGACTAGTGGCTAAAAGCCCTCCCTTCCCTTTGGTCCTGGGGTAGCCTTTGAGGTTGCTCTCTCCCCCCTGCCCACAGCTTGTTACAGATGAACAGAAACTAATCTGTAGTCTACAGAGCCTCCTTGATACTCAAAGTATGCAGGTATCCTCTAGGAATCAGCATGGTACTTGCAGGTCACTGCTTGTGGTACGTACCATACTAATAGTATTTGTACCATACTAAGAAAGCAACCAGGCTGTGGCATTGCTGTGCATTCTATCTTATGACTAGTGTGGGTTCATGAGTCATTTAAACTGTATATCTATAAACATTACCTCATCATCGCTACACTCCTTCGGCTTCAGTGGTACTTTTGGCTTTGCAGCAGGAGATGGCAACGGCAGGGATGGCACGGATGATTTCTTTGGTCTCGACATGGCTGGACTGGGTGTACTTGGCAGAGGTTTATTGATGGGAGGAAGCTGCTGGTGACTACCACGATTGTCTTTTAATATGGAAGAAAACAACAATTTTAGTAAAAATTAGACAGTAGCCTCTGAACTGTCTTCTATTACCTGTGCAAACAAGTCTTTACTGTGGCTGCAGCTCAGGTCAAAAGGCAGACCTGAGTGTATGCTGGTCCAGATGTTGAGAGTTGTGTGTAAACTTGTGTGTCCTATTTCATTGCTCAGGGTAGCAACCTAGACCTCTGTATCAGGCTGCAGAGGGTGCATAGACACTGACTGTTGTATGGACAACTGTTTAACTCAGTGAGGAAAAGGTGGTGTCTGGGTGGTATACTCCATTATTTAGTATGTCCTGTGCCAGTATGAACTTTGGTGATAGGAAGTGCAAAAGAACATACCTGACACATAAGAAAATCGACTGTTATACAGCACAAAAGGTGGGACTGAAGCACAAATTATGCCAAGTTCTCTGGGGTGTCATTTTAAAAATTCCTCTCTTTTTCAAAGAACATACAGGTGAAGTGCTAATAAATTTCTGTGAGTACACATGCAGCACTTTAGCACTTCGATGATTATTCTATAACCAGTCTTGTATCATACAAAAATGAAAGCAGGCATCATACCAATGTTTCTTTTCCCCATGGCTCAAATCTTCATCTAACTGAAGCTAAATTTAATTTACTTCAGGATGATCTGCACATGGTTGAAAAGAATCAAAACAGGAAGTAAAAACACCTTTATGCTGGACTGATGTAAATAAAATCTTGATCCTGTCCTGTGTTTCAGGATATTTATCCTCCTCAGTACCAAACTTGAAGGACAACATGGAGTGAATATTTGGGCTGCTTTGTCCTCCATTTCACTGCTTCTGCAATAATGATTTGATATGCAGAAAAGATTAAGAAGGGACCTGTCCAGCCTTACATACTTAATCTTCAATACAAATTTCTGCATTAAAATATGTGGATGAATCTGGAGCCAAGTTAGTGACATCTCCATACCCCTGTTTGAATTTTGAAGTTAGGTGTTTATCAAAGTCTCTAGGACACATTATATTAAAATTCTAGACATTGCTACCAGCAATACCAACCTGTTTCATGCTGTAATAACAAATCATACCCCTGAAAACTGAAGACCTGATTGCCAGAATTAAATGCAAACTCTTGAGGAAAGAACAGGTTAGTCCACTTAAGGCCACCTCTCTTCTGGTACTGATAAATAGGCAATTATCAAGCTGATATAGTCAACTATTCTATAACTACCTGCATATTCACCCCTAGAAATAGGGAATGCAGAGGGAATCTTCTTTTTCTCCTGCTCACTTGGAGGAGGCTCATAGCTGTCATCAGGATTCTCTTCACTGGGGACCACATACATCTCAGAGTCAGAGTGGTCATCCGGATTCTCATAATCACTGTCCTAGAAAGACAGAACTTCCAATTTCTCATCTCATAACATACAGCTTCATAGCACTGTATGACACAAATATCCTTGCAGGAGTACAATTAAATAAATTACAATAATGTATCCTTGAAAGGACATGTTACACTGCCTCTTAGTGCTCCATCTCTACACAAATAGGTACTCCTGCCTGCCTCCCCTTCTAATCCTCTGAGGAGCTTCCTGCTCCCTGTCTCCTTGCTATCACCAAGAGCTCACTCTTTGAATTATGGACCAACAGCTTGTTTCCCTTCACAGGATAGTTCCTTCCTCGTCCAGCTTGACTGTCCTGTCACTTCCTCTCCCTTTCCTATTAAAAAGGTACCCAGGATCTAACTCCAGAAGGAAACTAGTCACTTCAGGCTGATGGTTGTACTTGCTTCATTCTAATGGTCTCTAAAATCTTATCAGAAGTTTTTCATTTTCAGCAAGAAGTGGCTTTCAGTCTCCTCAGTCCTCCCACCCTCCCTCCCCTAAATGGAAGATCTTACTGGTTTCTGAAATTTTTGTTCAGTTTGAGAAGTCCCTCAAATCGATGCCACGCTCTTCTCCAAAAATCTTAGCATCCATAGCTACCACTGACAGTGCTTCTGACTGTACTTTTAAGCTGAATGTAAAAAAATTGAGATAGCTAAAAATCTGTGGCTCCTTGTAAATAATGCTGATATAACAAATAAAGTAACATTTTAACAGTACTAAGTTCAACTACAAGTGTTGATTCAAAAAATAAACTGTTGTTATTATTGCTTGTGCTAACTTGTTGCTACAGTAACCTCTTACTACCCTAAAATGTGTACTTACAAAATCATCTGACCATTGTTCCTCTTCATTGTCTGCATGTTCTAAACCAAACATTAGAGAGTTATTTAAGGAGATAGAATAGTGAACATAAATGTTTATCATAGATTGATTTTTCAAGCTATACTTACCATATTCAGTTAAAAAAGGAGTGATTAAAATTTCCTAAAAAGTTCAAAGCAACACATCTGGTTTGGACTAAATAGTTAAATGCCTGCTTGCTTGTTTTTAATAAATTGTTTCAGAGCTGTTGGAAAAGCATGAGAAAATGGCAATCTGCACATGGTCTGAAAAGCAGAGCATGCACTTTACCCCAGAATGTCCTGCTAATGCATTTCATTTTTAAGTAGGAATAACAATTTCTACATAATACAACTATCGCTGACCCCTGGGCCTTGCACTTTCTTGTTTTTCAGTTAAAGCTCCAAGACATCACACTAATTACAAGTGTTTACATTAAACATGGAACAATTATCTGATAACTTCCAAACCCTGTCGTCTTTGCTTCAGTTTTCATATCATTGTTTCCTTAACAAGATAGCCGTTAACTTGTAAAAACGATCATGAACTATTTTGTGGGCAGTGCTGTGTGATAAGTAAGTATAGTTCTACCTCTAAGATAATTCATAATATCATCATTGTCACGCCAATTCTTCAGTATTAAGATTCTGAATCTGTGATGATCCATTTGTTCAATTATTTCCCTATTTACTCTCACATCATAATTTCTGGCAGAGACAGACTGGATGTGAATTCTCCATTTTTAGAGCAGCCTACGTGCTGAACCCTGATAAATATGGATTTCAAGAGTAGCTACTTGCTACTTCATTCTTCATACTAGGATAACTTGTCATGTTTTACATGACTCTCATTTCAGAGATGTGAGCTACCTTCAGAGTTGTTGATAACAGTACACTATTTTCTCATTAAAAACAAATTATGAAGAAATGTATAGCTGAAATATCGTTAGGCATATCAAAAATACAGACATGTAGTTAAAGTTTACATTAATACAGCCTTACCTGAAGCATAATCCCTTTGTGGTAGACTTGGTGGAGGTTTTTTTTTTAGCCTGTAAACAATAATTATTACATTTATGATCTAATAAAGTAACATCCACTAGAAAGGAGCATGTGCCAGACACATAAAAAAAGCTGGTAACAAAAGATACCTGCAGCTGAAGAAATACAGATTACCATTAAAGATGCTTAGCAAATAGCTGTAGGAAAAGGCTTTGAAATGCTAGAAACAGATAAGAAATTAGAATCTACTCTGAGATTTTTTTTTTTTCTAAGAATATATTTTGAAAGAACAGCTTCTTTGCCCAGCCACCCTCCTCTTCACTTCCAATGCAGAAACAGATAACAGGGGTCAGAGATAAATGCATGTCTATCTGAAGATGAAAATCTGTTCAGGTTCACAGAGGCTCTGCTAAGACTATGGCATAAGAAAGTGGTGCAGCACTCTCCAGTCCCATTTTTAGAGCTATCATTTTGCATGTACTTTATTTTCTGATAAATGTTTAAATGTATACCAGGTCTCTCAGGGCCAGATTCTGTTTCCACTTACCATTATTTTATGGTGTTATGGCTCTTTTTTGGTAAATACTGTTGTAAAGGCATTTGTAATGCCAAGTGAATCAAAAGATAATTTGTAGAAATACTAAAAGAATCCTTGTGGCTATACATATATATGTATGTGCATATGTATATATATATATTTAGCAAACAGGAGTATACAATATATGTAATTTATGTGTATACACATACATATGTCTACTCCTGCTCATATGTATATATGTGTATATATGTATACTCCTGCTTGCTAAATTGCAACTGTCCAGAGAAGACACTGATTTACAGTGAGTTGATGTATCAAGTATTTCACTACCGTGTAAAAAAAAGAATAATTTGGGTTTAAAGTCAAAACAAATGGTGCATGTGTGACAGAGGCCATACTGATGCATTTGAAAAGAAAAAAAAAAAAACAACTTTGCTTTTTGTAGTCATACAAAACATTAACACAATTTACATTAAAATGGCTCTTCAAAGTGGCTTTTGAACATTGTCTGACAGTTTCCTTGTAGCACTGATGAGACCTCCCATGGACCTGAACCTTTGTCCACTGAATTGATTCACTCCTTCTTCAATCAGGTCCTAACAAACACATTTGCAGGAATAAGCAACTTATTTAAAAAAAAAAAAAAAAAAATTGTCCACAAAGAATTTAAAGTCTTTTCTTGTGATCTCTGAGCAACAGTGATGTCTACAAATATTGCTTTACTACAAGAACTTGACACTCAGTATTTAGGTCCTGAGCATGCTGCTTAGGTGTTATTGTTCAGGTACCAATGTAACTCGGGGTGGTGGCATGCTGGCACTAACAACACATCAATCTACAGACTTTTCCCATCTGTTTTGAGAAATGCTTTGGCTACTTTTGAGTCGAATTCATGAAATTCTGTTGTTCAGATAGTCACCAAAAAAAAAAAAAAAAAAAAAAATGCACACGCATGAATAAATAGTGCAGGCATTGCTAAAACTCAAAAAACTCACCCCCAGAAAACCAAACCAAAAGACAATCAAATCTAGGCACATGTTTTTTGAAGTGTTTACCTGCTTTGTTCATTAGTAACAACACTAATGATGGATATCTGCCTCTGAGTCTTCAGCTTCCTGGAGCATAATATAACAGTGTACTAACAGTAAATTAAAAAGCATTCTCAACACCCCTGCTGTTGTCTTTTGTCCAGGTTAGCACAGGCATGTTAGAAGAAAAACCCAGGGCCACTGCCAGGGCAGATATCAGGTCTTAGGAAGGGTAGACCAAAACCTATTAATGTACTTTGCAACATGTCTATCCTGAGATGATGAATGACAGTGGATACTTGGAAAATAGTGGAACTGAGGCAATAGGAGGAGGCTGGCTGGGTCACAGTGTAAAGTATGTGGCTTAAGCCACATGATGTTCCCAAACTGCTCAGCAGAAGACTGCAACACTTTGTCCCAAGCCCTGTAAATCCTGGCAGTGGCCCGGGTGGAAAATGTAAATATGTTACAATGAAAGCATATGAAGCACAGAACAGAGGTCTGTGTCTAAGCAGCCTATCATGCCATTGTGCAGCTTTGAAATAGCATACCGATCCCAAGTATCTTTCCCAGTTTTGCAAATTAAGGCCACTTGTTCATTTTGGAACCTGAATATCAATAGAAGAAAAGAAAAATGTTTCTGTCAGAGCTGAACCAGTTCACGGCCACATCTACATTTGCTAGAATCTCTTCAAATATGTTATTCATTCTAAAATTCAAATTCACTTAAAATAATTCTCACTGTACTGATATGATTTACTGAGTGCCAGAACTGAAATCCAGGCTCTTTTGAAGTCAACTGGAGCTTTGCGTTGCAAGAGCCCGAACTTTACTCAATGTGCAAACCATGATGCAAAGCTCAAAAGACATAACCCCTATGCAAAGAAACAGTTACCTAGCTATTTCTGATTCCAATGTAATAATCCACATAGATGCTTAGAGTGACAACTGACTGTCCTGTTCTCCTGAAGCTATTGAGAAAGGACTGAAAGAATGGAATGCCATCCAACTGAGCATACATACTTAAGTGGAAGACAGAATGATTTCCTACGTATCTGTTAACATTTATGTAAAATTATAGCAAGTGAAATTTTCAAGTAAAATATTCTAGTGCCACTCTACTCTGGACTTAAGTTACAGTTGGTAAAGTATCTCTTTATTAGCTGTGATAGAACACAAATAATTCAGATTTCCATTTACTTTAATGAGACTAGTATTTTTCTAAAATTTAACAGAAAATAAGTAATTTTCTGGAGATTTTGAAATATCCCTGAGAAATTTCAGTTCTAAAGGACTCAAAACCCAGGAACATTTTTGAGAATATGTTTACAGGTTTTAAAAGCAACATAACATATCTTACCATACACATTTTAACTTCAACAGATAACCAGATGGCATTTGAGACATTTCATGTAATGGGGTCTAGATGCTGCTTATACACAAACAGAATGTGCTGTACAGAAATTCACAACAATTTAAGAGAATAAACTATTTCATTTAAAAAAAAAAAAAACATATTCTGAGATTTTCCCCCCTATAGCATGCTGAGGTTAACCCAACAAAACATTTAGGCATGTGCTTAGCTCTTCTCAGTAATAAGTCCTGTAGGAACTGCAAATATTAAATCACATACTTCAAGTTCATGGCACATTTTTGTGTTTTGCTGCACTAAATGAAGAATTTTAAAGTAAACTGCAGTAGAGGTCTGAATTTTCTGTTCTAGCAACATTTGTTTTTACAAGCTACACCCAAAAGTAACCAAACATATGTAGTAGTAGCCCTTCACATGTAGCACTTAATTCTTCCGCATTTCCTTACTAGTGTTTCTGCTCACTCCCTCAGCATTTAAGATGTGCCTAAAACCTCTTTGTTTTCAAGAGTCTTTACTTTTTCTGTTGTTAACTCTGTACAAAGTCCACACTCATCTTAGGAACAATTTTAACTTAATAGGTTTTACAAAAATTATATTGAAAATTTTACTGAGTTGAGTATAGTAGTATTAGTGCACTAGATCATCACACTTGTTATTAGAAGATAAATTAATCAAACTTTGCCAAAAATTTTTTCAGAGTTCCAAACAGGTGTAATCCAGCTGAAAGATAAAGTTTTCCTGAGCTGTATTCTCATGACCTAGTGCAATAGTATGTTATAGCTTTGGAAGTATCTGACAACTGTACAAAGTAAAATTGGTCTGAAACCTAAAAAACCCTGTTATTACTACTCTTTTGCACATTTTCTTTACAATGTGTTGTGCCTGTGAAATGGCATATAGCTGTGATTTATTTATCATCACTTTGATGAAATATTGTCATTTTAATAAAAATCCTGGCACTCAAAACATTCTATTCAGCTACACATTGAAAAATCATCTTTCTTCAGAATAGAGTTAAAAGTAGGTATTATACTTTTCCCTGGTTTCTTTTTCTAAGTGTTGTACAGCTTTATTTTAGTACTTTTTCTCTCACCATTTGGTCCATAAAATACCACTTTTCCCTTGCCAAGGGTTTGATCATGGTTGTCTTCTAGTTGCAGCTATGCAGGTTGAAGAGACATTTAGTGACACAACTACATTTTTCTGCCTAAGTTATAAATGAACCACATAAATATAGAAAAATGGACCAGACAAATCTGAAGTAAAAATTTACCCACTAAAAAGCTGGGTAAAGTGGATGAGATTACGATGTATCTTCTTTCCATTTTTCAGGTCACATGGAAAATGTGATTTCAAGAAATGGACATATTTAGATTGTGTGCAGTTAGACGAATAACTACAAGTGCATGATTTCTGATGGCTTTGCAAAGGAAGTTTTGATAGGATGTGATATTGCAACATGGTGAGTAACTTGAACTTCTAGTTTCTTATTCAACATGGTAGGTCAGCATGTATCAAAACTTTAGGGTAAAGTCCTGACTTTGCTGTATGTGCAGTGACTTTTAGCATTGACTTTGATGGAGCTAGGATTCCAGTGAACAGAGCCTACAGGGTTAAAGCTTATAATCTACAGAAGAGTGCTATGTCCTTACAGTGTGTTTCAAGCACAGGCAACCATCCTGAAGTGTGAAACCTACGATTTCTTTCTTACAATCCCTGTCCTGTATTACCAAGATGTAAATATGAAAAAAATGCCCTCAGCTTTATACAAATTTGGCTACACCTATTGTTTCTACACCTGAGTACATAATCCTCTTTGACATCATGATCTGCACAACAGCTGGGACTCCCATATTGCAAACAGTTTTTCATGTTATTAAGGGCAAGCAGGTAAATGCTATCCTGCAGTGGGCAATACTTCTACTGTCACAATATTTTGAGACAGGATAGGGAATAAGCAACAGGAACTTTTAAGCAATGACGAAACAATCTGTTGTTTTCTTTCCTGTTACTATCACTGTTCAGACTGCTTTCTGCTGACCTTTAAGACACACATGGATGGTAGATGTATTCCTCCCCACCTACAACCCACAGATGAACCAGATTGGAAAGCAAGACCCTTGATGAAAGAACTTTGCTTACTTTTCTGCATAATCAAGAGTCAATTCAGATTTTAGAAGTGTCCTAGCAAATACTGGTAATAAGTAAAATGTATTTCATAAGTATTTGATCATCCTTTCCATTTCAGTAGCAGAAGCTTACAGTATACATATGACAACTTTAGGCTTGGGATAAACAGGTATATTATTTGACTTCTCTAAAATTATTTCTAACAGGTTTGAATTTTAGTCATAATGCTAGTTTTTCCAGCATACAGACAAATTCCAAATCTGTGCTACATAAAACTGATTTTTTATAAAATTTTTCCTGCTTCAGCCATACTTGGATCCTTGACATTTAATACAATAATCCTGTAACTGAAATAAAGGAAGTGATCAACTGGATAATCACATTTTTTAGGAAAAAACATCTAAAAAAAAAAAAATCAAACAAAAAGTCCCCAAAGGGCACATTCAGAGGAATACAGCCCGTTCTAGTTCTGCAAAGTTTGGCATGTCTTGTACATATCCTTATCAGTGTTGTCAACACATGCTTTTATTGCAAGTCTCATATGCTGGGTTCAAGATTTTGTTTCTGAAGTTGTGCAAAATGTGAGAATCTTTATTTTTTTAAAAAAAAGAAGAGTAAAATTCTGATCTTCATAGTTGTAGAAGAGATTAATATGACTCAGATGAACCATAGACTTTCTGATATTTCTATTACTTGTACTTTTTTTTACATATCAGTTTGTATTCCTGTAGCTGGGGGAGGTGAAATGTGAGCTTTGTGCTGCAGTCATACATTAAGAGAGTTCTTATGAGCCTGCTCTTTTTTTTTTTTTTTTTTTTGTAAATCTTGACAGAATCAAAGAATTGCAGTGTTATAGCAGCAATCTTGTATCTGACATTTAATGATGGCGCCTTTGACCTTCCCAGCTTTGGCTACGTTTAGTTCTTGTTATTTTTCCCTTGTCTGTCTTTCCTCTCTTACTCACAGTGAAGGACACACAGTCAGAGCAATACTGGTTAACAGCAGAATCCATGTCCAGGCAACCATGGGATACAATTTGTTGCCTTGAATTATAAACTTGAGATGCTTCTATTGTTTCTGCCATCTGCTTTCCTGTCTGAGGCATTTGAACTGGACCCACTGCAACATTATTAACATTAACTACACTTAAACTACTACTGTGAAGTAGGAAGTCACCCTTTATTAAAAAGCAACAACTAAAAAACCCAGTCCCCCTCACCCCCCAAAACAAACCCACCAAAAGCCTTGACAGCCTAGAAGCTCTTCCCTGTGAGCAGGTCCCAGGTGAAACAGTTTTTTCAGACTGATCTCTGAACACAGCGGTCTATTTACATATACACTGTGTTAAAAACAAAAACATGCTTAGATTAAATTAAATGTCCAAGCAGTTGAAAGAGTATCCTTTTAAGGGAAAGTTTGCTTTTGCACTTGCATGAAAATAACAAGTACATATACCACATGACTGATCTACTGCAAATTGCCGCAGTGCTAGAGTGAAAGAGGATGAGTAAAGGAAAAAAAGTGATCTCAAGAATCTGTCTGATATATCAGGTGATACCAATAGAGCCTGCTCAAGGTTTGTGGACAGAAACACAGCTGTGATAAAAAGGCCACAAAAGAGGGCCTTCAGCCTAAGGTTACACCTCTTGCCTGGGCAATGGGAGAGCCAGGTGGTCGCTGCTGCTCCTAGAAGTGTATCCCCCTCCTCTGCCAGGGACAGCGGCTGCCCCCCGCAGCACCAGCCCTGCCATGGCTGGCAGCAGGGGCGACAGCTGAGCCAGCCCGGCTTTCCAGAGCTCTCGCAGAGCCAAACCAGGCAGAGCCCTACTGCTTCTCCCACCAGCCTACTGATCGCTTTGTATATACCAAGAATTAGCTCTGCTAAAATCTTACTTTTTCTCTTCCTTGAACTGAGCCATCATGGTCACTCTTTAGGAACAATTGTAAACAATGTTTGCATGTGCATTTTATGCATGAGAGCTGTATTTCTAGAATTTAATAATGTCGTCCTGGAAACACTGCAGATACTGTGTACTAATTAACTTCTAAAAGTACTTAGTACTTTTGTCGTCAATGGCCCATGTAAAGAAAGACATCTGAATGAGAAAATCGCATCCAAATAAAGTTCAATGCAAATGAGCTATTGCATTAAGAATGAGAGAAAGTGTGCTAAATAGCTAATTGGTTTAAATAGATGTTTGACTGGAAATAGTGAATAGTGTATTCATTTGACAAGGATGCAGAATTACTGGAACTTCTTTCTATGTATAAATACCCATGAATATTTTATGATACTCATATGCACATGACATCAATATGCATGTGTTTAGTGCTTCTTACTGGAATAAGGATGTTCGGTAATGGTGGGTTTTGTTTTATGGGACTGAAACACAGGAGGAATTAGCATTTTTATGGGAATTCTGACTATGATGTTTGACCAGTTGGTTCAAGGTGGAGCTCAAATTAAACCTTAATTGCAGCAGGTAGCCTAAACAGTGGCCTGAGAAGAAAGGCACACACCCAAAAAACAATCAATGATAATTCTCAAAAGAAAAATGCATTTACCCAAATACTGTTTTTCAGGGCTTACAAACACAACCTCCTGTTGGAGGGCAGTTCTGCAACTGCTTTGTGATACTTTTAATATTAACGACAATTCTGCATGTCACGGTCTGAACTCAAGCTCTTTACATATGCTGAAGTACATCCCTCTAGAACAACATGGTCCTATCACTGAAGTACTATACACTATGTTAGCAATCTGAACTACCCCAAATTGATAAAATTAGGACTGGCATTTCAAACTTACTTTTTGAACTTGTTTATTATCCCACTTTCATTTTTCTTGATGTCATGCACCATCTTTTGAAGCTTCCTGTAAGATATTAAAGAAAGTCAGCACTAAAATTACCCTGTGCTTGAACACTTATTTATATAAATTAAGAAAAATACAGGAAATGCATTTCCAGTAATATTTCACACATCAAAAATGCTTAATACATGTCCAATAAGTAGTTTAGTTGGTAAATCATTTGCATATGAAGTCTTCATCCCTATTTAGTGGAGTTCTTTGGCATGATTTGTGTTATCCTTCTCCTTAATAAAGTTAATTGCAATTTAAACAATTGATTTGAGTAAGTACATCAGGAAAGAACACAATTGCCTAAATTAATAGTTTAGAATATTTCAATGTTAACATTTTGTTAAGAACTTACTTTACAACACTTCACGTCTATAATGGGAACGCCCTCTGATTTCTAACCTTACACAAGTCATTTTATCAGTGGACTGTTTACCTCATTCCCATAGTGTTTGCAGTTATAATAGAATGGGGAGAATGATACATTTCCAGGCTGAGACCATCTGAGAAATTACTGCAGTATCTGTGACTCTGAGCTGTAAAAACTTGTTGTCTCAGGACCCCAGTTACACGGACTGATATCTGGAATCACAGATTGTTTTTATTCATCAGCTGTACTGACCTCATTAAGATTTTACTTGTAATCAAGACAATTTAAATGGAATATCTCATTTTTCACTCAGCAAGTATCATTTAGAATCCCACTTCCCTTCTCGTTTAAAAAACCACACTACTAAAATCAGCTCAATGTCAGGAACACAGATACCGCTTTCTGCAAAAGACTGATCTTACAGTGAAACCTGTTGGAAGTCTGGTCATACTAGAAAGTTCTATAGCGAAAGGGCTCAAACCAATGAATTTATGATTAAGACTAAAGTGTGATACATGAAGTTTTGCTTGTGTTTTGTTTACCAAGAACTCAACTGTTTTCCCTAGGCTTCTGTCTGTTTAGACAGAAGTAAAACGCTCCCTATATAACTCATCGATAGCAGACTCAAAGCCTTCAGTGGGCACTTGGGCAAACTAAGATAAGGGGGACTCGAACAAAAGGACACAGAGATACCATCTAGGGAGGATGGTCTCACCGATTTAGGAAGAAGACCTCCAGACTTTACTTCACAGTGCATGCTCCAGAAAGAGCAGACACCATGAAGAAGACCACGTACTTCTTCCCTTGACCACCAAAGACCCTCACTCTAATTTTACTACGCATGCTCGGACTATGTAAATGAATTTCAGGAACTCATTATCATAAGACATCCCAGGAAATCTAATGGATAGGTATGATTTGTATGTAAACTGAATTCCCTTGCTAGTTCTGGGGAGCCCTTACGGTGGAGAATCCCCAGGGTGACCCCAGCACTGCTAGTAAGTAATAACTGCCTAACAGTTATATTGGATTCTGACTGTTGAGTTAATTTATTCATTTCAATAGAATGCATATATATTTTTTATTTCTGCACACAGTTCTTCCTGTTCACCTAAACTAAATATCTTTTAGACCTGAGCACAAGCAATAAAGGAAAGCAATGTTCGGGTGTTGGGTTTGTTTTTTGTTTTGTTTTTTTTTTATAAAGGACTTTAAAATAGAGAACACATAATAAAGAATGGAAGGCAAAACTTTTTTGTCTTGCCTACCTCATCTCTGATGCACTATCAGGCTACCAAAATACTCTCGGAAGCTTTGCTTATGAAGAGAAGTACAAATATCAAAGTATTATTTCTGTAATTTAAAGCTTTCTTTAAACTTGAAACATTATTCAAAAGGTTGGGTAACACATAGAGCTTCACTAAAAAGAAACTATCTTCCAGCTTCATCATTAGTAATTACAGCTGTTCCTTAAAAATTAAAATAACTTTTTCAAAGAAAACTGGAATTAGATGAAAATTATCTAAATAAAAATCAGGAAATAACTGCACTAACATTATGTGATTATTTTCCTGAAGTCTGTGGTTCAGGCTGAGCACACATACAGTCCACTCAAGGCATCAGGTAGTAGTTGTATCAGGCTCATGCTGAAAGGGACCTTCCCTCCTCTGCTACTGATTTTAGAGCAGTTGTGATAGTTACAGACAATTAATCCCACTTTGAGACTTGTTTAAAAAGAACAGTAAAGTAACTGAGTACTTGTAAGTTTTTGGAATCCTGAAATAAATAACAAAGTTCAATTTTTGTCTTAATATTAACAGAACAGAAAAATCTGATCCTTTCATTATGGCAGCTGGAATTCAAGGCTATTCCACATTTTCAGCAGCCCTGAAATAAAACAACATGGAATATCCTGCTCTGACAGACTAAGTCATGGGTCTGATACTTAAAGAGCCTTTCTAGAGCCTAAATCTTTTCCCAATTTTACTTAAAAAACAATTCAACCTATTCTTTTTAGGTTTTCAACTCAGAGAACAAAAATGGTAACAACTGACAAATAACTTACAAGCATGTCTTTAGCTTCTGCTCAAAACTAATACTATTAATTTACAGCAAAAGGATATAGTGTTACCTGCTGATACAAAAAAAATACTCATAGGTGTGAGAAACGGATGCACAGCAAAATGTTTTGAGATTTCCTGCAACAATGCACTACATCTGTAAGAATAGCTTGGACTGTTATCTAAACTAACCAGATACATTAAATCTGCAAATCTGGGGTGAAGATCTCAGAAGAACTTCTGCTTTTCTGTGGGGTTTGATTTGGTTGATTCCCCCCCCCCCCCCTCCCCCAATAGATTCAACTTCTGGTTATGCTTGAAACATCACAAATAGCCATCTTCTGCAGTTTACTGTTTCTGTCTTGTGACCCAGCTGGCACCTGGGTTTATAAATGAAAATTAATGAGGAATGAAAAGATTTAGAGGAGATTTAAATGGTTTGTTTCTAGATGGGGGAGAATGGTTGTCTGCAAGTGTTTGTGTCCTTTTCAAAAAGGCTTACAGCCTTTGATTAAAAATGCATGTAAGCAACAGTTATTTTTCTTCCCATATTTATTTGTTAGGTATAAGACTCCTCCACCCACCCGCCCCCAATCTAGCTGTAGATTTAGATCTGAATATTGCTTATTACTTATCTCTGACATCAATATATCTTTACAATAGCAAAATTATGGCTTTATTTTGAAAAAAATGTGTTTCTTTTTTCATGTGACATTTTATTTTGTATTGTCACTTTGGTCTCTAAAAAAAAAATCCACACACACACAAATAAAACCGACTCCAAAATTTATGAGTATCCAGACAGTTTGCTTTTCATTTGATTATATTCAGGTGAATTGATTAGACTATCATGAGTATTCCATGTGCCTTGAATAAAAGAGCATTTTAATACAGATTTCCATTTTAAAAAGGATGCATTTAAATTAGCTACTACTGGTGCTATCAGTTATTTTTCCCATGCAGATGGACTGAAATAAAAACATTCCCATTTTTGCATAATCAAATGTCTTAAAAACTCTGCCTCTTATTCCTCATTCTTTTTTCTGGAACCATTTCATTTTCTAATCTCAAATTGTGATAAATTAGGGAGTATCTAATATGCATTTGTGTGGGTTTTTTTCCAGTTTTTCAAGTTACATAGCATGAATGATCTCCAGTTCAGGTGGAATCCCCTTTGACCCATCAAGTTGAACAAGCTGCAAAAACCAGTCTGTCCAGTTAGCTAGAGGCTGAGATTTCCTGAAGTGCCAGCTGATATAATAGGCTACAGCTGACAAGTTTTACAAAGAGCTGTCTGACTTGTGATTTTAGAGACAGTAGAAAACAATGAGAGGCCTATAACAAGGGGATTCTCAAAATCTTAAGGGTCTCAAACCCAAGCCTGAAGGTGATTCCGGAGAGAGAAGAAAAATAAAGCACAGAAGGGCATTTATACACCTAATGTTTTGCCTGGATCTGCATATCTGACTAGCTCTCAAACACTTTTTTTTTTTTTTTTTTTTTTTACTTAAGACAATACTCCAGGTAAAGAGATTCATTGTGGGAGGAACTTATCAGAGCAACAGCCCTTAGAGTATCTAGAAAATGGAAGCTACCGTGAGCCAATGCAGACAAGCCCTTGCTTCAGGTACAAAACTACAACCCTCTTTCTTCACAACACAGCTGAGTCAGGACCTTCTTACCAACTAATGTTTATTCTCTAGCTATTCTCTTGGGATGAACAGATACTAGAAACATTCAAGAACCTCAATCAGCTAATACTGTAAATGAAAATAGTAAGTAATGCTGGTTTTACCTTGCATTGCATGTAATCAAAGGTAATTAAGAGGTCAAACTTAAGAGATGTTTCTTAACTACAAGCACCAACTCTTCATTCTATCTGGTTGAGAGCTTTTTATGTAAAAACAGGCTTGCAGATAAAGGTGCAGTCCGTGTCACTGATGATCTTTGAAAACCCTTTTCAGCAATAGCTATTTTGAGATCCAGTTTAATTGTGACAGGTATGGACTGGATGGGACCCTTTGATCAGGAACTTGCTGCACCAAATAGATTTTCAAACTTTTGCAGGTGAGAAGTTTAGAAGTCTTGGCTCTAAAACACTTTAAGTTTCAATGAATCCTGAAATGAAATACTTTTTAGCCCTGTGTTGCTATTTTTCCTATCTTAGCAATTTTGACCTCCAGGAATTCAGGATCATCAGATGTATCAACAAAGAGGTCGCTAGCTGTGATACATATGTAAAGGAAGGTGGAAAGGTTTACCATTGCAAATACAATATAACCTGAAAGAAGGATTTGTTTGCTACAAAATACCTAGCTGTGCTCAAGGACTGGCAGAGCTGCCTTGAGATAAGACAAAATGAAACAAAAATCACCCTCTTTTTGATCTGGTCACTGCTCGGGGTGGGAGGAATGTATGTCAAGTGAAGGTTGATGAGTGGGTCTGGCCTGTGACACATCCCCACTCTCAAACATCACCTGGAAGCTTTTGGCTCTTTTGCATACAAGCTATTCCACAAAATCTTACCAAAGTTAATTTTTTTTTTTTAAAAAAAAAAAAAAAAAGAGAAAAATATAAATAATGTGAAGAAGAATAAAGTGAGTAAAAAGCTTTCAACTCAGATGTGAGATGAGGTACAGAGTCACCAGACTTGAGAACAAAGAGTCTGCCTTAATTTCAGACAGATCTGTGTAATAAGGAATCCTCCCACCACTTAGACTATTTTTTGAGAAATTGTATTTATCAGCATTATAAATTTGTGAAGACATTTACAAATATATATAAGGTAAATATGTATATTAAGGCTCAGAGCAGTCAGCATGAACAGCTCCTCCGTGGCCACGGCCTCCCCCTGCTCCTGGGAACACAGAGGGATCTCCTGTGTGCACGTTCCCCTACACGTACACAGTGAATCCAGTACTTTGGACCTGCAGTGCCAACACTGGCTGTCAATATTTTAGCTGTAAGCTGTCTATATCACATGGAGCGTGACAGCCCATAGCAAGTGACACCACCCTGCTGTAAGAATACATTCCTTGGTCTCCGGGGCAGGAAGACCGGGCACAGTTGTTTCAGTGCATCTGGCTGTAAGCACAGATGTGTGTGCTTGCAGTTGGGAGTGGTGCCGATAATGTTTTTGGAAAGAGGGCTGACTGCAGCGTCAGTAGGGAGTGGTGGCAAAACAAAACCAGTTTTAAATGAATCACAGGAAGTTTTCTATATTACAAGCATACTTATTTCTGTTTATCTGGAGGATTAGAATTATACCTCCTTAAATGCCTAGTGCATACTGGACTGCCTGCATTATGTTTTGCCTCTTGAAAAATCCCCATCTGCAATCACAGACCAGTTTCTTTATTTAAAAAAGGGCAGAATTTTGAACAGGATACATTCAGGCATGTCTGAAAGGAAAGCTTTGTAAGCAATATTGACACATCTGCATGTGTTCCTTCTCCTCCTCCTAACATCAGTTAGTTCTTCAAGTGATTAAGCTGGTTTAAAATAGTAATAATAATTTTAAAAATATCATCACACTGTAAATCAATTTACACTCCACTTTCAGTTCTTATACCTCTTTGGATACATCTGTTTCTCACTGACTGGGCACCCTGTAGTTCTGTGCCTGGAAAGCCCTATTTTCTGAAGATCACTACTACTACCTCCATTTGCTTAAAACTAAGACTGTAGATAGGTGTAGCCCTCATTTTTGTCTTGAGAAAGGCAGTGTAACATATCACGTGAAAACAAGAAGTAGTTATTTCTTATTTTTCAGGCAAATTCAAATGCTTAGCATTGCAAACCTAGAATGGGATTTATTAAGTACAAATTTAGACTTAAAACAAAAAGAGCCCCCCAAGTCACCCACTTCTGCTATAAAGTTTTACAGAAAAGAACCACAAAAAAAGAAAAAGTCAGGAACAGTATAATGGAATTTGGAGAATAAAAGCTGTTATTAGAAGATAAAAACAAAACTTTAAAAGAGCAGAAAATGAAAAATTACTACAGCTAACTCTGTTATTTAAAAAGACACATTAAAACATGAAACTAGAGAAAGAATAGCATGCCTGGCACCCTCCTTTATTGCTTCTCACAGCACAATTATTCCATCACTTTCTACCCAGCTGGTCTTTATTTTGTGTTTCTATTAGCCTTTAGTTTTATAAACAAGTGTACAGGTGACAAAACTAAGAAAAGGTTACTGTTTCTGGACAAAGGGTAAGACTGCTGCTTGTGGGGCAGTGGGGTGGGGGAACCTGCTCACCTACAAGGGAATTTGTAAAAGTACCACTTGAGATTTTGAAAAGCTTGAAGCTCCTATATTGAACTATCTTCTCAAGCTAAATTAATGAACAAGGAAATACCACCTTTCTCACAATATTCTTCCATTAACACAGTGTTCCTGACAGTCTTTGTGGACACATACGGGTCTCCATGAACTGGCTGAGTGTCATCATAAGATGTATTTTCATATTACTCGCCAGTTTTACGCATCTAAATCAACTCAGTTAATTGTATAAAACAATTCTACCCCCTTCCACCTTCCTCCTGCTCATTAGAAAGCAAAAGGAAGTTCCCAAACACAGAAAGCATCTAATTCCTCTCATTAGGCTTCCTTCAGGTGCTTCAGATCTCAACATGCACACACACCTACATCATATGCTACTGGGAACAGTAAGAGTGGAATTCGTTTGCAAGGAAATGCAGGCTGGCACCAGCTGGCTGGTTGGAGCTGGTGTTTTCAATGGCTGATATGCATAAAGACATAGCTGAATTCTTGAGGTGCCATCAGACAAACTGCTTCAGTTGCTGTTTGTCTAAGACAGGGGGTTACTGCTCCTCATCCACTCCAGGGCCTTATTGTAGCCCAACCTCTGCAATGCCTTTCATGACAGGACAGGAGGAAGTTTGGAGCTGGAGGTGGTAACCTGTGACACCAAACCATCAGTTCAAGGCACCAAGCCTTTGATCTTTATCTGTAAAGCTATCTCAAAGCTGTGAAGAAAAGTTGAAAGAGGCTTGCTTATGCTGAAAAGTCAAGTGCAGACACCTATCTGAGAGGAAGAAGGAACAGTGAATTGTCTTCATGAGATGTACAAGAGGGCTATAAATAGTTTAATTTTCTCAAGTGTTGATTTTTTTCTTTAAAGTCCAAATAACATCCTATTCTGCTTACTTTTAAATCATCTGCTATTTTGTCTAAAGGCCAAACCCATAATTAGAGCAGGTGTGTGTTTACATGGTACACACAGAAGCACAGAAAGGCTAAATATTGATTATACTTTTCATCCGCGTATGCCCTCTATGTAATCTTCACAAAGCAGCTGTCAATCTCTCTTGTACTAGTAAGCACTAACACACACTTATCAAATGTAAATATGTAGCATGGAAAGGCATAATACATCTTTGACACAAATTGGTCCTCATATGAAATTAATTAGTATAATTACTTAGGGGTGACTGGGAATTCTGCACGTTGAAAGAACCTATGCAGATTTATCAGTGGGGCTGAGACAACTAAAGCTCCGTCAATGACACCAGCTGCTTGGTGTGACAGCTTCCTCATTTTAGATCAAGGTTGAGGCTGGTTCTGAGTACACACAGACAATATATTAATACCAAAGAAGTTGTACAGTATCTTTTGCAATTACTTTTCTTCTTTTATTTAGCAGAGAAGAAGTAGACCTGGTTCCTGTTATCTATCTTTCCTACTATTGGGGACTTCACAGCTGGTTTTGAGTATCAGAAAACAGTGATGGCCAGGCACTTTTTAGTACAGCTTTAAAAAATACAGATACTTAATAACAGCTGAATGCATTTCAGGTTTGGACACCTCTTCCCTCTTGTGCAGCTTGCTCTCCCCCTTATCCCAACTGAATAATAGTGATACTGTAAGTAGTACAGAAAATAACTAGCTATTAGGATATGCTAAGTGAGTACTGCACATCACTTCTTGGCACAAAATGTTAAAAGGTATTTTCTGTTCTGTAACTGACCTGCTCTGTTCCAAGTCTTTGGTTAATTGATCCCTTTTATGTACCAGCTGTCTTCATTAAAAAAACAAAAAAACCCACACAGAAGCCACATACACAAGGCTTACTTCATTTTTCTCAAAGGTCTGCAAGCAGCAGAAGGAAACTAAACCCATGAGGTTATTCTAAAATACAGTTCCAGTTAAAACCAAGTGCTGTACCTCCCTCAAGGACTAGTACCCTACAGCCTAGTAGGTGAAGAACAGCAAGGACAGAAATTTTAAAAGAATAAAAGTGCTTTTTATATTTCAACAAAAAGAGGAAGCACAAAGTTATTGCAGGGAAGCTAATAAAGACAGGACAGGACATGGTATAGACCCAGAAAATTACCACCTGTCAGCAGTAACATTAGTTTTAGTCACAGTTTTACAAGCATTTCTGAAAGGTGAGATAACATTTCTGTCATTCCTGTAGGCATACAGATTGACAGACTACTACAGGCACATGAAAGACATGTAAGCAAAT
Source organism: Athene noctua (assembly GCF_965140245.1). Taxonomy (NCBI): domain Eukaryota; kingdom Metazoa; phylum Chordata; class Aves; order Strigiformes; family Strigidae; genus Athene; species Athene noctua. Next base: position 50,093,820 of record NC_134041.1, read on the forward strand.
GAAAAAGTAAGAAAATGGAGTGAACTAAACACAGAATGACAAAGGCCTAATTTTCAATTTTGTGTTCTAACAGACTGAGTTCTGGTTTTCCAATTTTACCTCTTTCACAAATTTCAAATCTGTCATTTTAACTCTGGTCACCTATCAAAGGACATTGAAAAAGTCTATGTCTAACTATGTAATGGGCTTAACCAAGATTTTGACAGATGTTTAAGCACACGTCTAACTTCAACAACCTTAAAGTTAAGTAAATATTTAAATTTTGTGTTAAGGTCTTGCTAACATGGGCATATAAGCACTCATATAAGATGAGTATATTAATGAGTAAGTTAATGACCTGAGTGCAGTCTTCATCAGTGTCTTTGTGTCATTTAAGATTGCTACTAAAATACATTTCTAATGTAGTGATTTTAATCCACTAAGTTCATAGACTTTGGAAGGATAAAAAAATGGTGTGATTTTTCAATGGGCTGGAAAACTTTGTGGGCTCAGTAGTTTGAAGGCAAGGTGCTGTGTGCACTAGAGAAAAGGGAGGCTTTGTTAAAAGCCTCTTAACTCCTCTCCTTAAACCAAATGTGTTCATATGCATAATGGTCTGCATTTGCTCTACCAAACAGTGCTCCGACAGCCAAATAAAACAGAGTAGAGTTCCTAGATATGGCATTAAACTTTAAATACTCCCATTAGCCTACTCCTAGAGACAAAATAACCTCAGATATCTTAACACTGCCCAATATTCACAAATCACTAAGACTGGTTCCAAAACAGTAGCTTTTATGTATATAGATTCTAGATAGACTGAATAGAGGTAAGAAGAGAATCACTAATTTTAGTATTTTTGTAAGTTTGCATTGCTTTTTGTAGAGCCAAAATTTGTATTTAAAAAGTATTACATTATTTGTTCTATTCATACTCATTCAGCATGAATAAGAGTAAAAGAAAAACCCCCATAACTGGACTTTTAGCATGTTTTTTAAACTGTCCTTTATGGCCCAGTACTTCCTTTTACATTCTCTGACAAGATTTTTCCTTCTCTCAGGCAGTTTCTCTACAGGAATGCCTAAGTTGGAAGGAGACAGGAACTTTTTCTTCTCTAAAGCATAGCTTTTTTTTTTTTTTTTTTTACTTTAAAATCTTTTCTTACCCATTAACTGAAATGTAGCAACTTATTTCCTCTGTGTATTTTTACCAATGTCATGCAATGCTTATAGCAAAAATTGCAGATATTGTATTTTATGCCTTTAGCATTAAATTATTATGCTGAATGCCTTTTGCATTAAATTCCCTTTAGCTGAAGTGATTTTACCGCCTGTTTAGAGCCAGAATGATAGGGATATGGGCACATTTTTTGACACATCTGATGAAGACTAACAAACACTTCTGTACTTGGGCTGAAAGTATTTTTGCTCAAGCTACAGAAGCATTATATCCACCACAGATGCTGGGTGGCACTAGCAGGGATCTAAGAGAGGCTACTCTATCTGTTTGGTTTATCTTGTATTGAAGTCTATCAAATTTTGTTAGAACTTTGGGAGGAGTATTTTGGTTCCTAGGGTAATACAGCCATTTTAATAGAGCCCACATGGGCTGCTACTGAAAGGGAAAGCTCTTCTATGCTCTCGGTGCTTACCCAGCCATGATGAATCATTGATCTTCCAGCTGGGAAACTAACTTCTTTTTCCTTTTGCTAATTTAGACATCAGCAGGATCAGATCCAGCTTCATCACATGGTCATGGGAACCCCAGTGCCAGTGTGAGAGCAGAGACAAGTGGCAGGGCGAGCAGGGCCATTGAGAGGCCGGAAGGAAGGGACCAACTCTTTTGGCAGCAGCAGAGACTTAGGTGAAGTTAAATTGGCCATGTAACTACAGCTTCAGTAGCACTTAGCTGCCTCTGCACTTCTTGCAGAGTTGCCCATAGTGTCTATATTTTAAGACATGAAGGAATCATTTAACCATATAGCATAGCCGCTTGTATTCACAGCCTCCTTCACCCAGTTGCCCTTACATTAAGCTTGACATTATATATACACTCATATTTTTCATATTATTATTGCCTCAGGATGCATTATTTTAATTATTTCTAAAGTATTTACTGTTTAGTATATAATTTATGCTGATGTCCTAAAGCTGTAGCATTGCATGTCTGGCTTTACTTATGTCTGGAAAATGGACTTGTGCAAAATGTATATGCTATCAGATTAAGATAAAGATGCTAACAGGATTTCCAAGCTTCTTTTACCCCTCAGTCATTTACTATGGCTATCACAAAACAAACTTATTTACAGTAGTAAAAATCCTTTCACAGCCTACCAAAAATCTAAGATGGTTCCCTACAGCCAAATGAGAAAACATTATCACTTCCAGCCATTGTTTTCCATCAGTTTTCCAATTCTCTCATCTGCTGAGCACATACACCCAGTGATACTTGCTTTCTAAAAGAAATATTTGCTTATCTATCATATTGTAACATGCTTTAGGGTACTTAGACTATAAAAGATGTTATATAAAACTAAAATCATTGCTGCATTAGAGGACTCATTTTAAAAAACACATAAAACACGTAAAGAAAAAAACCCAAAACCTATGTAGAGCAGATGCGTTCTTTTCTAATGATCGGGAACTCATAAATCATCTGCAAAAGACAATGTAGCCATCTGAAGATGGCTAAAAATTTCTCTAATTCCTGCAGTCAAACTTCACCTATGGAATAAGTAGTGTTAAGGCTTTTCCATTAAATACATCAAATGCAGTGGCTCACCAATTTCCCTCATTGCAGTGTGCACACAGTAATGTACTACAGTGGAAAATCACAGTTTAATCTCGAATTACATTGGTACAACAAACTAAAAAGAAACATTTAATTTTTTTCAATGTCAAAAATTTCAGTTAATGTAACATTGTGAATGCTAAGCTGTCATTTTTTCAGTTTCTGTTCTGCAAATAACTGAAATCTTATTTTTTCGTCTAGGTTTGATCACAATGCTGGAACTGCCTGCAGTGTTGAAATTCCAGATTTCACTCATTCTTTAAACAGAAAGCAAAACCAATAGAATTCTTAGGATATTTAGAAATGTTCCAGTTATATCTTGTCTGGCTTATTACAACCCTGAAGATGGTTAGTCAGGATTTTTGATCAGGTTAAATGCTTTTCCAAAACTAAATTCACCAAAAGCTGAACTAAAACTTGATTCCATTACTCCTGATTAACTTTTTCAATTGTTGATTTACAAGAGCTTTGCTTCCAAAGACTATCAGACAGCTCTCAGACAGATAATCAAATAGCAGAGGCATTTTCCAAGGTGAAAAAGAAGCCACTAAAACAACACTTTTTTTTTCCCCCAAACGATGAGCTATTTACAGCAATTTCTACCAGTGTGGGAACTCTTTTTCTCCCTCTCAATAATCTAATGTTTTCCAACACTGTTATGGCTGACAGAAGCTGTAACAGCATGGAAGGGTTTTTTTTGCAACATTTTATGATTGTCATATTTGCCTTCCAAAAGAAAAGCATCTATTACATTATGACGCAGTGTGCCATATATAGGGTTTGAATGATTCTGTAAAACACAAAACTGTTTTGTTCTGGGATCAACATATCACTGGGTACCTGCAATGTCATATTATGATTTAATATCTAGCAGTCCACACCACTGTATGGGGTATAGTTTTAAACTACGGTGAAAACTGGCTATTCCAAGTTTGTTAGAATGTTTTATTTCTTGGCCAAGAATATTAATTTATTGGGTTATTTGCTTGGTTATTTATAATTTATGATTTGATTTAAAAAAAAAATAAAAGCAAGTCTTTGGATTCAATCTATATTACTATGCTTTTGCTGAATAACTGACAGTCACAGGCCTAAGACGATGTAATTTGTGATTGCTGTGGTTGGAAAATGCTCCAGCTGTGGACAGTTATTTTGGTAAAACAACTAGAAGATTTAATTTTATTAGGATCAGTGTGTATGAGGCAGTCGTGCAATAAGCTATGCCAGTAACTGAACAATTTTGCTAGCACAAGTAGAATGAAACCACAGGTACTATACAAGCATAGCTGGTCTTGTGAACAGACTATACCCTTAACACTCCTGCCCTCATACAAAGATTAAACCAGGGCTTTTCATCATTGTTTCAATATTACACCGCACCATTTTGTCCACATTGCCATATTTTCATTTAAAACAAAGGTGCATCACAGTCACACTTAAACATACTTTTTTATAAACAGCATCACAGGCAGGAAATTCTATATGAAAATAATTTACTATGTGGCAATTTAGGTTTTAAAAAAAATTAGGTTTTTATGGGGTTTTGTTTGTTTTGGTGTTTGATTTGGGGATGTTGGTGGTTTGGGGTTTTTCTGCATGTGGTTTTTTTTGGGAAGCTTGGAGATTGGTCTAGGCAAGATGGCATTGCTGGAAAGAAGGATGATAAGCATGAAAAGGATCTTTAAAGGGATTGTTAGAATGAAATGCTTATGCAGAGAGAGAGGAAGAAAGGAGAACAAATATAGATGAGGTGGAGGATATGCTATGCTGAAGTGAGGTCAGAGGGAGAAGCAGCAGGAGGATTTGACTGGAAAAGTCACATTGAGGGGTAAAAGAAGGGATTTTTACAGCAGTATATGAGAAAGTTTACATTTCATATCTCATTCCATTCCAAAGTCCAGAGGTGAGAGAGATTGATGAACTGTTTAAACTGACAGAAAGCTAGAGGAAATTGTGATTAAATAATAAAGCTGTATAATCTCTGTCCCATGCTTTGTATAGCAAACTGGACCTAACAATCTTACAGAAAGAACTTTTGTTTTTACTTAGTAGCACAGCAAACATAGCTGGTGACCTCCTTTTCCCCATGCCTGTGAAATTCAACTTTGAAGACTGCATACCGTAGACACTGATTTCATGTGACCTTACATTCAGCCTACATTTTGTTGCACTAAAATGTGGGTGCACCACAAAAGGTGCTGTCATAATGAAGTGTCACTGCAGTGGAAAGTTTTCAGGAGGTACTGGAAGCTGATACTGAAGCCTGCTGGAAGTGCTAAAGGGTGCATTCCCAGAAGACCTTCACAGCTATTATGTTGTTGGGAGGGTAGAGGCAAATTAGACTTTTGCTAGAAAGAGGAGAAGAACAGAGCAAGTAGAAAGAGCAGAAGCAAGGGGGTCATGACTTGTGAAGATGAGAAATCAATGAGCAACTAGAAGGGGTTGGTCTGGAAAAATCTCATATGTGAAGCAGTTCTGATTTGGGCCTTTAGACCACTGAGCAATGTACAAGTAACTGGGCATTTGCATAGTGTTTTCCCCAAAGTCTATATAACTGAAAAGGGAAAAAGATGTTAAAGTTGGATGTGGACTTCGGCACCCAGTTCTGTCACAGGCAGCATTCTCTAGTTTACTTTGAAACATAAGTTTCTTTCCTGCTTGAGTTTATTTTTGGGTTTTGTCTTGTTCAAGTACGTTGATGCAATAAACTACATTAAAATTTGACTTGGAAAAAAAAGAGATTAAGCTTCCAAGTCTGTTTGCTACAATTAACTATTAACAGAAGCTAGTACAACTACTGTAGTAAAATATTTTCTTACAGTGCCAAACCAATGCTCAGAAATTTCCCATTCATTTTTTCAAAAAGTAAATATTCCCTGTGATAAATCATCCTATACATATAAGGTATCAGTTTACAGTTAAATATCATTTCACTCCCAGATGAATTAATTTTCTGCTTATACACTTTAAAGAGGAAACAGTACCAAAAAATTCTCTGGTAATGAAAAGACCTAGTAGTTACAGTCAAACTATCTCTATCAGTAGAAAATTAGAGAAGACCATAAATACCTTCAAATTTGATAGACAACTAAGAGCCATTCAGCCTTAAGGAAACTCCTCTTGATTTTAATATAAATAGGTCTTAACCACCCCTGTTTAGCAAGGGATGCTAAAACAAAATATTGCAAATAAACAGACACACTTGTCCAACTTGAGAAAAAAAGTCAGTTGCTTTTTTTTCCACTTGCTTTTCATTTGGAAATTATGGTTGGAGACAGTGACTTGAAGGGGTTTTTTGAGGGAAGAACTGTAAATTAATGAAGTAATTTAAAATGAATATGAAACTGTGCTCTTGGAAAAGTTTGTTTGCAATCTGGAAGTTGTTGGCTGCATGACCTTAGGCAAGTGAAAGTATGTGGTATACTTTTGGTTTGTGCCATGGCTTGCCTGTCACTGCAGTGGTGTTGGTAATGATGCCTTTGAAAAGGACTTTGTGATACACAGCTAAAGACAGCCATGAGCAGAGGGTCATTATTAAGGTTTGTGGTCATAATAAAAAAATGCAGCAAGTCTAAGAGATACTATAACAGTCACATATAGCAGCTAGAAATTAGAGACAAGGAATCATAGGCTCATAGTCTGAAAGAATCTGAAAATCTAGTGCTGCATCTTTTGAGTTGCTAACTTCCTGTTACCTTTGCCACCTACCATCCCTGATATCAGTGCATCTATTTATGTATACATTTGCAGCATAAATTTTTTTTTTTGTAAGTTCAAGGTACACTAGAGCCTGCCATGGCAGCATGGCTATTGCTTGTGTATTCATTCCACATTTTAGAAAACCATTCAAAGTACCAAATTATTTGTATGCGCCACAAATTACTTTATCTCATGGTAAATAACTAAGCCTTGGAATTTATTTTTCCTGACTATGTGGAAGAAATTAGAACACACAACATACTCTGAGGAAAAACCTGTATAATACTGTGCATACCTTATAACAAAAACTGTATAAAAATAATACTGGAATTCCATGAAGTTCCAGCATTCCTATTCAACTGATATTACAGTTGAGTGACAACTGCAAACAATGTCCTCTAACAATAGTTAGAGGCATATAAGAACACTTATAGTTCTTATTGTTGCAATAAACAAACAAATGGGATATGTGAAGAATTCAGGTCTGACATAAGACTTGCTAATGCAACAAAAAGCTATGTCTGGTAGGCTCAAATATACCCATGGAGAATAGACAAGCTTAGCAAAACCACATAATACCTAGTTTTTCAGATCTACCCTTAAAAAAAAATCAAAAGCTCTACTCTCAGACACTGACTCAACAACAGTGCTACTTTAATTTTTGCTGCTACAAAGCAGAAATTTTAGGAAAGCTGTCTTTAGAAAAATGTGAACTATCATTACCCCAGTTGAAACTATGTTTGGTAGGAATATTTCTTGGGATTGCATCTTGGCATATGGAGGAAGTTGGGTTTCTAATGTTACCGTCTCATTCACATAGCATTCATTAAACTCTGAACCATCTATGTGTCTTCCATGTAGAGAGGAGGCTGTATTAGGAAGTCAACTGCACTGTCAACAAGGCACATAGTGCAAGGGGGTATTCAGCCATTTCAAAGAAGGAAGAAAAAGCTGTCATGTTATGCTGATCTCTTCCTATATTTGCACATCTCCTAAATTTATACTATCAGTATGTACTTACGGAAAGTTCTGCCTTAAGTTTTTAACATCCTGATACTGTAATAAGACCATGTAGCCAAATATCCAGGTTTCTGTCTAAGGAGGTATTTCAACACGGTCAAACCAAAGCATGCATTCATTCCACTGCATGCAGTGAGAACATTTGAGAAACTCGTGCTCCTATGCTCCTCGCACAACTAGCGTGAATTGGCCATGAGAAGATGAGAAAAAGTAGCCTTTAATACTTCAAGGTAATACAGAAAAGGAGAGCTACCTCTGCCTCTTCCTTATTTTACAACAGTATTAAAGCTTCAGACGAGATGAAGAGTATCAGCCAGCATAAAGATGCAGCCCGAGTGTGATGTCTGCCTTTCCTGTTTAGAGCTTTTGAATTAGTTCATGAACAAGTTGTGGACCATCATAACTCTCACATGTAGGCCCCCTTTGTATATTTGAAAGTAATCCTGCTTGAGTCATTTGCAAAGGTGCAGAAGATGCATCCCAGCTACAATTTTATCACAGCATGGAGTGTGCATTTTATTTCTTTACATACCAGTAACTGTCTTGATGGCATCAAGCTTTCCATTGTTATCACTCAGCTTATTATCTCGAGATAGCTAGCTCAGACCAACATTGAGCCTTGACACCATTTAGACCATTTAAAACTATTTAAGGTGATAAATTGCAGACAATGAGGAAACTCACTGTCTTTTTCCCCCTGCCCATTGAGCCTTCCCCAGAGATCTTGCTTGGGCTGTAGGATCCAGCCTCTCAAGACTTTTATTAGGCATGCCTGGCTGAGGAACGTAAGGGTCATTGCAGGTCTTCAAGGCCACACTCCCTCATCAGTATTTTGGCAGTATGGAAAGAGTAGATATCAAGAAACGTCATATCAACAAAATTAATTTTACAAGGGATTATTCTGACGTGCATGAAAGCTTCCGGTGAGAGGGAGCAACCTGAGAATGGTTTATAAATTAGTATTGTGTGCTTAAGTATGAGTTATGTTGGGAAAAATATTTTTCAGTATTTTATTCTTATTTTTCAGGGGAAGAAAAAGTTTCCATGCTACTTTCATCTGAAACAGGACTTCTTTTAACTATTCAGGAAAAAAAAAAAAAAAGAAAAAAGTCATGATGAAAGAGTCTTGAGGTGCCAACTCCACCAGCACACCAATCAAGCCACACTAAAAATACTTCAGTAATGGTCAGCTTCTGCTTTTTTCCTCTCAAACACTGTATTTAACATTGTTCTCCTTCACTCAGGAACATTTCCCATTTTCCACTTCCCTCTATTCCACTAGTTATTTCAAAGATCAGGAAATATTACAAAACTTAACTGAAAAAGCCACCTCCAGAGGACACTCTGATTAAACTATTAAGCAATCAATTATTCTTTTCTAATTTGCATAAGGCTCATACATCTCAGTGAGTCAAAGACTATTTTCTTACAGTTTTGAAAAGAGACAACTAAAAAAGTCTCCCCTATCTCACCGCAGATGAAGCAGACACACGTTTTGCTTTGAAATCTGCGTCCGATTAGACGCCCCAGACCTGTATTTACCTGCCGCCCTTCCCTGCGCCGCCCTGGCGACCAGCAAGAACTCCCTTCCACTCCAAAACTTCGGCAACTTCCCTGTGCCCCCGCGTCTCCCACCGCCCCCCGGCCCCCGCGCGGGACGCGGCTGCGGGTCCCCCCGCCCCGCCCGGCTCCGCGCCCGCGGGAGCCCCCGCCCGGCCCCGCTCCCCTCTCGCGGGGGATCCCGGGGCGGCCCAGGCCCTACCTGAACTTCTCGCCGGCCGGCACGGTCAGCCTGTTCAGCCTGTCCATGCTCCGGGACCCACCGCGCCCCTCCCGGCCCGGCACCTGCCGGCGCGGCCGCGTCCCCCCGCCGGGCGCGGTTCCCTCCCAGCACCACGACTCGGAGCGCGGCGAAAACTCGTCTGCCAGTAATGCCTCCGCCGGGTTAAATCGCTGCCGTGCCGGGCTGGGGAAGCCTCTCTCCGTCCTACCCGCGGGCGGCGGCGGAGGAGGGACCCGGTGCTCGGGGCGCCCGCCCCGCCCGGCCCGGCCCGGCCCGGCCCCGCGCACAGGTGGCTGCGGCACCGGCAGCCGAGGTGGAGCCTTTGGAAATGGAAACGCGAGGCCTCGCTAATCCGCTCCTCCCTTTAGACCTGCCGGAGCGCTTAGGGAAGCTCTGGCTTGGCCTGGGAGAAAGGTGAGCCGGCAGTTCGGGTGCCCTGGTGCCACAGCGGGTTCGACAGGGGCCGGGGGTCCCCGTCGGGGGCTGCGGCAGGGCCCGGTGACCCGCTCGCGGGTGCCTGTCCAGCCCCAGGTGACGGCGCAGCCGGCGGGGAGCGATGCAGGCGCTTGGCCCCCCTCTCCTCCCCGCTCCTCAGCGCTTCCTGGTGAAGATGTGCCGGGGAGCAACATGGTGCCGTGGGAGCTTTTCCCTTCCCAGACGTTCTCCAGGAAAGCTAGAGAAAACCATGCTGTTAGCCCCGTCCTTTTGAATATAATTGTAAGGGGGGTAAAAACGCTTCCTCACCCTGTTTCTTAAACTAAGGCAGGAGCAAACCCTGGTCCTTCCAGGGATGTAGGGTGAGGCCATTCCCACCAAAGATGTAGGCAGCTGATCTGTGTTTTACGGCTCTGATATCTTCGAACCTGGGATTTTTTTGCTTAGTTTTGGGCTCAACCATTTTTTTCCTCTTTAAAGATGAACTTTATAGGCAGCTGCTTGCTTCTGATGGGCAATGTAGCAAGATATTCATGCTCGGCCTTTATCGTGAAGTGCTGATTAATTTGAATTCCACACCTTTGGAGGATGGCTCTTGTTCCTCTCTGTGTATCTTTGGCCTGTCTGCAGTTTAGTTTATAAGCTAAGGCTGGTCTAGTCAGGAAACCTACTCATTCTTTTTCAAAAAAAGTACATCTGCATCATGTTAATATGTTTTGGTAAGTACAATATGTTTTGAGGACACAAAAAGTTACTTCTTGGGGAGATTCTCTTTGCCACTTAGGCTAGATTTTCACATGGATGTGTCTTCTCCCCAGATTGTACCGACTATAGTTTTTTCTTGTGAAAATGTAACGGCAAAACCGACTTTCCTGGTTAGTGCAGATGACTCTGGGGAAAGAGCCTGCCATGAGATTTGTGTCTTTGATAACAGCATTGCTCTGATCTTGGCATGGATGGCGTTTCTGGTCTCTAAGCTTTCAACATGGAAATTACTTGATATTTGCATACAGTATTTCTCTAGGGAGGGCCCATAGTGAACAAATTCCCTTTTTGGGATATCATAATATATGTGGGCTTTAAGGAATAATGTAATAATGTTGAATGTTGTTTGCTGCACAAAACTTTGGAATTCTACCATGCATTGTATCTGGTTATGAACTGGACACCTTTGCAATTTTACTCCCTAAAAATTAAATTTGAAAATTAAATTAATTTTCAATTTGTGAAAATTAACACTCTGGCAATATGAAGAAGTGTATGTAAATAAATTGCAGTCTCGCTTTACTTTTTGCTTATATAATCTTCTTGCTATATCTAAGCATGTATCGGAACATGGGATTTGCTCACTAGGCTCCTGCAGGGACTTCTCTTGCACAACAACTGCCTCTTGCCTGACTTACGGAAATCCCAGACAGTTTCCCTTTGAGATCCTTGGTGGCAGCCTGTCATTTGCACTGCCGTGCTGGTTTCTCCTTGTTTCTTCCTGACTCAACGGTTTACAGGTTTAGTTTTAATGCTCTGCAGTGCCTGGCGCACTGTCCTCGCAGCGCTGACACCTCACTGCTCGCGGGAAGGGGCTGTTGCTGATGCCTCGTGTATCCCACACTTATCTTAAACCCAAGGTGTCTGAAGGAGTGGTTTCTCATGGCCACCTTGGAGTATGCTGTTCCTGGGAAAGCAAGAGAGTCAACTGCAGGCAGTCCTGAAATTAAAAAAAGGAAGACATCCTCCCCTGACTTTGTTTCACATAGTCTTTCTAGTTACTGTGAAATTCCTCCTCTTCCCCATTTTAAATGTGCACATGGATCAAAAACATCCGGTTCTAAATAGGGTAGTCTCACCAGAAAATGACTGCAGCCCGCTTTGCTCTTTCTGGTCTGCTTTCAAATCAGCCTATCTGGCCATCTACCCTGGTGTTGAGAAAGTTTGCTTGGGTGCCACAAGATAGGATGACCACTAGAGAAAAAGCTTAAATAAAGAAGGACATGCCCAAGCCCCTCCAAACAGCCCTAGACCTCTTCTTTTTGCAGCAGGTGGTTTCAGAGTCCAAACTTCTGGCCCATATTGGGACTGATCCTGTCTGTGGTCTTGAGGATTTTTGTATAGTCCATATGGAGAGGAGTGGACTGTAGTTTGCAGCTGGGGCAGGAATGGGTCAGGTGAATGGCAGCAGTTCCTCCATCGCTCCAGCACTACTCATGACCCCAAAATGGTGTCTCTGGGGGCCCAGGCTGGAGAGGGGCCAGGGCTTTACTAACCCCCACTCCAGGAAACACCCTGCCTTCCTCTTCAGGAGCCCTGGGAGGGCCTGGAGGCGGTGGCAGGTTTGAGCCATGCAGAGAACATAATGTCATGCTATTTTTGTAGTTGCAACCCCAGCAACTGTCCCTCTCTGACCTAATACGTTCATTTGGAGAATGCCAAAGAGGAACTGGGATTTGTTTTACTGCGTGGGTAGCATCTTGACCAGAGTGATGGTTAATACCAAACCCTCCTCCTCAGCTATGAGTGCCATTCTTGGCAGAGGGGGATTTGTTTTGAGGAATGTTTGTGCCACCTCCATGCTCCCTGGCACATCTGGGGCCAAGGGGGGACACTGTGGGATGGTCACCAGCTGGAAAGTGCTGCTGCCTGCTGGGGTGTGGCCTGGCAGCCTGGACCAGCCCGTGCTGCCCAGCTGAAGGACAGGTCGCAGGGACATGGGGCATAATGGTGTCCACAAGAATGTACGTTGATATCTTGGATTAGGGTTTTTGCAGAGGTGTTCCCACTGTACTGGTCTTCTGGAACATCATCATTCAAGCTCTTTACCTAAGTGGTATTTTCTTATCTAATGCTTTAAGAACCTGCATTCATAGAGACTCTGCCATTTTTGTGATTACGTAGATAGCCACTAACTTTATTTTCCTGTATATGGCTACAAAAGATACAAGATAAATTCCTGGCACCATCACTTAACACAGGTACTGCAGGATTTGCTAGTAAAGTACCTTGGCAGGATGGCTCACAGGATATGCATGCTTTTTTATTTTTGATGCTCAAAATGCCATTGAAATTTTGGAAAAGACCTTCTAAATGCTTGGACAGATTTCCTAAATGCCACTGAGTGTTGCAACATGATTTCCTCATCACTGCAAGTGGTGTGGCTTAGCTGAGGTTTGTCTCTCTGATCCTCTCACAGTATGACTGTGTAATTCTCCATTTATGCTCATAAATAAAAATTTTAAAAAGCAACTTCTTTATCTTGTATGTTCAGAAACCAAAATTATTTTTTAACCAGTCTGCTGTTTTCTGTTATTTGTTTCCCTCTGGCTCATTCCTTGTACACACTGCCTCACTGCTGTTTCAGAGCTGTGAGGTCATTGAGGTACGGTCAAAACCAGACTCAGTGGAACAAACTCTGTCTGAGACTGTGAGTATCTCACCTTATTTGGTCAAAATTTGCTATGAATTGTCAGATATTTCCTGTTTACTAAGGGCTCCAGTTTTCTATATGCTATTAAGATAATTTATGGTTTCACTTTGCTTCTCTGACTAGATAGAAAACTCCTGTAGCGCAGGAAACAAGGGATTGGAAGACGTCTGAAGCATTTAAGTCGTGTCCCTAAATCGGAATAAGCATCTTCATACAGAGCCAATCGTTGTAGAGAAACCATTAGGCAAAACCCAGAGTTTGACTGATGGTTTTTCTTGGCTGAAGATTTCTCCCTGACTCCTGATTGCCTTTTCTGATTTCCACTGAAATGAATGCTCTCCAGTTTAATACCTTCCATTACATGGTTTGTATGATGATTTTGGAGTTGTCCAGGTTTCCTGCTGAAGCTACTAATATAATTAATATTCATATTACAATGTTAAATATTCTATAAAATATCAGCTGTACATACCTTCCTTTTAAATTCGTATCTTTGATGCTAACACCTTTTCATGGAGACCATTCATGCCATTGTCTTAACGTGAATTGCAGATTATGACTGTCTAGGGAATTTAGGGGCCTGTTTGAGTTCCTGATCTGGATTTGGCAGCAGAAGCCACATCCTGACTGCAGAGTGGGACAAGGCTTCATGATGCAGGAGCATCTGCCTGTAGCCTCCTCTGCATGACAAGAAACCCTAGGAATGTGTCCCAGGCAGGAGCTGTGGCACACAGGAGAGATGAGCAATCAAGCTGCAGGGAAGTGTGCAAAATCCAAGCCAGTGTATAGGTACAGCCTTGGCTCTCAGTTGCCATTTCTGAACTGCTAGGATTTCACATAATTGAAATAAAAAGCAGAGAATTGTAAACTGTGTCATGTAGCATAAACATTTAGCAATGAGAAGGTGGATAAAAAGAACAACGAATATTTAGTTTAAAACATCAATTTACATTAAATCCTTTTAATGTTTACTCTTATTTTTAATGCTTTGAGGAGACAGTGCTGCATCAAAAGATCTCAATGAACTATGCATGACTATTTCAAGAGGAAGCTATTTTTTACAGATTGCATTAATGCTCATAGATACAGTCTAGTGCCTTCAATGTATATAAACCAGATGAGAAACTTGATTTGAAGTAAGCAATTAGTTTGATAACGAGGTTTTAATTTTATTCATAACATGACCATGTAAGACTTACTTTTTCTCAGTCATGCTAGAAAATTCATTCCTTAACCCCTTCTCAATGAGGAAAACTTTGTCTCCAACATTAATAGAGAAGATCATACCAACATTTTTTCTTAGAAGTACTCAAGAGTCAAGGATGTAGCTGCTCTTTATAGGAGAGAATTCTTCAAGTGTATTTCATGTATGACTTGTCTTGCCAAGTAGCTGCTGTATTTTTTCATTTTGACTTCCCAACTTCTGGGGAACATGGAAAACCACAACATGTTGCATGTTTTACAGCTTCATGAGCTTTTGCTTGGCTTCTCCTTCAGGAATTCCTGACAAAAGAGCAGCAGTATAAGCTCTCCTGAGCAATATGATTGAAAATTCACTTCAAAATATCTGTCTGATCTTGCTGTCAAGGACCCAGCTCAGAGGTGCTTCTTCCTGCCTGTATCTACATGCTGTCTTAAATCTCTCTCAGATTCTGATAATTGCTTCAAAGAGAGTATTTATTCATACATAAAGGCCTCTAAAACTTGAGTCTACAGCTTGAGCTCTGTTTTCATGCTACTCCTGGGGTAGCACTAAAGATGGGAGCTTCAACCATGGAAGCAGTGTAATGTGAATGTAAATTGCTGGTTGGTAGGAGGAATTTGGCTTGATCTGTCTGTGTTCACATGAAAGTCAGTAAACGCTACAGTTCTCTTTATAAAGGCTGTGGAGGTTTAGTGAAAACAGCCCAAACTGGTTCAACCTACATCTGGACTGGAAAACAACCCAAATTCATACCACCTGAATCTGAACTGAAATCTGTAGCTGAGTTGCAGGCTTGAATTTTTCCTAAAGGCCTGCTATTTTCATGTATATGGTATCTATTTGTTCTCTTCTGCTTTCCGAATATCTGTAGGAAGATTTGCCAGCAATACACTGTGGGGATGAAGAGCAGAGGGGAAACAGAGGGTTAGCAGTAGACTGTCACATGCTGCCTGGGAAGGCTTTGTGCATGATCATATGGGTCTGAATGCAAATTTGTGGGAGTTGGTAGTAGGCCAAAAAAGCACTCAAACTCTATTGTTTAAAACTATGCCAATTTAGACATAGGGATTTTTTCCCCCTTGATTTCTATTTCAGTTGATACACTGCCTACTTATCCTACTGTTCAGTGTCCCATAGCTGGTATTTGAAAACCATGAGTTTATGGAACATGATTTCTCATTACATTCTTGGTATTTACTACTTACTGATTGCTATAAACTGGTGAAACACTGCTGCTTCATGTTTAAAATAATACATCTATGTTTTCTCCAAGCATTGCTTGCAGACTTTCATTAACTAGTCTATTTGGGTTTTTTTCCATTTCCAGGATGCATATAAGATGTTTTAAACTAGAAAACACTACTTGTACAGGAAAAGTTACATGTGAGCATTTAGTTGTGTCTTAGCAGATGAGAGGAAGGTACTTTTCTGTCCCAAGTATTTTAAAATAATACTAATTCTCGGAAGTTTTAAGGTTCTCATTGTAGGTCCAATGGCTGAATACCACCATATTAATTTTGGAAGACTCCTAGTTAACTGCCCTAGAATTCTTAAAGCTTTAATCTGTTATCACTTTGGATACTAAATGGCATATTCAAAGTTTTTCATATAGTAATAGTAGTGGGAGATGCATTTGAAAATGCAACTCTAAATTTAATTGAATGGGATTTAGGTTTGTCTTTAGGTTCACTGGAGGAAACAGGCTGGACACGTAGGCGTGTACTGCGGGGTAGGCAAAGATGTGAAAACAGTAAATTTAGTAGGATTTTCTCATGAAGGGGCTTCTGAGCAAACTCATTTTAGCACCTGCAGAGAAAATGTGTTTTATTTCTCTGGGGACAAACCACTGTGTAAAAAGACACACTTCTGCTTTTCAGTTTTACTGTCATCTGTTCCACGTGCACACAGAAACACAAAATTTGCCCCTTCAGACAGACTAATTTTTTAATGTTAAACTGAAAGTGTTTGAGGTTAGATTGCCTTGGAGGCAGTGATCTGTGTTGGAGACACTGACAGCTACAGTGACTCTGAACAGCGCTGCTGCCTGGCCTGCAAATCTTACCCCGTCCAGCAGTCAAGAGTGACTGCAACAGTTATTCGTAACTGGCCAGCTTTATCAATAGTTTAGCTCTGATCCTAACCACAGGAGGGAGGGTGTAGGGGCATGGGCTTCTTTGCAGACTGTCAAGCCACCTTGTTTCTGACTTTTCTCCAGGGCTCGTATACCCTGCCCCTTTCCTCCTCATCCCTTGCTGCAACTGGATTAAATCTTGGACAAGTTTTCTTCACTGTCTGTGATTCTGTTTGGGATGTGGATTTACCCTGCAGGGTACCCAAGAGGCCTTTGTGGGAGTGCTTAGCTGAGTGGGTTATTTGGCCCTGGCACTGAGAATGAGTCTTGCACAGGGCAGAGGAGGATGGGGGAGGAGAAACATTTTGTGTCCTTGCTTTCTGCCTGTGTCTACTGAGAATCAGGCAGAATTCAGACATAGGCAGTGAATGGTCTGTTTGTGTCTCTGCTGACAAAATCACTGTGGATATTTATACAGGCAAAAGGTTGCACAAAGTTTTCAAATTTCAAAATGAAAGGGATGACTTAAAATGAGGATTTTTTTTGTATAGCACTGATACTCCTTCAACATACAATGACGCCTTCAGTAACTGGAAAATGCTGAAAACCCAATAGTTTTTAAACCACTTTTTTCCTGCACTGGCCTGTAATACAAGAAAAATGGTTGGTGCCTCTTTTCTCTGGCACAATTTGGTAACCTGCACTGCTTCACTGACCATAATAATTGCTGTCTGTACATTTTCCTGTTCCTGCTTAGGAACAGGAATAATACCTTTGTCTGTAGCCTCCTCTGTTTTCATGTGTTTCCATCTTCTTATGACTGCTCTCTTCTGTTTCTGGGATAAGTGGAATTGCCTAACACTATGTTCTGGGAGCAGAAATGTCACCGAATAGAAAAAGTTCCAGAAGTCCTTCTTATCCAAAAGTACAGTGGATTTGAAATACCACCTTCAAAAAAAAGTTCAAGGAGATATGGGACTTTCTAAGGAAATACATTATCTTATTAATTAAAAAAGTAGCAAACTACTATTTGAAATAATAAGAAGATAACATTTTATGACCAAAGGTGCCATATGGCTGTGGAATGAGATAAAGTTTCATGGAATACTCTCTTCTGTGGCCAAAAATTGCTCAGACTTGTAACTATAGCCATGAGATTTTTCTGTTGTCTAAGACTGCAAATTTTGTGAATTGATGTAAAGAATATGTTTACACAGATGGTAACTTTAATTGCATTAAGACTACAAAACCATAGCAGATGAATAGGAGTGCCACACTATATCAGTGGGTTATTATTTTTTTATATATCCTATTTTGAGGCATTTATTACTGTAGTACAGCTTTTAAAAGAGTTATTGCATAAGTTTGTGATCATAAGAGCCTGCATCTTTCTTCTTTCAGAATATATTGGGAGAAAAAAAAAATCTACATTTGGTATCAAACACTGGGTTTCAGAATAACTGTTTCTATTTTTTTGTCATCCCTTCAGGTTTAAAACATAAAGGGAACTCAGGGAGAAGTGAAAGAAGAAAAAATATTTGATAGAAGTCTACATGTAAAGAAATGCATATATGTAAATTTGAATAGTCATTGTATTGCAGTAGCACATAGTGGTCATATTCATAAACAATTATTCCTTTTCATTATATGTTGTTCCAATAGAGAACAAGAAAAAGATCACTGCACTGAGGAAATTACAATCTAAAATACTTTGGGATTAAAGAACATTTCTGTCTGGTAGTTTGGAAATAATACACATTGATGATAGTCTTATGAGATTTTAAATTTCTGGACACTAGTGAATTTTACCAACATCTGCAGCATGGACTTGGGTAGTTAAACCTTCTCCGTGTTGTAGAGATCTGTCTGGGGTTATGTTATACATTTGAAATTGTCCTGTTAATGCCACAATAATATTGAGTCAGGAATATGTTTATGAGTGAAGACTAGATTGCTATGTACTATTTGTAATTTGAAACTGTTGACAATGTATATATTATTTTTATATTTTTTTCTACAAAATGTCTTCCTATTTGCTAACTAATATGAAAATAGTGGTACAGTAGAGTCTTCCAGGGAGAAATTATTAGGTTTTAAGGTATCTCTTCCTTAAGGGTTGTGATTTCTTTAAAGCTTAAGCCTTCCTTGATGTCAGTTAACTTTCATCATTATATTCACAGTAGAATTTCCTCTTTTGTGAAAAAGACTCCTCAAAGTATTATGACTTTTTAAAGAAATTACAGATTTCTGTTATTATTTTTATTCCTGGTGGAACTGATAACAGCAACACGTTCCTGAATCAAAGTTCACAGCATAAATTTGTTTCAGCATGGTCCATTGGCATGTTATGCCAGCTCAGCAAGTGCCGTGCTGTTCATATGTGTGCACACAGAGGCACCCACCCACACCCATTTGCTCATTTTTATCTTCCTTAAGTACCTGATGCAAGCTAATGTCACAAATGTCATGTGAATCACCTTTGATCTGACCCAGGATTGCTTTACTTTACGTAAGCCAGTACTCAAGAATATTAGAGTAGAAAGAAATGCCATAATAAAGGAACAAAATTCTGAGCTTGGTATAGTATAAATTCTAAGCCTGCCCAGGTGTCTGCTGGACCTACACCATAGGGCTGCATTTCAAAATGTTCTTGGTGCATTGGTTGGGAATGAACAACCCTTCAAATCTGTACAGAAAGTGGGGCTTTCTCAGAAACTGGTGTTCTGTCCTGTGGACTGTGCAAGGTACATGATAGATATATATTTACTATAGGTATATAATGACATGCTGGTTTTGACTTAGGCTGGCTCTAGACCATTTATGTCTTTAATCCTGAAGAATTTATTCCCATTACTCAATGTGGTTAAGAGAGGATCTGATACTATATTCACCTTGATGATGGCAGAGAATTATTGCTGAAAAGACATCACCTGTAAGGGCTCTGCTCTCTGATGTGAAATAAGCTATATTTGTTATTTTTCAGTGGTTTAGAGCTGCTGTTTGGGTTTTTTTTCAGCTAAAAACTAATAAAGTACCAATGTGATGGAGGTATATTGTACGTGTTTAGTACTGCTTTTGGTTAAAAGCTATAATTGTTGAAATTTTGGTTTTATCTGTAATCTTCAATAAATCCCTGGAAAAGGATTAGCTAGCAGAGAATACTTGTGAAACTGTAGATGTGAATCATGCTTCTGTTTCTTTAAAAAGAAAATAATGACAGGAAATATTTGACTTCAGATTTTTTTTCAGAGTGTATTTAAATCTATCTATTTGTGGGCTATATATGGACAAAAATAATCTAGTTATGAATAATTTCTTAAACATTATTTGTACTAATAATATAAAAGGAATATAGCTAGAAGTTCATGCTGACATTTCAAGCAATACAAACTTTTGCTTCTGTGATCTTGAACTGTAATATCTATTGATTAAAGTAACAGCATGTATATGCATTGTATTCCTGTGTATTTCTTCAGAACATTATTGCTTGAGCCAGAGGAATGAAATAAGGAAGATACATACTGATAAATGTAATTAATTATATCAGCTGGATCAGGGATTTAGAAAAGGATCTGATTACTTTTGTGAAATGTATGGTAAGGCAAATTAACTGAAATGGTAAGATATTTTTAGGTTATTATCTGTATTCTGAGAGCTTTGTAAAATAATAAAAAGCCATGAAACTGGGCAGTGAGGAACTAAATAGGAGAAATGACAGAGCTGTGGTAGCAGGTGTCTGGGGAAGCTGAAATGCCAGAATTGTGAAGAAGAAACTGAGACTTAATGCTCTGTCAAGGATATTATTTGAGAGTACCTAAAATGTGCCATGGCAGTGGGTGGAGGAGAATGGAAAACAGGAAAGCGAGTACAAGGACTGTAAAACACCTAAAATCTCTCTTTTCCCCCTCAGAACTCATGAATATTAGAAACAGAAGGACCTTGTCAGATTCTGAAAAATCAGGCATGGCTTGTGGAAGAATAAAATATATTTTAAAACAGATCAGGAAATACTGTTCCATTACAGATCAAGGCAGCTTTGGCAGGGAGACTCAACTGCCTCCCTACTCTGGAGAATATCCTTTCATCCCTCTGTCCTCTAGAAGGTTGATAAAATAACCTCTAAGAGGTGGTCTGAGTAGTCTTAAACTGTAACATGCTGCAGGGAAGCTGCATATACTGCTGCTAGCTTGGCAAGAGACAGGCCACGGTCTGGCCTGAAAACACTTCACCTCTTCAAGAATTCTGAGCATATCTGAATTTTACTTCTAATAATTGTAAACAAACATCAAGACTGTAAAGTCAAAGTGTATTTACATTGTGTGGTGGAGCACAGCGCCGGAGATGGTGACAACTGAGCAGTCTCTGAAACAAGACACAGTGGCACTGCACTTTGAGACAAGGCATTTTAGGTCATGTGCAGCATCCAGTAGTGCAGCTTTTCTGCTTCAGGCGGCTGAGCAGCTCCTCTGCTTGCTGCTAGCGCCTCAGTCCCTATGCTGCACCCACTGCAAGTGGACAGATCTCTGAAGCATTGAAAATTAGAGAAAGCTAGCATGGACCTTGCCTGTGACTCTTAACTTCATAAATAAGTGCATTACAATACTGTCTGTATTTTTGTAGTGATGATCAATCCAGAGAGGTTCTCTGATGCTCTGAATCATGTGTTGATGAGTGTTAATAGCATCTGTCCTGTAGCTATGCACAAGTACAATCATGCCAGTGTCTGTGGTGTTACTAAGGTAGTTCTACATTCCTCACATTGGTGTTGCTCTTGGAAAGGGAGTTTATGAGGAAGGTGCTAGTAACAGGGTATTTATTTGCATGCTGAATGCAATTTCTGCATTTGTTTCAGGCAAATATTTGAAATATATATTTCTGGCAATATATTAATTCTATAGGTTGCCACCTGTAGCTGTGCAGGCCGTTGGGTTTCAGGTCTTGAATTCTGCCGCACAGAGGGCTGCTGTGGCATTCCTACCACTCCACTTCATCTTTTGCCAGGCCAGCTGTGCTGAACAGCCTTTCCTGAAGGTGTTTCAAGTGGCTGGTTGCTACCGCACCGTCTGGCTTGCAGCTGCAACAGGCCCTCCTGCCGCAGTCCCTTAACTTCTTGCAGCTCATCTTGTAACTTCTCCACCCTGCTTGTCCAGCTGACCTCATTTTAAAGCACTGCAGTTTTGATGGCTCAGTATATTATCTCAACCATTTACCTGTTCTCTTCTCACTTCTGAATTCAAGAAAGTCTGAATGAAAGAGTTTAATACTTTCCTTCATTATCCTAGAAAAACTACCACCTGCCATCACAGCACAAATATATGAACTAATGAATGAAGCTCTGCTTGCTTATAAAAAAGCAGAAAGATGTTATGATTTCACTCGTTTTTACAGAGGTTAGTCTAAAGTGAGAAGAATTAAATGTCTCTCCTGTGGAGAGCATAAATATGTGTTGATAAGACACTGTAAATTAAATATTGTATTTCTTTCAAAAACTGAGAGGACTCCAGTTTGGAGACTTAGAGCAAAATGAGCCAAGACATCTGCTCTATTTTCTGCCCAGTGTGTACTCGAGCTGGGGCACATGTGGAATTCTGCTGAAATTTGATTATAAATTAATAGTCCTTCACACTTCATTGCTTGAATGAGCCAGAAGTTATTTTCTTCTGAGTTTTGAGTCCCAGGTGCAGCACTTTCTGACTACCAAATACAATTTTCTAAAAGCGAAGAAAGACCAGTGAATTGAAACTACAACAACCTTTTCTCTGTGGTCAGAGTACAGCCACGTAATAGAGAAAAGGAAAGCACATTAACTGGCAGGGTAGAGGAAAAAGATCCTGTCCAGACATATGATGATGGTGAAGAACCGGTTTTTGATTTGGGCAACAGCTTCCTTTTCTGGTTCTGCTTCTGGCTTTGTGTACAAACATAAGCAGGTCATTTGGATCTGTGTCTTAGAAAGGTGACTTGTTTAGTTGATTTTTGATACCCAACTTGAGTTGCTTTGTGACTGATATTCTATTACTATTTAGGCTGGTCTAGAGTACTAATGAAGATAGATTTTTCTACTTTCACTAAAACTTAGTGAGATTAAGCTGACTGTTACAGATCTGGCTCTCCCTACAGCTGAACCAGCATATGCTTTTTTCTCAGAGGCTGATCCACTCATGCTCTTCAAAGAGGGTTAACAGGCATCTCGTAGTATTTAGCACTAGTCTGTCACACTGTTATCGGAAAAAGTCTGTGATTTATCTTGCCTGATGTCCCTAAAAATGAGCATAGTGTTTCAAATATTAAAGAAACACTTCTATAATTATACTGTTAAGTTCCCACCAAATGGCATTCCATAGATGGCTGAGCATAGTGGGGTATCATGAAAGGACATTGGGCAAGGTTGACTAATTCTAAAATTTTCTACTTTAGAAGTCCTGAACAGGGACCAGAACAGAGAGTAATGGAAAATCATGGGGCTGAAGAAGAGGAGGAGACTATGGAGACAGTACTAGGCTTGTACTGATTGGCTATATATTATATAGCCATAAACCAGTTAAGACTGCAACATCTGCACCTCTCTCTGTATTTTCCTAACTGGGACAGGGAGGATAGAATGTGCCATAGAAGATACCCAGACAACTTGAAATTGGTTTCATTGCAGGCATCAAGGGTGTTGGGAAGAAAAATTGGGATTTCCTCTGACATCTCCATATTCTATCAGTTCTTTGGTAACCTCCAATTAATAACAACTGGCATTTCAACTGTTTGAGAATGATATTGTTTTCAGTAAGAAAGGATGGTAAAAAGCACAACATTCTTTTACTTCATTGGAGTTTCTGGAGGCAATTTTCATTAAAATAGAAAACACTTCCAACTGTGACAATATATTTGTAACCCCAAGACATTCCTCATCATTGCAATAGTGATAATTCAGTCTAACAGCAGTATGTGCATAAAGAAAGCCTTTTGTTGTATATTCTTTCTACTCAGCCCAGGGTCAGCAATATAGTTCACAGAACCACAAGGACCACAAGGGTTTGTTCAGCTTTGAGAAGAGAAAGTTCAGAGAGACCTTATCATTATGTTTCAGTATTTAAAAGGTGGCTACAGAGAAGATGGAGAGTCCTTTTTTACAAGGAGTCACATGGAAAAGACAAGGGGTAATGGGTACCAGTTATTCCTGGGGAGATTCTGATTGGACACTAAAGGAAAATATTTCACAATGAGAACAATCAGCCACTGGATTAATCTTCCCAGGAAAGTGGTGGATTACCCAACATTGGACACTTTTAAGATTCAGCTGGACAGGGTGATGGGCCACCTTGTCTAGACTGTGGTTTTGCCAAGAAAGTTTGGACCAGATGATCCTTGAGGTCCCTTCCAACCTGGTATTCTATGATTCTATGAACTAAAACATTGCCAGGTTAGTTTCCACCTTAACCACAGCTGCAATACTGTAGCATGGTGACATCTGAACTGCCACTATTTGGAAAGTGGTAAGACCTCAGCAAATATCTGGATGTTGGGACTTGATCAGAAAATACAAACTTGTATATTTTGTGTATGTTTGTAGATTTTCAACTTTTGAGAGAACTGTATTCCTACTATTTGTAGTATCATTTTCAAAGATTGAATGCTGTTTTATTTATAATCTCTAGTGACTTCCAGTGATTCTTGTATATAGGTGTCTGTTTTCCCTCTATAAGCTCTGCCAAATGTAGTTTCTAGACACACCTTTATTTTTGGAACAGATAGGCTTGTAATCATGGCTATTTCCAACTTGACTTAGTATCTTTATACAACTGCAGTTGAAGAAATTGTTTAGTGGGAAAGACCACTGAAGTAGGGGCTTTTTAGACACTGTATTTTCTTAAAATATCCTTAATTTAAAATTCTGAGGGATGCTGCAAGACAGGTAAGGCTGTTGCCTAAGTACTACATCTCTGAGTTTGTCTTAATTGTGAACTACGTGCAGATGGTGGGCCGACAGGAAGTGAGTTGCTCGTGATCTAAAAGCCATACTGCACAGGACTGAACATAAGATAATATATATTGCTCTTCAGCTGAACATATTGCTATCTTGAATGGTTTCTATATTGGCTTTGGTTTTCATCCCACCTAGAACACCATTAATGTAATTCCACCTTGCATCTCCATGTCCAGTTTAGAAAGATTGTTTGAAAATGACTTCTGTGTGGTTGCAGTTGTAGGAGAATATGAGGTACAGAAATAGTTTCTCCCTTGTACAATTTTCTTTATGCATTATTTTCAATATAAACCAATGCATAAACTACAAATTCACTGATTATCTATGGAAAAATATCAAATGTTATTGGACTTAAACAGTGAACAGCATATTTTGCCAAGATAGTCTATCATAAATTTTTGGCAAATGTCAAAAATATGGCAAAGCTTGGTTCGAAGATTGGATTGGATTTCCTTAGTACAAAGAAAAATGCCCAGTTATAGACTCATAGCATTGGAATATGTTTGTCTGTGTTCGCCTGACTAGGTACTTCTTTTGACATGGAGCTGAGATGGGGAAGGTGCAATGATTAAATTGTGGTCTCAGGTTCAAATCCATGTGGTCTATGGTAGTGCCACAAGGCTCTTAACGCTGTGATATTTCCATTCTTTCATTGTTAAGCTTTGGCAGAACACTTCAAAAACTATTTCAGAATACCAGTTTTGTGTAACTTTAGATCTACGATAGGATGGTGAACAGTCTACTTACAAGAGCAGAAGTGAGCTTCCTAGAAGAACTTGAAACACAATATGCTCCTGGCTGTGAGGGGATTTTTCCTCCTTAAGTGACTGGCATCATTGCAAAAGTTTCGATTGCTCATGGCAAGATGGAAGAGAAACTGCTGTGATGCAAGTGTCTGTTGCCCCCTTTCTGCTGCAGGAGTGTAATAGTCTCTGCTACTGTAAAAGGAGGCAAGATGGTGTTGCTTTGCTGAGCGAATATTTCCTGGATCCTCCTGTGAACAGGAGAATATCCAGAAATAATTCTAATCAGCAGGCAATGTCTGCCTCTGGAAATATTGGATGCCTGAGTAGGCTTTTGTCACAGCCTTTCTATGCTAAAAATGAGTAAATAATATATAAAAATGTGATTTAAAATCAAATTCAGATACTTCTCTTTTTTTTTTTTTTTACTTTTCTTGTCTTTGGAGTGTATATAACTACCAAGGAAGTGTTCTGTAGTATGTTTCTGTGATGCTAGAGTGGTTAGGTACTGGAAACCTCTTTTGGTGTCTTTTAGGTATCATTTTTATTGGGAGGGCACTGTATGAAGAGATATCTTCTGAATTTGCAGCCCTAGCCTTTTCCAGTTTTGGGGATAAGTGGAGATTTTTAAAGTGGCATTTAAGGTACATCAAAAACTAAGGAAAGCAAGGAACTAAATCTACATATTTAGACATAAACCATTCAACCTGAGTCAGCACTGGTATTTAAAGGATATAGGGTAATTAAAAATCCATTACATTATATCCCAAGGAGAGAGGAAGACCTTTCAAGCTTACTAAGTATTGGGATAGAAGTCATCTGCCACCTTTGCTTTCTCACCTTGGAGCTTTCACTGAAGTGGGTAAAGTCCAAATGCACATTGTCACAAGGTTTCTCTACTTCAGCATTTTGCTTAAAGAGACAGCAAAAGTTCTTTGTCTTTATTATTCTTAAGGAAACAATCTAATTCTCATAGAAATCTCGCTGATTTTATTAGGATTTGTCTTTGGTTAGGCAGAGTAATCCACTGAAATAAAAATACAGGAGTGAAAAAATCAAAATATTTCAAAGTGAAACTGAAAGTATCATGTTGCATGCCCTACATTTATTAAATAAATAAATATAATAATAGTGCCTATGCAATCCCCCCATCCAAACAGGATTAGAAAACTCTCTACATGTGAAATCTGAATGTCATTGTAGTCTGTTAGAAGTCTACCGATTTATATCTTGACTTCTGTTTTATTTTATTCATAATGTTTAACAATAAAGTCTTAATATTAAAGATATTAACTGCCTTCAGTTTTCCTATCTTTTTAATGAGAAGTTAAAATGTGACGGAAGAAGATGCATTATGCATACAAGTGTTGGAGACAATGACTCTCGCTAGAAGAATGGACAATGAGTTAAAATACACTGAAGTGTCTGACTAAATTTTTGAGAAAAGATGGGTGTAAACCTCTGTCATGAGTAGACTAGAATTAATTTTGTCAGCAGAGGCCTGTTTGCCCTTTGAACCATTGTCCTTTTTTACCTGCAAGCCTGGGATGGCCCCTGACAGCACAGAGGTCTGTCTGGCAGCTGCAGCAATGGCAGTATTGGCCACTGTTTGGCCAGTAATCTCCACAATATTCAGATGTCCCCAATGCATGTAACTCCCATGGCCCTGTGGCATCACAGCCAGTGAATGAGACCTTGGGAACCAAGGTATGGCTTTCATCTGCAGTGTAGTTGTACAGTTTTCCTCACTGTTTTAAGTAAAGACTTGAAAATTCCTGATGCTTTTTATCAGGGGTGATAGCACCCCTGTGAGATAGGGAAATACTGTTATTTCCACACAGCAGGTGGGAAAGGAAGCAGAAGATGCTAAAACAATTTAGCTGAATTTACTTGGACAAAGCAAGGTCTCAAATCCACATTTGTGACATCTAGGTTTAGTAACTGTTGGACACCATCACTCCAAAAGATTTTGCCCTAGGAACTCTCTCCTGACCCAGCTACAAAGGGGTTAAGATGGGATCCAGGCCTTTGTAGCTGGTGTATAGAGAACTTGTCCATGGATTTGAATGTTGATAGCTGTGAAAAAGCTGAAAAATGAATTTTCCACATTAGGTTGTTTACCTTCCTTAATGAAGAAATAAAAGAAAAAATGCGAGTGGAGGGGGAGGACAAAAAAGGAGTTAATGTGTAATGTTTCGAGTTCTTTCAGTTTGAATTATACAAGCGCAGATGTTTCAAGTTGAACATTCAGCATTACAAATGTACTTTCCTGATATGTAACATCTCTTACAATTGAGAATTTATTCATATGTCTCAGAAAAAGACACCTCCTTTGGCTGGAAGGCAAGGTTGAAAAATTTCAGTTTGGAGTTACTAACTTTGTGAACAAATGAAAAAAGATATCAGAAACTAATCTAGAAATGAATCTTAATTACAGAACACTTGATTTATGAATAGCAAATTTTTCTGCATATACTATAAATTCCTCGTAAAATAAACTAGTAACATTTTTCACAGTGATGAAAATTGATGGATGTTTATTTCCAGAAAAGGAGATCAAATGCTGCCCACACCCTAATTAAACAAAACTTGTAATTATGTGTTCCTTAACACAGCTCACTTATTATCCAGGATCCTCCATAACTGCATGTTGCTATATACAAATGGTAAACTCAAGACCTGACATCTCATACCTGATTTGTGGGCGAAGATTTCTCATTTACCTAGCAATCCGACACAGCCAGAACAGGGTTCTGAATTCGCACACGTGATAGAGAGCACTGATTTTGTGATGAAAGATTCCAGTCCTGATTTTGGTAAACAGTCCCCAGAGCTCATGAGTTGAGAGCAAAATTTTATTCTGAGTTTGAACTGGGATGAATTTCTAAACACATTAGTTATGAAGAAGGCCTTTTAATTTCATGGTCCCTGGGAAGGTGAAACGAGTAAGCTGAAAGCATTGTGAAACAACTTCTGCATAAACTTCTGATACTGTAAGTCTTGGACTATCTACACTGAGGTGACTGAGCTGTAATTAGATTTCTTTCTCAAGATCTGCTTCCAAATTATGGATGTTTATAATGGAGTTATAGCTTATATGCTAGTTTTGCTGAATACAGTTATAAACATCAATCTTATTTGCACTGCTTATTAGAATGTTAAGATATCAAAACAGCATTTAGAAAGCACCTAAGTTCCTTCCAGTATCCTGAAATATCTGTGCTATGAGGTTGATTTTGATATCTGTGCTCTCTTAAAGAGTGCTCCTGAATGTATATTCTATATAGTGTTCTTCCTGGCATAAATACTAACACTGAATAAATGAGGCCATGACTGTACTCAGTGGGATGTTTGAGGCCTCTCTGATGGAAAGTATCTGGAAAGTGCAGTTGTACTGCCATTCTTGAGTGTGAACTTGTTCACTGTTTTGGGTGACCCCAGGCTTCCAGGGTGAGAGTGCTATCAACTGAGTCTGCTGTGTGGAGTGAAAAATACAATGAAGCTTCTGCAGGAGGAAGGGCTCAAAGCAAAGCTCAAGATTTCAACATGATGTCAGGACTGTTGAAAACATATAAACCTGTGAGAGCAGTTTGTTGCACAACCCTGACAGCCAGCTCCAGAAAGCATTGGACTAGTGCCTCAGTGCTCTGCTGTCCCATGTTTGAAAGCAGCACCCCTTTTCTGTTATTGTTTTCGGAAGTGGGGAAGGAATCTTTCATTATCGCATTTTGCAGATAGGATAGGACACCAGTAGAGGTTGCACTCTGATAATTTCACTACTATATTCAGCAGCTGCTCAGAAGCAATCTAGGTAGATCTGTGGCTTTAAGTGTTGATGAGAACTAGTTTACATCAGGCTATCATTAGACTGTCAAAGCCAGTGCTAATTAAAATAACAGAATATAAGAAGAATCTTCATGAAAAATGTAGTGCAAAATGTTTATTTCAGAGTATCAAACTAGAATTACTATGATAAACTCTTCCTAGAGAAAACATTTTGTCTTTTTTGCCCTTGTTACCTTTTTCCCCTTTAGAGAGCAGGTATAGTATTAACTAGAGGGAAAGAGCCTTCCATTGTATTAGTGGAGGTATTTGGTGCAGAAGTTGGTGAAGTATACCATGCATGGCTGCAGAATGCTCCTGGTATATCTGTGATGAGATTTCCTAGCAGAATAGAAAAACTGTGTGGTTTAGTTCACAGAGCATTTATAGCTTTCTAGACTCAAAAATCTTTCTTATGGAAAAGAACACCAAGTGTTGCACTAGTGAGAACTAGAATGGGAAAGGCAAAGAGCTTTTGATGATGACACATCAGGGGACCTAGTTTCTGTCTAATGAAGCTCCATGAAGAAACTTTCATAACAAGCACAGACCTGAAGTACTGGCCACTGCCAGAAGAAACACAGGATTTTGGTCTCACCTTGCCTCGCAATTACTATTTTTCTGTTTATCTATCTTTAGTGTTTTGGCTCACTGGGGATTACCTGCTGCATGAACAAGCTTGAACATGCCTGTTCATCTGTCTTAGGTAGATCAATGTAGATAGACCTTTCCCAGCTAAAACATGCAAACTCTTCAAGTGCTAGAAACTCGGGCAATTTTTGCAATTGCAAGGAGTAAGAGCAACGGATTTTAGAGTGCAAGTGGGTGCTAGGGATGTTAGGGACTGTGTGTTTCAGGAGTTTTACTACTCTGATCTTTTTTTTTATACTTAACAACAGAATTCATATTACAAAACACCTTTGTTATTTCTATATACAGTTTGAGAATCTAAAGCTTGAATACCCACATCAGTAGAAGTGCAACTCTTGGTTTCAGTTCAGTAGATTTCTATTTGCCCCAATACTGTAGTAGAGCAGATTTGTCTGCATCACAGAAACAGAGGTCACACCCTTGGTTAACTTTATATTCATGCTCTCTACTTTTTCTCTCAACATAATGTCCTGTTAGACTTAGTTTGCAAGAAAGTCCTTTGATGTTTCCCTTACTCATCTAGTTAATTATTAAAACAAACCCATAAGAATATCAACCTATGCTCTCATCAAATTTTTATCAATAGAAATAGGATATTAATGGGTAAAAATGCCTCCAAGTTCCTCCAGTTTCTTACCATTAGAGCAGGATTCAAGAAACAATTCTGGTTTTGTAAACAGATACAATGTTTTCCTAGCTAGGGAAAAAAAAATGCTACATGGAATAATAGCAACCATTAAGTGAAGCAGTGCAACTCCCTCCGTACTAAACTGAGCTCTTGGTTTCCTTGGCTCATAGAGAAAACTCCCTAACATGGTTGCTGTGCAGTAATACATGAGACATAATATACTTGAACATGAAGAATGTCCTTCTAAATGAACTTGATTTGTCACAAACTAGATGAAGGGATTTCCTGTTATACCTGTATTTGCTTATTCAGTATTCTGTTTAAATTACTTTCAACATAGCACTGTTAATCTGATTACTTAAATTGATCCCTAAGCAGCACATGAACCAATTCTGAAAATTTGGTCTCATGCAGGTAAAGAGCTTTTGTATTCTGAAAGAAATTGAACTTGTAATTTTCCTAATATTAGGGTTGTCCCTGTCTGTTCTGAAGAAGAATATCACCTAGCAGCTGGTGCGGAAGAGACTTTTTTTGTCAGGGGGCCTGAACCACAGTTCTTGTAAAACTTCTAGGATCCTAATCCTGAGGAAGTTTTACCCCTATCAATTAACACCCTTCACATGAGCAGGAGGTTTCAATTCTCATTTTTTGTTATTTATTACCAGGAAACTGTTAGAGCACAATAGAGTATTAGTCATTTAATGGGGAAGCAGAAAATAGTGAAAAACTTACAGATGGTGTGTTATTTTGAATGGACTCAGCTCATAATCTGATACATTCTGAAAAGAGAGAAAACAGGTATTGTATTTTAAATAAAGAGCAATTTAATCAAAACCAATCCATTAAGTGAACTAAGCAAAGACCTAAAAACTAGTTTTTAGTTTTGTAGCTACATAGTTGTCTCATCTTGGTTAATGCTTAACTTTTTATTACTGGCCTGTTGTAACATTTCTGGAAAGCTGGTAGCACAGATTGTTAAACTGGAATTTAACTGGGCATGTGGCAGATTGAAGTATGCTGGTTAATGAATTATTCAAAAAGTGATAAGCAAGACATTTTATATGGTCTCTTTCCAGCTCTACCACTGAATTTCTTTGTGGTTTTTTTACTGGAATCAGCAGATTAGTATAACAACGGCTGAGTGGAAGATTACTTTATCAATGGTTGGGAGATTATTAAGATGAAGTTTGGTCTGTTCTTGTGTTAGACTTCTGCATGACTCCTTGACCCATGAAAAATGGGATGAAAAATATATTGAATTTTTAGTGTGCTACCTTGGCACATACAGTGTTTATTCTAGTGCCACACAAGCTAATTCAGGTACTGGAAACAGTTTAGCCAAATCGTTTAAATAGTTTGCATAGCTCCATATACCTTTCACCTCAACATGCCACAGAGTTCACACTGTACTAAAGCAGCAGAAGTATTTCTGATGTTCAAGCTAGTAAGCAGCCGAACTTCTTAAGTCAGAGTTTTAAGCTAGTCTAAATTAAACCATTTTTTATCCATGGATTTTCCTTTAGTGCAAAATTTCTGGCAGTATCTCCAATTGTACCCAGACTAAGCATGTGATTGCATGGTTTTGGTTCAGAAACCTGCTAATGCTAAAATGCCCTTTTTCTAAGCATAGATTTCAACAGGGGATAGGTCAGGCTGAAAACATGTTAATTTAATAGATACAATTTGAACTCTGCTCCTATCTTTTGTGTCAGAAAGAGAAAACTCATTTGCTTGTTTCCTGGGACTTCCTAGGCACACCTGTAAGAGATGTGAAATCTCCCAAACTGATACTTTCCAGTGACTTCAGTGATACTGCGTTCATTGTTAATATGATTGATGTTTGCCCAGCTCTACCTGTTTTTCTGAATAACCCTGCAGCCATCAGTCCCACTCCAAACTGGTTTGCCTTTTCTCTCACCGTCTCGTCAGCATGATAAGATGAGTTTGTATCAGGCATACAAAATGAGACACTCATAAGAAGTGTATGAGACAAGGAGATCAAGTGGAGAACATGTAAAATCTCAGAGAAAACCTATTTCATGAGTTTATATTTAAATTCAAGCAAGTCTTTGCATTTTTTCAAGTTCTTTGATATATTTGTTGTGGAAATATGCCATTTCAGACACTAGAGAATTCCCTACATTTAATACTTAGCCTGTAATTACACTGTAACAAAAAACAGCTGCATATCTACATGTAGTGTGTATGGAAATCAGCAGATGATCTAGAAATCACCAGATTTCTGAGGAAATTTAAAACTATATTGAGCTGATTGACATACAGGTCCATCTGGGCTCCTTCAGACTTTGTCAGCTGTAATGATGACTCACCAAATTGCCTCTGCAGATCAGTGACCAGCAATATTAGGGCTATTTCCTCCCCTCTTATTGCACCTTCTAAATAAGAGGAAGCAGCTATGCTTTGTGTTGTAAAGACTTGATTTTTTTTGTGTGTTTATTCCATTTTCTTTGCAAAACAGATGATATGAACTTTTTCTTGAGTGTATTAAGATTGCTGAAGTATAATTGCTTGGTGATTTCAGCCAACTAGCTTGTGTAATTTTCACTGGCCTTCCAAGCTGGTGTTTGCTGGAATGTGTTGGTTAAGCAGCCATTTCCTAGAATGTGTTTGTTGGTTAAGCAGCCATTTCCACACAGGCAAGTGCTCTGTGTGTGGTCAGATCAAGGACTTTTTAAAATAATAGTTGAACTTGGTAGGGGAGGAAGTTCTAGATCTAAGCACTTCTTATACTGGTGAATGTTTTGTATAGAGGGTTTTAACTTAATCCCTTTTTTTCTCTCAGACAGCCTTCAATAAGGGGGTTAAGTTATGAGCCTCCCTGAAGTTTGAGATTGGTATCTATGGTCCAGCTGAAAGCTATCTTTTCTTATTTTGTATATTTGTTTTTATTTTTCAGTAAATTGCACGACTGATTGCAACTAAGAGCTACTGCTGCATTTTAGCAACAAAATTTTGGTCTTAGGAAAGTGTACAAAAATATCTTGCAAACTCAACATTTTTGAAATTATGTGGTAGCGTCTGTAAGATGACTAACTCTTCCAGGTTTTAATCAACCATTGCTCCTGTTGTTGCTTATCATTGTTAGTGATTCATATTGGCATGAATGGAATATATTGCAGATGAATACATGTGATAAAGAAGAAGTTTAAGTACTTTCTTTCCTGGAGGGATATGAGTTGTCAAGTGTACAGAGAGGAACTAAAGGGACAGATTGGTGTGTTTGGGGTTTTTGTATTTACAGTTTCATGTTAGATTATAATTTAGAAAGCATATAAAAATCATGTTCTCTTCAAACCTACTATTGATTTCCTCTTTTCTACTGGCTGATTGATGCACCTGACATCAACTTTCTCTGTAGCTTGCTTACTGAGCTCAGTAGCTAAGCATAACCAAAACTCTTAGTTTGCAGATCCAGCTTTGTTCTGCAGATAGTGTCATGGAAGGGAAGAAACCCTGCAGTGGTGCAAATGTTTGAGGTGTGTCTTGTTCCTTTACTTGCAAAGTATGTCTTGGATCTAAGCCTACCCTGCTGTAGCTGCTTGCCAGCATGGCTGCTGACAAAGGGGAAGCCTTACATCAAAAGCAAAGAGAAGCTAGATTTCTGTACAGTCTGGAGCTGCAGACCTGTAAGTAGGTTTTATGCATTCTTGCTGGAAACATTTAGACCAATTCATGCGTGTGGACTGTGCAGTACTGGCACATCTGACGTGCTTTGGTTCTGTGCATGTGCTTTGCAAGTGGCCAGCATGTGTGGATGTGGCTTATGTGCCTTGACTGGGTGGCACATGGCATTTTGCAGATCTGAGGACATATAGAGGATGACTGGTCAGTGGATAAGGGGTAGTTAGCATGCAAATGAAGGCCTGGTTTGAGGAAACTGAGTAAGTGTGGTAGGAAGGTAAAGGGAATGGGGATCTTATGTGGGATAAAATATAACACGGTGTGTAGCATATATGGCACCTTCACCTGCTCCAGGTTTAGCACTTCTCTAAGGAAGGCTTCTAAGTCGTAAATATGACTGTTGGAAGTCATGGGACCGTATGTGTTCTGGCTTCCATATTTGCTTTGGAGTGTTTTTGCCATGCTTTCACAGTTCCTAGATGAGGTTGTGCCAAGTGATGGCTTTAATAGAGTTATTGCCTCAAATGCTTTCATATGTCTTTGAAGAATATTGTTCATAAAATTTATTGTATGACACAGTCTTTTCAACTATATTTTGAAGTTCATAGAAGCACATCTCTTTTCCTTTCCTTGCTTTTCAGCCCTTTCTTGTAGGTAAGCACCTGTATAAGATGGTTATGGCTGCAGGTGCAAATAATACCTTGAACAATTCAGGACAGCTGTGAAGGATCAGTAGGAGTTTGAAAGGTCAGATTTTGATATGAATAAGGATGAGGAGCTCCCTTTGACTTTATGATAAACAAACATACTATTGCTAGATAAGCTGTAAATATCTGGGCAGTAAAGCTGCATGTAAGGTGACAGTCTAGTCATTACTTTACAATAATGCTGAGTTAGATTCTGTAGCATTGTCAGTTCTGAGCATGGACCGCTTTGGAGAAGTTTGCTGTGGAATTAGTTTGTTGCTTTTTGTGTGTGTTTATATTTGAATATAATTTTGTATAATGAATTTGATTTCCTGCTAATTTTCTTCAGTTGTTTTGGGGGGGAGTAAAGACCCAGATTTACCTGATGTAAAGCAATTTCCTGTTGTTATGGCAATGTAAATACATAACGTATTATAGAAACTCTGTATTCAGTATGACCTACTTTATTTGAAGATCTCTTTATATTTGTGGAATCAGGTATTGATAAAAAGACCTGCAAGAAGCCAGGATTTGGAGAAATCTACAGCTACATTTTTCACTTCTGAAAGACAGAAATTTGGCGTGAATAAAAACTATTTACATTTAGGCAGTCAATAAGAGTTAAACTGAAAAATCAAAGAATTAAGCCATGTTAATGATATCCACTATTAACTGGCATAGTAGACTATCTGTAATTAGTCAGAGAAGATACGGCATTTCTTAGTAAAAGTGTCCTTATGAAATGCAAAATCTTTATGGAATAAGATCTCTGTTCTGGCTTCTAGAAATACAGCCTGAGCTACAGACTTCTGCCAGTGATATCTGGCAAAAACTGTTAGAGTGTTGACTGTTTCAGTCTGAGTAAATCATGGAAAAAATGCACAGTGGAAATTTATTAGGTCTTTTTATCTTAGAGTGCCCCATGGGGGGGGGAAGGGGGGGGTGGGGGGTGTAAGAGAAGGTAAATAAAATGTGGCATCCATAAAATTAAAGAACAGTCTAGAAAGAGTGGCATAATAAAGAAATATGTTTCTATTGTGAATGGAGAATTATTCTATTTAAAGTATTTATCCATTTTGAAGTGTATAAAACTGACATCTAGTGGTAGCAAGAGCACTTTGTGTGCAAAGTGGCTTTATAGTGAGACCAGTTTGCATAGCAAATCAACAGGTTGTAACTATATTACATAGTAAAATTTCACTTTCCTGTACTTTAGTGTGACTCAAATCCTGTTTCATTGTGCCTTTCAAATTAAGTCTTGCTCCTTTTAGTAATATCTCAGTTATATAATGGAAGGTGGTGGCGTCTGTTCATCTTTATGAATGCATGGACTCCTGCTAGAGAAGTGTCATCCTGATTAACAGTTTCATTAGAGAGGAAAAGGTTGGAAGGAGTATTAGGATTAAAATATTCCCATCCAAAAAGCTGAG
The DNA here is from genome assembly GCF_965140245.1 of Athene noctua. Taxonomy (NCBI): domain Eukaryota; kingdom Metazoa; phylum Chordata; class Aves; order Strigiformes; family Strigidae; genus Athene; species Athene noctua. Next base: position 50,129,796 of record NC_134041.1, read on the forward strand.
GATAAGGGTTAAAGAATCTCAGCAGGGTTGCTGAGGAAATTGTTTGGCAGCTACCAGTTTTAGTTGTGTTACGAATAAACAGGAGAAGTCAGACTTCACAGCTGTAATGCATGTCTCAGGTGTGGCATTACTCACAAGTGTGAGCTTCTCTGGGAGGGGAAGCAGGACTTTATGGCTAAAATTGAGATATTGCATGAATTCAGGCAAGATGTGTGGGGTCTGAATCAATAAAGCTTATAGGCATGTGCTTAAATCATTCCCACTGAAGGCAAGAGGATATGTTCATTTACTGGGGCCTGTGCTTAACTGTTTGCTGAGTCATGGCTGATATCCTCATTTCTCATTCATAATTTTACTCAAATAGCATTTAAAAAATATTTTTCTTTTTTTTCCCACATTTTCTCTAGCTGATTCTGATTTTAGTGTCTCTGAAGAAAAAACCCTTGCTAAAACTGTGTGATACCTACCCCAAAGAGGCTTAAATTTAGCTTTGCCTCCAGTGCTATTACATACATAATGGATAAATTGCTAATAAAGAGGGGAAGAAAAGAACAAAGTTACACAAAAATGAAATATTATTTAAAAAAATATTTTAAAGTATGGCTTAGGAGTGCTGTATGTATAGTCAATGCAATTTAAAAGGAACATGGAAAAATTTAAGAGCACCATTCAAATATGTCTTCCAGATAATAAAATGAAAGAGATCAGCAACAGAAGGCTGGGTGAAGACAGACAAATCTGAAGGAAGGAAAAAAGTAAATGTGCTTCAGTGAAAGTGTAATTAGAAGTGGGCAAAAATAAGAAAATATTATACTAGTTTATATTTTTAGGGCTGGCAGTTTGTGACAAGAATTGTCAAACTCTATTGGCAAATATTTGGTTGTAAATATTAATTTTAGTCTTCTCAGTTCATAATAGCTGTTGCAAATATCTTGGAGCGAAAAAATGTTAGTAGCAGAATTCTAGTCATCATAGTAGTTTCAAGGCTGAGGTGAATCATGCTATGCTGCCTCTATCATTCCATCTCTGTTACTTTCAAATCACAGTGAATCGTATTTGTTGAACACAGATGTTGATATTCTGTAATGAAACTAAAGTCACAGTTATAGAAGTGGTATGAGAAACAGCTGCTGTCATTTCAGATAGGTGAGCTTACTGCTTTAATGTGAAAGCAAAAATGAGTAGCAATCCTGTTCATTGCAGAGCTGCTCTCTAAGGACAAGATTAGTCGTTAACAGTTGTGCCAGCCCGAGCTGGGTGATGCAGTCTTATCTGTCCTGAAGCTGGTAATCCAGTTCAGGTGTTTAACAGTTCTAATATACTTTGACCTTTCAGGTCTGAATGTGGGAGCAATTCCAATGACACAAGGCCAGTTGCGATGTGCAGAGTCACTCTGTCTGTGCTCACTGTGGCTTCTTCTTACTGCTCAAACACTGATGCTTTTCCAAAGTAATGAAAACATAAGGATAAGTCATGCTAGTAGTGCCAGAATTGTTGATATACATGATAACTCTAAGATTTCACAGCAGCCATCTCTGCATTTGGCTTATGTAAGATCTCACATAGTACAAATGAAGTTGTGTTGGTAGTAGTATTTGTAGCAAGGGAATACATTCAGGAAACGCTTGGTGTAAATAGGACGGTTGGGGATCAGTTTCTTAGCCCATTGTGGATTTGTCAGCCATCAGGAAATGCTGCTGGCACTTTGTCCTCAGGCATGGTTTTAGTTAAACAAAACTCTGATCTAATGGTGTGTTACTAAGAGCTGGGAGTTTGAGATCTAGATGTTTATCATGCTGTAAGGAGCAGTATTTTACAAGTTTTTAGGACAATCATCATTACTTTAGCACCATTGATGGAGATCTGTTTGTAGTATTGCTGCTCTATCATTTCAAGAGAAAACTGTTTTTTTTTTATTAACGATTTGATTAGCTTTAATATGCATTGAGCTACTGTGTGGTTTTGACAGAACTCCTAGGCCAAGTTGTCTGTACTACATACCTTGTTACTCTTATTTAACTGTTGAGATGTTAGAAACTTGTTTTTTCTTAAAAAGATATTTTCCTGACATATTAGCTCAGTGAATACCCATGGCTTACATTATTTTGAGGAAACTGCCTTTTGCAATAGTACCTAAAGTGCACACACTGAAGGTTAACCAGTTTTGCTTTGGAAGAGCCCCAATGAAAGATTAAACTAGTTGATCCTTTGTTCTCATCTATGTTATGAGTGGTTTCGCCTATGATTTATCTGTTTATGACCTAGGGTTTCCAGCCTATTCTCTACCACAGGAGCTTCTTGCTCACACTTTGCTATCTAAGACTTTTTTGAACCTGTCTTACTGAATCTCACATGCTGTATGACTACTTTGCTTCTTGAAAGCTGGCTGCAGAAATAGCGTTGGTCTAAGACAGTAAAGCTTCTTCTGCCACATAAATCCGTCTTTTAGTGCTTGCAATGGTAAAGTTCATGTTATTTTTCCTAGAACATGGGTGTCCCTATTAGTCTTAGGCTGACCTGATAGAGAGATGAGAGGTTTCCAAGGTTCTTTTAAAAATCATACTGTCTTCCTCACTGACAGTGTAATGTTCTGTGGGCTGAGCTCTATATTTGCATGTCCTTATTGAAAGGACACTTACTGGAACACAGAAAATAGAACCACTTCCCATATCTTTATGGTAATGCACTGCTATACGCTTAAGCAAATTAAAATGAGTTTTAGTGTTTGAAAAAGGAAGCAAGTCACCACATACAGAAATAACAGCTATGACCACTAGAAATTTACTCTCAGCAAAAACCAGCAGGGCCTCGTGCTGATGTGGGCTGCAAGATTATAAGTCTGATTTTTTTTTTTTTTTTTTTTTGAGAAAAGAATTCAGAAAAGCCAGCTGAAAGTCTTCTAGCAGAACCATTTGTCTCTGAAAATGCTTCATCAGTTAAAACAGATTTTATGCAGGATGCAGGACTCCTTTCATTTCATCAATGATTAAGAATGTATAGAAAATTTTGGCAAAGCGAATCCATTTATTTTGATGTTTTGAATATAAGGTAAAAGGCCCAAATGAGGCATGTCAGTGATACCGCTTTAGTGATTCCAAAGCATACTTGTGACTATTTTGATTCAGAACAGAGGGAAATGCTGAAATGTCAGAAGTTCCATTTTGGCCACATGGCCTGGGAAATATTTCTAGTCTGTAGTCAAGATACCAGGGACCTGACATTCCAAGAGACAGGGCATGATGCAGAAATGTCCTCAGCATGGGGCTCTGTTGGAAGCAGAACTGGTGTTGTAGGATTTGACCTTTCCCCAGGACCAAGGTGGGAGTGTACTAGGCTGTTGTCACTATTAAAGCGTGTCCAAAAATAGGCATCTAACAGGATTTACACCGTCAGCTGCTTTTAATAATCTTGCTCTTTGACAGGGCTGAACAGTGTCAGAGTCTAGCTGTTCCTTTCAGCTATCCAACTCCCCTTCCAAATACTGCATGCAGGTGACTCAAGTGGTGCCTCTCTGCATCTAGCTTATTAAAACAACACTGCTGTGAAAACAAGACTGTCCTTTGGCTGTGTGGTTAGCAAAATTTCTTTATCTTTTCCTACCTAAACAATCTGTTTTTGCTACCTGGTATATCCTTAAGTGAACAGACCTCTTCACCATGGCCTGTGTACCAGGCTCTTGGTGAGGTGGGAGTACGGGGGCTCTTCCAAGATCCTTCCTACCTCTGACAGAGCCTCTTGCCCCTAGATAACCTGAGCAAGTTTTATTTTAATTTCCTCATATTTTCTTTCAGGGTGTGTGTTGGTAAAACGCAGCTAGCAGGGAGCCCTTCTGGTGCGCACTCCCTGATGTCAGCAAGGTGCCACCAGGCCAGGCTGGGGGAAGCTGTACGAAGTAACTGAATGTCCCAGTATTTTGTGGCTGCCGAAGGGCCAGTTCTGCTCCTTCCTTTCTCCCTTGACTCCTGTCGTGGTGTAATGACTTCCATCCCTGTGCTGACTCTGGTGCTTCTCTGACCCTTTTCTGAGTTGAACTATCTGCAAAGGAAATGAGGGAATTCCCTTGAACCAAAGGAAGCTTCTGCCTAGAGAGCCAGGGGGTGAAAATTTTTGGTGAGGAGACTCACCCCTGTCCCTGCCAGCAGCCTCTCCAGTAGTCTGGGTTTTTGTGAAAACTTTCACTGAAGCTGTTTTTTGCAGCTGCTTTAAACTTCCTGGAGAGGTGTATACTCTAGGTACTCCTCTACCTCCTCGATGACACCAGCAGTTGTGCGGTGATCTGGATTAGGGAGGTGGTCTGGATGAAAAATAACCATTCAAAATAAGTTTCCATCTGGATAAAACCTTGATGCACGGCCTTTGTGGCCAAGTGAGACCTAGTGCTAGCAAAAGTGTATGTGGGGAATGGGAACACATGGCAAAGGTGGAAGGGAGAGCATTGCCCCTTTACCCAGGTATGAAGCTGTCCCTTGAGTTAATCTAATCTGTTTACTGAGAAAATTGAGGGAGGCAGGAGGTTGTAGCGGTGGCATTCTGAATATTTGAATATTGATTTAGTAGGAAGAGTACTGTCTTGGAATGACAGCAGAGGCTGTCTCAGTGGAAGATGCTCTCTGCACTGCACAAAGAAAAAAGTTATCTCTATTTTCTGGGTATTAAGAGTTTCCATCCTGTTCTCATAAGGGAGGCTGAAAATGACAACAGGAAATAACACAGCAGGAATCAATTCTCAGGTGAGACTGGCAAGGACCCTTGTTACTTGAGGAAAGTTAATCCTACTTAAATGCTGCTGTACAGGACAAATAATTGAATAGAGACACTCCACAGGTGTCTCAGGCTGTTGGGAGCAATGGGATCAATCTTGGAGAATCCCAGAAAGTGGGAGACTTCAGGCCTTCAGCTCTCTCCTGCTGGCCAAGGGCCTGGGAAATGTGCAGAAGTGCTCCCTGCTGACGCTGCCTGCGGAAGCAGCTGCCTTCTGCTTTCCTGCATCTGGACAAAACCAATAATTATAATAAGAAGTACTGGGAAATAGCTGACCATGAAAGGGCAGTGCAGAAGGAGTATGAGAATTGTTTCACCTCTCATAGCAAATACTATGGCAGAAGCAGTCTGCAAACTTTAAACTCCAACAACAGTCTTAAAAGCAAAACATATACGTGAGAGTGTTCTTGAAAGATTAAGAAAGATCATATGGATAATTATAAGCACGCTAAATTTCACCAGGGTATCTAGAAGTAGCTAATCTTAATGATAAGAATAAATGCCCTTGCTGAATCAGAAACCAGATGTGAATTTGTACATGCCTGGCAGCTCCAAATGCTGTGATGGCTGGCCACCTTCTGTTTGGAAATCCCACAATGAGCTCCTTGCACATTTACATTGAAGTAACAATTTTATGTGCCCACCCCAAAATCTGCTGAGCTACTTCACTTTGAAAGTATCCCATGTATAGTGAGATAGATTTGCTGTACCTTCTTTGATACTGGTTTATATTCTTGAGGTAGGGCTTTAGTTCCATTTAGTTCCATGTTTAGCTTCATTTTAATAATCACAATGGTTATAGCTAGCTGGTATAGATACTATTTAATTCATACAGTCATGAAAATGTTGTGTATGTATATCTTGAAAATGAGCAGTTGAGTTGCTTGAATCATGTTGCCTCAGCTACAGTAAGCAACATGACTAATAGTGAATAATCATTAAGTCAATCAGCAAGATCAAGGCTGCTGCATTTCAGTGGCTGAAATAACTTTGTGAAGACAGGCTTTAAGGTGCTGGCAGGTCATTGCAAGTAGAAGGAAGACCATATACAGTTGTGGTAATTTAGGTAAGCGCAGTATTATCATGATTCAGTACAATTAAGATCTCTCATTGCAACGTCTATCTGCTAGATCTAAGTCATAAGAACTCAGCCTTCATGACTTTTCTGTTGAAAAAAAAATATATATCTGCCAATACTGCATGCAGCATGTGGCACTGACTCAAACAGAAGGTATTTCTGCCACTGGAGAAAGGCATGTGTAGTTGTTTATGTCAGTAGATGTCCTCATTCAAAGCATGAACCTCATCTGTGTTGGGTCATAGCATGGTGAGTGTGGATGAGGACTTCTAAGATGGGGTGGAAGACATGTATAGCACGGAGTGGTGACTCTCTCCTGCTCCGTGACACTCTGTAGAGTGCTGCTTAGTGGTTTATGGCAGGGCAGCCCCAAATCATGAGAGCCACTTCTCTAAGGGGCAAAGCCAAAGACTAGTTACCAGACAGTGACACAAAGAGTTTTAGAAATTTTCTTGGTAAGTACTAGGCTACAAAGAGGTTAAGGATATTTGATTTAAGCATCTGCTTTCAAATTTCCAAACTGGGAAAAATAAAGATAGCTTGTAAATATAACACTCCCTCCCCCACACCCCAACATCCCCTGCCTTTCTGGGATGCCATTAGACTTATTAGTGTGCTTAAATGGTTTTATTGCAGTGGACCAGAAAAGATTTTAATTAAAAATGTCTTCTGTCAGTGCAACACGTCTGATGCTAGTGATGCTTCTGGATAATAGACTGTTGTGAAGACAGCCATCAAGCTAAAGAGTAACTTGAGAGGTCTGATTTACTTTACCTATCGTGAGCCAAACAGGTAATGCCAGTTAGAAAGAAGCAAAGGAAAAGGTGCTTTGAAAGTTTCTTGTCTTTTTTGTTCTTATATAAAAATGTAACAATATTATAAGCGATGTATGTCTATCTACTACATGTTAAACTAGAAGTTGCATTTCAGTAGGAAAAAGATCTAGTTTTGGGTATAGGACTTGTTATATTGGGTTAAGTAAAGTTGCTGGTGTTCGTGTACATATATATTTCTCTGCAGAATACTGGTACATAAATGATACAGTATTAGTGTGTTTTCTACTGCTGTATTGCTGCTTGGTCTTTATACACAAATATTTATTTGGATTTCATGCTGAATCTGAGTACTTATTTAAGGTCCTGGGGCACCCAGTATGTACCTCGTTCCTTCCCTAAGCACGAGGAATCTTCAGAAATGCGAATATCAGTCTTTTCTCTTTTACACAATGTTAAACAATGAAGTCCATATCTACATGTGAAGTTCTCAAAGCTTCTAAATATTTAGACTGTATGATCCTGCTCTTAGTATGTCCTGCACTGAACAGTATTTAATGCTGTAAAATCAGGAATGGATATGAAACAGACTTCCTTTTGGCTCTTTCTTGAAGTGACCTGAGTTATTTGTGAACAGGCAATTAAAAAGTGGGCTATAGAAATGCCAAATGTCATTGAAATCACTGTTTCACTATATATAAGCATACATGAATCTCTTTAGAAAAAACTTGTTTCTACCAATTTTTAAGTTTAAATCATAATAGTTTGCAAGTGTGGTTCTTGCAGTGAGGAAAATAGTAGGATATTTGTTTAAAATGTCTAAAAATAAATATCTTTGTTTCAGGGCTTTACAAGTCAACAGCCCAACATGTTGATAACCAAGATTAAACACTTACAAGAAATCCCAATTTTCCATTGAGATACAGACACTGTTTCCTTTCCTGGAAGTTCATGAAACATTAACATTTGAATTTCTGTCTAGTACCATCTGACTGTTTTGGAACAGTATATCTTTAAATCTATTGGCAAGCTTGTGCAGAGTTTAGTGTGGGAGGAGAAAGGAAAAGCAGCATATTTTCTTTGAGAAAAGTTGAGCTTTGAAAGCTACTGAAAGTTTTGGAATGTTAAAAAGACAAACCAGCTGAGATACATTAATGGGCAAAGAGCAAGACAAGAGGTCAAAACTGTACATGCAAATATCCTTTCACATCCTAGTCATTTCTGAAGATTCACATGGCTTCAAAAATAAGTTCATTCCAGGGATACAATATGCACATTTGAAACCAGTACTAATATTAGCCTGTCATTATAATGGTATCTGAAGGCCAGTGATATTTATGCTAGCCCAGAAGAGGCTAATATGTTAATTATCAATTAGTCTCCCAATCCCAGTTGCATTGTGTGTGGGATTAGCTTCTTTTTAGGAAAAAGTCACTGTTGGTTGACCTTCTTTCAGTTTCTCACCCTCCAACCATTGACTAATGCTGAAATTTAACTTAGGGTGAATATTTCCATTTTTGCTTACGTGCCACTTAATGCTTTAATCAAGATTTTAAACCAATTTATAGTGCAGAGTGACTGTTGTGCTATTTTCCAGATGCAGAAGCAAACTAAAAATTGAATTATCATTGAGCACCAATATAAAGTCATATGCTGATTTCTAAATGATTTGATGGGTTTGTGAAAGTCAAGAGGCAAAAATGGACAGTGATCATATGTAACAGCCATCTTTATGACTCAGCGCATATACTTGTAAAACAGGAAAAGAACACAAGAAAAACATTTGAATTTTGATATGGGTCGATTAAATATAAAATGTTGATTAATGTTGCATGTATATTAGAAGTTAATCCACCACTGTGTTTAAATGAGTCATAAAAAAACTTATAATGAGTCATATCAATGTGAATCCAGTCCTTTTTTTTAAGTGACCACAGGCAAAATAACTTTATTTGATAAAACCAGTCAATTTTGATTACATAAGTTTCCTTCATATTTAAATAAATATTGTAAACACTATTTTTCAGAATGGCTTTCCACATTCACTTTAGTGACTAAAGGTACTAGCAATGATCGTATCCCTTCAATTATAGGATACAACTAATTGTAGCTGTTTCTGGTGCAATTAAAATGCAAAAATGTAAAAAAAAACTCCCTAAAAAATTAAGATAGCAATTGAATGGGTGTTGTTGCTAAACCTATACTTTATTTTCACTTATTTTTGTCAGTATTGGAGGGGAGGGAAGAACAAGTTTTAAACTTCAGAAGTGCAGGAAAGCAAAATCCATTTAGAAACTTCTTATAAATTAATGAAATAACACATAATGATGTGCACCTCCTACATAAACCTAAGCAAAAGTATTGTATTTCTACTCCAGAAAAACAAAGCATTAAGTAATAAAAGTCCATTTTCTTTTCCTTTAGTACTTTCTAACTCTACTGCTTTTTACATGTGAGTGTAATTACCCAACCATGTAATATACCTTTATAGTATGACCAGATGCCTTCTAAAGTATTTAAAAGCATTATTTGTTTTTCCTCTTTCTTGTATTGCATTACCTGCCAAGTAAAAGATGCTGGCATTTTCCATTCTAACATGTTTGCAAAATGAACTTCCTACTATTATCTGTATACCAGAGCGTGAATCTGCAGCTCATTGTTGTGTATGTGAGCATGCACATATTCAGATGATAGATATTGGGATAGATTGTTCTGACTGATGGCCATGCTTATGTGGAGTGTCTGTGGATCCGTGTACCATTTAGCATGACAAAAGTTGTTCTGTTTGGCTTTAGCTGATTAAAATTCATATCCAAGATTTCATGAATATGGGTTACTTCAAACTGAAGCTCAACAAAGGCAAAATCAGGACATTATTGGCCTTGGAACCATATTTCATGTTACATTGTGGAAATCCAGATATCTTCTGCAAATGTCAGATTATACCCAATTTATCTGTGCTGTCTGAATGGATATTTTTCCATTTTGGAACCAATGTGGTAGCTTGTGTTGTGATGAAAAACACAGGAAAACATTAAAAAAAAAAAAGTCTCCTGTGACTTAATTGTTGACTTCCTCAGTTTCCTGTGTTCCTGAATTTATTCATGAGCGCATTCACAAAAATCCTTCAAGACCCAAAAGAAAATGTAGCTCTACACTGTAAAGCTCAAGAATACTTAATTGGACAGGGAAAAGGAAGAAATAACACTATAAATAATCCATGGTACAGTTCTAAAAAAGACTGAAATTTTGTTGGCAGAGGACTTTCTGTTGGGAAAGTGTATATGCTATGACCAAATATAAGCCCAGGCTTTGGGGATGATACCCTCATTGTTTCAGATTTTATTTACTTCCTGTTGCCCCTTTAAAATTCAGTGCTGTGTTTGTACAGCAGGTACTCTGTGAACCACCTGAATCAAAAGCATTCAGGTAAGAGGTTGAGTTTTTGAGGGGTTTTTTGTTTGTTCCAGTGAAGAGACTCCTTCACTTACAACGTGATGCTTGTACATACAGACATTTTTCTAATCTGCTTTTTGTATACTGCAGGACCTAGGCAATCTAATGCACAAATTAAGTGTTGTATTTCCCCCTTCCCAGGAAACTAGAGATTCAGGGCAATTGTCAACATTCTCCTTGGGTAGTTCTGAGCAAGTGAAATAGGTTGTCAACTATAAATTTCAAATACACATTTGTAATCTAGTGTCTGTATATTTTTTTTTTCCCTAACAAAAGAATTGTATAACCTGTATAGTTATTAGTTCTATTTTATCCTACATTCAGATGGCTAAGCACTGTGACTACTGATATTATGCTGATCAGATGTTGTTTTAGTATACCGACACTTTTAAGTTTAATGGAAAATCAAGTTTTTACTCTATCAGGGTCATACCATGACAAATGGACCTCAGGCATTCGTAAGGTTTTAATAGTTCTGAATATTAGCTCTTCAAAGACTATGTTGCAATGGATGCAGACAATAACACCTTTTAAAAATGCAGATTGCATTCAACTAGCAAGGGGCAAAATTAAACTGTTAAGCAAAAAAGCCCAGCTATGCAGGAACAGTGGAGGAAATAAAAAGAAAAGCACAGAAACAAAATAAAAGCATTCTACTACAAGTCTCAAGAATATTAATTGACAATTTAAAGTATCTTTCATAGTAATTTTGTGCCTATTTGTTTACTAATGTAAATTCAAATACTGCAGGTAATAGTACCTACAGGAAACCAAGTACCCTACAAGTAGAAGCTGTACTGCATTTGCCACGCTAATGTGAATTTTGCATAGATTCTACCCTTCAGTATTCCAGAGGTCTAAAATACATTAAATGATTGAAATTCTTATTCTTCTAAGCACTGGTTTTGTAGGACCTCTGGGAATTCTAATTTCTTTCCAGTACGCCTCTTTCTGAGTGCCAGTGTGTGATGTGGGTTTCCAGCAATGCAATTCAAACTTCAAGCCAGATTCTCTAATGCTGAAGTCTGTGCTTATGCACAGTTAGCACTGGGAAAACTCACTAATGAAAGATCTCTGCAATTGTATTTGTCATGGTGTGGTTTTGGTTTTGGATTTTTTTGTTGTTGTTGTTTTGTTTGGTTTGTTTTTGTTTTTTTTTTTTTTTTAATGTGGGCAAATTCTGTGAGTTTTTAGATATGGAAAGATAGATAAATATTTAATAGTGTCCTCTGAGCCATTCTAGGAATGGCTACAAGCTTTCATTGCTCTTAATAGTATGTTGATAACTGACAGGTTGTGCAATCCATCTGTTGATAATTTTAAATTAAAGACAGTATTACAGTGAAATTTAGCGGTCACTCCGTTTGTAGCAATCTACAGGTTTGCTGTTCCTGTTTTGTTTGCTTTTTGTTTTTCCCCCCTAGCATCATGCTTATTCAGAGCAGATGGCATCATGTAAAAGAAAACAGGATGGCTTAATTTTACTAAGGGAAACCCCCTGATGCTTCGTTACTTTGGTCTTTATCTGCCTCTGTTTCCTGTTTCTATAAATTTGCACTGCAGACTTAATGGATTTTCATTTTAGCTGTGTTAAGCCTTTTAATACAGCCATAACAGCTCAGTCAGCATTAGCAAAATGTGCTCAGGTTATTGTGGTTATATCTAGCTCTTAGGCTGCAAGCATGTCTGTGAAAAATTTAGCAGCACAACTGTCCCAGCATAATTATCCTCGTGTAACACCCCTATGGATGTCTTGTTGGGAATAACAGTGTACTTTTTTGCTTTAGTTCATGTCACTTCATATTTACTAGCTTTATAGTAGCAGCATCCAGACGGGTTTAGAAGTGTTTCAACAAAAGTTTACTTTCTCTGCTCTTTGGGGAAATTAAAGTTGGTTTAATGTATCTATTTTTTAATAATTATTTCTAGCCATCTTTCATTTCTGCAATGAGGACTGCAATTAGTTCTGCTTTGATTCATCAGGAATAGCACCTCGAGATATATCTCCTTGGTAATTTATCTCATTTTGGCACTAGCATCACCCACTGGCCCAAGTACATGTTAATATTTGGGGCCTGTTCAGGTTCTCTCTGTTTGGAATAGAAACTTTTGCTGAAGCCAGCTATATTATCTAATGCAATCCTGTATTTATATAGAAAATCAGTGAAGTCCTCCCTTCCTGAAACCAGGACATAAACAACTTAAAACTTCAGACTCTCCCTGGCCTGTTCCCAAGGAGCCCTTTCTCTCTGCTATATTGTCTGATTCTCACAGGATTTCCTTGTTTTTAGTGGAATTGTATGTATTCACCCTTCTAAACCACCAGAACTCTAGGAGTTGTCCCTTAGAAAAACTCTTTTACAACATTGATTTTTTTTTTTTTTAACCTTGTTCATGATTTCTCATGAGAATCAATAATACTCAGCTGGTTTAAGTCTTTGCTACAAGAAAAAGTATTTTCCCAGAAACTTTCAGAAATATCATCCAGGATAAGAGCACTATGGTCCCCCTCATCAACAAGACAGTTAACTCAGTGTGAGTATATTATCCTTGGGAACTCCTGGTTTAATTAGATCGAGATTATATCTACTTCGAATTTATTGTTGACTTCTTTTCATTTAAATAATGTTAAGAAACAACAGAGTTATGAGTTTAGTCAGTGAGGTCCAGACATGTATAACCTATTGTCCTCACTGCTTTATTTTGTGTTACATGATTACTAAATTTTTAATAATTCTTTTTACTCCTCAAAAAAAAACCTACCTAGACTAACTCTCTGGCCATTATGAACTGATGTTGTAAGAGTAAATTTTCCTATAAATTAAAATTTCTAATAGTAGTAAAGATTCCTGAGGAAAAAATTGGACCCAAAAATGAACATAAATTCTTTAGTGTTTTTCTCATTGTATTAAATCTATATGTGAGATGTCATAGAAATGTGAGACCAGCAAAACCAAATGATCTTAGGCTTCCCCTTCCTGCGAACACATTTACCTCCTGATTCATTTTCAGCTTTGCTGTCATGACTCTTGTATGTGCAGTTTTTAATATAAAATACCCTTTCACAGAACCAGCATAGGTTCTGTTGTTGATAAAATAGCTTGTGCACATAACTGCTGTGAATGTTAAGTAGGAGCAAAAGGGAATTTTTCTTCTTTAATTCTCTATTTCAGTCATTTTGGGTTCATAGGAAACAATATTTACAGAAGGAAATGCTAATTGCAAATTGATTAGTGCTCCCACTAGTTAGTTCAGGTCTTTTTCATTCTTCTGTGAAAACATGTGTTCTAATTTTTAAAAGCCAAGTACTCCTGCAAAGATTGTGTTCCTGAGCGTTATTCTCTTCCACTCTGCCAGAAAGATAGACTACCTATCTTATAAATGTGGCCTTGTCTAAATCTTTCTCTGGTTCCAGTTAGTTCTTCGTTAATAGAAGAGCATGATGTATAACTTCCTCCAATGCTTCTACAAGCCACAGTCTGTCAATGCTTTCCAACTCTGTGTGTCTTGAGTGACATTCAGACAGAGACAAAACTGTCTATAATTGCCTAGTTTGGTAGTTTTGCATTGTTGGAGCTGTAGCTGTTAGTACGTAATGACAAATTTTGTCCACTCATACACATGCATATATATATATAAGTAATTTTAATACAAAAAGTATGTACTGAGAGAAAAGAAATCCTGCTGTCTTCTCTGCTTGAGATACTTTACTGACTTCCTGTGGGACTTGCTCACCAGAACTTGTAATTACTTCATTAAATAACCTTTCTGTAACTTACAATATGCCTGTGCCTACTGATGATTTTTCTGCCTTTTTTTGTAAGATCAGTCTTGTACAAAATATAAATAATGAAAAAATGAACTTGGAATTTTAGTTCCCATGCTCACCTACCTCTTCAAGGATAAAATAAAGATTGGAGAATTAGGAATTTATAGCCCTGTATTGGAAAGAGCAAATATGAAAGCAGAAGGACTAAATTGTGACATTTTAGGGACTCTAGAAAATGTCTGAAATTATTAGCAGCTGGTTTTTAACAATGGAAGAGTGATTATAGTTTCTGGCTAGATTTTTAAAAATGACTAATGATTTTAGACATTAGTGTTTTGATGTTCCAACTTGCACACATTGTAAAAGCTCCTGATTTTTCAGGAAGGGAAGAGTACAAAGGCACACAAATGATTCTTCAAATCACAAACTGTCTCTAAAAACAATTTCCTAAAATTAGAGGGGGCATTTATATAACTGGGATGTTTGAATAAATCAGAAACAGGAGGAAATTCAGAACTGAAAATCCTGAGACTGTGTGAAGTTTTCCTATTTTTCAGCTCGGGGCTTACAAAATCAGTATTGGAAACTATGACACAATGCCTTAAAGATTTCCACAACTTTTCAGATTCTTTTTCATGTTCCTCGAATTTGGAAGGTCTGCAAAACTTGAAGGATTTTAAATAACATTTAAATTTATCAGTAAAGTTCAAGAACAAAGAATTCTGCATTAAAATATATTATTTTAATCCATATTTAATGTAATTATGTCTAATTTGACATTTAGAATGTGATTAGATTGTTGTGTGCCAGAGCTTAAATACTGGAAAGAAGACAAGCACTTCCCATCATTTGCAGCCACTGCATAAACCAAACAAATTTATGTTCAAATCATTTCTGGCAGCAGTATTTTGAATACGAATACAAGTGTTCTGTCACAGAAAAAATTAGAGGGCAACTCCTGTAATGAATACTTCTGCACTGGCTCAGGATTTCTTAATACAGGATTATATTGATAGATCATGGCATTAGACAGTTTTATTAAATTGCTTTTGAGATATTTGAAAATACTTAGCAGGGAAATATAATTCACAATGACTGGATACAAATTCAGTTTCTAAGGTAACGTTCATGGGAATCAAGTGATAATGATGTTTGACTTTATCTTAATCTAATATTTTCTTCTGAGTGTTTTTTAATAATGTTAATATATTTTGAAACTAATAAATTGATAGCTAACATCACTTCTGTTCTTATGTGTCAGATAATGATGCATAACTAGTGTAGTAGTGCTCTGGATTTCAGAAATTATATCTACATTCAAGTAACCTATCTTCATATTTATCTTTTGGGTTTTTTTGAAGAATAAAGACAAATACGCTTTTATTTCATAGATGCCTTATGCTTTGTTGAAGATACATGGATATCTAATGCCCTTGTACCTTACTACTTAATTGAAGATGATTGATAAGCAGCAGATGTGCTAAAGTGTAAAATATTTTCCTTTTAGCCCTTGTCTCCTTAAGGTCACTCTTTTATTCTATTTACTTTATATGTTTAACAACATTTGCCTCCTTTCTATGGTATGTTCTTAACATTTTCCTCTCTTTGAAATGATTGTAAGTACTGGTGATTCTGCTATTAGTAGCAGTTTCCTTTTTGGTTAGAAACAGCAAGAAACAGAACCAAGCCCCTCCTTACTTGATGGCAGATGATGTTCAGGGTGACCTAGGAAGCTGTTGCTAACTGTCCCTTCACTGGCAGCCCACCTGTGTTGCTCTGTGAGAACTGCTAAGGGGCAAAGGTTGCACTTGTCTGCTCTTTATTACATTTTCAGCCCTCCATTTTAATGCTTTGCATCTGTCTCCCCTGAGGAAAAATTTTCAGTTTCCACCTGCCCTGAGAAACTTTAAAATTAAACAGCCTTATTGTAACAGCGTTTTCAAACTCTGTAAAGCACTTGCTATAGGGATAGATGACAAGATCGCTTGTCTTGGCATAAAAGATGCCTGGCTCCTATCATTATCTAGGGTCTTCATCGAGAAAGTGAGCCCAGAGCATGTAGAAATACCTGGAAATGGAAGTGTTTCTGAAAAAATACCTTTCATATCTGAGCCAGCTCAGCTGCTTCTGACAGGGAACCTCAACAGCTGAGAAGGATGGAAATGAGGAAAGCCCATAGGACTGCAAATCAGTGACAAATGTCAGCAGGAGAAATTTCCTTTCATGAAAAATAGGATCTAATCGAGGAGAAAAGGGAGGGAGGACCTTGGTGAAAAGCCAAGCAAAGCACTAGGTGTTGGAAGGCACCTAATGTAAGTATGCGTAAAGGGGAGGGGTCAAAGAGGGGCTCAGCCCCTGCAAAGTGTAGTGGGAAAACAAGAGGGGGTGTGTGTCAGATGGTAGATAAATGTGAATAGGAGAAAGGAATCTCATGGGAATAGAAATTATGTAAAAGGATAAATTAATGCAATTACATGGCCTAATCATATTTTGCAGCTGAAAATATGTATTTTTGTAGCATCACTTTTCTGTGGTGAACAGTTGTGGGTGTCATGGGGACCTTGTGTGCTTGCCAAAGGCAGGACAAACCATGCCTACATCACTTCTTTTACAAAACACTTGAGTACCCCAAAATGTTAGTATTGAGGATTTGTGTGATTTGTAATTTTTTTCTTTTTTTTTTTTTTTTAATGGCTGAGAGAAGCAGTATACTATTAAACTCTGGCTGTGAAATTGTGGTCAACAGCCAGCCTAAGAGTGTGACTCAACAGTACCTGCAAATTGTCCCATGTTTCTCTGGACCTTACCCATATGCAAACTTTCTATACTTGCTTGATATGGGGGGAAAATATTGCAAGAGTTTTTTGGCCCTTTCCCAGAGGAATTAGATTATAAAGAAGTGTTTAGCAAACTTCTTGTTTCTGTTGCTGAAGTTTCTAATTTCTTTTGGTTTTGTTGTTTCTGTTGTTTATGTAGGACCTAGAAAACTTTTTTGTTTTCCTCTGGAAATTCAAGCCATTCATGGTCCAAATTTTATTTGTAAAACTAAGTATACAGGGATGGATGTCAGATCCAATTGAAGGGAACCTGATGCTGGTTAGCTCTTTCCTAACAGATATCCAAGCAGCCAAAACCAACTTTAATCTGTCCTTCCACTTATTCCCCTATGCCATGCTGCTAGAATACCACTTGTAGTACTGGGAAATACTTAGCTGAAACTGGGGAAGTGATTTAGATCTTGTAGGGCTCTGCAGCATTCACATAGCAACAGAGGAGCTCTAGATGCTTGGTCATTGTGGTCACTAGATAAAGTAGATGTGGTTCCTGTCTGCTGCTCTGCCTTGCAGGGTTGGGAAGGAGTATCCAAGTGGGATGATAGTTGTTTTTTCTCAGTAGCAGTGCTGACATAAATGGATGTCAAAGTACAGCCTTGGTGAGTTGAACTTGGCATGCTCTGGCAATGTTTTGCACTGGCAGGGAGATGCAAATCCTTCACAGCAAGACACAGGTTCCATTTTCTAAATATTACTCAGAAAACCCCCACTAGCTTATTGGTGAAGAAAATGGGACTGGTTTTCTTCAAAGCAATTGTATTCCAGCTGTGTATTTCAAAACACATTTTGAAATGGCAAGAAGGAGGAGAAATACATGAAAATTGTTTAGAATCAATGTCTGACAATTTTGCTATGTCTGAGACTTTTAAAAACAGTTTTCTATACACAAATTCAATAAGAAAATATACCTTTTTTCAGTTCTGAAGTTCAAGTCAAAATTCACTGTTCTTTATATATTTTTTTTTTGACCTGTCACTGGGAATTCAAAACAGAATTAAAAAAAAATCCCCAAGTAACCTACTTTTAGAGGAAACAGAAAGGCAGACTACAGTGTAGCAAGTTTAGACATTAAAAAGCAAGAGAGAATATAATATGCTTTGTGCAATGCAGCTGTGGCTAAATGCTGATTTGCACATTAGGACTAGATTAGCATCATTCAGATGTGACCTGCATATTGAATAACTATCACAAGTATAGTGCTGTTGATAAAAAATTAAACTACACGGTATACTTCAGATCTAATATACCACCCTTTTGCATTTTTAGATTCCACAGAAGTGTGTGGAGTTATTACTTCTAAATTTTTTTAAAATTCATGTAATTGTTTCCTATAAAAGATCAGCGTGATACTGAGTATGTTTATAAAACAATATAATATTGATATAAAAGTGATTGTCTTTTAGCCATTCAAAGAAATATTCAAAGAAACAACTATATAAATGTTGATTACTCTATTTCTGTTCTAAAACCAGTCAAAATTGATTTAAGGTGTTGTGGCCAACTTATACTATATTACGTGGCTACAGTGCCTGCATGACTTGACTTTGATCACTTTAAACTTCAAAAAGACCTTAGTATTGATAAATCCTTCTGATTCACTTTCACATAAAATGTAATTTGCATTTGACATGAAGGACGAGTTGTGGAGGAAGGCCCCCTAAGAAGTTTTGTGTTAGTTAGTTGGTGAGCTTTAGAATAATTACTTTCTGCTGCGTTTCCTCAACTTTTGACCACATTTTTTCTTTGGAAAAATTAAAAAGGTGAGTGTCCTCACTGAAACCACACAGGAAACAGAGGCACAACTGGTGTATCGGTGGTTATATCCTGTGATAAACGGGCAGCACGCCGGCTGCATGCATTGCTTTCCCGGAAATGTACCTGCCAGCGAGGCCTACCAGCGGCTGGTGCGCTGCCTGCCCCAGAGGGGCATTGCCTCTCCTAATTTTGGCATATCTCACTAATACAAAAAGTCTGTGCTGCATATGCTTAAGGCGTTAGTGCCATGGCGGAGGTTTGGGGCAGGCTGGAGGAGTTTTCTGGTGAGAAGGGCTTGTCTGAGAACTGTGAAGGGCTGCTGGTGGGCATCAAGTGGGCTTCATTCAGGCTGTGCACTCGGCCCTCCCAGGCACACTTATGTGCGTTCTGCAGCAATGCCCGTGGATGGAAGACAGTTTTTCAGGCCGTGCAAAGGTAAAACAGAAAATTGTGCATCTTCGAATATGCAGTGAGAGAAATTTCACTAAATTCACATGGAAGACAGACACTACAGAGAGTTGCTTTCTTCTTTATCTGCCAGACTAGAAGGAATTTTCTGTCCAGTGAGACCTAACAGATCTCATAGCAAAACCAGATCTGTATCTAAATATCCATCTAACATTGGGGTAGATGCATAGAAATGCTGCACATACATCATGAGATCTACACATGCGCATAGTGTCTCCTTGCACACATGTACAGTGGCAAATTTGTGTTTGCTTTTTAAAAATCAATATGTGAAGGTAAACCTGCCACTCCTATTTAGTAGATGGTGTCCGGCTTGCTCAAGTGTTTTCTGTTCTATGGGTTTTGTTTGTTCACTGCTGTCTAGTGATAGATGGCCAGCTTTTTTCTAGTGACTTTTAGCTCAATGTCCAAAAGTGATATTGAACTTCTGTTAAGACTTCGCAGAGTGTAGTGAAGTAAATCATATGCCTCTTTATATTTGAATGGTAAACTGAGGTGCAAAACCTATGGTTCTTGCCAAAGGTAATAAACAGATGCAATAAGAGAATCAGGATTTTTGAATTTTGGATTTCCAGACACCTCTACACAAAGCAGTAGATCCAGTTAGGGAATCACACTTTAAGTGGTGTAGACAGAAACTCAGATTTTCTGAGTGGAAGCGTGTATTTAGCCATCTGGTTACTCCATTATATATTGTTAAGGTGGATCTACTAAGGGTATGCTTTCTAAATCAGACACCTTGTAACAGAGATTAAACTTTTCATTCCTAGAATAGTATAGGTTTCTTGTATACTAGGCGAGGAGGTTGGAATAAAAAAGTGGGGTATTGCTTTAATTACTTACAAGTTAATATACATATTAGTTTGTACATGGGAGAATATCATCTTGTAGTTACTCAACTATTGCTTTTACTCAAATGATAGCATAATATAAGTTCTCAAATCGTTATTTTGTAGTATTGTCATAATTAATTCTGTTTCAAGCATACCTTATTACAGATTTATTATGTTGACAATGCTACTGAACAATTCAATTAAAGAAACATGAAAGCTGTAGGAAGGTTACTACTGGTGTGTGAGCGCTGTCTCATTTTCTCTGCAATGTCATCAAAAATTGATGTTGCTCACTGTATCACACATGTACTGCCATGTTTTATGCAGTGCAAAATAAAATTAAAGATGTGTTAAAGAGAAGACACAGTTTGGAGAACATACTAGCAAATGCTTTCATGTGTAATCATACTGCCTTTGTATTGCAGGCCATCACCAGAGGTCACCCATTGTTCCCCTTGCTTTTTTCACTTGTGTTTTGATTAGCGTTGCCACTAATGTCTGCAAATATTTCTCAGATCCTTTTCCACTGCTGCTGTACAGCTTTACTTGCAGCCGGCACAAGAAGCCAACACATTCACCCCTAGTTCTAACTTCACTCCCTCTCACCTAGCAATGGAGATTACACCACTTTTAGCAATTCAATTTATGATGCATGAATGGAACAGGAATCAGTCTGTATTTGACAGCTTTGTTAACCCTACTATGCTAGCATGAATTGTTAGTAAAACCCAGTTTTACTCTGTGGCCATGCATTTTTAACAAAATGAACCTGCATGCACCTGAGTAGTTGTGGTCTAATGAATCACTTTGCAGGACTGAAGTCCTTGTTAACATAAGCAGCAGATAAAACTCCTGATGCGTTCAGAAAACAGATTTGTTGAGAGATGAAGTGCCAAGCAAATGTAACTTCTCTGCGGTGCATAAATACTCTATAACAATTATTTTACCTTTAAAATAGATATTAAAGGTCTTTTACTTCAATAGCTACACAAATGGTATTAGTGGTAGAGGAATTGTGCCAGTTCAAGTATTTCCTCTATTCCTATCTTCTAATTAGTTGCAATGAATTAACCACACTGTTATGCAGAAATATTCTACAGAGGTCAACGAAGGAAGCCATCAGATTTTTTTTTTTTTCAGACATTGTTCCTGGTCTCTGTAAATTTTTATTGCAAAATTGATGTAGAATTCTGTACAAGTAAATGTTCTTAATCATTTAAGTTTTATGAAAAAGCTTTTACACAAACAATGGTTTTAAAACATATATTTTCTTTTAAAAACCCCACAAACCCCTCTAAACCCCTCTAAATTATATTTCATTAGACATTCCCTGCCACAGATGTGTGCTAATGGCTGATTCTGTATACTTGCACTTCTATCTGGAGGGGGAGAAGGGCTGGCTAGGATTTCTGTTGTGTAGGGGGTTCTTCAAGTCAGAGATGTAAATCACCCCGCGAAAATGGGAAATCTGAGCAGATGATGAAGTGTGTATAAAGAAAGAAAATGTCAGATTATTTCCCGGCACTGTAAAGAATACATGCCTCATGCTGAAATATGCTTGAATGATAGCTCTTATGAAATATTTGCTTACCAAGAAATGAGATCCATTCATCCCCAACTTTTCTACAACAACAGCAGATTCAGGCATTCTAAACTGAGGTGAGAAAAAATAGAATTATTAAAATAGCAGGAAACTTGACATTTGTAAACAAACTAATTAATATATCCATACTCAAATACTTAGGGTTGTGGAGATCTTTATACTTGTTGACATGGATAATTAGAAAAAGAATATTGGACAGAATGACTGTAATGCTTAGAAATAGGTAGTGACTTCACATAAGAGGTAAGACAGTGTTACATTTTTCTTGGGAAGAAAGATTACAGGGGGCAAGGGCTGATAAAATAATGAATGGAGTAGACAAGATAAAATTATGAAGCAGCAAATGTAACATCAATGGAATAAGGAGCCTAACAGAAGTACACTGTGGAACTTTAATTGCTATGGGATAAGAGGAGGCCAGCATTAGAAACAGATTAAGAGGTCAAAATGTGACAAAAGTCCATCAGTAGACATGCCACCATCTCAGGAAATGGTTATATCACTGACTGCTGGAAGATGAAGTCTATCTAAGAAAACTCTATTGTTACATGCCTGTTTGCCAACCTCTGTATGCACTGGCTGCTGTTTGGCTTCATTACCAGATGTCTGGGCTAAGTGTGTCTTGCAGTTCCCATGATAGATGGGCGTTGCTGGGAAGAATTCAGGTTCCAAAATGTAAACGGTAAATGGTTGTGGTGGTGGTGTTTTTAAAGAAAGGTGATGTTGATTATAAATTAAAATAAAACAGGAATGTTCTTTGACAGAAATGAAATAGTAATTTTGAAAAAAGTGAACACATTGCATTTCCTTTATTGAAAAGCAGTAAGGAATGGAGCAGGGCTGAAGATATCATAAAAATCTCACTGTGTTAGATGATTTAGCCTGACTTTTCAAAGAAATTACACTGTTATGCATGGAAAGAGGGAAGAAATTTAGAAATCTTTTATTTAAGAATGCACCACGCTTGAAATGAGTTTTAGTATTTGAAATGCTTAGCTGTAAATTTCTGTAGCAGCAATGACCAACTCAGACACTAACAGCGAAATAGTGAAAATAAATATTTCTATGAGAATAATTTATGTGGCTTTTCCAATACAATTTTTATTTCTAGAATACTTAAAACTGATCACACTTAAAAATAGTCAAAGTATATTTTATATACGTTTTTATATTAAAATTTCATATTGAGACAGTTTGTTAGGCCAATAAGCCAATATGCTTGAGTTTATAACTTGTTCATTTATACATAACTTGTTCATTTATACTATGATTGGGAGAGTGCTGCTTTTTTGCAATACAAAATAGATCACAATTCAAAGAGGGTTGTTGTGGGTGTTGGACCAATGGTTGGTTGTGGGATGTGTTTTGCCATCAGGTGCACTGATGTTGGTGGAGAGGCTAAGAATCAAGGCAATGCACACTTTCTGCTCTTGGCTTTTGCCCATCTATTTCTAGTTATTGGCTCTATCTTGTTACTGGTCTGAGCTGCTTTTGTGTTTTGCCTTATGCTATTAATCAAGCATGTAACTTTTGTGTAAGGGAAAACTTGATCTTTTTACGTGATTAGCTTGTTAGACAAACAAATGTCTTGCTACTGGTATTTAGTGATGACCATAGAAGCTTTCATTTTCTTACAAATACATTAACTCCATAGCATTAAGATCAGCATTGAAGAGAGGGACTAGACTCCATGACAAATGGACACCCAAGTAGGTAACTTCTGAAGGCAACATGGAATATCTCAGTGTTGTTACAATTACAGTGTAGATGCAAGATAACAAGGGAATACATGCACATGGCTAACAGGTTTCCTTTATTATCTTCACTTATTTATAAGGAAAAAAGCAAATTCAATAGGGTTAATTATTTTTTAGTAGTGAAGTTAACTGATTTTATACAAAATGTCTTTTATGAGGCTGGAAAAACTTTGCAGTATGGCTAGTTAATAACTTGATAACATGCAAAAATCCATTTTGGAAACATCATTAAGACTTAAAATTAAGGAAATGCTAAAATCGCACTGTACATATATGTACAAGGCCTGTGTACATATATTATTGCACCAACCTCAGTATAACTCTTTTAGGGAACACAGCTTCAGTCATAGCACTTAACTTTCCTGAACTGCTGTTAGATATACTGTGTTCTGTGATCACTGCTAGTCTCCTGTCTTGTATATCTGTACCGCAGAGTATTCAAACCTTCTCTGAACCCAGAATTATATTTTTTTTGTTTGTTCTGAGCTGTTCTACAGCACTCTCTTTATTGTCTGAGCTTCATAAACATTAATTGTTTTTTCGAAGACCATCCTGTGAGAGAAACTCTATAAGTAAGAAGAGTTGAGGTGCATGAGAAATAAAACTTGTAGTTTTGGATGGCTAACTACAGCTATTTAGGATTAGTGAGATATTGAATATGCAAATATACATGTATATTTTGGCATTTGTACCTTCTGAACAGAGTTGCCACTGTGGTTGCAACTTCCCCTCTTGCCACCTCTGCAAATTAGAGCCTGAAATTTCAAGTCAAGCATTCGGGTAATGTCATGTTTTTTTCTGGGTGACTTGCATGGCTTCAGGTAGAAATGCTGAGCTGGGGCAGTGACAGAGTCTGGTATTTGAAGGCAGAATTAAATCAAGATTACCATTAATCCATTCTCTCTTTTTCAGCAAGCCCTGGCTTTGTGCACCTTACAGTTTCTGTAATGGCCTAGAGTAGTGCACAAACATACTGGTTTCTCTGCATTGAAAGAGTCAGGTTTTTGTGAATGAAAATTGTGTCATGAAGAACCAATTACAGACTATCATTATGTGTATGTAAAAGGGAACAAATTCAGGTTATAGAGGTAATCTCAGTTCTGGCATATTAGAGTGCTTGTTTCTGCAACAGCATTATTTTAAGGTTCATGCACATACATGACCAGTCTTGGGGTGGGGAGTGGGGGGAAGATCCAGCACAGCCTGTAACATGTTGTCTGATTGTGGAAATGATGGTGGCATCTGGTGCTCCATCTCTCTCTGAAGTGCTGGTAGTGGGAGTTGAACAGCTCTGTACATGGGGGTCACAGGCAAATAGCTGCTACTCCTCAGAGCTACTCTTTGATATGCAGAATGGCAAAGCACTTAATGTTGGTTATCCTGAAGAAATTAGATTACTTAGCTGCTTTAATCAGTGATGTAAGCATAGGAATTAACAGCTTTTTATAAAGTTTGAAGACTCTTAACAAGTAGGAAGCCAGTCGTTAAAGTGTCTGTTGAAATTTCCCTGGAAGCCTCTTAGTTGCTGAACAATTGTTATTAATTTTCTGTCTTGTATTCTGCTGTAGAATTGCAGGGTACTTAAAAATCATTATGTCTTCTATTAATTAGTCTGACTTCCTTTAAGCTGAAAGACTTTGAGCTAATTAATCCTCTGAGTAGCTGTTCACAGTAACAACTTCACAGTTTAGCTGATATCGTTATGGTATGAATTAATTCCATGGAACAGGTTAGCTTTCTCAATGTGAGGACAATGGTCTACCTGTGATACATCTGCATTGTAAATCTGTTTGTGGTTTGTTTTCTTTTTTTTTTACATTGTACATGAATGAGCATATGTATTTATGCACAAGGCAAAATGGAAGAATAATAATACAAACTGAACATTTCAAACTTTGGCCTACTTTTATGTGTAAAACCACTTTATAACACTATATTATTTTCCTTGAAAAAGATCCTATGCTTCTTCACTTGAAAAAGATGAGAAACCTTAATGACAATAAATTCTCACTGTTGCTATAAAGCACATACTGGAAAAGATTGGTGCTTCTACAGTTAGAAGTAGGGTGAACAGAAGATAGAAAAATTCTATATATAAAATTATATAGAGAAATCTGCATTAAAAAAATCCCCAAAGGTATGTAAAATGCAACTATATATCAAAATGCAGTGAATGGACTATTGTATTAGTTACAGGCAGAAGTCTAAAACCTGAGTCATAGTATTCAGTAAGTTACAAGAAGTCTGATATCAAAAAGAGGATATATCATGGAGGATATATTTTATATATCTTGGAGAAGATTATTCCAGTAGTGAAAGGATGGCTGAAGGCAAGCTTGAAATGTTTTGTGTAATTCAGGTTATTTCACATACACTAGAAAGGACATTGCAGAACTAAGAAATTTATAAACAGACAAAGGAATGATTAAGAAAAAAGCAAAAGCTCAGGTACCTTAAACTTAAGCAACATTTAGCAACTAGTGTGGTATATATGCATTGAGAAGAAAAGGTGAACATTTAATAAGATCCTTATTGACGAACTGTAAATTTTAAAGTTATATTAAAATACAAAATCTAGACCCACTTTCACTGAAATTGTTATTTCTTCCCAGCAGGAAATAAATCGGGGCATGAAATACCTTTTCTATTATAAGAAATAACCCTGTGAGCAAACATTTTTATATGATTTGCGATGTAGGAGATCTTAGCTAGCAGCTTCAACTGTGAATTAAATTTCTATAAAAAACAGGAAAAGCACAAAAAAATTCATGAAATATTAAGAAGTTGTTGGGGGGTGACAATTGCCGAGTAATCTATTTTCAGTACTTTTGAGTATCTGTGCTAGATTTAGGAGAACATATCTATTTTTCAAAGATAAATCCAGTGAGAGTTTCTGCTAGCTGAATATAGACTGGACTGTGTAAAGTGTTACACAGACATTCAGTACCTGTCTTAGGAGATCTGCAACTTGAGAAGCTGTCCAGTTCTCAAATTCCTCTTGAGGTGGTAGTTTTGTAGCCATGTTGCTATTCAGTGAGAAAGACTTGATCTATATGAGTAACACTGAACTGTTGCTTCACTGTTTTTTACCGAGCTGCTGTAGAAATCCTAGGAGGAAGTCCTATTTGCAACTTTTTTCCGGTTTGCTCACTTAAAGTGAATGCCTATAAAGGGTCATCTAGGAAGTACCAATATACTTCTATGAGTGACTCTTTCCAGTATAAGGAAACTGTAAGTTGTTATAACAACATATGCAAATATCTGCCATTACTGAAATCAGTTAAACAAATTCTGTTGTAAATCAGTATATACAAGATTTCTGAGTCCTTATCGTCTTAGAGGTTTAAATATGGGAACTCTTTTTCATCTCTATTACAAAACCAATTTGAGATAGCTGTCTCTTGCCTACCTTGAACTTCTTGATCGAGCTGCTTGGATCTGCCTTCAGATTGCATTTGACTTGCTTGTGGGTTTTAACATACTGTGCTGTGGTGTTTAGACAGAAAAAGACAGATCTCAGCTGCAAAACTTTTACTTCTGTATAGTCACATCATATAATCTCACTCTCTGTCAATTCCAGGCATCATACTCTTGGTCTTAAATAAATCACTCAATTACTCTAAGGTGGTGTGTGATCTAAAGCTTTGAGGTTGTTTTTTGTTTTGTTGTGATTTTTTGTTTTGTTTTGGTTTGGTTTTGGAGGTTTTTTCCCTCCTGCCATTATTACTGCTAAAGAACAAATTGTCAATAAATACATTCTAGTGCTACATTGATCTTTTCAAAAGATAGGGCTAACAAAATACTTGTACTGAGTCAGACCATAAGCTCATCCAGTCCAGCATCTTCTTTTCTGACTGTAATCAGAAGTGAGCTACCTAGGAAACTACAGAAACAGGGCAAGCATGTAAGACTCCCATAGTATTGTCCGGGTCCAACCATTTTGAACTCAGTGACTTACGGGTCTGGGTGTGGTTTCTACATATGCTGAATGCATATATATCATATATGTTACACCAGTGATTCCCAGATTTGGAGCCATGACTGTTACCCTTTAAGGAGGAAGAAGTGCAGTGGACTAGGCAGACACAGCCAGGAATCATTCCTGGGCTGCAGGAGGAGAAGACATGTTTTTAGAGGAGGCTGGGACCCAGGCCGAATCGAGAGGGAGCAGAGCCAAGGAAGCTCCGGATGGGAACTTCTGCTTCTTCCCATCCCTGTCCCGGTCTAGACATCTGCTCTGAGCTGCATCCTTGCCCCACTCACAGCTCTTCTTTGCCTCTTCACCTCTAACACAGAAAACCTTCCAGTTTGAGAGAAGCAGCATAAGCAATTCTTAAATTGGAGCAGGGGGCAGGGTGTGCATTCAAAAATGGAGTAAGGGGGAAGTGTTTGAAAGCCACTGCTTTATAGAGTGGGCAGTAAAATTGCAAAGATGCAGCTGCAGCTGCTGAAACAAACCCAGATTATTTTGCTCAGCAGTTCTGAGTCACCACAACAGGACAAATATGAAAGCTTCCATAAAAGGCCGGAGACCAAGGAATGTCATATTCTGCTTTCCAATTACACTTCCTGTTTTATTTCCCCCTGCAAAATGGATTTGGGGCACAGAGATTAAAATGGATTTCAGCTAAGTTGAAATGTCTCATCTGCTTATCCTTCTTCAATTTTTCCTGCATGTATTTTTGATGTTAGAGTGACTGACTAGTGACTAGTTGTTGCTAGTGAATGTTCTTAACTCTTTACTATCTTTTGACTTTGCAAAACATTGAATCTGACAACTCAACTCCTGGAATTTCAGAAATTCAGAATTGAAATCAAAGCCCTTGCATCTTAAACTTGGCCTCCTCAGAATAGTCTCCAAGTGCCTTGCTGGCACCCTGTAAGAAAAATTATGTTGAATTTCATAGTTTCACAGTGTTGGCTGTGAGTTGTTCCAAGGGGGGCAACGTCTCCCTTGATGATGGGAGGGAGTTATACTCTTTTCCACTGTGTGCAGGACTAGAAGAGAGAAGTACATTTATTCCTTAAAAAAATTTTGCTTTCCTAGTTTGAATGCAGGAGTGATTGTGTCAGTAGTAGGGTCTTCATGTGTGGTGGAGGTGGGAAGCAGCTGGCTGGGAGGTATGTGTGAGTTAGGGGTTTAATGGTTGCTTAAGGGGAAACACCAAAATAACAGATGGTATCAGGTGTGAAACATGAATAAAGTGAAGTGCAGCAATGCTGTTATTTCTGCAGTACAGGCTGAGTTTGGTTACTGAGTAGGTGTAAGCAGTTCTAGTTCAGAACATCTCAAAGACAGAATAAAAATTTTTTAAGGATTTTGCAATTCAGTGCATGCTGCCAGCAGTACCTGCTGCTCTTCCTATGATTGCTCATTAGGCCACTAGTTTTTTCAGAAATACTGGCATGCAAGGAGCTGCTCCTGCTGTCCTCCACTGTTATGTTCCTACTCTGCCTGGTAGCCTGCAGCAAGAGCTGAAGCTCTTCCCTGCCAGCTCACCCACCTTGCTGTGCCCAGTCCTCTCTCTTCTCCCACCTGGATTCTCTCTGATTGCCCTCCCCCAACACTAACTGCTAGTGAATTCTCCTATCATTGCCCGTGTTGACATTGCCTTAATTTGTATTCTGGGCTCTCAGGAGAGTACCAGAGCGCAGTGTTTAGGCAGTTCACCTCTCTCCACCGAGTGAGACAGAGATCTGTTTGGGAAGGTCATGTTCAGTTTTGTGTTCCCAAAGGGGTTGTAGCAGAGGTGGTTGAACCACAGGGTTTGCCATTGGTGTTTTAGTCAGATTAAAAATGACAACAAAACCAAAAAAAATTAAAAACCAGGGACATGAGTAGGATCATCTGAGATCCTGCAACTAGTCTCTTGATGCTGATACTGATGTTGGCTTGATCAATACTGTAGTTTTCTTTCCCCAAGTGTGGAAATGGAAGGTGTTATCATGGACTTCCACTTGCTTTCCACTACACTCAAGGGGATTATTTCAAGAATTGCTGGCTAGGAGGACCCCAGATTTGGTTACAAATTCTACTTATTACCTTGATACTTCTAGTTACTCTATACAGTGTATCATCTTTCATGGAAATCCAAGTAAATACATGCACCTGAACACACATTGTGCAGTCTGCAGTGGGAGCATCCTTGAGCAGTATATTGAGGCTTCCAGAGTCCACTAGATAAAGACAGGCCACAGATGCAGTTTCTTTCTAAACGTTCAGGTGCCTACAGATGACTTTCAAGCAGATTGTAGACAGTTGAATGAGAATGAGCACTAGCCCTGGGCAGGTCACGTTCACTTGGTACTGAGTATTCCCTGGAGCCTCTTGATCTGGCATGAACGCTGGTAGATTTAAAAATATGTTTGGGTACATGTGCAGAGTGTAATCTGTTATTTTAAATTTACATCTAACTGGAAACAACACTTTTCATCTGTACTCTTTACAAATTCACTCCTCAAAGGCAGAAACCTGAGTCTGAATATTAAGAAATCTAATTTTTCTGGAGACCTTAGCAAAAATGACATCTAGTACTTGAGAACTACCAAATTTGAGGAAACTTTGTAATGTGTGTCTTACACAGCAGGTATTTTGACCTCTAACCAGAAATTCATTCTCATATGTAACATTTACTTAAAGCAGAGTTAACACATCTTTATGGGATATATTTGAATTATTTTTTTTCCTACAGTCTGAAATGTGCAAGCCACATAAAAGGCATGTTTTTACAGCCTTACAGCTCCTTGGAGTTTCATAAAGTAGGTTCTCAATTTGTGATTTCACAGAAAGAGTTAATAAGCAGTATAAAAACTGGTTCCTGAATCATACCACTGGCATTTCTTACTAAATGTGAGTACATATTTCATAAACATAAGAACTAAACTTATTTCAAAACTTTCAAAGTCAAGTTCTGCTTTGCAAAAACCCATAGCAACTGCAAGCAACTTATTTTACTGGATATAATACAGTAATAGTGCTCTCAGGGAAAATATACTTGAACAAAATAGCTCAATGAAGTATCACTATATAAAATATGAACCATTGTCACTGAATTTTTTTCCCATTTTATACAAAAACAATGAAAGTAACATGACTTACCATATACTTGTTTTTCTTCTCCCAGGCACACATGTTGGAGTTGATTCCAAATAAGTTAAAGGAGCAGTTTCTCATGTCTGCTTTTCCTCTTTAAACGGTCCCATATGTATTTTGTTGTTGTTAGTATGATTGACAGGCTTGGCATTCATAGTGGGTGGGAGAAAAACATTCTTAAAGTAAAAAGCTAGAATAATCTCATAGTTTGAATAAGTCTACAGAGAATGTCAGAAAATGGAGGCTTGCTTACAGCTATCTGTCTGGAAGTTTGATAAAATTCTACTAATTGGTTTTGTCTTTTTGTCATTTAACAGAAAATAAAAATAAAACCAGAACTGACAGAAATTATAGGGTCTGAGAGAGATCTCAGAAGATAGATGCAGGATCAAATACAACTAGAGCAAATTGGCTGTTTTGGAAATTGGTTTTGTAACCTGTTTTTCTGAGTTCTTGGGTAAGCACTAAGTTCACTACATCCTTGGGTGACACAGCAGAATAATAATAAATAAAATAATAATAAATTCTGTGTTATACTGCTAGAGGGTGCAAGAGAAAGTGTCTGTTTGCCCAGATGGGCTGGACCTGGACATCTTCTCTTTCCTGAAGAAGCAAACCCAGTTTGTTCATAAGTAGTCATTTAGCAAACTCTCGTTTTGTCGTTTCATTCTCAGCAGAGTCTTCAATTTGGCTCCATCTTAACTAAAAAATAGGGTGGCCAAACTGCTCCCAATATACTATTATTTATTCTGTGGTGTCTGCTGCTGTCTCAGCAACATCCCGATGTACTTTAGAAGTGTGCTTGTTATTCAACACCCAAGTTATTAACAAAATACTGAATACAATTAAGGCCAGAACAAACTCCTATGGGTCGCTACTTGAAATAATAAGTATATCAAGGCCCAACATTTGCTTTAGTGTCTTTGTGAGTGTTGAAGTTGGACTGACTGTTCTGTATATCACTGTCTTCCTTCCCCCTACCCCATCTTAAAGAATGGATGTTTTCCCTTCTTTAGCTACTATCATTTTATTGACCTACATTATATGCTGAATTCATAACACTTGGAGTTCAAGGATGATGCTTTGCATAGTTTTTTTACATAATCTGTGTTGAGAATTTCATTATGCCATTCTTATTTAAATTTCTAATCCACCTTTATATTGGTAATAAATATTCTAATCCTGCTGTGGCTACTATCAAAATTAAACATCTGTTCACAATTTTTCTGTGAAAAGTAATTAAATACTTCAGTTTTCTCTCATAGTTGTTATTTATTCTAGTTTTTTCAGCTAAGGTGGGTCTGTAATTCTCTCCTGTTTTTCTCTTACTAATATTTCAGGAACCACACTGACTTGAGTGGACTTTGGATGAACCTGTGAGTGAAGGAAGTGTCACAGGCTTTTCCAGCAGTGCCACATTTGAGTACTAAGGGAAGGAGTTTCTCACAAAAATGTTTCTGCAGAAAGTAATTATGTACTTAGGATGATTTAGCTTAATTGCATTCTGGCACGTGCCTTTATTATTAAATTGTCTTTTTGGTTTTCAACATTTGTTTTTTGGAATTTCTTGATGAAATTCTAAAAATCGTGCAACAAGAAGGTATTCAAAATCACTTATTTTTATACAGCAATGTTGTAGTGCTTAAAATTGGCATCTGTTCTTACAATTGTGAAACTGTAATGCCAAATTCATAACAACCTTTGTAATGGTGTGACCTATCTCAGAGCTTGATTGTAACTCCAAAGGTGGCAGACTCAACAATTTCCTGGTTTTGCAGAAGTGGGATTAAGGTTGTAACTGTTTCCATATGACAAAATATGCTCCAACAGTGGCAACATGTACTATTGTTTTTTGAGTTGTAGTTGCTTTTATTTTTCCGTATGCCAGCCAATTATATGAGGCAGGAAAATGGAATTCAAGAGTCTTGGGTTCCTTTTGTGACTGAAGTAGTTTAATTTTTTTATGATCCGAATAAGTCTATTAGGGAGTTTTTCAGAGGCCAAAGGGAACTTCATGGATCTTTGCAGATCTCCTTATTTTCTGTCCTGGTGTTTTCCTCCATGCTTGTTTCTATGAGAGGGTTTAGTACTGTAGCAGGGAAAACCATAGGAAGCCTTAATATGTCAATGATTGCCCAAATGTTATGAAAGCTATCATATTGTAAAATGAATGTGTGAGGTTTATAGATGTCTGTTCTGGTTTTAGTGTTTGTTTGTTTTTTTTTTTTTCAGTAAACAGTATCTTTCCACTTCCATGAACTGCATATTGTAGTCATTTTTTTGTGCAGTTTAAGTTGTAATACAGAGCAATAATCCATGGAACTTCTTTGAGCAGTTATCTCACAAGTCAACATAAAATTTATTGGAGGATTCTGACAACTAGACTATGTTACTGAAAAATAATTAACTGTTTATGGTAAAGAATGAAAAACATCTATTTGCATTACTTAATTGAAGTCTCAGTCTGTGTAGCCCTAAACAGTAACTCTAAAATGCATTTCCTTCTTATGATGGCAAAAGAACCAGACCAAAAGAAGACTCAAATGGATGAGAATGAAACCCACAAAACTCAAACCCCAGATCCAAAAATCCTTGCTAAGAATGGTTAAGATCATTGCTATACCAAGGAGATTGTGGTTGTACACTGATTTGAAACCTGTCACTTTTAAATCACTTCCACTATATCCAGTTTGCTGCATAAATATACCCTCTTTACTTTTTCATTTGTTCTTAACCCATTCCTGGGGCATGTCATTTCAGCTGAATAATTATTGCCGAATGCTGAGGTTTTTTGTTGCTTGATACATCACAGAGACCAGATACATGGATACACCCATTGTCTTAAGGACAGTTGCTGTTTGTGTTATCACTTGGCCTTCTAAAAATCTTTTTATATGGCTTTTGATTGTTACTTTAACCTTCTCTTTGAATCTAGCAACAGATTGAATTATTCTAGAGAGATTTTCCCACATCTAACCATGCACTGAAAATGTACTTATTCTCATAGGTATTTGTTTGTAACCTGAATTTTGCACCCAGTTTTCTTTATCTTGTAAAAATTCCATGTTTTTAACTAGTACAATAAAATATAACAGTGATAAGAACCTAACTTGCTACAAAAATGACATTATTCATTAGAAATTCTCTTTGGTTTTTTTGAAGGCTGGAATGATGCAATAGTGTTTGGTTGTTGTGATACCCTTTGCAAGTACTCAGTATTTGCAGTTTAACTCATCCACTTTTTTTGTTTTTATTCTTCTGAACACTTTGGCAGAGCTTGCTGTGTCTTCCTCTAGATACATGTGCTGACTTGTATGGTTTGCACTTACATTGTATATTGTTTCTTTATAGAACCTCTCCTTTGAAATTAATCTGTGTTGTCTATCCTGATAAAATATAGGAAAACGTGTATGAACAGATTTCTGTCTGGCAACATTTGTATCCATTAAAATCTAGTAAGTAAATTTCAAAAAAGAAAAGCAATATTATTTCAGTGTCTTGCCTTATCATTTAAATAACATTCCTAGGCAGCTTAAATTTGAAAAGCTGCAGCTGGTGCTTATTTTAAATTATTTTGTTTATGTTCTTTTGATGGATTTTGTTAGTGTAGAATGAATTCTTAGTTAAACACTATTGATTTCTTTGATGCTTGTACATTGATATGTGTAGAAGGTCTTGCACCATGCCCATGACTCTTGATATGAGATAAATGGGAAAATGTCAAATTAATACTTCAACTACTAGTGTGTATGCTAATGAATTATTTCATGGTATATTACAGTGGAACATCTCAAACAAAAGTTGACCCTGTAGGTGTTGAAGACTGCCATGAAGTTAGTGTAAGAATCAGAGTGGTGGTTTGTGGGGGGGTTTTCTGTGTTTTCTTCCCAGGTCCAGAGTTCTCTGTAATTTCAATGAACTTAGCCAGCTCCAGCCAATTGCAGTTAAAGAAAATTCCAAGTGTTGTTTCTAACAATTCTGCCTCAGTATAACTTCCAAAAAAGGGCTAGGTTTAAACAAAACCACACAAAGATGTGCATTTATTTCAAGTGGTATAGATACCATTCATTACTTTGAGGTATAGGCACAGAGGTATGTCTCCATTCCCTACTTGCCCCATACTTCCATGGTACTTCTTACAGCCCTTATAACCTTTGGAATAGCCTTTGATATTTCAGTACATCCGGCTACCAAGCAGCAGTTATGTTGATTTCCACAGTAAACTGGTATTGCTGGAGTTCACTATTGATAGTGGCTTGAACCAGGAGAGCTTCAGTCACAACAGACTTCGGAGTTGTAACTCAAGTATTTGTTGTTAGGATGCATTGTTAACAGGAAATGTAAAGTATGTCGTGGAAAACAGAATTGCTTTTGTTTTGAAGTGGTATTTGTTCCTGCTTAACTACAGATTCAAAGAAGAAAGGTGACATTTCACCCATGCTCTTCCTGAGCTGGGGAACTTAGAGAGAAGCATCACAATAGTGAAGCACTGGTGTACGGTGTCATCATATTATAGTATACACAGTATATAGTGTATATATAGTGCATATATACTATATAGTATAGTAGTAGAGCAAAGTATTTATAGTATTACGTTACAGCGTTTCTGTGCTACTGACATGCAGGCTTCGCTCAAAAACATGTACCTGGTGAATTCACATAAGTCATAGCTTTAGTTCTATTTACTTAGAACCATTGAGACAAAACTGGATGGGGGCAAAAGGACACTGCAAAATCGAGAACCTTTCTGTACAACAGCAGAAGGTCTGAGGGAAACTGTGGTCAATTGTCATATGAAGGGGGGAAGATCTGGGAGCAGAATTTTATGGCTTATTGTCATAAAGAGAGCATGTGGAAGGAAGGAAGCAAAAAGTGATGGGTTTGTGGAGCTCAGAGTTCAAGGAAGCATGTTACTCTTATGGATAAGAGGAGTTGAGTGGAGCATATGTATCATCTGGCCAGCATCCAGATGTTGTTTGGACCAAAAATAAGCAGACCTCCCTACTTCCAGTCAACAGACCCCTGAAAATGAAGTTGGAATAATGAACTCTGAGCCTGTTAAATACAGACAGAAGAAAGGAGGAATTTAAAAGGTGAAGAAAGACCTGGAAGATAGATAGAGAAATTGAAGAGATTGAAAAAGGGGTGGGGTGTAGAAGTGGAAGGGTAAAAAAAGTTAAAATGAGAAAAGAGGTGGTGGGGAGACAGGCTGTATGAATAGTGAATGTTTCTCAAGGTTTTTGGACTCATAAACAGAGCTTTTGCATGGTTTTTTTTTGTCCTTAGCCTGCTGACATAGATAAAATTTTATGAGCAGAGTTTATTTGACAGTCAACAGAGAGAGAATATGATAAAATCTCAATAAATAAGACTGACCTTAAAAGCTGAGAGATCTGTAGGTTTGTTTTGGTTTATTTTTTGATTCTGACTGCAGTTTTTGGGGAGAACTCAAAAATATTTCAACATATATTATGTTTATGATAATAAATTTTAAATTAAAGAGCTATCAAGAAAAAACTGACAGTATTTTAAAATTTTTTTGAGTCACACAACTTAAACTCAATTTCATGATCTTTTATTCTACCTCATTTTTATTAGTTTAGTTTTATCATTTAGGTAATTGTAATGACATCAAACCTCTCTATCGGCATAGTATTAAGTGAAATTGGATCTAAGTAAAAAGACCTTATGATAACAAGGAAGGTATGGAAGGAACAAACATTCAGTGACAGATTGTTCCCCACACTAAATCTGGAGGAGTCTTCTATTATATGCTGAATACAGTCAGAATTTAATATGGTTATGTCCATTCTCTTTCTATTTTTCTTGTGAACTAGCTTTTGCCTTCGCTTTCTTCCATAGCTTTAACATCTTCAGTTCAACTGTCATAGAGATGCTCAAGAAAACCTGTGAATCTCACAGGTATCTTCTTTGCACGGTGCCGAAGTCACCTGTTCCAGTATGAATTGATGACAATACATAGTTTTTTTTAGTTTGTCTCTTTTCCAAAGGCAGAAACCATGCTAATCATGTTAGTTTATTTCCAAGGAAATATGTTGCTTATTAGAAAAATGCTGGGGCTTCTATATGTAATGAGATAGAGGGTGAATAATGACATGGGATGTGCCAAAGGTTTTGTGGTACTGGTTGGAATCAGTGGGTATGAGGGTAGTAGCTGAATGCTACTTGTATGTGTCTTGCATTGCAAACAGTACTATTAAATTATATCTCAAGATTTTTGGTGTTTCTAGGGAATATACTAGGGAAAGCTGGTCTCAGTATCCATGCATATTGCAACTCAGTGGAGAAAACTCCATTAACAACTACTCTTGTGTGTTGTAATCATTCCTCTGAAAAGCTTTTTAAGCATCTAGGTATGAGGTGTTCAGTATGCATCCATCTACTGACAGTGTTATAAATATTGTATTTCTGACCTTCAGATTTTCTCTCTTGATCTCTAGTTAAATTATATATTTGCCAGTTTGACACTGATGACATTCTATCTGCCTGGTCTAACACTGTTATACCATGATTCCTTGTGATCCCATTGTCACGGGATCCACATTGTCATGGGAATGATATATCTCAAATGCTGAATGTGTGATCCACATTGTCATGGGAATGATATATCTCAAATGCTGAATATGCTTTAAAGCAATGTGGGAAATAAACACACTGTCTAAACTTCATTTACAAGACTTTTTGTGGCAAAATGACTTATTCAGTGTCCAGTATAATTGATTATGCAATGTTGATGTATTTAAGAACACTGCTCTTTTATCAGAAACAGTAAAGGAGGATGATATACTATTCAGATGGATACTGAGTATCTCAATTATGATCTTAGATTTTCCCTTATTTTTGATTTCCCATGCACTGCATTACTGGTCTTTGCAAGACAATAAACTGAACAGTAGTGGAAATAGAAGCTATTTTCTTTCAGTGATGAATGCTTCACTTCTCTGGAAATGTTCTCTTCTCTGGAAATAGTGAAAGTTAACCACTTCTCTAGAAGTGAACCATAAACCATATGAAGTGAGAAAGAAAATAAATGAATACTTAAAGTTTTGCACTCTGTTGCCTTTTTTTTTTTTATATACTTTCTTTTGAACACACCTCAAAAGCAGCCCTATCTTAGAATTCCATGCCTGCTTACAAAAGTTGATTGGATGTATGATGTGAATGAGACCTTGATAATGTTATACACATTCCTGATTAATTGAAGACTATTTTGATTCAAGTATTTTATGAAAAGTCAGTGACAGTTGTTTATGAATAACCTTCATGTCATTCCTTTGTTATTAAAAAGAAATGAAATGAGAACTTAAACATTAAAAAAAAAAATTGTCAACTAAATGTCAGACTGATAAAAACCTTACCACTGACCTTCAGAACAGTGAGATTTGACTATGGTGTGATTTCCTCTGAAGTCAGAAGTTACAAATTGGATGATGCAGTGATGACTTTAGTCCTCTGCAACTTACACATTCTGCATAACATCCCATGCCTCATTTGCCACATCTTTTCCACTGTCCAGAGCATGATCTATTATTTCTGTTTTCAATTTTGCATCTTTCCATTATTGGCAGACTACAGCAGACAATTGAATTCTCTGGTAATTCTCACCTCTTGATCAGTTGTGCCCCAGTTCATAACTAAAGCACTTAATGTGTTGTATATGTGACTGGCACACAAGAGTGCAAATGGGAGTGTACACTGGCTCTGATATACCAGTATCAGCAAAATGAAATGGAATGGTCCATAGCTTATAACTGATTACAGATTACTTAATGTAATTATAAAATTGCTCTTAACTGTAGTTTGTCTTTCCTCTTTCCTGTTGACTTGGGTGGCTGACCTTAGTTTAGTTTGATTTACAGGCACTGAAATGATTTTTATCATTTAAAGTTAGCACTCTATCACTGTGTGCTGGAGGTGTTCTGATCCAGTGTCCCTATCACATCACTGAGATGATGCCAGAAATGTTGCTTACCCTGCCAGCACAGGTTTTGGATTTCTACTGACTGTTTGCAAAGTACTTATTCTAGAGTCTTTTTTTTTGTTTCTAGTTTTAAAGAAAGCTCAATAACATGTAAGGGACAATAACTACCAAGTAGTTTTGATATTACATCTGGAAAGCCACAAAATCACATAATCATTAAATTCTTTCCTTATTGGGGATCTTACTTTTTTCCCCATAAGTTTATCTAGCAAGACCTGATAAATAAATGCAGGTCCGAGCAATGAGCTTTTGGAAGGTTTAAGTGCTGAAAACTACTTTGCATAGAGGAGGAGTCAGTAGAGGTTCTGTTCTGGATAGACTGAACTCAGGAAGTTCATGATGCTATAAATACTTTTAAAATTTCCCTTCTTATTCTCACAATAGATGAACTGCAGTCAGCTCTCTTACCTCTTGCTGTCTCTCTCACAGCATGCAAAACCCTGTGAGTCAACGTTCTTTGAAAGAGCAGAACAGCAGGAGAGCAAGGCCAGAAAGAATGCAATATTTCTGTGGGGGTTTTCTTGGATTAGACTCCTTCAAATTTCTTATCTGTATCCCAGGAAACTTGAGAGCACAGATACTTGCTTGTCAAGAAGCTCTCTGAAACATCACTCCTGCACAAGTGTGGTTATGAATCTCTGAGAGGGTAACCACCATCCTAGAACACATGTGGTGGCCAACTTTGGCTGTCTCTCTGAAAGACTGGCTTCCTCCCTGCTACTGATAGAGAGATGGCTGAAAAAAGAAATTAATCTGTTTGATGAATATATTCATAAGGATTGCCTTTCTGCTTCCCTATATTTTTGTTTCTGTCAATTTGTCTGACTTCAGATTGCAAACTGCCTGTGGGAGTGGGGGTTTGTCCCCCTCTTGAAAGATGGGATACATCTCAACAATAAGGTGATTCTATACTGGAAAAGCTGCCTTCTGTGCTCACCCTGTGTGAAAGACAGAGCCTTTGTATTTATGGCATTTAATTCTCTAACACAAACATCCTTGCCTTTACTACTTATAACTAGTGAGAAAATACTTTTACAATTAGTTTCTACTATTAACTCCAGTTTTGGAAACTCTTAAAAGTATTTCTGTGCACCTTCATGTAGAAGAATTCTGGAGCATCCATTCTGCAAAAGTAGTATGTCCAAATACAATCAGTCTCAGAAAGAGCAAGGTTGAAATGTAGCATTTCATATAAAATTTCTCACTGATATTTGATAGCTTCATAGCAATAGAAGAATTTAGGAGAAGAGTTGATAGGAATAACCTTCCCTGCTTCAGAAGGTAACCACCTTCTTTAAGACCTAGTTGTAAAATTTTTACCTAATAATTTGTTTTGTGGGTATGACTTTGAAAACTTGGAGAGCAAAACCAAGTGAGCTTCTTGAACAGAGCTGACCCTCCAATGTTGATTCTTGAGCATCATTTAATGCACTTGTAGAGAATGGCTCTTTAGATTCTCTCTTGTGCTCCCAGAGGAGATTAAAATAGTACTGGGAAATATTTATCAAATGTTATATATGAATGTCAGTATTGAGGCTTAGTTTTTGGTGATTTAGTAGGTTTTTGCCTAATTTCCCAGTGGATTGCATCTGTTGGTCTGTTCTAATAAATGTTCTAAATCTCTTTTTTTTACATTCACTCTCGCCAAATATGCTGCACAAAATTGTTAATCTGATTATTTTTGTTTAGAGATCTAAATTGCATATCCATCACAGTTAAACCCACTCATTTTTATAAACTGAGTAAGCAAAGTTAAAAGCACTATCAGAAAAGATACCTTCTAGGAAACTGTATTATCAAAATGACCCCAAAACTATTCAGTTAAAGTTCAGGGAGAAGAACTTGAATCAAATAAAGTGTTGTTTATTTCTAGAGAGGATCTTAATCCTTAGCGTGGTTTGCTTAATGTTACAGGATATTCTGGGAGAAGTTAACACTTGCCTGCCTTTGAAGCTACCAACTGAATTTTGAAGACTTTGCAAGAGAGCAGAGCACTTTTCTGGACTGGCACAGCACAAAGGCGGTGAAAACACATCATTGTTAATGTTTTTCAGTACATTTTGAGAAGATGAGTTGGAGCTAAAAAGTAGTGAAGGGGATTGATGGTAGCTGTGAATTTCACTGTTTTGAGTAATATTTCAGATAAGGATATCAACATACTTTCTTTCCCTCCTCCATCCTGAAACATGATGAGGACATAATATAGCAGGGAATGTAGTATAAACTGTACTGAGGAATAACATATTACAGTTGCTTAGCAGGTGAGATACCCTGTGTGTTTTCAGTCAGCACTAGGATGAAAATAGGAACAGCAGAAGACTCTTTGAATGATGAAAGGCATTTTATGTTGAACAGCTTTTAATCTAGTGCAGCTGATTTTATATAATCTCCAACTATTACAGCTTTCTTCCAAGAGTAGCATAATGAAGTTGTAAATCCATTCTGTTCATTATGGAATGAGTATTTTGATATAGACTGCTTGATTTGAAGAATATATATATATACAGAGCATATATGAGATGCAAGCATTTAATCAAGAGGAACATAAAGCATTATAATGCCATGTTGGAACAGACCGTAAGGGGGAGTACTTAACTACTATATTGAATCGTTAGAACTCGGGAATAGAGACCAAAAGCAGCCACTTTAACACAAGGCAGCTGAACATAGGTAATCCCTTCAACTCTTGTTGATAATGAAAATAAATTTCCTAAAAGAAGACTTTGGATCTTTAGAATCAAAATTAAGTCACCCCATGCATACATAAAATCAAATAGTAAATGTCTTACTGAATCAGAACCACTATAACTAGTTTTCAGAAATGAAGTGGTGATTTTTGGTCACTTGGAAAGGAGTGTGATAGTTTCTTCATTTATTTGGCTGGATGGTTAATTTATTAAATGTAAAATTGAGTTTACACATATAAAATCACTGTTTCATTTTTTTTCCCCATATTTATGCACTAAACACAGGTTCTATCTGTAATTTTACCATAGATAGTTGATGCACTTCTTTTATGTTGATGTTATTTACTAAGAGACCTTTTATTCTTACTGCTGTAACAGATAGGAATCTAGCCCACACTATACATGCATGCAGAAGACATTTGCAGCTGTGCTTATTGCCTTGTTTTGAGAGCTGTAGATAAAAAAAAAGTGCAGATTAATTACAAGATATAGGATTGTATTTTTTATTACTGACACTTGGTATCAAGTGGGCTTAACATGATATTTGATTGTTAGTCTACCCTAGCAAATTCTGTGTGGAAGACAATAGTTGAGTAATGCCACACTTTTGAAATAAAATGTGATACTTTGCCTTTTATTTAGAAATCTTTATGTTCTTAAATGCTATTCACACAGTTTAAGCAAATAACCATTACCAAAGTTAGACAGAATTCTTAACATTCCCCTATTTGTCAGCAGTGGAAACACAACAAATACCATGTCAGAGCTTTGCTCTGTACAGGTGTGCAACAATCTCTCACTGTACCTTCATAAGCAAAATAGTGTGGTTACTTTAGAAGATATTTTCAAAATCTGTTCTTTATTGCAACCAGCATATGAAAGGGAGAGAAGTATTAAAGTGCTCAGTTTCACATTCTCATTTGTCTGGCAGGGCTGATATTCCCAATGTATATACATCACCTTGTAAATAGAAACAATATTATGATATGCCAAATTCTGGCTTTGATACACTTTCTCGTGAATAAATGTTTGCTGATGATATCATTTCAGGACTTAATGTTTGTTCAGTTTGAAATGAGGTCTTAAATGAAGGCTTTATTTGAAGATGATATACAGTCATTGATTGTAAGCCTAATGGATTTTCTTTCTGCTTTTGGATTGATTAAACAGTGATTTCTGAGTTAGAGAATTGGGAATAAGTGATATTGAACACAGACATTCCATGTACGTTTTCATGCTTCAATAGGTCAAGTTCAAAGAAGTGTATCAACGGTATATTGGAAATGATACCTTGATCTCCATCAAACCAACTCTGAAAATGGCCAAAACCTTGAGAGAATTTTCTGTCTTAACAGTGAGCCAAAGACAATTGTTGCATTTTTTGAAAGGATTACTTTTTCTTGCCAGTGACCTTGTGTTTAAGGGAAACAGGGAGTGTGTTCTCACTCAGGGGCAGTAGTTCACATTCCTTTCTCAGGTAAACTATTCAAGTATTTAACATTCCTTCCCTTTCCCACCAAAACCAGTGATCGCAAAAATATGGGAATTTAGCTGAGCTGTTCTTAGCACAGAATTGTCCTCATGTAGGCACATCGTTCTTTTCTGTTAAAGTAATTGATCCAAATCATTCACTGAACAATTCTTCCTTCGTTTCAGTTCAATGTTCAAACATTTGGTGGATAAAATATTGCTAGATGTAACACTGGAATATGGCTTTAAAAGAAAAAAGTATCTTGCTTGATTTATTCCTGTTTTATGGACAGAATGATTTGGCTTATATGCTTCTATTAAAAAGTATGAGGTGAGTTCCAGAAGAATTTACATCTAGAACAAATCCCGTGAAGAACAAAATTAAACTTACATGGATATTACCAACATTTCTGGGATGCACATAAGGGTTGTACAAGTAACCACACTGGAATTTAACTGTCATGTCTTAAAGCATAGAATGTTTTCAGCCATTATGCAAGATATTATGTTATAATATGCTTGCCTGGATAGTATATTAATAAATAGTTGGATAGAAAGAAAATGTGCCCCAGATTAGTGTACACCTTCGATCTAGGAATCCCCCAGGAAAAAATTGCTGTCCTGAATCTTTGGCAATATAGGACTGTTGTCTCCAATAAAGTAGTACCACCAACTGAATCATAAGTGTTTTCATCTTTTGAGCATTTGGCCTACCCAATACAGACAAAATTTTTTTCATTCGTAAAATAAAATGTGCATGCCTATATGTACATACCAATATGCAGATACCAAGCAGGATTTTTCTGTACCAGTTGCAGAGTAAAGGGCACCACTCTTCCCTAGCTCTTACTGAACTCTTATTTGCTTGTTTAGACTTCTGAAAATCTTAAATGAAAATCCCTTAGTGAAACAAGTTCTTTTGCCATCTATTTGAGTTAGTTATGCTAGCTGAAGCAGAAATAATGCAGAAGCTGGCCTTAAACCAAGAATGAAAATGGAAACTCCTAAGTGTAGAAATCACAGTACTCATCTTAGTCGTCTTTTTCATGAAGACTTCAAATAGAGACTCATAAACTCATAGGTGTTATGGTTGTAAGTGACTAACAGTCATTATAGAGTGTGACCTTTTGCATAACAGAAATTATGATTCATGTAAATAAATTCTTGCTTTATATCCTATGACTGTGATTGAACCGAAGCATACAGTTCATAAAAAAAAATCCATCTTTGATAAAAGGGTGCCAGTGTTTGAAAATTTGCCGCAATCCAGCTGCACAGTAATTGATGGTGAATGGATCACGTGTGCCATGTATTTCTTGTGAGATCTTGAATTTATCAAGATAGCTACACATTACACCATATCAGTCTCAATACATTCAAGTCTTAAGTATATATATCCCATTGTGCTAGTCTTGATATGCCATGATATGACTCTTAAAAATCAAGGTTGCAGTTAAAGAAATGGCTGCAAGTTCTTTAAGCGATAGTATATATTAAAAAAACCAACAAAAAACCCAACAAAAAACAAGCCACAAACAACCCCCATCCCAAACACTGTTTAGTGCTGTTACGAAAATCAGGAGATCCAACATATACTATATGGAACTGGTTCTCCTGAGGTTCATATTGCTTATGCCCATTTAGGACTTTGTGTTTACAAAATTTAGCTAAACCAGTTAATGTCACCAGCAGAATGAGGTGAAATAAAGCAGTGGGATCATGTCCTTATTGGCATTGCATCTAACTGATGTTTCTCCAACGGTGGTAGTGTTCTGCTAAATTCAGCAGCATTACCTCTGAGATGTTTAATTAAACAGGGACTTCTATGTTGACTTGTCTTTTAATCACCTTCTGGAGCGTGGAGGCATTTCTTTTCAGTGAATTCTAACTACATAATAGTACCAACTTTGGCAGAGCAACCATTGCTGTGTTACAGAAAAATCTGGAAAAAAAGTTTCAGGAGAGGAAAAAACTGGTAATAGATTAAATGCTTTGTTTAAAGATTTATGTTTGGGTTTGGTTTTTTTTTTTTTTTTTTTTTTTTACTTGTTGTTTAAATTTTTTTTTTAAAATAAAAATAGCCCTAGATTTAAAAAGAAAATAAGTATTAGGTAAACAATTATTCTGAATTTGCTCTAAGTTACCTGGCTTCACATCAAACAAAACACATTGTTCAACCTAAAGTGAATGTGAGTATTTTTGGATAACTGATATAAGGAGTTTAATTTTTGGTTGAATGAACACTTTCAGTCACAGAGAAACAGTTTGGCTTAATTTCATGGAAAATATTCTGCCTTTTCCAATCAATCAAACATTTCTTTCAACAGTTGTTCAGTAAATGAAC
Source organism: Athene noctua (assembly GCF_965140245.1). Lineage (NCBI taxonomy): Eukaryota > Metazoa > Chordata > Aves > Strigiformes > Strigidae > Athene > Athene noctua. The sequence continues at coordinate 50,174,479 of NC_134041.1, forward strand.
TGAAAACACTTTCTTTACCTGCTCACATTTCTACACCATGTATGGTCCTCTGCATTCAGTATAAAGCACTTGCCAATACGAATGCACTAATTTGCCCAAGCACTGTATTTAATTTGGAGCCTAATAGGGTCCTTTTACAGGATGAAGAAAAGGGTTAGATTTAGATTAAATAGAGAAGAGATGCAAAAGTTCAACTGAGAGTTCTGAGAGGGAAATTATTGTTTGTACGACCACAAAACCAAGCCAGGTGGCTGTTTCTGAGTTAGGTCTGACTCCAGTCTGTCAGACACTGTTAGCCCAAATACAGCTGTTACCTCCCCACACCTAACGCACTTATACAAACAGGAAAGTTTCTTTATTTTCACAGGAATTAATTAGCCATAAACCCATTTGGCAATATAGCTAAATAATCCCAGCAATCCTGACCCCTGTTACCCTAATATTGTCCACATGCCCAGAATTGCTAGCCCAATAGTTTTTTTAGACATAGGCCTTGGGATTGTATTGAATTCAACTCTTTACTGAACTCTGAACTCTAAAGATTTAACCTATTAACTAATGTTGAAAAACTATTCCTTTTAGACAAAATCCAAGCACAGGTTTCAGACCCTTGCTCGCATCAGTGCTTGATCAATTTTCTTATTTCTAATCTTAGTCTAAAACACTGGTAAATGTGCTCTGTTTTCCCAAAACCTAATAATTATCCTAACCTGGTTGTTGATATATTGCATCACCCATAATAAATGGAGGCTGCTGTCTGAGACTAAATCTAGTCTGGTGGCCCCTTTGATACTGATACCTAAGTATATGTTATCTGACCTTGTTGTTCTGGACCCTAGCCCTTATACCAAAATTAGAGTTTCTTATCTTAGCTACCCTAAATCCAAGGTTATCCTTACTACCTTTGTTTGTAGCCATATTGAACACTTCTTCTGGATAAGTACAGATCAAACTTAAACCCTAATACATATTTCTGAACCTACATCAGCCCCTTTTTATTTCCTCTTGTGTCTTTCAGCTATAGTCTTAACCTTTATCCAAAACATCATCCTAATCTATTAACATGAAAAAGCAATATTTATTATCCAAAATATCATGGTCCTGGAGGTAAAATTATGTCAAGAGTACTAAATTTGGCCTAAGTGCAGTCCTAACCTTACCTTATCAGATCCTGCAGAAACCATTGCCCTTAATTTCTGGTTGACATTGCTTTGGTCATTCCCCTATATTGAGAGTGGGAATAAAAGCTGTTCCTCAGTTCAGGGTTTGTATACAGGTGGGCTTTGGTTTTTACCTTTCAGCTACAGAGTTAAGACAGTATCTCAAAAGACTGTGGGGCCAGATACTTATATCTGGGAGTGACAAGATAGCGGCTTAATAATTTGCAACATAGGCATTCTTAAATGTGTAGGGCTTAAGCTTGTTGTATTTGAGTCCTAGGACTGCACTGGAAAACTGTTACATGTTCTCGCAGCTGAAAAGTTTGAAAAGCAGTGATCTAAATGGAAGGTGAATGAGTTTGGAACTTCTAGTCACTTGTGAAAATAAAAACCTGAAGAGTGCTGAGTATGCCACTTGAATTTACATATGTGCCTGTTCTGAAATGTGAGGAATGGGAAGAGTATTGACTACTTTTCAGGCATATTCAGCATGAATTAGTGTGAAAAGTGATATATAACTGTTCAGGTGTATCCAGTTTATTTATAGTACAAAAGCAATCTTAACAAGGTTGAGTGTTTTTAACGTGTCTAGTTAAATGGATGCCTGTAAAATGTGGCTTCTCCGGAAAGAAAGCAACAGGACAGACCTTCAATCTTTGCTGTAATGAGAAAATATTCTCAAATTTAACAAGAAATGAAAACCTGAGAAATCACTGTTTTAATATATTGCTAAAATCTTTCTTGCTTGCTCTAAAGATGGTTTAGGAGGCTGTATAGCCTTTTATAAAAAGTCAGTCATAAAGCAACTGGCTCCACCATCATATTAATTGAGTGCCTTCTCAGCTGATTCTTCTAACCTCAGATTGCTCAGGCTTTGTAAGAGCAAGGTTTTTCAAGTTTTCCTCAGTGGTTTAGAGAGTCAGGTGCAGGAGTAAACTTCTTTGGCTCAGATATTTTACAGAGAGGCTGAGTTGTAAGTTTTTTATGTCAAATGTATAGTATTGGGTTGTAAGTGATAAGGTGGTAACAAATTGTACCATTTGTTATATGTACTGCATATTTAAAGTAGTTTAATTTTGTGAGTTTAATGATCCATTATTTTCCCAATAATTTTTACTCCATGAATCTATTAAATTGATGCGCCAAGCAGTGTAAAATAGCCTTGAGAGCATGTTATGCATCCAAACACATACAATAGGTCTGAGTATGACTGAAGAAGTACTATCAGTTACGTTTTCTTTCCTGCATAGTCCTTTAAAACATTTATCCTCAGTTTCTGGCCGTTATGTTCACCTTTTTAGGTTGTACTTCTGTTTGTTTACACTGGTGTTTGTGCTGTTGCATGATTGTGGGTAGCGCAGCTGTGGAGGTGGCAGGAGGTGATCCTGTGGTCATTTGCTGAGCGGCAGGGAGTGTGCGCTATGGCTTTGTATCTCACCACAAAGGCTGGTGGGGTTTGTGTTTTGTTGTCTGTTGGTTTTGACCAGTCAGTAGTGAAGGGAATATGTATAAATGGTTGCTAATGTTGAAGCATGTTTGCTTCAACAATTCCTACATCCAACTATTAGAACTATAATTTTAATGCTTTGACAAAATAATTTTATATAGAACTAAAGAGATAAGAAATTATTTGTATGTATATATATATAGTGTATGTGTGTACATACATAATTTACAATTAAATGCAAATAATCTAAAGATATTTTTTATACCTTTCATCTTTTGACAATGCCTACCAGAGAATAGCTATTTAGGGTATTTGTTAATAGCATATCACATCCCCTTGATATATGCCTAAATCATTGCTATCATCAGTTCCTTCCTACTCAGAAACCTTTCTCCTGGACAGAGCCATTGTTTTCCACTCACTGCAGCAAAGTGACAATTATGATTTCCTCTAATATTCTCTCCCTCAAATGTGAAATTCTTTCAGAAACACCCACTCTCACAGTCTGATTTAGGTAGCTCCTTTAACCTTCCTCTATTGGTAGTCGTTAAGAAATATTTATGTTAGGTTTCCTTTCATAATGCTGTATGCAACCAGAACAGTAAGGGCTGTTGCAAAGTTGGTCTGAACCTTTTCTTCCAGCCGCCCAAGCTGAGCAAAATCCTGCACAGTCATTGTTCCCCCCCCCCCCCCCCGCCCCAAGTTTTCAACATCTGTACAATGTGCAGGAAAGGATCAAATAGACATTTGAACTCACATAACCTAAATACCAATGAAGTGACCAGGAAGCCATTGAGTCTGCATAAAGGGAAAGATACACCCTACATATAATTATGTGTGACATAGAATTTTCTGGATTTACTGTTGTATGAAATTACACATGGATTTTTCCCTCTGCAAGTTGTGCAATATGACACACATTTTACCTTATCAGATGCCTATGTAAGATAATGGACTGACCGACCATATTTTCTGTAGACAGAAAAGTCTACTGTTAGCAAAATATAATTTTATCAAGGTAACTACATGGTTCAGTGATTATGACACTCATATACACAATTTATAATTCTTCTGTCAAATCTGTGTATGTAGTTTCTATATTGTGTCCCATTTTGCTTCTGTAACCTTTTTCTTATAAGAGACATTTTGGACTACTTCAACATATATTTAAAAGCATGACTACATCTTATATCGATATTTTAGTCTTAGTAGTTCACTGGTATTGAAGTATCTTCCTCTGCAGACCTTTTTTTCTTGACATGATTTTGATAAGCATTCACTTACAGCTGTCAAAGTTGAAGTCTGTGTATGTTGTTATACCCATGGCTTCCTCATTCTTTGAAGGTTATTGTGCAATTGCTGTGCATGTTATGTTGAGATATTCAGGTGTTCTATGCAATGAGTCTGTACAGCACAGACTGGTGGGTAAGACTGTATGAGAGAAAAAGAAGTATTTTCTTCAGTGCTTCATGTAAGTAATCAGTGGTCTGGCCTATGTACTAAAATCTGCAGGAGATTTTCTCCAAATCCTCCTACTTGGCTCATTTACCTCAGACAGTGAAAGCTAAGTGATAGATTGGTGTCACTTCTATGGTGCTTCAATCAAGCTTGTAGAAAGCCTAGAATAGCTGGAAATGAGCTGGTTGGGTTTTGAAAATACATATGTAGTAATATTGTCAAAATAATTCATGACTGTATCACTTTGCTCATGACTATATAACTTTGGCATCTGCTGGTACCTGCTCTTCATAACCATTAACATAGTATCAGATTTAGGCCTTTTCTCTTCTTACTTGGCCTGATTTTACATCTTTGTAATTCCACATATTTCAACACAGTTAAACAAAATAGAGGCTAAATCTGTAGCATGTTTGTAGCATGTTTGTATTCCAGACATTTTGAATTCTAGTGCGTTGTAAACCTCATAATGATCTTCCAACAGCAGAAGAAAACTGTGATATTGAATTGTGTCCTTAATAACATCACGAAGTGATGTCTTTAAATTATAAATAGCATATATTTTTAGTAAATTCTTGAATAAATTGTTGTAACAGAACAGCATTCACAAATAGATTTACCTACTTTATATCCTTCCTGCTGTCATGCTCCATAATATATGATAATAATTAGTTTAGTGTAGGAATAGAAAACGAGAAGGATATAGGAAACCTTAGTGGAAGAAAGATGCTGAAGCATTCTGACATAAAGTTCTTCAGTATGGTGTGGTCTTCTGATTTGTCACTTAACTATTGAATTGCCATCTCCATTCATAGTTATGTGATAGTATGTTTTTTGACTTTTCAAATAGTAGAAAATTAGCTTTAATTTCTTAAAACAGAATCCTCTCTGCAGCTATAAGCACAGGAAAGTACTTCAATTAGGTGGAATAATACTGTCTCTTTGAATTGTATAAAGATGTGTCAAAACTTTTGACAGAATTTCCTAATAAGCACATACATATGCATCATAAAATAATGGCATGAGATTTACATCTGTGATTTAAGGAGTCAGAAAGATGACTTTAAATGCTGTCCTCTCAAAAATATCTAGGGACAGTGTGGTTTTCTTATAAAGATTGATAAACATATGCTCACAGTGAAGTATGCAACGCTACACTGGGACAGAGCTTGTAGGGGATATTGCAACTCTGAATTGACTTAGTAATATCGAATCTTCTGCAAGATGAAATGAGGGAGCAAATTTTGATATAAGCTGGAAAAGAAATTGCCAGTGGCTTTGAGAAGTAAATTTTTATGCAGTTGAAAAAAATTAGGTTTCATTGTAGTGAAGGTAAAGTCATCAATCCACACTGCAAAATAAAAAATATTTCAGTGTTTTGTGATACTCTAGGCAGCTGCCAAATTATAGGTGAAGTCAATAAGAAATGGAAAGAATCTTTTTGTGGAAACTGTATCAAGAGTGGGTTTGTATTAAAAAAATCCAGCTGGATAAAGCAAACTTTCCTGCTATGAATTAATCATCCAGCTAGGTTACTTCTGCTGTAATTAGTTCTACATTAGTTGAACTCAGAACCTCAATAAATCAAAAAAGTGAGAATTCTGCCCCATTCTACTCTGTTTTCTAGCTTCCTTCAGCTCACATTTCTAGAACAAAAAAGCTTCTAACTGATTTTTCCTTCACCTGCAAAATTCACACGTCACTCAGATGAACATCTGTTTTGTTTTCTCTCTGGAGATAGCACAGAGATATGTGTAATTCTCATCAGCAATTCTTTCAGCTTTTCTGATGCTGGCTCTGACTTTTTTTTTTTTTTTTTTTTTTTACAGCTTATTTCAGTGGAGTGTGCAGAAATCGCTCTGCCAGGACTCACCGTGCTGTATGCCAGATCTCACCATACTGTCGCTTTTGCTCAACACCCAGAAAGTGAGATAAACTTCCTTATCTTGGTGTCATTCACATAAACTTTTGAGAGGACAAGGGGACATACCGCATAATATTATTCATAAGTTTTTCTTCCCTCTGCAACAGCATTATCTATGGTACTTATTCATATTTCCTCTTCTCTTTTATATTACCTGGTCTGATTATCTCCCCAGCTTGATGATGTAGGAACTGCAAGCCAGTGAAACTTTCCTCTACTACTGAAAATTGAGTGTATAGTTGAAAGCTTTATGTGAAGTATGTCAATAGCTTTTTCCCATTTTTCATTATTTTGACTTAAGTACATCTATATTTATTAAATGCATCATGCTTTACCATTTGTAAGTGTAGAAGGTATAAATCTCACACATACTGCTGTTTGTATATTCTGTAATGTAAGTAGGTCTAGAACTGCATTTGCAGTGTTACTGCAAGATGCATCAATTCTACCATTTAGCAACTGTCATAACAACTGATTAAAAGAAGATACATGATCAATTTAGCTGTTATATTAGCAGTGTCCTTACTAAAGGAGTGGGGAAGGAATAAGGATTCTTTATGGCAGAATGAAGGTGGCAGGATAACATTGTATGACATTTCTAGCATTGTTTTTTTACATAAGATGTTTCTGAAACATCCACAGGAATATTATTTGGTCATCGTTGAGAGAAATAATCTTTTCAGCTGCTTAAATACAGGCCATGCAACACCATTTGTGTAGCTCTTCAACTCTGAAAGGTTGTTTGGTGTTTGTTAATTAACAGAAATGTCCTTAATACTGGCAATGAGATGAGATGCTTAACTATCAAAACGACTTGCATGAGCATGTATATTGATGGGATTATGCAGATATGTCTCAGTTTGTTGCTAAGAGGTTCACAGGGCTTTCATGAGACAACAGTATAAAGAAAACCATTGATGCACCAGCACAAAAAATCAGAGTAACCCAATAACAATCACAAGGTGCAGCAGCTAACATTAGCAGAGTAACCAAAGAGAGCAATTGTAAGCCTTGTTACTGAACAGAGAGACAGAAGGAAGAGTAAAAATAATTGTTTCTAGGGAATATAGGCATATTGATGTGGGTAGGAAGTAGATCCTGCCAGGAATTGTCACCAATTACTTCTCCCCATGCTGTAAGGGGGAACCCTATTGCTCTATTTAATTATTCAGTGCTGATACCACTCTTCCCTAGTTTCCTCAGAAAGGGTTTAGAAGAACAAACCCTTTCTATAGTAGCTGTGAATACATCATTTAAAGAAGCTGTCAGCTCTTGGTATGAGACATGTTGCTAAATACATTCTTCTTATTCAGGTTTTCATCTCCAATTTGGGAGGAAAAAAAAGAAAAAATAACAAGCAGCTATTCTGACCACATACATCAGAAATGTTGTATAATTGATGACCACAACTACAAGATTTCATGTCCTCTCTAAGCCTACTCTTACATGCCAAATACCATGATACTGTCAAGTAAGCAAATTCAAAGCATACTATCAATTAATCAGTTTTTCAAAATTCTTGGTCATCTGGGTATTTTATGGGGTTTATCATCTTTGATGTGACTATCTCAAGCATGTATACTTCAGATTTTCCCCCTGAAAATGTCTAACAGTTCAAAGAATATAAACACCAAAGGGGATGAGGGAGAATTGATTTTTTTTAAATGTACATGAACACTTCCAGAATATACTTTTCTGCATTTCCTTATCTTTAATAATAGTACATTTATTTAAAACACTGGAATCAAATGTAACAGCATGATGTTCTCTTCTTTATTTCGTAGGCTAGCCAGATTGGTTTACCATGCTTATTTTGTAAGAATTTATATATTAGTATATGGGAAAAAAATAAGGATTAAAGAAATAGATTCATGTAACATATGTTCAAACAAGATTTGCTAGTGCAGGTAGCAGTGTCCAGGTACTGACCCTTTTGCCCAGTAGAATTGTATCTTAAAACTGATTATCTACTAAACAATAATGAAAACTTTCCACATAATGTGGAATTAAGGACAGAAACTTGAGGTTTTCATGAGTCCATATAGTGACAAGGGAAGCAGAAGACCGAAGTAAAATAAATAAATAAAAAGATTAAACAAAACCTGCACTTGTTTGTGAGAGATAAAAATTCACAAAAAAGGTTTTGAAGTATTTTATATTTTGGTATATATACATCCTTCAAGTTTGCGTATTGGCTAAGTTTAAGTGCAACAAATACAGAAAAGTTCAATGTAATGACTTCATTTAAGGATAAAATTGGATTCTGTAAAGTTTTTACTAAAACCAGGAAAAACATCTGCCATCTTCTTTTTAGGCATTGAGAGATTGTAGAACAGGTATCAACAGCAAAGGGGGGCCTATGTGAAATTAAAAAAGGTATTCAAACAATCACTTCTCTAATTTTTATTGATGATGCTTGAGACATGCTTTCTCTTAAGGTTAGTATACTGCAGCAGTGTGTTAAAAGCACCTTTCACCACTCCTCACTCTTCACAGGAAAGTGATATAAAATGGGCAAGTAACATTTTATAAAATATTTACAATGCAGTTCACATGAAAGCAGGGCACTAAAAGACTATCTGACAATAATCAAGAAGGTGCAGTGAAAGCACATGCAAATATTGAAATTTTGTGCTTCCCAGAAATTGTGTGTTCCTGTACTTTGTCTCCCGAGAAAACCCCCTCTGAAGCCAGACCAATACTCTGTGAACTTCAGGCTGAGGTCTATAGTAGACACTGCTTGAAGACTGCTTGGGATACTGTTGTTGGCACAGACATCACAAATGATGAAAGATATTTACTTAAATGTCCATCAACATTTGTGTTTATTTTGTTCTTAATCCATGCCTTTGATAATACACAAAACTCATCCACAGCAAGAACATCAGAACATGGAAATTTGTTCTAGATTTCCCTCTAGGGATGTGAAGTAATCTGAACTCCAGGAGACTTTACTGAGATAGAAGAATTTCTGCAAGTTTCTACAGTTTTAGGCCACTAATCCTGTGTGGTGTCATGACTCAGATAGCAGGATACTTTTCTTTTGTCGTAAATAAGAGACATGTTTTTTCTCCGCTGCATTGGCACTTTCCCTAATACATATTCTACTTTCTATGTTACTGTGAAAAATATTACAATGTAATGTTGTAAGAGAGTAGGTTATTCACTCATCTGGGATATGGAAATCCTGTTAATTTTAGAAGGCGTGTTTAATAAAATTGCATCATTGACAGAGACCTTTTAATGATATTATACTGTGTTTATTAGACAGAGAAAATCTTTTTGCTTTAGGTTCAAAGCCAGAAATTGATTTCCAAAGGAGCCGGGTGCCTAGGTTGCTTAGATATTTTGAAAATCTCACTAGGCCTCTGTTTGCAGCTTTTTGGCACCTAAATACCCTTGAAAATCTGGCTCAAGTGTTATTACAGTAACTTGAAGGGAATAATAACTTATGTTTTTTATGCCAGAAGGATTTTAATGGCACTGAGCATCTTGATGTTACACTGGGGGAAATTATATTTACATGTTTGAGAGCACTGAATTAATTATAACATAAAATAAGACTATGTTTAACATTTGTAAAGAATCTGTTCTCGAATACATTATTCATCGTAGGGCTTGAGATAAAGTAAAGCATTTTACCAAGCCTAGAAGGCTGTAAAGAGTGTATGGCCAGTGTTCAGTCGTTGATTAGTAGTCTGGAAAACAGACATGGAGCAACCAAAACAGGATTGTTTAGCCTTAATGCCAGAACCATCACTATTAATTTTTTTTTCTTCCTTGGTGATGCCTCTTAAAGTCTGCTTGTCCGTTTTTCAGTTCATATGAAAATATCTTGTATAATTTCAAAATAACCTTGAAATGATTTATTTTGACAATTTTAATGTTATGAATCAGAAAGAGGAATAGATATTTTGGCTTCTGGGTTATCCTTAGGCAAGGGAAGAAATTAATGGTGTCTAGTCTATGTACTGAACTATGTATATATTTTCTTCATGGCCTCAGGAAGACCCTAGAGCAGAAAGCTCTATATTAATTTTTGATGGTTAGATTCTGTTCTGATGAAAACTGTTTCTTTATATCTGTGATAATACAGTTGAACCAGCAAGAGCCATAGGGCTGGGGAAATGTCAGCAGTACTTTTATAATTTTATTTTAAACTCATGGCCATAATTTCAGGAAACAGGTTTTGACTCATCTTTCCATAACTCGGGTTGTATAACCATCTGTGATAAAATGACTGAAAATAAAATTAATAGATCTGACTTAGGCAGGATTTTTCCACCTTGCTTCCTATTCTGAACATGAGCAATGAGAACTGCAAGATACAACATTTCTAACACATTCTGAAGGACTTCTCTGCTACAATAAAATAAAAACCCAAGTTGACATGGAAATGGGGATATTTACCACTGAAGTAGATTTGTGCTGAAATGCTGTAAACCTGATTGTTTGCAGCCACTTTGCTCTGATGGAAATTCAGGGTGATACCTGAATCCAACACAATGTCTGCAACAAACTTTAGTGTGGTTCTCCGATGATCAATACCCCATCCTCTGGGAGAGGATGGTACATAGCCTCCATAATCTCCTCTGCAGTTGTTTGGAAGTCACTGGGTACTTAAAATCAGGAAGGTAGTTACCTTTTTCTTGCTCTACCTACCACATATAGCAGTGCATTCCAGGGCAAACAATATAAAGCAATGTTGGCAGTGCATGTCGAAGGTAAATTTAAATATCTCTCTCATGCTTTCTCTTTGCCTTTCATTGCCTTAGTATCAAACCAGCAAAGGATTTCTTCTCTTGTAAATTTAATTTCAAAAGCTTATTTTCATTTGTTCTCAAAAAACCCCTATCCATTTTTAATCAAATTAATTTCACAGAAGTAGCAAGTGTACAGTATATTCTACAACATATTTGTATACTGTTATTTAGTTCTATTCTAAGACATAGTTTCTAGCTAACAATAGGAAGAATTTTTTTTTTTTAATAAATTGAAAATGAATGTGCTGTGCAATTTGAAAAAAGTGAGATTTGGAAAAGATTTGAAAGCAGAAATTGATAGAACTGGGCCGTTAAACCAGCTGGAGACCTGGTTGATATTTTAGATATTTTTACTATGATCAATATTATTTGGGTAAATTCTTTATAGATAATGGCAGTTTTAAGGAATAAAAGCACCTGACTGGAGTAGCTTTGTGCAAGAAGTCCCATCTGGTAGAAAGCAAGTGATGTTTCTGCTTGTGTAGCACCTGTTTCTGATATCAGAGAGGAAACAGAAGAAAATTACTTCTATGGGTGGTGACATGAAGTGCAGCTGCTGCCTGGCAGAAAGTATGTTATCTTCCCTTTACCCAAGTGAAAACATTTCTACCTTGCATCATGGATAGGATCAAAGCTCCAGCTGTATTCTCCCAGAGGAAGAAACAGAAAAGGATGCATTCCCCAAACCTTTCCTGCAGTTATGAAATAAAGTTCAATAAGTTTGTCATTTTTATTATGCAGAGAAAGATGGGGAAGACCAGAAGGACATTTTTGATGGAGCTGGCAAGAAGAAAAGGTTTCAGAGTAGAAAGTGAGCTAAGGTAGGAAAATGTTTATATGCATAGAAAGAACATGCAGTAATGCTGCCTGAGGCGTTCTAATATAATAAATGTAGTCATACAAGTGCCTGTAGTTGAAGTTTTTCCCTCTGTATTTGGTGGATATACTTTGCTCTTTCCTCTATAAAGATGTTCCAGGAGTTCAGTGGGTGTTCCTAAAGCGTGGTTTGTTTCTATCGCCTTCTGGGCAGAGAGCAAGCAGAACACAAACATTAGCAAAATTTCTAATTTGTTACCTCTAAAATCTGTGTTTCTAATTTATCTTAAGTCTGTCATTATTTTAGTGTGCTGCTTCTTATATGGAAAATAAAAAATGTAGAGTGTGGACTTGCAAATGTTTGTCATGGTATATGTTTCTGTGCATTTGTATAGTCTCACTGGAATCCATGAATTGTGTCTTTAGCTGATCTAAATCAGCCATTGTTTACTTCTACCTTGAAGTCAGATTAAGATTGATCTAAACTTAATGGCCAGTTCCTGAAATGAAAAAAGTTAAATATACAAGAATGAAAAATGTGATGCATTGAGGGGGGCATTTCTCTAGAATACCTCTGGTATATTAATATTTAATCTTCCTTTGAGTAAGATACTGATGTGAGTCTCAAAGTTATTGGCTTATGCTCTAGTACAGTCTGGAAGAGCACTGGAGGAAAAAACCTAGGAATAAAATACCACAAATATGGCATTTCAGGGTGAAAATATACTCCAGCTGCAGATATTTCTGGTGGTGTTTCGATAAGCCAACTCATTTTGAAGGAAGCCTACCTCCAAACAGTGTTTTTCATGAGTACTAGTTATATTATTATGCAGTTTTCTGAAAGCTACATCATTATGTATGTTTTCTGAAAAGCTGGAAGAAAATCAAGTATTGATCATTTCTCTGTATCTGTATGCAGATAGCATACAACTGGGTCCTCCTTATAAAAGCTCATTTCCACAGATTTTTCAATCCCATCATCTTTGAAAGCCTGAGGAAGAAGGGAGGATGGAATAATTTGTAAAGCGAGATTTGAGCCGGTATTGAACAGAAGTAGGCAATTAGCATCTGATGCAAAACTAATTGAATGCTCAGGGAAAAAAAGTGAACTGAGTTGTTCTGAATCCTACATCAACAATCTATTGAGGACTGAGTAGAGGCTTTATCTGGGCTGCTTGCACACACAGGTATTTATTGCCAATATGTCACACTTTCTGTAAATTATATACAAGGCAGGTGTTATGTTTAATTTCAGTTTAGCTGCTACTGGATAAAGCAGAACTATTTAACTGTTGATTTTTGCTTTTGAAAATGCCAGAGGAAATGTTAAATTTGTTATGTTCTATGCCAAGAAAAAAGCACAGCTGTACAGGTACCAGAGGAAACTTGTGCACAGCAGCTAAACTGCTGCTGCAAGCATAGCGATGGCAAAGTTCCCAGATCTGCAGCTTGATACAAATACATTACATATGAATATTTTATATAAAGTGAAATAAACCACAGGAAGCAGAAGTTCTATGTCTCTAACTGATTTTTTTTTTTTGTTTTTACTCAAGTAAGTATGTGACAGTTTAATTAAAGTAGAACCTAGCATGGTTAAATAATAATAAACCCAATAGTATTTCATGGAGATTCACCTAACCTAGATTTGTAATCTTTTAGATTAAAATAAATTGGGATTTTTTTTATAATGGACTCTGTTCTACAAGTTTCACAATATGGAGAGAAAAAAAAATGTGCTATACCATGACAGTTTTCATATTTCTGAAGTACATCAGTACCTTTTTTAGATCTCCAAAATATAGTACATTAAATGCATTGGAGAGTTATGTGATAAGAGTTTTCTATGGGGTGACTCCAGTATTTGTCATTGCAGTTTCATGATTACTGTACGAGTCAGAGACACAGGGATAGGCCAAGGGGGGTTTGTTGGTCTCCTAGAAAGTAGTTCAGGTACTTGTAGAGAGTGATGAGGTGTCCCCTTAGCCTTCTCCTCCTCAAACTGAACATTCCCAGCTCCTTCAATCGCTTCAGGCCCTTCGCCAGCGTTGTTGCCCTCCTCTGCACTCGCTCCAGCACCTCGATATCTCTCTCATATTGAGGTGCCCAAAACTGGACACAGTACTCCAGGTGTGGCCTCACCAGTGCAGAGTACAGGGGGACTATCACCTCCCTACTTCTGCTGGTCATGCTATTTCTGACACAAGCCAGGATGCTGTTGGCTTGCTTGGCCACCTGGGCACACTGCTGGTTCATGTTCAGTTTCTTGTCAGTTAGAACCCCCAGGTTCTTCTCTTCCAGACAGCTCTCCAGCCACACCTCCCCAAGCCTGCAGCCGTGCAGGAGGTTGTTGTGCCCCAAGTGCAGGACCTGGCACTTGGCCTTGTTGAAACTCATCCCGTTAATGTTGGCCCACCGATCCAACCTATCCAAGTCTCTCTGTAGAGCCTCCCTATCCTCATGCAGATCGACATTCCCACTTAACTTGTTGTCATCTGTGAATTTATTGATAATACACTCTATGTCCTTATCAAGATCATCAGTAAAGATGTTGAACAGAAATGGTCCCAACACTGAACCCTGAGGAACACCATGTGTGACCAGCCACCAGCTGGATTTAACTCCATTGACCACCACTCTCTGGGACCATCCATCCAGCCAGTGCTTGACTCAGCAGACCGTTTGCTCATCCGGATCATGGGCAGCAAGTTTTTCTATGCGAATCCTATGGGGAACTGTGTGGAATTTATGTTCCAATTCTAGGCTTATTTCTATAAAAATTAAGCCAAATAATGACACTGTGCCTTTCCCCCAAGAAGTTTAGGAATCTGATGTCTAATATCAATTAATTTTGGCATATATTTCAGAGATACTGAGGTCTTACATGTTTAATGAAAGTGAAGTGTTTCCTCCTTTATCTGTTTTTGTCTTTGTGGATGACATCACCCTCCTGGGAATTACTCAAAATTTCTCACTGTTAGTAGTTTTCTAAACTTGTTGAGAAACATCAGCAGGCCAGGTATAAATTTACCAATCATCCTGAGTATGTATGTAATTTCTTTCTTGAAACATCTCTTTGTCCCTATCCATTATTTTTCTGTGAAAGGTGTAGACTGCATATTTTTATTCATGAACTATCATGGGATTGTTTCCAATCTTAATTCTAGTACATCAACGCAAATTTAGTGTAATAACCTTTGTGCTACTGTATTTTTAAGCAATGTACACCTTATAACCTATTGAACAATAACTCTATGTAAGTTTTATAATCACTAAACTATTAGTTTTGAAAGAGACTGGCCTCTTAGTAGCAAGGAAGTGGTCTTTAGATGGAGTACATAATTAATGAGATTTAAGTCATGAACATTTGACAATGCTATATATAAAGAGCTTAATGTAAGTACAGAAAAGTTAAATTTACAAAAAGATATTACTAGCTGTAAAGCTTTAAAGAATTATTGTTAACAGACTTTTTAATATACTGTAAAGCTTTCTTTGATTGATCAGGAATATTGGGAAGGGGCTGTCAGGTGTCGTAAAGCAGCCTTTTCTTTATGGTAATGCTCATGCAAGCCAAGTGTTTTCAGAGTTGCAAAAAAATGTGTGATAGAGTAGTGTCTTACAGAAGGCAAATGATGCTGAAAGAAAGAAAAGGCTGCACTTACAGGAGCTGTCAGGCTAAAGTCTTTCCTCAAAGCAGGTTCAGTGACTGGAATAGATGTATTGTGATATGAAAATGCAACTGCTTCCCACATCCTATCGTACAATATATATTACAGCTTTCAGAAAGTGTATGGTAAGTAAATATGGTAATAGCAGTTCTGTACTGTGTACAGTTGGATTCAGTAAAAAAACCCAAACTTCTTTTTGTGTACTTCTTGACAGTGACTCTGTCACTCATATTGTGGCTGAGAACAGCTCTTACCTGGAGGTGCTGGACTGGCTGAGAGGACAGGCTGTGGCTGACAGCTCCAGGTTTGAACTACTGGATATCTCCTGGTTCACAGCCTGCATGGAAGCTGGAAGACCAGTTGATTCAGAAATGAAGTATCGTCTCATGGTAAGACAGATCCTTCACTGCAAATACAGTGACATTCAAAATGAATGACTGTGTGTGATTGTCTTGGGGTTTTTTTAACCTGAAAACATACAGACTTCTGATAGAATTTTGAATTTAAAAACTTTTTTCCCCTGAAGTTTACATGAGTAATTCATACAGTTTTAATAGGTTAAGAAGACCTTTCATATCTTCTATATCAGTGTCTGGTAATGCTAAGTTACTATGCTATCAGATCTTACAAACTAAGAATATATATCATCCCTTTAAAAAAAAAAAAAAAAGAGTGCTATTAAAGGGGAAATATCCATCAATGAAGCACTTGCTGTTGTTGTGGTACTTGTGGTATTTCCACAAATTCTTCAGCATCATGGTAAATGTCTCACTGAGAACAGTGTGTTTTAATGGGCTCCTGATGAAATACTTTGCCTCTTCAAAACAATACAAAAGTATTAAAACCTTTGGTGTTTGGAAGTAATCAGCTAACTCCTGGGCCCCTGAAGGACCTGTGAAATCAAGTCTGCTGCAGTCTGTGGACATACATTTACAGACCTGGCACCATCAAGTAAAACTGCCAGGAAAAAAAAAAAAAAAAGTTTTTATTATATTGTATTATTTCTCAATGGGAGCTCTAAGTCACATTCTAAGCCTGTGAATGGCAGGCTGATTGGTTTGGTGAATGGTGTTTGACCCTGAAGCAATGGGTGATGACATTTTCCTCTGCTCTATATCTGACAAAATTATGTGCTAATTTCTCCAGTTGGAGCCCTGTGTGAAATGGTGGAATTTACTACCCCCAGTACAGACTGTAAATGATGAGGGTGTGGTAGGGATGCCTGGGTGTGCTGTGCACATATGACAACAGCATATGCCACTGAGCCATGAAACAGACCCTACGCTGTGTCAGGATGAACCTAGTCCCTTGTTCTGTGTGCACTCAAGCCCCATGGTGGTGGATTTAATGTGCATTGGTGAAGAAATGAATTAATACATTACAATGTATGAATTACAAGTCTGATCTAAAGCTCTCTGAGGTAAAGTGAGGGGTTCCTGCTAATTTCTGATGGTCTGGATTAGGCTCTGTGTGACCTGTTACCCCACTGCAAAACATTAACTGGGAAACCCACAAACACTGGGACCATGACAGGATCCACAGTGTGTACCTTCCTGTGAGGCACAGGATGCCTGAATATTTAGCAGCAATATTGCACTGTTTGCTGCTTCTTCATCCAGTTGTTTAGATTATGAAGCATTTTTCATAAATACCCCAAGAAAAACTGTATCTCCTAATTAATTTTTTCAGTCATCTTTCCTTGCCAGAATCTATTTTCTAGAATTTTGCATATAAGAATTACTGTTTAATAACACTTCAGGGGGGAGGAGTGTATACACCAGATGGAGCTGTCGCTCTCAAACTCAGCGTAATTCCATGACAGAATACGTGTTTATATTTACAGTCCTTCCAATGAAGTATTTTTGCAGTATATTTATATTTTCGTGAATCTGCTAGAGGGAGAATAGAGCAAAGAGATTAATGCAAAACAGAAAAAACCAGAAAACCTTGCAACCATGCATTATGGAATCTCACAGGCAAACAGGTTATAAAATTATAAATACTGGGAATGTAAAGAAGTTCTGGAAACAAGAAATAAATCCAAAATATGAGCAAAAATCCTGTGAACTTTGAGTGTTTCACATTGGGCTTAAAAGTAAACCAAATTACCATTTATGTATGTTCTTAATTTCAGCAGTGTGTGAAGACCTATAGATTCAGATATCTCAGAAAATATCTTTTTGTAGACACGGGTTGGCTTTTTTAAAACCAAGAAATGCCTTTGTCTTTCTCCAAAATGTCTCCAACGATGCTGAAGCTTACTTTTTTTTTTTTTTTTTTTTAATCAATGAGAAAGCCACTGAAAGTTGAACCGCCTTAGTTTTCTTTTATATATAAAAGTCCTTTTAGAATACTGCTGGAGCAGAAACTTCTGAAAAAGGTAGCAGCACTCTCAGGAGATCATTATTATACTTTGAAACTGGCTCTGCAAGTAACAGCTTCTGTTTTTATTGAAACATAAAGATTTCATGCTAATAAATGTAGAGTGCAATAAGCAAGCCAGTGACAGCTGTACCGTTAACTTTAAAGCTTATAGTTAAAACCAGTCTTAATTATATAGTGACTCTACAATAATAAACATTTTTGTAAAGCAAACAAGGAAGGAAGAGAAAGGATTCTAGAAGTTTAGCAAATTTTAAAAGAATTTTATTGTTGCAGTGTCACCATGATTTTTTTTTTTCTGCCGTGAGAAATTAGAAGGGGTTTAAGTAAAGGTTAATTTGCTTTTTAAGTACTAGACTGAACTTGTACATAATTTAATTGGACTTTCACCAAAGACAAATTTGGTCCATTATGTCAGTCTTGTAAAATGTGGAATGAAAGTGAATTAACAAACCCTGAACTCAGGCTATATCATGAAGGCTTTGAGGTAAAATGGATTGCAATGTGGGAATGTTTTGGGTGAAATCTTGTCTACATGTAGGTTAGTGGTAAAATTCTCATTAATATCAATAGCAGTAAGATTTCATCTTTCAGATCTTATAGTAGCCTATTTGGAAGGTTGTTATTCATTCAGGACATTTGTTTTAATACATTACTTTAAAGAAATGTCCATTTTAATGCAAAACAAGGTGAATAAATTCAGAGTTACAGTCCATTAGCTAACATATTAATCACAATTGTCACTAAAGTACATCTTTCTGTGGTTGTGAATGATCCGAGACGCTCTGATGTTAATGATTTACAGAGTATAAAAGGTTGGGTGACCAGAGCTGAGATGGTCTGAATTCTTATTGATTCATTTGGTAACAGTTGGCTTCTATAGTTAATAGCCATCATTTAATTTAATAGGCTATGGAAGTGTGGTAGTCAAACATCCGCTTTAAAGAGAAATCAAACTATTTCTCTGGCAAAGGAATGCCTTTCTCCAGAGACACCTTTCCCACCACAAGCAGGTGGGTATTCTGGACAATAGCAGGACATGTACATTAATATGTATGCAGGGGCATCCCCACACGCTAGAAAGTAGTGCCGTTTCCTGGGTAATGGAAAAGAAAGAGGCGACGGGAAGGTTTCAGGGGGATAAAAAAAAAGGAAGAGAACCATAAATGAACTGGCATCCTCAGTGGCCTTAGGAACTGTGCTGTGACTGCATCTCTTCTGCCTTTTCCTTGATTAGAACCCAAAAGCTGTTATTTTTTTAGAAAGGAAAAGAGATTTATTTCCTTGAACAATGGATTTTGTTCCATATTAGCAAAAGGAAGCACTGCATCTTTTGATCCCTTGCCAAATCATGTGACAGGCAACTCATATTTAACATTTTCTGGAGTGTCTCACTCATGAAAAAGAGAGGCTCTAACTAATGGAAGAAATCCTTCATACTGACAGTCAGAGTATCCGAGAAAATAAAATGAAACTTATAAACTGGCTACCTTTTCTTCATAAAATGCTGGGTATCAGCAGACTTTATTATATGATCAATGCTGTCTGGACTTTACAAAGCTGCTGGCTGTTGAATAATGTGGCCTGACACAGTCTCTAGTATCTGCACACCTTATTCACTGCTGCTCCATTTTCTCTTTCTCTTTGTTATTTCCCTATGTCATTATACTTCTTTGTTTGTGTATTAAAAACAATAGTTTGACAAAGAGCAAAGTAGTCCCCTACAAGATTAATTCTGCTACTAAGGCTCTCTGTGGTACAATCTGATGCTAGTGGTACAGGTTGATTTTCCTGCTGACACCATGTGGAAAATGTCACTGTGAAGGAGTGGCAGTGACATTCACTGTTACTGCAGCCTGGATGTGGGGTACAAACTCTGACTAGCTCTAGCAATTAAGTAGCCTACGCATTTGGATATTTTTCAGTGGCTGCCCCTGTGCAGTGTACCATAATTTCATTTTAATGTAGTGCAGTTAAAAAGAGGAGTTTTAATGCTTCCATTTTTCTCATATCCATAGTTGTTTCTTCCCAGTACTACAAATTATTCTGAGATACTGTGAGTTTCCAGGATTGTTCTACACGGTACGGTAATTGCTACTGGATGAAACTTTAGGTTTGTCCCATCATCTGTACAAATGATTTCATTCCATCTACTCTTCCTACCAAAGAGCAATAATATCAATCCTGTTCTTATGTTTGGTTGATGATAGGAGATCATCTCTGTAGTTCTTATGCAGGCATCATAATGTTCGCTAAAAATCAGAGTATAGAAATTACTGTTTGCTGTTGATTTCTAGCCACAGTTGCTTTTGTTCTGAGATATAATCAAGTCCTGTTAATTAAAAGCATAACTATTACTGATTAAAAAAAATAGCCAGGTATCTGTGCTAAGTCAGGAAGAGGATGTTTATGTGCTAGTCTATCACCCTCTTAAACACATAGATTTTCTGTGTTAATTTTGTTCTCATCCACAATGCCAGGTAATGCTACATGTAGCGCTCTTGTTCTTTGTGTCTATGTCCTAATGAAGATAATAGCTTATCATATATTCAGTAACATTCTGTTTGTTCACAGTCTTTACAGCTGGCACTATCATTTCAAGCATTATATTAGCTGTAATCAATCATTGTTTATATGATTTTAAAATCAATTTTAAAGTATAATTCATGAATGTGTGCAAAAGTGGATGAATTGTGCTGTTGATCCTGGCTGAAACCCATTTCAGTTATTCCCAAGAGTGGTCTTACACAAAAAATAGCTTGCTTTCTTTCAGTGTATACTATGAAAACTGCCATATAATTCAGTGCTCCTTCAGCTGTGCAAGCAAATACCTTTTTGTGTGTGAGTACTGTTATTTAACTACTCTGTATCAAATACAAAGGCAATTTAGCATGAAATTATATGTGAGGGGTGTGTGTGTGTGAAGACACATACACATATTTATAGGTTTACCTAGCACAGATGCTAGGTTTATGTCTTCATGTCATTGGATACAGGAAACAAAGGGCTCATCATTCCATTATTGGGGTGAAAATTTCTTCCACATATCTTTGTGATACTTTTGCTGTTGTTGAACCATTTCCCTGTGGCTTTTGGATAGTGCAATGCAATACTCTTTTGACAGATCAGCCAAACGTTTTCAGACAAAATGACAAATAGCAAAAAATACACAGAAATGCTGAGAACACTTTGGGTGTTTTGAAAGTATTTCAGATTTGGGCACTTTTAATGAAAGCAAAGGAATTAAAGGACTGGGCATATAAAGCAGCAGAAAAGCTGTTGCTGGATTGTCTTTTTCCAGTTGCTCACTGGTCAGGACACTTGCATGCTGAGGACTTATGCTCAGGACTCTCTTTTGCTAATGGGGACATGACTCTGTGTATCCTGCCTTTCAGTAGAATTCCCTTCCCACCCTACTGGGGAGGGTTGCCTGCAGACTTTTTTGTTGATCTTGATCGATTTTGCATGGAACAAAATCAGGTGAAAAGCGAATTAATGTATAGGTAGGCTGATGCTTGGGAAACTCCCATTTAAGATTTGGCACCTGGCTCTTTTCCTTGCTCCAGTGAACACCTGAAAATGATGTCTCAATTAGATCAGCATGTATGGAATGGGCTGAGTGAGAAACCACATCATAGGGTAAACAATGGCTCTTGAATGAAAGGATGGAGGTGACTCTTCTGTGGCTGTTTGTAAACGTTTCCTTTGCTTCATAAGGAGCCCAAAATAGAACATTTAAATTAATGAATTAAATCCAAACCGTGAAAGTTTTATTTCATTTTATCTGGAAGATAGGGGGAAAGCTTATTTTAAGGTCATACAGTTTTCCTCCACCACTGAATTTAGCTATAGATTTTGAATGCCAGTTATTTGAGTATCTACTTTTTGTTGGTTTGTTTATTTTTTTCTTGGTCTAACATCCCCAATCTTATGTTGAATCATCTAGTGTTTTCTGGGAAAATTCTCTGTTATTTCAAGCTATCCGCTCTTAAAGTGTGATTTAACTCTGGCTGGCAACTCAGCACCACATAGCCGCTTGCTCACTCATCCCCAGTGGGATGAGGGAGAGAATCAGAAGAGTAAAAGTAAGAAAACTCCTGGGTTGAAATAAAGATCGTTTAACAGGTAGAGCAAAAGCTGCCGCACACAAGCAAAGCAAAACAAGGAATTTATTCACCACTTCCCATCATCAGGCCATTGTTCAGACATTTCCAAGAAAGCAGGGCTCCATCACGTGTAACAGTTGGGAAGACAAATGCCATCACTTTAAACATACTCCTGCTTCTTTCTTCTTCCCCCATCTTTTTTTTTTTTTTTGGTAATGACCAGAGCATGATGTTATATGGTATGGGATATCCTTTTGGTCAGCTGGGGTCAGCTGTCCCCGTTGTGTCCCCTCCCAACTGCTTGTGCACCCCAGCCTACTTGCTGGTGAGGTGGTGTGAGGGGCAGAAAAGTCTCTGTGTAAGCATTGCTCAGCAATAACAAAAACATAGCCCCATACCAGCTAAAATCCAAAGCCAAATCCAGAACATAGCCCCCTACCAGCTACTATGAAGAAAATTAACTCTATCCCAGTCAAAACCAGCACATAAAGCTTTGTAGTTTTTCTACGCTACTGCAATAAAAAGAGTAGTAGAGAGACTTGCCATGTAGAGAGACCTTTTTTTTTTTTTTTAGTGACAGTGCCATTGAAAACTCCTGGCAAGAATGTACTGTAGAAAATGGAAAATCCCGGTAATCACCAAATAAACTGGTATTGTCAGTTCAGCCAACATAAAATTAAATGTTTTTCCTAGGAAGATAGTAGGGCCATTATTATTCTCTTACCTCTTCTTCAAACATACATATTTTGGGTTCATGGAGTGTATTTTTTGTATTTTAAACTATTTTACAGTTGTCACCAACCCTTCTCCCTTTTTTTTCTTGTTAGGAACAAGATCAATCTCCTCCTCTGAATACACCTGAACCAGAAGTGCCATCATTTATTGCAAGTAAAGTATCTCAGTATTCATGTCAAAGGAAGACAACTTTAAATAACTACAACAAGAAGTTCACGGTAATACTTATTCTATCCATTAAAAAACCTAGCATAAGTAAAATAATTAATAGAGTACTTGCAGCAATATTTCCTATGGCACTCTCAACACATTCGTGAGTTAAACAGGCAGCACAATTATAACATTTTTTGAAAGTTACAAATCTTCCATAAATTAAAATTGAGTGCAAGCTTAATTGCATCCTTTAAGTATTGCTGAAAGCTTAATACAGTGGATCTTTAAATACACTAATAGCTTGTAAACACATGAATTTTTAAAATAAATGATAGAACGTTCTGAAAATATCTTTTAGCCTTTCATCACAGTCTTATTTGACAAGTTGGAAGAAATGATGAGCAAAAGTTTGGTTTAGGTCAGTCCAAGGTTCTTCACCATTGCTGTGCTACCTTCTCTTTTGCTAGGTGTTTGGTTCTTAAAAGTGTGGCTGTAAGCTCCAGATTTACACAACTGCTTAGTAATGAAAACAGATTGCATGATCAATGCAATTAATATGACAGAAAAAAACCCTAAAATTGTCTAGTATAATAGGAATCTTAGAGACTGTCATATATCTTATTCAATGGTCATAACATGACACTGTTCAGTGGGTATGAAAAGCCCGAGTCACCTGGTCTAAATTCCTTTTAAGTTACTGTGCCTAATGGCTCCTCTTGGCTGGCTCTGGATACTCAGTGAGAACTATTCAACAGGAAACATTTGACACAGAGACTCTAATGTAGTACAGTCTGAATAAATCTGGCATAGTTACATTCATATGTTTCAACTATGTCATGAAGCACCTCCTCATCTTCCCGAAGTGTTATTATTTATTTTGTTATTTATAATTTTCATGCTTTTACTTTGTGTGTGTGTCTATAAATACACACAAATCTTTCTAGTAAATATTATTTGTAAGATTTGTATAAAAAGAATAACAACAGATACCAGTAATTTGGGAATAAAAACATTTACGAGGTAAATACGAAAACCTCTGGGAATTAAGAACTAAAGATAAACCTAAGAGCAACTCTGAAATGTCTTGATCTTGGAATGCACAGTTAAAAATTAAACAATCTAAATTTTGCCTTGTAATGATGCTTTGAAATAATAATAAATTATACTAATTATATAATAGTGTTTATGGTACTCAAGTAGGTTAAAATATTTGCTTATTTAGAAAATTTTCCCTTTTAGAGCAACCTGATGAGAACTGAATTTTGACCCTACTTTGAGCCTGAGGTTGGACTAGAAACCTCCTGAGGTCCCTTCCAACCCCAGTGATTCCAACATTCCCAAAACTGCTTCTTTCGAAATGGCTACCATGCCCCACCTCCTGCTAGAAAGCAAGACTGTGAATGTTACCATTTGGCTTCTTGAAATCAGTCCTTCTTTTTCACTGTTTATAAATATCAAATACATGCTGCTGCAGGGGAAGATGTCAGACCAAATATGGATTGACCCAAAGAATCTGTAAAATGCTGGCCTTCTTGGAATTGCCTTAGTTCTACACTTCCTGAAAACAGTGGAATATGGGAGTCTGGCTCTTTGTTGAATTTTCTGTAGTAGGACATTTTGTCAGTCATTCTGAAGGTAAAAAGTTAAAAGTAGTTTTGATGGATAATGGCGAAGTACAATGGCTACTCCTAGAAGGTACAAAGTTGTTGATTTTTAATTATCACTCACATTATGAGCACAAAAAGTTCTAGAATGAGGTAGTTCCCTTTAAAAATATTTTTTAAAGGTATCATTAAATTTTTTGTCAATTCTAATATATTTATTTGTAAATTCACACAGCATTTTTCCATTTTCAGAGACTGAGTACTATAAGTCTAGTGATATATAGTCTTCTAGCTGTTAAATTCCTGAATTTAGTCCAAGATTCGGTTCAAATGAAAACTATGCTAGTAGCAACATATTCATTGACTGGTTTCTGTTATACCTGTGTTTCACAGAGAGGCAGTCCCTGAATTACTTCCAGGTTTATCATTGCAGCAGTCTTAATGTCAGAGTACAACTTGTATTTGATAAATGAATTTAGCTGAGCACATTAGAAGCAAGACAGTTTGATGACTGAAGCACTGAGACTCCCTTCTGTTATCCTATATATCAAATGTTTCTGAGTCTGGGTAGAAATTAGGTTTCATGGTGACAAAGGTGGCAGTTTTTCATCCTTGTACTTTGAAAGTAACTGTTCTGAGTTCATGCTGTATTTTATTTCTGGCGGTGGTACTGGGCAAGTTGATAATGCGCGTGAATCTGTCTAGCATCTGCATCTTGACAGCTGTAACGTGTGGTGGGTTGACCTTGGCTGGATGCCAGGTGCCCACCAAGCTGCTCTATCACTCCATTCCTCAGCAGGACAGCGGGGATGGGGGGAGAAAATAAAATGGAAAAAAATCTCATGGGTCAAGATAAGGCGGTTTAATAAAAGCAAAGGCTGTGTGCAGAAACAAAGGAAAACAAAAGATTTATTGTCTACTTCCCATCAGCAGGCAACGTCCAGCCACTTCCGGGGAAGCAGGGCTTCAGTACGCATAGCAGTTGCTCTGGAAGACAAATGTTGTAATAAGGAATGCTTCCCCCGCCCTCCTCTGCTTTTATTGAGCTGATGTCATATGTTATGGAATATCTTTTTGGTCAGTTTGGGTCAGCTGTCCTGGCTATGTCCCCTCCCAAGATCTTGACCCCCCAGCCTACTGGTGAGGGGGGAATGTTGGAGAGACAGCCTTGATGCTGTGCCAGCACTGTTCAGCAGTAGCCAAAACACTGGTGTGTTACCAACACCTTTCTAGCTAACAATAAAAAGCACAGTGCTATGAGGGTTGCTATAGGGAAAATTAACTCCATCTCAGCCAGTCCCAATACATAATGTAACAGCCTTAGGGCTGTTGCTCTTTTTCCTTGCAACCAAAGCTTGCAATGACAGCTGAGAGCTTGGGTGTTTATGGACTGCTGGCCTCTTTCCTGAAGGCCTGCCAGGGTAGTCTGCCTAATGTCACAGGAGCCTGATTTTCAGTTTTGCTGTTGTTTTGTCAGTCTTGTATTAAACCTGTAATTCACATTCTCAAATAAAAGTGTTCCAACAGATTTTTCAGTGCGAGCACTTAGCAAACGCACTGAAGCACTGGTATAATTCACTTGTGCATGCTGTGGGCAGCCAACCATTAAATGACAGATTTTTCCCTGGCTCAATGCCGTATATTCTGAAAATTAGGTCCAAACCATCTTGAATTATGTGTTGATGATAGTATTTTGTTATAACAACTTTATTCTGTGGACCAGAGTTCCTTTTTCTTACAGATTTTCTGTTTTCTTTGATTAGCTTGAAAATAATGGGTTTGGACCTTACCTCTAACAGGGGCACAAAGCTATTGTTTGCTTATGTATTCTTGGATGAATTTACGAATTCATCCTTTTACTGGAATTTGCCCTGATACACTGTGTCAAATTCCTCTTTAAAATGAACAGTAGTTGTGTCTGAGTAGAAGTTACGTCTGACATCTTTTAGTCTCTTCAGAAGAGCAGAAAAATGGTTACTAATAGGCAAAGATGTGCATACAATGAGGCTTTGAAAATGCTGATTCAGATGCTTTTGGAGATGATTTCTGGAGCAATTGGTAATTAGTAATCAGTTTTTAATCTTAAGTCCTGTTCTGTATATATTTTACCATGAAAGACCACTTATTAAAACCAAATAGCAGAGATATTTGACAAGAGCTTATGAGGACAGTGTGGTGGTTTAACACAATCAATGCAATTTTTGTGTTCAACCGTTCCATGTTTCCTTTCTATTGTAATAGCCAGAAAATAACTTATGAAAGGTGCACCAAATCAGTTTTACATCACAGAAGAAGCTACAGAAGGGTTGGCAAAGACTCTGCAGATGTGAAGGTTTCATGACTATATTTAGTATAGGGCAAATGCTACCCAAATTATTTTTTTATGAGCTGTTAAGTAGTAGCAGAGCCTGTTGTGTGAAGAATAGACCAAGTATGTCAGATTGCATGCCAAGGAGGAGATAGTGGCATTGTGCTGCAGTTCATGGAGGGAAAATGCAACTGCTTCAGACTTGTGGGTCCTCATGCAGTCTTTGGGTCACTGTGCATCATGTACTGTGGCCTCATGGTACGCAGATTGGGAACCACTGCCATGGGCTTTACTGCTTTGGATGATTCAGGAATGCAGTGAATGCTTAGCCCTGACTCTACAGGTGAGCTGTAGCTGTTCAGATGGGTAAAGATGCAAAACAAAAAGGCAAATCATTTCACTGAAGACTGTACCTTAGCGTGTTTCCTTTATATTTGTCTTAAACATTAATGTTATTATGGCAGATAATATTACAATATTGTTCTCTGGCTCATTTGTAAATAGCTAGCTGTCCTCCCCCTCTCCCAGTGAAAATATACACTTGGGGGCTGCATTGTGTTTTCATGTGCTAAAATAAATGGAGTCATTCTGCTGTGCCCGAGAGGGGTTGTTGGATTTGAATATTAATACCAGACTGCAATAAAATTCAGAAAGACATTCTTCTGTGAGGAAAATACAATTTAATTCTTACAGAAGAAACTAATTAAGTCAGAGGTAAATGGTTCTGTGATTCTGAGGCTTATTGCTAATGCTACTGAATGTTACTCTGTTTTGGCTGTTACTCATGGTAATGAGAATGTGGATGTTTAGCATGGGGAAAGATGCCTGGTTTCCTTTCCACTCTGTTAGAGAGAGAAAAAAGATCCCTTTTTATTTGCTGTTCTTTTTTACCTACAGAAACATGTATCAGTTATGCTAGTGGCTCAAGCATTTATTATTATTCCATTTTAAAACAAACCTCAGGGGAACGTCAGCTGTAATTTTATAATGAACTTGGGAGCTCTATAGGTAGAAAACCACTGATCGAATGTATATGCTTAATAGCATGTACTGTCTTACTGACAAAGCTTACTTCAGTAAAAATTCTCCAGACAGTACTTCAAGACTGCAAATTTTGTAAATCTATGTGAAGTGTATACCTATCCCAAATGAACTGGTGGTTTGCTCTAAGGAGGAAATAGCTCATTTTTAAGGTAAGTGGGAGGGTAGTCCCTAAAATACGGACAGAATATAAATACGCTTGCAATTTTTGGCAACCCAAATTTGTATGTGTACATCAAGTCTATGCTACTTTCTTGACCATATTAATACATGTAGTATTTATTTAGCATTTTATGTTTCTTATTACACTGTGTGTTTTTATCTAGGACAATGTTAAGCAGCTGACAGTATAACTGAATTTTTGTGCTCTGTCAGCAAATCTTTTCTCACAATTGTCTTCTTTTCTTTCACATTATGTGGAAAAATATGAAACTTCACATGCGTACCATTCTGTTGTAAGAAATAAACCTATTATTATTGGCTAATATGAGGAACAGCTGGAGCTAACAGATATTTATTTCTAATAACAGTGTGTATACAAGGACCCTGAGATCGTGCACATTATGTTATTACTGTTATTCTCATTCTCTCAGCTCCTTTGTTTCTCCAGTTGATGTGAGATGATGTGACAAAATCTTTGGACCTGTGCAAGTATTGGGCTTTTCAGTTCAGATACCAAAAATAAAACTTAAAAAATCACATTGAATAAAAATGGATAATTCTATTTATTTGGAGTCACTTTAGTTGACACTACAGGTTGGTTCAAATTGCTTAATTCTCATTGAAATAAGCACCTGAAAGCATTTATTTTAGCTCTCTGTGGATTCAAAACGTATTCACATGCCCTGTGCCTCTTCCCACTGACACATGAAATTAAGATTTACACTGGGGAAAGTGAGAAGAAAATTATTTGAATAGATGGTTCATTCTAAATCTCTTTAAAATCACTTTGATGACTTTTCAATGGCCACCAAACACTGGCAACAGCAATGTGATGAGAACTAGGACCCACCCTTTAGATTTATGACTTACTAAATAACTTTCAAGTAGAAAATAGTGATTGAGAGGGAAAACAATTTAACTCAAATTGCTGTTCAGAGTGTAATAGTCCTTCAGCCAGGTATCATGTAAGAATGTTTTGTTGTTTAGCATGCTTTTCTATTTAGCTCTTCAGTGGATTAAGTTCACCTGTACAGTAGTATGTTATTATTTTTTAATTATGCAGTAGCATTTGCAGACTCAAGTAAGATAGAGACTTTTTTTTTTTTTTTTAAGAGATGCTGTACAAACACATTGTAAAAGACAATTCAAGCCCTAGAGAGTTCATAGCCCTAATAGACAGCAAATGAAAGATAGCAGGGAAAACAGTGACAGGGAGGTCTGAACAGCTTTCCAAGGTCACACAGCAAAGGAACAGTGGGTGCAGGCATGGGAATAAGACAAGTGCCCCGTCCACGAAGCTGTAATGCCTTCTTTACAAAACAGATCAGATTTAGAATATATTCTTGGTAGTATAATATTGGTGATATCTGTTCTCGCAGTCTTAAAATGAGGTTATTAAAGATTATTTTGTAAGTAGTAAAACAACACTTTTGTAAGTAGGAAAAGGAACTGCTTTGACCATCTTGTTGAAATGAGCAGTATGGTATGAAATATAGCATGGGACCATTAGCTTCTTTTGCTTTTCTGAATGTGAGTGGACTCATGTACTCTGATATTCATGTTGAAATTTACTGGATTAGCTGTTCAGCAGTCATAAACCAGCATAATATTATTGATTATTATTTTTTCCAAAAATTGTTCTCAGATACCAGTTGAGAGTCTTGTTCTTTGTGTTGATTTCAGTCTTATGATTTTTAGCATTTATAGTACTTTGGTGTGCATTTTTACATTTGCAAGGTACTAGCTGGTAACACTGCTTTGTTAATGATACCTTATCTTATTACTAGGTCTTAAATACCAGATATTAAATGAGCTGCAAAATATCTGTCAGTACCTCTTCCTTATTTTTAACATAATAAAATATTTGTGTACTTTTGTGTCTGACCCCTTAAGATCTGGGAGTCCATTCCATCACCAAATTTTTCCATAGCCCAAGTTTCACCAATATACATTCCACAATTTCAGACACAGATGGAAAATTTGCAATAACTGAAGAGCTGAAATACAGCCCAGCTATCTTTCACGTTTAATTAAAGCAGCCCCTGCAGAATACCCCAAAGATTATGAAAATCCCAAGTGTTGGAAATATCTAGAAATTTAGTTTACTGTTAAACTAGTACCTTTTATACAGGCAATCTGGGTTTTGATCTGATTGATAAGAAGGTGACAAGGTGCTTGATGGAAGAAACACGAAGATTAGAATAAATGAGGGATTGGTAACTTTTTCTCTTTATATCACCGGAAGTAGATCTCACCAGAGATCTAATAGATGGCAAGATTTTTCTCAGCTAATATAGGAGTTTCATGTGGTTTTCCCGTCTGGAATATTATTCAATAGGGAGGATAATATTCAATAGACAGCAACCCCACTTGGAGATCAATTGCTTCGTTGTTTTAAAGCAGAATGATTTTATCAAAAAGAATGTCAAAAGCAGTTTTATGTAAAAAGACAGATCTGTAATTAACTGCAGCATTTGCAAGCAGTGTTTTGTACAGGGAATAATGAATATTCAATACTATTTAATTGTTTATTTAAAACAGCTTAATGAGCTTTGCAAAGGCAGAAAACCACTAAAAAATGCAAACTAGAATGATAAAAATGCTTTGATTATATTTTCTTATTGACTGTCAACAGCCTCTGAGTAAAATGCTACATGTGATTTTGTTTTTCAATAATGGTGGTGACACAGCTTCTCTGATAAGTGCCCTCCCACTAGTAGAAAAGGGCTAATACCCCTCTAAAACAGCAGTGGTACTGGTATATGCAGACACATTCGATGGCTGATTATTCAGTGTAGAATACATCTATTTAAATGTGCATGTGAGAGGCCGCCTGTCAGGAGTGAGAAAATAACATCCCTAGACTTTCTGAGCTTCCTAATCGAGAAGATGACTTTGCCAGTCTCTGTCATTATTAGATACTGCTTAGCAGGTACTTATGAGAACTGTTTTCTGTCTATGTATTTGACTGTATAGACTATTTTAACAAGAAAGTTACAACTATATCTTTTTGTTCTGTTCCCTGATTAATTCTGGTAGTGTTATCTGGAGTAAGAAATTTCTTGCCAGACACTGCTTTCTTGAGTATTCATGTGCACAAATTGTAAAAGGAATGCTGCTTGTGACCTCAAATTGGTAGTTTTCCTTTTTTTCTGCATTACTTTTCTTTCTAAATGGGAACTATAACGTGCACCTCTTTAACCAAAAAGTATGTAATTAAATACAACAATCTGTCAAGCAAATAAAGATATTAAATGTGGAAAAAATGAGAAAAAGAAGAGCAGTTGAATAAATCCAACAATTAGCCACTGCAAGAGCTTTAATGACAGCTGTAAGGAAGCTAAGCTTTTGTGCACTATTTTTGTAATGGAATAGTTTGGGTTTTTTTGTTTTCCCTCAAAGGAGCGTTCTCCCCCTCCCTTTGATTCCTTATACCCAAGGGCTAGCTGAATGTAAGCACTGGTAGAAATTTCCAGATCAAGCCTGCTGCTAAAAAACTCTCTATTTTAAGAGGTCTTTCATGAAATGTTATGAGAATTGAATTGCACAGCACTTACTGATCAGGGGAGCTGATAAATATGCAGCTAAAGGGGAGGATTCTTCCAGTGAGATGGACAACAGGTGACTGATCCTTAAAGAGATCAAGAAATGAAGTTATACTGGTGATACAGAACAAAGCAAATTCTCTGTAGCAAGCTCTAACTAATTATTTTCATACACTTTAACATGGTAGCACAGAAAATTAATTAAAAAAAAAAAAAAGGAGAAAGTGTGAAATGGTTCTGTTAGCTAAGGTATCTGTTTCTTCTGAAGAGATACTGTCAAACCAATTAAGATCTCATTTTTGATTTGTTAAGAGGACAGTTTTGCAAATCCTACAGTCAGTGGGGACAACATTTTCTTGAAGAATTTGATTAAAACCTTCATTTTATTTCAATAAGACCATAATATTTGTAATCAGAACAACACATCAGATGATTTAGTTTTCTAGAACTGACCAAACAAAGGAATGTAATATGCAAATAATTTACATTCATTGTGAAAGTTACATTTAGTCTTAAGAAGTTGTTCTAATTTAATGATCTAAATGATTGTACCTCAAGTAAAATATTTTTGTGGTTGTTGCTTAAATCAGGCTTTATTCCTTCAATGTAGGGTGACAGACTCTGTTCTCAATTCCATGGCTGTAATAAAGGGATGACTGCACTGGATTTGCTGTCCTGACAGTTAGTGGGCTTGGAACTGACTCTAGTTCACCTGGAGATATTACACATGTAGCATTTACGATATGCAAGGCCTGCTGGTTTTTACTTGGCTTTATCTTCTGATATAAAGCACATTAATGCTAATATAAAATCAGAGCAAAATCTAAAATTATTTTTCATTAAACTATGTAATGATACACTTAATTACAAATGAAATTAAGTCTGAGCCTAAATATTAATAGTGATCCCATAAATGTGGGAAAAATCTGTTTAATCTTATTCCATCCTATCATCCCCTGCAGTCATGGTTCTAGTAAGCCATTTGCTGTTGATACCTCTATCACAGGGTGTTACTTATCCTTATTTCAAAAACATTTCTGAACAGACACTTGGACTATCACTCTGTGAAGTGATAATTGCAGACAAATGCACACTGGCAGCTGCTTTGTTATTTTGTAATGCCTCGTGGGTCAAAGAAGAAAGAGTAGTAAGTTGGAAAAAAGGAAGGATATGCAGCAACTGATATAGTGGGACATATGGCCCTTTTCAGGCCAGGATCTGTTAGCTGCTCTTTAGAGGCTGGCTGAAAAATAAGAAATGGGACTTCTGGCAGGAGTGTAGGACCTGAGGCAGTGCAGGAGCTTTCCAAGGCTGCCTTGTTTATGGTTTGTACCTAGCCTGCCCTGTGCCATTTGAATGGTACACAAGAGCATCCCTAAGAGCCAGGTGTGGGATGCATTTTAGATAAATATTTTGAGCAGTGCAAGTCTCTTCTGGAAATGGTACGCTTTTAAACATTGCAGAAGAAATAAATTTTTCAATCTTGAAACTTTTTGAGGTTTTGTGCAAGATTTCATTAAGAACTCAGATTTCCAGCTGCAAATCATTTCCACAGCCTTCATAAATTCTTATATTAGGTTATTCACAAACTATTTTTGCAGCATTTGTTCTCTCCCAAAACACAGTATTTTACAGTGGGAAACCAAAAAAACCTACTTCACCACCACTCTGTGATCTGCTCACTACATTTAATTTCTAAAAATTGCTGCTATTAAGATACATATATATATTCTGGGAGGGAGAGAGACTCTGAAGCTGCATAAATGACATATAGATACTTTTTTGAAAATAAATTACTGGCAATCTCCATTTAGTTTTGAGTGCAATGTCAAATAAACCAAGCCATGGATAGCTGAAGAACCATAAAGAAAATATTTTTCTCTTTGCTAGGTCATACATCTGAAAAATGAGAAAAATTGACCTTGTTTATTAAATTACTAAATAGAAGCATGGCTACAAGTTCAAAAAGAAGGTGATGGTTTCCAGTATTGCCACAGACTCCTGTTTGGTTGTGTCTGAAAATGAAGATGTCATGTGCTGATCTGCTGGAATGCTTGTGTTAGCTCACAATTCTAGAAATTATGTTGCTATTTCACATTGATTTATTACATCTTCACAAAATAGGGAAAGCTTTTCAGACTAAGGATTTTAAATCACAGAATCACAGAATTGTCTAGGTTGGAAAAGACCTTGAAGATCTGCTGCAGATCAGAATCTTTCCCCACATTTGCCTCTAAAATACAATTTTTATGATACCTGGAAAATTTCAAGTGCTTAGAAAATGATGCGCTTTTTTTAATGAACTCTGTTTTCAGTCTAGTGTAAAGAAATCATTCCTGAACTGGCATAAAAAGTAACCTTTCTAAGGACTATACTGGATAATTTAAGCTTTTATTAGCCTTTAACTTTTTTTTTTACACATCTCCCCTCCCCCTTCCCTAGGATGCCTTTGAGATAATGGCTGAAAATTATGAGTTCAAAGAAAATGAAATATTCTGCCTGGAATTTCTGAGAGCAGCTTCTGTGCTGAAATTTCTTCCATTTCCAGTAACCAGAATGAAAGATATACAAGGGTTGCCCTGCATGGGAGACCGAGTCAGAGATATCATTGAGGTAATGGACCTCTGAATTAGTTGCCAATTGATTCTTTTACAGATATACTTTTAGAGGTCACAGAGTGCAGCATTGATATCTGTATGTATTTACACAACCTTCTGTATTGACTTGTTACTAAGAATGCAGTAATTTCTGGAAACTTTTCATAGTAACATAGAGTTCCAGCATGGACCGCCTGGCCTTAGGAATAAAGGTAATTAATGGATAAATACAAATTAGTAAGTAATGAAGTATCATCTTTGTATGTAATTTTTAAAGGCTCGTTCTGATTTGGATGTGACAGGTTAACTGTAAATAGTTTTGTTCATGTGACTTCTGCCCTTGGCAACATCACTTTGCTCACCTGAATTCTTTATTAAAAATACTATTTTTGCAAAACTGATAAATATTTTAGTACTTTAATGCTAAATCCTACCTTGCTATAAGTTACAGCAGAGCCTTTTATCTAGGTGATGGACGAACTTTGCATTCTTACTGGAGCTTTGTGTATTCCCTGCATTTTTCTTAGCCTTTTCAGGACCCTACATCTCAGGTGCTGTTCTTCCACCAGTCACCTGATCGGGAGATCTCAGCTGTCTGGAGAGGTCATTGCTGAGTGTTGTGATTCACTCTGGCTCCTTGTTTGCCTCATTCCACCAGTTAAGAATGCAGCCTCTGAAGTGCTCTTTGTGCCTACTGTGTGAGGTCTGGGAGTTCAGTTATGATCCTACAGAAAATAAGATGATTTTTTGGCTTTTATTGGTGGGGCTTTTTTTGTTTGTTAGTTTTTATCAGAAAGATTGAAGGAACTGTATGCTCAAGAAAATAATATATTTGTTCTTATAATGCTCTTTTAAGAGAAGTAAACTCAACCAAATAATGAAATCTAATTTTCAGGACAACTCATTGATAGCTTATGATAAGTAACTGCTTTCTGGCTGTGAATTTATAAGTAAATAAGCACTGTGAAATATATTCCACGGTCCCATTTTTTACTTCATCCTTGAGTAAATTTATGAGTAAATAAGTACTGTGAAATTTATTCTGTGGTTCCAGTTTCTCCTTCATCCTTCAGTAATTTTCTGTCTCAAAAAGGATTGCAGAATTTGATCCTAATGGAATAAAACAATATGCTGGCTAAGGACGTTCTTCATGTCTTTACAGGTGGATAAGACTTTCTTTTAGATTATTCTATTAAATCTTACCATGATTTTATTTTTTAAAAGTAATGTTTTTCTTTGTTTAGGAGATTATTGAAGAGGGAGAGAGTTCTAGAGCTAAAGAAGTGTCAAATGATGAACGTTACAAATCATTTAAGGTAAATCTTTTGAGGTTTGTTGCTGTTGTTTAAAATTGCATATATTTTCCTCTGTTTAGTAGATCTTAGACATAATCATCAATTTTATTATAAAAAAACATCCAATATCAAGTAAAAAGAAAGAAATCTCTTAAAGAGAAAGGGAGAAAAACTGTGATAGAATAAGGAATAATGGTGAAATTGGTTACCTTTCTAATTAATGTAATGCATACACAGTTGCTCTTAAGCTTGGACTAAACAATTTCTTTTTCCTGAAAACTAACGTAATGCAGTCTTTCCTGCAAATTTAACCTGATGTTTTGTTCTGTTTTGTTTGTTTTTTTTCTCACTTGATTATCATTATAACACTACATCATCTTATTGTGGTATTAAGAAAATACCAGGTGAAGATGACTCAGATCTATTTTAATTCTCTTTCATGTGAGACAGAAGGAAGAGTACTGGAGACATTTCTTTGTTAGGCAGATTGTATGTTCAGAGTCATAGCCACACTTCTTCACAGTTACAGGAAATCTCAAACATATAAATGCTGCAGCTTCCATTTCTTAAATTTTCAGTGAAAAAACGAAAAAATATATACTTGAAAAATATTTTTTCAATTTTATCTGCAGTTTCAATCTCTAAAAACACCCTGTTTGTGTTTTCAGGAAAATATAAATCAGAGAGTAAAAGGAATGGGACTGTTTAATTCTCCCCTGCATTACTCACTTTTACTTCAGCTATTGAAAGGCTCTTCCATTCTTTCTGACCCATAATGCAAGTATGAAAGGATGTTCAGTGATAGCTGTGGATGCCATCTGTAACAATACTCAGAGAAGAAATGTAGATTCACATGTATAGCAGGATTCAGGAACCAGAGTTGCTTATTAATGGTCATAAAGATTGAGGATCAGCCATTAAATCTTATGTTTCAGGGTTTAAGAACATTTCTTGGAGATTAGAATAAAACCTATCCGGGGACAGATTATCCCAAATCAACTTTATGCCTTGTTTCACATGCCGAATTAAAACGAACTTCTGTAGCTCTCTTGTTAGCTGAGCAGAGTCTCAACGTTTTGGCTGAATTTCCTGTAGCCACTTTTCCCAATAATTTTTTATGTGTTTCTAAGAAATCCAAAAATCCCCCCATAGTATTAATGAATTCCTAAATTTTACTGTTTAGCATGGTTCTGGTAACTGCTGCAAATCACTTATGATTTAAAAGATCACCACTGGTGTCAGAACCAGAGTTATAAAACAGCTGAAATAAATTATAATCTGTGGTTTAGATGTTAGGGTATGCGGATGACATGGTCAGTTTGCCTCTTAATGGAAATGGATGCTGCAGAGAACAAGTTTATATAATTCACTTTCACCAGCTGAAAAAGAGCAATGCTTGCATATGCAATTGAAGAAATGGGCTACCTGCTACTCATGCTGCACTCTTGAAAGTCTCTGAATTGAATACTGAATAATAATGGATCTTAGTAGGGAAATAAAAAATGTGGGGTTTTTTTCTAAAAATTTGGACAGTGGCATAGAATCCATTTTCTTTAGTTCTGTATCCCAATATTAGTTAAGTCTTTTGCAATTGTTCTACAGTCAATAATAGACTCATTTGAAAATCTTTTAGCACTAGCAAAACTAAAAGATAACAATCTAAATATTTTTAAAAACCACATTCTTTCATAAACTTCCATGATTCTGACAATAACAGGTAATTTCATCCATTTTATACGAAGTGTAGGGTAATGCCTATTTAATATTATAAAAGAATTTTTTTTTCTCTTTTTTCTCTGTCTTAATTATTTCCAAGGAATGAATTTCTTTAGAAAAACACAAAATAAAGCTAGCATGGTTGGAATTCAGAGGTTATAGATTCAATGGAAAACAGCAGTTACTCATGTCTTACACAGCTATTCATTGAATTCTGTAAAAATACAAAGAAACTATTGAGAGCTTCAGTATTGACAAATTGAACATAAAGAACGTGCTTTTGGGCAAGCATGAAAGTTTTCCCTCTTGCTTTCATGTCGCTGTTCATCTGAGATATTGATCCACTGAATAATGCTTACAACTGTGACATTTTTGCTTTACATCCTTTCTTGGGGAATGTTAGTGTACAAAATTACTTTGGAATAAATGGAATATAACCATATAAAATCTCAGAGACTGGTAGATTTGGTCTCTTTTTCTTTTTTTTTTTTTTTTTTTTTTTTTTTTAATTAACAGTGGGCAAAATAGTGAAATCTGTACACCAAATAAGATGTATAGGAATTTAGCTTGTCTCACGTGAGGACTGAAGAATTGTTAGTGTTTAGAATATGCAAGCAAACAAAAACTAATGTTTGTACTTCAGTTGAATCCCATTTTGGAAAACAGTATTGGGCATGACCTCCAAACGTACGTGTCTTATAGAATGAAGTATAAGAATAGGTTAGTTGTCTTTATGTACTTACCATCTGTTTCCATGCACCATTGAGACCCATTGCCTTCCATGCAGAATTTCAAGGGCCACAGGGTTCCCACTGACCCCATGTCTCAAGAGTGCTGCAACACCAAGGTCATGTGTACAACTGGGAGCTGGTAGTGCCTGTAATAAAAAATTGTAATGTCAGTCAAATTAAGAAGACAGTATTGAGACATCTCTTATGCTGTGAGGTCAGTGTAAGGGAATCCAGCTTCTAACATTATTGTTTGCATTTTTATTAAGAAATGAAGTAAAAATAAAGACTACTATTCTTATTTCAAACCTTGATTGAAAGTGTACCTTTAGGTAAATCATATAAAGATCCTGGGGCTACTACCATGTTATTGTTTAGGTTTCATTTTAATGAGAACTATCCATGTATAAAAACAATTGTCTATTCAATGTAAATATGAAATGAAGGAATCTGAACCTGTATGTTTGTATTACTCTATTAATTATCTTCAGTGTAAGTAAACTCTGCCCAGTGTTGTCCTTGTGAAACCTCGTTGCTACCTACTTATTGTTAATTCACTGCTCCTTTAGAAAACAACACTGAAATGTGTGTTCTTCTGCTGACCTTAGCAATTTACTTCAGTCTTTGGAGTGGGAGTGAAGACATCTGAGAAATGGTACAGAATGGGTTTACGAACTCTGGAAGAGGTGAAAGCTGACAAGACCCTGAAGTTGTCAAAAATGCAGAAAGCAGGTAAAGTGAAAGTGTAATTAAAAACTTGTATTTCAGTGCTCTGAGAACTTGGTAACAGAATCAGAGGAGGCGACAAAGTTCATTTATATATCAATTTTCTTGGTGCAGTGTCTTGTGAATATTAAATTATCAAATTAAAATAATATTTGGAATAACAGTGCTCCTAATTAAAAATGGTGTCATTCAAAACATACGAATATGCTTTTTTATTTTTTAATTGCTTACACAGATAGCCAGTGAAATCTGCTCTTTTACACAAAACTATTAATGGGTCATTATTGCACAGGTGAAAAAATTACAGCATTAGGAAAGCCCAGAGCTACTTTTCAGAGGTGAGCTGTCTCCTTCATGGAAGCCCTAATTTAGTGATAAATCAAGATTTGCAATAAAGTACTTGTTAAATTTCTCCCATAATCTTAGCATGTCTTAACTTTCAAGTGTTAAACACGGTAGAATGAATGTTGCTTTCCTGTAGATATTTCACAGCATCACAGAATCATCTAGGTTGCAAAAGACCTTGAAGATCATCCAGTCCAACCATTAACCTAGCACTGACAGTTCCCAACTACACCATATCCCTAAGTGTTATGTCAGCCCTACTCTTAAACACCTGCAGGGATGGGGACTCCACCACCTCCCTGGGCAGCCCATTCCAACGCCCAACAACCCGTTCTGTAAAGGAATGCTTCCTAATATCTAGTCTAAACCTTCCCTGGCGCAACTTGAGGCCATTCCCTCTTGTCCTATCGCTTATTACTGGGTTAAAGAGACTCATCCCCAGCTCTCTGCACCCTCCTTTCAGGGAGCTGTAGAGGGTGATGAGGTCTCCCCTCAGCCTCCTCCTCTCCAGACTAAACACCCCCAGTTCCCTCAGCCGCTCCTCATACGACCTGTGCTCCAGACCCTGCACCAGCTTCGTTGCCCTTCTCTGGACACGCTCGAGTCATTCAATGTCCTTTTTGTAGTGAGGGGCCCAAAACTGAACACAGGAATCGAGGTGCGGCCTCACCAATGCCGAGTACAGGGGTAAGATCCCTTCCCTGTCCCTGCTGGCCACACCAGCATTAAGCACCTAGATTGCTTTAAGCACCTCAGCCTTCTCCTCATCAC
The DNA here is from genome assembly GCF_965140245.1 of Athene noctua. NCBI lineage: Eukaryota > Metazoa > Chordata > Aves > Strigiformes > Strigidae > Athene > Athene noctua. Next base: position 50,213,932 of record NC_134041.1, read on the forward strand.
TTGTTACCATGTTTCCTCCTGCGTCTAGCAGGGGATGGAGACTCTCCCTGGTCTTTCTTTTGCTACTGACATACTTACAGAAACATTTCTTTTTATCCTTGATTGCTGGGCTTTAGACTTCCTGATTTCCACCCTGCATAGCCTCACAGCATCTTTGTAATCACTGTGAGTGGCTAGCCCCTTCCAAAGGCTGTAAACTTTCCTTTTCACCCTGAGTTGCAGCCAGAACTCCCTGTTTAGCCAGGGTGGTCTTCTCTGCCTTCGGCTTCTTTTACAGCACCTGGGGACTGCCTGCTCCTGAGCCATTAACACTTCCTTCTTAGAGAGCGCCCAGCCTTCCTGGGCCCCTATACCCTTCAGGATCATCTCCCAGAGGATCCTTTCAGCAGGTGCCTAAACAAGACAAAGTCAGCCCTTTTGAAGTCCAGGATGTCAGTTCTGCTGCCCCCTCTCCTTGTCTCTCTAAGAATAGAGAACTAACAAACATTTAAGAACAAAAAAGAATAGAGAATTAACAAAATTATTTGATGATCGCTGTGCCCTAGTCGGCCTCCAACTGCCACATCATCCACCAGTTCTTCCCTGTTCACAAAGAGGAGATCCAGCAGGGCACCTTCTCTGGCCGGTTCTCTCACCAGCTGCGTCAAGGAAGTTGTGTCTCACACATTCCAGGAATCTCCGGGACTGGTCCCGCTCTGCTGTGTTGTATTTCCAGCAGATGTCTGGGAAGTTAAAGTCTCCCACAAGAACAAGGGCAAGTGATCATGAGATTTCAACTAAAGGCCTATAGTATATTTCATCCACCTCTCTGTCCTGAGTGGGTGGCCTATAGTAGACTCCTACTACAACATCTGCCCTGTTGGCCTTCCCCCTGATTCTAATGCAAAGACACTCCACCCTGTCTTCACTACACTTGTACTCAAAGCAATAACAGTCCCTAACATACAGCGCCACCCCACCAACTCTCCTTCCTTGTCTGTCATTCCTAAAGAGCTTGTAGCCATCAACTGTCACACTCCAGTCATGGGAGATATCCCACCAATTTTGTGTGTCCCTAAATGAAGGAACTTATTTAAACAAAGTTATCAGTTACATTAAGGAGATTATGTAGCATGACATTAAAATAATGTAACTTCATTTTTGCATTAACTCATGTGTTTTACATCACCTCAGAATCCCTTGGATCAGCTTGCCCACATTCATGCTCCTCTGTTCTTTTTTCTTTTTTATATCATATCCAAATGTGAAGCAAGCTGTAGGACTGTGCTCTTTTGATACAAGCTCTGTGATCAGACATAAAGTTAGCTGGGATATTTTAAATACCTCTGAGCCCTGTACTTGGGTAGAACCCCATCATTTTGGAATGAGCAGCTTTTAAAGCAGTACTCCAGAAATGCTGTTGATGGGAGCTGGTAGGGAAGTCAGAGTAATTTATAAATGTTCAGGTTCTCTGCAAGTGGAGCAATTATCCTGACTGCTATGTCAGAAATGTAACTACTATTGCAATTGATAACCAATTATAATGACAAAAATATATACAAACTATAAGGATAAAGATGAGGGAAAGTAGAGGCTGTCTCTTGCCTTTGATCCCCCACACCCAAGGGAGGAGGCTGACTCCAGGAATAGTGAGGAGGAAGGAAAAGACTCCTGAGGAGGCTGGATCAAAATGCATTTATTCCCCCAACATGTCCTGAAACAAACCTATAGTTTCAGGTTCAGGATTGAATATTTCTTAATTGTTGCCATTAGATAGGATTCCATTGTCCATGGTACAAGTTGTGTGGTTTAAGTCCTTGGTGAGAGGTGACTGTTTCGCATGGGGCTTATGTAGTGCTATGTAGATTTATTTTTGATAATTCCACAGAATGATTGACACCTCTTTGCCTTTGATTTCCAGGGTTTCTCTATTATGAGGACCTTATTAGCTGTGTATCTAAGGCAGAAGCGGATGCAGTAAGCTTGATTGTCAAGAATACTGTGCGTACATTTCTACCAGATGCTTTAGTTACCATAACTGGTGGTTTCAGGAGGTGAGTGAAAACAAATGAGGTCACTTGGCTGTTTTGTTCAGGTACACAGAAAATTATCTTTGTGTCTTGAAAAAAATCAAAGAAGCTTAGCGGAAAAGTATCAGAGTTTGTTTTCAGTGTTTTTTTTTCTTTTTCAAACAGGAGAGCAATCCTATGACATTCCCAGGTTCTTGTGTTTTATTTCTGTAGATACTTGGTTTGTCAGAACAAAAATCTATCTAAGAAGAACTTTCTGGAAAAATGATGTTTAGATCACATAATGTACTTTAGCATTTTTTTTTTTCTTTTACTGGATCTGAATTCCCAAGGTTGAGACTATTGTAAGGCCATACTTGAAAAAAAGATGCAATAGCTTTAAGGCAATCTTGGTGGGTTGTTTGTTTGGTGTTTTTTTTTTTTTTTGGGGGGGGGAGAACTTGGTCACATGAGATTGAAATGTGCTAAGGCAGAGTTTGTCGTGTTAGAAGTGTACTTTGCAGTAAACACTGACTGAACTGAATACAAAGCACTGACTAAACTGAATATAAACTAACTCCTGGTATGGATAAGGTGATCTCAGAATTTCTTTCTTGAGTAATTTTTTTTCCTAAAGCTTTTGGTCTTGCACTGTAAAACCAAACCTGAAACTGTTGCTCAGGATATTCACAATTCATTCTTTGAGCACTTACTGGAGAGCTTTCCTAAGGCCACATGTCAAAGTATTGAGACTGGGGATAGTCTTCTGGAGTATCAGGTTCCTTGTCTATACTCAGTCCCCTGTTATGTCACTACTTGTAGTACATGTTATGCTCATAAACTAAAAAAACCCTTAGTCTGCACCTTAAATATCTTGCTGCTTAATCTATTACTTTGTAAAACTTTGACTAAGTTTTTAATATAAAATATCTTTCAAAAATACTTAAAGTATTCTCTTAGAACTCAGAATGTGCAGTTCTATCACTCATGCAACTGAAACTGGTATGAAAGCAAAAAACAGAAGAATGTTAATAATTAATGTATCACTTCTGTGATTTATTATTGTCAGACTAGATAGGCCTGCATAGACTCACTCTGGAGCTAAATTAAGACCTTATATGAGTTGTAATTACTATATACATGCACAGTGATTGTGATGAACGTATTTCATCACCTTTGTGCCACCTGATGATATTTATAATACATCCCATATTTATTGTAAGAATGTTTGAGCCAGCAGCTGCATAATATCTATAACACAGTGTAGTCAATAAGAAGCATTTGTCTCAAGTATGAACCCTGACTAGAGGTATAAGAACAAGATAAAATTTTGTACTCAAAACTTCAAATGTCATCATTCTGTGAGTCCCTGTTTAAGAGGCATGTGGTGGCAATCTCTTCCCACCAGGGGAAGTTCAGGGACCTGGTGTTGTTAGTAACTTTGGATATAAGTGATTAAGACTTGTCTAGATGGGTCAGAGAGTTGCAGGGACAAAACTGTTATCACACTGAAAATTCCCAGTTTCTTCTGATATGATGGAATTGTGAGCTTTGTTGCCAGCATAGTTTTTTTAAAAGTTAGTATCTCTCACATCAAATTTAAGCCCATTGTTTTGCTTATTTTTTCAGGAGGATATGAGAGTTAGCCATTCTCTTTTTTATTAAGAAGCTTTTGTGTCTCTAAATGGGTATGTCAAGCCAGAAGATAAATTATTTAAGTATCTAATGATGCCTTCAGTGATTAATCCCATATATTAATTATGTGCCTTTAAATATACAGATAATATATTAAAAAACTAAGTTTCAAAATGTCAGTCCTAAATGATGTTTTACCATCCCATTGAAAACAAATACTGCAGTAGAAACTTGATTAAATGGATTGAGGTATCTTTATTAGGCACCTATATTTTAATTCTGAACTGCAATAGACTTGACTACATCTGTTCTTTTTTGCCTATCTCATACAGTGGCAGTATTCATAAGCATGAAGTATGTGTAAGATCACTAGCTCACAGTTTTCAATTAACAAATTATTATTTATTTCTTTCATTATTATGTAAATATTTTAATAAAAGAAGTAGGCAAATTTTATTAAACGACTTGTTTCCCTGATACTATTAAAATAAGAGAAAATGTAGCTCATGACTGCTTTGAATAATATATTGATTCCCCAGGACCCAGATTTGTCTTGTTTTGTATGTTTGTTTCATAACTTGGAAGTTGGTTGTGTTCCTCCAGATTTGACTGGAGAGTTGGAAGTCAGGAATCTCATAAACCTTACTTACTATGCAGGAGAACTGGATGAATTACAAGGAACAGAAGTTCCATTAGCGATCTACAGTCATGGAGATTTGATAGGGTGGAGATGAACTACAGGAAAATTACATTATTTTTCCCAAACCCATCAAGCAAACATATGGCTGAATATATTTAATGAGTTACTAGACCTTTTCTATTAGATTCCTGGAAATTCATCAAATCAGATATTGCAGTATATCTTTTAATCAAAATTAGGAAGCATAGAATAAATTCAAGTAAATAATAGCTTTTTTTTAAAGCCTCAGCAAACTTGTTCATGGACTTTTCTTTGGTTTGGTTTAGATTTCACCTTTACTTCTGTATTGCTTCTTGTACTATTCTTAATGTCAGTTGGTGTTTATAGAAGCCATAATCATGGATGGTGTCAGATGAGCCATGTTTCGGGTATGAATGAAGAAGCAGTTCAAAGGATTAAGAGCAAACACAAGAGAAGCCACTATGTGAACTACAAAAGCATCAGGGCATGAGAAATTGCAAGCACAAGTGCAGGAACAGACTTGGCTGGCAGTTGTATGAAAGCAACAGCGTAACAGGGGAGGATGGACAATGGACAGTGAAAACGATAAAGTCTTGAAGAGAAGAGGCAAGGATATTTTGAGCACAGGTTTGACTGATAGTCTGGAGACTGTGTTGGGACACAGATCACTGCTTGTGACAAGGAAGCAGGATTGCAGGATTAAGCCAGTAGTTACCCATCTGCAGATTATGTAGCACTGGAGACTATTGTTTGTGTATTCCTAATTCAGAATGGTGAAAGATTCACAGGGAAAAAAAAGGCTGTAGACAAGAAGTGAAAATCAAATTACTACTTTGGATCTATGTGGTTTAATCAAAATATCAGACCTACAAATTGTTAGAGTAAGGCATGAAAATTGGAAAAGCTGATGCAATCTTATTGAGAACATACCAAGACCTGTTTCTCTGACCAGTTACACACAATTTCTTTTCTCTTTTGCTCTAATATTCTGTAGTTTCAGCTTAGCCCCCAAATTCTTTCTTCTACCTCTTCTCAAGGGTTATATTACTGAAGCAGACTTCAGTGTCTGCTACTTCCTTGATGCCTTTTCCTTCCATTTCTTTCATCTTTCTGCTGGTCTTCACAAAACAATAGCTCATAAAACATCTTTAATCAGTTCTTTCCTTGTGTTTTTGGTTGGAAGTGACAATAACACTACATTTGGTTGAAGGCAAATCTCTTTTCAGCTATCTGAATCCATAAACGAATATAAAGACTTAATGGCAACCATTCAGTATCTCCCTAATTTGAAATAATTCAGGAACAGAAATGAATAAATTAATGAAGTCTAGAAGACTTTGTCATTTGTTACTTCCCTACAGAAACACTTAGCTAACCACCTGTAAAACATACTCCTTGAGTTTCAGCTGGTATAGTTTTGTATGAGAGGCTGGGAGATTTTTTTCCTTTTTGTTTTAATCTTTTTCTGACACTTATCTGGGTCATTTTAAAACAGAAGTTACAACACTGAAATGCATGAAAATACAGAAGTAGAGCAATTGTAGTTATGAAGTAAATAAATGACACCCACACGGTGTGGAATGCATTTCATTGTCTATCCAGTGAGGCCTATCAGCTTGACCGTAGAGAAGGAAGGACTGAAGATGCTGATAATGCAATATAAAGCATACCATGGACAATGTTATCAGAAAGACTGAATTTGCTGTGCAGCCTATTTGAATCAGGAATTGGCATGGTGTTATTTTCAGTGCCCAGCCTCTCTTATTTTGAATGGCTGAGATTTAAGACTGGTTTTTTGTTAAAGTCAATGAGACAAATTCTGAGGTGAGGAATAGCACCTCATATTACAAGGTACAAAAGCCACTGAGGGTGAAGCTTCCCTTTCAATACTGAGTTAAAGAGAGGCCCTGAGATAGGAAGAAAAGAAACTTTGTTTTAGTGTGTGACATCCCTGATTAATACTGTGTTTGTCCCAACTATATTCAAGGCATGAGTGTAGTTTAGGCTAATGTATGTTATCACTTTTAAATGAGAGTTAAACTGAGGAACTAATAATTTTTTTCCTGTTTATTAAATATGTAATTTCATTCTATGATGAGAATTAAGATTTTTTCAGTAGTAATACCTCATCTTGTATGTATTACTACATTACAGAAAATCTGATTCCTATTAGCAATATGTTAATGCTATTATTAATAATATTAACATTGTTGCAGGATTGTTTGTAATGACAAGTAGACAGAGAACTTCACATTAGGTTTCATGTCAGTGAAACTGGAGGAGTTTCCTCTATTTTTCCTGTAGCTCCATGTTAGGACATGGCTTCACAGTGATTTTAAGAAAAGGTTGTCATGGGCTGAATCATTATCACCACATTCTGCAAGATCTTGGGTTTTTGCTAACTTGACTTCACTGCTGATATTTGGTTTTGCCACAAGAGGTGATCTAGACTGAGGGCTTCCTAAGAGCAAACATACTTGGAGGAAATATTATATAGTATATGTAGTTTATGGCTTCAGTCTCTGTAATGGTTATTCAAATCTCAATACTCACACCCATAAAACCCAAATTTGACTGGAGAGGTTCAGAAAAGGATCTGGAGTAGAATTAAGTACAATAATAAGAATAAATCATCATGTTCATTAACTGCATTTCCAGTATGGCTTTCTGATAGCTTTTCTGTGTGCTTTGTCCATATGACTCACAAATGATTTACTGATTAGGTTTCAGTTTTCTTGTGTTCCGTGTAACACACTCAAATAGTTGTGGTTAGCTCTGCAGGAGCAGGATTGTATCTCTATGATATGAGCACATAGTTACTATATCATCAATAGGCACTTATTTTTTAGAAATTACCTAGGCATCCTATTGGTATTATGATTTCAGTTCTGACTTTCTCAAATGAGATTTACTTAGACACACTTGTTAGTTTCTTCCATCTTTGCCTTAAATAGAGTGAAGTAGACTAAGGAGACACTTTGTTTTAGATAAGTTTTCATATTGCAGTTCTTAAGAAGGTGCCCAAGTGTCCTGGACAATGCATCAAGCAGGATAATTAGTGCCTAAGATGTGTTATTTGTCTTGGTGGGAGGCTAATTCCTCCATCTTGCATCAGTCTTCAGGGAAGTTTTGTCTCAGACTCTTTTAGTATTGAATTCTGTTCTAACATGAGCCTAACTGTAGATCACTATCTCCTTGCTTGAGTTTTTTATTATCTTTTAGATATCTGGTTTTGAGGCTCTGTAACATTTAAAGATAAGGATTGCTAATAGAAAAGCAATGAAGAGAGCAAAGGACAGGGTCAGTGTGTTTGTCAGGCAGCACTGCCATACTTTTGTATATTACAATGCAAAAGTTTCTTTCCTGTGTGCAGTGACATTTCCTACAAGGCAAAGTAATACATAAAGGAATGACATAGGACAGGACTCTTTCCTGTTGTGTATCATAAAAATAATTTAAAGATATCCCTCCTTTCAATCTCAGAGATAAAATAAAATTAAATAGCTGGGACAAAGAAAGACTTCCAGAGATTATTTTACAAGCTCACACACTGATGAATAACTAATGTTATTGTGGCACCTTCATTTCAGAAATGAGACTTCTATAAGACATCTGGAATCAGAATTATCTAACTGTATTGACACATGCTCATAAATGAAAGAATGTGAGATCAAACGTATGAAGAATATAACACTTCCAAGCTCTTCATATATATATACTCAAGACTTTGTGGTTTACTTAACTGAGCTAGTCATGTGGCCTCTGACTGAATTTCCTTATATATCTTGATTAAAAGCTCTATTTGACCTTTTCATATTGGATTCTCCTGATAAAAGTATTCTTTAGCAGGCTGTAGAGGTTCTGTGGTGAGGCTAGAACACTTGATGTGACACCAAATCTTTGTTAGGTTCTAAGAAATAAATGTGTTTGAAGTCCTGTTACACAAATTGTTTTCTTTCTGCTCAAATGTAGGATTAAAATAGTGCCAGACTTCAAACTAATATAATTAATTCAGCAGAAGTTTCTTTCATTAAGTTTTTAGACAAACTCCTAAGCAGAGGTTCCTTATTCTACTCACACCTTGTTGTTATAGTGTATCTACATACATTTACACTATTCTTAGATATAGTTATTTCTATGCTTTTTCTACTCCAAAATACAAGCAGTAATAAGGCAAGATATAAGCTGTATCCAGCTGCTCAAGTCCAAATACTGTAATTTCTGCTCACTTTCTTCCACCGCTGTTCTAAGAAGTAATTTTTTAATCTGCTGTTATTTCATTTTGTCAGGGAGAAATCTGCTATAAAGGAGCTGTGAGGCAAGCTGCTCACTGAAAACTTCAGCTGATATGGTAGTTTGCACATACTCTGATGTAAGCAGATCCTGGAAGACTCTAGTAATTCTTCCAGCACAGACTGAAGAGACTGTTTGGATATTTGTGAGCACAGCTTCACCTCTGATAAACTATAGTTCACTCTGGATGAGGTTTTTAACCCACAGATGTTCTAAACTGAGCTGGTTGGTCTTAAAGTTTGGTAAAACAGCTTCACCTTACTGAACTCCCTAAATTTAAAAGTGTTTGACCTTGAGGTATTGGGATGCTGTGAATGAAAATATTCTGTGGCAGGAGTCAGAGGCACTACAACTGGGAAGAAACAGAGGTCATCACTAGTTTCTGCTTCTAATTTTTCATAAGCCATTAAAAAATAAGTTGAGAAAGGATAAAATCATTTTTATCCAAATTAATGGCCAGCCAAGTCAATTTAGAAGATAATCTATTGGAGTAATTCAGACACTTCCTTTTGTCATTAGAGCTTTGATTATTTTTCCACTCGTTTCATCTATTATTAGCTATGATGAATCATGAAGTGGAAGCTGATGAATAAGGTATGTAGGAGTCATGGACAAAAAGAACTTTGAAAGAATCCATGAAACATTTGAGTACTCAGCACAGTGTATTCTTTCAAAGCCTTTCAAAAACTTGTTGATTCAAAACTTTTTACATGCCCTAGTCTACTCAAACCTTTACCACTTTCACAGTTTTATCAGCTCATTAGAAGGATGCTGTTTAGTTATATACCTCTCTTCTCTCTAAAGCTGTTTCAAGTGATGGGTCCAGAGAGGAGGTGGCAATGCCACTGATTTCTGTGAAGCCAGTGGTTTTACACAGTGTATGTAGACGCAGAAACTCCCTGGATTAGCTTTACAGTTTCCATGCAGCTCCTGGAGTGCATTTCTAACAACCCTTAACAGTGTCTAGCATTTTCTGTATCCTATCAACACTGATGATGAATACTAATGAGTAAACCAGAGCAATCTAAGTAATGTTTATACAGAAAGATATGAAATCCCAGATTAAAAAATTATTTTGGAACTATTACAACAAAGACTTCTTTGTTAGCTTTTTTTTTTTTTTTTTTAAACTGAACTGGAAAAAAAGAGAATGAAAACCAAAACTAGGGGAAATGTATTTTCTTGTCAGGCAGTCAATCTGAAATTTTAGTTGTGTACTGATACATGATCAGATTTGTTACTATTTTAACTCTAGACAAAGTTTTTATATGAAACTGGCTAAAAATCTTTAAAATTACTGCATTAATGACTGCTTTTTGCTATTTAAAATATTTGTCATTTTACAGAGTGTCAGGACTATTGGCAATAGCATTTTCAAATTACAAAGCCAAACTTGTAGAGGCAAAGAAGCATATCACAAGTACACTACTAGGAGTAAGATAAGGTATTGTCTTAAAAATAGATTATTTCTTTACAGTTCACATAAAAGTAGTGTTTTGTTCATTTGATATCCAAATCTAATATTTAGTGTTAAAATGAAAACCAAAGTGTGCAATTAATTGAAAAAGTGCCACTATTTCTAGTGTAATAACAAAACTAAAATTCACAGGACTCTAACTAGTTTTGACCACAAATAGTAAGTAGGTTGCCTTTTCCTATAAAAAGTTATTTTAAAAGAGTGTACAAGACAAGGTTGCCTGATGAGCTTGGGCTGATAAATACATAGATCAGTTTGTCCATTATCAGAGGCAGAAATGCCCTGTTAAAGAGAATCCTGCTGATAGATGTAGTAAGATGCAAAAGTTTAAAATGAGCAACAATAAATCAGAAGTGAATCAGAATAAGTGAGAAACTTGCTGTGAGCAGATAATTTATGTATGCTTATGTAATTGTGTATACAGTAATAATATATAAATATAAAGATTGTATATGAAGAAAGAACTGAATAACAGCTATAATGGTATTTAAAGAATTTTTCTCCTTTTGCTTTTTTCTGATTTGCATTTTAAGGTCACTTTCAGTCTTTTTTGGTACATAAGGGTCACCCATTTGACAGTTCTGGGTTTCTGAATTATACAGAAATATTTTTAGAATGCTTGCCACTGCATAAAACCAAAATGTTAATGGCTTCACTAAGTCAAATTAAATTTTAATGGCCATGGTTTAATTTTTCTTTTAGCCCATTCACATCCTTTAAGTAGCATTAAATGTGATTCAGTTGTCTTCTAATATCACAGCTGACCTGAATAGCCTTTTCAATTAGCCTTTTAGATGAAGCAGATCTGATATATTTTAAATAAATAAAGATCTCTTTTTATTGGTTGAATGCTGATATTCACAGCTCATTTAATCCATTTATTGAGATGCAATGTCAAAAGAACAACAGTTTCTTTGTGCAGTGCTGGTGAATAATATGTAGAGATGAGACCAAAAAAAATCACAGCATCTTTGTTTTGTAAGTGAGTGTAATTTAAGGAAGAAGAACTTAAAAAGATCTGTTTAAGATTCTAAGAAAGATGCATGACTGAGAAATGATGAAAATTATTTGCCAAGAAGTTACATATTGAAAACATTTTAGGAAATGGTAAGAAATAAAGTGAGCTAACAATGCACATTCCCCTCATAAATTTATTCTGACATCTTGTAAATAATCTAAACAGTAGATGGATTTCTCAAGTTTTTTAAATCTGTTCATTCTGTATTAGTGTTTTATGTTTTAATTTCATATTTTCATGGATTATTTTAGTGTTTACTATGTAATATGCCTTTTACTTATGCAAAAAGTTACATAAATTGTTTAGAAATCAACCATAGTTTGTTCAAAAGCATGTTTGATGTTTCCATAATTCTGTTTGTTGTTTGTTCTCATTTTTGGATGACAGTTTCTCAAAACCTTCACTATATAACAGAGGTGGCCTACTGTGTTAAAGCCTTCACTGTGTATGGGAGCAGGCATGGGGAAAGATGCTTCTAGGTTTATTGCTCAGCATGGGATACAACAAAGGCAATCTGGGGTGTCTTTTATGTAGAAGAGCTGGGTTGAGGATAATTTGGACTGTAGATGTATATTTACCAGTGGCTTTGGTCATCAAAGTGCGAAAGAATGGCCTTGTCATTAGCTAGAGAAAATTTCAGCGCTGACTTCAGTTTTGCCAGTTTAGTTGCTTGTATGAGTGTCAGATTATAAACCCGCCCACAAGTAACTTGCTTTCTCCTGATGTGTAAAGTCCTAGCTCTGAAACAAATACTAGTCTATCTTGATGGCTGGCTCATTAGACTCACCTGAGTGGAAAGAAGCGGTGACAGCTGTCATTATGAGTAACAATACTCCCAGCTCCAAACTACAGTGGCTTGTGCTGTGGCACTCTTTAAGATAACATACCATTAGAATTCCAAAACGTTAAAACAGGTTTTGCATTATTGACACAATTTTCGAGACAAGTTTGCCAAAGTGAATGTTTTGAAAAGTGTTAAAAGGGGGGTGTTATAATTCAACTATTTATAGTCCCAATATATCAATGAAATATACTTAATAACCATATTCTTCTGACCATTTTAATTTTTAAAAGCTTAGCGATAAAAATTGTTGTGATTTTTATTATGCTAGGTGAACTGAAAAATATTAAATCAGCTTTTTAGAACAATTAACTTATGCAGTGCTGGTTACTGTTAGCGTTATGAAAAGTAAACATAAAAATTACTAAGTTCTTGTATGACTTATACTGAAAACACATCTTATTTTTGGAAGGGAAAATGCTCGGCCATTCCTTGAACACTATTCTCCTAAATACACATTCTTACAATATACAAATATGTCATTTTTCAGTAAGCATAAAACATATTAATAAGCTCACAAAAGCTCTTTTGCACAGGACACAAGCATAGTGTTGATACGGTTTGAAAAGGATACCATTTTATCCAAAAAAATCCCATCAAGTCCCATGGCCCCAGGCATTATTATAGCATACAATCTGGGGCTGGGGCAGGTGGGCAGATTGCATGATACAGAGCAGGTACTAAAATTGATTTATCAGTATAATTTTATAAACTGGAAAATCTGCTTCCTAGTAAGGTGAACTATTGTTCTTTGAATGTTTTGGTAATTTGGGAGCAGATTAGTATGGTAGGTATTTCATGGAGGAATAAAAGCTGTTCTGATAAAAAGGAAACTGTACAAATAATTGGTACCTAACATTAACATGTACAGAGATGTATTTGCAGACTGAATAACGTAATTTTCAAAATCTGTACACAGAATGACAAGTAATTCTTTACAAGAACATCTCAGGCAAGATCAGTGGTGATAACCTTAGAACTATTCTGTAGCAGAATCATGTTGTATATGCTGTAGTTAATTTGAAGTGCATAAAATAGGGCTCATGCAGTTTGCAGACATTATTTTTCATGCTACTGATATTAGATATAATAGGAATATGATAGAATATGAATATATAATTTTTATTAAGTTTTGATTTTATCACATCCTTCACTGCGTAAGAAAGTCTAAATTCAGTGAAGGTTTGATTAACTCTTTTGGGAATTTTATTTTAGTGGCTTTTCACTAATGTTTGTTTGGGGTTTTTATTGCAAGCCAAAACATATCAGCGGTGTTATAGAATAGCTCTATATCCAGAAACTAAGACAGTGAATGAAGATCATACATTTATATTTAGGGCTAGTTGAAAAATATCTATTAAAGTATTTATAAGCATTGTTTGTTTCCTGTGGAAATTTTCAGTTCTTCATTGAAGAACTGGACAGCAATGTCATTCTATTGTCTAGCAGGAGCTATAATTCAAGTGATTTGTATTTCTTTAGTGAAATGAGTCCTTTAGTCAGAATTTCTCTTTCATGATGACCTTTAGCTCTAGAAGTTCCATACTATATTGTGTCATTTCGCCTAAAGATAGGGGTATGCGCATCATGGAAGAGGTAGTCAGAGGCACAGAAACCTCTGTGAAGTGTTACAATGCCTTTTCAAGATCACTGAAATATTTTGATTCAGATTTTGTCCAAGAAATTGAAATTCCAACTTGAATTAAAGCATTTCTTTCTCATTTATATTTAACTGTCCTCACAAATCTTTCTGCTTTCTCTCATTTTCCTGACCAACTCTGCTAAATCCTCATTATAAATAATAGAATGATTAGAGAGAGCGAATAAACTATCAACTGTAATTATCCCTCAGATTTTGTAGAAAAATCAAGCACCAGCAAATATTTTCCACTCATTACTGATTTTTTTAAGGGTTGGGTTTTTTGGCCTTTTACAAGGATATTCCAGGGAGGCATCATATTTTCAAGTACTGCTCTGAAAAGCCACAATAATCAGGGTGTCTCTTAGAAGTATTGGGCGTGAAGACAGCTAATATCATGCGCTGATTTCTGAAATGCTCAGCCAGTTAATTTAAATGGACTGATTTTAATACTCAGGCCAGGAAGTATGTTGAAGTAGGATATTTAAAACATACTTCTTGAAAAGTATCTTCTGTACATGGATGAGCACTAAGGGTTTTATAGGCTGTCTCACAAATAAATAGCTATAGAGTACATAAAACTGGTAAGGAAAAATCCTCTAAAAGTTATAGAACATTAGGTACAAGGAGGACTATTATGATAGTGGAATACATTCAGGAAAAGATGAAGTAGCAAGATAAAAATAAAGAGAGACAGGAGATTTCAGATAAGATGGTAAGATAAAAGAAAAACATAAAGAAAAAGAGGTCAAATCAAAGACGTACATGGCCTTGATGAGATAGGGATGCATAGACAGTTCTGTTCCTTAGATGTTACCTATAAAATAGTTTCATTGGGGTTCACCTGCTAAAAAGAGGATGCCTTACAAAATCCAAGCAACTCGAGTGGGAATGGAATGAAGAGAGACAGTAACACTGTCTTTGTAATAGTGAGAGGCCTGCAGAAAAAAGTGGTACTCTTGTCTAAAGACAAGACAAATCAAAACTCTGTATAAAGGGAATTAAAACAAAACTCTGCCAGCAGTCCTCAACTATGTTCCCAGCAGTAAAGTCAGCTGTAAGGTATCATTAATGGGCCAAGGATATAGCCTGATTATGATTAAGAGATTTAATTAATATGTTAAAAATAGTGCTAATGATGCTTAGCCAGCTTTCCATCAGACATACATAGGTGCACCAGAAAACAAGTGTCTATTTCTTATTTTGTTTTAGATTATTGTACTTAATCATCTCTTATGAACTCTGATGCCTATCCCTAAGCAATTCAGGACAGAAGTAGAAATAATTCATCACATTTTGTCTTATTTGCACTCCTACTTGGATGTGTGTTGCTTCTTCTGAAAGCTTTCTGATGCCTCAAATGTTTTCAAGTATATTTCTTGATATTTGTATAGCCAGATAATTTTGTTTCTTTGTATGTTTAATTTATAAGTATTTCTATGCCAGAGATGAAGTTGTTCTGAAGATTTTGGTATTAGTGAGCAGTTACTAAGATAATTCAGTGTTCGCAAAAGAGGTTTTGCAGGCTCAGATGCCAGACAGTTCAGGGTTTGCAAGATCAAATGCCTGTTGTTTGGAATCAAGAGACTAAAACCCAATTCAGATTATAATACGTAATATACTGCATCACTTTTGGCATGATTTTATTCCTAGAAAGCTGGCTTGAAAGCGGAATATTTATAGCAGTGTTTACTCACTGCTGATTTACACTTTAGCAGAAGTCAAAGTTTATTACAGGCTAGTTAGTTGCTGTTAAGATAGTTGACAGCACAAGCAAAGAATGATGTTTTCCTGGCAGATAATAATGAGAAAAGCTGCAAGCATCGGTGACCTTGTATTATGCTTAGAGCAACCAGAAGGTATGTTTTGCAGATCTCTGTGAGCAACAGTAGCCATAATGTTTTAATTAAGTGTGACATGATCATGCTAGTAGTGTAGGACATGAAATTGAGGAGGTAACTGCTGGCTAAATTTTGGGTTTGGACATATTCTACATGTCAGATAACAAGGAAAAGATTAAAAAGGTTAAAAATAAGTCATGTAGGAGATGCCTGAATTACAAGATATAGCCAGAAATAGTCCTTTTAGTTGCTTTCAGTTTGGGAATGGTGGAATTTATTATGGATTGCTGCTATGTTGTGGGAGAGATGGATGGAAATCAGGCAATATTTTTGAAGAATGGAAAATCATCATTAAATAGAGAGCAGCAAAACCCCATAAAATAGACTCAGTTATAATCATCGGCTATGATAGCTGTTCTGTGATGCTACTAAGGGCTGTCTTGGAGAACCAAAAAACCCCAATCATTAAAACCTTATGGATCTCTGTTTCTCATATAGAAGTTTATAAACTCATATTAGTTCATAAACTAATAACCTTATACTCTGGATGTTATGTTAATCATCAAAGACTGCGGAAGATTTGCCTTTTACCTTGACGTGTCTTACACCTAGACACCGTTCTAGTGGGTAAAACCAAGAAATGTTCCTGGCTATTTGATCCTGTTGCAGAGGTTACTGTGTCCAGTTGCACCTAGTTTGTCTGCATTAGTAATAATATCCTCACTGGACATTGTTGCTTAAGACATGTCTCAACGTTGGCATTATAGTATGCATTTGTATCACTGACATAAATAGTACTACATCCAAACTTAGTAAATGTAGATCATACCTCCACCATTCAAATACCATGAATAAAATGTGAACAACTTATTGGTACATTCTAGCTAAAAGATTGGTGGAGCTTGACATTGAGTTCAGCTGAATCAGAACAAAATAGAAAGATACTTTCATCTGATTGATTGAGAATTTGAACTGGTGACCCAAGGAATGCATATTCACATTTCACCTAAAAAAAAAATAATATGTAGATACAATGAAGTTGCCCTTAAAATGTCCCATTACCTGATGTCACACAACAGTACAAGTTGAAAAAAATATTATATTCAGAAAGAAGTCAGAACAGGAGTTTAGAGAACTATGACATGACTGGTTCTTTGAGAGACTCTCTGAAAATATATGGCTAGAGCTTTACAATATCTGGATCCGGAAAAATAGCACAGAGAGAACACTCAAAAGTTACATTCTCAGAGTATCTCCCTGACACGGTCTGGGAATAAGGAAGTTAGTTAGTAATAATCAGAGTTTTCAATTTGGGATTAAATCAACTAAGCCAACTTCATGAGCTTCTTGGTCTGATGAAGGATCATGTCTTGAAGCAGAGCAAGGAAATTTTGTAAAGGAGGGTAACAAGATTTCACTATGGAGAGATTTACTTAAGGTAGCAGGGTAGATTTTATGACAGGCTTGTCTACACTTTAAAAGGCTTTTCTGGTATCCTTATACTTGTAAAGTATATTGGCAGCCCTTCTCTGTGGAGATGCAGTGTTCCTTTGCCAGTGTGGTTTAAATTACTTTCTCAAATGTAATAACCTATATTGGCCCAAAGGGTGTAACTGTTTCAGCTCCAGGGAACTGCTGGCTAATAGTGTGATTTCACATAACAGAGCTATCTTGGCAAAAAACTGATGTAGACCTAGTAGACAAGTTTTGAATTTCGATTTCTGTTTGAAACCTGATTGCAAAACAGGCATAGTTGTTGTATCCCACAATTCTGGTGTAAAATACATTAATTTTAATAGTAAATATTACTTTCGCTGTAAAAGTCTAGTTTTCTAAATGTATCCTGTAGGTTAAGAGTAAAATCCTCTTCCCTTAGACAAAATTAGTAGATTACACAATCCAAATCAGGCCTCAAAAGAGAGCAATTTCATTTTCTCTAGATTACGCTTCTGTTAAATTCCTAACTACCTTACTTGCAGAAGGGGGTATGCAAAGTGTAGTTATGGAAAACTCATGTTAGCCCAATACTGGAAAGATTTAACAGTTCACTCTTAAAAGTTCAAGTGAGTGAGCAAGGCCATTAAAACTAAACAGACTGTGCACATGCTTGAAGTTTAAACTGTATGTAATTTTTTCAGAAGTACTTTAGTGTCTTAGTAGAAAGGCTAGACTCAAACTCACCATTCTGCAGCTGTATGCTAGCAAACATGCAACTGTTTAGTTTGAAATTAGCAGATATTATATTCCATTAGATGGAATAGATTAATAAAATATCTTAATCACAGCTAAAGTAGAATTACACATATTGCCATGAAATGCCAGAGAGTTCAACTTCATAAATCAGCTTCTCATGTCTTTATGACTAACTCAAATGCATGAACAATTACCTATACTCCTCAGTCATCACACCACCGGCTCAAACAGAAGTCTTAATCTAATTTTATGTTAGAATTTGGGGGGATGTCTATTTCTTGGTCTTTTTTTCTTTTTTTTCCTTTTTTTTTGCAGTGGATGCAAGCAATCTATTTCTCTGTTCAAGGAATTTTAACAGAAAAACTATCATGTTTATATAACTTCCAGTACATCTGAGCAGGAAGCAAAAAGAAACCTTTATTTTTATGGTAGGTTGATTCTACAGATTGTTCCATCACTGCCAAGTAAATGAAACCCAGGCTGAACATCTAATATCATTCAGACATTCTGAAAATGCATGTTTCCTTCCTTGCATGAACATTAATATTGTCTTTTAAATTGTTTAAAGTGAATGTTTTGAATTTTGGAAACGCTAAAATAGACATGCATGAAAAAGAACATTTTGATGATAGTTTCTGTAACAAAGGGATATGTCAAAGGAATAATCCATTTGAAACTCTCAAGAGAATTAGCTAGAGAGAATTAAAATGGACTGGGATTTGAACACACATTTTCAATCTAACACCAGAAAGATTCAATATAGCAAAAATTGTGACTATAAAGCTATTTGTTAATTTTGTTACAGTGTCAGTATAGAAAAATACCTTTTCTTTTCTTATTTCAAAATAAAATATATCTTAAATATTAACTTATATATATTAATGAGATTCTGAGTAAGTAGAATAGAAATAGAATTCTGAACCAAACAATTCTCTCTTGGACAATAAAAATCTAAACTAGGAAACGGAAACTGCCTTAGTTGCAAAATAATTTTTTTTAAAATTTTTTTTAAAATGTGACAAATAGCTTCATAAAAGCATTTTTTAAAATATGCAGCTTTTCTAATTAATAATGCAGACTGTTGTCTACATATTTCGGTAAATAATTTGAATGCAGCTGACCTTTCTGTTTTCTCTGCTGCATTATTAATGATGTTGAAGAGATCACTAGGTTATTGTTCTAGCAATATATAACTCACTTAGCCAAGGTTTTGGTTTGCAACTAATGCTGTTTGAAATGTGGTGCCCGAGTAGATTATGCACCAGCTGAGATGAAAACAAAAATGAGAAAGCTTTCTGATTTACAAATCCAGACTTCAGCCGTTCAGTTCCACCTTTAGGCATTTGGAGTACGTGTATAATATACAGCCAGCTCTTGATTACTCCATCTGAATACCTCATGATGTCAAACCTAATTCTCTGGCAGAACCCCAGCAGAAGGTGGACACAGCACCTGAATTTGTCTTGAATCAGAGCGATATCCATATATAATGATTAATCCAGATCTGAAAGGGTCCAGCTCTCTCCCAATTTGTGGGAGCCTGTCCTGAAAAGCACTGATCACCAACTACCTCCAAAGAAATCAGACAGAAGTCCTAAAATCCTTAACCTTCTCCTTTCATCGTCTTATATTGATTTATTGTTGGATAGAGGGAGAGGTCATTTTCTTCTCATTTTTTTTCTTTGTTGTTTTCCAAAGTTCATCATACTCTCTGAGAGTTCACTGAAGCGTCTGGCATTTTTGAGTGCACTGATCTCTTTGTTGTATTCTTCGTAAGTAGAGATAGTTGAGTTTCCTTGTCTCTCAGATTGCATAATTCTAAAGTCTTTGTCAAGCCTTTGAATTAGGCTGAAAGAGACTAGGTATTTCAGGATGTCTGAGCAGGTCTAGTCTGAGATGCCTGCTCTTATAAACAATAAAAAGGTACCTTCTCTCCAGTCAAGCCTGATTCTTCAGTACTTACTGCATATTGGAATATGTTCTTTTTTTCCTGCAAATTTCAGAATAATTAAAATCTTACAATTTCTAGTAACCAAAGATGATGTACCACTGTCATACAGACTGTTTCTTAAGAGTGAGAAGCCTTGCTCCATGTTATCATAGAATATGCTGACAGCAGCATTTACACATGTGAAATTAGATAGTTGTTTTAAGACTAAAGTATCATCTGCATACTCTTATATTTCAGCTGAGTATATGAGATCCCAAATCCACATCAGTACTCATTGGAAAGTATAACTTTTTCAAACAGCGTTGAAGAGGTTTTGCTTCTCCGTTGATTGGCACTCAGCAAAACTTATGTATGCAAGAAATTTCTATGATGTCATTTGAAATGCTTGATTGGAATGGAGTGTAATTTAAAGGATTTGCCAAGGCAGCAAAAGCAAAACTTCAGCAATGTATTTCATGACTTAAATAAAACTGTGACAGATTGGTATGGTACATTTCATAAGCTTTAAAAGCTTGAAATTATATGGACAGCTTCCAGGTACAGTGGCATTATTTACATGAAATTGAGACAGCACTCTCAGTGATTCAAAGCTCAAGCATAGTTTTGTTTTGGTTGGTGGGATAGTGAATTTACTTCAAATATAGAATTCAGAGAGCCTAGAGCTGTTAGTAGCAAAACGTATTCTTGCATGCAAGCCAAAAAGGGATAAATATTCAACATCAAAGTATAATTTGTGGCAGCCACATTCAGGCATTTATGTCATGGAAAGCTGAAAGACAATAATGCCGTCTAGGCAGTACAACTACTATAATACATATAGGCATACTTTCTAATAAAGAAGTAGGTGACTAAATTCTTACATAGCCATTATTCTGTTTTGCTGTCTCAGTAGAAACCAGGCTGGTAGAGGACTACTTTTATAAACAGTGTTAATAGTGTATAATTAATTTAGTTGAAACTTAATTTTGTAACTTTTCCACGGAATTTATTTTTTTATTTTTTAACAACTCTGAAGTTAAGGTTGAAGTGAGTTAATTTCAGCATGTGAGTAACAGGTGGTCCTCCTCAACATAATACATACAAAAATAGGTCAATCAGATTGTAATATTTTTGCTTGTGGAATAATGTTTTCTGGTGTTTTTTTTGGTTGTGTCTTCAAATGTTGACATCCATTAAATTTTTTGTAATGTTCCACAACATAATGTTTTTCTTAGATATCCATGTATAAAAGAATCCTCAT
This sequence comes from Athene noctua, assembly GCF_965140245.1. Taxonomy (NCBI): domain Eukaryota; kingdom Metazoa; phylum Chordata; class Aves; order Strigiformes; family Strigidae; genus Athene; species Athene noctua. Next base: position 50,234,709 of record NC_134041.1, read on the forward strand.
GAAATTGTTTTAAAACTGAGTATCCTTTGAAATCACCATTTGGCTAAAAATACACAGAAGCCAATATATAAACACACCATTCACCATTCATTCCTTTACAAGACAGGGAAATAAATCTTTTCAAGGCTTCACATTATAATATTTGTAACCCATTAAATAATTTTTAATGCAGATAATCTAGCAGAACTTTATGAGATCAGTGGATAACTTTCAATTTAGCAATACTGCTGATCATTTAAGATCTGAAGTTGAATAACCATTTTCTGGTTTATATTTTCTTATTGCATTAAAGTAAGATGAAATATCTGTTACAGCAAAGCTTGAAAAAAACCCATCAGCATGACATGAAGAATACTCAGGTGTCTTGTACTCTGGAAAGAGTGTCTAGTTTTCAGAGTCACAGGATCATCTAGTCCAACCGTTAACCTAGCACTGACAGTTCCCAACTACACCATATCCCTAAGTGTTATGTCAACCCAACTCTTAAAACACCTCCTGGGATGGGGACTTCACCACCTCCCTGGGCAGCCCATTCCAACGCCCAACAACCCGTTCTGTAAAGAAATGCTTCCTAATATCCAGTCTAAACCTTCCCTGGTGCAATGTGAGGCCATTCCCTCTTGTCCTATCGCTTATTACTTGGTTAGAGAGACTCATCCCCAGCTCTCTGCAACCTCCTTTCAGGTAGTTGTAGAGGGCGATGAGGTCTCCCCTCAGCCTCCCGGACGAAACAACTCCAGTTCCCTTAGTTCCTCCTCATACGACCTGTGCTCCAGGCCCTTCACCAGCTTCGTTGCCCTTCTTTGGACATGCTCGAGTCCTTTTTGTAGATAGGGGCCCAAAACTGAACACAGGAATCGAGGGGCGGCCTCACCAGTGCCGAGTACAGGGGTCAGATCCCTTCCCTGTCCCTGCTGGCCACGCTATTGCTGACACAAGCCAGGATGCCATTGGCCTTCTTGGCCCCCTGGGCACACTGCTGGCTCCTGTTCAGCCAGCTGTCAATCAACACACCCAGGTCTCTCTCTGACTGGCAGCTCTCCAGCCACTCCTCCCCAAGCCTGTAGCACTGCTGGGGGTTGTTGTGGCCCAAGGGCAGCCCCTGGCATTTGGCCTTACTGAAACTCCTCCAGTTGGCCTCAGCCCATGGCTCCAGCATGTCCAGGTCTCTCTGCAGAGCCTCCCTACCATCGAGCGGATCAACACTCCCACCCAACTGGGTGTCATCTGCAAACTGACTGAGGGTGCACTCGATCCCCTCGTCTAGATCATCAATAAAGGTGTTAAACAAGAGTGGCCCCAAAACCGAGCCCTGGGGGATACCACTTGTGACTGACCGCCAACCAGATTTAACTCCGTTCACCACAACTCTTTGGGCCCAGCCATCCATCTTTTACTCAGCAAAGCATATGCCCATTCAAGCCATGAGCAGCCAGTTTCACCAGGAGAATGCTGTAGGAAACGGTGTCAAGGTGTCAAGGTGTTACTAAAGTCAAGGTAGACAACACCAAAGCCTTTTCCTCATTCAATAAGCAGGTCACCCTGTTGTAGAAGGAGATCAGGTTTGTCAAGCAGGACCTGCCTTTCATAAACCCATGCTGACTGGGCCTGAGCATCTGGTTGTCCCACACATGTTGTGTGATGGTATTCAGGATGAGCTGCTCCATCAACTTCCTGGGCACCGAAGTCGAGCTGACAGGCCTGTAATTTCCTGGCTCATCTTTCTGACCCTTCTTATATATGGGCACCACATTGGCCAATTTCCAGTCTGTTGGGACCTCCCCACTCAGCCAGGACTGCTGGTAAATGATGGAAAGCAGCTTGGCAAGCACCCCAGCCAGGTCCTTCAGCACCCTTGGGTGTGTCCCATCTGGTCCCATAGACTTGTGTGTGTCTATCTGATGCAGCAGGTCATGATCTCCTCCTGGATTGTGGGGGTGTCGTTCTCCCAGTCTCTGTCTTCTGCCTGAGAAGGCTGGATTCTGTCAGTACAACTAGTCTTGCTATTAAAGACTGAGGTAAAGAAGGCATTAAGCACTTCAGCTTTCTCCTCATCACTTGTTACCATGTTTCCTCCTGCGTCTAGCAGGGAATGGAGGCTCTCCCTGGTCTATTTTTTTTTCTGATGAAGTACTTATAGAAACATTTATTGTTAACTTTGACTGCTAAAGCCAGATTAATTTCTAGCTGGGTTTCAGACCTCCTGATTTCTGCCCTGCATAGCCTCACAGCATCTTTGTAATCACTGTGAGTGGCTAGCCCCTTCTTCCAAAGGCTGTAAACTCTCCTTCTTTCCCTGAGTTGCAGCCAAATCTCCCTGTTTAGCCAGGGTGGTCTTCTTTGCCTTCGGCTTCTCTTACAGCATCTGGGGACTGCCTGCTCCTGTGCCATTAAGAACTCCCTGCTTAAAGAGTGTCCAGCCTTCCTGGACCCCTATACACTTCAGGACCGTCTCCCAAGGGATTCTGTCAAGCAGGTGCTTAAACAAGTTGAAGTGAGCCCTTTGAAAGTCCAGGATGTCAGTTCTGCTGCCCCCTCTCCTTGTCTCTCTAAGAATAGAGAACTAACAAACATTTAAGAACAAAAAAGAATAGAGAATTAACAAAATTATTTGATGATCGCTGTGCCCTAGTCAGTCTCCAACTGCCACATCACCCGCCAGTTCTTCCCTGTTCACAAAGAGGAGATCCAGCAGGGCACCTTCTCTGGCCGGTTCTCTCACCAGCTGCGTCAGGAAGTTGTGTCCCACACATTCCAGGAATCTCCGGGACTGGTCCCGCTCTGCTGTGTTGTATTTCCAGCAGATGTCTGGGAAGTTAAAGTCTCCCACAAGAACAAGGGCAAAAGATCATGAGATTTCTCTGAGTGCCTATAGAATATTTCATCCACCTCTCTGCCCTGGTTGGGTGACCTATAATAGACTCCTACTACAACATCTGCCCTGTTGGCCTTCCCCCTGATTCTAATGCAAAGACACTATACTTGTGTTTGAAGCAATCATAGCATTCCCTAACATACAGCGCCACCCCACCACCTCTCCTTCCTTGTCTATCCCTTCTAAAGAGCTTGTAGCCATCAGTTGACACACTCCAGTCATGGGAGACATCCCACTATGTTTCTGTGATAGCCATTATATAATTTTCCCATTCCTTCATGGCTTCGAGCTTCTACTGTTTGTTACCCATGCTGTGTGCATTGGTATAAATGCACTTTGGATGGACTGATGTCCCTGACACCTTTTTGCATTTAGAGGTCCTAATTCCAGCGTGACCTTTCACAGGTGTTACCATGGTTACTGATCCATCAATATCCCTTGCATTTTTGTTGTGCTGGATGTCTCCATCCCTTGCCTCCACTGAGATGGCAAGGTGAGTGTCATCACCGGCACACCAGCCCACAAACTCTCCTAATCTTCCCTGGGGCTTAAATCTGAGAGTTCCAGTTTTATCCCCTTCCCCCTTCAAATCTAGTTTAAAGCTCTTCTTTTGGGTCATGAAAGACACACACAGTCAAACATAGCATGACATATTCTTGGTCTTTGGAAGCACATTTAATGGAAGGCTAGGTGAATAGCACACATACTTTTTTGAGGCAATGTAGTCACTGAGGGTGAAATTAGGTTTTAAGTAAGATTTAAGTGGTATTGCACAGGTTTCGCACTGTTTCTCCTTACTTTGGCGATTTTCACATTCAGAGAATAACTCAGAAATATCCAGAGGTGTGATCCCTTCTGCTGCAGCAGGTGACACTTCTTTATCCTGACTTGATACAAGAAAGATCTTTTAAATAATGCATTCTCTGCACTGTTAGGTGTTTCCCTAGAAGTCTCCTTGAACAAGCAGCCACTGATGCGCCATAGCAGTGCTATCCTGCTGAATAAATTGTTTTGTGTATCCAATATTAAAGCTATATTCCCTTATGCCGCATAAGTAATGTTTCTGCTCCTAAAGGGAAAGGGATTTTTCCATTGCTACTTCATCACAGAGTTGGATTAACTTCAAAAATAAAGTAAATAGCTTCCACAGCTATGGAAAATGAGTTCTGCCCACAGTGAATTAGAATTTGTCTTACACTGGGCAAGAAAAGTAGCGTTTTAATGAAGTGTCCACCCTCAAGCACCTCTTCCAGAGAAGACACTTGTGAAACTTTGCCAAATACTTATGTAATTCAGCTGGGTTTATGTTGAATTACTTGGCTGGTTGAAGAAGCTGCTATATGCTATCTTTGGCAATTTAAACCTTAGTAGAAGTCTGATTTATAGATGCCTGGGAGAACACTGGCTCAGTTTTCACTATGTTTTCATTTCAGAGACAATCCAATCTAAAATTATTTTATTCTTATATCAGTGGGAAAAGTAATTCTGCAGACAAAGCTGCAATTGCAATTTTTTTTTTTACCCACAAATTGCCTCAAATTGAGTCAGAGTATACCTCATAACTGTATGGTATCTTTTCAGTTAAATATATAATGAATTCTGTTTTAATTTTAATTGACTTTGCTGGTGGCAGAATTTACTTCAGTTAATTTAATTTGATTATTGCTCTTTCAGACATTAATCAGCATCCTAGTAAACCATCTTATGGATATTAATTATGCCCAAAAATAGCCCTCTGATGTACAGTCAGGGAAGAATTAATCCTCAAGGGGCAGGAATTCCAGAATTTCCTTTGATATGGAACAAGAAATTTCAGTCAGATTTCCAGGAATATTCAAGTCAATTTTTCTCTGCTTATGCAAGCCAAGTCCAGCAGTGTGTGCAACACTGGGCACTAAAATCAGAGTCCAGCTACACAATGTTTGTGCAAGTATCTTCCCACACTGGAACTTCTCATCTGAACAGGTATTTTATAGTACATTACCCCCTATATGGCATTAGAAAGAAAAGAGAATGAATTCTGACACTGGCTGGGACCCACTAGTGTTAAACTGCCTTCAAAGACAGTTAGGATCTAATTCAAATAACAAACCAGGAGAGCAGAAATAATCCTAAGAAGCCAGATATTCCTATACGCATATCTATCTTCCACAGAGCCCAGATCTGATCTTGCTGTATTGTTTTCCTCATTACTTCAGGCATGTTACTTTATTTTTGAAAGCAGGGACTGACTGTGTAATGTGGACCATGTTAGGATTCATTCACTCAGGGTGAAGTAACAAATGATACCTGCCATAGATACTTGCAGTGTAGGGTGTGGAGGATCCTTCTTTGTTATTAATTTTTTAATAACCATGGGCAAAATTATGATTTAGGATTTGTAATTAGCCGTTGCATAAAATAACCTGATAACCTGTACAGCTCTCTCTTCCTATTTACCACCACAGTCCAGCAATGAAAGGCTTCCCTGAGTTTCAATTCTGGAATCAGAGCAATCTATGATTCCAAAAACTAAAACCTCTGAGAAGCTTTGTATGTATTCATGTGATAAATGGTATAGATGAGCCTTTTAACTATCTAATTTGATGAACTATAAAATGGTATCTTCCCTCTGGCATTCTCATCGATCTTATGTCTTTGTCATGTTTAAGGTGGATGTATAAAGATCATGCACCTAGAGAGCAAGCGAAGCTGGTGGTGGAGTTCGGCATGTTTGAGTGCTCCCAGTTTATTCTGACTGAATGTTCCCTCTTCCACTTGCTCTCTGCTGACAAAGTAATCATTGCACAGTGTGAGTCAGGCTTGCGAACAGTTACTTTTTGCTTTCTGCTGTCTCTGCTTTCTCTCTGTCAATGTTTTTGGATTGTTAACTTTGGTTGAGCTGCTTTTGCAGTTCATTGAGTGTTTGTTTTTTGCTACCTACTCTATATGTATGTGAACCGCTATTGCATTGACACTGTTGAATCTAAATGTTGTTTTGAAAATGTGGAGCTGACTTGAATATTAAGGAACACTGCTGAGCTAAAGCTGACAGATTTGAAGAACAGCTTATGTGTGGTGTACAGGGCTTAGCTGGTCATTTATGATAGCAATGGACTGGTATGCTGATACTTAGGCTGTTAATAGTCTTTACAGTATTCATCAGAATATGTAATTGAGAGTTTGTAAAGAAATAACTTCAAATAAACATTACAGCATTTTATTTCAACTTAGAAGACCCTTTCTGTTAAACACAAGATAATTTTCTAACTTTTTGTTTTAGCTGTTACCAAATTCTTGTTGCAAATTAAATGAGAATGTTGCAAACATTATAATTTCTTCCATTCAACAATATCCTTCAGCATGAAATCACTGTTGCAAAAACTGTTGCACAGATATGGTTCTGTTCATTTCCTTGGAAAGTGCCTTGTTCTTTCCTGTCAGTGTACTAATTATATACCTAACAAAAGTCAATGTCCTTTCAAGTCAGTAAAGCCACTTTCAGGCCCAGATATCTGACCTGAAAAAAGGTCAGAAGAAAGTGTGCTGAAATAATTAATTTCTGATTAAATTCTGAGTTCAGAAAATTCACTCAGGCAAATTATTTGGAGAATTTTACTTATTGGTCTACTTTGACTTTATATTTTATTAAACTGCTAGTAACTTATACCTGAATATGGAACATTATGGAACAAGGTTTTAAAAATCTGTAGTATTACAGCCAAGAATTATTCTTGTCTCAATGAAATCTGGGACTACTTTGCAATCAATGGAATTTTTCTCCTCCAGCTGTTAAGCAGTCCAGGATTTTACCTTCTATGTAATAGTTGTAGCACTGTCACACTCCAGTACTTCCAGCTTAAAGATTTTTTTTCTCATTATAATGGGGTTTATACAAGAAGAAGGTGTAGTTCTTCATAGTTTGAGTGACAGTAGCTCAGAATTATTTTAATATCTGCCTGTAAGAAATCCCTTGTTCAGGGTCTCAGCAAGGACTGCTTAATAAGCAAATCCACAAACATATGCTACCTGGGATGTGGAATAAGAATTTCTGTTCCTCTTCTGAGAAGGCACACGCTGGTGGGATACAGGTAGTAGAGGTACCTTAATCAATACTGCGGTTGTTAAAGACAATTACCATGCCGCTTCTATTTTGTCAAATTCAACTGATTTCATATAATAGTTCTATACTTCCAGTACAGTGGGAGTTAAATCAGACCCAGCATAGAGGATACCTCCCTAGAGTAAAAATACGGCATTGATATCAGAATAGTCAGAAAGAAGTCTTTGAACTATGTGTCTGTACGTTTGATTATAGGTGTAATTGTATATTTGCCTATGCATGCACACTGAGGCTACTAGAGTTTTCTCTCAGGAACATGCATTTTATGGCACTTATAAATTATTTGTTTCCTATATCTAAAAGGAGTGATTCTCTACTTATCCAAGCTTTCTCTGCTGCTTAAACAAAAGTCCATTGTGCTATATCACAATTTGTGCATTCCTTTAGCTATGTGTATCTTCAGCAACATTTAATCCCCTTTCTATTGCCACACAATCATCACTTCAGCAATTGCACTTGGTCTTCCTAGATGTTTATGCATATTGCTCATCTATATTCAAGGAAATATTCAAATAGCCTCATATATTTTCAAATCACTTGGGGATGTCTGTCTAGAAGCTGTCCTCCCTGAATTTCCCAAAAGAAGAATGCAGAGAAGATGATGCTTAATTTAACGTGTAATGGATTCCCATATTTCTTTCCACAAATAAAGGACTTGTCATTTTTTTATATCAGCTTTCAGCATTTTAACTAGTATCCAGCTTGCTATACAAATGAATTTCAGCTGGATTGCTTTTATTCTGAGCTCTTTGATAGGAAGGGAGAGTTCTAGCCTCTGATATTTTGTGTACAGTCTACACATGCTATGTAAGGCCTGCTTCATGTAGTTCAGTTCTCAGATTACTTTTACTGATTTTTTATCTTTCTGTATCAAAATGACACTACACATTATAACAGTCAGGAAAGTGAGTTTACAAATCTTAGCAGTTTTATGGTGAATATCAGTTGCATAGCAATTCCTGATGGCCCGGTTTTTTGCATTGTCTTTCCTGATAGCAGTCATTCTCAGGAAGTTATTTCACAGTTGTGGGTTTTTTCTTATTCAATGTAAAGGCTGCAAGTTATATGGGTAAAACATCCATTAACATTTTTAAAAACCATTTCGATTTGCCAAATCTGAATAGTAATATCATAGATGTACTGTTTTAGAGTACAATCCAGTTTCATCAAACAGGCTAACTCAGAACATTGGCCAATATCCAATATTTAAGTATTCATATCAATATTTTCCCCCATTTTTAACAGGAATAAAAAGTTCAGTCAATAGAAAGAAGCCTGAAATATCTATGCCAAATCTGTTTCTGTTCTCCATTATTTGTCCCCACTTAATTTTGCTATATTTTGTGGCAGTCAAATGAGTGTATGATTTGAGGATTTATTATGTAATTAATTATATGCAATTAATTTGCTTAATTCTGGGAGCTCCACAAAAATTTGTGCTTCTTTATTATTTAATATACTTGATCAGAGGTTGGAAATGAGCACCTGTTAGTTGTGAGTCCTCCAGGTTTTTAAATATATGTGCTTGACTTCATGCAAGTGATTAATGTCTCTGATATCAGTGGCAGTGTTCTCATGTGTAAAGTTCAATATGCGTGCATAAACACTGAAAGGATTTAGAACACATGCAACCTCATTCAACACTTATAATGCTATCATTATGCCAACGAGAATTTTGTCTGAATAAGGAATAGACAGGATTTGCTTAATAAATGAAGACTTGGCAATGTGGTTACTGTTACAAAATGAGAAAAACAAATCATTTGGAAATTTTCTATCTGTTTTTTGAGAAACAGAAATACAAGTTGTCAGCTTGTCTCTAGACCAAGGCTCTTGAGAGTGCAGAGTCAGTGGGCTAGAGTCATCTCTGGTGATCTTTCTGAGCAGCTATTGAAAACCTTTTTCTTCTGAATACTAAGTGCCACCTTCACTTAGAAAGAGTATTCAAGTGCCCTTCCTAAGATGATTTTGAGAGTCAGTTGAATTAAAGAATATGGCAGCTGTGAAGAAAGTCTATTTTAGACTCTCCTGGAAAGCCTGATACTAAATTGGATTCCTGATCCAAAATTTCTAGCCAACAAAGCAAAGTTCACTTTACATTTCTAATCAGAAGTCAGGCAAATAATTTCTTATTTAGCTGACAAGGATAGTCAAAGGTAAATTGTTCAACCTAAGAACTGTTTTCACACAGAAGTGAAGTCAGAGTTTTGCTCAAGAAGGATTTGTGAAAACTATTATAATTCTACTTTGAATGAAATGTGAACCTCTGAAAACATGAAAATGCACTCTGTAAAGCAAAATATCACAGTGACCCATTACCAAATAACCTAAATAAATCAAAGACCAATCTAGTACAGTGTTCAAGGTTTTAAAGGCAGAAGTAATTTTTATGATCATCTAGTACTGCAGGTAGGCCATTCAGTTAACCACTTTAATGATTTGAAGGACTTCACAGAAGACTTTTATCCAAGGTTTTATCCTATTCATTCTGGTTTATTCCACAGCAGGGTAACAGTTGGATTGTCAAATGTGAGAAAACTTTTACATCTATCAGAATATGATTCTTGGAACTTGAAAACTAACAGGTACATTTTAAAGAGCTGTCGGTGAGAAAGAATAGGTGAGGTGCACCCAAGAAGAAAAAAATCTTATACAAATCTATAAAACCAAGCTAGGAAAGAATTCCGGGGAAACAAAAAAAAAAAAACCTAGATCTGTGTATTCTTCATTATCATTCCCATGGTCTTTGAATGCTAAGCAGACAAGAGTGAGAACATCACTGCAACAAAGCAGAAAATATTTTTTAAAAGAAATTATCCATATTGTGAAAAAAACAGAGGAATCATATTGCAGGGCAAAATGATAAAGATCTAAAAGAAAACTGGAGATAAAGGAAGCCAGTGAAGAAAAAAAATAAAGTACAGCAAGCTCAGCTGGAAAATACGGGACTGTATGTATGTATTGTGAGTAATGGCAGACTTTGATACATCTGACCTTAGCTGAAGAAAGGGGCTGCTCTTGGAGAAAGGCCTTCACAATTGAAGGGAGCTGATAGAGAAGATGGGGAGAACAAATCTAGGATTTAGACTGCAACGTTTCAAAAGAGAAACACCCTTTCTTGGTTAGCAGGCAAAGCCCAGCTTATTTTGGCAACACTGAGAGATGAGTAATATGTCAGTAGTAAAGGTAATAATAAATCATTTTTATGATAGATTCATCCAAAGCTATTGTGCTGTCTGTGATTTTACTTTGATGCTTGTATGTCCTAGAAGTATGCCTGAGATGCAGTTACTCATAAACATAGGCTGGTGATGTTCACTTTGTATTTCACACACTTCAAGGGCTTGCAAGGTTAAGAAAAGCTTACAGTTTTACCTAATGCAAGTACCTGAAATACAGTATCATATTCTGTATCCACTTGAAGTCTGTATAAGCACAAGGATTGCTGAATGGTTTTCAGCGGTTTGACTCATAACTTATTGCTGCAAAAAAGTGGTTTAAGCTTCTCCATTAGTGAAGTTTTGTGAGTGGTAGAGAAATGTCAGTCCATTTTTCCTTAACTAGAGTTAGTTTACCAGAATTGTTATAGATATGGCTTAGCCTGTGATTTCAAAATTCTCTGCACACATTCTACTCTAAAATGTCTAATCGTGGAGATGTTACCCTTGTAGAGTAAGACAACCTGATTAGCCTTTGCCATATATTCAAGTTTTAGCCATAATGATGATAGTTATGTTTGATGACTTGGAATCTAGATTTTGTGTTAAAACAATAACAGCAGAAAAGAAAAATTGAACAACCTTAAAGATAATTGACTACTAAGAAACACCAGCTTTACACAAGTTTAGTCAGCCAATAATTGAGCACAGTTAATTAACAGTGCTCTGTCTTTTCTAGTCTTTGGGCTTGAATAAATTATTAGGACAAAACCTAAGCTGCAGTTTCAGTTCTGCAAGGTTTTATTGTAGCTCCAGCCCAACAAGGATTTAGGTTTAGATTTAAAGGAAAAAAAACCCCAAAAGATGTAAGTGGATCTGAATAGAAAATCCAAAACTTGAATCCATGACCTTTCCTGTTCAAAGCCTCAGAAACCTGAACTCTCCAGTCATGTCCCTGATTGCTCTAGGGGCATCTAGGGCTCTAGGGGCACCTATGCTTTTGCTTCTTAACAGCCCCAGCATTTTCAGGTATAAGCAAATAGTTTCCCAGATCATGTTTATTTCCAGGTAGAATCTAGAAACTAGACAGATTATCACTCTTATTTCATAGGAGGCCTAGAAAATAGAGAAGTTCTGAGCAACCCTCATACATATTAAGAGGATGTATATTATTTTTTCTAAAATGTCTTTGCAGCTGCTTTTATTTTTAAAATACTGCCCAGATTTTATATAAAACCCTTGTAATTAGAGTACGTAGGCAGTGGTGTGCCAGAATCAAATCCTTACATCTCCCACCATCCATTAGTGTGCTAAAATCACTAGTCTGGGTGGATTTATGTAGTCCTGCAGTATAAAATGGGAGATGTGTAGAGCCAGGAAGAGAGAGTGTGATGTAGTGTACTGACTAGGATGGCCATTTAGAGAGGAGGACTCTTAAGACTCTGCTCCCTGCGCTAAGCACTAGCTCTGTGCTTTTTATCTAACAGCCAGCAGATCACAAATAACTTGGCTGTGAAAAAATCAGTGGTCTCCTTCCTGGCTGAGTGGTTTTAATCCAATAGCTTGTAACAAGTAAGTAAATAACCTGTGGACACTGGCATGGACTCAAAGGCTGTCTCTGAGATCTGGTCCTGTAACTGTACAACAGTGGAAGGCAGAAGGAGAGGAGATTTGAGGAGATGCCTTCTGTGAAGCAGGAATATTGCCAATATTCCTAACTGAGAATAATAAGGCAATAAAACTGTAAGGAATCACTTCACCAATCACTGAGCTGCCAAATGCAAGACAAAACCAGGTGCTGATAGCATCCATTTGGAGTTTGTTTTTGAAACAAAGTGGTTTTTTTCATTTTAAATGAATGATGCTTAGTTAACCTCCTTCAGTCTCTGTATCATGGTGGAGTCCATCTGTAGCCCTGTGTAAGGAACGTGTTCTCTTGAATGTGACAGGGTTTGGAAAAGATGGCAGCCTGCAGCATTCCTCTTAGTGAGTTTCAGGAATGAACAAGGGATTGAGGTTTCATCTCTGAGGCACTTAATCAGGTGATGAATTCTGGGGGTTTGTATCCAGTTTGAAGACCAGATGTCTGGCACCATGGTGTTTAACTTGTAGATAATCAAGTCCTGTATCATGACTAGTCTTTAGGTATATAGTTAGCTTCAGCTTCAGTGAACTGTTGATGTGCGTATAGGGTTAATTGTTGATAAAAAAATACATACGTTTATGTACTGCCTGAGCTGGGGACAGAGCACTTTGGCACTATCCTATGCTATGTGCTCTTTATGTAATTTTATGAATACTGATGATTGTATGTTTGTATGTATACACACACAAATATATAAATATACACATGAAAAGCCCTACTCTGCTGAAATCAATGGCCATATTCCCTTCAGAAACAATAGAATGATGATCTGAATCTATGTGCACTTTACTGCATTTTTTTTGTATGATTTACAAACTGTGAGCAATATATATTATACAGCTTTCTAATTTACTAGATAGTTTTTCTATTGTAAGGAAGATAATAAATTTTTCTAGAATGAAATATGTTATTTGGTAAAGAGTACTAGTGGAAATTAGAATAAATGTTCTAGTAACAACCTGACAAATTCAATCAGAAATTAATCCAATGTGAATTAGTTCAAAGAGAAGCTGAAATATAAAGCTGACAATAATGGTGATTTTATATTGTGTGCTTTTTATGAGATTTAAACACTAATTCACCAAAAAAAAAGCATTTCAGTAAATGCTCTGTGTCTTGGGAAATAGATGACCAGTGAAATGCCTTGGATTTCTTGAGATTTTATGGCTGGATTGATGCAGAATTTTGTAGATGATGTTAACCTAAAATATGTATGTGTTGAGTACCAGTGGAAGAATCAGGAATCAGCTCCCAATTCCATCACTTTTCAGTTTCTTCCTTTGATTTGTTGTTGTTGTTGTTAATAATTTTAGGCAAGTTTTCTTATGCCACTTTCTGCATCTTTAAGATAGGTATAGTAAATTCCTTCCCTTTGAAAAAAACTTTTTGAGACATGTAAGTAAAAGTGCTATGCAAGAGATTTGGATTATTATGGTAATTTAAGACATAATGAATGTCATCCTACAAAATAACTCAGAAAGTGTTACATGGAATACTAAATGGTTTTTAATTTCTTGAGTTTGAATTGCTGTTTCATTTCTAAGCCTAGACTGATGCTTTGTTTGAAACTTCTTTTGAAATAATTTCCACCTGTTTAAGCAGTTTTGACTTTGCTGCCGATATGGCACAATAGTTGCATTATACTGAGTTAGACTGCTTGTCAAATGTAAAACCTAGATTTTCATTTCCTTACATCTTGCTGCTAATGCTGTTCAACTATCCATCAGTTAGATGATTTCCTGTCACAAAAATGGCAGTTGACATGTCTGCCAATCCGTTTTGTTCTGAGTTTAAAAAATTAGATTCAATTTTAGGCACTATTTTAAGAGAATTAACTATTTCATGAAATATAAAAAAGGAAATATTTTGTTTTGTGCAGTTCCCATTTTCACTGCTTGTATAACAATTCACAAATTCTCTGAATACTGGACATGGTGTAGAACAGAAGCACACCTGAGCTATAACATCATGTACCCTTGTGAACTTCAGCAAGAGCAGACTTCTCCCATGAACATATGAAAAAGTTTTGGAGATGTGCTACATTTGGGTGCTTGCTCCACCTCCTGCATAGTGCACCTAGTTGTAGAAATATCTTCTCTGCTTCTTTCTCCTTAGGCTGGACTGATTAGAGTCAATAAATAGATGTGTATGCAGTTCAGTTGCAGTATTTAGACCAAATTGAAAACCTTGTATTGGTTCTGCAATCCTCAGATGAATTGTACTCTAAGATATATTTTCAGATGATCTCATACGTTTTATAATTCCGAAAGGAAACATTCTGTTAGTATGCTTTCACCTGTTTTCCAATGATAGCTACCTCTTAATCTGATTTAGGTTTAACACATTTGGTAAGTGGATGAAAGGCAAGCTGAATGCTTAGACTTAAATGAAGAAAAACAGGAGGTTATGTAATCATTTTCCATTAAGAACATTTACAATTAAACTTTGTGCATATGGATTTAATCGTGAAATCCATAGTGGGTGCAATAAACAGGCTTTAGTCACGTTAAGACTGAACTATTCTTAAAAAAATCAAACTCAATCTCTGCAAAAAGCATTGTTATATTTTAAAAGAGAAGAAATGTAAAATACTCAGAGATTTTATGTCTGATGTTAAAAGAAACAATAAAATTATCCATAATTGCAGTTTTGATCATTGAAGTATCCACCAAAAGCTAAAGAAGAATATTTAAGCCTGCAATAGTCAGACTGGCAAGTTTATCTGCTGTTACTGCACTGGATTCATAATATGTACTGTGATATTTTGATTATGTTCTTTTATCCAAAGATGACTGAAACCACCTTTTCTGGGATTTAAGGGGAAGAAAGGGAGATATTTAACATCACCAAATGGATCTGCAGTATCTAGTTGAACAACAGAGAAAATACATCAAAAATCTTAAATTATTGCTTGACAAAGAACACTGACAGACCTGATAAAAGAAATAGAAGATTCTATTTTGATTATGTTTCAAGAAACATTGCTATCACTTTATGCTGCAAACTGTTTTTATAATGTAGCAAAAATATTCTCTTTCAAAGTAGTGTGAAATTCAACAAGACCTTAACTCTTTTAGTCTTCTTATTTTTTATTGCTTCTAGGGGTAAGAAAACTGGACATGATATAGATTTTTTGATCACCAATCCAGGACCAGGAGAAGATGATGAACTTCTGCATAAAGTTGTTGACTTATTGAAAAATCAGGTATGAACTAAATAACATTTGGCCAAAAAAATACTATGACAGCACTGAATTAAGCCTACATAGTGCTTGAAGAATGTTGATCCTTTTTACAGATGACTGCAATATTTTGAAATGGTATATTGCTCTATTTTGTTATTAATCACAATGATCTAGGTGCATCCGCCATCTCTGAATGCTAAAGTTGAAGGTTATATCAGAATTACTCTACACACATTCTGTTATACTTTACCCTAAAGATATGCAGATAGTCAGAGGTCAGAAATCAAGCTAGGTGGAGTTTTGAGTGACACAGCAAAACTGTTCTTACACTTTGAAACAAAACTGTATTTGTTTAATTTCTGTTTGAGATGGGAGTAGGTTCTCTCAAGGGGAAATACTTTAGGGAGCTTCAGCTTTAAGCATAGTAGATTTAGGTGACCTCAAGTGTGAGATAAGCAAGTCTGAAAGCTTAGGTACCAAAGCCCTGGAATTCTGGTTTCCTTTCAGCCCATAGATTACCAGTTTTCCATGGCAATATTGTCAAAATTGAAAGTCTGTCATGATATTTGGGTTTGGAAAAACACACACGTTTCACAGAGGAATTGTTCATCTAAGGGATTTTTTTTTTTTTCTTATTCGACATTCTTCAGTTTCAAGCAGCTTTAAAGAGTCTGAATTATAACAGGTGCAAGTACCTCGAAACATTCCCGAGTCAGAAATATATTGTGTTGGGAATAATAAAGCTTTTGTTTCTTCTTCTACCTTTCTAGCCAGCTAAGACATTTTTCAACATTTATTACCTGTACTGTTCAAAGCAATCGAGTACATTTTAACAGGTAAAAGGCCAACACTCTGTCTGGGGTGAATCACCAAATGGTCCACTACTAGGTGAAGTCAGCTTTCAGTGCAGATAGCCTGGAAAGAATGCTTTTGAATCGATTCTTCAACTATGTAGTTTAATTAATGTATAATGGGTTAACATGTGAAAGACATTAAAAACATCCAACCAGATAAAAGCTTATGTGAGTGTACAAAGTTATCTATATCTAGGTGGTCAAAAACTTTCAACTGGCTTTATTTTTTCCTGGTAAAAATACAACCTTAGCTGAATTCCTCTTCCTTCACTTGACTTTTGGCCTTTGAAATGTTAACAGGTTGTTATTAATTTTTTAGACTTCCGTGACTTCCATCCTAATTCTGTACAGAAAGTTTATGTATTGAAGTAGATTACTAGCACATATAATTTGTCATACTGCAGTGAAAAGCAACAAAGCTGTGGCAATTAATGAGTGCTGAGGAGCTACTCTATTTTTATATTTTTATTATTTATGTAAAGTTCCTTTCTCAGTCATTCTACTCTGTTTGTTCTGAGAAGTCTCATTTCTTCTTGGAAGCTGTCCTTTTACCTACTTAAGCAGACTTGAACCTCTGGAAGCCATGTGTGAGTCCTCCAAAAATCATACTTATTATCACATGGCAGAAGGAAAAAGTGATGGCAGACTGAGGCTAGAGCCTGCCCCAAGTGCAGGCTTTCATTCCTTCTCCCATTACATCACGCTCCACTGACAATGACAACAATGGCTACGATCTGAGAAGTCTGGCAACTGCTGGAGTTTTTCAGGTCACTCTGAGTTGCTTTGGTTAACTGGAATTGAAAGGAAAGAAATAGAAAATAAATTGTTCTTGCTGATTATTTTTTAAGGATAAAATTTGGCAGAAGTCAGTGCAGGAGAGTATGGGAGGTCAAAGGTGGCCAAGAGTTTGATGAAAAGATTTAGGATTCCTCTAGGAATCCCAGGATGAAGAAAATGTCAGAAGGGGAGATACACAGTGGCTGTAGAAACAAAACCCAAACAAGCTGAGGGATTATTTAAAGCTATGGACAAGTATTTTCTGTGTTCTGTTTGTCCTCCAAAATTTTTATGGCTTATACTACTAGTTATACTGTCTCTCTTCTGTGGCAGTTGTAATATACAGGCTTTTACTGGCACTATTGAAAAATAAGCTGCCAGCAAAATCAAAATGCAAAAAGAGAGAGAAATTATGCTCCTCTTGCCTTTTTATTACCTTTGATTTCCAAGGGGGAGGGGAGGACACAAAAAAAACCCCCAAACCTAAAGCACTTTTATACTTTTTGACAGTACACCTGTCGTCTACTTCACAGCTTTCCACTTTTGTGCTACTGCTTCAAAGCCCAGATTCATCAAAGAACATCACTGAGGTCACAATGTTGACTTCTTTCAGCAGCTCTTAGTGAAGAATTCTGCAATGTTTAACTTCTAAACTGTGGACCTCAGTCGTATTTAAATAGTTTAAAAGGGCCTTTTTCTTAGCTGAAAATGTTAATATAACAAGATCCTTCCATTGAAAGCTGTTGAAAACTAAGTGGTTAAATCAACACCATCATGCTCTTTGATGAAGTGTCAGCAGGGATAAATGGACTGAGGAACAAAGATCACAAAAGTCTCCATTGAGCTTCAAAGTAGGGTGGCAAAACGGAAAAGCTGCAATGCAGTACACAGGTTATGGTTTTAATGGTTCCAAAAAGCTTCATAAAGAAAGTAAGAAACTGCTTCTGTGGGTTAGAACTTGGAAGTCCATGGGCAAACAGGCTGAGCCATCTGTGTCGATGCAGCTTCATTCACATACTGTGCAAAGACATTTTCAGTTTTGCTAAAAACCTATAGAGCTATATTTAGCACTGTTCCTGTTGTTACATGTGTACTTTCAACAAAGGAAGAGATACCGTTACTATAGGCATTCCTGCACTCTTTATTTTTTCCCCTTTGTATTCATGTAAGTATAATGTTGCCTTTTTCTTTTGGCTTTTAGAAAAATGATGAATGTAGATGTCTATCTGTGCTTACTTATTTTAGTATATTCATGGTCTGGTTTAGACTCTATTATTTACCCTTGCTGAGGTGAACATGTCAGGAAGGGGGAAGGCTTGATGTCCCATTAAGGAACAAGTAAACTGGTCTCATGTTTTCATTGCTGGAAACAGTTTTTTGTAAACAGGGTTCACAGAACAGTAGCACATTCATTCGTTATTGAGTGACAGCTGGATTTTACCAGCTGCAAGACCTGTTTCTAAGACAAGATACAGGAACAGTTAAGAGGCTGGAACAAAGAGCTTATTTTTTGCAGATGAACGCTCTGCCCGTAAGGATGGGCTCCTTTCTAAACATATATTGTCTCACCTTTTGACTCAATGCATTATGAACTTTTTACTGCATTATGGCTTCAGCAGGAGCTAAGGACATTCTTACCTAAAATAGACTCTTGCATGGTGGTTGGAGCATTGGATATGAGAGATCTTGGCTTAAATGACTTTAGACAGAGGATGGGGCTGAATCTGTTTTGCTTGTGAGATTATTGCAAAAGCTAGGCAAGAGTGTTCCATTTTCTGCTATGTTTTAAGTGAAGGCCCAGGCAACAGTAGCATTGTCAAAACATCTGGTCTTTCTGGTGTGTATTATATATCTGTATGTGGGTAAGTATGTATGTATATATCTCTATCTCTCTGTCTGTCTGTCTATCTATCTATCAGTATATCTTGCTCACCAGTGCAAATGCTTATGGTATAGAGAGAGGGAAGCACCTTCATTCCTGAATTCCATTGCTGTCAAAACCAGGCTTTGCTCAGGACATGCTCAGAATTAGACCATTCTGATGAAAGAGGGACCAAGGCAGCTGTGTGATTATGCAGCAGCTGCCAAGTTTTGCATTGGTGATCAAGCTTTTGATGCCATTTGCTACTGATTCCTCACCATAAAACGCCTGATGCTCCCAGTTCCTTGTGCTGTTCCACTTTATAGAATTTCATTGGTCTCACCTAGGTAGTTTTTCTCTGAATTAACATGCCTGCATCCTGTTTTGGATTAGCTATAACCATTTCAGTGAAAAAAAAATATCCAGTTTCATTTTGTTAAACCATCTTAGAAGGAAATTAAGAGTAACAACATACATACTTTTCAGAAGAACATGCTGGATTACATTTTCAGGTGGTATAAAATGGTCCTACTTAGCTTTAACAGAATTATTCCATCTACCAACAATTATGAATAATGACAGCTTGTAACATTAAAAATAGGATGGGATTTCATTTAATTAAAAATGTAAAAGAATGCAAATGAGCATATTTGGATTGATTTTTCAGCTATTGATTATATATTTTTTTAAAAACTCACACTTTTCCTCAGCTTGATCATGGTTTTACTCCAGTATCAATGCTGTTGATGTGCCAGCACTCAATCTATTTAAGTACATAATCATTCTAAAAAGGGAAAATTGTTGTGAATATTAACATAACTGCCCTAAAAAATACATTTGGTCTTGGTGGTGTTGACATGTGACAAGTGAAAATGTCCACATTTTAAAACTTGATTGTGTAAACAAGGTCTACAGCACTTTATGGTGTATAGATCAAGCTAAAATTTGCAAAGAACTGCAGATTCCCTGACACAGAGTAATGAGAAGGCTGCTGTTTTGCAGCTAACAACAGCCAAAACTTCCCACAGTTTTCATAGCTGACTGCTCCTTCAGGCAATACTTTTTCAAAATGTACAGAAGTGTCATTTCAGATTTACTTTATGGGGTGATGGTGATGTACAGTGCCTAATCAAATTAGGTTAATTGGAAACATTATCCCAATGGACATGATCTAGGCTTTGGCTCATATTTAAAGGTAATATCTTGGCTTTGCGTCAGGTTTCAACTGCTTATTGAACTCAGCATTTGTGTAATTGTTGCCTAATTGCAGGGTTTTTTAAGTGAAGTAGATATTTACAGTGGTCTACATCCTCTCATGCTCTTCCTATTAGCTTTAGAAGTAATCCAGCCAACAAACCATGACAAGACACTATAGAATGACCCACAGAGACGTATCTTTCTAGTCACACTTGCTAACTGTGGCCAACCGCAAATACTTAAAATCTATTCAGGTAGAAGACATGGCCTAGTCAGCAAAGGAAAACAGCAGTAGGAAATCTCCAATAATGATTTGTTGTAACTTCTTCATGATTGCTTGATGTTACGTCTCATGGACCCCAGGGGGTGTTCCCTTGAAGTTCCTAAATATGAAAATAGAATGAGAAAAAAAAAAGAGAGAAGGGACCCATCTTTAAACTCTGTGGTTTAACAGGCAGAATTTGAACTCTTCAAGCAGCTTAGAGATCTCAAAAGGAGGACCTTTAATAGGTGTCCAGGATGACTTTAGGTAAAGAGAATGTCTTCATTTTTAATGTGGGCAATACAGCACATAACTGACATGTCAAGTTTACCCTGTTTTCATTTACAACTATATATTTCTGTAATGAGTAGCAAGCTGGAAAAAATGACTTTGAAAACTAGGTAAAGCTGATGCAGAAGAGATCATCTATAAGATGATAACACAGCTGTTAGAATGAAAATATTGATGAAGCAGAGGATACAGTGTATCACTAAAAGTTAAAAATTAACATCTTAAAAGGCCTGAATATTTTATGTCGAGGCCATTTTATCCATTACAGACATACAGGTAATATATAATTGTATCTCCTCAAGAGCTTACAGGCTAAAAATACAAGTATGGGATACTGGTGGCCATGTGCGACTGTTTCCAGATCTCACTGAGACAAAACACTCCCTAGGTGCTTGTCTGCTTGCCCATGAAGATAGAAACCACTGCAGGCTGTGATATCTTGCTGGATTTCTCAAGCGATCAGAAACAAAAATTGTGTTAAGACTGCCCACCTACAGTAGGAATTCCATTCCTTTTGAAGTCCATCAAAGATGGGCTTTATTTCCTGATTTCTTGCACCAAAACTGAGATTTCAACTTCATTTAAGAGGACGCAAACACTAATAGAGCCTGTGTCAAATGTGCAAACCTGGTATTCTGAGCACAGTGACTACAAACAGCATATAGGTACTGGAAATGTAGGTACTCAGAACTATAAAATAAGACTTTACCAAAACTTAAACAAGTTAGGTCTCCGCCTAGGGAAATAAATTATTTAGATTTGCTCTAGGATATGCTATGTAATGCCCCAAATTTCTAAGAGCAAAAAGGAAAATGAAGCAAAAGATGAGAAAGCACCAATGAAGTAGCTAGAAGATTTTTACAGAGGATGGGAAGAATGTCAGTGCTTAATAAAAGCTTGAAGTCATCAATTACTGGTCAATGATCAATGAGATTAAAAGCATTTTTTAGCATTAAAAGCAACAAATTTAACCTGAAGGCAGGCATAGTTTCATCAAAAAGAGATAATAAGCAGTTATGCATTAACATTCAGCAGCTGTTTTGAGTCTATATTTGGAAATAGCAACCATCAGTGCTTTGTGACGTGGGGGTAAAATTAAGAAAAAATTACTATCTGTTTTAAAGATGGATGTGACAGAGCACCTGCTAAAATTAAGCGTTTTCAAATTGGCAGACTTGGAAACTAGTCATCCAGTAGAATGAGCTACATAAGGAGTTTTCTCAATTTAGTTTATAATAAATCTTCAAAATGAGAAAAAATTCCAAACTAAGTGAAAGAATGTCAATGCAAGTCAAATAGTTATCATTAAAAAGGTTGTCCCGGTGACCCACAAAACCACCTGTGACTGTTTCCATGTAAAATAACAGGATCATTAATTTGGAACTATCATCAACAGAAACCTGGAGGCTGAAAATATCGTAATACCTATCAGTGTCTCTTCATGGAAATAATATCTTAAGTGTTTTGGTTATGCTTTTTTTGTCAGAATTATAGCTCTGAGTGATAAAAGTAATTTTATTGCTGTAAAGTATTCTCTAAGGTATTTAACATATTATCGTGTAAAGTTATTACACTTGCACTGTATAAAAGAAATAATCAAAACCTGATGTTTAATACGGAGATATTCTTCCAAAATCAGTTCATTGTCACCTGCGTTCATAAGAGGTCTGACATGGAGACCATTGTAGACACTTCTATACACTCTCGGTTCAATATTGCAATTCTAAAAAAACCCAAGCCACAAAACTAGTATGATTCTTTAACATATATTAAGGGATATGTTAACTAAAGTCAGGAGGCATTCTTGACTGTGCTTTTTATGGTGAGACTAGTACAAGAATTCCTAGTCCAGAGGAAGGAGACTCTGTAAACATTTGAGGGCCTTCAAAGGAGACACAAAAAAATTAATTCAAGGACCAAAAGAAACCCTGATATTGGAAATTTTAAGAAACTGAGTCTATTCATCTAATCAGTGAGAAATCTGAGAAGTGGGTTTGATCAATGTGTAAGTTAGATAAATATAAAAGGAGATATGAAAAGACATTATTGTTGTAGGCTTGTTGATCTTGAAGATGAAAGCTCATGATCTGATCTAGTCAGAACATGAAGTTAGGAAGTTCAGCTTAGTAGTTTTCCTTCTAGTAATAACAATTAAACACCCGATAGACTATGAAGTGGTTTATGCGCTATTGTTGCTAACCTTTATAACAAAGTTAAATTTCTTCTGCAAAGGTCTCTACTTTCTGTGAAATCAGGAGCTCAGAGGAGGCAGTCACAATGCTCTCCTATATTTTATGAATCTATAAAAGATAAATTAAGGGTGAGTGTACCAGGATTTAGGCACACATCTAAGTGTTTTCATCATGTGGAACCACTCTCAGAGAGCAGAATCTTCTTGCCAGCTGAGCCCTCCCGCTAGAGATGACTTCAGTGACACTGAGCATTGTTGTATTATTATGTATCAAGTTCCATTTCTATTCTGAAGACTCAAGGATGACTGAAGGAAGCAGTGTGATGGACAATATCTGCTTTAATTATTTATTATTGCATATTTGACATTTTGTGTTCTTTAAAAATGACGTGCTGGGCAAGCAGAGAGAGGGAGGCTGCTCCTTGTCTTGTCCCAGGTGCTGTGCTTTGGGTGGTGAGAAGTTTTCTGGCTGTTGAGGGGGTATTGCACTTTACCTGAAGAGACCTGAATATGCAGAGCTCTAAGAAGCTTTGGCAGTGCAGGGTAAGTCTGAGATGTCCAGGAAACCAGTAGCCTTGGAAGCTGCCTAGAAATGCAAAGAACAGGCACAAAGTCAATCCTGAGGAAAGGCAGAAAGATGCTTTTCCTAAGGGTCTAGAGGAGATAGTGCAGAGTTTACTGCAACCCTAGGAGCCATTGAAAGGTTTCTGGTTACAGAGTAAGGCTGGAAGAAAACGTTACCTCTTTCCACCCAGCCCCTCCTACAGTGCTGGATTAGAAGGAATTAATTTACAGTGCTCTATTACTTCAATTTTTCTCACACTGAATGTTCA
The DNA here is from genome assembly GCF_965140245.1 of Athene noctua. Lineage (NCBI taxonomy): Eukaryota > Metazoa > Chordata > Aves > Strigiformes > Strigidae > Athene > Athene noctua. Next base: position 50,257,939 of record NC_134041.1, read on the forward strand.
TTATTATAAAATGAAAATCTTGTTTATGCTTTAATAAAATCCGACTCTTGTTCAATAGTCTTTTGGTGCATTCCCTTCAAATGAAAGGCATGGACAGAGCCATTCCACTTCTCTGGAGACTCCAGACCTTGTCACAAGGAAATCTCACACAGCAGACACAGTCCAAATGCTCTGGAATCTGTCAGAAAGACTGTGCTCTGTCTGTTTTTCTAGATGTCTGCCATGTGGGAAAGCATTAATACCTACTCAGAAATTTCTGTTGACATCAACTACAAAAAGCTTAGGAGGAAAAGATGGAGGGGAAAAATTGCAAATATTGTCTCCTTAGTACAGAGCAGGACATTGCCACAATCAGATGACTGCCACTGCAGATTTCTCTCAAAGGATCTGGTAATATTTTTCTAAAAGTTGCAGCTGTTTCTTTTCTCTGCTTAGCCCAGATTGGGTCTGACACAGTTCTGTGTTTGCTGAAACTGCATTTTACATGAATTTTTAAAAACAACTGTCGATAAACTCTGGAATTACAGTAAAACCACTCCAGCAATTCAATGTAAGCAATGTCTTCTCTTCAGGGCTTACTCCTATATTGTGATATCATTGAGTCAACATTTGTAAAAGAACAGCTACCGAGCAGAAAAGTTGATGCCATGGATAATTTTCAGAAGTGTTTTGCAATTTTAAAATTATATCAGCCAAGAGTAAACAACAGCAGTTACAACACGTCAAAAAACTTTGATATGGCAGAAGTCAAAGACTGGAAGGCAATCCGTGTAGATCTCGTCATAACCCCCTTTGAGCAATATGCATATGCTCTGTTGGGCTGGACAGGCTCCAGGGTAAGTAACCACAACAGTCTATGTTTTCTTAGCATTTCTAGCCTATTTTTGCTATTGCAGGACCATTCAGTGTTCATGGATTAAAAAAAAATATTCCTTCTCTCCACACGTCACATTTCATGCTGTCATCAACCTGTGATCATAGGTTGGAGCTGATGAACTCATCACTGACATTTATGAATGTCTCTGTAGAGGAGTTAACATCTGTTTTCCTTGAAGCATAGTGATTAATTTCGTGGACTGAAGAGCTAGATTTTCAGTCAGTTGCATTGTCTTTTTACATCATACTAGTGTTAACAAGCAATTTAAATGGTTACTGAGTAGAGAGATGCCATAGAATTTTACAGGAAATCAAACATTTGAGGAAGAGATGTTCTGAACTGGAACTTAGTTTGTTTTCTAGGAAATTGAAAACTATTTGACATCTTTCTTTTTGGATCAGATAAAATTACATAAAATGAGTGTTCTAAATTGTAAAAAAAAAAAAAGGGAAAATTTTAAAATTTAGACATTATTTTTGAACTAGAATAAAATCTGTTTTGACTGATATCTTGTTAAGAAAACTTTCACAGTAGACAATGTAGTCAGTGGCTATAATATAAAATAGTACAGTATTTTAAAAATAATAAACTCTATCTAAATGGAAACTCAAAACTCAACTGATTTATCTGTCTCCAGACAGAATTATTTTTTAATCTGTTCTACATGCTTGCCTTCTGATGTTCATTTTCTTAGGGAGTGATTACATGGTATAATGGAGTGCTCCTGGGCCTGCTCTGAATGATCTTTTTGATGTGCTAGAAGCAGTACAGGTGCATTACCACTCTGTTCTACTGAGGTTAATTGGAAGCAGGATGTTTTAGAGGAGGCAGAATGTTACAATTGATGTGTTCTCCTGCTGAGCTGATGAGTTATTTCAGCCACTTTTTTGAGATAAAAAATGTATTTATTTGGACCTTACATTAAGTTCTGCAGACTTTGGGGTGCTTCTTATCCTGGAAGTGTTTGGCTACTTAAAAGCCCTTCTCTCAACTCTGTAGGTGGGTGTCTACACTAAAAATGCACTTTGTGAGACCCTTTGGTTGAGTAGGCAATGACTCCATCTTTCTCTGTCTCACTCATCTCCTACTCCCTGTTGAGATAGTTCACCTACAGACTGTGGGAGCCCATCACAGGTTATACATAAACTTACTTTCTCGTACAGTGCTCAACTATTCTCAGACTAACCAATTGAAATGATGGACCATTGCCTCTCAAAACATTGTCCTTCCAGATGATCCATTTTTTCAGCCTATTTTCTTTTAATAGAGGTAATTTTAACATGGTCATTTATTGCTTGGTTTGGCGTTGGAGGTCTTATACAAAGGATAACACTTTTGATTTGTCAGAATTGCTCATATTTGCTATATCTTTTACAGCAATTTGGACGTGATTTGCGGAGGTATGCTACTCATGAAAAGAAGATGATATTGGATAACCATGCCTTATATGACAGGAGAGAGGTACTGTTTAATCTCAGAAATAAAGTTATCATGTTTTTATTTCTGAGTATGCATTTTTAGTTCATTTTTGATATTCAAGTATACAGACTATTTTAGCTTGATTTTCTATCTATTATGTGGTAAAACAGTCCCCTCTTCACAAGATTTAGTTTCACTGACAGAGCTTGATTAAATCTGAACAAGTAATCCAGAAATCTTTTTTGACTTTGCTAAGGTAATTTCTGAAATTTAATAAGAAACATATATTAGACAATGATGTTTGGAAAGAATTGTGCAGCTTTCACAAAACTGATAAAAACTCATCTGCAAGTATTTGAAAAAAGTATTTTACGGTCCCATTTCAGAATAAAAGTTCATTTCTTTGTCACAGGCACAATGGCAACAGCAATCATGCTGATGTTTCAAAAGCAGAAAGGATATTGAGTGGTACAGGCTCTACTAGAAGGCCTGCGGAAGTTTTTGTAGGGTATAATACTAAGTGGAGATTGGGGATTGTCTTATTTTTAAAGCCCTCCATTCAGAAGTCTATGTGCAGTTCTGTTTAGTCAGTTGGAAGTATTTCTGGTCTAAATGCTCTTGACAGCAGTTATATTGTTCTCTGCATTTATCTGGCTTAATGTCTGTATTTGTACTAGGCCATTTTAATAATAAGCAAAAATCAATATTGAAGATGTTTATTGATGTTGTTATAGGGGAAGGCAAAAGTTCCATGTCAAGATTTTACATTAATCTTTCCTATGTATTCTTCACAGAATGGAGACTGCTTTTAGCATCTCTACTTACATGCAGTATTGTCTCATTGTGAGACACAGCAATGATCTAAGCCCTTACTCCCTTTCAGCTGTCTCTGTATGTGCTTGTCAGGCTCAGATGCTATAGCATCCTTAGTTCACATAGAAACCTGGGGAAATGATCAAACTAATGAACCATTTAGTCAAATATCCTGTCTCCAACAATCATCAATACTAGATGCTTCAGAAGAAAATATACAATCGCATAATAGACAAATATGCTATCAAATATCTAAGGGGGGAAGTTTCTTCATGAACTCAGGGATGATGTCATTGTCTTTCTGCCTGTTTTATATATTTTGAAAGCATTCAAAACGTAAACACTTTGCCTCAACATAACAAATGTTATTATCTGCAAGTTAATATGTGGTCTGTTAAATAGCTTTTTGGGTGTAACAGATAACTGCTCTAGGGAAATACAAAAAATGTAAGCAATACCAGTGTTATTTTTTGCATGCAGCAAAATTTTCCTGCCTGGTGTAAAAGTATCTATCATTATATCTGCTGCTTTTACCAGAACCCTGAGGCATTTGGTGATGCAAAATAGACCCTGTTCATTCATGAACAGCATCAATCAATATTATTTTTTCTTTATTGTGTTTAGGCTTTATATCTGACATACCATTCAAATCCTTCTGAGAAAGAAAATTAAAGTTTCTATGTGTATTTCACTGGACAAGCCAGGATGTTCCACAGATAAATGATGAGTTTATCTTCACAATGTCCTCTGGGAAGAAAGATGCTCTTGTCTTCCCAAATTTTCAAGTGAAGAACTGAGGCAGAGAAAGATTTAAGGCCCTAAAAATCCATTGATTTCAAGGGCCTCCTGTTTGCAGTGTCTAGCCTGAATTTTCTCCTGATGAATATCTGCCTCAGAACTTTGCAAAATACATAGAAATGTCTATATCCATGACATGTTTCCCAAAGCCATCAACTGTAGCTGTAACTGAATCTCCAGACCTTCTACATGTCTGAGTCTCAACTTACCTTTCCTCAGTGTGCTGGCCAAAACCAAAGAAACAGAATTAGTGAGAGGACTGGGAAGCAAGACTTGCAAAATTTTTCTTATTATAATGCAGGAATTCTAGAACAAGGGCAAGGAAAAAAAAAAATCCAAACCTTCGGGGCTATCTTGACCATGAAGTCATTAATCTAGGATTTCTATATATCAAATGAAGGACATGAATGGATCAATTGTCCCTTTCTAGGGGTGGACTCTGCTTTTGAATGTCTGTCCATTGTCACCCCTCACCTTCCCAATAATATTTAAGTCTTCCTTTTCTCATTTAATCCCAGACACAGCCAGTTTACTTCCAAATTTTGTTTTTTGCTGCAAAACACAGATGTACTACAGATTTCAAAAAAGTCATGTTAATCTGTTGACACAGCAGAATACTGTTCTTGTCTCTGCTGCAATCAAAAATAGCTAAATTACATTAGCTGAAATTTTCCACAAAGAAAATTCTACAACAGATATGCAATATGAAAAATCTCATACCAGGCAGCACTGAAGTTATAATCTCCTTAAAACAGGGTCTGTTATCAAGTAGTGTTGTTCTAACAAGAAATAAGGAGACACCATACCCCTCTTCTAAGTATTCTGCTATTTATAATCTAATGTGTTAAATTCAAGTATTTTTTTTCTTATTTTTAACTTTGCAATTTTTGTATTGTTATTCCCATAAAGAACATTTTGAACAAAAAGCCTTCCACACTGCCACCCAGTGTGTAATAAAGTCAAGAGTGTGCAGAATAGAGCAATGGTGTCTGTAACTGTGGAACTTGAGATGGTGACCCATAGCAGAAGAGAAATTTGCAGAAAGGTGTTTTGCTGCCAAGATTGATTAATTTTTAGGGTCATCAGGTTAGTAAGCTTAAAATCAGTGATGCAAATAATTAGTAACTTTAGTGCTGTTTCAGGGAACATATACCCAAATCATGCTATGTTTAGGTATTTTTCTTTAATTATGAAGACTAGGGAATCTTCTTTACTGTAATTCTAGTGCTTCTATTTAAAAAAGATTTGACTAGGGGGGAACACGGAAAACATGGATGTTTTTTCTGTATCATCTCTTAAATTTAGATTGGAACATGAACATATGTATTTGGTAAGGACATTTTTCTTCGTGGTAGGAAATCTTCCTTTCTCAAAGGAAAGATTTCTTAAAGCTAAAAACAATCAAGAAGCAGATATCCCTTGTGCAAGCTGCTTAAGATCCCTCAACCTTAATTAAGGTTAGTTAGGCACCATAGGTAAAAACTGACTCACATCTTTTCCATATTTCTCACCTTGTTTGCTGAAGAGACATTACCTGATGTCACTGGTTCTGTCCAGGCAGACAAACTTTCATGGACAACTCTAACAGCCACTGGGGTATAATTCAGGAGCTGGGTCAAATCCTTTCTGCTTCATTCTTCTTTTATTGCTCTGTGTGTGTGCATGTGTACAGCAAAAGAGAAAGAAACCTCAGGGACGGTCAAACTAATTCTTGATTCTGATGAAGAATAGATCCTTTCTTTGAAAACACTTGCCCGTTGTCATTTAAAATTTTGCAAGGTGGTATAAGAAGTTAATAAACCCTGTTATAGTAAACATACTTTGATTTTTTTTTAACTTTTTTTTTTTGTCTGGAACGTACCAATGTCTGTAAGAGACTGTCTTTCATTATAAAAGACAACAGTTTCCTGGTTTACTCTACATTCCAATATATAATTTAGTATACTTTATTCTACTATATTAATATTTATCAACCCTTTGGCACTGAAGCTTCCACCGTGGCCCACTGCCTGAAACGTGATGCGTGTCAGAGAATCCCAGATTCCAGTGTTCAAGGGGTTGCATCAGGAGAGAGTCCTGGTTACTTTAATGTATTTCCAAAGGGATTCTGACAGGAATAGGGAGCATTAACACAGGAGTTAGGAATCAATTACATAGCTTTGCAGAGAGGAACAAAAGGAACAGATATTTTCTCCAGAGACTCGTTACAAAGTTACACTGTGAGATCATTCCTCAGCCTTGATATTTTTTTTCTCTAATGTGAATCTTTTTCATATATTTGTGGGTTTTGGACGATAGTGTGGCACTATCAAACTAATGATTTTTTACTTCTGTAATAAAACCAGCATTTTGTAGATCTTCCTTTGGTAGGAAAATTATGATCACAAAAATTAAAATTTTTCTAAAAATTATCTGCCAGCCTCTTTTTCATAAAATGATGAGTGGATGTCCAAATCCGTGCCTCTTTAGAACTGTATCCTAAAGCTATGGAAATCAGCACTTGTATATACCAACTTGAAATATGAAGTTTCTGTGATTCACGTCAGCTAGAGATCAAACCTTACAATGATTGCTACACTTATGGAATGAAGGAATTTGTTGATCAGCCATCAGAAAGAAAGAGAAATTGCATATTCCCCATGTCTTACAATATTATTATTGCTGTTGCACTGGTTACAAATGGCATGACACATTTATGAATCAGGCTAATAAAATTCTCACTGTAATGCTTTCCTGATTCATGAATGAACAATATTCTCTCTAAGTAAAGTAGAAGTGCTTTTGCAAAAATGAATTTCATTTTTCTGTGTGAACCATAAGTCAGGTCAGCTGAACAGTAGGCTTTTCCTTAGAAAAATTAAGGTCTTTAAGCTGGAAACCATGGCATCACTGGTTGTTTTCACACCCCTCTGCATTGGAATTGGGGTCATTTATCCCTTAACCCACTATACAGAATTTTTGGTTCCAACGTGTTGTGTCGAGATTTAATCAGGAGCTAATAATAGTGTAAGCACTGATCTCTGTTATATATTTATGTCACATGGTCATCAGTTCACTGTCTGAACTGCAGTTTTTAGTGTGCATGTATATATATATAGTTTGTCACATACTTAGATTTGAAAGGCACGTTTCTGCAATTTTTAAAAGTTTGTGGTGTACTAGAGTAGTCATTAGCAAGTTTTGACAACATCCTAATAGCTTTTTAACTGGGTAAAATGGAGAGAGATCTAGTGGTTCTAACTAAAGAAGATACAGCTCTAAACCCTGTTTTATTTTTAAACACCTGTCTTTGAGCTGAGTAACTATCATCTGCTTGAATGAGAATGCAATAGATGTGTGATTTACTTTCACTTTAACGTTTTATTATTTTTAAAGTGATTTTTAAAGTGGTTGGCAAACCACAGGCTTTCTAATTTTAAAGGAGTAGCTGTCCTTGAAGTATGAGTGCTTATCCCCTTTTAGAGTGTCAGCAACTTGGAAAAAGATTCAGGAGCTGCAAAGGTGGTTTGTTGCTCCTTTACCAAACTCTGGTGCTGTTAGCTAGAGCCTTGTCATGCAGAAGGGCACTGCAGAGAGTGTCTGAAGCTGGGCTCCATAGTATTGAATTTTTCCATTCTTCACCATGAGAGGGGTGGGTAAGACAATGTAGAATTACTGTTCTACCATGAAATGGCTCTCAGACTCAAGTGTGTGCTTTTCTTCAGTAAGAATATTAGTTAGGGAAAAACTTCCTTGATCTCTAGAATATGAAATGCTATGGTCCAGTTGGCTTATAAACTTAGTATCATCTTTAATTTTGAAGTTTGCTCCACCGTAAAGATGATGTCTGTATGTACTCTTCATCCTTCTACTTTGTCTCTGGGATTAATTTTATCCAAGTCTCCATTTCTTCTTTATTTGACACAGTTTTGTATACTCCAATGTTGCTGCCTACTTTCTCCTGAGTACTATTAATACCACTTCAAAATCCAGGAAATGACTGTAAAAAGGGTGGCTACACCTTAGTGTTGTAAAATGTAAGTTTAAAGAGTTACTTTCCTTACCCCAGTATTGAAAGGATCCAATAGGCCCTTGTGAGTTACCTAGAGTACTGTTGTAGCTCTGGAAAACATAAGCTATGTCTTTCTGCTGAAATTAAAATTAACCAGTTCTAAATATAGCTTAGATTCCAGACTGTAAGCACTGAAATGAAATTCAAGTTCCAAAACTTTCATCATCAAGAAAAGCTGTGTTTGTAATTTAAGCTGATTGTGTTTTAACTTCTGTTATTCTGGCTTTATTATTTTTTTTTCTCACACTGTGTCCCTGGATGTTATCTGAAGTTGCAGCTTGCAGTTCATAACTGTTGTGATCCTGTTCTTCCTCATGGCTCATCCAACCTTTGTTATAAACAGCTGTAGATTTGCTGTAGTCTGGCTGGTTGAATCTCTCTCTGCTCCCTCTGGTTCTCTATGTGTAGTCACTGGATATAAAAAGCTCTTCTTCAGCTTCCAAAACACCTGACATACGCGGTTCCTAAGACACAGTGCCTGGCACTGTTTACATTGCTTGGTAGAGTAGCATGGGGTAAAGCTCTGGAGGGAAGAGGGGCCCAAGAAAGCTGGTTAATATTCAATGATCACCTCCTCCAAGTTCAGGAGTGATGCATTGCATCAAAGAGGAAGTCAAGTAAGACTGCCAGGAGGCCTGCATGGATGAACAAGGAGCTCCAGGACTAGCTCAAACATAAAAAGGAAGCCTATAGAGGGTGGAAGCAAGGACAGACAGCCTGGGAGGTATACACAGAAATTGTCCAAGCAGCCAAGGATCAGATTAGGAAGGCCAAAGCCCTAGGAGATACATCCACGGGTCCTGAGGGACCTGGTAGATGAAGTGGCTAAGCTACTGTCCATCATATTTGAGAAATTGTGGCAGTCCAGTGAAGCACCCACTGCCTGGAAAAAGGGAAACATAATCCCCATTTCTAAAAAGGGGACAAAAGGAAGACCTGGGGAACTACAAGCTAGTCAATCTCACTTCTGTGTCCAGCAAGATCATGGAGAGGATCCTCCTGGAAACTATTCTAGGGCACATGGAAAAGGAGGAGGTGATTGGTGACAGCCAACATGGCTTCACTAAGGTCAAATCATGCCTGACCAACCTGGTGACCTTATACAATGGGGTTGCAGGGTTGGTGGATAAGAGAAGAGCAACTGGCATCCTCTCCCTGGATTTGTGCAAAGTATTTGACACTGTCCTGCATGACATCCTTGTCTCTAAATTGGACAGACATGGATTTGATGGATGGACCACTTGGTGGATAAGGAATTGGCTGGATGGTTGCGCTCTAGGAGTTGCAGTCAGCACCTCAATGTCCAGGTGGAGCCCGGTGACAAGTGGCATTCCTCAGGGGTCGGTGGGATTGAGTGCACCCTCAGCATGTTTGTCGATGACACCAAGCTGTGTGGTGCCATCGACACGCTGGAGGGAAGGGATGTGCCATCCGAGGGACCCGGCCAGGCTTGAGAGGTGGGCTGTGCAAACCTCATGGAGTTCAACAAGGCCAAGTGCAAGGTCCTGCCCATGGGTCAAGGCAATGCCCAGCACAATTACAGGCTGGGCAAAGAGTGGATTGAGAGCAGCCCTGCGGAGAAGGACTTGGGGTTATTGATATTGAAAAACTGAGTATGAGCCAGCAATGTGCACTCACAGCCCAGAAAGCCAACCGTATCCTGAGCTGCATCAAATGACATGTGGCCAGCAGGTCAAGGGAGGTGATTCTGCTCCTCTGCTCTGCTCCTGTGAGACCCCACCTGGAGTACTTCATCCAGTTCTGGGACCCCCAGTATCAGTGTAAGAAGGACATAGACCTGCTCAAGCAGGTCCAGAGGAGGCCATGAAGATGATCAGGGGCTGGAGCACCTCCCTTCTCAGCACCTCCTGAGAGAGTTGGGGTTGTTCAGCCTGGAGAAGTGTTGAGGGAGACCTTATAGCAGCCTACCAGTACTTAAAGGGGGCTACAGGAAAGATGGGGAGGGACTCTTTATCAGAGAGTGTAGTGATAGGATGATGGGTAATGGTTTCAAACTGAAAGAGAATAGATTTAGTTTAGACATAAGGAAGAAATTCTTCCCTGTGAGGGTGGTGAGACACTGGCACAGGTTGCCCAGAGGGGCTGTGGCTGCCCCCTCCCTGGCAGTGTTCAAGGCCAGGTTGGACAGGGCTTGGAGCAACCTGGGCTAGTGGATGGTGTCCCTGCCCAGGGCAGGGGGATTGGAACAAGGTGATCTTTAAGGTCCCTTCCAAACCCAAACAATTCCGTGATTCTATGGTTGTATGATTGTGAAGACAGTTGTCCCACAAACTTCCATTCCTGTTGAGGAAACAGAACCCTGATAACTGTTAGTGTTTAAAGCAAAGGTTGAATGAACAGGCTGAAAATAATGTGATGTTTTATCAGTTAGATTCTTCAGGGCTGTGCACTGTCCAGACTTTGAACCTGAAATGTCTTAAGTAAATAGATAAATCACTGTGAAGTGTATGTGTAAAATTTTGAATATATTTCTGGTGTTGTGGCTCAGCAGAGAAAACAATCAAGAATAGCTCTTAACATATGTGGAAGGCATTCATACACAGTCTGGAAATAATACCTGCAGGTGACCTACTCTATTTGCGTCTTTTCTTACTCTGCTGTAGGTCTGTTCTTGCCTAGGACATACGTCTTTTTTTGTATCACTTTGTAACAGGTCATTGTGTCAGGCTGGTAGACTGACGTGATTACAGTCAGTCATGTACCAGTTCAGACCTGTGACATCAGAGGGCATATTCAAACAAATTTCAGTGTTTTGTGTTCTCTGAACATTTTCTTTTAATCCTGATTTGGCTTGTGAAAAGGCAACATGAGAGGGAATTTTGACATTTGGCATGAAGTGACAATTGTGTGAGCTGAAGAGAGCATACACATTGTTGTAATATGGCCTGAGGAAGGAGGGTGGTCCAGAGGTTTGACTTAGCTTGCAACTTTGGTTGCACTGTAGCCAAATTTTCTCTGTAGTTTTAAGCAGGTCATTTAACCTTCCTTGATCTCATTTCTCAACAGTAAAACCAAATTCCCACAATGCAAAGCTGCTGTAAAGATAAGTAGTTAACCACTGTGGCAAAAAATCATTCAGTTTAATGAACGATTCTGATCACTTAGTGTTTTACCTTTCCCTATAACTAGGAGAAAGAAGAAGAGTTTAATGAAGGATTTTGATCATTCAAAATTTGCTTGTTCTCTTAATCAGAGAGAAAATCAAAATGTTGATGCTTTCTGCAAAGGGAAATGCTTTTTGAATCTCAGCTTTGGAAACAATCCACAGATCAGACTGTTCCAAACCTCCAAAGCTCAGACAGCTATTCGGGCTGCAAGCTCTGAGGCCCTCACCTTGGCTTGCTGCTCCAGGCTCCTGGAGCCAATAAGCTCTGGGGACCCTGGCTCTGATGTAATTAAAATTATTTATTTGAACTCAGGCTCCCAGTAGCCTGTCAAGCAAGTTGTTGAAAAGATGGGCAAGCTGGCAGGAGCTCAAATAAGCTTGGATTTTTAAAAGTGCCTGGTAAACTAAATTCTATCGGATTATTCCAACAAAGCACAATTCATTAGTGTTTTGCTGAATATTTCTGTTCACAAAGCAATGAGATGTTGTTTGTGTGACCATATATGTGTTAAGTAGAAATATTGGTCCCTAGAACTGTCTTTCCTTTGGGAATCCTGGATAGTTGCATACCAGTGATTCTCAGCTGGCAGAATCCATGTTTCTGTGTAGAGGTTGGTGTGAAGATGCCCAGAGCTCAGTACAGAAGATGCTTATGAAAGATCTACTGTGCTGTGGAAATCCCAGCCCTACCACTTATACCATGGATAAATTTGAGTTTTTAAAATGCAGTATTTGTCAGCCTTTTTTACTATTACTTCCTAACTAAACTCCCTTATCTGAATTAATTTGAAACTAGTACCACTACCAAATACTTCAGAACCCATATTGTCAGAAAATTTGGTTCTTTTTATATTTTGATAACTATATGGAAACTACTCCTTGTAGCTATGCTAATGGATGTTTAAAACTTCGTCACTGTACTTCACACAGTTTCAGCTGCAGTGGGATTCCCTATTGCTCTTTCATTCAAGCTGGTTGTGGGATCTGAGGGTTGGGTTTGTTTTGTAGATTTAGATTTTTATCTTATATAAATCCATATGTTTTCACAATAATATTCCAGAAAATCACTTTTAAGTCCAGTTATTACTATATGCAGTTCAAGGCATAAAGTGATTGAAATAATTAGCATTGCTTTTTTGTAAAAGTGTAGCTGGGGGTCTAGGATAGAATAGATTGATTAAATTATTAGCATATGAATGTTCTTGCACTAACATTGTAGGTTGTTGAGTTTTTGTAAGAGGAGGGTCACAAGCTCAGTATTATTTTGAAGAGTCATTGGAGCAGAAAGCACTTACTAGTTTTATGTCTTGTGAAATTTAAGACAGGAAATAGGTGCCTTAATGTTTTCTATTGTTAAAGGAATATTAGAAAAAAAAATGACACTCTGTGCAGAAGACTGTATATGATTGATGACAATTTTGCATTTAAAAACCATTGTGTGAATTTGAATGGCATTAAATGATATTTAGTTGCTGAATAGCAAGAGAGGCGGTTTATATAACTGCTCTGAATAGTAAATTCAGAAGATGCTCTGAAAACTTCAGTGCTTTTTGCTTTGCAAAACATTAAGTGCTGTACAGTTACAATGAAAACAGTAAAATCCTATGCTCCCAACCTTTTTTTAGGAGAATATTTAGTTTTCCTTGTGAAATCAGTATAAACATGGAAGAAGAAATTTATCCTGGGATTTCTTCCACTATGAAGATCACTATTGCACAGTCTTTAACCACTTGCCTGCAGAAACCATTTTTCTTCAGGAAAATCCTTAACTGACTCTTCAGGCAGGGCTTGACTTGTCTGTCTTTGCTTACATTTGTAAAGCCAGATGAAAGTGTGATTGCAGTCCAGGTAAATGACTGTAATGCTTTGATGAGCTGGCTCAAGGGTGTATGTAAGTTTGCTGAGTTCTGTGACTACCCATATTTTGCCCAAGTAGTTGCTTCACAGACAGTTGCTTCACGGTGTGTGCAGCAGGCAGCCCATCCAGTCATGCCTGGCAACATACTTGGAACTTCTACCCTCCTCCATGATATTAAAATTTTTCTCTGGCTTAGTTTAAGTCACTGTTGCTGGCATGACACTTAGCCAGTAGCTTTTATTTGGAAATTAGTTTTACCCAACATTGACTCTGTTGGTCGGAAGAGTTATGTTCATGTGATGGCTTGGCTTAGAGGATGGAAAAAGCTCTGAGGAAGCCAGACTGACTGCAGATGGCTGGGCTGTTACCTGCACTTCCCAGGACTTTGTAAACAGGTCTCCTAATAAAAAGCCATCTTTGTTTTCCAGGCATTGATTCTTTTCTATTACTACTCAATACGTTCTTTCTCAAAAACACATATCACAGGGAAGAGCTGGCTATGATTCTATACCCTCATTTTATTTCATAAAGATGTGTAATATTCACGTGTTTGTGTATTCAATCGTTACAGTCTCAAATTCAGTTTTCTTGGTTCATCTGAGAATGTTTACTCCACACCACCTTTCACTGCAAAAAGATGCCCGCAGAAGGTGCACAGTTAAAGAGACATTTTTTATGATTCTTTAAAAACTGGATGTTATAGTCTTATTTTGGCAGATGCTGCTCTAAAACTGTGAAGTTATAACAGTGAGACAGTCAGCCTTGAGAACAGCTTGATGAATTAAACATGCTGCAGCTGCAGAGTTTGCTTTAGATGTCTGCAATAATGACTGGATTAAAGCTAAAGTAAACATAAAGATCCAAAGTTTATAATATTGATTTCCAGTGTGATCAGTTGTTCACACAATCATTACTACAATTAAACACTGAGTCATTGTAAACAGATGCACATAATTTCATTTATGTTCCAATTCTTCTCGCTCTCTCTCAGGAAAGTGAAAATTGCATATGTGATTTGGGGGATTTGTTCTTTTTGCACCTGGTCTATTTTTAAAAATTAAGAATTAAAATAATCTACTTTTCTTACCTCTTGGTAAATTAAAAACTGATTATGCATTTTCTTCCAAAGTGTGCTTCTCCCCATTGTTCTCTTAGCAGTTTAAATGTTTCACATGTAGCATATGATAGTTCATTTTGTACAAAGTCTGCAGATAATTCATGTATATATTTAGCTAAATTTAATAGCAAGCTGTACATCTAACAGAAAGAGAAATGTACCTAATCGTTTCCTTTGCTCAGTGTTTTTTCTGAACAGTACAGTGAACGGTATTGCTCTTCACTTTTATTGCTAATGAAATGAGAGAGCTCTCAAAGTGCATAAGTAGGTGCAGATCCAAAATATTTTGACTGTATTTTTTAATTAATTTTAGTTTCCAGAAAAGTACAGAGCCAACTATTTTCATGTGTTTTAACTCAATTATTCAGTCTTGGGTAAGTTATTGAATGTGGGGCAGGTAATGTAGTCTCAGATTTTCTGTTAAAAGAAAAAATAAATTGATTGAGAAGAAGCTAGATAGAGAGGAAGCTGGAAAAGGAAAGAGCTAGACCCAAAGAGGAAAATGGAATGTGGCGTGGGAGTGAGAATATAAATCTACGGTGGATGTACAGATTTGATAAGGAAGTGCAAAGTGGCTGGACAAGGCAATGGGGTATGGAAAGGGTATATCCAGTTAGCAGCTGCATTGTGGAAAAGAATCTGGGTTGGTTGAAGAGACTGAGCTGAAAAAGGGCATGAAGAAAAAATGACTAAGGAGACATGAGTGGAAGTTTGATGGACTATAAAACAATTAAATTCATGAGGCTAAAGCTCTAAGCTGGCAACAAAAAATGGGTAAAATTTCAATTGCCTCAAATAACTGAGTAACCTCTGTTTATCTCGCTTTACTCTGGATATGGTATGAGTGGAGCCTGAAGTTACATTAGAAATCTGAGGGGAGAGATCAAGGCTACAACTCAGTATAGGGAAGTAGGGAAGAGGGGGAGCTAGAACAGAAACAGACTGTAAAAGCTCAACTTGCTAAGACTGATTGATCTCACAATCTGCAACCCAAGATCGTTGTCAGTGCTGTCAGCAAATATTTGTTAGCCCTGTGGCACAGTGTATTTCCTGCCTAGTGAAAGAAGTCTGTTACATGAATTGAAGGAAGCAGTATTTCTTTGAAGAAAACATCGTCTCTATGTAAATACAGAGGAAAACTGAATTAAAGGTAAAATATAATCAACCACATTCTGGGATTTCTTAAATTGCAGGTCTTTGATTTTGCAACCCCAATAATGCTTCTTCGAGCAGTTTGTTTTTAATAATCCCATATGAATTACACTCAGCTGTGTTTCATAAAATCCAGAATTCTGCATTTTTCTTGTTTCATTCAGTCATGTGAAGCTTTAATAAAGAAAATGACAATAAGCCAGCTTAACAGTATTTGATAAGCTACTGTCAGTAACATAGACTTAAAGCAAAACAGAAGCATAGCTAAAGTGTAAAAGGAAGTAATCCCTATTAATATTTGTAAGGACTTTGTGACAGGACACAGATTGTCAGAGAACTCCAGGGGGCAATAAAGTTTTGTTCTCTTTGTGTTTACAACAATGTGCTATTTAACATGTTAAAATTTTTGCCTAGGTTGTCAGATAGGAACTTCCAAGTTTCTCTTCACTTTGTGTGCCCCAAACTGAAAACATACTCTTGTAGTCTGGATGGTAATGTATTACACATTTATTTATTCTGGAATCTTTTTAATGATTAAAACTGTAAGAAGAGATTGGATGCATAACTGCATAGTGTTTCACGACACAGTAACTTCATATCTGTCATTTTAAACAGAGAATAGTTCCATTTTATGCACAGCATGGTCTTGCTTACAAACTAAATTTTAGCAAATAAAAAAGTGCTCATTCAGTTAAATCAACATGTTTTTAATTTTTTTTTTTTTTAAGTGTCAGCTCTTCAGCACTGGTCTTTTTCTTTCTCTTCACTCTTCATCAGAACTACTTGGAGTAAGTACTTTGCATGTACAAAACCTGAAGATATTTTGTTACTCCATGTTATGAAATAGTTAATAAAATAACTGCCTAGAATATACTAAAATTAGCCTGATTATTCTGTTTTACTCTGTGAATCTTTTTATTGTTCAGAAATTTAATAAGTATAAACCTATAACTAGAATTAGAGAAGTTGTAAGAGAAATATTCAAGTATGATATTTCTGATTAAAAGCACAGGACATGTCCAGTGGTAAAAGGAAATGAGAATTTATGATCCTGGCTTCTATTACCTTCAAAAATTATTCATGCCCAGAATTATTAGAATGAATTCCACTGCACTATTTTCCATCAATACTATTACACATGATTTTGCCTGAGGGTATTGAGTCAACGGGTAATGCTTGTAATACTGCTTTTTCAATCATGGTTTGTTATAATGTCATTTCAAAGAGTAATTTTTTTCTCTCTGATTTATTTATCATGTTATTTGTAGCTGGATTAGGAGCAGATTAGCTTTTATTTTAAAGCAGGCAGGGCGATATGAATAATACTACAGAAACTATCAGTTAAACATGAAAATTACATTTGGAGATAATATAATGTCAGAGGCACTTTAGGTTATTTGCTACTGAAAACTGTTATGATAACATCAAAGGGAAAATGCAGTGTCCTCACAGTGCTGTGGAATTTTATTATTGAACTTGATGAAATACTTCACATTTCTAGTGCAATTAGTACTTCAGCATTTATGTTCTATAATTATCATGAAATTGTACTGTTGATAGTCTCATTCATAAACATAGCATAAATATTTAGCAATATGCCTGATTACCAGCAAAGCAAAAGTCACCAATAGCCAATCTTAGAACAAAACCTCTCAAAAAACCCCCAAGAAAATATTAGGAAGAACAAGGATGGAAAATCACCTGAAAGTTGTCACTTGTATTGCTTAGGAAAGTACTAGAAGGTAGATGTTCAGATATTATAGCAATCCATAAAATGTAAAAAATGTGTGTTGACCATAATGAAGATAAATACTACTCAGAGTAAAATATACTAATGGGTAATTACTAAAAAGTTCTTTAGGACTTGATTCTGTCACATTTTTTCATCAAGCAGTGTATTATTGTGAGAAAGTTGTCTGACTGACTAGTGATGGAACAAGATGCTGTGCTTCTCAGGCTGGCTAGCAGTATGAGTATCAGGACCATGGAGAAGTTTCATTTTTCTGTGTTACTTTATGACAGCATTCATACTACACAAGATAATAATTACTTGAAACCTCTTATATAATGACAGGATTGTATCTATCTGTACCTGGAAATTGCTTTACTTAGACTTTGTTGTTGTTGTTGTTCCCTTCCTCTACTCCCTCCCCTCCCTCTCCATAAAATCATTTAGCTTGCTGTGCAGGTTACTGATTACAGTGATTTTTCTTAGCACTTTGTCTACTCTAATGAGTCATCTAATGATTTCAAAGAAGTAGACACCATTTTATGGATTGATGTTACATTGTCTTTCCATACTATCATTGTAGATTGAAGGCACTCTATATGGCTCAGTGTACTGCAGGAATTTATGCATCTTCTGTAACACTTTCTCTATAGTTGCTTTACACAATTACGGGTCTGTAACTGGTGTAAAATTGCAAAGCCATTTGCTACTCTGAAGTTCTGAGCAGATTTATGTTTTGCACTGAAGATGTACAACATTCATTCTTGTAAAGTTAACAGTAGCATAGAGAAGGAAGAGAAAATGACTGGCTTCCTGATCGGTGTTTGCAAAGTATGCCTTCATCTTGGTCATTACAAGTCAATAATGAGTGGAGCTGGTTGCAATGATGAAGGTAGGCTGCATGGTGGAACACGACACACCTGAATGACAGAGGGAAGTCCTGGTGCACAGGCTGCACCTCTTTATCAATGGCTATAAATACATGGATTGAGGAAGCACACATCCAGCTGTTGAACGAAAACAGAATCATAGTCCCTGTGGTATTGCCAAATTCTGCTACTGAAGTCAGTAATTTTTAAATGTTGATGGCAGCACTGGGCCCCTGTTAGTTTAAAAACCTCTATATACTACCACATGTATTCCTTTTTGATATATTGCATATGCATATGCATATATTGCATATAAAATAAAATCACAGCCCGCTGTCTTGGTAAGGGTGATGCTCAATGACTCAAATTCTACATGGTAAAGGTAGAAAATAGCATGGAGCTAGATACTAAGGGAAGATTTTAAAGAAACATACTTGAGAGAAGCTAGTTTTCACTCACATCTCTTGTATCATTATAAATCATGCTAATCAAGAAATGCTGCTTGTCTTTAGGTTAGTAAATTCAAATATAGACACATGGTAATAACATCAGCAAAATGTTTGTTTTCTTTGAAATCAGTTCCTTTCTACTGCTATGGAGAATTAGCATACATTTTCTCATAGGTTTCTTCACACCTTCAGAGCTATTAGCTGACCCAGTTAATACACAAGCTCTGTCTGCAAGAAATTGCTCCAGAAAGTGATTGCTTTTGTTAATGGGGAAGGTGGGAATATTTTTATTCAAGTAAACAAGTTTTGAACAGGAAGTGATTGAGACACTTTAAGTTTGCAACATCCTTCCTCACCCTTCTTTGCAGCTGCTATTTTTGCTGAGTGACTTTGCAGGCACTACCTGCAGCTTTCTCTGAGAACCTCACTCTCTCAGATATACATTAAGATAAAACAAAAACAGATTAATGGTGTGTTTTTTATGGTTTTGTTTTTGTTTTTTTATTCAGTGTGCTGCAGGGATTTATTAAGGTCCAAATAAATTTATCTAGACTATCACTTTTCCCTCACCTTCTCTTTCCATTACTTTCTATTCTAGGTGCCCTTTCATTCTTGCTTTTTGGCTGGCTAGTGATTGGAGTAAATTTGTGTGGTTCTGTATATTTTGGTCGGAGTGAAATGTTCTGACTCATTTTATTAGAGATTTTAGTCTGAGTTTACATGTACCTGAAAAAAACATTTCAGAAATATCTGACCTAAAATTCCACTGAAAATTTCTTTTCGTTATTTTCTTCAGTTTTACTCCCTGACTTGTATATGTGTTGTACTCATTCTGTGTATGAAAGTGCTGAACTACAGAAGCCCATCAGCTCATTCAGTATTGTAGGAAGTGTTAGCACAGGAGGCACAATTAGGAGGTCATGTCAAGTTAATCATTCAGTAACACTCTTCTCCATCCTGTTCATTCATCTTTTGCTACTCTGTTAACTGACATCCCCCTTTTGTCCTTCTCTCCTCCTTTACTTTTTACTTGTTTTTAGAAAATTGTACTAGCATGTCCATATTTCTGATTCCAGGATAAACCTAATTGAATTTGTTGGGGATCAGGAATAAAATCAACTCAAAGTGTTTATTTTGGGACTTGCAATAACTTAATTGTCAATAAATAGGACATCCAGCTAGTTGTGCCACGGAGTGAATTTGGATCATTTTTCATCAATCAGTCTGTATAATCTGATTACCTCTCCTCCGAGTGACCTTTCTGAGAGAAGATATAAGTGCATAGCTGAAACATAACATATGTTCCCCCTGTCTGTCTTGTCTTCTCTCGGGCTTTCCTGACTCAGTTTCTTTGACAGAGGTCCTTGTACTTGTCACATCCAAAAATTCCTAGACATCTGCATTCAGCGCATTCGGTGGTTGGCCTTGGTACTTGACTTTTTGTTTGAAAAATATTATTTCCTTGCCAGAGATTGACTTTTCTGTGACCTCAGTGTTTTCAAGTTTTCTTTTGGTTGTGAGCTAATGGAGATATTCACACTAGCCCCAAAACTCTTTTCCTTGCAATTCTGATCATACAATTAATGAAAATGTGACTAGTTTAAGCTTTCAAATGTCTTGTTTATTTCTTTTCTCCTCAGTATTTTGTGGGTTAGAAAAAGCTGCTTGAGGCTATTGTCACATATTACATTTAATAATCATATATCAAGAAACAATTTTATGTACTACAGCTACCTTTTTAGAAAAACTTCACCAGTCGTTGTTTTAGCATTCATAGGATTTTTCCCATTAAAGTGATGGTTGTTTGCACCTATTCCAACTACTAATTCTATTCTAATTATTATTATTTCTAACCTTTTCACATGTGAGAAATAATTTAATGCTATACCCATTTATTGTCAGAATGTTGGTCTGAACTCAATAAAATATGAGCTTCAAGTACAGAAGATAGCTGGAGTCAATCTAAGAATTGCAGGAAATGTTACAACATAAAGACTTCAGTGTATTGTTTTGTGGACACATAATTGTGCAGATATTTTTGAGGCGTCAGACTCCCTTGCTAGCTGAATACCTTTGGCATGGTATGCAGTTTAGTTCAATATAATCTGAAAGTCATAAAATAATAAAATATAAACCTACATTCTAAGGTATACATTATAAAAATCTGATTTATTAAAAATAGCATCTTCCTAAAAGTTTCTGCAGTACCATGACCTGTGCGCAGTGGTGGTGCACCAACACTTGTTCTAGCAAAAATGGACCAGTGGCAGAAACACATAGGGTAACACTCAGGTCAGGTAAACATACATGAACATTCCCACTGTTAATTGTGTGGAAAGTAATTGCTATTTGATGGATTCTTATGTTTCTGTCTTCACAATTCTTTCTGTAAGCTCATTTTATTAATTTAATTAACAGTTATTTATATTTTTACAGGGTGCAAATGTTATTTGAGCAAATGGCATCAGAGAAAAAGGGACTGTGAGCAGTGTAATAGCTTTGCACTTTTAATCTAATAAGCCATCATAGCATACTCTGTCAATTGTAGGTCTTTGGTGTTATGGTGCACTACTTCACTGAATGCAGTGGCTTTTCATATCTAAAGTGCTTTCACATCTTGGAAGCTATCGCAGGCAATGTAAGTAGCATCGTCACTGCATTTCTCCCAAATATTTTTAATTTAAAAACTTTAATTGACTTGGCATAAATAATGACATGTGAAGATGTCACTGAAGTGTCAAATATGTGTGTAAGATAAATTTAAGATGCATTGTGGTATCTTTTACTGTGGTTGCTTAATCAAGTCCTGTTGTTACCATCATTCATCTACAATTGACTTTACCCACAAAATTTATTTTTAGAATGGAGTCTGTCCAAACATAATGAATAGTTAAGTTCCAAGTTTGCAAATGACAGTCTGTCCTCTTCTTTTCTGTTGTTCATTTATCATTGTCATGATTACTGCCACTGTAATATTTCCAGACATGTAAAGTGATGGGGGTTTAAGCTGCTTGGTATTTATCATTCAGTATACTGGAAATACTAAGTTAGATATGATCATATTGCTGTTATATCTCCATTTTAATATTTTTTAAAAGGAAAGCAAATATTAAGGTAATTAAACTGATGTGAATAGGTGTCACATGTGAAACACAATATAAAAATTAGTGAGAAAAGACCAAAATTAAAAGAAAATCCTTAAATACCCCATGTAAGAGTCTGCCATTTTAAAGCACACAACATCATCAGGATACAAAGGAAAGGTTAGAATAAATGCCTATGTTAATAGCAATCCCAAATAGTTGTCTAGGAACAAAGTTGCATCAGTTTTGTAGTTTCTTAACAAGATACTGCCGGCAATATTCTGTGTCCTCCCTCCCCACCCCAATTTATTTGATGAAACAGTATGTCAGAAGGAGTCCAGACAGAACTTAATGATTATGGTCCTTCAGGGTCTTTTGCAAAAGGAGGGGGTGTGCCTCCTACACAATGTCATAGTTTTCTAAAGGATAATGAAATCCACTGGAGTATGACTGCATTCTTTCTGAATTACAGCTGTAGAGCAAATAAAAGTCAGCACTATGAAAAGAGTAGGAAAAATGGGATGTGAAAGGAAATTCTTTGGTCTTTGAAAGGGCAAAATTTTGCTATGACTTATTCCTATAAAATGAATGTTTAAATAATATATAAAGTAGATTTGGGCCAGTAATCAACTAGGACATTTCATAGTTAATTCTTGTTTCTCAGTTAATACCAAGGATGATAAGGATTTAAAGAAAGAAACTGATCAATTTCCACCATGTGTCTCATCTTCAGAACAGGAAATTGCACATGTACCTACACTGTACATACAGACCTGGAGTACTTTGCTCTCCAGAAGATTCTGCTGGTTCAGAACCATTAAATCCCATTGCATCACTGATACTATGTGCTCCTACTGGCTTTTCTTTTGAGGTACCTGCATTCAAACTTCCTAAGTTCATCTTGAGATGGGGAAAATAGTAATGAAATGCCACAGTGACAGGCTGAAAGTTATTTATAGAATTACTCAATAATAGATGACTCAGTTTGGTATCTTGCAACACACTTTTATTACCAACCTATTTGGTAATAAACAGTAGGATATCAGTCTACTTAGAATCTGATTTAATGTGTGCTTTTTAAGAAGGCTGAGTTAATATTGATGGAGAGTGTGAGTAGACTTGATTTCAGGAACTATGTGTACACAAAGTTGGCAGAGCAGTTGCGGGCACAGCAACAGCTTCTGTGTCTCCTGAGTGAGCAACCTTAGCAGAGTATTGTTTTGTTCAGTGAAGTGTCAGGAGCTTGCTATCACTGCAGTATTTTTCCTTCCTGACCAAACAGTGGAAAGGAAGATGGATGGCCACAGTAGAGACAAGTGTGGGCTGGGTGTCTAAGCAGTATAGTTTCATTTCAAGAGCCTAAAGAATTTATCTAGGTTCACTGAAAGTACAGGTTACTTAATACATGAACAGTGCATATCCAGTGGCATAAATTTTCATATAATAGCAAGATCCTTTGTGTTATGAAAATCAAGAATATGTGCACAGTGATTTATAGTAATCTTTGATTTCTTGGGATCTTTTCTTCTATGTCTTTACCAGACAAACTGCTAACCATATTTTAAGGTTTCCTATCTTGTTGTGTAGGGTCAACCTACTTACACTGAACTACTCAAGAAGTAGGTTAAAGAAACATATGAAGGTACTCTAAAGATGGAATAGAAAAAGAGGTCTGAAGTACTTTCCAGTGCATTCAACTTTTTCTGAGTATTTAAATGATGTATGTACAAATTCAGTAAAATCACTATTTGCCTCCCAAAAGAAATTGCTGTTGGGTGATGCTGAGTTATGTAACTAAAATTAAAATGCTACTTTATTGACTAATGGGCTTTGCTGTCTTCATTGTATTAAAATGTGAGATGAAACCAAGTGACAATAGTAGTATAACATCTGTTTGAACTTTGGCAGTGCTAGTTAGGATATCGTCAAGCAGTGCTAGCTCTATGCCTTCACTCTCTGCTTCTCTTTCATGAAAAGTGTTATTGATCATTAATGTCAAAATGAAAAATAAGAGGTAGCAGTTCACATAAGAAAACATTTGGATGGCAGCTGTTCTACATTAGGTGTAGTTAATGGTCATGTTTGCAACCACAAATGTAATATTTACATCCATTAAAATAACAGAATTGATTAAATGGGATAAGAGCAGAGTGATACCAGCTGCTCCAGAACACTGGTTTTTGTAAGTTTGATTGATGTTGATTGGGCATGTCATGGATTTGCTGAATATTAGTAAGATGCTGAAAAAAAATCACAACTAGGCAAGCAGTTCATTACTTCTCTTGAGCAAAGAGAAAAGAAAAAAGGAAGAAAGAACAGTAGTGAATGCAATAATCAAATCTGCATCACTGTATAAGATCTGCATAGATTGACAAAGAAGGGAAATCATAGGTTTTGATTAACATTAATAACACTTACATTGCTAAAGCAGTTGGCAGATACCAGCTAGAGACTCATTTAGAAACATGGCTTGTAGCTACTGAGAATGGTATTCAGCATCAGATACTTTGTATTAGAAATTTTGCCTGTCAAGCAAATGAAATGAGTTTTGCTTGCAGAAAAACATAAAGTGACAGAACAAAAGAAATGGGATGCAATTTGGGGTCTCAGAGATATGAAGAGCGTCTATTAAAAAGTATCTATAACATCTGTCTACAAGTGTAAGATCTTTTGTTCTTGTTTTACTTTTTGCAATAATTATGTGTGGGGATTGCTCTCTCTTGTTCTTAGTAATAGTAAAAGAAAAAAAAAAGAAAAAATAAATCCCTAAAATACTGTCCTCCCAGGACATACTCTACGAACAAAATACTCCCAGTATTTTTACCCAGTGGGCAGTTAGCAATGCCTTCTCCCCTTTTCTTCAATAGCTTCTTTTCTACCATTTTTTCTACTCCTGTCTATATGAAAAAGGATCAGTTTTCCCCTGGTCATTGTTTTTTGCACATTCCTTTTATTTCAGAATCTGACAATTGAACATCCTAGGAAAAAGGAACATTATTTTGTATATGCTTTATAAGCAATCTTTGCTATTGCAGACACAACTTTGAACTGTCAGTTCATTATGGTTACATGATTGTTTTCAGCTTTTTATGCTCCAGCAATACTCTAGTTGCACTGTCCGGAGTCTAAATATTCATATGCTGAGAACTTCATGGTGGAGGATAAAATACCTCAGAAAAGTGGTGACTGTTTTTACACTGCAGATGTCAAAGCAAAAAGGCATACCATGTTTGTCCTGATACGAGTAAAAAAAATAAACTGAAGAAATGGTCCAAATTATTCCCTCAAATTTCTGATATGGTGTGTTTGAATATGAAAGTTAACTTCTATAAGTGGAATTCATTATGGGAAAGTGAAAACAAATTCATACACCTTGTGAAGTACTTTTACTGTGCACTCTAGTAACAAATCTCTGATCCGTATGGAATGTATCACTGTATGAAATGATTGCCTTTATAGTAGAGCTTAATATAGTGTCTGCTGACCTCAGTATAAAGACTTTATTTCAGTGGGTTTGGTTTAGGTAAAGTGCAATTAATACATGACAGTTCTGCAAATGCAAAGCTTGGGAATATAAATGCCAAGAAGTTAGTGTGATAAAGAAGTATCTTCTGAGCATGGCAAGGCATTATTTGTGAAGGCTGCACTGTACATATTGATACGGGACATTATAGAAATAGATAAAATTTTAAAAATTACTTTCTGATTTTGTAATCAGAGTATTTTTATTAATCAGAATATTTTTATTAATAACATAGGACACATTAATTTGTGTTGCTATAGTTACCTCTAATTGACTCTTTATTTGCCTATTAAGATTGTTTTTGTCTAATTGAAGATGTACTGTCTCTAAATAAAATAGTGAAAATGTTACATATTATTTCACTATATAACAAAAATTTGCTAAGAAAGATAAATGACTTAGTAACTTGGGATGGTTTCAAGAGGATATTAAACAGAACTGCTCCTAAATATCTACTTTGCTGGTTGGGAACTCTGGAAGATCAGAATTTGAAACTGTCCTTTCTGTCCTCCCAAGCTCAAGGGAACACTGATGGCCTCTGGCTCTATTAATTCAGAATCATCTAACCTCTACCGTCCAATTTAGTCTTGATAACCTTTCTATCACAGTTAAACTGGCTTTCATTCTACTTTATGGCATTGAAAAATAGCTGTTAGGAGAGCTGCCAGCTTGACTACTCTGGCTGTTGGAGCTGAACAGTGTCAGTGAAAGATGGGCCTTTTCTATAGAGTTGGACTTAGAACTTCAAATTTCAAATACCTCTACGGTGAAATGGAAACAAGTTTCTGATTTGGTTGAATCCATGATAAAGTTTGAGTCCATCTGACAATTAATGTTACATTTCACTGTAGGGGTTCAATTCTTCATTATGCCTTGGCAAAACTGTGGCTCCTGACAGGACTGATACGGATCAGGCAATGGAAAGAATGGGACTGATGGAGAATAACAATAAGCCAGTGGGTATCAACTAATGAGATGAATTTTACTGATGATACATAAGCATCTTTCAGGGACAGCAAGAGGCTGCCCTGGGCTCAGTGGTTTTGCTTATTCTTTGTGCTTTCCTCCCACTGATGCAGCAGTTTAGACAGTGTTATGTAGCCTTCATGTGCTCTAGTGCCATACTGCTTGGCCAAGCTGCATCCCCAAGTATTTCCTATCAGGGCTGATCATCTTCTCTGCTGACTGACAAGTAACAGGGTGTTTGAAAGGAGAAAGAGTGAAGTGTCAGTAACCAGAAGCAGGATTAAAGGGAGGGCAGGGACAGGTCGTGTTATAGTGGGGGTCTCTCACAGGTCACCCAACCAAGAAGACCAAGTGGATGAGACTTCTATAGACAGGTAGGTGCAGCCTCATGTTCACAAGCCCTGGTCCTTATGTGGGATTTCAACCATCCTGATATCTGTTGGAGGGACAACACAGCAGGGCACAAGCAATCCAGAAGGTTCCTGAAATGCATTGATAACCTCCTTCTCAGGATGATAGAGGAGCCAATGAGGAGAGGTGCTGTGCTGAACCTTGTTCTCACCAGTAAGGAAGGGCTGTTGGGGGAGTGTGAGGCTTGAGGACAGCCTTGGCTGCAGCTACCATGAAATGGTGGTGTTCAAGATCCTTAAGGCAGCAAGGATGGCACGCAGCAAGCTCACTGCCCTAGACTTCAGGAGAGCAGACTTTGGCCTCTTCAGGGATCTACTTGGCAGAATACCATGAGATAAAGTCCTGGAGGGAAGAGGGACCAAAGAAAGCTGGTTAATATGCAAGGATCAGCTCCTCCAAGCTCAGGAGTGATGCATCCCAAAAAAGAGAAAGTCAGGAAAGAACACCAGGAGGCCTGCATGGATGGACGAGGAGCTCCTGGACAAGCTCAAGCACAAAAGGAAGCCTACAGAGGGTGGAAGCAAGGACAGATAGGCTGGGAGGAATACAGAGAAACAGTCCAAGCAACCAGGGATCACATTACAAAGGCCAAATCCCTGACAGAATTAAATTTGGCCAGGGGTGTCAGGAGCAACAAGAAAATCTTCTGTAGGTACAACTGGGAAAGAGTAGGGAAAATGTGGGCCCTCTCCAGAAGGAAAAGGGAGACTTGGTCACATGAGATGCAGAGAAGGCTGAGGTACTCAGTGACTTTTTTGTCTCAGTATTAAACCGGCAAGTGCTACAACAACACTGCCCAGGTCACAGAAGGTAAAGGCAGGGACTGGGAGAAAGAGCTGCCTGTTGTAGGAGAAGATCATGTTTGTGACCATCTAAAGAACCTGAATGTGCACCAGTCCATGGGACCTGATGAGATGCATCCACAGGTCTTGAGGGAACTGGCAGATGAAGTGTCTAAATCACTATCCATCATATTTGGAAAGTCGTGGCAGTCTAGTGAAGTTCCCACTGACTGGAAAAGGGGGATTTTTAAATTTTTTAATTTCCTGTTTTTAAAAGGGGAAATAGAGAAGACCCAGAGGAAGACAGGCTGGTCAGTCTCACCTTTGTGCCCAGCAAGATCATGGAAAGGATTCTCCTGGAAAGTATTTTAGGGCATATGGAAAAGGAAGATGTGATTGGTGACAGCCAACATGGCTTCACTAAGGTCAAATCATGCCTGACAAATTTGGTGGCCTTCTATAATGGGGTTGCAGGGTTGGTAGATAAGAGAAGAGCAACTGACATCCTCTCCCTGGACTTGTGCAAAGCATTTGACACTGTCCCACATGACATCCTTGTCTCTAAATTGAAGAGACATGGATTGGATGGATGGACCACTTGGTGGATAAGGAATTGGCTTCATAATCACACTGAAAGAGTTGTGGTCAACCGTTCAATGTCCAAATGGAGATCAGTGATGAGTGACATTCCTCAGGGGTTAGTGTTGGGGCCAGTGCTGTTTAACATCTTTGTTGGCAACATGGACAGTGGGACTGAGTGCACCCTCAGCAACTTTGTCAATGACCTATGTGGAGTGGTCAACACGCTGGAGGGAAGGGATGTGCCATCAGAGGGACCTGGCCAGGCTTGAGAGGTGGGCTGTGCAAACCTCATGGAGTTCAACAAGGCCAAGTGCAAGGTCCTGCACATGGGTCAGGGCAATGCCCAGCACAGTTACAGGCTGGGCAAGGAGGAGATTGAGAGCAGCCCTGCAGAGAAGGACTTGGGGCTATTGGTGGATGAAAACTGAGTATGAGTCAGCAATGTGTGCTAGCAGGCCAGAAAGTCAGACTTATCCTGGAATTCATTGAGAGAAGTGTGTCCAGCAGGTCAAGGAAGGTGATTCTCCCCTTCTGCTCTTGTGAGACCCCACCTGGAGTACTTCATCCAGTTCTGGGACCCCCAGTATCAGTGTAAGAAGGACATGGACCTCTCAAGCAGGTCCAGAGGAGGCCATGAAAATGATCAGGGGCTGGAGCACCTCCCTTATGAGGACAGGCTGAGAGAGTGGGGGTTGTTCAGCCTGGAGAAGTGTCCAGGGGGACCTTATAGCAGCCTTCCAGTACTTAAAGGGGGCTACAGGAAAGATGGGGAGGGACTCTTTATCAGAGAGTGTAGGGATAGGATGGTGGGTAATGGTCTCAAACTGAAAGAAGATAGATTCAGATTAGGTATAAGGAAGAAATTCTTCCCTGTGAGGGTGGTAAGACACTGGCACAGGTTGCCCAGAGGGGCTGTGGCTGCCCCCTCCCTGGCAGTGTTCAAGGCCAGGTTGGACAGGGCTTGGAGCAACCTGGTCTAGTGGAAGGTGTCCCTGCCTGTGGCAGGGCAGCTGGAACTACATGATCTCTAAGGTCCCTTCCAAACCATTCCATGATTTTATGATCTGCTTGTTCTAGTAATCTGTGTACCCGATACTTTCTGAGTCCCTTGAGTTATGTGATCTCAATGGGAGTAAGAGACAGGGGAGTACCATTCCACAACAGTTCTGGTGCCAGAAGTGGTTCCATCATACCATGGACCTCCTGTGATCTAGTTATGGACTCCTCTTCCTGACCCGTTCTCATGGGTATACTGGACACAGTAGCCCTCCTCGAGTCACCACTTGGTACCTGAGAAAGCAGAGGCACTGGCACAAATGTTCCTAAAGTATACAGTAGTCAGAGGTTTTCCTGACTATGTGGGATTCATCAGTGGGTAGTTCTCTAGACAGCATCTCCTCTTTCACAGTAGAAAGTAAATCTGGAAGATTATGAAACCTTAACCCTGAAGTTTTCATACATGTTTGAGATTGTTCAGAGCTGAATACTGATTGAGACTTAACTTCAAATGATTTGGGAATTACCGAAATATTAAGTATTCTTTTTCAATAGAAATGGGTTCTTTCTTGCTTCCAAACTCCTCTAAATGTGAAGTTTCACTGTTTTATTATTCATCTACCTTAGCAGCTTTTTTAATTAATGTTGTACTTCAGTGATAAAAGGAATGCATAAGGCTATGTACTTTACTATATTAGTCATTTTAGGGGAGGTAGGTTTGTGGGTGGTTCCTGTGCAAGAATACTATCCTATATTATCAGAAGTGCAGATATGGAAAAAACAAAACTTTTTTACTGTAGAACATTCATTAGGAGTGTGTGTAAAAAAAAAAAAAAAAAAAAAAAAAAAGTTGCAATTGTTGATCCCTCATTTTCTGCTTGCTTTTCCAGATGCAATATTTTGTCTTTTCAGATAAGTCTTCTCTAAGTATTAGAAATTTGGAAAGCATTGATGCTTTTAATGCTTAGCTATACATAATTTGTGTAACCATTGAATCAGCTTGAATGCATTTATAGAGAACATTACTATATTAATTTTAAAATCGCTGATGATTTTATGAAGAAAGTCAAGTTATTGACTGTCATGGGAAGGAAATGTAGTTTTTATTTGAGTTCTAGTCCTAATACTTGTGCACAGAGTCTTGAAAAAGTAAATCAAAATAAAGAATTGTAAACTAGTCATTACAACAGAAAGCATCAAGCAGCATTAGAATTATTTTTTAACTTGCTTTCACATTTCAAGGTCAGCACACTGATGAAGACAGTGTATCCTGTAGAGAATGCAATGGGTAGAACTGCCAAAAATTAACTCCTTTTAAACAGCAAAAAAACATCAATTGAAATCTCCTTCTGACACCCTTATTGACTTCCTTTTTTTTAAATTTTTTCACAGAGGATCTTTCTCAAAGCTGGAAGTGAGGAAGAAATCTTTACACATCTTGGCTTGGATTATGTCGAACCATGGGAAAGGAATGCTTAAGAAGATTTGCAAGTGTACATTCATCAGTTGACAGCAATAGTCTTTCTGCCTATCTTGCAGTCTGACTTATGGATAGATAGGTATAAAAGGTGCATCCCTGACAACTACAAAATTTTAAATACATATTAGTTAGAAGCCTTTATACATGCTGATGTTCCTAGAAAAGAAGAGTTTAAGTTCTTCAGAAGCTTTTTCAATATTTTCTGGTTTAGCTTTGAAGTTTCTACATGGGAGTGACAAGACAGAGCTCGTTTTTATGGG
This sequence comes from Athene noctua, assembly GCF_965140245.1. Classification (NCBI taxonomy): domain Eukaryota; kingdom Metazoa; phylum Chordata; class Aves; order Strigiformes; family Strigidae; genus Athene; species Athene noctua. The sequence goes on from NC_134041.1 coordinate 50,288,281, forward strand.
AAAACTTGAAACTGGTGAGATTTTTGCTTGTGATAGGAATACAACATTCCTGTCAATACCTGCTTGTGACAATACCTAAATAATACAAAATATTTGAACTGAGTCTGAAAACTACTGAAAATCATATTTAACTGAATTTCTTAAGTATTTTGCTAAATTCATATATAAAATTGATACTGTATATAAGGCTTAACAACCTAGGCAGTTATTAGTCTGGCAATCTCAGCAAGTTGAGACTTCATCTGTAATATTTTTCTAGGTAGGGCACCACTCTACAAAAACTGTAAGCAAGTTGAGAGTTCAGTGAGAGTTCCAAAATATTTCACAAGAGGGGATTGTGGAAAGGAAAAGTGGAGTAACTCAGTATCAATCTTCAACTGTGAGAAAAAAAAATACTATAAATTTGGAGTATTGATTTGGATGAGAGAAGATTCAGGTTGTGTGATGTGGTGGTCCTCAATCAGGAATCTGAATCATCACCTGCAACTGTCGCTCTGGTGGCTGCTCCAAGGTGAAAGCTTCTAATTGTCTGTTCTCAATTTAGATAGCTGGAAATTTACTCATTTGTGTGTGTGTGTGTGTGTATATATATATGCACTGTAATTGAAGTTTACCAGAGCTGTCTGGCTACTAGCTGCTCTACAACGGTATTCCTTCTTTTTGGTCAGAAATCCATCTTGGACATGAGAGACTTTCTGATAAAAGTAATCCTATGAGATACTTTGATTTCAGAAAATTTCCAGGTAGCTCTTGTGACTGTAATGATAATGAAAAATTTGTAATACATTTATCCTTTAATGAACAAGGGTATTTAGTGCTTTAGGACATCAAGTTACTTACTGACATTTATTTGTCATTTGTAGAATAAAGGTGATTAAGAACACCCAGACTGGTCAAATAATTTCTTTCTTACAAGCCTGGGTTTTTTTTCCTGTTAAGGCTGATTTCACATCTTGGCACCGTGGGAGACTGGCAGTGACAGGACTGTGCACAACAATTATTACTGACAGTAATAGCTTCCCATATTCAAACGATGGCAATATTCCATGGCAACGTAGACTTGAAGGTTCTACATATGGATAAAAAAATATGCCAAGTTTTAGAAATATAGTGCTTAACTACAGGATAAATGACTTAAAATGTAAGTGCCAAAGCTATTGCTGGTAAGAGAAAATTAAATAGGAACTTCTGAGAAGCTGCTTCCCCAAAGGATGATTTGCCTAGTACAGTAGACAGGATAGCAGAAGTATTAACAAAACTTCCAACATACAGTTTTATATGCAACCACCTATTTCTGGTTGTTAAAACAGGTAGTAGCTGTATTTCTGTGAAATATATTAATTCATTATCATGGTTAGACTCAGTACTCTAAAAACCCGTTGAAAGTATCAGTTCACACTAAATCCGATTTATTTGTTGCCCAGATCTTTTAGGATACAGTTTATGCATCCCATTCTCTATCTCCTCTACTGTATTAATGAAAAAATACTCTAATTTAATGCATTTATTCACCAGGCTAAAATGTTACAGGATCAGGTCCAAAAGTGATTGTAGGAAACTGAAGGCTATTTCTGAACAAAGGATCAGATTTTCTACATGGGTCTTATTCAATACACACATGCATCTGCTCACAGGTAGTGGGTAGATTTCCTAAGCTTTAGCAAGCAACCTGAAACAAAAACTAAACAGGAATGGCTCTATCAGACTTACTGCGAGAAATGCATGTTATGCTATCATTCCATTCTATAATTTGTGATAATCCTAATTTTATGGTACAAGCAATTTGAATTCTGTAATTTAAACCTAATTTGATGTCATTAGTAGCTATGTAGCCAAGACTTTTTTCTTTACACATGTAGTTACATGACAGTTTTGGTACTAAAAAAAAGTATGCTGAATTTGTCTACTGATTCCTTTCAACTGAGGAATGGACTGCATTGTAAACTCTTCTAAAACCTCAGGGATATAGAAAAACATGATAACAGCATGGAATTCTATTCTTGCCTGTGCCAATAAAAATGTCCCTTTTAAGTGCACTTTTGCTAACTGAGCTGCAAATATAACACTACTTTCTAAATTGCTCTAACTAGAAAGCACTGGCATTGCTTCCTGCTTTATTGTACTGATGTATGAAGAATCTTCTCTGTGTTTTGCATCAGGATGCTGACAAGTAGCAATGAGTTTTCAGTCCTAGTGGAGGGGAACATATTATAGCTACAGTACGTTATCTAAATATACTTTCTATTTGGCCAATGTTTATCAGAATATATGTTCCAGTTGTGCTGTTTCTGCATACTTCAAGCCACAGAGGAAATATGAAATATTCTCATTTCCACATGAAGAAATAACTCTTACCTTGCCTGCCTATGCATCACTTGTAAATATAGCACCAGTGGGGGAGAATATACCAAACAGGAGTTCTGTCAGTTCCTTCAAGAGTGGAAGAAAATAGCATATCACTTTATTGTTTTCTTTCCCTCAGTTTTTCTGAACTTTTGTTAGAATACATTTTACAGATTACCCACTGGATCAAGTATTATCAGAAATTATGGAATTGTCAAATCAGGGGTTGGATTAAACAGGTCAGATTAGATGGCCAGGATGATCTGAGTGTGAAGAAGATATCTTCTGTTATGAACACCCCCACTGAAGAAGCTGGTACACGTCATTGTCAGCTACTGTGTGCAGGATCATCCCTGATAGCCCTAGCCAAAGTTATTGTGCATGCAAAGCCAGAAAAACATGAAGTCAGGTTTTTGTGAAAAAACTAGGAATCATAACATGATGGTTCTTCCATCAATTAAATCTAGCCCTAAAATTCAGAACAGTCTCAACCCTGTAATGATTTCCGTGGTTCTTGATAGTGCTAATCAATTGAGACTATAATTAGAAAAGACAGAAGTCATAAAGGAGAACAGGGATCAAACAGGTTAAAGGAAATAAAACCTTTATCGGCTGAGCATATCTGCATCCATGAGGGTACCGAAAACTCCCTACAGTGTGGTGGAACTGTTGGAGTCAATGGTAATGATGCTTCTGAACTCATGAAGGACAAGCGAGGCCTGGGGGCCTGGAAAAGGGCAAACACTTGTAAAAAGAACAGACCAATGTTTGTAATAGGAAGAAGGGAAGAGACAATTTCAGATCAGTGCACTTAATATCTCCTAAATTGCTAGAATGATTAATAGACTTTATTTTTAAAGCACCTAGAGGAAAACAAAGTGATAAGTTATGGTAACTTGTTCATCAGAAACAAATCATACCAAACTAATTCAGTTGTAAAGTCCCTGGAGGCTGATTTTTAAAGTGTCTATCCCTCCTCCCTTGCTTCTAAGCCAAGGCAATTTGGCAAGTAGTAAGAGAAGGATCATAGATTTTATAAGAATCTACATAATAACTCTCTAAAAATTGATCAGTGACTCTACCTCTGGGAAGAACAGGTAGAATTTAGAAAGAAAACCACTTATTTCTTTCATGGTTTGTAGTAATTTGTGATTTGTCAGATATTCCAGATAATGTTTTCCAGTGACAAACATGGTAAAACATACGTCATATAGGCAATATAATGTAGTCATTAAAAAACAAACAAGTAAATTAATCCAAATGCACAATCATACAAATGTTTTGATGTGGAGAAGTTTTTGGAAGATAATGGCCACCTGGTCCTTGATACCGACATGAGCTCTGCTAGCTGCCTCTGTGTAAAGAACTTACTGTTCAATGTTCCTCTCTGGCTTGCCACTGCATAGAAAGCTATTGTTTAGCAAATTCCTTAACTAGAGATATGGAGTGAAGATGAAACATTGAGTAGGAGGTCCACAGGCTCGTGCTTCTTGCGTGTGCTTCTTGTGTTGTATCAATGAAATATGAGTTATATTGTGTGGACAGTAGCCTAGAACCAATCACAGCTTGTTTAGCTGTATGCGATCACACCCTAATAGTATATAAGATGCTCTGTGCTTAATAAAATTGGATCAAGCTGGCAAACCATATTGGTGTTATTCTTGATACCTGGGCTTTATCAGTCGACATTTTGCTACAAATCTCTTAAGGCAAAAGCAGTGAGATATATTTAGATTCGTGGGTCATAATGTAGTTAATGTCATCAGTGAATCTAGGTTGTATAATATAATAAAGGAAGAGCAACTCTACAAAATTGCAAATCCAGGCAACCTAAATATTCATACAGCTGGCATTATAAGCTTGAAGCCACACAGACATTCTGGAACTTACTGGAAACCTGAGAACTGCTGCTACTTTACATAAATAACTCCAGAACTTTAGAAAAACAAACCGAAAGATCTGCATAACTTACAATCCCCAGAAGAAATGTGTTCTCAATAGTTTATGGCCAGAATTGTAAGAATTTCTCAGGTGAGACCATCTTATTTCGTAGTGTGAAATGTATTCTTTGACTTGTTGAACAGCTTGCTTTCTATGATACAGTTTCCTTCAGCAACTGCAGTTAAAATTGTTAGGTCCTGGGTCTAAAAGGTTAATTGAAGTCACATAAACAAATGGAAACAGGGAGCTCTGAAAACCTTTCACAGAGGTTAAGCTTCTTACATGGCTGTTAGTCTAGCTAGGAGACAATGCTGCTGGCTTTGTGTTTAAGGGCCCAGTAGGGGCCATATCCATAAAAATATCATGTGTATAGCTATAGTTGAGTCAGAGCTTCAGAGCTTTCCACTTCAAAATTTAGCTAATTAGCTGATCTCTGTCTGTACACACGTCAAGCCTTTTCTCTTTTTTTTTTTTTTTTTAATATTTCATTTTATAAAGAGGACCAAGCAATCTTTGCCCCTGCTGTATAGATAAACCAAGTGCCTTTTATTTTAATCAGGATGCATCAGATGTAACATTTTTTAGCTGAGGATGCTCCTTGGGAAAAAAGATCAGTTCACAGTCATGGTTAGTATTCCTCCTTTAGGATCTACTTTACCTAGGATGAATTGTCTCATGATTGTTTACAGCTTTTTTTTGAATGATTTGTGGTATTATACATTAGGTCTGTCAAATTCTAACTCTGGATTTGATCTATTTATTTTTAACTAAAAATTTGTATCTTTGAATGGAGAAATGAAGCGTCCTATATCTCTGCCATAATTCTACTGTGCATGTGTGGCCTCACATCTTGCTCGGGTGTCTACGAAGTGGATTTCTCTAGAAGCGCCTGCACTCAATACTTAGATTCCCAAATCTGTCTACATGGATCATTTGTTTCACATTTCCATTTCACTCTGCCATTTCAGCTTCTCTTTCCTGCATTTGACATTATAGTGATTTGTAGCTAGACTGTGATTCTGTGGTGGCCAAAATAAATGCCAGCCTAAGCATCAAACATTAAAACAACAAATCTTGCAAACTATTCATCAACTTCTGTTTGACCCTCCTCATGTCCCTGGTCTTTGATTCTTTCAGTTTGCATGGCCATTTCTTGAAGGTTGCATGGAATACAGTGAAAATGCACGTTGTGCCACCCTGGCCTAAGGTGCGGTGCTAAAGCCAAATGTTCTCTGTTCTGGTATCACCTCACACAATGTCAGGTCATTAACTAGAAAAGGCTTTTCTCTGTGAATGCTGTCCAAACCCCTTCAGAATACTTAATTTAAAAATATATTGAATGACTTCTTCAATAAATGTGTATTACAGGCAACCCATGAAATCTAACACTATCTTTCACCTAACGACTGCAAATAGTATTCTTAAATACTTCTCGTAATACAGACAAGCCATATGAATTGCATTGTGGGGGGCTGGAGGACTACATATCCCAGAATCCCAAGTGCCTTGGCAAATGTATGTCTTCGTTGATCAGGATACCTGCAGCTGGTGTCTGACTATGGGGAGAAAGATCATGTGTTGGGTAAGTATGAAGGCTCCCCGTCTGCTGTGTTTTAGTAAGTAAACACACTTAATTGAAAAACAAGCTGCCTTTTTTTTATTGTTGCAAGCATTTGATTCTAGTTCCTTTGTGACTGTGCAGCAGAAAATACTGCTACACAGTATACTGCCTTTTGTGTTACATCCTCTCCAAAATCAGCGTTCTAATTCAAAGGGTTTTTCAGAAATGGCAAAGCTTCTCAGTTCCTTTGCCATCATATTTGAAGTTATAAGGGGAAAATATTTATACGAAACCAACTCAAAAGTGTTTCTATTAAATAAAGCCTTTCTAGCAGGAGTAGCATTATTTCATGTATTTATTGCTATATATACACAATCTCCAAATTATACGAAGTTTTCTGTCAGCTTCAGTGTCTTTTTCTCTTCAGGAAGCTATGCATTAAGCTATAATAGAAAATAGCATTTTTCCATTTCTCCATTTTTAAAGACTAAGTGATTTTTCTGGCAGGGGAAACATAGATTATATTCCAAAAACTGGTGGTTGCAACACTGAGGGAAAAAGCGCAAATAATAAAAACCTTATCCCAGCACTTAGAAGATACAATAGTAATCTTTGTATATTTCTGACCACTAAAAGAGAGATGACCTGGAATTATCTTCACAGCTGGGTAAAGAGGTTGAGTAGTTTATATAGCTTCAAAAATTGAGCTTGACAAGGTTATGTAATTGTGTGACTAGGTAGCAGTGTTTCTGCAGTTGGAAACTATTGCTGATGACACAAATCTCTAAGTGCTCAATTTTTGGTAGCCTAAGGATGGGTTGAAAGACCATATGGTCCTGTGGCTTCCATAACTGTACTCTATGAATCCCACACTTCAATATGCAATGTCTAGGAAATTTTGCTTTTGCACTCCTCCAAAACACAAAAGATCAAAGAGACAATGTTGAACAGGATTGCTAGGATCTATTGATTTCAGTGATCCTGAAATGCTTGTGTTGTGTTTTAAACTATATGATGATATATGACTTGGTTTTCTATGTTTTAAACTAAACTGAGGTATCAGAGATATAATCTGGTGCCTTTTGGCCTTTTGCACTATGCTTTTTAGTGTGTTAAAGTCTGCTAGAAAGTATTTTTTGTGTTGGCGTTATGTGAGTGTGAAGTGGTTGTTCTGGAAACCCTTCCAGACTAGTTGCAAGGCTGTAGCTGTTGCAGGGCTCTTGACAAATGATGGATGATACCGTTTGAATCCTTCATGATACCGACACAAAAAAGAAGCCAGGTACCACAAATATCTGTGTCTATTTGGACAAGATGTCAGAATTACAGAAGGAATACGGATATTTCTCTCCCATTCTGTCTCACCTCTTGTCCCCAGTTAGATCTGACTTCATTATAGGCAGAGGACATGTATCTGAGAGACTCCGCTGTCAGCCACTGAACAAATGCTCTCCTGCTCCTTGGTGAAGGGACTCACAACCCCTTTCTTTACCTACTTGCTAGAAGGACCCAGAAGTTCCCTTTGACTGCATATGACCAGAAAGTGGAATATTGAACATCTTTAAACAGATTTCTGTTGGATGCAAATAAATGGGGCGTAATGAACTCTATATTTAAAAAATTATGCTGCAAGCCACTCTGGTACATGTGTGTATACAGGGATTGATTTTAAAAAGCACCTGTGTGAGAAACAAAGTGTAGATGAGGGCCACTCCACTATGAATTTCAGTGACAGATGGCTGCTAAAACAATTCACACTAGATGATAAATGACTAAACATTAAAGCTTACAAACCACAAATAAACACAAAAAATGCCTCCAAGAAACATTTGAACTGAAGTTTAATGATCGTACAAAATTACTAGCAAATCAAAAATTACAGCTTTTAAAGAAGAAAGGCTGAACAAAATAAACATTTTCTAACGTAAGGGGGGATGGACAAAGACTAATCAGAGCTCTCAGTGATGAACTTAATATTACAACTATTCTAGTCCCTGAGAAATCAAAAGAAGAACATCAATGAGAGTCCCTCTATGTAAGTCTCCCTAGAAGCAAGTACTTCTTGTGCCCAGTAATGTGGGTACAGACTAAATCCTGCAAAACCAACCTTTGTTATATAAGGTAGGACAAATAGTCACAGACAAATGGTCAAGAATAATGAAAATGAGTAATGATAAGTTATTATGTTACAAATTTTAAGATAAGATTGTAATAGTTGTAAAACAATAATGGAGATCCACCTGAGAACTGAAGTAAATTACATTAAATTAAAGTTCAGGAAAAACAAATGACATAAAACCTCATAATATGATAAACAACTCTCCCGGTGGGCTAGTTGTGACAAACCACTGTTATGGGTAATTATTTTTTACTGGTGGGAAAGGGGAATAGTATCTTCAAAAGTATCCAGTTCACAGGTTCTATAATCTCAGCAATTGCTTATAAAAGAAGCAGAGAGCATTGACAGTTATTGCAACAGGAGAACTTAATTGGAGAGTGTTTATTTTAAGAAGTAAATCATGCTAAAAAGACACATGAATTTTGTAAGAAAAGAGCAGAGAAAAGAATTTTCTATAGGCAGATTTCTATATTCTATATTTCCCTATTCTATTTCCATATGAAAAGGAATGTTTTCATGGTTAACTTTCTTGTAACAAGCTTCTATTCTCCACCAGAATCCTCCCAGACTAACTAGCGTATTGATACTAAAATCTAAATTACAGAAGTGGCAACAGTTAGGAGTTGTCGAAAACTATTAGGTGTAGGGAGATTTTGATTGAAAGAGCAAGAAAATTGTAAATTTACTTTAGAAGACACTGGATCTGTATCAACAGAGAAACATCTTCAATAGTTTTTATGTAAGGCCCTGTTAAATGTGATTCAGACTGTATGAAGAATAAAATGGCATCACCATTTTAAGTTACTTGCTCATGACATCTTTTTTTTTCTCCAAAATTTTTCTCTTTTTTCTCCAAGTTTTTTGCATGTGTAGATGAGGAAAACTGCTCATTTTCCCTTTTTATCTCTTAAAAAAGGTCACAAAAGCAGCCATATAATGTGGAGTACTAGTTGAATTTCACTGCAAATAGTTTATCTAAAAGCAGATAGAGGTAAGTATCTCAAATGGTTATGCTGATATAGAAATCATAAGATACCACTGGGTTTGCTAATGGAACAGAAGTTTAAGCCTAAAATTCTTATCTTTCTATATGTGTGATTCATATTCTTGCTGTTGTATGGATTTCTTATTATAAAATGCAAAAGATGTTTTACCTTTTTGGTCTTCATACAAAGCTGATCAAGAAGATATTAGGAATTGCAGTGCCACGTCAGACTGGTGGTCATTCCACTGCTGTGTCCTTTCTTTACTCTGGGTTGTTTCACAATTTGTATAACACTTTCTTAACTCGTTAGTGCTCAACTAAACATGCCAGTCATTTCTGTGCGAAACCAAGCAAACTGTGTATAAACAAACAAATATTAAGACACCTAACAGCAGCATAGTGTTGGGCAATGATTGACTTACATGTGTCAGGAGATGTTTGATCTCACCCAGCACAAACCAGATTCAAGGCTTCTGAATCAGGAGACCTGTTTCAGCTCATACTGTGCTGATTTTAAACTGATAAAAAGCTATTGTCTTTAAAGAAGGCTGGGTTTATTTATGCCAGTGAAAGAACTCAATTACACTTACAATGTCTGTGTGAGATGAAACACATGTATGAAAAAAGTAATCTCACAATGGGAAGTTTGTTTGAATCAAGGAAAATTAATCAAGGGTACAGTAAAAACAGAATACTGTTGAGACCTGGTATATTATTTGATCTATCCCTTTTAGAAAGTTATTTAGTAGGGTATTCCAGACACTTCTTAGCAGCATTCTAGACTCCAGGATCACAAAAAATGGAAAAAATAATGTAAATTGAGAATAAAATCCAAAACAATTTGGACTTTTAAAAATTTTTATTTAGTAGGACCATCATTATGCCCAAAAGTGAAGTTAAGAACTTTATCTGGCAAGATACTGTTCAACTTGCTATTATTTCACTTCATTTATGACTATGAGGACTCCATGAAGTAAATTTATCAGGATTTCTTTCTGATAATGTATTACCTAAAATTAGCTCCTATCTTAGAAAATTAGGAATTCTTACAAAAGTAATTCCATCTTTGAAACTGAATATTTAACAACTACAAACAGAATAAGTATGCATAGATCAAACAAAGGTAATAACAAAGTGTTATCTCTCTTGCCCTTTTTTCTTTTTTCCTTGTTTTTTGATAAATCTTACCTTTAGGTAAGATAAATCTTACCTTTCACTGCAGCTGAGAAAAAAAAATGGTTCTCCGATTGTATTATCAAACATTGATTTTTACAAATATGCTATGGCTATTAAAAATATCTTATCAAAAAAGAAACTCAGTTTATGGAATGCATTAGCATTCATGACTGATAATGCAAATGTGAATTATGTCATGGTACACTCAATATACCATCTGCTCCAGAAAGAAAAACATCTGTTGGTAAATGTAAACTGTAGAGCTTATGTGGTATGCAATATGTTCAGATACTGTATGGAATAAATAAATTGGACGTTGACAATCTATTGTGTTAGAAGTATTGAACTACTTTCTTATGTTGAAAAGAGGAAGAGCTCAGCTACAAGTATTTTTGAGATGGTGGAGAAAATCATTGTGCCATGACCCATCCAGATGGCTTTTGCTGAAGCCAGTCACTGACAGGCTGCTGCAATCATCATCTGTAGTTATGAGATGCTTTAACATAGCATGGACAGAGATGAATGTGCTCCTCTACAGTAGAAGTTTCTGTGCTTGACTTTTCACGATGGTGATGACACTGCAATTCGTGATATTGTTGAAATTGTCTGTATTTTCTGGCTTCTAGAATGAAAATCATTATCGTGAAACATGAATATACATGTATGAATATAAATAGCATCAACACAAGAAGATAACTATATTTTCAGTGTGCTGCACTAATATAAAAATGGAAAACGGGCAATAGTTTCAGAATTCTAAGGCTATGTTAGCCCTTATAAAATCTAATCTAATTTTACACAACCTAAAATCTATCCCTTGTAAAATCTAATATGTTTTTTCTTCCTGGTTTAGAGTATCCTGTTTTCAGATTCATTTGTTCAACTGATTTTAAGTGCTTAGACAAGGAAATTATTCTTTTTTGAAACTGAGTGGGACAGCTGAGGCAGAGATAGAAAGTCTCGGAACACCACTGTTCAGCATCCATATGCTGTCATAGAAAAGGGTAGCACCAACAGTACTTCAGAAATTTCCTTGACAACTCTCCTAATAGACCCAGCTTCAAGCTTGGCTTCTGTCAATCTTTCCTGTGGCTTGTGGTTTATTCTGTGTTCATTTTAAAAAATTAGGGTGCAGATATATTTTTCAGGTCTGTTCTGTACAAATAGAGATAAACTCTACTGTAAAACATAAATGCTTGAAGACACAGGCAACAGTATTTTTGATAAGCTCTAATTTATCAAAAAGTAGATTTGGAAATATGGACAGGTTCACAGCTATCTTGCTGAAAGAAATAAAAGCACAGCCCAAGATATCAATATCCAGAAGAGTGGCATACCTTTCTTAGTTGAAATAGAAATAAGTTAATAGAATGGACATAAGTCTTAAATATCAATCACCAGACTAGTATCTCTCTTTCATATTTGGGCTTCATGTTTGATACAGGAATGGTTATATACTAAAGAGAAAAATAACAGCTAAACAACCTTTGCCAGTAAGAATAGCCTGCTTTTGTTGTTGTTGTTGTTGTTGAAATTAGATGGAAAATATTACAACACATCCAGTAGTGGAGATCAGATAAATGATGTAAAACCAGTAAATAATGCCTGAGGGACAGGTGGTGTTGAAGAAAGATACAGTTGAGTATCAGCATCCATGCAGGGGCATGCAAACTTTGCCAAATATTTTGGCCTCTAAGTGCCAGTACATAGATTAGGAACAGTGCTGTGCCAAGAATGGAATGCTCTGAGGGACATCAGAGCTGAGTGTATGCTCTTTAGGAAATTAAAAATCCCACAACAGCCCAGGGTCAGAAAATGACCACTGGTTGCAAATTACAGCTAGGCAAAACTAATATAGCCAGTGTAGGCAAAAACTGTATTTTAAATCTCCTCATTAGAGTCCTATGGTGCAGTGATGACTGAAAGAACACAAAGATGTGCATAAAGAATTGGAATTATTTTTAGACTTTAGAATTCTCAGTCACATAATTCTGAAATAATTCATAGCAGATTTAAAGGAGCTACAGCCTTTGGATACAAAAGACAACTAATTGAAAGCTTACACCATATAGGAGATTTCTTAGTTGAGTGATTATCCTAGCAGCAAATCAAAGCAAATTGGCAGTCAAAAACATTTGATAAAAAATTAGAAGGTATAAAAATTTATCATCAATAAAGTTTTTAAATTATTACTGCAGTATTTCAGCTTGAGGAAACTAAACTGTAGCTACATGATCAGTGTTTTTTATACTACATGTAAGTTGAACTCTGAATCTGGGGACCTTCATCAACAGGTGTTTACACTTGGCAGGAAACATGGTGTGTGTTGAATAGTAGGTGTTGGTGTGTGCTATGGCAAAATACCACTCGATCATTGTGAGTCTGTAGAATATGTCAGAAATGTTGTCTGACAGCCTTTAAAATGAAGAAGGGAAATCTGTGAAAAGAGAAGGGAGTGAAATCAAGAAGCAAAGGGGATATGGGGAGTGAGGCAGCAATAGAATTCAGAAGGAGCTGATCTCTCCTGGAAGAGAGCAGTGGTGCTGGCAGTAGACAGGCCAGGATGAAGGGCTGTCTTATATGCCTGACAACAGTGGAAAATGGACATAGAGGAGCTGGAGTACAAGTTTTTAAAATAATGCTTTAGGAAATAAGGTCTGAAGAGAGCAAGTTGCTATGAAGCTAAATACAAATAAAAGTGTGAAGTAAATGTAAAGCTTATAAGGAATCAAAGCAATGACTGGGATTCTCCAGATCTCAGTTCAGCGAGCAGTCAGCTTATCTTTTTTGCAGGACTGCAACAGACAGGACAGTGGGAGAGTTCTTTTTCAGTATAGGATGAGAGTTAGGTATGGTGCAGATTGCCATGTCTCCTCCCAGTATGATCACAAAAATCCTTCTCTCAATTTGTTTTAAGATAAAAAATGTCATATTGCAAAATCAAAGATCTAAGGCTCATAAGAACCCTCCACTGCAAATACACGATTCAGTGCTTAAAATGGGATCAAAGAAATTAATAAACATTATGCAATTTACCTCTAGTTATGGAGGAGGATTTTCTGTACCTTTCATGTTAGTTACATTCTGCACTTGAAAATGCTGCATTCTAGAGGTCTGTGAATAACTTTTTTATTAAAAAGAAATGGCAGCATGTTCTGTTTCTCAATATCACACCAACAGCAAACACCGAACTCTTGAGTGCTGCTACCTCCCTCGATTTGTATCAAGTGTATTTAAAATTTACAGTAATTTTTTTTTTCAGAGGATCGTGGTTCTAATAGATTTGGATATGTAAAATGTGAAAGATGACAGGTTGATTAGTTTTTGTATGTGCAACTTTTGAAGCTAAGAATGTACCATAAATAATACAGTATGTTATTTTCAACTGGTGAAGAAACAGAACAGCAGTTACCTTGGAACATCAATTCCTGTTTGCCAAGTTATTTTGGATATTTGTGCTATTGTGTTGAGAATATTACATACATATTCAAAGTATGCATTTATTATACACAGTAGTTAAATTTAAATTATTATTGTATGGGAAATACCATGTTTTCTGGCTTTAACAGTGAAGTGGATTATATTTCTAAAAAAGAGAGATCCTGCAGTATGATAAACTATCATTTTCAGTTGCTGTCTACAAGATACGGTTTTAACTCTGCTATAATTTACATGTCTGCTCTTGTTTCCTCTCTGCTTATATTCTGCTTCTTTCTACTCATCTAGCAATTATACACATTTTCAGGTCACTCTCATTTAATTTTTTTAAACATTGTCACTTTCAAAGAAGCAATAAAATATGAATGCAATATGAATATACAGTGTTTAATATGAAACATCTGTCTTTTTTATTGCTAGAACTCAGTGGCAGCCAGCTCCTGGATTAGATGCTGGCCATAGTCCCCCACAGTATCTCAGAAATGTGCAAACTATTTTCCAGTTCCACATGCAGTGATGGTCCTAGCATGGGTCTAATGCAGGGAGGAGAAGTGGAAGTTGTGATGGCGATACAAGACAGTTCCCAGTGAGATGAGAGAGCCTGCATGGAAACAACTGAAATTCTGGGAAGAGGAATGAGATATTTTAAAATCAGGAGAGATTAAAATAGGAAGCTGAGAGAGGGGTAACATTGTAAAATGTGCTCTGTTTCTCCTCTTCCGCTCATCTTCTGTGTACTAGTCATAATAGTGTTGCTTTCATGTGCTCCTTAGTGGCTCCCTAATAACCTGTGTGGTCTGAACAACCATTAAATCTTTACTAATGGTTTACACTAAACAGCTCCTGTGTTGGCAGTCCTTGTTGCCTTATTTTAAGACTTTACAGTATTGTGATAATTTTGTCTTCCTAATTGTTCCCGTGCTCTCTCCTTCTACACTCCACACATTTTTTCATCTTATTTCCTACCATTTTGTGCCCTGGACCCATTGTTAGCAGTTTCCTGTTTATTCTGTGACAGTAACCCTCATCCTTCATCACTCAACACTCTCATCCATCAGAATCCCCTATTGGTCCTTTGGTTATACACATTTCATAATAATCTGACCAAATTAAGCTTCTTGTTGACATCTGTTCTTGGAGTTAAGTGCTTTGTACTTTTAAACATTTTATTTGTAGTAATGCCTGAAACTTTTAAATTACATTTGAGTTGTCAAAACTCAACTTATTAAACAGGTGGTCTGTTCTCCAGGGCATTATAAGATAACAGACAACATTTAAGAGTTCACTAATACTTAAAACCTCTTTACAGTGTAGATTTGAATCCTTTTCATTACCTACATTAAGAAACAGACACACACAAACATAATCACTTGTTCAAGGTACCTAGCAGTAAAGCAGGGAAAAGGTCTTGAAACTTAGTCCTGTCTTTGGACTAAGTCTTTTTTATCTGGAACATATTTCTAAGACTTTGTTAGGATAGCTATTATTTTGAATATGTTTGAAATGGTGTTGAAAAAGATTACTATTTCCTTGTGGGAAGGAATCCTCAGTAGAATCATGCTGACAGGTTTGCCATTGTGCTAATAACTCCCTGCTTGTGCTCAGTGTTTACATTATTTTCTAAAACTACTGCAGGAACAATCACTTAAATCACAGGAATAAAACCAGAATTAACTTTTTCCTTTTAAAAATAATCACAGGGTTTCAAGAGCATATGCAACAGAGAGCTGTGATTCTTGTCCCAAAGGAAATGACCTTTGTTCCTCCTGTGGTTGTGCTTTCCAGTTTTTTCTGCTTCTTTATTTCTGTACTTTCTACACTTGAATATTATTCCTGAAAGAATCTTTCCTGGAAACTATATGCCAGCTTGGTTCCCTTTGACTCAATGTGCATTAATAGGTGGGATGTATTAGGTAACTTTCTAGGGTGTATTTCCTGCAAGCCGAAGTGTGATGAGTAGGAATAATCAGGAAATTTGCTCTAAAAAGCTATTCCAGAGCTGGACTTAAACAGTAGTGTACATGCACCCAAGAACTAAAAAGGTATCGGAAGGTATCTACATGACAACCCTCCCTGTCTCCTTCCCACCCACCCCCCTCCCTGTAAAAGAAAAAACAAACCAACCAAAAAACAAACAAATAAAAAATGGTTCAAAAGGTCCACAAAAAAGTCTGTTCACTCTATGCGTTTTGGGTGGTTGTTCTGTTAATGTGCCTTTTGTCTTAGGGAAAGGGACCCTTGGTCACTGCTGATATAACTACAAATTAAAACTTAGAATGGAGACCCAGTTTCTCTGTTAAGCAAATTCTTCTAAGGTCAGTAGTAGAGAATTTAGTCTCAAGAGCAACCTCTGTTGTGCAGTTTAAAATCTATTATATTTGCTGTTTCAAAGGAATTTTCTATCAGGGCTCCATAACAACTGTTGCAGGAACAAAAAGCCAAGGGTTGCCCTTGTAAAAAGTTCCAAATTCACTGATCCTTTTAATGCAAGGTTAGGGTATTTGTTCGCTAACATTTTTACTAGGTTAAAAGATCAAAGTTATGAGCAAGCACTAGCTTTTTGCTTTTTTTTTTTGTTTGTTTGTTTTTTTTCTTTTTTAAAATCCTGCAGTATCTGTTTAGTTCTTTTAGAAAGGCCTCCTGAGAGGTAACTAGCCTCCACTTATAGAAGGCAAGATGGAACTCCATCTGGGATTTAGTGTGACATGGAGAATGCCAACAAATTATTCTAGAAGCCTGAGAGGTCTCAGAGTCTCACGTCTTAAGACACCTCAATTACCATGAATTAAAACCTACACTGAAGCTTTCTGTGAGGCAAATATTCTAGTTTTTCCTCTTGTAAATACTTTTGACACACAGACAATACACCCAAGTGGTAAAGACAACTTCAACCATGCTGTGTATTCTTGGCTCATGAATCCGATATCTACTGGGATGAGTACTGATGCACACAAAATCTGAGAAACTTCTAAAACTGACACAATGTTCTTTAAAACATTCCAATATAATGTTCCTCCTTTACCTCCTCCTACAGAAAATCATGCTTGTTCACTGAAGGAACAGTGACTGTTCAGACTTGAATTAGTTTTAAGGTCTGAGACAGCTTTGAAGGCTAAACGCTTGTGGACTATTAGGGTTAGAAATTGATGACTGTAAAACTCCTGGGAATCTCCCATTATTAGTGGTAACCAGCTTTTGTTTCTCTTGCTAATCCACAGCAAAATTTTGAAAAACATAAAAATGATCTCAGGTTAAAGGATTTTGTGATCTTTAACATGTTATTTAACTTTTTTATTCATGAAGCCTCTATGTTCAGACTTACAGAACAAACAGAACATAGCTTTTGCAGGTGAAGGGACTAAAAAAAATTGAATGAGCCTTTGAACAATGGTTTAAAAAATAGTTTTCAAAAATTCGTGCAATAGTTCTAAGAACAGTTTATTTCATATAAATGCCTGAGTTTGATTATTCCAGATTTACGAATTTCTCATTTTGCAGTTCTAGAACTTTTTGCTTCAAAGGCCTGTTTGCTGAAAATACTGTTATACTTATCACTTTTATCACAAATTCTATCAACCTGAAGTCCCACAAATAAGGAATTTCCCACATAATACTGAAAAATGGTATTTTTAGTTTATTTCTTGGCATGTAGGTGATCCACTGGTCTTTAATTCTTATTTATGTCCTTTGTATTCCTGACTGAAGTAAGTTGATATACACAGTAAGGGTAAAAGGAACAAGAAGGATCCTATCAAGTTTGAAGAGTTCTTGAATATTTCTGTGATTTCCTGCAGCATTTCTTTATCCTCTACATACTTGCCTCAGATGGAACTTTATCACCTCCTGCAATTGCTGTTTAACCTTCCTGAAGCAAATATTCCTATTGCTGGAGATAATTTAGTTCAACAATTTCTAAGGGGGTTTAATTGTTTGTTTTGTGAAATTAGCTAGCTAGATTTCTAGTAATGAGATAGGGAATTATTTTTTATACATTAGTGTACAGCTTTTTTTGCATTATATTTAGATAATATAATACAGAACAGCTACCAGCTGCATGAGCGCCTCAAATATACAACATGCCCAGCAAGGCAATAACTGGCAATAAGAATCTTTTACTTAATGATTATTGGTATTTAAAACCTTTTTAAAAAACGCATTGTTTTTCAAGGATACTTGATACATCTGCCATTTCACCATTCCTATGATATGAGAAATATGACTGTCAGAAACATGTTGGGGCCATGGCATCAAGATATGTGCTAGACTCTGTTCTCTAGGCAGGTTGTATAAGAGGTACAGGGAAAAGTTACAGGCTGGCAAGATCTTGGTTTATTAAAGGCTATGAAACTTCTGGGCTCTTAATGAACAACCATAACACTGTAGCTTCAGTGAAATTAATAAACAGTAGGACTAGTTATTTATTGGTCTTTTTAAAGACTGTTCTTAGATATATTGAGGCCTATTGAAATGAATGCATCATCAGTATAAACCTAAAAATAACAAAATGACAGAAACAGTATCTGCTGATTTTTGGTTGGGGTTTTTTTCAGGTTTTGTTTTTTTCTTGGCTATACTACAAAACAGCAAAAACCAAATCACTGCCAACTGTATAAATACGTAAGAAAACATATCTCCGTAAATATTTAATTTTTGAAATAACCTTCCTTGTTTTGTACAGTAAGTAGTGAAAACTGGCAAGCAAGTATTATGGTTCCAAATGTGCTGCTTTCTCAGTTCTGTAATCAATGCAAAGATATAATGGGCTTTATTTTAAAAGAGGATTCACCCAAGTGTATTGTGTTTGTTTTCATGGTTTTGAAAGACATCAGTTGGATGCTTTCTAAAGCGTTTGAAAGGAAAAACATCTCTTTTTTTAGATATGCCACTGGGATTTAAGTAAGCATACAAAATTTTTTGTACCTTTTTTTTTTTGGCCTGGTAGCTAATAATTTTTCCTGAAAATCAATGCATTTCATATGCCTACCCCCTGCCACCTTTCTCTTGGACCAAGACATTGATCAGGTAGCACCTGCAGTGATAGATGAACTTTCCAATGATGAGGTTGCATTGACCAAATACAAAGGTCACAGACCACCATGCTGACCTAGAAGCAAGCCAATAACTAAACGACTGTTTACTACTTTTTTTCTGCTTCAGCAAGATATAATGTGTGTCCATCAACGTTGCACTGCTATGGGAATGGAAAAGTTGTGCAGAGACTGTGCGTCTTCTGTGATGTTGCTAGACTGTTCCAAGTAGCCAGGAGTTGGCATTCTGTACATGAGGAAATAACTCGTACGGCTCTTTCACATGGGTTTTGTTGGACCCACTTATTCCCTATAAAGAATGTATCTTTCTTTAACCTGCTTTGGAAGTGAATTATATTCAAACACAAAAAGACAAGCATACAGAAGCACAGGTTTGCTTTCAAATGAAGCCAGTGAGAAAGAGCAGTTATACTTTACCACCAAACTTGCTTTACAAATGCTTTCTGATATAAACAAGTACTAAAACTTTCAGGGAGCATGAACACAATATAAACTAGCAAGGAATAGCTGATAAGAGGGAACAAACTAAATGATTCAATTTGATACTTCTGTTTAAGAAGTGCCAGAATATTGTTTTGCTTTAAGAATGTGTTTTATATCATGAGATTCATGTTTCACACCAGATATAGGATGTGCTGTACAGCAAGGAGAGAAGTAAACACAGAGTTATAGTAAGATGGGCTGGCACTGCACTCTGCCCTTCGTTATTCCAGTCCCTAATGAATTGGGCATATTTCTCCTTTTTTTTAGTACTTTCCTTTTGCTCCATTCTGATAAATGTCCATATGTGAGCACAAAGCATGCCTAAACCATTAATACTTACATATTAGGATATCATTTTTCTTTCCCTGAAAGCAGCACTGGCTTCTCAGAGATGATTCTCTTGATTATTCAGAAGATTCCTTAGAGTACACTTAAATGAGAGATGACAATGTACCTTAGAGCTACCCCCAATCTTCCACTCCGTGTTCACATTCCATTACAATGAACTCTGGTAGATTAAGACCCTGGAGAGTAATGTTTTTACAGTCTCATTACTATCTAGTGTATTAGACCATGGCAAAAACATAGCTTAATGAAAAATATATCCTGTTACAGTGAATGATCACTTGGCAGCAATGGTTATTTTAAAACTTTATCTAAGGCCTTTAAACTAAGCTTTTGCCATCTGTTCTACCTTCTAATTATACATGCAAAAAGAACATAATTCACAAGTGTATCATAAAAGTGGATAATGTAATTGATTAAATGATATTGCTGAATGTATGTGTCTAGTTATTCAGTGCCTCTGTTTTGCTTTTTAGCTCATAAATCACTCGGAATACATTGTACAGTGACTTTTTCTTGGCAAACAGACAAGAGAAATATTCTCTCACATTTGAGGGGAGGCAATGAACTGATAGTAATGATGGATGGGAAGAGAATACTAGAGAGGTACAAATACTGTCATATATCAAGTATGTGTGCTCCAGTTCTTTGAAGAAGTTGGGCCAACCTGCTCTCTTGCAATACTTCAGAACATGAGGACCTGCTTGGCAACTGTCTTACATTAAATAAAAGCAGGGAATTGCTTGCTTAAATGGCATCTGACAGTCTGCATATAACCTTTTTCATGACATTTCAATATCTGTGCATTGTTATGAATGGAAGTCTTGGAGCTTTGTTTTGCTAAGTCATCTAGGTGCTTGTATTACTTACAAAAATACTACAGTGAATTCCATTTCTATTACATGCTAAAATTAAGTTCAGTTTTTCTAAGGCCTTAGGGAGGAAAAAAAGCCTGTATGTTAAAACAGCTAGGAAAAAAGGAAGAGCCACAATAAGTGTAAAGAAAAATTAATTGTAATTTGTTACCACAAATTGGAAATTAACTGAGTTCACAGAATTCAAATAACAGTAAAACCTGAATAATAGTGTAGCCTTTACAAAACTTAATTTCCTTGAAGCTAGCAGACTTTAGTGAATCCACAGAAAACTCTGGTTGGAAACTGACAATCCAATTTAAGGTCTGTTTCGATGAGAGCTTGCTTAGACAAGATGAAGAAGAAATTTGAAGTGCTTTCTACAAAGCTCCAGCAAAATTATAGAATCCCTTCAGATTTATCTGTTTGAAGATGTACTTAGTACTAACTGCGCTTCCATTTCATTTTCAGTGTTTCTGCAGTAGCTTTTCTACAGTAATATACTTTATGTACATTCTGCTACATGTGGTGTCCCCTAAGTCGATACGTAAGTCACATTGCACAAGAATGCATTTTTCTGAATGGATGAAAGAAAATGGTCATTATGAAATCTGTTTTGAAAGATGCTTAAAAATAGGCAGAGGAAAATTTCATTCCTAAATTTTTAACATTCTATCCATTTAACAGTCTATCCATTTATGCTGTAGATTCTGTGATTCCAAAGAGGTTTTAGCCAACTTCCTCCCAAACAGCTCTTCTCTATTGTTACCTTTGTTTCCTGATTTAATCAGATAAGGAGAGTTCTTTGTGACATTAATGTATATTTAATCCAGATCATTACTTCAGTAGTTTGGCCTTAATCTTCTTCCAAGGACTATAGTACACACCACAGTCATGTCCTGTCATGTCTTTTCCTCTTTCTCTAATGTCTTCTTCCCTCATTCTGACAGGTAATTTAGAAAGCCTGCCACATATCTTCCTTGCATCTGATTCCATGGGATGTGAATAGATTGAAAGATGGAATGTACTGGAACAAAACAATCTGTAGCATGCTTGAGTATTTTAATAAATATTCAAAAGTGTTTGTATTGACTTCACAAGGATTTCCTAAGTATTAAAATGCAGTCCAGACAGAGCACTACCATGATTTTTCCGGGAAATAACATGTGGTTATTTTCTTAAAAGATTTTTTTTTAATATCAATAAATAATACTTTCCTCTTGTGCTGCTATGCAAAAAATAAATTTATGCTTAACATATGTTTTCTTAGAGGTAAAAAAAATACATGATGGAGTGTTAAAAAGCAAACATGAAATGTTAGGGAAGCTTAAAACCCCTGCTAAATCCCTAGATGAGTACATAACACACTCAGCCATGATCTGCAATGATGTATTGCTCAGAAGAGCAGACAAAACAGGCAGGTGTCAAAATCAGCACCCATATAAATAAATCAACAAAACCCATAAATTAGGCAGTGATACTTCATTTTAAAATGTATGGACATATGCAAAGTCTCACGTCACAGGACTGAGAGAGGGCACATAAAAGGAGATGGGAGGTCCAAGCACAGACTGTAAGTGGTAGGATTAGACCCGCAGGACTGGAGCCAAAGCCACTAAGATCACTAGGGTTTCTCATGTTGATTTACAGTGGACTGTTAATTGGCCCCTGAATGATTTATTCTGAAACCTGAATAGATATTCCTTAATTCATCCAGCCTGTTGCTCATAAATGTAATTTTTGCAACCAGCCAGTCCTCTGCCACCAGTATACTAGCACATTTTGTCAAAACCAGCTTCACAAAAGAAACTACTGTCTGAAACCAGAAAAATATCTAATTATACCAAGTTCAGAGCAGGTTATTATTTTGGGGGTTCATTAAACTAACTCAAACTGATGAACTATCTACATTTGTTGCTAAAATGTTCATATTCTTCTAGAAGTCAACAGCAAGTAAGCAGTTTTCTACAAAAAAAGGAATTATAGAATTCCAGATGCAGACAAATACCTCCAATCTACACCGTATATGCAAGACCTGATTTTATCTTCTTTTTCCTACTTTCCAAACCACCATTCTCCTTTCACATGCTCTGTATTCTGCTGATCTACTATGCTTCTCTCCATTTTTTTAAGATTTATTTTATATTGGATTTTCCTTCCTTTATTTTGTTTTTTTTTTTTTTTTTAATTTGGTTTTTAAACTTTAGTGGAATGTAAATCTTATACTAGAATCAGAGTTTAACTCTCAAGCCCACAATTTCCTCTTAAGTTTGAAACTGGGAAAAAGGTAAAAAAAAAAATCCTTTTTTATACTCAATCTTTAAAAACCTCAGGAGAGCCAGAAAAGAAATCTCCAAGGGTTCAGTATTTTTAAAAAGAGATTAATTCTTTCTCTAAAGCAATGATTAATATGGCAGATCTTTTGAGTTTTTCTGTAACCAGGAATCAATCTTTTTTACTTTCCAGTAAAGAACATTCATAGAGACACTAACTCAGCTTGACAATGTTTATAGATGTTATTTAAACTAAAATGTGAATAATTTTGAGATACAAAGTCAGTTGCAGAAAGAGTCTAATAGGTTCCCTGATTGGTGATGAGAAATTGTTTTAGATGTAAGTCACATGGTGATCTGCAGAACGGAGCTGTTTTGGCCAGCTGCCCAAAATCACTTCATCACACACTTAAGTTTAATTAGATTTTGTAGACTGATGGATTATAAAGCCAAAAGCAGTTATTGGGATCATCCATGCTGACCTCCAATGCAGCACAGGCTGGAGACCTTTGCTGAATAAATCCACATTCCGAGAACAAAAGTCTTTTCAGTCAGGTATCCGCTTTTGTTGTAAAAACTCTGGTGATGAGTTGTAACCCTTAGTACCATTGACCCAGTGTTTCCTAACTACCCTTGTTCAAATATCTTCCTTACCTGAAGCTTTATACCAGCTAAAACCAGCCCCTGAGCTCATTCTGCCTCTGGGGAGGCCCCTGCGCTCTCCTGCCAGCCAGCAGGAAGGTCTCCCGCTGGTGAAGCCTGTGGCGAGGCTTGGCCGTTTGTGGGCTGTTTCCAGGCCCAGCTGGCAGGCTCTGCGGGCCATGGCCTGCCCGGCCCTCCTGTGCTGTCCACTGTGAAGAAATGGCTGCCTGTGCTCTGGTGGCTGCCTCATGGTCTGCTGCCATACCTGCATGCCACGGTGGGAGCAGCCTGTGCAGAAGGTAATTTTCTCCTTTCTTTTTTCCCCACTCTCAGAAACAAGAATTTTCGTATTGACCTTTGTGCTTTGCAGTGCAGGGGCAGGGCTGGCACCTTTACAGTGTTTAGCAGTGTGGCTCCATGAGTGGAGTGACTGAATTCCTGTCAGGGCCTGGCCTGGTTTTTCTTGGGAGACCAGATGCTGTCTCAGTCCTTCCAGATGAACTGTGCCCATGTGTGGGAGCCAAGTGGCTCCACATGACACTAGAACAGGTCTCCCCTTAAACAAGGTCCCCTCCTTGGGGACATTGTGGTCTGGATGGAGCGCAGGAAGGTGGTGAGCTATTGGAGCTAGATTTTAAGATTTCTGAGTTATCTTCAATTGGTCAGCAACTTACACACATGTCCTGGTTTTGGCTGGGATAGAGTTAATTTTTCTTCTTTGTAGCTAGAATAGTGCTGTGTTTTGGATTTAGTATAGGATTTGGTATAAGAATGCTGATAAGACACTGATGTTTTCAGTTGTTGCTAAGAGATGAAGGACTCTCCAACTCCCCATGTCCCGTCGTTGTGCAGCTGTACCAGAAGATGGGAGGGAGCAGAGCCAGAGTACTGGACACAATCTGGCCAATGAGATATTCCATATTATGTAACATCATGCTCAGTATATAAAGGAGGAGTGGCCGGGAAGGAGGGTTCTCTCTCGCTTCCTGGATTGCGATTGGGGGATCTCGGTGTTTTGGGGATCACTAGCTGGGAACAGGCTGAGTATCAGTGGGTGGATGGTGAGCAATGGCATTGTGTGTTACCCATTTGTACTTTCTATTATTGTTATTGTTTTATTTTATTACATTATTTTAAACTGTTTTTATCTCAACCTGTGAGTCTCCCTTTATTCCCCAGTTCTCAACTTCATCCCCTGGGCAGGGGGAGGGTGGGCAAGCTGCTGCATGGTGTTTGGCTGCTGGCTGGGTTTAAACCATGACAAGTATATTCCCAACTGAGGAATGTAAGTCTATTTTATAAGTGAGACTGTCAGTTAAATTTAAATGAGTACATAAGCCATTCAAGGATAGGATAGAAAGGGATGCCATATAGTAGACTATAGACTACTGATAGTCACATTTGCCATGGGTACCAAAAGGAAGTATCAAATAACTGTTAATAAATTACTAGCTTTCAATGGCAACCAGTGAAGATATTTGGAAATCTAATGGAGTGCACTCCCTTTCTGGCTCACCAGACATAAAACTGAGACTGTGTTCTCCATGATTTGATTCTGCCTTTGGAAGTATACATGTTAATAATTAATTCTAAAGGGTATTTATTTTCGACAGAAAGAATGTGTAAAAACTGAAGGAACTGATCTGGAAAAAAAGAGAAGAAAAAAATCTTGGTTAAAGTGAAGGAACAGTATTTCTGGTTTTGTTTTTTCCAACATAAGAAGTGAGTAATAGCATAGAGTTATTTACTTTGCATGCTTGTACTTAACTGTACTTTCAGAAGTTGTAACATTCAGACTTAAAATGGCCATGGCTACAAGACCTGTATCTGTACTTGAGCCTGATTAGCATTTATACTCTGCAGCTGATGACAACAAAACTCAGCTGTATTTTAAATTTCCATGAGGGTCATGCTGACCACTGTCTCAGTTTGATAATATATGAATAACCTTCTTAGACTAATACTAATTAACTTTGTACAGTTTCTGCTGTAAATTATTTTCTGGGCCACTTAGGATTGCTCTCAGCCAATTGCATACATGGCAAAAGGTTAATTGTTTGTGAAAGACAAAGAAAAGAGCACCTCTGTGACTCCCAGCAGAAATTAAGAAAATAATGAAGTCTTTCTATGGGAATTCATCTACTTCATGCATGATGTACTGACTGCAAAACTTCTATGATACTCAAATACGTATTTTCAAGAGCAGTGTTTGACAAAAACAGTGTCCATTTATATAAATAAAAATAGTGACATAGATTTCTGCTTTGTTCAGAAATCTGGCTAGCAACAGATGTGATAACTCCTCTCAAAACAGACAAGCTTAAATTATGTCATGGATATATATAAAACACATATATTTCTTATGCTGATCAAGGCATGCTGGGTTCAAACTAGCCTACAGAATGTGGGAAAATTGTACTTATATACATGGTAACCATTATCAAATAGGGATTGCATAATTTTTGTGGCATGAAATATTTATGTGGTGTATTGTTAGCACAAGAGATATGAATTGCCAACTGCACCCGACAAATGACAAAAGAAACTGCATGTGATGTCACACAATGATGTAGGTTTTTAGAGCTTATTTAGAGCTGATGTATAATACAGAGTTTAAAGACACTTCTTTTTTTTTAGACATTTTCTCTGTTTCTTTCTGATGGCCTTATGTAGGAACTCATCTACAATAGTATTGATTGAATACTCTTGAAAACAAAATTTAAATTATTTCAAAAATTGTGTAAAAAAGCTTTTAAAAGTAAATAAATAATATGACTTTGTCAGGAAATTATTTCTTCATCCTTCACCCAAGTTTCTTTCCTTCTGCTCAAGGAACAGTTTCCTTCTCCCTCATGCTATTACTTGGGCTTATACTTCCCCCTCTTCTTGTTTCTTCCAGAGTTGACTGTGTAAGCAAAGCTGAGATCAGTCAACTTTGAGTCTTACATGTGTAGAGATTTCTCATGTGGGCAAATATGGCAGGTTTTTGCAATCCACAATTGTAGAACATTGTGCGGTTTTGTTACTTGTTACACATACTGTTCTGTAAAAATAACTAATATTTTGCAAACCTCAGTCTGAAAGCTGTGAAGTATAATAAAGAGTAGAAAAAAAATATTTAGGAAAATCGATAGTGATAGGGAAATTAAATTAAAAGCTTGAAAGTTAGCATATGGGAAACCTGATGGTGGAAGTAACGTAAAAGTAAAAACCTGTGCTTTTGGTGCTAAAAGTTTTGCAGATGATTTCATTTTGCATAGCTGAAATGATTGAGTAGGGTAAGACCTGGGCCTGGTGTGGCATTTAAGGTGCAGTGTACATTTATCTTGCATAACTTAATGCTACACTTTCTTGGTTATCAGTGTATAATCATGTTCTGTGTGAAATGTCAACTTCATTGAATTCACTGGGTGTTTTCTCATTGCTTTAAAGAAGGACCAGATTTCATACTTACATGCATGTACTTCTTTACTAATGCTGATTAACCATGAGAAGGAAACAGTTTGCAATGGAAAACTCTTGTCTTCACAATTACCGTCTCCAGCTGCTTTAAGTTCTTTAAATTGGCAGACATTTCTTTCTAGGATAGGTCAGCAGTTCCTCCCCTTACCAGCAGAAGCAGTAGTAGAGTCAGCAACACCAATGACCAGGGGAATTTCTATTGCCTCTAAAACTTATCAATATGTGAGCAACATTTGGGTAGATGTTATTATCCCTGGTCTACAGATAAGGAAAATTAAGTATAATGATTTCTATTTTTAAAAAAAAGTTTTTTTCACATAGAACTTTTAAACAGGTCTTCCTTGGTTGGAAAGGAAATTGAATCATTGATAAACTAGAAGCAGCAGAGAGAAGCAGTAAAAATAATGATTTTTACTGAAAATTTGCCAAGAAGTCATGTCATACCAGTCTGAACCAAAAAAGGTATTAGTTTCTGACTAAAGCTTCATTTGAAAATGTGATTTTTTGATGATCTGGGAGAATCAGATGGAGAGAACCTTCAAGCTCTAGAATGTGCTGGATGATTTTCTGGCTGTAACCTATACAAGTGCTAGTCTGAAAAAAGTTTTACCCTGTTAGGTTACTGACATTCTTTCTTCTCTATGGAGCTTGATAAACAAAGATTTGATTACTAGAGGTTCTGAAACTTGTTTCTGTCCATATAGGAAAATGTAATCTTTTTAGGAATGATCTGAATATCACCACTGAATGTTTAGAATTCTAACAGAAGAAACTTGGAAATATTAACTTCTTACGGAAATTGTATCTGCCAACTCACTGGAAATGAAGGTTGGAGTCTGTGGAGTCATGATGTAGAGAGGACAGTGGTTAAGGGGTTGCTTTTGCTCCCATGTAAATAGAAAGGAAATGAAATAGTTGTTGCAGTGAATAGGCATGATTGCAGTACATTTCTTTTGTAGTCAAAGTTGTATGCAGGAGAGAAAAAACAGAATAGATGGTGACTTGTTTTTACACTTGAGGCTGGCTTCAGATTTTCCCATAGCCTTCTGTTGAAGCATTTGGGTTATACACAAACAATGAATTTGGCAAGTTGACATTACCTGGCCTTCCTTTCAAATAGTATTGGTCACATAGTTGTTCTCCTGTCTTCTGCAAACAGGTCTGATTGAGGAAGCACTACCTTGGCTCATGCACCACTGTTTGAAATTTGGTGTGTGAAAAATACTGAGCTTTAAAGCAGAATACAAACTATATTATAATATGTAATAATAAAATAATATATATTAAGATAATAATACTATTTTGATTTTAGGCATACAAATATATCCAGTTTGGCAGTGGCTATAATTGAAGAAAAAGAAGAATGGTCACATAAACACTCCAGAGGAACAAGACCTATTGAAATCTGCAAACCGTGATATGTGGCAGCTTATACAGAAGATAATTTCAGTAGAAGTCAAGGAATAATAAAAAAAAAGTGAAGATAAGGAATTATAGTATCCAGATACTATTACCCTGAAAGATTAAACAAAATCATTAAGAACACCTGTTTCATTTAGGTTTTTTATTTTTCTTGTTGATGAATGGCGGATATATTAAAGCTTTCAGCACTTTGCTTCATATTTCACTCACAAAAGTCCAAATAGACCAGAAACATGAAACTCAAAAAAATCTGTTGTCTTTTAAATAATGTTTTGGGCTGGGTTGTTAGGGTGCTTGGAAAGGGCAATTCTTCAGCACCTATTTAGGTACTGTTTTGTTCTTAATTTTTTTAATTTATATTTTTCTATTATTTCTATATTATTTCTATTACAACATGTATTCATTGGATCTAATAGAAACAAGTCTTAAAACTTTCAGTCTTGACACAGTTTTGATGATTTACACTTACTGACCATCAGGTATTTGTTTACTGTTTACTACAGAAGGCTTAACTGTCATACTCCATTGTCCTAGAAATACTCCTTTCTTTTTCTACTGCTAGAGAATAGAAAGAAGAATGCATGAATTGCCTTCTTTAATGTCACTTACTTTCCTTTGTGACAATATTTCACAAAGCGTTCCTTGTTCTGACTCCACATAATTTTAAAAAATCTCTAAAGCACATTTTTCCAATCTTGTCAATGTATTCCTAGTAAAGTTGCAACATTCTGAGAATGGAATAAGCATTCAGAATTTAGAATCATAAACTCTTCCATTTTGACATTGTTACTTTTTTTGAAGAAAAAATTAGACCTGGAGAAATCTTTATAGATGTGTAGTCTTGACGCCTTTTGAAATGCTGGGGTTTCAACCCCAAGCCCCAAATTAAGGTTGACATATGGGTGATTCCCACAGCCCTTCCCAAAGGGGGGTGAGTTTGCCTTCAGGCTTCCCTCCAGGGTGTGGCTGGCCTTGCAGACAGAGCCATTGGGTAAATGACCCCAGGTGTCTGCATTAAGTAACCCAAGGTCAGGTGTCCCACTTGGGGATAAAAGCTGGGATCATTGCAGGCAGGGGCAGTGTCTGTCTGTGAGGTGGATGCCCTGTGCAGAGTTCCCTGCTGGGGAAGGACCTCCTGCCTCCCCGGGACTGGGCTCCAGTCAGGTCTGGCTTTTGTAAACGTGGGCTGTGTAGAGATTCAGTATGTGGCTTCCTTGGTCTCATGTGTTTGGTTTGTTGACTCGGTTGTCTCCCATCCCTTCTATGGGAAACTGCATGTCACCATTTTTTCCACCCATTGTTGGTCATGTGGTGGTGTCATTGTTGAGGTTAGTGGGATTGATGTTGATTGTGTATAATCTGACTGACTTGTTTGTATCCCCAGTGCTCACCCATGTACTGACCCTTTTGTATCAAATACACTTTGGTTCATTTTTATGCTGGCTGTGTCCTTTATGTTAGGCCTGATAATTGGCAAAACACCTTTCCATATTTTCCCATGTTAATTTTCATTGTATTGTTCTTTTTAAAGGACAGTTACAGTGCCAATGAGCCATGCATGCATTGTAATACTTCTATAACAAAGAAGTAATAACTATTTCTTAGCATGACAATATGTACCTATTAGACCATTAATACCTTTTAAAAGAAGAGTAACCCTTATTTTTAAATGCAAATTGAATAAAAAAATTGATTAAAATGTCATAACGAATAACAGGACATAACTTTCTTGATTGTATTTGATTTAGTTGCTTTTAACAAAATTTGTGTTTTAGTATTGCTGTAAGTTTATTTTAAACCTTGAATTTTACATTTTAGTGTATTCTGCTCTTTTAGGTATGGAGGGTTATTAGGAACAATGTTTCTTCTTTATGTTGAATAGTCTTAAGAAAATAAAAAAGTTGATTTTGTAGAAAAATACTTCCATTAAGATCCATTTCAGATTAGCTTTTACAGTTTAAGAACTACAGAAGCTCTGTTGTTATGTTCCTCAGTTTAAGACTCTAGAAATATTTACACTGTCTTTTTGGTTTAGGGGTTGATGAGTCACTTTGAGATAATTTGGAAACTGTTTATTTTAGAGTATACTTCTCTTTATTCTTAGCAGTATTCATTCTTTAATCTATATTTTGCTTAACAACCAGAAGGTGGGATGTTCAGGTTTTCCACTTAATGAACCAGTTTACAATTCGTTGTTACAATCATGAGTGCAGCTGGGCCACATAATCATGCATTATATTCTTATTCTTACTTAACCAAGAAGACCACAAATCTTTTACAAGTCTGGTGAGCTGAAGGCTTAAAAACTAGTAATTTAAAAAGTGGTTTATATTGATTTGACAACAATACTTGTATTCATATTTAAAAATATCTGGACAACCTGACTGAGAGGTCATTGTTATTAATGTTATGGTGTTCTGTGTTAGGCTGAGACAATTCTATTAAGGGCAGAATAAAGGGAAAGAAGAGAAACATTATCCAGGAATATCTGTAGTGAGATTAACAGGTTCTGTGTAGGAAAGGTAATAATGAACCCTTCATAAGCTTACTCAGCCATGCCTATACAGTGACCTACAATCATCTGCTGTGAAATGAAAAAATACTTAAGGAAATAGTTCTATAGGTGTTTACAGAGAAATTCAAAGGTTACAACAAAAATTTATGGTCTTAACGGATCAGTTTCTTTAGTTGCTTTCTCTAATCAACTATAAGTGTGTTATTCTTCTTCTGTTACAGAAATTACATGTACTATAAATTAGTACCTCTGGTTCTACTTGTCCATCAAATCAGCTTTATTTCACTCCTTTAAAAGTAAGACTTATTTAAAAGTTAATCTAATTTTCCATGCAAGCTTTCTCTTCATAAAATTGGGGAGGTGGTAGGGAGGAATAGATGTTTGTCCATAGCTAATTACTTTTAAGTGTATGAAGAGGATTATTTAGATTTGAAGCAAGTAGAAGATACACTTGATCGTTTCAGGATGCTGGAGAATTTTAAAGTTATGTTACTATCAAAAAGAATTAGGATGGTGACAATCTCAACCCTGTAAATAACATTCTATTAGAATACTAGTAATATTTGGAAGAATTATAAAGTTAATCAGCTTGAAGACAAGGAGATGGGCAAGTTTTGAACAAAACCCATACCTTTATTGATAGACTTTGTTAACTTCTGCTGGAAATGTTCAAACATTTTATTGTAAATGTTGCAGCCCAACTGTCTTTCATGTTTGAGATTAAGTTGGATTTTATAGAGGCTGGATGAATTACTGAATGTGTGCATTGTTACAACTTGAATGTCTTGGTATTAGTAAAAAGTACTATTTTTATATAGGAAGATAAATCCATTGTTGTAGTAAAGGGAATATTTAATAGCAGTGCATGGCATACACGCTCCACTTTTTCCTTATCAGGACCAGCTAGGAGAGACTTGTTGCTTGTTGGACATTGTATGACATGATTTATGCATGTGTGCTTCTGAAGTGCTTGGGCAATATTAAATACGATAATGTATTTATCTCTGCCTTTGAATACTCAACCTTTAATGTTTGATTCACAAACAGAAATTTTGTTCTAAAAGAAAAACATCAAAATGCTATCAGCAGGTACTTAAAGTATATTTGCACTGATTTCTTCTCTAGATATGTGGAAATATTGTATGTGAAGATGACATTAAAATTTTGTTCAGTTAGATGTATTATTAGAAATAGATTTGGGGTACAGAGAAGGACACTCTGTTTCTCAAAATAGGGCAAGTTTTTTATTCTTGGTAAATTGTTCATGTTACAAACCTGTAAATATTTCTGCTGTCGGCTGAAACAAGTGGGAGCATAGCTAATAATCTGTTTAATTAGACTATTTTAAAAAAATATTACAGATATAAAATCTGTGTTGTTCAAAACTTCTAATGATTAAGTCTTTTCACTAGAAATTATAAATATTGTGGCAGAAATCACTTGTGCTTGGACACATGTATCCAAGTTTACTTATTGTTAGTATTTTTAGTATTTGTCCTGTAATACCATAGATAGCAAAGTGTTGCTGACTTTGTTAGTTTCAAAATAGTGCAATTTGCTACTGAACATCTGAGAAAATCACAGCTTTGATAATGAAAGCTGGAAAGACAAATGCTGCAATTTTCAGTAACACATATATAGTTTGTATGTGGCTAGAGATTTTCATGCATTACAGCTTTTATAGTGCTTCATGTTTGACTATTTTTTAGTGCTCCATATTTTAATCCTAATACAAACAGGATAATCCTAAATAGGAGTGGTTGTGTGTCTGTACATATAAGAACATAGCTACTCATTGAATATTCTGTATATTATTCTGTATATTAAATTACATGTAAAATGTTAATCGCACCTATTTTCTTTATAATCCTATGGCTCTTCTACAAAAGTTAAAACCGTGAGGTTGACAATGTAAGTGTTATAATACCTCACAGTCCCACATCAGCCTCATATCAAAGGGGTTAATACAGATATGAGTTCAGGACCATATTTCAGAATCCTAACTGCTTGGGTGTCTCTTGCTTTCATGAGGCTTTATTTCTAATGGCAAAAATCAGTTGTCATCTAATTTTAGGCTATGCTCAAAATAGAGCCAAATGTTAGATTCTTAGTTGTGACTCATATAGAATCAAAGAAAAGAGTAAGCTTTGATCTGCAGAACTGAGTTCTTACATGTCTCCATCTTTATGATCTCTACAATTCACAATGCATTTCTCTGACCTACACTACTTATTTTCAATTTATCAGTGTCTACAGACTGCTGTGAAGAAAGCAAACAATAGCAGTTCTGGCTTGAGCTCTAGGGCCTCTGCTACTTTGATATGTGTTAGGGAAAGTATTTACTCCAAGAATAGATTAGCTGATTGTTCAAAATTAGAGAAGCACCACAAGTACAGTTTCTATAACACATCTACCAGGAGAAAGTTTATACTACTAAATATACCTGGCAAATTCAAAAGGTCAGGGAAAATAGGCTATTTGTACCTGGGTAACAGGCTGAGGAAAAACCAAATGAAATGTTAGCCCAAATGTATCTCTTCCTGGCTGCCCAAAGGCAGAAAGTTTTTGAAACCGTTTTTAAAGAGTTGGCTCCTTGGGATGGCCTATGCCTTTGCTTTTTGATCATCAGTTACCACCACCGCCTGTAGCTTGGATTTTTAATTAAGCTGTTGACAATGTAAGTCTGCTATGTATATAAAAGTACTTTTAAGCAAATATATTTAAACACATGTATTTATAAATATATTTTTATATACTTTTATATATGTTTAGAAGTAAGATATAAACGTATTTTTATTCATGTGATCCCTTTTGTCTGCATCCTTCACCTAGAGAAGTTATTACAGTGAAATCTTTTATGGATAGGAAAGTTTATGCTTACGTATGGCTTAAATTTAATCATGTCTGTTAACTATTCATTCTTTCCTGCTTCTGAAACAATTGTAAAATAGGGAGTTGGGGTTTGTTGTTTTGTTGGGGTTTTTTTACAAATAATTAATGATACATTCACTGAGACTATCAACTATGATTTGCAAACAAACTTGATCTTTTGAGAAGTTATTCTTAATGTCTCTTTCATAATTTTTCCACATAAAACCAATCAATTTATGCAGGCCACTGAAGAAATATTCAGTTTACGCAAGCTAGGATCAGAATCTACTGGTGTGTGGCAGTGTTTAAAAAAAAAAAATTATTTTCAAGTTCAAGATATTTGAAGCAACACTCTTTGTGCACTTTGTCTGAATCATTTTATGCTGGAAAACATATTTTCCCTGTATAAAAGTAGAAACTGCTTATCTCAGTGGTGAGAAGTCTGTGCCTCAAATACAAATAAGTAAACTGACTTCTAAAGCATGTTTCCTGTGCTTGTAGTGAGGCTGAGTTCTTGGAGAAATACTGTCATTCACTCAAGACTTGTGAAGAGTTGTGTTCTAAAAACTTTCTTTCCCCTTCATTTATAGTGCAGATGGTGCAAACATTTAATCTGAACAGAATGTATTGTTAGAATAGTCTAGACAGGCTATGATCAAGAGACCACAAATGGGAACAATTTAGTTTTGAAAACTTCTTATCTGATTACAGGGATAATGACTTGAAAATCAACCTGGCAATTTTGCATGATTAGAAAAGTGGTATTCATGTTGATTTCTCATCATGTTTCCAAATAGAAACAGATTTCTGCCACGTATTACATATCCTTTATCTCATAGATGACTCAGTCTCAGTTTTAATCTCTCCACAATCTTAGCTACTCCATGCATGGAGCTGTTCTGTTGTTTTGTCATGAAAGACACATCAAAATCAGGTGTTAGCCACTTTTCCATGCCAATTAGTGTATATGAAGATCTTAGGAAAATGAAACCAGAGAATGATATTTAATTCTTAAAGTTCTCAGATCACGTCAAGTCTGATGTTTATGCAGAAATAGACTTCTTAAAGAGCACCTTTCTATTGAAATAAACACTTGTATTTATTTTACCCAACTGAATGAACATCTAATTTCAAATCCTTCATTTCTGCATTGTGCAAGAGCATTTAAATTCATAGGTGTGCTTCTGGCACTAGACACTGTGTTACTGAAAGGAAATAGGTAGAGACAGTGCAGCTGATCTATTTTTATGTCTTTGGATGACTTTCTTAAAAAGTACTGTTGTGAGATCTGCATGATTCACAAAGTTTATTGTGGTATGTTATAAACAAAAACTGTCCATTTTTTGTTTATTCTAGTCTCTGTAATTCACTTTATGCTGTTATCAACACAATTGATTAAAGCATTATACTGTAGAGAAAGTGGGGTTTATGGACATCTAGGACTGTTCTGTGGTGAATTTAAGTCATGGACTTCTCTCCATAACACTTATTTCCATCCTGGTCTGAAGATGCAGAGTCAGTACAAGGGTTCTGTCTTTTCCTCTGTAGCATAAGCTGCATGTTCAGATAACCTTTACTGAGTCTGTCTGTGTTTTCTTTAAAAATAAGAATAAAACCAGAAGTGAGAATCAGCATTTGACAAAGCTGACTCAAGGTACAGGCATGTGGTGACTCTGAAATCTATTTTTTTCCACTCACAAGTTTTAACTTGGATGTCAGTCAGTATCCATCTGAAAATTCACTTGTGGGGTAGAAATCACTGAAATTGTCTCGCTGAAGATGTTTTGACACAGGAGGCAGGTCACTAGGAGACTTCTTCAAGAGTCTGTGCTAGGACCAGTGCTCTTCAAAAGTATTCACGAATGACTTTATGAATAGGCATGAACAGTGAGGTGAAAAGGTTTTGATGGCTTTACTGGTTATTCAGGATACTAAAGAAAAAGGTGAACTATTAACTAATTTCAGAAGGATTTAGTAAGACACAAGACTGAACAGTGAAAAGATGAAATCCAATCCAAATAAATGCAAAATCATGCAAGAAAGTGAAAAGTTCTAATATCACATTCAAAATAAGAGACCATTACTACATAGGAGTGAGAACTGGGCATTATGGTAGGTCCCTGAATATGTCAGTCCAATATTGACGAAAAAGTGTTACGAATTACTATGAGAAAAGTAGGGAACAAACCAAAGAACATCATAATGCTAGACTATACAGCCATGCTTATCTTGGTAGCTGTGGGCTGTTCTGCTTCTATTTCAAAAACAATGTAGTAGACCTGGAAAAGGTTCTGAGAAGGACAGGCAGGATCATCAGAATGATGGAACAGCTTTCATATAAGTAAACTTAGAGAATTTAGAAAAGGGTACACTTAGAAATTTGGAACTGGAAAATCCTCTACTTACTGTTCCTTACACTTTGATTGTTCTCCATAGTATAAAGCTAATGTATTTCCTATGGCATTGATCAGTATTACTGCAAGAGGTTACCGTAACTCCTTCTGGAATACTATTTCTCTCACTATTGGATTTCATTGCCAGGTGTGCATAGTCTTCAAATGTTTGAGGAAGGATATAATTCGTTCTTGCTCTTTCTTACAGCTGTATACTACTTTGTTTTACTTTCATTCCATGTTTCTGCTGTTTATATTTTTCATTGTTGTACTCCTTTGTGGAAATTAAAGGAAAAAACTCAGAGAAGAGAGCCTGGAGCTGCTAGAGTTAGCAAACACTTATAACACTGCTTAACAAGAGGTAATACTGTTGCGGAATGGAAGGATGTTGAAACAGTATGCGAAATCCCCTAAATTAGGAGGAAAATTGAATTCAAGCAAATAAAATCAAGATGGAGAAGAATTCAAGCGGATACAAACAATAATTTTTCCCATTCAAGTTATTTTTAGCTCTGAATTTTCGCTGGTGCTGAACCCTTCAGCTTCTGTGTTGTTTATGTCCATAAATTTGTTGATCACCAGTATATAGCACTGCCCATTTTGACCACTGCCTGAACTCATCTTACACAAGAATCTGTAACTCATATTCTTCTCATTTTAGTTACATTCACATCCAATGCTTGTTACTCTTATCTTCTTGATCTTGCTCTCCTGATATTAGGAATCTGTTGAATTTGGGTGGGTTTTTTGTTTAAGTCTGTGGTGTGCTAGGCTCTGTCTAAATATTATTCTCCATTTAGGGTCATTCTATCTACAATGTTGTCATAATGCCATAGAAGCCAGAAGGACCCATTCAATAATTTAGTGCAGTATATCACAAAACCATTTAATGTTACCCACATGTTCTTATTTAAACTTCACAATTTTGACTAGTCTGTTTCTGTATTATGAAAACTATATTGTTCCATGCCTGAGGAAAAAGCAGAGGACAGAGATTCCCAAATGACTAAGATGCTTAGGGACATATATATAGCTGTCATCATTGGTGAAAGCAAAACTTCCAAATTCCTTTCTGTTCTCACACAGAAACTATTTTGTCACAGAGCAGATCTGAGGATCAGTCTAACCCTGGATTTGTGAGCAAGATATGCCACATAACTGAGGAACAACTTACTTTTTTCAAACTGTTTTTAAAAACAAAACTTGCACTTCTCTGGCACACCAGTATTGGTCAGGAATATCTTCTCTACACATGACAAGGATTTTTATACGTGCTTTACAAAATAATTTGCCACCTTCCTGCAAATTGTCTTAAAATATCTTCCATTCCTTGTCTATAGTTTTTGATTGTTCTCTCCCTCTGCCTTCTACTGAATATTTGAACATATTCATTATCCAACAGGCTTCCTCCTTCTCTTTCTGTGGCTTACATCACAAAAAAGCTACTGTATTGTATTTTTTTGTGATGATTTCTGGATACAATTTATAGGACTGACAGCCAGTAAAGTAAATCTGTATTGTATCTTTATCAACAACAGGTATGATTGGTGTTAGTTTCTGTGATCTTTGTAAAGAGCAAGATAGACTCAGGTAGTGTTCTTTCTGAGGTTTTCCAGATCACACCTGATCTTATGTTCACTGTATTATAGTTTTTAACTCCAACTTCTATGGAATTTCCCCATTATTGATTAAGGGTAATGGTCTTGAGCTCAACAAGGGAGAAACTTTTTGGTGTTTGAAAAAAAGTATTAATTGCCTGAATGATACTGGATCTGAATTACATGTCACTAAGAATGAAGCTGCCATTTAGCATTTTTCTGTTAACTCCAGTCATTCAAAATCTATTTGATTTCCCAGACACTGCAAAAGGATTGTAGGTAACAGATGACATATATAACAGTATGTATAACAGTAAGAGGGCATAAATGGAAAGTAGTCAGAATGATAAATATTAAAAGCTTTTTTTTCCCCAGTGAAAACCTTTGTCCTGGGGCTGCTTTCATATCGAGATTAAAACATATCAAAATCACTACTTTTTTTTAGTCCTTCATACCAATGAACATGTGTGAAGGCTAGATGTTGTAAAGCCCTGGGGTTTTGGATAGTGGTGACAGTCTTTGGGAAACAATATTTACTGCATTATTAGTGATTCATATTAATATAACCCCTCTAATCATAATGCACGATATATTTGGAGCTATCTGGCACAGTTTTGGACTCTTAAAACCACCTTGCTTAGAACTAGTAGCATGAAGGGATCAGCTCTACTTTTTTTTTTTTTTAAACAGAGTATTCCAGAGTTCAGCAGGTCACTACACCTTTTCCATCAAACTACAACAGAATGTTGATCCTTTGCCTTCTGATGATGAGCATTATCAGATTTAGAATGTGTCAAAAACTTGCTTTCATTGGACAAAAGAGTAAATTGGAAAGAAGGTGACTGGTGTATGTCTTCCATAATTGTAAATCTTAAGTCTGAAAAGATATGTTGTCCAGTTATGGTTCTTGTACCATGAGGGTTTTTTTCCTGCAAGTTCTGATAAAGGGCTGTGTGGATTGGCACTGAGAGGGGTGAGCACTATATTTTAGAGCAAGACATAAGAAATCAGAAGAATGGTTTGGATTGTGTTTTAACACAACAGAGATTGTGCCCAGTTAAAAATATTGCTAGCAAAATCATTTGAAGGCAAAAAGTATATACTGCTCACTGTTTGAAAGACTCTGATCAAAAAAAGTGAAAGCTGAATGTGATGATTTTTTTTTTGTAGTCCAGAATGAAGAAATCATCACTCATAATAATATCTCTCACTTGAACTTTGTCTACAGGAAGAATATTAAATTGCTTGATAAAAACTTGCAAACTGGAGTAAATAATCTCTAAGCCCCACCCTTTCCATGAAGAGTGTATTCACAATGTGTTACCTGTCTAGCCACTTAGAAAACACTATTGAAATGCTTTTAGTATGCAGGTGAAAGAGAATATGTCTCTGTTTCATATCTTTGATAATCTTTATACAAGGACAAATACAAAGCAATTTGTATGACTATACTACTAGTATGTGTTTTAAGATTTCCTTGAAGTTTTGTTCATACTTGTTATTAATTCCAGTCTTCAAGTTTCATATATTCACTTCCTAGCTATATATTTCTTCTTTTCTTGAGCCTCTTTAGCCTAGTAGAAAGTGACAGGACAAGAGGTAATGGCCTCAAGTTGCGCCAGGGAAAGTTCAGACTAGCTATTAGGAAGCATTTCTTTCCAGAAGGGGTTGTTAGGCGTTGGAATGGGCTGCCCAGGGAGGTGGTGGAGTCCCCATCCCTGAAGGTGTTCAAGAGTAGGGTTGATTTAGAGCTTAAGGATATGCTGTAGGTGGGAACTGTGCTAGGTGAACGGTTGGACTAGATGATCTCCAGGGTCCTTTCCAACCTAGATGATTCTGTGATTTTCATGGTTACTTATCTTTGCTTGAAAACAAATTCCCCATTGTATAAGAACTCAGTTTCTT
Source organism: Athene noctua (assembly GCF_965140245.1). NCBI lineage: Eukaryota > Metazoa > Chordata > Aves > Strigiformes > Strigidae > Athene > Athene noctua. The sequence goes on from NC_134041.1 coordinate 50,327,655, forward strand.
ATGTCTATATGGGAATAACTGTGAAGCTGTTAGATTATTTTTTAATTCACTATTCTTTATTTTGGTCCACCAACTACTTCAAAAAGGTCTGTGAATGGTGACTAAAAAAGGAACTTGTAAGTACTTTTAAATCAGCTGTGCAGGACTCTGCCTCTCTATTGAGAGAAAAGAAAAAAGAAAAAAAAGATGGGGGGGGGGGTCAAATTGAAAATAGTTGAAAAACATTCCTAGGTTTAAATTCACAAGATTATTTCAATAGGAAAAATTCAGTCTTTCTTTCCTTGAACTTTTTTACGTCTAGAAAATAATTACATAGCTTTAGGCTGCCTATGTTGAGTTGAGAATGAAGTGAAAAGCCCATGTATTCTTTTTCCATCTTCTGAAAAAATGATAATTTTACACTTGTTAGAATCCATCTTCTTTCAAAGATATAATGACATGTTTTCCTCTTATCTATCCTTAAAACATTAAATCTTTTATATGAATTGGTTGACAGTTTTTGAAGGATAACCTTTTCAACATCATAAAATAAATGAAAGCGGTGAAGGATTTAGATTTAAAATGCTTTACCAGTGCACTAATAATTTGATGAGCACTGCTATCATTTTTCTAAAATGGCATTAGATTAAATCTTATTCATCCAGCAAATTCTTTTGAAGAGTCTCACCTTTAAAAGTTGATGACACAAACCGGCTTGAAAATGTGATTGTGGTATTTGAAATGCCCTGTCTCTAGAGTCAATTATTTATGATAGATGATGAATATTTTGTATTTTTATTTACAAGACTTGTTACCTTAGTATTATTATTTTAAAAAGTAAACTTACAAGGACGTAATATAGTTCCCTCTCCATAGTAAGATCTTGTCTCTGGTAACTTAGCACATTTTTCTCCAGGCATTCATGTCAGCAGCACAAGACCATGATGTGAAAGGAAATTGCTTCCAATGCCTCTAAAATTGCTTGCTTGGCTTGAATTAATCTTAATCGAATTTCTGTCTGAGATGTTTAAAAACCTTATAGAATCTCATCCTTTGAGCACAGCTTTGCTAATTTGATTCTACGTTCCAAAGTGACGACAGATTTTGAGGCCCTGCAGGGCTGCTGTTGCTGATAATGTTTCTATGTGGGTGGCGTGAACCACACTGTTCATTAATGTGACATACCTTTATAATGAATGTCCTTATGTAATAGTTAGGGATGCAACTTCATTATTTTCTCATTTAACTGTGGTGCTCCTTTGTCAAAGGGACCAAATGTGCAATTAGTCTTGAGAAAGGAAAAAAATAAGAAAAATACAGTGTATTCTTCAGATATTTAAAATGGGAAGAAAGCCGAATACTAACCTTATAAATGTGATTATTTTTTAATCGAGATAATAAACCTAGAGATTTACTACAATAGATCAAAAAAGAGAAAGGGCAGAAAGATCTGTATGACATCATCAAATGACTTCTTATAAACTCCAAGTAATTTCTACTTCAAAGAAGTTTTACGTACTTAATAAATTGTTTCCTTCTAAATGAGGAGTCAGATCTGAGTTTCCAATTACTGAATTGTGTGTAATAAATTCTCTTAGGTATTTCTAAACTTAAAATGTTATTTAATTGTACAACATTAATTTTAATGCCCAAGGTGCCAAGTGTTCCTGAAGGGTCTTCTGGAAGAAAACCCAAAACAACCCAAACCAACAAAAACACCCTCTCTAAGAAAAACTGTTCCTATTGCTACAAGCTGGTCAGAGTGAGCTCTAAACAGTGGATGTTTCTTTTTGCAATAAAGATCAAACATGGTTAAAAATAATTATCTGTCTCATTAGAGTTTGAGAAAAACCTTAATGAAATTGTATTGTGTTAAAATAAGAGTAACCTTAGTATGCTGTCTAGTAATAAAGCATAGAGAAACATCCATAAAGAAACAGTCTATATAGTGAGAAATGAGGTACCAGGTCTCAGTTTGTTTTTTGTATTTTCTGCACTGATTGCTCATTCAAAGAGCAGTGGCTATTCTGTAGTGTTCTTTCTGTAAAATGGATTCTAATTTCTGTAATATCTAATATGGAAAAAAGTTGACAGCAGTAAGCAATGTATTTTCCTTGGCTTTGTATCACATTTTGTCATCTATAGTGTATCCCATCACAGATTAACGTGATGTATTGTAAGCATCCTAATGCAGCCAGGGAAGTCAGATGTGCAGTTGTAGTTAGAGAATAATTTAATTTTTTTATTCTGTGATACTTGCCTAGCTCTTTGGAGCTATATATGTGTAAATCATGAACTTTGTAGCTTTGTGGGTAGAATTAAATTTTGCCATACTTTTTTTTATCAGAGAATACAAGTATTTTTTAGTGATTTTTTTTTTTAATCTACATGTCAGACTTGAATATAATATATTACTTCTTAATGCATTTGTATAATTTTGATGGGTATACTTACCAATAATTAATATTTTCGTTCAGATAGTTACAGGGAGAAGAGGCTTTAAATAATGCAGCTACCTTGTGCACATGTCTGTAAACAGATATGTATTTTAAAATCATAAAGAAAGCTGTGCTATTTAAAGGCAGACTTTAATGGATATCTTCTCACTGTAATCAGTGAAAGGCCTTGCTGATTTCAACAGTGACGTAGGGGTGACAGTTCCTGAAGTTAACAGTTAACTCTTCCTGTTTTCTACAGTGTGCTGTTTTTTTTTTTGCGTGAAGCAACCAGCTTTCCACCTACTATTTTATATTATATTATGTTCTTCACCACACATCATGTCAGTGAGATTTATTTTTTTTTTCCTGTAAAGCAACATTCAGTCTCTTCTTATAATGTGCTCCACAGGGATTTCCTTAATTTTGACAAGCCCATTATTTTGCTGTTATCTTCACTTGTTCGGTGTACTACTAAGCTAGCAGTTTCTCTGAGTGAGAAAAATGCTGCTTATATTTATGACTTTTATTACTTTTAATGTAATCTGTTCTACAAAATTTCTTTTTTAACTTTCTCCCTGTTGACCCTGCAAAGACAGATTTAGCACCATACAGTTAGACTGTAGTACTGCCTGCTAGTTTTTCTGTAAGGTAGTTGTTCTGTAGCCTGCACTGACTTTGGTAACCTGCTTTGACCCCAGTATCTGCAGAGAATGAATTGAGAAAACTCTCTGTTGAGTAAATCTCCACTTGGCTTATCATACTCACTTGACTTGAAGGTGTTTTTAAGTACTATGAAGTGATGTCTTGAAGAGGTGACCTTTGAGGCCTCGAAAGCAAAAGGTCAGGAAAACAAGTGTGTTCTATTTTTTTTTTTTGTTTCCTTCTCTTTATCCCATAGAACAACAGGGAATTTGCACTGGTATGTGCCTTATGGTGATACTAACTCCTAAGAGAAACTCTTTTGTGCTTTGAAACCCTATGAAAAGAACAGGGAGAAGACAGTGGTGGCTGCCATCTCTATAGTCTTCCTTCTCCTATGAGTTAGAGGGCATTGCTCCTAAGTGGTGGACCTCAAAAGAGATGCTGATTCTACAAGCTGGGGCTGTTAAAATAATTTGTGAAAAACCCTCATTTTCTGTTCCTTTGTGGGTTTTACCACATTGGGAAATGTTCTGGGTCTCTCTTCAGTGTCTTGAGGAACAAATGTTAAATATGAGAGCAAAGAAGTGTTATTTTGCTTTGAACTGAAATACTCTAATTGTTTACATAGGTGATCTTGTTAGCTTTTATTAAACTACTGGGACAGAATGATCTGAAGTCGAAGAAACCTAAACTATAGAAAAAGTCAGACATGAATGTCCCTGGATTTCTTAGTGAAATAAATCAATCCATCATATGCCACAGTATCGAAAAGAGCCGAGTATCTGTGTAAGTCCTCATTCACCAGATTAGCTGAACTGAGTGCAGAGAGGCAACTGTAAAGCTTGTTTATGACTGCAGTTGAAATCACCACGAAATCATTCTTGTGAATTTAGTTTTGTGCTTCTTGATACACAAATCAGCCAAATATACTTCCTTATTTTTAATTCCCTGCTGGGTTTGACAGCAATAACTTCATACATTGGCCAACATAGGAAGTTTCTCTCTAAGACAGAAAACAAATGTACGAAATACCTCATAAAGTTGAGAAGAGAGAAGAGGGTTATAGTTCTCTTTCATACCTGTCCACTCTTGTAGAAGTGCCAATGGACAGTAGCAGAAATACTCTCCAGGTTAAATATTTGCAGGAATGGCTCCATGTTCTGTGGCCCAGTGCAGGCTTGTAAGGCCAGTTCCTAACCTGTATAAACTAAGATATAGGGGGTTTTTTCCCTTAGGAAGCACTTGTCCTTTTATATACTTTTATATAAGCCTCAAAAGCTTCGGTGTTTTGAAGAATATATGTGAATGATTATCTTTGACTTAGCCAAAACTTCCTAAAGATCACATACTGACATCATTTGAGTAGGTCTACAGTAGAGTAATTCTAGAGTTTCTAGTCCCACTGGCCACATTGTGACTCCTACATTTATTTGTAAATAAGAATTAATCAGAGGATCACATTGTGTGCGATAGGATGTTAATGTCACGTTCGCAGATTGCTTTGAATGCTAGAATGTGGTGGACGACACTAGAAACAGTGTGAAATAAGTCTTGTCTTAGAATCACAGTTTCAGAGCTGGTTGCCTTTTGCTCAGTGTGGTGTGGGTTACAGGCTGGTCTAGCCTCTTCTCTGAAGGAGGCTGAGTACCATTTTTAGGACTATCTTCTTGTGATACATGTAGATGTAGTAGCTCTTTGATCTAAGCAACTGACTATGTTCAGGAACAGAAGGTGAAAAACTCCTCTTTGCAAGATTCTGAGCTGTGAACCAGGTGGAGCCATCTGGTTCATTGGTTGTGTGCTTCTCAAACAGCAGCCATTGCCATCTCCTTCAAGGCAATGATGGTGGGCCAGAGAACATCATATTGGGGACTGGCAGGGCAATTCTACTTCAACTGTAATGAGATTAGCCATCCATTTTCATTCAGCAGTTGTGTTTTACTGCACTTCTGTGTGTATGACCTTGGTCTTCTACTTATGTTATTCACTCTACAGCTCCTGTAGCATGGTCCGGGGAGTGAAGACAGTGAATTTTGTGTCTTCCTTTTCCTCTGTGTAGGTAATTGGAAGCTGTGATGAGATGTGACTACTGCTTCTAAACTCATTTGAAATACATCAACATTTGCAACAATGACAATTTGAGTAGTATTGGCTATCATTTTAAATAGAAGGAAAAATACTTCTTTAAACCTGTTACTAATATCTTTAAAGCTGCAATCTTTGTATGCAGAAATAGAATATAATGAAAACCTGTTTGGATTGCACACTGCTGAAGAGTCAGTGCAGTGAAGTTCAGCACAGTTATTGATTTCTACTGCTTGGCATACAAACTTATACATTAAGAGGCATATATAAATACAAATTCACATCTGTAGTACAGAGGAACACAAGAAATAACTGAGTAGCTATGAACTACTGTTTAGTCAGATTTTTCTTTAATTTGCTAAAACTGCAGAAAAGCATTTGTGTCCTGTCTGCACCCCACTAAACTTTTTCACAAAGATTTGGAGGGATGCTATGCTCTAGGTTGATAACTCCTTTTCCAAACAAGTGCTGCATTAACCCAGCAACACTAGGTCACTTGTCTTTGAGAATTACCTTTATTGCTTGCTATGATGCAGTGGCTAATTAGACTATGACAATTGGGCTTGCTTCCCACTGTTGTGAATGAGTGCTTTGAAGATCTACATTTCTTCCTTTTCCCTCTTATCTGGTATTAGTACTTTCACTACCTGTATCAAAAATAGTAGGGATGGGAACATAAAAATCAGCTGATCAGAGTAGTGATGGCTAGAATTTTTTTGATATTATAAATGATTATAAATATCATCCACTGATCTAAAGCCTGCATTGATATAAATATCAAGTGGGAGCAGTTTACACCTTCTTTCAGAAACAGCACAGCTGGGAGGATTCCAGAAATCGCATTGTCCTTTGGGAGACACCACAACACAGAATGCTCCCTTTATTAGTCATGAGATAGATTGCATTTCAAAGACAATCATCAGAGAGACCTAATTTCTTAAAACTGTTGATTCTCTGAGACAGCACCCTAGTATGTTCCACAAGTTACCCAGTTCAGAGTAGTGTATTTGTTTTAAGACACTTCATGAAGATGCACAGAGATTCGTTATATTTTTCAGTTAGGAGAATGTTTTCATGTACTTACCCCTTCAGCCCCTGGAGGGTATTTTGCATACTTGGTGGTAGTAGTAATAGTAAAGACTGCTGCAACTTAGAATCATGCAAAAGCTTAGGTTGGGACAGAGATCTGGAGGTCATCTAGCCACACCACAGAACAAAGCAGGACTAAATTACAAGGTTACATTGTGCAGCCATTTATCTGTTTGAGTTTTGAATATCTCCAGGAGCTGGGAATTCTACAACTTCTCTTGGAAACTGTTCCAGTGCTTAAACATGCTGTGATATATATATATATAAAATATATATCTATAATTTTATTCACCTTCCTTTATATCTACCGCAAATTTCTCTTGATGAATCTTGTAGCTGTTGCCTCCTGTCCTGTCACTGGGCATCTCTAAGAGGAGCTTGTTTCAATCTTACCTGCAACTCTTCTTTGCATAGCAGAAGGCAACAGTTACATTCTGCTTTAGCCTTTTCTTCTCCAGGCTATAAAACCCCAGTTCTCCAGACTCCTTCTCACTAACCCTTTCTGATTCATTCTGTCCATTCACTTATGCCAAGTGTAGTTGGATAAATAAAACCAAACCAATCTGTATTTGCTTGATCTAGTATTATAGGTATGCAACTCTGCTGGATTTTTTTTTTTCTTATTTTGAGTGTTTGTGAGGTAGAGAGCTATAAAATGAGTCATGATCTACCTGGGGATAAAATCTAGGCTTCTAGTTACTGACTGAAGTCTTTTGTCAGATGAACTATCAGTCCAGGTTTTAATGCCAGGTTAACTGTTGTGTGGAAATTTCCGTTTTAATTGTACAGCAGGAATTTATCATTAAACTTGAGAAGCTAGATTGTCATTCTTATCTTTGGGTATCTGGGCTGGAGAGTCTCAGAACTACAAATCTCTGAACCTGTTATCTTCTACCCCACTAGCTGTGGAGTAGCCAAAGTACTCTGTGTTTCTGCCTTTAAGAAAGAGGCATATATTTGTTGTGGTACTTTCTCAAAGATGCTTTTACAGAAAGAACTTTCTTATAGTTTTATTGCTGAGTCAGTTTTGTTTTTCAGGGTTCTCCAATTCTGTCCTGAGGAAGCTTCTGAATTATTCACTGACTGTACTCCAAACATGATTATGATATTTGTGCATCATTGCTCTCATATAGTATCTAAGAATTATGTAGGACACAGGTACTGTTGTATTAGGCATATGTGTTCCCTTCATGATTTCCTCCTTTTTCCCTGAATGTTCTTTATTTGCTTGGTATTAACAGGGAAATGATCGCTTTTTGACTGATGGGATGCTTTACCTGTATAAGATCTTAATTTGAGATAAGTGATGTGTATGAGCTCTTCTGTTCTTTATATTGATTTTAATCTCTCCTTGTAATTTCACTATGCAATGGCTTGTGCCTCCAAGAATTTGCTGTTTACAGATTAATTCCTATATGTAAGCTTCCACTTTTACCCTTGCACTCAAAGAACTTGGCCAATTTAATTTTGGGTTTGAAACCTTTGTGTTTGTACTGGTAAAAATGTTGTGGGTGTTTCTATCACTCACCCATTATCCATTAATGGCTAAACGTATATAGTACAGAGAGTGTAAAAGGAAAGCAATATCCTAAAAGTTAATATTTCTAAAATTTCTAAGGCTGCTAAAACATGGGTTTAGGGGGAAAAATGTTTTGCTGTCTTATTCCATACATGCATGTATATGAGTGTACACACAGACACACTGCGTCATTCTTACATACCCACACACAGTGTTTTTTCCAAGACTATCCTAGAGGTAGGGGAGATGAATTATACTGCTGAACTCCTCCAATAACAATCTAACTCAACTTGCTTAGGTCATGGATCAGACTTGTATTATGAATGTGGTAGTATTATATGACTTAGACAATTGTGGGGTGGTTTGATTTTTGTTGTTTTTTTTTTTTTTTCTTCTGGGAAAGCTGCAAAACTCAGTGTACATTTTTCCTTAAACAAGGGATCTGTTATCTGCTGTTTAGTTTTCCATTAAAAAATTGCATGTTGTCGTAGAAAAAAGTTTAGAAGGAAACAGTCTTGTTTCAAGAGACTCTACTGAAAAAAAGAATTAGTGATTACAGAAATTCCTTTCCTATGCATATTATGCTGTTAATGTACAATGTCACAAATAATATCTGAAGAAGATTACCTAGGCAGGAATGTTGCAAAGCTTTTTTTTTTCTTTTTTCAACACCTAGCTTTAGTGTGATATAATGATATTGTTCTGCTGGAATTCTATTGATTGGATACAGGTGCTCTGTTTTCATTTTAATCAGTCAGAATTTTAATCAGCTCATTAGAATGCCTATTACTAGAACATGTATTATGAATCTTGAAAATTTTTTTTAAATCCCTCACACATATTTAAGAGTTCAAACTTTGCCCTACATTACTTTTTTCTATTGTTGAAAAATTGGGATTACATTGAACTTTTTTCATTTTATCAATAATACAATTTCTGCTCTAAAGTTTACAGTTACAAAGAAATGTAGTTTTAATATTAAAGATGCACAGTTCCTGTCAGAAATTAATGTAGATTTCTTTAAAGGAAGGAAAAATCCTTTCTGGAAGAACAAAGGAAGTGAGCTTGGGTTGCAGGCTGAGATGGTTTATGCTCTCTCCTAGTCTATGACATCAGGGAAGTTGGTTTGCCTTCAGTGTCTCTTTGTCAACATGAAAAATAATAACACACAAATACTATCATGTTTACTGGTGAACTAATTAGTTCTGTATATGTAAACAGCTTTAAAATACTGCATTTTACTATATAAAATACCCTATACTGTGTATTCTTGACAATTTCATTGTCACGGTCATGAAATGTAATATTTGTTCTAAAAAAGATAAAAATTTTACTCTAGTGATTAAAGTATTTCAACAAAAAATATAACTAAACAAACCAAGTTATTGCATATTAAATATAACTGTCCAATATATGTTGTTTAGATACTCTTAAACAGACAATTTTTATTTTCTAGATCATCTTTTATTTTTTGGTAAGTTTATCCTGCAAGATGACAGTAATATAGGAACTTAATTTAAAATTCACACACTTTTTTTTATTCATGTTTCAAGTTTCTGGAATTCTTTCTCAGACCTACCCATTTTGTAAAATCTCACAGTTACTATCCACATGACTGACATAAGTTTCCTTACTATGAAAAAGTAATCATCAGCTCGTCAATGTCAGTGTTACTCAGAAAATTGATTACAGTGTAAGTGCTGAAAGTTCTTTTTTTAACTTAAAGCCTATGACTATTTGATAGTAATTTTTCATTACTATACATACTTGATGTTGTCTGTTTTATATTTTCTGCTTACCTGCTTATAATACCTTTCTCTTCAGTCTTTGCATGTATATATATTCTTTTCATGTACCCAGTAGTGCCCTACGTTCATTGCTATTTTCAAAGAATGATGGGAACTTTTAAATCAAGTTCTACTTTATGTTAAGTCAGATGACCTTGCCCTGTCACCCTCACTTACCCTCAGATTCTCGTGTATACACTGTAGGTAGATCACCTAAAAGTTCTCTGTTGAACCATTGTTTTAATTCTTATTTATGATATTTCCTGCAGTCTGTTTTCTTGAAATTCAAAAGATCATGATCATGAAAGATCCTAGACTGTGAATGCTGAAGAGAAAAAAATTATATTCCACAGGAATTTATACTTCTGTGTTGTCACTGTTAATGAAGAAAGGATAATTGTTTTAATGTAGATTTTGATTCTTTTACGATAAGGCAAACTGCATTTGTGATATACATAGGAAAAACTTTTAGTTGGCATTCCGGTTTGCTTGCTCTTAGCAAAAATGAAAAGGCTTTAAGAAAACTCAGTAACAATAGCTTAGGGAAAATTAACTAGAAATACAAGGGAAAATTTACCATGCATAATGAGAGATCAGAATTAATGTTTAACTTCAAAAATCTGATATTTATGACAGCACCAAAAATCCTGTGTGCCTGACAGTAGTTAATGAAGATGGATTCTGAGGAATTCTCAGATTGATCTTGCCTAACTGTAGCTTTCTGCATGTCATGTAATCAGAATACCTCTTTACTTGGAGACTAAGACTCGGAAAGTTAGGCATCCTAAAGAGTAATTCATCCCACCTATCAGAGGTGCCTGATTTCAGATTAAATGCATATAGGGGTGCCTATGTCTGATTATAAAGAGAGTCCAGTAGTTAACTTAAAACTAGATGCCTAGCTTTTATACAGCTAACTGTAGATGCATTATTGACATCCAGCTGAGCAAAATTGCGTGATTAGTCTGTAATGATTAGTCTGCCTGTGTAGGACCTTAAAGCTGAGAAAGTACAACTGACAAGCTAGTGTTAATAGACGAACTGTTAGTGTAATTTGGGTGAAATCCCTCACACTTAAGGGTCCTTTTTCCTTTAATTCCCAAGTGCAAATTTGCTTTTCTCAGATTATGACCAAAAGTACTGTTGCCATAGCAGCAAGTTTCTGCTTTTGAAGAAAGAAAGGGCAGTGTAACACATACAAAAATAAGCCTAAACTTTCTGTGTGGGGAGAGGGTACAAAAGGTAAAGACCTTATAGACAGTAAGTTTATGGATGAATTTGCTCTGTGATTCACCTTTTACCACAGACGATTGTAATGGTACTGAGAGTGAGTTTTCTACAGGTGTGGAGCAATGCCCAGACAAGACAACACTGATTTCTTGTACAGGAGATGGTGGATGAGACATGGCTCACTTATATGTCCCAAAAAGAAGGTTTATCACAGATTAGCATTAAATCACCACAGTGGAATAAATGTTAAAATTCAGCTACATTCTTTGATATCCTATGGTTTGTTCCTGGTGTTAGTATGCCTGTTAGCCCTCTGCAATGCTCTCATTTTCATACCATCTGTCTCTTGCACTAGATGACAGATACAGAGGCTTAAATGGCTGAGCATTTGAGGAGAAATATTATGGAAAGGACATGGGAAAATGGAGGATCTATTCTTGATCTAGAAGAAGAAATCTATTTTAGAACATGGGTTTTGTGGTAAAAGTGAGTTTTCTAAAAAGGACGATTCCAGTGCAGGTGAAAGGTTGGAAATGAAGGGTAGAATATGTTGTGGAAATAAAGGAGCCAGGTTGCCATAGTAAACTCTTGAAATTCAGATTATAGTTAGTCACTACGCCTATTACTGCATACCAGTCTGATATGACCTGTCTTATGCTTATATGCTGCTTTCCATATGTTGCAGTGATCGTCAGTCTTGTAAAACTGCAGTAGATAAGAACAATGCTCAAATAAAACCTTAGAATAACTTGCATCCTGTCCTCAAAATCCGCAAGCCCTTCAAAACATTTTGTTCTTTTGCACTCTTTACTGTAACTACCTGTTAGCTCATATGGTGATGTTGAACTGTTTACCTCTGAGCTGATTTCATCATTCATATGTTAATATCTTCTCAGTATGTGCTTACTTTGTTACTTTATAGTCTGTTTCACCCAAAGTGCAACTTAAACCAGAAAGAAAAAGTAGATCAGAAGAAACCTATCATTAGCAAGGGGAACTGTACCAACAAGTGCTAGTGTGTTACTTTGCTTATTCTGGTGCTCAAACTAGAATTTGGCCTATGCTCAGCTCCTATAGATCAGGAGCACCCAAATCTTGCTTAGTCTTCTGAAGTCTGAGAACAGAGCATACACACAAATCAATCATTCCCATGCCCTGCCTTGGTGGTATTTACATATAATGACTATCAGGTATAATAGGTTGCCTGTCTGGTTGTGCAGAACATTGCTATGAGGTCCTTGGTGTCTTCACAATTGTTACATTTTTCACCCATGCTTCCCTTTTTAAACACCCTGCAGAATTACAGCAGGCAGAGTCTAAAGGTCCCATGTTACTAATTCCTGTCATTGTATTGCTTAAAGCCTTGCAGGTCTTCCCAGTAGACAAGTAAGCACCATGTTCACCTAGAACTGAACTTGTCTACCCACTTTACCTGAGGGACCATGGGATGCCTTGAATCAGTGTGTACAGTGAGGCTGAACTGAAGTAGATGTTTCTTGAAAGAATAGTGAGTTACTCTTTCTCTGAGAAGCCTGACATTTTATAAAAGGCTTGTGTAGTAAAAGTTGTCTAGATATCCTTTGTGAACAGCTTGGAACTCACCATTATGGTCTCCTAAAACATAATGTGAGCTCACTAGAGTGTATGAAGAAACTATAACATACATATATGTGGGGTTTGAACAAATCTAAGCTCAGTTTTTTCTCAAATATTTTCATTGGATTCTTGATTACTCCACTCTGAAGGACTTGCTATGTAATGTGGATGCTACTACATCAGTGGACTGTTATCACAGGCTTTGTAACTTCAGCCCTATACCTTCTTCTGACAACTGGACTTTCACTGGATCAATGTCCCTTTTTCTTCTAAGGCTGTCTTCCATAGGCTGCTTGATATTGTAGAGTTGAGGCCAGCTCTTCAATACTCCCTTTAATTTCATGGTCTGCTTCTCATCATGTAAAGCTTTGGCAGTCATTGCCCTATTATTAAAAGACACTTCCTGGTTTCTTATCATGAGTCAAAAACATTTTTTTTTGTTAAAAGTAATGAATAGGTGACACTTTCCAGGACACTTGTGCATATATATATCCTTCAGTGATTAGCATGATGATTTCATAATCTGCATGTTTAATTTTAGATTGTCTGCAAGATACAGAGATGTCACCTCAGATACCTGGTTGTTTTGGGTGTGTCTGTGTGGATATTCTTCTAGAAAAATCTTCATTGTTAGAAAACTGCAAGCTCTATTCAGTCATCTTGGTCTTCATTTTTTGAGAATCTTAATTTTCCCAGAAATAAATTAATTTCCCAGACTTGTATGAATTTAACTTCTCCCAATATCCATATGTTCCTGAGATGGCTTTCACCAAGCTAGTGCTTCAGAAGCTCTGACAGGGTTTTTTGTTAAAGATCTATCACATAGTAAAGCAAACAATTGCTAAGGGTTTTTGGACTGAATTTGAACAGAACAGATTTTGTAAAATGAAACCAGGTGTCAGTTGTTGACAGTATTGCTTTTGAACAAATGTATTATTTCAGTCACAATGAGTTCAGAGTTTGGGGTTTTTTTGTTGTTTGCTTTTTCTGTTGTTGGGGGCTTTTATGGGGGGGGGGCAGGGGGAGTGTGGTGTTTTGTGGTTTTGTTATTTTTAACTTACTGATGTTTCTACATTACTTTCCATGAGATGGTGACTGATGTCCACCACTAAAATTGAGAAGAGAATCAAGGCTGCCTAAACAGAAACTTATCAGTATCTTTTCAGGTATTCTCCTAGCATTTTTAATGGTAATTCTACTTTTTAGTCATGTTCATTTTTAATTGTAAATAAAGACATAGCTTCTCACTTCCTAGCCCATAACTGTGAGCGATTAATGTGCAGGAACTGGAAGAAGGTGTGGATGAATGCCACAGCTGAAGAATATTTTACAGTCTGCTTCTGCTCCTCTCACCTTATGGTGCTTTATTTTATATAATTAAAACAATCCTATGATTTTTCAGACACAACAAACTTTCTATCTTGTGCAATTTATTTTACTGCTCAGCAGGAATCTTTGCAAGTTGTGTCCAGCTGAAGAAAACAGATTTAGGCACAACTGTGCAGACTTGCCTCCTCATTGTTTTCTGGTTTAGTTAATACCATTTATTTTTCATACTGCACTGATCAGTATTCATTTAGAAAAAATGAGATAAATTATGTAATTAAATGTGCATAAAGTTAACAAAAAACAAATCTTTGTCTTGGAGGGTTGCTTTTTCCTGAAGCATATCTGAAAAGTAGGTAAATAGAAACACCAGCCTTTCCTACAGCAATTTTCACAGAACTGTATGGGTAACAATTCTACTTATGTAATGAAACCATCCTTTTTCACTACCAGTGCCAAGCAGAAATCAAAATGACTAAATGACACTTTAATTCAGTTCAACAAAACACAAATATGAAGACTAAATAGCAGATAAATGGTCAGTAACCAAAAATAAAAGTGGATAATGCAGTATGTACCTTTCAGAAGGAACTGCAGTAAGTTGCTTTTGAACAACTAATAACCTCTTTATTTTTTTAACTGCAAGAAATAAGACCACCACGAGAAAAAAAAATATCTTGGCATCTGATATTCTTTCCTATTGTACTTCCTGAGGGTAATTAGAAATAGCAGATGATTAAATTTGAATAAAATTCAAGTTGCTTGGACAGGACAAGAATATCAAACAATAAATTTATTTTGGCCTGATCCCAGTTGATTTTAATAAAGCAGTATTTCAGTTAGTTGGCTGAAATTGAATAGCACTAAGAGAATGGGAGAAAAGATAGGTCACAAGGAGGACTTCCCTGGTCATTCTTTACTTATATGTTTTACGTTGCCTAGTTATGAGCACTGATTTGTTTTCTCCTATGTATAGTGTTTAGGGGCTAGGACATATTCAGTTACTTAAAAATTTGTACCAGATCATACCTATTAAAAAACATTTTGAGCATAATTATGATATGCATATATGTGTCTACATATGTGTCTACTACCATCTAAAAATTTTTAAAATATTTGCGGGGTAATATTATTGTAGACTAAAAATATTCATTGTGAAATAACTTTAAATTAGTTATATGACTATTACCAAAATCACAATAAAAATATACTAAATATCAATATTAGGAATTCAAATTTTGCATTTCTTATCTGGTTGAAGTATGAAGTGTATTTGGAAGCTATTATTTTGTATCTTCTAAAATAATGGACAGTTTATCCTCTCTTTAGCATAAAATCTTGTATTATTTCTGAAAACCTAAGCTAGAGCTCTAACAACCTTGCTGTCTATTGAGGTGGAGACTATAATACCTCTCCTGTGATTTTCCACTTTACATTGCTGCAAGGCCTGACATTATTGTTTTCCAGTTCACAGCCAACACCTGCAGAGAGTGCCTGAATGTCTGTAAGGTTATTTCAGTTCAGAGGCCTCTTAAATCGGCTATTCAGTGTTATGTTCAGGAGCACAAAACATATTTAAATATGTAGTTAATGAATTTATATTTAGGTGTGTAACTTATTAATTTATGCATTGATATGCAATTTTTTGAGAACATAAGCCTATGTTCACAGAGCTGTACCTGTCAGTTTCTATGGCAGTAACTTTGCATGTTGGAAAGCCCTGCCTTTTATGAGTCCTCCTAGTTAGGAGTTTTCACTGAACTGAAATAAATGTGATGTGTATAGTTACTAGAAACATCAAGGGTATTCAGTTTGTCTACAAACTCCTGTGGGGCAGTGGGCTACTTTTAAGGAATTAAGTAAAATAATCTTAGATATGCCTAATGTCAATCTATGTGGAAACTCATCTGTAAATGGAGAAATGATTGGGAGGGCAACAGGGAAGGTAGTGCACATTTAAATAATAAAAAGATTTTTAGAAGCACTGCACTTATGTGATGTATTGTGCAACTTGTTCCTTCTAGGGCAGAAAATTCTAAACTTCTGGAGGTCTTCTTGAGATCCTAAATGATCAAAATAATTCCCCTGTGCCATGCCAAGAGGATACTTTCTTTTGTTAATTAAGAAAAACCTTCTCTCACTTAGACTTTAGATAATGCTTGTAAGTTGACAGTGATGATTTATTGCATTTTACTGATAGAAACAATAGCCATGTAAAGGGATGTGAACTACATAATTTTAACTATTTATTTCTTTATTTAAAGATAGTTGTTTGAGTACTCTAGAAAAACAGTTGTAGCTTGGCAGAGTGGTTGGCATCTATTTTTCCAATTCTTTTATTCATGGGTTGCATTAGTTATATCTGAGGTTGCCAAATGTTTTCTTTTCTGTTCTGCCACAATGTCAAAGTGTTTTTTGTGGTGTGTGGTTTCTTTTTTAATAGTGCCTTCCTTCATTAGCAGGGACTTGTGTCTTCCCTTTATTTGGCCTGGAGACAGACTGCTTGGGTGAAAATCAGTTTTGATGACAGTGCAGGGGTCTTATGTAGTTAAAAGCAATATATAATTTGTCAAATTTCCCAATCAAACCGTGTTTCTGCATGTTATATTCCTGGCTGATTTACTCTTTAGTTCAGTATGTCTATTAACAATGTGCTTGGATAAAGGTTCTTTTTAAACATCCACTGGATGTTTGCCCATAACAAGGTAAAGTAAACCTGTACTTTTTCGTAAACAAAAAAGTAGCAGCCTATTGAAAAAGTAGTTGCTTAAACATTAAATTATCACAAACATTTTTTTTCAACATGCAGCTGGACTATTGTGTGTGGCTTTTGTTTTGTCCATTTGTTACTGGTTTACATCATCATGAAATTATTACATGCTTGCTGAATGGGAAGAATATTCCCCCTTTCACAGGACAAATGAAAAACCCAGAGTTCAGGTACCTCAATAACACATTCTCAGAATATGTTCTGAAAAAGGTAGCATTGTGACCATATAAAAATTCATGGAAAAGTTTTCAGTTCCTACTGAACATCCTTGTTTCATTTTTCTCTTTTCTCTCATAGCTAGCAAGAACCTATTCATCATCATAGACAAAGAATGACATTTTTCCAAATACTTTGTATAACCAGGGAGAAATTACTCTTTTGCTTTATTGAGTATGTCATACAGGATTTGTCTTTCATTGTAAAGCATTTTAAGTGCTTTTTTTCTTCCTCAAAATGCTGTTGCATGGTTCACTGATGCCAGCAATCTGTGTGTGTAGACTAGGTTTCTTCAAGTGAGGTGTCTGTATTTCTAAGATTCTCTTCATGCTTTGACTTTGAGTACTCACCTGAATCATATTGTGTATTTGGAGAAATTTTTTTTAGATAGCTTTTAATAATTTGTAATTTCAATATTCTTAATGAGTAGTATGTCTTGAGGTGTGCTGATATGTCGTATTTGTTAATATTTTTTCTCTTCAAGTTTTATTATATTCTGTGCACTACATACTTAAAGATACTTTAGAGCTGCAGGTTGTTAACTTTTACAGTATTTGGGGATTTTTAATTTTTTTTTATTTGGCATTGCACAAGTACTTAGTAATTATTTCCCTATGCCTTTAAAAAAATCTCATGTGAGGTTTATTTCATGCTTAATTAGACAATCCACAATCCCATTGCAAAATAATTTTATTGTTCACTTTGACTGTCTCCAGATACTGACTGCCCAGTCAGAGTAACTGAGGCAAATAAAATTTATTTATAAATACAATAAGTCTTGTAAACTTAATCTTTTATTAAATATTCTTTTATTGGACTTCGTGATTGACTGTGGTCTGGTATAATATCTATTCAGAGAATAACAGCAGTAGGGTAGAACAGCTTTCAGATGCTGATTGGATGCTTACTTTGAATGTTTATAATGTGTGTGGCTCACTTACCTACTATGTTTTTGCTCCATGAATTAAAGTGTTTTTGACTAGAGGGACAACAAAGAATGAATAGCAAATACTGTGTGTTTATTTACTGCACTTGCTTCAGATATAGTTTACAAAGAGTAAATGCTAAGGTGAGTATTCACACTGTAACTTCAGGCAATTAACTGTAATAACTGTGTTAAGAACTGCTCTGAATATTGTCAGATAAGACAGGGAAGCAGAAGGGTTCATCATCGTGTTCTGGAGTTTCTATTGGAACTATTAAACATTTATACTAAGCACAAAAGAGGAGAAAATGCAAAGCTTTTACAACGACCCTGAAGAGAAATGTTAAGTAAACTACCAAAACATTAAGAATGGTAATGAATTTAACAAGATGGATCAAACCCCTTTGCCTGCAGTGTATAATGCACACAAATCTCAGACTGCTTATAAACTTTTTCTCATCTCCCTGCTTTAGAAATCGTAGCCTTTTAACAAGATTTTAATCAACCTCAACAATCCTTTAGAACACTCAGAATGGAAACAATTAACCCAATAAATATCTGCCTTAAACTGGTATAAGAAAATGTAATTATATAAAATTTTATGATACTGACATTGGCTGACATGGCACAGAATTTTCAGTAAGCATAACTGATCAGTGTTTCAAATTTATTGTTTTGACAATATGTAACAGGTCCAGTAGCACACTGGCTCCATTTTACTTGGTTACATCTGTATTAGCCTGGACACCTTTTGAACTGCCATCAGCTGTTCCTACAACATGCAGAATTTCCTTCAGTAAATCTCCTTTGGGTTTTGATTAGATCTAGTGTTGTTGTCCCACTGAAAGTTTAGATAAATAATTTGAGATGCCTTAGCTGTTAGAAGTTTCTCCTGAAAGGCAAAAGGTGGGTAGGAATTTTCAAGAAAACAGCAAAACTGATGAAAGTCAGAAATGTGAATGAACTTTGCTATATGTGCCAATAACTGTTTGGTAGGAAGACCCATGGGATAGATGTCAGTCAAGAATGCAGAGTTGCTGCTAGAACAGTTTGTGTGGCCATGTTCCTACCCCTGACCTTTCAGATGAGGATGTGAATCAGTTAGGAATCTACGTGAGCAGGTTGTACTTAATGTGATCATTAAATGTGATTCTGGGAAGTGTCATACATATCATATTACACTTTGTGTGTGCAGTAGGTGTGGTGTCTGGAGGAAGGGCTGTAGTACATGGCCCTTGAGTGCTAGAAGAAAAAGCAATGTGGCCTGCAATGTCAGGAAAATAGGGAACCATTACCATAAAGAGTAAAGATATTCACATTCTTGCTGTAGTTTCTTCTGGCAATTTGAAGGCACATACTTGAGGTTGCAAGGTGGTCCTGCAAGCTCTCCACTTGCTTGTAGAAGAGACACATCACTGAAACATGATATCAAGTGTTTGACACTTTGTATGTGCTTCTGTCACTGGCATCAAGCAATCACCCTGTAATTTTGCCACTATGGTACGGTCTAGTTCATGTGGAGCATGTGCCTTACCTTTTTTGCAAAGGCTACACATCTCTGGTTATAAAAATATTAAGATGTTATAGTGATAATGAACTGAGATGAAAAGACTCAGATATCATTGTAATATACTGAGTTATTCAGTATGTAGAAAAGTTTGTCTGAATTTATTTAAACATGAAAACCTACGTCCATTATAATTATTTCATGGACACCTTTTGGAGAGAAGCACAAAGATAATGTACTACAGTTTTGTAAATAACAAATTCTCTTTGTAGTGGCATCAATAGTCATTTATATTCTTTTTTTCTTTAAAAAAAAAAATAAAAACAAAACAAAAAACACACACACACACACAAAAAAAAAAACCAACAAAAACCTGTGAAAAGTGAATTGAAGCACTTCATCCAAACCCCAGTATGGTTGTAGGAGCTTGCATATTTTTAAATTATACTTCATCCCCTGGATCATAACTGTCAACAGTCATGATTAATTTTGTAGCATCTAAAAAACTTTGAATTATTTTTGAAATGCTTTTAATCTGCCTTATCTTGCATCCTGCCATATCTTATATCCCATTTCTAGCTTAGACAAACTGACTTCAAAAATATTGGTAGCCCTGCACTTCACTAGTAATCAATCGTTAATACATTATTAACAAGTTTTTTACTCTGTCAGATGGCTGCTGCTTTAAATAGTACAGCAAACTTTTTGTGTAAATGGAGCTTCCTAACTGTACCTGCATAAACCCATTCCAGTTACCTGAGCAGATGTTGACATTCACTGACCTCTGTTCTGTTCTCAGCTGAATTACTGTTGTTATTGCTATGTTTTGGGGACACTACATCTGGACCAGGAAAGGAGTGTTGTTTCATGTAGCTGGTTTGCAGAGGGAGATTGCAAAGTCTCACTGAGTACAGAGAAGCTGTGGGAAAAGGGGTGGTTTGCAGCAGAAATGCAGCAAAAATGCAGTGCCAGCGAAGGTTTTGCAGCAGGTCTTCCCTGGGCTGTGAAGAGGTGGTGGCAGGCAGGGTATCCCTTGCAGTACAGAGGAGGGATCCTCTGGTTGGACTCTGCTCCGTATCTGGGCTGTGCGAGTACGGGAAGGCTCTGCTGGCTTCATACAGTCCCTGGACTCACTTGGGGCTGTCTGGTTGTGCCCAGCAAGCAGGAGCCTGTTAGGGAGGGGAAGGCAGGGTAGGGAAGGAGCTCTGGTGCATTTTGCATTTGATCTGCTCTCACCTCACTAGTGAGACATAACTTTTCTGCTCAAGTTCCTGATTTATAGCAAGGAGTTAATGACTGTGTTAACACCTGACGATCTCACTCAGTATTCGCAAGGGCAGAAAGCTTGCTTAGTAAGAGTAAGGAATGTGCAAAGACTGAATCTTGGACTGACTTATGAATTTGAGCCAATACAGTAGAATAATGCTGAGTTTATTCTCAGAGGTACTAGGAAATAGTCCTTACCAGTTTGGGGGTCACAGATTGTGGAATATAGGCTTTCCCACATTCATGCATCAAAGAGAGGAATGAAGAGGGCCTCTGAGAATTGTCTGCATGAATATATATTTTGTACTGTGCTCCACCTCTGGGGATATGGCACCTCTGAGACTTGAGATAGTATTAACTTGACATCCCAAGGGCATAGACAGGAGCCCAGAGGGTCTGCACAAATTTTCCATCTGGATTAATCCCTGTTGGATTTCAGTAGGAGATCATCCTCCTCCTACTTAACCCTTCATGTCTGCCATTAACTATTCTAATCAAGAAATTTTAGGGATGAAAGCTCTCCAATGTTTCAAGTCAGCTGCCTCCTGGTTTATTCTGAGTTTATAAATACACCTACAAGCTTTTAAAACTTTCTGTTTCATTGGTTTTATAAGGGATGACTAATTTACTTCAATAGAGGATTAACTCTTTCAAAGTGTTGTAGTTTTTTTTCCCCAGCTACCAATTAGAAATGTATTTCTCTACTCTTAGCAGCCCTCTTCTGTATTTTAACAGTGATTAAAATTAGTAGTTGATGCATAACTTTTTAATATAGACAGCATCCCGCTTTCCAAACCATTACAGTCTTCTAATGCAAATCTCTCTCTCAAGGGCAATACCCTGTTATTTCTTACCTCCATAAAACATGTTGTGAAAGTAGAAAAGGGATCAAATGATTCTCCTTTTTCCAGTATCAACAAAAAACTGTTATATACATGTGGAGAATCACAGCTTTGGCCACAATTAAGCTTTCTGTAATATTTTCTGCATTGAACTTTTCGATTAAAATATTTATCAGAGAAAATATCCTGGTAGCTCTGAAAACTGTTCAGATACTTTTTAAAGAAATAATGGGAGAGAAGGTTTTTTTATTATCATTTACTAGATGTTCTTTTAAAATTATCCACAATATGACAGTTACAATTTTCTTTTGGGAGCGGTTGATTGTGTTTAGTAATGACCTTTAAAAGTTCTCATCATAGTACATTTTAGTCACTGCTTCTAATCCTGTAGAAAAAAAGAACTAAGCTAAAAATGCCTGGCTAAAAATACACCTAATAATATTATAAATAACATGGAAGATAACTTTGGCCTTTTTCAAAGCTCTTAACCTGTGAAACCATAAGCTGCATATGGTATTACTATTTAGGAACCACAGACTTTGCCAGAGCCCTTGAAGAAAATGAAGGAAATAGAGAGGTGGTATTCCTGGCACTCAAAATTTAGGAGAACTTGAAAGGAATATGTTGTTTCTAAAAGGCTTCAGGTTCTTCTTTGTCAGAGAAGAGCAATAAAGAGTAAATTGTTCCCCCTTTTCCCTATTTATAATACCTATTGAATTGGCATTATCTGAAAGTCAATAATAGAGAGGCATACTCTGTTAAGAAATATTCTTGATTATGTTAAGGAGAACATTTCAGCTTATTTTATTAGTTAGAGGTAATTGAACTATTAATATGAGTAACTAATATTTTTCATATTTTTTCAGTTGGTAGACTGCCAATTTGGCTCTATGTTCCACTTTAAAGTGCAGTTGTTTCATCAATTCAAGTGTCATCTTGACAACAGAGAGGGTCAGACTCAACTAGTTCAAAGCAGCTTGACACAACATCACTTCTAACTCAGCTTACATTTGAAAAGAGAAATATTTCAAGGCCCCTATTTTGAGTTCAGTTCTCTGTGTGTGATGCTTGTTAGGGTATCAGTCCAGTACTGTTTTGCAGACAGAAATCCAGAAATAATAACTGAGAAAGATGTATCAGTGAACAGTATGAGTGATGATCATTACTTAAGAACTAAATTCAAGTTCTGTTTTCAATTTTAAAAAGATCCGTTTGTGCAGTCTTCTTTTGATATCATGCTAACAAAAGAAATACACAAAATGATCTGAATTTTGGTGAAAGTCAACTGTGAATCAAAAGTTCTTAGACACAAGATTTTTGAAAAAATCTGCTTTATGTTTGATAATTTGAAGGTGTTTGGGGCTTTTTCCAAATTAAAGTTACAGAAATACAATTAGAAATAAACTATTGGAACAGTATGACTAGCAATAAAAGGAAGTAGCTCTAGGAAGTGTGTTGAGGATAGGATGAACTTGGCATTACCAATATGAGAGAAAATAAGCAGTAGGAAGCATTTATAATGAAAAGATTAATGGGCAGAATGTTCTCAAGAATGTTCTTATGTTGGTTATTGTTTCTAGTATACAGCAACCTTGTTTTAGAAAAATCATCCAGAGCTGAAAGTCAGGAAACTGGGTAGGAGGTGGGTTAGAAGAGGGCCATGTGTGGCATGTCAGGCAATAATAGGATATGAACAGATACTGCATGTTCTCCAAGTGAAAAACTGCAGCCGCTCTCCAGGTGGTCAAAGTGCTATTTGCTTTAACTAAAAAAATTGCTAGATTGGAAGCATAGAACACATGATTCAAATCAAAAGTCTGAATGATGTAGTAAGGTTTAAAATTCTGATTTCAAACGGCAGGCTGAATGTAGGTTAGAAATGAATGGCACAACTGTCATTAACATGAATGGGATTATTTTTTTTTCCTTTATTATAGGCTAGAATTTAGACTTCAGGATCATATGACCTGCTGTTTCTTGGTTGGAACTTGTTTTCAGTCTCTAGTTATTCACCAATAATGGCAAACTGATTCCTACTGATGAAAACTCTCAAATTGTCCTTCACAAGTTTTACTGTAATTTCATTTTTGGCCTTGGGCTTTGAGAACCATACAGCAGGATGACTGTAAATTAGCTCTAGAGTAAAGAACAAAATCTTACACTAAAATGTGACCCTGCAATAATTAACAAGGTGCCCCAGAGGGTTCCGTGTATTGTGATAACTCTTTACTGTTCAGGCAAATTAGTGGTCCTTGTGATTCCTTGTAGATTCCAGTGTTGGTTTTATGCAGATGACTTTGCAGTCTGCATTAGTGGACCATCTGTCACAGACCTTCCAGTTGAAGTACAATGTAATTTAAGTCTTGTGCAATTGATTGCCTAAAAAATAGATTTAACAAGCCATTCCTCTTTCATTTTGATTTTAAATTCTGGAAAGTATTTTGCAAAATGCACCATTTGAGCATATACCTTTTTGGAAAATAGTTTTTTTTTTCTTCTAGACATTATTTTTTAGCTTTTCATGCATTTGCTTGATTACTTTATCAATGACTATTGACTAAAGATTATTTCTCTACATTAATAAGAGATTATATTCTTGTGAAAGACACTTAGGGTTAGTTTCCTCTTTTCCATTGCTACAAATTAATTCCAGTGATCATGTATGTAGTATAATTGTCAGTTTTATTTAAAATTCAAACAATGCGCTATATTTATCTTTGATTTATTTTGCTTTTTACCTTTGAGGTTTCCTCAAGGACCCATGCATAGACTGTACTGATTATGCTGAACTGAAGATTCTACCTGTGTTAGTTTACATTTACTCATTCCTCTATAGAAACATGCTTACATGTTTGTAAGACTCCAAAGTCTTGTATTTTACATATCAGCATCCTAGACACTTATACATTTAAACATTCAAAGTAAAAATTTGCTGAGGTTTGGTTCTAATTATAACTTGTTTAACAGTAACTCATTGGTATTCAGTGATCTGCATTTAGTTTTCATTTTTATAAAGTCCTTACTGTACCAAAATGGACATAAAATATTTGTACCCTGGGTATACTTTTAAAGCTACTTTTTGGCTTTGTTTTTTACTGCCTATTTTAGGTCTTAACACTGGAGGTTGTCACTGAAATAAATGCATGAAGGTCTCCTCAGGGTTTTTGTCTTGCTTAAATAAATTGAATTGATTTAATGTTCCTATTACAATTTGTTAAACTTGAGCTGTTGGGGAATATAATGTCACTGGGTTCTATTACGAATTATAAAGGGAGAAAAAAAGGGAACTGCTCAGCAGGTTGTGTTGACATTAATTCATCAGTTGTATAACATGCACAAAATGCTTCCTTCATAGAAAATATTTGATCCTGTTTAATTAAATATCCTTTTTAATAGATAATTTTTTAAAGTTTTCTTACACAGCTCTTTTAAATCAAGAGTCTTCATTGAGTAATTATAATAAGTATCATTATATAATAAACATCCTAACTATAGCATCCATATAAAAAATTTTTTACTGTATTTCTTAGTCAAAAAAGAGAAGCAAATGACATTAATTTCATATGTCCAAATGTAAAATAATCTAGAAACTAGGACTGCTGCCCCCACCTATGGCATGTTCTGCTGGAAGTTAGTGATTCTGAACACTATTTGGAGCCAGGGTAGAAAACTGGTTGAACATTACAGTGGTGCTGAAGTTAAAGGGCTAATGTGCCCTGCACATTAAAACCAGAATAATGCCGAAAAGAGGTGGAAAGATGGATGCTACCTTTGTATGAACATGACAGTAACTGTTCTTGGAATACTGGGTTCCCTTTTGGAACCCATAATTTGAGGAAGATGCTAAAATATTAGAGGTTCAGAGAAGACCCACAAATGTGGTGATAAGATTGGAAAGGAAGAACTTTGAAGCTCTAACTGGAATCAGTTCAAGAAAATTCTCCTGTGTGATGCAAACTATCTGATTACAATAATCCTTTCTCTGCTAAATAACTATGAACTGTTGATTATTTTATGATAAAATGTTATGAAGCTATTGTTCCAGAAAATTCCTAAATAACAAGATGTTATTTGAGATCTGATATAGATATATTTAATCCATTAAGTTTAAAAATTGCTGATAATTAGTCTTTGGCATGTCATGGTTGTTAGTCTTTCCTGGCTTCGTTTGAAAATACCCTGGGTTAAACATTTTTTTAACTCCTTCTAACTATGTTATTGTATTGGAAATATCTAAAAGGTTTTCATTGAGTAATCTATAAAAAAGGCTCTAATTTACACTAAATACAATATAAAATGCTTGTTTCCAATATATTCTTGATGGCACCACTCTGATTTATTACTACAATCTATTATCACAGCAACTGTTCTCAGATAATGTGCACAATTGAAACAATAAATCTCTGGTATAACAACTGAAAACCAGATACATTCTATGAATTTAATTTAGCACTCTGTGAAGGTTTGTGTGTGTTGTGGTGGTGTTAGGAATTTAGTGATCTATAGTCAGTGAAGAAACATAAATGCTTTCAGAGGACAACTTGGGTTACAGATGGGCCACCTTACACAGGGAAGGGTCTCTCACAGCATGTGTTAGGAGTCCTGGGTGACAAGTTTCATGATTTTGAAATTTGTGTTGTAAGCCAAAGGTTCAGAACCTTCATCTCAGAAGTATTTAAATAAGTCATTGACATATTTTGGTTTGGATTCAACATCTAGATAACATTAAGGATCTGAACCTGAAGATACATATCCAAGGGTACATGGGAGAAGGAAAGTGAATCTCCAGGTTGATGGCATAGCATCAAGTAGTATTTGCACACACCTCCCTCCCTCCTCAATTCTTTCTAACATTTTGTTACTCTAAGAGGAAGAGTGTAAATTACTTAATGGTTGTGAGCTGTTCCTGAGAAAGTAGTGATACCAAAAGGATTTAGGGACCATATGCAAAGCCAGAAATGCAACACCAAGCAAAGTTCCTTGGTTTACAAGTAGGCAAATACTGAGTAAAATAAGTGATGCTGTGTTACATTGCATTAATGAGACCATTATAGCTGTGTCCTCCATGCTTTAAAACTGATGCTGTAAAAATGGAAAATGTCCCTGCAGGAGCCACAACAATGATTCAAGGTCAGAAAACCTGACTTGGAATGAAAGACAAGAAGCTCTATCTAGTTATTTTATTCTAGAAAAAAAATGAGAAGCAATTTAACATATCTATTGGTATTTGGATGGAGAAAAATTTTCTAATGGCAAAGGGCTCTTTATCAGATTAAAGATGTAAGAATATATGGTAACTGGAATATGAAGCTGAAAAATTCAGATGAAGTATATTATGTATATTTTACAAGGGAAACTTGGGAAAGTAAAACAGTGGGTGCATTTTTCACTGCTTCAAGTATTTCAATCTGGAGGCTTGATGTTTTGCTCTGGGTTTTGTTTTTAATAAATTACAGTAAATTCAAAAAGTTACAGGGTTGATTATGTGCATGTTTGTGTGAAAATGTGTACTATATGTTGCAGGTGACAAGTGGCAACCAATGACAATAATTCTCCTTTCTTATGTTTAGAATCCATGACTGATTCATTTTTTACTGTGTGACTTGTGATAGCATCTAGAGAAGGCAAACTTAGATCTTGGGGTATTATCCTGTTCAACATTATACATGTGTGCATTGAAAACATGGTTCTAGTGATTTGTCAGTCCACAAAATTCATAATGAACAAGGTCTTTGCTTCAGTTAAACAGAATAACTCTCATATATGTCTGAAAGGGTTATCTGTGGAGAATGAGGGGCTGAGTTTTCTCCTATGTAGCAAAAGTCGTCCTGGCAGAAATGAGTGCTTGCAAAAAGGTAAAGTGCATGCTTTCCTAGAACACAGGAGTCGAACTGACTCCAAAGTGCTTCTTTCTTCAGTAAGATTCATCCAACAGTGATCTCTCTAAATCTAGTAGATGTAACTTTTCTTTGAGTTACTTAAACAGCTTGAGCTTTTAAAACTTTTCAGTAATGTTGGCTCTGTCTACAGAGTATATCATATAATGATATTTAATAAATATATACATATCCTATGATATTCAGTTTATGGCTTGGAGTATCCCAGCTATCAAAATACTAGGCCATGATTAAGGTGCGATTTGTACTCAACTGCCTACAACTATAGACTGAGTTCACAAAATCTGTCACTTGCAAAATCCATAGACAACTGAGATAGTTTTCTAAAAGTTAAAGTATAGTAAACCTCTATGAGCTCTTCCTCACTCTCCAGCTTTAAATTTAGTCAGTTAGTCTAATATATGAATGAGTTCTATACTTCTAGAAACTGACTTCAGAAACAAAGGACACATCCCATTACATTCAAAAGCAAAGACAAAGCCATGGATTTCATAATGTTCATACCAAAATAGGTTAACTAATCATGTAAATCACACTGAGTCCTTAGGTGATACTAATTAGAGTATAAACCTGCTTAATTTGTTTGGGTTTTTTTAGTGAATTGAGATGTTACTTGTGCAGATCTTCAAATATCTCAGCAATTTGCAAATTAATAGACTATTAGGTGGCAAAAATTGTGGTGTTTTTCTTTCTTTTAGAGTGATGTTGTCTTACGGATTTAGTAGCATGAAGAAAGCCATAAAATTCACAAAAGGTGAATTCACTTCTGGCAGAAAGCCAGAAAAGGGAATTATGTTCCAGTTACATTGTGCTTGAGACCTGTTATGACATGGCTATATTGAAAAAAATTGTGGGACTAAAATTCTTGAATTATTCTCAGATGATTTCTGGTATGCTGTGCTGATACCACTGTAATATCAGAACATCTAAAAAAATCAATTAATTTACAACCTGTAACACTCGTGAGGAACTATTATTTTCCCAGACAGAACTGAGTGAGATTAAAAAGTTTTCCCAAGGTCATGCACAAAGTTACTAGTGAGGTAGGTCCTAACTAGAGCCAAAAAGAAATAAAATTTTTATTGTATTAATTAAGACTTTTCTTCGAGGAATATAGAATGAGAGCAAATTAGAAGTCCTATGAAAAGTTATTGAAAATTTATACCTGGATAAAAGCATTACACTTTGTTAAATTTAAAATATTTTTCTTTGAGTTTATGAACTTGTTTTGTACTTTAAGAAAAAAATAAACAAATTAAAAACCCTGTCCAAAAAGTGGTGAAATTGATGTTTTGCTGGTATAGAAAAACCATCTGGATTTTTCTTCCTAAAGAGAGTTTGTACAAAATCGTTAAATCTGTAGGTATTCTTGTTATAAAGAACATCTCAATGAAACTGTTCTGTTTACTGGTCTTTGTTTCACAATCCAGGTGCTTGACTAAAAGGTCGTTCTGTTTTTTACTAAAGACACAGTAAGCGGTATGTTACTTTAAAAGAAATGAAAAACGTATGATTTAAAGGAGAAACTTGTCAAACTTTGGTTCACAGTTCATTTTTATAGCTGTTATACCCATTCCTTTTTTTTTTTTTTCTTACAACTTAAATTCTAAATACATGGAAGCTGCAATGACAGGCAATGCTACTGCTCTGGTATGGAAGTGGTTTTGCATTTAATTTTGATTCAGATTACCAAAGATGCATTCTCTATTATGGAAAAGTAGATTCTTCATATACTTATGTAAGTAGAGGTGAAAATGACCTATTAGGTTGCCATTTTCCTAACAGTGCAAGAGAGTTCCATTTAACTACAACCTGAGGCATATTTTCTTTATTATTAGAGGGATGTATGTATGCCATGTAATTATTTCAGTCCAGCCCTCTAGGGTTTTGTAACATTTTTGACAGAAAAATCTAACAAGGCTTAAGATAATAACAAGGGATAGGTTGACTGTCAGATTACAAATCCTTGAAGAGTTCTGACAATATTAAAGACACTGGATTTCTATGCTAATGGAAAGCTAGAAAGTGGCAGAGAATGCTATGAAATTCTTTGCATCTCCTTGTGCTCAAATTTATTCTTTGGAATTGAAGTGTGTTCTATGACAAACTAGGCCCAGACTAATAAACATACCTGATAAATGTTTGCCCCATTTTGACTCAGTTCTGAAACACTGTAGGAAAGCAATTTTAATACTGAGAGCATCTTTTGAAAGAATCATTCAGAGCCTAGTTCAAGATGTTGGCATACCTTGCAAGCCTTTCTTGTTCCCTTCAAATCCTGTCATTCTTTTCTGCAAGTTCACACAGTTATCAGTACAAATCAAATATGTTTGCCAATTACAGCTGGAATTTGGAATGAATTTACCTTATGCAGTTGGAATATTGTTATAATATATTCAAATTTTATATGTAATGCTGGGTATCTGTGAAGCATCAATAAACTATGAAAGATCAACAGAATAATAAATGCCAGGAAAAGTGAGATGTCTCCTGTTTTTGCATGTCTGTATATGTACATTTTATAAATATCTTAATTACATACAATGAAAGCATATGTTTTTAGAATTGTTTTGAAACTTTGCTGCTTTGCTTTGCAATAGATTATTTTTGTAGCTATGAATCTGCACTTAAATAGAGAATGAGTGTGAAAGGAGTCATGGATAGCAAAGATTTTCATATGTTTTTAATTCCTTTTTTGCAATGATGTTTTTAATGCCTTTTTTTCACTTTGTTGCCTGGCAAAGTTTCAGAAATTATTACAACAGTAGTTGACAGGGAGACTGAGAATCTCCTCATTTATTAATACATGCAAACTTCTGTGTTTGTCTACCTGGATCTCTCCATTATTCTCAGAAATAAAGCTTCTACTCCAATCCCAGTGCAATCACAAGGAAGGAGGATAGTGTTTTTGATTTAAGCCCCAGACAACACAGAAGCTAAAGGAAGCGGCAACCTAAATGCAACGTTGTCCTGTAAAGTGAACCTGTGAATTCTAAAGCAATAGATGAGTGAGATAATTACTAGAAATATGGATGTTTCTGTGGTTTATCACTCAGTGCCTATGTATGTGTATTATTGCAGTATAGCAATATGGACTTACCACTGAATACTTCCATAGTGGAAATACTCAAATCTTACCTAACTGGATAAAGGTTACTCTCAAAAAAATGTTTTGATGTTCAAAGAAGAAAAAGTATATAAACCCAAGATGATGTATATGTTTATAGGATACTGCAGGCAGCACAAAAGAAAAAAAAAAAGGTTCTGAGGCAACTGTCCACTCTTGATCAGCTCTGGACAATTGTGGCAGTCAAGGAGAGTTCACCATGACTGAAAAAAGGCAAGTGTCACACCCCACTGTGAAAAAGCAGAGTGTGAGCAACTCACTTCAGACCACAAGGAAATTCTGGAACAGGTCCCTCTGCAAGCCATTTCAAGGCACATGAAGGACAAGAAAAAGCCAGTGAACATTCAGTGTGGATTTCCCAAGGACAAATCCTGCCTGATCAACCTGATTGCCTTCTGCAATGGGATAACTGACTCTGTGGATGAGGGGAGAACATTAGATTCATTTATCTTGACTTTGTCAAGGCTTTTGACAGTCTCCTGTAGGATTTATCTAGCCAGCTAGGGAGATAGGAGCTAGCTGCATGGCCTAAAACTTATGGTTAAAACTGGGTGGCCTGCTGGCTTGAAGAGTAGTAGTTAGTGATTTGAATTTTAGGTGGCCCATTACGAATGGTTTTCTTCAGGGATCTGTACAAGGGCTGAGACTGTTTAACGCCATCTGTAGTGGGATGATGTAACAAAGTGCACCATTATAGTCCTGTGGATAACACCAGATTTGGGGAGAAAATCCTGCACCTGAGAGGGAATTCTCTATCAGTTCAGGCTGGGAGTTGTCTGCAGCTCTGCAGAAAAGGACCTGAGGGTCCTGGTGGACAAATGAAATATGAATTAGCAATATGACCTTTTAGTAGTGGGAGTTGAACACACATATGGCTGCATTAGTGTCCTGGGTTGCAGTGTATTCTATTACCATCCTCATGAGCTGTTGAAATCAGGTGGGGCAGTTTTTCCTTGCTTGCCCCCCGCCCCCCCAGACTATCTTTCTGCTAATGGCCCCTCAATGCCATGCAGCATGACTCATTATCCCATTGGGAGATGCTCCACCCAGAGGGAGAAAACCAGCATTCCATCCTGGATATATATAACCTGAGATTCTAAATACCAGAGACGCTCTCTTTTCCACTGGATTTCCAGAGGACAGGAGCTACTTAGCCACCACTGGACTTTTCTGAGGAAGAACAGATCTTTTTTTTTCTACAGGATCACTGCTTCGGGGGAACGGCAGACACCATTCTACCAGACTGCTACCACCACCCTGATTAACAGGGTGTCAGGTTGTATCCTGACTCTATTAGTTTAACCCAGTGCTCTCTGTCTTTATAATTTTTTTTTCCTATTAAATTGTTATTCTGACTTGGTGTCTCCCACTAGTTTGTTTTCAAACTAGCACAATTAGCAAGAATGAGGTGGTGTGGTTAGAGAATTGAATATTGTCCTCCTTTCAGCACTTATGATGGAACTTATGTCTGGAACACAATGTCCAGTTTTGCTCTCCACAATAAAAAGAGACATTGACAAACTGGAGGGAATCCACTGCCGGAATTTTAAGATACTTAGCAGTCTGGAGGATATAATGCATGATGAGAAGTTGTGGGGAGTGTGTTCTAGTCTGGGACAATCTAAGGGGACATCTAATTGCTGCCTTCCACTAGGTGAAGGATTAGAGAGAAGGGAGAATGATACTCTTCTGAGAGATGCAGAAAGTAAAAGAGGCAACAGGTGCAAACTACAAGGCACATACCAGTTGGATGTAAGGGGGAAAAAAAAATCACAGTCGTAGTGTTTAAGCACTGAAGTAGTTGCCAACAGAGATTGTCCTGTCCTTGGAGGTATTTAAAACTTAACCAGTTAAGTGTCTGTGCATATATATTGTGTGTGATTCTGTGATTATTTCTTCTCTGTTTTAAATATCCCTCTACCAACCTCTTTTGGTCAAGTGCCAGGTAATTTGATAGAATAAATACTAGCAGTAGTAACTACCAAACCCTTTTATTTTCTTGAAATAATTCTATGGAATTTACTGTTACAGATAGCTAATTTTTTAAATTACAGTAAAACCAAATGCTTGAAATAGTGAGCTTAGAAAATAAATTGTCAGGAAAAGGTTCCTTTCATATAAAAATGAAATAAGATGGATATGACTCTTCATATTGAAATGCATCATATTGTAATTAGCTTACACTCTCTTTCTCAAGGGAAAGAAGCTAAAGTACTTAAGTAATATTTCAGATATATTTCAATTCTTTATAATGAACACAGCTATTCAGTCACTGACATATAAGGGCAAATATTTTTTACACAAGCTTAGCCTGCATGCCTGATGTTATTAAAGAGTGCTATGATGCTTAATAACACTAACTTACTTATTTTGTGCATTGGAGTATTGATCTGTCTTTTTAGAAAATTGCAGTGGAGTTTTACTATGAATCACTGCCTAAAATCATAAGTCTGAGTTTTCACTGCATACAGTTCTTAATCTGGATAGACTTAGTAAGAGTCTGATGAAATACAGTAGACTTTCTGCAGTCTTTCAGGGCAAGCACCCACAAATTTGGGCTAGGACTTCACTGTCTATACCAATGTCACAGATTCCAGTAGCCTTTATTTGAGAAAGATGTCTAATAATATCACTAATTGTGGAGGAATATTACTTAATATTTGTTAAAAAAATTTAGGATTCTTGAGAGCTTAAAAAGAACAGTTTAGTTTGTCTATTGTTCAGTTTCCTCTATATTCTTCTGTAACTTAAAATTAACATGAACTTCTAATCAGAAAACAAAATGTAATTATGCCAAAACAAATTCTTCTAGATTATTGTCATATAAATAATAGATTGATTCCCTAGTTCACTTGACTGGTCCCTAAATTCTCTTTCATGATAGAGTGTATCTAGACAGTTATTTTATTTTGATAAATTTGATAACCTATGGGAACAGCTAGTTTTACAAACAGTGGTATATAGAGAAAGTGCACTCTTTCGCAGAAAGTTTGACCAAGGGCTATGTAATATTCAAATTGAATATTAAAACAGTGTGCTCAATGTCATTCAATGAATGGCAGCAACATCCAGGAAGAATGTGTGTTCCTGTTCTACATCACATATGCAAATCATTCATCAGAGATATATATTGTAAGTACTGTGTACAGCTGGAGTCATCAGTACAGGAAAGACATGGACTTGTTGGAGCAGGTCCAGAAAAGGGGCAGAAAAGTGATCAGAGGAACACCTCTCCTATGAGGAAAGGCTGAGAGACTTGGGGTTGTTCAGCCTGGAGAAGGATCTCAAACTTTCAGTACCTAAAGGGGGCTTATAAAAAAGATGGGGACAAACTTTTTTGTAAGGCCCGTTGCGATAGGATAAGGGATAATGGTTTTAAACTAGAAGAGGGTAGATTTAGATTGGACATAAGGAATAAACTTTTTACAATGAGAGTGGTGAAACACTGGTGAAAGAGAATCCCAAATTCTGGTATTTATCATTTAAGTTGTGTCTTTAAAGTAAATTGTACCTTAATCACCACTCAGGTATGCAGGTCTTGTGTTACTTAGAGATGGACAAATCCTAGACTGAGATCTCGGAAGTAACTTATTTTTTGTTATTTTTTTTATAACAGATTTATTGAGAAGGAAAAAATGGCATTAATACAAAGTATAGTCTCTTTTTTTCCAAAGCACTCAAGAATACTTATGAAAATGAACAAAAATTTTAAAAGTTAAAATTATTGAATAGAGAAGAAAAGTAGTTAGATAAACTCTCTTAAAACTCCTAAGAATATATTCTAGAGTTTGAATTCAGGACTCTCTTTAAACTTTTAAAAAGTTTGCGGCTTTTTGTCTTACACTGTAAGTCCATATAAAATCATTATCCTGTAGTAAGATATCCTGACTTAACTGATAACTTTGATTTATATTTATAGATGACCTGTAAAATTATGTCAAATTATGTGAGAATTGCCTTTTCTTTCCTTCATATAAAATTATTATCTTGTTTTATATTCATATACGCCCTCACAGCAATTTTGGTGATGTGTAATAGTGGAGTCAAAGCTCCTGCAGAGGAATTAGAAGAATTAAAAAATTTTTTCTCTATTTTCAAATATATTTCCTTACTGCTCTTTAAATTTCAGTTTTAAATTTTAGCACTCCCCACATCCCTATATACTGCTACAAGGCTTTGAGAATGAAAGATGCTAAAGGAATTTTAGAGATTTTTTTTTGCTTTCACCACTTTAGATAAAACTTGTGTATTTAGCTTTCTATGGTAAAGGAGAAATCTGACTGTAATGGTGGGGCAGAATATCCTCTAATTTTGAGAAATAGTTGCTTAAAAACACATGTATTAAGTGAAAAATCACTAATGTTACAGGAAAAATGGTTTAATTTCCCATGTGCTGCTCTCAAGAAACCAACCAAACCAGCTAGCTCAGTATTCTTGTATTTATTTGGGTTACACACTAAATGTTTTTTGTCAAGAATTAGAGAAAACTTGTATATTAAAGTTTTAAAAACTTACAAATTGTTAACAATACTTTTGGAATAGTAGTCATACAAAAATTCAAATAGATTTAATCACAATTTATGATCCAAGATACACAAAGCAAGTATTTTATCTACATAGGATATTAGCATGTCTTTTTTTGGTCTAAGGATAACAGCCGAAATCATACAGATTGTGTGATCAGATCTTGATTGAAATGAATAATTTCAGTTATTCATAATGGTTTAATGCTTGAATTAAACTAATTGTATCTATCTTTGTGGAAATCTGTTCAGATGATGAATAATTATATAAATGATATAGAAATGGGATTTCAATGCTTTAAATTGATCTCAAATTCTCAGCCTTTTTCTTCTAGTCTCCTAAAACCTTGTACTAATATGATATTCATAGCTTTGTGGATGCTGGAATTAAAATCAATCAAACAAACAAAAAACCCAAACTATCTAAGCTTTATGACTTTGCACTTCTGTAACTGAAACCCTCTTGAGATATCTTAGAGCATTAATACTAAAATCTTAACTGTAAATTTGATAAGGGTGGATCTGATAAATATGTTCTTTTGCCCTTATTTGAATCTGTCCTTATTCTGATCTAGTATACCTATCATTACATTGTGAGGGTTCAGTGTTAGTTTTTAATAATGTTTTTTTAGAATTTTAGGAGCTCAGAGTACATTTCTGCTTGAAAAAACTATGGGCTAGAATCTGACCTCAGAAGAGTTAAGCCTGTTACAGACAAATCCATTATGTTTTTGCTGGTTTTAGTGTGTCATCTAATAGATAGAAATATACCATGTAAAAATTGCAGTCATCTTGCACAGAACTGACAAAATGTGACTGATCTTGTCCCTTTTCAGATAAAATTTAGGGTTCCAATTTGACAACCACAGATATGGAGTGAAATTTCTACCATATCCAGTTAGCACTCCTACACAAGAGGTAACCCATGTAACAAAATACAGAACTTAAACAAAGAATTTACTATGTAAAATACAGCCTTAAATGAGTCACAAAACTACCAGAAAATTTCAGACTTCTTAACAGTTATTGGAGCTGATGAAACTCTTGAGATATTGTCTGTCATTTGATCAATAAATCCTTACATTCTTTTGGAAAGCATGTTGTTCTTGTGTGTTTGAGCTGATGTAAAGTTTCACCCTCAGAAAGACAGAGAGGAAAAGAGCTGGAATTACTGAATCCCAAGAGGCCCCTTTCTCCTGCATTTTTTTCGCAGTGATGTTATTTTGGATTTATATATCTGTGACCAAACAGATCAAATACTTGACTGTGCTCACAAAGCAGAGTGAAATTCTCAACATGTTGATGTGGATTTACCTATTAGGTTTCAGATGTTGTTTAGCAGTTCTAAGTAAGAAGAAATCATATGCATATTTTACAGTTCTTGAATGAGGATTTTAATGTATAGCTTACATAAAGATATTAGGATAGATTTGTTACATGTTAAATTCATTTTGCAGATGTCAATCATAAATTTGTTTGGAGAAAAATTACTCAAAGATGTAAGAGTACACTTTGAAGAAAGTATCACAAGTGATTCCTCATTTAAATATTGAATGGGATTCTTGTTTAATTTTGTAAATTCACCTTGCTTTATTAAACACAGTTAAATCCTGTTGCCATAGCAATTCACTCTCTACAGAATGAAACTCCTGTATATTTCTGTTGTATTTCCTGATTTAAAACTTGTTTCCTCCATCCTGATACATTTCGTTTTGTATAAACACTAACAGAAAAAGTATTTAGTAAAGAAATTCTCAGGTAAGAGGTCTTAATTTTCCTTACATGATTACATAGAGCAGCAAAGTTTGTTTCCATGTTTTCTTATGGAAGGGATAGGAATATGGGACTTTAAAAGGAAAAAAATAAACAGGAAATAAAGTAAAAGTCAATTTAAGAAATGAAGGATTAAAATGCAAGATAAAAATACCCCAAAAAAAGCAGTTAGAAATATGTCATGATAAATGAAAGTAGGAAAGAAACTCAAAGGAAGTTTCATTAGACAAGAAAAAACTAAGAGTTTTTGTTTGTTGTTGTTTCATGTGGGTTTTGTTTGTTGTGGGTTTTTTTAGGGTGAGGGCTATGCATGGGCAAGGAAGGCAAATAATCCTTTCTTCTACTTACACTGCCATAGCTCATAGGTTACTGAGTGTTGCATTGTTAGGAGATAGCACAGTATAGATAATCTCTCATGCAATAATGAGTTTTTATTGTTCATTTTTCTTACACTCAGTGCATAGTGCAATTTGTGAAAATCTAGAAGAGTTGGTTTTGGTGTAAATGTCATACCATCATAAAATCAATATGGAATAAATGTTACTTCTCATTTTCTTATTGGATAGTTCTTTGTGATCTTAATACCACTGGTATGTTCTCCACTTGAATAGTGTTTCATGTGTATCAGTTGTTTCTGAAGTCAGCTGTGATTGCTATGTCAAAACCTTTAGTTGTCCAAGAAATGTGTGGGAAAATCTATTTCATCAAATCTCTTTATTTCAATAATGGAACCTATGTTTCATTTTTTTCTGCTTGCTAGATAACTCTTTTTGCATACTGTCAACCAACGAGTCTGTAATTGCCTAGATCTCTTTGGGGCTTTTTTAACCTGTTCTTGAATATAGGTGCCTTATTTGTCATGTTCTCACTGTTAGACACTACACTCATACGACAGACTAGTTAAAAATTCAAATATGAGGAATATCTGTTCCCCCCTATCATTCAGCTGGATGTACTGAGCCTACTTTTCTTTTATTTTAAATATCAGCAGTTTGCTTCTCAACCTCATTCCTGCCAGCCATCTTTCCTTTGCCCTCATGTTTATAGCAGTCTTAATGGAAATTAAGGTAAGGAATTTTAGTTTCAGGGCCCTATTATCCCCAGTTTCGGGGTGTTTAAACTGTGCTCTTTTCATCTTCTATCAAAATCCTTTTTTCCTTGTGTTTTAAGGGTTCTTAATGATGTGCTTTTAATTTTCGGTGCAAACTCAAACTCAGTGTAATTTCTGACAATTCTAATTTTTTACTCTACAGTTTTTGAATTCTAGACTACAGTTCTCTTTGGTAATAATTTCCTTTTTTTGGGGGGGAAATGGGGCTATCTGTTTATGTCTCAGTATTTGGAAGAGGTTTTCAATTAGAGCTGAAGCCTTGTAGCCATTTATAGCACAAGTTTCAGGTTGCTTTTTTCAGTTTTTAAATAAAGCTTATCTACATTTAAATTCTTGAGCTTTTCATTTCAAAACACTTCACTAATTCCAGCAATAACTTAAACTGAAATACAAGAAATATAATTATGGAGCTAGGACCAGTTTGTGACTTTAAAGAAAGCTGATAAGGATATTCCAGCACCCTGTTGGCCAGTAAATTTGTCTTAGATCCTATATGACACTTCACTGGGTAGAAGAGGACAGCGTAAGAGAAGTTTCTATTTCCTGGCTCATAAATTGTGGCCTCACCACTTCTGTGGAAACCTCTCTGCACAGCCTCAGCAGCTGAGGTATATCAGGCTTAACATATAGGCATACCAGGCCTTCAGCAACAGGGCGACTTTGCACCTGTACCCAGATTCATCCTACCTAAACTGAGATCCTTGTTGATGCTTGCCAGCAAGACAGGCACTACCAGCAGGAAGTCATCTCACAGGTAAACAGACTCACAAACTTCTCCCTCTGTTTCTAACTACAGTGGAATCCTGGGTTTACTAGCCTTCTAATACTGATGTCTCAGCTAAATCTTTTAATCAAGTAGAAAAACCTTAATTCTTTCTATTCTTTCCTTCCTACATTTCTTCCATTTTCAATAGATAACTGCTTTTCTCTTGGAGGACTAATTGTACAGATTATGCATATTAGAATCACTGAGCAATCTCCTAGTGTTTATATAGACATATATCTCAAACAGTTGCATAATGTAAAAAGATACTTGATGCTTTATTTATATTACACCAGGGCCATTAATCAATAATGAAATTACATGGGAACTTCAGAGTTACGTAGTGAAGCAGTGATCATAATTTCTCGTGAGATCATCTGTGCTATGTCAAGATTTTGACTCTTTATTCGATGAAAAATATTACTCATCCAGTCCATATCTACTATTTGCATCTCAAAGCAAATGAAATTACTGAAACTACAGAAAAATTTAAGGCTTCTGCTTCTTCCAAATAAAATGCTTTTGAATGTATTTTGATTAAATTTTCAAAGGATATACCCATAAAATCTTCCAAAGGAAACACAATGGTTTTAAACTGCTTTAAATTGAAATAATTAGAAATATGTTTTTGGTGACTATCGACTTTTTAACAGAAGACTCTTCGTGCACAAATTACTCAACTGAATAATGTTTATACCATTTGTCAAATAATATGTTTATATCATCAAATAATCTATCCACTATTTTGTATTACTCAGCTAGATCCAGATTGCTCCAGATTCTCTCAGTAAATCACTGTCATCCTTGAACAGTGGCTGATTTTAGAAACTCAGCTTTTCACGTGAAAATAAGCCTGATTCTAAAAAAAAATCTCTATACTTAAATATGAGGGATGGAAAGATGCCTGGGCACAGTTCTGAATTTAGATTGACTTTAATCACCCCCAAATTACAGATATCTTGTAGATGCACACTGAAGTGCCTTCTTTATTTCTTTTTAAATAGGTAGTATAACAAAAAGCAGGATGACAGCTCAACTTAATAGTGTTGTCATGAATCTGATATTGCACAAACCATAAGATCACAATTATATAAGTGTTCTGTATGCACACATATACTATGTTTAAGTATAAGCATATGTTGAAAAGTGTACTTTTCATCGTTTTATTTTTCACTGTTTTTGTATGACACTGCCATACCATCTTGCTATTTTTCAGATTAAAATTTTATTCTTTTTGCTTTTCTACACTTAAAGAAACGAAGCAGAATCATATTTTGATGATTTATAGGTCTTGCAGTCTCTATTGTGTGTGTTATTGGGTTACTCTTTTATGGTGTAATTAACACTCACAGTGCTGCATTGTGAAGTGTCTTCCAATTGAGGAGAAGGGCTTACTAAGCTCCAAAGAGTAGTACAGCTTTTGTGCAAGTAGCTTTTGTAGTTGGTTGTTTCTTAGTTAAATGTAAGACAGAAACAATAGGCTATCTTATCCTCCTGAAATTAATTTCTTTTAGTCTTACCAATGGTACTCTGGAAATTTTTTGTGGGCTATTGAAGATGTACTGCTTCCTCACACCTGCTGGTCTAAATTACTTGGAGACATTGGGAGTATACTTGCTTTCACAGGTATTTCTAACAACTAATTGCCTGTGAAAATTCATTTGGTTATTTGCAACTAAAAATGACAGGAAGTGTTATGAGAGCAGTAGGTGAAATATATTCCCAGCTCACCCACCTCTGTTTTTTAATTTTATTGATTGAGCTTTAGCATACAGACTGTATTGCTGCTCCGCTGACTGCTGTATCAGTGATTAAATTATTCCCATTTTATTTCTATATGAAATAAACTCTATTCTATATTGTATGTAATGCTTATAGAATGGTATTCCATTTTATGGTGGAAAAAACTGCTCTAGTTAATTTGAAGGAATAATAATGACATGTCCTGTCCTGAACTTCCATCTTTATCCCTTCATATAATCAAAATCATAGTCTCATTTCAATTGGTATAGTTCAATAGAACTGTTATTCCCCCAACAGTCCTGTAGGGATTCAAATATTTTATGGCCATGTGTTACCCATTTCATCAGATTCCACCTAACAATTGTTGAAAAATTAGCTTCTTAGCCAAGGATCCAAAGTACAAGAGAGATACTTTTCCCAGTTAGTCTGGCAGCAAAGCCACACAGATCTTGCTCTTTTCAATTTATAATCTGTGAGAATTAATATCACCTAAGAAAAATACAGAGAAAAGAATAGCCAAGATAAAGAATTAGATTATACTACAATGTTTAAACTTTTGAGGACATAAAAA
This sequence comes from Athene noctua, assembly GCF_965140245.1. Taxonomy (NCBI): domain Eukaryota; kingdom Metazoa; phylum Chordata; class Aves; order Strigiformes; family Strigidae; genus Athene; species Athene noctua. The sequence continues at coordinate 50,368,380 of NC_134041.1, forward strand.
GACTAGTTTCCAACTTCAATGAAAACCCCCCCAAATAGACTAGATTTGCCATGTATGATTCAAGCTTTTCTCAATACAGCATTTAAAAGAAACATTTGATTTAGTAGAAATTAGGAGACTGAAATCACCGGTATTCTGTTGTGTGCAAACTACACTTGGCTCCATGAATTATAAATTTATGCTACAAGATGTTGTGCATCTTTAGAATTTATTTGTTCATTAATATAGAGATATAGACAAGTTGTCTATTTTCTGCTAAGTATTCTTTCCTAATTTAATTTGTGAATTAAATCAGGAATTTTTGAATGATATTCCAAGCATGTTTTAAATGATACACCAAATACTTGTTTTTGTATGGTGTACCTTCTGTCTATAGTCTCCTTTCAAAGACATGTTGATTGCCTAAATTTTATTGCGAATTACCTACCCGCTATTCATAGCGCAATGTTTAAATAGGCTTTTGGTGTTGTACTGGATCAATATTTTGGAGGAACTACTTTTGTTATAAAAATAAAGGCTTTCGCTCCTTTAAAAAGAACTGTAGGCAATTGTTATTACTTTGTCATCACTTTTTCTCTCAGTAACTTTGGCTAAACTCTATAATCCCTATTCACAGGGCTTTCATCTATTGAAGACCAGTTAGCTGTGCGCACAATTTTAAATTAATATGTTTTCTCTAAAATGAATCATTCATTGTGACTATGTATTTTCTTCGTAACAGAGTGTATAATATATGCCATATCCAGGTGTCTTGGTTAATATCTAAACTACTGGTTTCAGTAGCACTTCGCTGCAAATGCAGACATCCAGTATAGCTTACCTGTTTGTTTAGGTAAGTTCAAGGAATACCAGCCATTTTTCATGCACCCCACTTTCTGTGGGAACTTAACCTCCATAAAAAGGCCAGAAAGCAGCTGTGGTATGCTCCAGGCAATTCCTTCCTTGTATGGTTGTCAGGTTAGACACATTGGTATGACTATGTATCTGTTGTACTATTGACATGTCTGAGAAATTATTTTCAAAAGGATATAGGATTTTCATGGTTACTCTCATAGTCTTACGTGATTAATTATCTCCTAATTCCAAATAAGAGGTGGTGAATCCACACTGTGCTACACTATTTCATTTTATAACTTTTGCTTTTTAGCATCTGAAGGATCTTTGAAGTGCCACTTTTTATTTTACTGGGTAGATATGCTGGAAAAAATAGATGGCTTCTCAGATAATGTGGTCCAAATATATGGAGAGTGCTTTAGAGGTGAGCAACCTATTCCTGAATTTGCATTTGCTGAGTCCATGTATTCAGAGGGAAAGCAATGAAAAGAGCAGAGCAATGAACAGACCTGCTGTCATTGTCATGTCTGTCTTGCTTTGGCTTCAAAACTGATTGCAGCTCATGTAAGGTTTCATTTAATTCTTAAGAACAGGGGTTTAGAATGGTCCTGGCTGAACTCTAAGATCATAACACCTGAGTTCACTAACAAGGGTTCTCACTTAGATACTTCCCTCCCTTTTCCCTTTTTAATGTAAATTTGTATGTTTGACTTGAATTGTTTTCTATCTTTCCCTTTTCATTGCAAAATACATATATAATTAACAATACCTGCAAAGTTATATTTTCCTATCTTTTCTTTTTACTTTATCTAGCTCTTTCTGTACATTGCCTGAAAATGGAATTTTTGGAAGCTTTTCAGCACTCAAAGGTCTCATATTATTTACTGGCTAACATTACTGACTTCTTCATTGATCTATTATCTTTTTCTGCCTTCCATTTTTAAACTATCACAAAGAATGTCTATCCCTTTCTTTTACTGGTTAGACAACAATGAGACAATTGTTCTCCCAAATAAGCACAATTGATGCCATTTTTTTATTTGGAATTGCTTATTTGATCTGTCAGGTCATCTCACCAATTTCAAACACAGCTAGAAATAAAAAGTTGGACTAGAAAAAATAGAATGAGGATGACTACTTTTAAGTGTTATACACTCTAGGATAAGACTATAAATATAGTGAGACTTCTGCATGTAACTTCTGTCATATTTTTGAATATTTCATTTAAAACACAATGGTTTTATGCATGATTTAGCAACTGAACAAAAACACCATGCCAGATTTGCTTTATTATAACGTTTAAAAGGAAAAAAAATATTATTTTGTGAAAAGAAAGAGTGATTCAACATGGAAAAAGTTACAGATCTTTTAAAGGAGCAAAATAATGTAGAAAGAAAATAAAAATTTCTGATGCCTTAAACTAAGCAGATAACCAACAAAATGTTTATAATACGATATTTTCCTGGAACAATTCCATGGTTTGCACCTAATTAAGTGTAGTTATAGCTTTCATATGATTTCCCATTATATGTTGACAATAAACTAGATGGGATTGCAATCACAGTAACAGAAACAGCTCTAATTTTGAAGAAAAAACTATTGTACATCAAAAAATAATGGGGCTGAAGACAATTGGCTCACCTGTTTGACTGTATACAGCAAAAACATTATTTCATTTGTGTCTGCACACCAAACTGTCATTCAAAGATGGGTGTCATTTAAAGGAGCTAGAAAGAAAGGAAATTACTAGAGTATCTGAAGCAATCATTAAAACGTGCACACCATGACACCATCTAACACTTACCATTCTTGTCCCCAATTTTCTTCTCTGTCATTGTGTTACTCTGTCACATCTAAAATTACTCTGTAAATTCCTTGGGGGCAAGTTTTGCATCTTAATTTATTTTTCAAACTGCCAGTAGTCTTGTGGTGCTCTATAATAACGTGCTGGATCTCATTAGTTTGTGGATATATTTTGATACAAGTAACAGCATGGGTTTAGTTTGCTAACAAGGTTACTCAAAATCAACTTCTTTTCTGCATTATTTCCTGTTACCTGCTTCTCTTATCTCTGTAAACCTGTGTGCATGGAGACATTCATACAAGTACCTCTCTGTAGGATCTCAGTCCTGCATATTTGTTAAAACACTATAGGTTCAGGGTTCAAATGGACAGTATTTATTTCTTGTGTTTCAGTGTGGCTCAAGCTTACAAGGAGATACAGGCGTTCAGTATCTGAGGATGTTTTCAGCAATTCATCCTGCTTATCCCTAACTCAGGCAAAACTTATGATGAGATCAGAGCAGCTACAGCCTATAAGTCCATGAATGCCTGCTGTTTCTAAAGCCTCAGATCTCAGTTGTTGGCTCAGTGGAAGTTTTACCTTACGTGGTACTGAATTTCTTTATCTTTCATTGATTTCAGTAAGAGTTGAAAGGTGCTCAGCAGGTGATGGCAGGTACCAGTAGAAATTTAAATTCCCAGATCACTTTGAGTATCTAAATATTAACACTAAGATTCCTATCTTGAAAGTGATAGGAGGCATTTTATACTTATACATGCCTACCAGTAGGCTGTCCTTAAAATGGGCAGTTGTGCTTTCTCCTCCCTCCCCCTCAATTTGGTGATCTCATGGAAAACAAATGGTTTGGGGGCTGTTTTTTCTTTCCTATTAAGTTGCTCATTACAGAGGGACTCCATGTGTGATTACAAATTGAATAGACTGGATCTGAACATTAGGTAAAGGATGGAAAAAGTGGAAACTAGCAGTAGCATCCTGCCATTAGGTGTTTTTCAATGTATTTTGAAACTGGACCCAGTGATAAAGCTGAAGAAGAGATCTTACAAAATTTTATTTGCTTCACTTCAGATGGGAAGACTACTTTAGTTAGAAATTATCAGCATGTTGATGTTCTAACAGTTTTGTCAAATCACTGCCTAGACATTATATTGGTTCATGTATCTGGAAATTTCCTTTGTGGATATGTTCCCTACAGAGCTTCTGTGCAATTCTGGATTTTCAGAAATCTGAAATAAATCACTCTGAAATTTGAAAACAGCTGAATCTTCTACTTGTAATTCAGAAGGTCTATGGATCATCTTTTCATTCTAAATACAGTTCCATAAGTTTGTTTCGATTTCTTATGATACTGTATGAAATGGCAAGTTTTCAACAGTCACTTTAAGGAAGCTTGTCATTTTTTCCCTTCTGTCAAATATAAAAATACTATCATCATCAATGATTAGTAAAGTTATAAGTAGAATCCAACCAATTTCCTGAGATATTATAAGTCTCATCCATCAGTGACTGTGGATAACTAAAGAAAACACTTGATAAAGGATGCTCTGTCAACTGTTGTTCTCTGTTTTGTGATACTTGCCTTCATTTTTTTTTTTTCCACATTCATATTAAAGCCAAAAAGAATGGTATTGGTAATTACTTTTGCATCAGGATTCTGTCGATCGCTTTCTCTGCTTGCAGTGAAAACCAGTAATTTGCACAACTCAGATCTAGTAGCCGTGTAAGGACCTCCCATAATGTATTCAGAATTTTTGAAGAGTCCATATACTTTTTTGATCTTAGTTTTATATGGTTTTTATTTTTTGCAATCTAGCTTTTTTTAAATTCAAATTTTACATTTGAGACCAAAATGTTCTAGAATCAGAACCTGTTTATTTAAACTATACTGCTCAGGGTGATCTGTAAAGCACTACGTAAACTGTGGCTCGTTTTAGTTTTTCCCCTATGTTCCCTTATGCCCATTGAAAGTGCTTACTGAAAACATTGCAATGTTGTTTCTTAGTACTGTGAATATGTTTCTTCTGAGGACAATCTGTTTCTTCAGAAGGAAAGTGACAGCCTTGATTTTTTGTGATCAAATTACTCTCATCTACAGATTGCACATTTTCTTCCTAGAAGCACCAGTTACTTGAGAACAAATTTACTTTTTTGTGTAACAAAAGAATTGGTGCGCTTCCTTCCTTTAGAATCAAATACGCCCAAATATTAGTGGAGTATGTTCTACTTCGATAAATGTAGAGCATACTGTTCACCTAAATAATGCCACTTAAATTCAATTGCATTTTGCAGTACACTAACTCTTTTGTACCACTATGTTATCTGCATCTCCCCCTTTGAAGGTGGTTATACAGATAAATAAAATCAGAAGCCAGTAGGAATAGTTATTATTGATACTCATTTGGTTTAGTGACTGCTGAATAATTGAAGCCTAGGAAGGGTTTGCAAGCCTGGATTCATTAGCTGATCTAACTCAGCCATCTAAACGTCATTTGTCACTGTTAGTCACCAAAACTTCCTTGGTAACGACTAGAGAGAAAGAGGAGCTGCCAATAAGGTTCATTGCTTCTATCTTAAATACCTACAGAGGAATCCTAGGCAACAAGCTCAGTCAGCCTCTTTTAAAGATGGCTATATTTAGATGAAGAAAAAAACCTTTCCTCTGCTAGTGTATGTTTGCTAAAAAAAAAAAAAAAAAAAGGCTTGAAGGTTGACCTCAATGAAATAAGAACTGTGTCCAGTGAGCTAAATCATTGGGCTGGGTTTTTCAGTATGTTTTAATTAGACACTAACCGATTCTCACTATCTGAATGTAGAACTCTAGTTAATAAAAGTTTGTCATTAGGAACTTCATCAAAGGCTTTCTAAAAATATAAATAAGTAATGTCATCTACTGTTAAAATTTGTAAGTTCCACTATAATATCCACAAAGATAGGTGGATAGAATTTTCCCTATGCTGTACTATGCTAGTTATCCCTTATTAAATTATTGCTATCCCTTAGAGGCATGTTCTGAAATACTTTCTACCTACTTATTTTTTCAATGATATTTCTCATTGCTAATTACCTGGAAAGAAGTAGGTGACATCTGACCCAAATCTTAAGAGTAAAAAAAAGTGTTTTCCAGTCTTTAAAAGAAGCTTGTGGCTTTCTTCTGGTTGACATGAATTTTCATGTTTTGTATTTTTGAGGCTATCTCATAACACATGAATCATGGATCAGATTCTCTCAGACTCTTTACAGTTCAATTTGTGAGGAAAAGAAAGGGCAAGGAATGAATTTTAAAAGTCAACTAATTGGCCTTTTGTCTACAATTATCCAGTGTCTGAAACAGCCCACACAACTTAGAATAGCTAACAAGTCAGTCTGCATGGTTGTAAATCGCTGAAGTGTAGTATAATCTGCGTTGTACCATCCAGACTAAGTTCATCCAGATATGTTCCTTACATGCCAGAGGTAAACAGGTAATGGAAACGCCAGTACTCCAGCAGAAACTTTACCCAAAAATCCTCTTCCTCCAGTTCCTCCTATAAGCACAATTCCTTTTCTGTTTACAAAGATGTTAGAGTGTAGGATGAAATTTGGCTCCAATCATACATGGCAAAAATAGACTTTTGTTTCATGAGTGAAAGCCTCTGTCCACAGCCACAATAGCAAACACTTTGTTGAAAGACAGAAGTACGCTATTCCCCATACGTCTCTCAAGAGGAAGAATACTGGCAGTATGAAAATGACACTTTTCTATTTCAGCAACTTCATATTTCTAGTACTTTGCCTTCAGAGATCTGCAGATAACTCAATAAGTTCTCTAGGCAATATTGATCAAGAAAGTTACATAGGGGGGAAAAAAAAATAACCAGAACTCATGGTTTACATCTTGCAGATCTTAACTGGATTTGTGTAGAGTGCCAGTGAATAGTGTTATGTTGTTTTTGAAATGATGCTTGTCTCCAGTGAAAAGAAATCAACAGCATCTAAGCACTCTTCAAAAATCTACTGTGTGATCAAGGACAAGTTGAAGTGAGAGCCTTACTAGTATATAGTGTTGCTCTGTGCCATTATTAATGACAGTCTTTGAAAAACAATCTTTAAGTAATACTGAGTATTTGTAAAGAATTTAAAAATTAATTGTGTCACTACATTAAAATGTACAAGTTTATATAAATTGATGCAATATCAATAGTGGTGGTAAAACTACTTAATTTATTCTGATGACCATTTTAAGAAAAAAATGTAACTAATATTTTCAATTCACAGATTTGAGAATAGACAAGTTCTTTCTATGTTTTAATTATCTACAATTTTAGTTTTCATTTCTGTTCTTGATGTTTTATTCCATAGTTGGCCTAAACACTCAGATAAATATACCACCTTATCAAATAAGGGGACTTTCTATTTTTATAACGAGGGAAGGTGCAACTACTTTCTCTCATCTTCACTGGAAAGATTTGCAAAAAATATTCCCCATAAAATTGTATTTGTAAAATCTGATTCAGAAGTCACTTGAGCAAAATCCTATTTTCCTTTCACTGTCACGCCAGCTGAGATCTGCTACATAGGTTTTGATAGAGTTATGGGGCTTTGGAGGTCAATCCTTATTGCTAAACAAGATTTTAAAACCTGAGACTGCTTAATTCCCCATTACCTACATTGGTCTCCAGCCCTTGTGGGCTGGACAGGGATCCTGCAATGGGAAAATCTAAAGTAACACCCACTAGGCAGCCCCAGTGTTTACCTATCCTTCTTACTCTCATCAGCTTTATCAGTGTTATATTAGCACTCTGAAATCGTGGTCATCCAAAGGTTTCTTGAATTGAATTACACGACAGTAGGAACTGACCCAAGATCAGAAAGGACAAACAAGTTCATCGTCTTGAGCTGAGCCATCTGGTCTCATTGCTGTAACTGATTTATTAGAAAACAAGTGTTTGCCTGGGTAGGACCAAAGCCTTGTTGCAGGGCACGTAAACACCGTATTGTTTAATTTAAGAAATGGCAACTTAATAGTGTTTGGCAGATTTAGTAAGGTCTCTAAATAAATAAATAAATAGCCTCTGATCAGCCAAGGCAAAAAAAAAAACCAAACAAACCCACAACACAGAAAAACTTCACAAAATGCACTGACTTCTCTTTTATTCATTTCCAGGCACCATTTAGTTCAGTGCATAAGAGAAGGGAATTGCTTGAGAAGAATGAAAGTATTCTAGATGACAAAATCAGAATGTAAGACTCAGAGAATAAAGGGAAGATCATTTGGGGAAATTTTTTCCAGCTCGATGAGAGATTTCTTGATGTGCATTATTTTGCAGTTTAATGTTGGGGGGGAAAAATCAGTTTAACATTTATTTACATAGTCAGATTTTCTGCTAGAAATAGGTATGACTGGAGCTGCCTTTATTATTACTCTAACATGCAGTACAAGAATTAAATGTGTTGCTAAGTCATAAACCAATTTATATCCTCTTCTGGGGAAAATTCCAGATGATCCAAGTTAAATACATTAACACAGCATTTTACAAAAAGATAACTCATGATATATCATTTATTTTTATGAATTATAGATGACCTTGTAACTCTTGAGTGATGCAGCAAAACAGAGCTGAAAGTGAGTTAGGAAAAATTATCAGTAGAAATAAATAGTGTATACAGAATCAGCCTGCTCTACAACTTTTATTTATGGAACGCCAATTTGCACTGTAGAATGTGCATTGATGGACTGTAATATTTTATATTAAGTGCTGAAGGAGTATTAGTGCTTTGGCTGAAGTGTGAGTGCCGGGTAGTGTTGCCAGTGGTTTGGAAGTAAGTAATAAGCATGCATGTAAAGATAATTAAAGAGTTGTGTTGTGGTTTTTGCCCTTGTTCCTGAAACTATTATTACTAACGCAGGCAAAGAAGAAATAATTACAGATACACAAGAAGGAGGAGATTTAAAAATTGTTCATACCTTTTGGTAAATTAATCATCAAACAGTACAGATATTCCGTTTCCCAGAATTTGCAGACAGTCCTGTATCAAATGTGGAGGAAATGGCAGAGACAGGGAAGAATGGGTAACAAGTTTAGAAGAATTTGCTTTCATCTTACTGGCTGTGCAAACTACCAGGAAAGATAACGAAATTCCAGGTACATTGTAGAGAGTTGAATTGTCTTTGTGTATATCTCCTACTCCTACAGTGTTTTATTAATACCAAAGAGTTTCCAAATGAGGAGCTCGGTCACTCTGTCTTGTCTATGAGGTAAATGGAGATAACTCACCTGAAATATGGGTCATCCTTTAACAGAACCTATCTTTGTATCTTGATTATATAGAAAATGTAGATGACTTAACTGAGCTTCAAAAGACACAATAGATACACAGCTCAAACTGAACTTCAGTATGATTCTCTGTGAAAATGACTACTGCAAAGTATACACAAAGGGTGAATGAATGTGTATAGAGAGGTAACTTTGACCAGTACAGGAACTGTAAGTGCTGATTGCTAAAAATGGGAGGGTTAAAAAAGGGAAAAGTTGTTAAAGCTGGAGAAAGCTGCCTTATAGAGAGGCATGACAAAAAAGAATTTGTTCTGTATGGCTTCCCAAAGAAATGACTTGCTTATGATCTAGAAGTACGAGAAAAAAATATACTAACTGTTAAAAGACTATTTAAGCCAGCAGGAAAAAAAAAAAAAAGTAATAAGAACTCCTGGCTGGAAGCTGAAACCAAGCAAATTCAAATGTGAAATAAGGCACAATTTCCCAGCAGCAATGGTATTTAACCTTGAGAGCAAAAAGCCAAGGGCAGTGTTTGATTCTTCATCTCTCTGCCTTCAATTCAAGACTAGATGTTTTTCTGTAATATGTTAAACATAAACTACTGAGCTGAGTACAATCGAAAATGAAATTTAATGACCTATAATATACAGGGTCAGAATAGATGATGTAATGGATCCTTCCTGTCTTGAACTGTATGAAAAAGTTAATGGAGCTGCACAATTTTTCAGAGACAAAGAATTTGTCTTTCATGTCCATTACTCAGCACTTTTTTCCTATTTTTTTTTCAGCTGGCCTGTGTAAATTCATGTAGAAGTGGCTTTCTTTTGAAGATTTTATTCCATGTATTACTGCACTGAGACACAGAAGGCCTATCAGCTCCTCAAATTTCTTTTGCAAAATTATTTCAATATTCTAAAAGTATTAATGTCATCATCAGCTATTGACAAACAAATATGCTTGGCAATAGGGTCTTTGCACTCACATGTTTGTGTCCCTAATTAATTCAGATGTAATCATTCACTACATCTTCATTCCCAAATTTCTCCTCCTCTGTGTCTCTGAGGTTTTTTGGTAATTAGAGGTTTGGAATTATGAATTCTCACAGCCTTGTGGGGATTTTTTACCTTCTTTTCCTCACCTCATCTTTAAGCAGAATTTTATTCTCATGTCTCTTCTTGCCCTGGAGGTCTGTACAACCTCCCTAGTGCTATCCTTATTCTTTTTCCTATCTAGTAGCTTAATCCCAGATTGATTCATTATATTTCTCTGAGGCTCACTATAGCAATTTTTCAGTTATGATTTTTCTCCTGATACACACAGCTCTACATTTCTCCCCATCTCTTTCAAGTTTTTGTCTTCCAGAAAGTCTGGAAGCCCTGTGTTTAGAATTAATATCCTTCCTTGGGAATAAATCATGTTTCTCATGTAAGTACTACACTGCCATGCATCTGATTACCAGATGTTCATATTTTGAATATCGTATTTCTGTAATGGCATCTCCAGAAACAGTATCCTAGTTATACACTGGATGTAAATGCACTCCATGAATATTTTATAACTCTGCTTATGGAAGATTCTCCTAAAGTGTCTTTTATAGCTTAGTTTCATGGTGAATCAATTGTCCCATTGTTGAGCAAGCTCTTTTTAACCATTATCATTGGTTGTATTAGTTCTAAGACTCAGCTCTCATTCCTTCCATATAAATAATTATATGCTCTTTTTCTTCTTGTGGGAGTATCTCTAAAAAAAGGGGCCTTGTTGTCACTGTTTTGGTCAGGACCTGAACTTTCTAAAGGACAGTGGAAATTCTAGTTTTGGCAGTGGAAATTTTGGTAACTGACTGAACTAGTGAGTCCTCTTAATTCAGTGTCATACTTTAATAACAAGCAGTGTTAGATGCTCGACTGGAGAGTGAAACAGTTGTTCAAAGTGGAAGTTGTTTGGTTTTGGTGATTTTTTTTAAATTTTTTTTTTAAAAAAACTGTCAGTCGCTAACTGGCTTACTTCTTGATATGAAGCACATCTACTATTTATACATTAGTATTTTTCTTTTTTATTTTTGGACCACTTTCTAACTTGTCCTGATGCTTTTTAGAAAATAATACTTCATTAGTTGTATTCATATTTGAAGTGTATGTGGAAGGTGTGAACTGACATGCATATCCCAAACCCAAGTATATTAAAATTATTTCCTGTCTCCAGCAGTTTAGGAGGTATACCTCTCTCCCAGCATTTAAGTATTACATATGACATGAGGTGTGTCTGATAGTTTTTCACTGATTTCTTCTTGCTGCAAAACTCAATTATTTAAAATTGTAGTTTTAAATCTATTTATTCTCTTCTCTGCAGCTGAATGATTTGAAAGCCTTGGTTCTCTGAAGTTTTAGATTGTATAGACTTTTAACACTTCTGTTGCTTGGAAAACTTATTCCTAAATGTTTATTAGGGATGAAAAATTTAATAGCTAAAGCTTTCAAATAGTAAAACCTTTAATAGTATGGCAGTTTGGTTCTGGAGTAAGATCTGGACCAGCAGAGTGAGAGGAATGACAGTCTCTAAGAAATTCTTTATTATGGTCCTTCCTTTAGAATGTTTGGAATTGAAGAAAATTTTATCTTGTAAACCAAATGTGGAGTAGGAAATAAACTGTAGATAAATTTCAGACACAAACTGAACCCATTGTGGTTTCCCTTTAATGGCTACACTTAACTGATAACAAGCAAGATTCTAATTACAATTGCTAACACTTGAATCTGTGGGGGGAAAAAGACATAATTTTCCTACCATTAAAATTTAAACTGCTTTCATTTTGCAGGATTTTAGATAGTGGGGTGCTTTTCATTTTTACTAAAATATCTACAGGCTTTTGACATTTTAATCAAAATAACTTAATTTACTAAAATGCTGAGGGAAATAGGATTTGGTGAAAAAGTCTTTGTGGAAATAGCAATAAATATTGAATTAAAAATGACAATGTTAAGGAAAACTACATACATACAAAATACTGGTAACATGGGCAATTTTAACTAATTTTCAGAGGGGAAAAAACCCTATTAGAATTTAGACCCTGAAAACCCTTGAATATGTAGAGGTAATAGAAAAATTACAGGTTTGAAATATTTGAAGTTAACCTTTTTATATAAGTTCATAAACAAGAACCATTATAATCCATGAAAAAAATAACATTTTTAAAAAATTATATAATTCTTAGATTTTTTTGAAGTTTTATATTATCCTTAGATTAAAAAAAAGATTTGGCAGTAATGCCTAGAGCATCTCAAGAACTCAAACAGAATCAATACTGATACTTGTCCAAATGTTATCTCAAGTAGGGATTTGAGAGTTATGAGTATGCAGGGAATGCTACCCCAACAATATAAACACGAAGTGAAGGGCATCCCCAAGTTACATAAGGGCTGGATCTGCTTGTGAGGATGCTTCACATAATTATATTACATGACACTGTTCTACTTTGTGTAGACTGTTTCTATAGCCATCTTTATGGCACATTGATTGTGGACATTTAGGACAAAGCAGGACTATCATCACTATCCTAGAGTATAGATTCTGCTGCTGCCTGAAACTCTTACTGAAATGTGGTAAAACAAAGATTGGAAGGATTCCAAGTCCCTGAAGAGCAGGGAGTGGGTTGAGACCATGGCATTCCTATCCATCCACTTTCTTTTTAGATTATTTCTGATCAAGATGCTACTTTTTTCAAAACAGGGAAGAATCCTGAACTAGATAATCACAGTCATATTTTCATGGGAAAAGGTATTCTTTGACATATTTTTCTTCAGTAATCAGCAGAAGGTAAAAACAAACCATCTTCTTATCAGAATTAACATAACTTACACCATGTTAAAATGTGATTCCTGTAATGAAGTAAATTCACCTTTTTCCTGGTGTGATTATCAGATGTGTTTCTTGTATCTCATTTAGACTTTAATTTCTTCATCCTAAGATTCTACTGTGTCATTTTCATCATTCAGGAAGATAGGTAAGGTCATAGAAGAGAAGCATAAACCTGATGCTCAGCTCACCCATAAAGACAATTGCAGACTCAACATCAGAAAAGTTCTCCTGAGTAGGGTTTTTTTTTTTCTTTCAGTATAGATATGGAAGGGTAGGATTTTGCAAGAATAAAATATTATAATGGAAAAAGATGAAGTGCCTGCCTTTTTTCTACTATGCATATGGGTGTATAGCAATACTAACATGACCACTAATACCAATCATAAATTCATTAGCTAGTATTTTGTTATTGTGCATTCATCATTATGTAGGAGAGTTTAAAGTGATGCAACATACCTGTTGGACGATGTGATCTAGACTTACCTTGTTTCTCAGCCTTTTTAATACAGTTGTGAATCTGAGAGGTTCGAGTGTGTGTGGTACGCTGTCAAATAATTGTTAGAGAAACACTGTTTGCTTGAAAAGCATTGTGGGAAATGTGCTTAGTTCCACCACTAAGAAATAAAACCAAAACCTGAAATTCTGTATAAGACACTTATTCTCCAGTCCATTTGTGTATGTAATTGTAAATATATGGGAATTGTAAGATTATCCACTGAAATATATACTTAGAAGGAAACCCCACTGAACATTTCCTAAAAATGCTTAGATTATTTTTTAAAATTATTTTGGGTATCAAGCTGATGTTTTTATAGAACTATGTGCCACAACCACAGGATCTTACTCCTGTTTGATAACATTTTTCTTCTAGCTATCCTTTGGGTATTTTTTCTTGGGTGCACTACTTTACATTTATCTATACTAAATTTTGTCCACTGTGAGTTTGCAGTGAAATCATCCTTCCACAAACTGGGGCAATTCCTGACAGTGAAGTCTATCTGAAGCATGTGCTAGAAAAGGTCAGTTAAGAATACAGTTGTCTGGGACAGAAGTATAGTTCAGAGGCAGATACTTTCTGCAGTAGGTTTTCCATCTCTGGCAGTGGGCAGTCATACAGATTATATTTTTCTTTTGGAGCAGTAGCTCTTGAAATGGAGTAAAGTTCCAAGGGAATGCAAATTCACAGTCTGAGTCTTTTGCATTTTTCTCCTTTTCCTATTTAAAAAAATGTAAATGAAGTACTGTTTTCAGCATTTACTTTTAATTTATAGCAGTTCTTCACCAGGATAATAAATACCAAATTATTTACTACAGAGGATTGAGAGGATTACTTAGTTAATGTTTAAAAAGCACTTTGAAGATAAAAAGCACTATTGAGCTGCTTAAGACTTACTGAATAGTTAATTATCTAAAGGTCCCATTTTCCCCCCTACAGGTTATTTCTACGTAGGGGAGAGTAAACTCTGAGCTTCATATCAAGACTTTCAAAGCCTTGCTTTTTAAATATTATCAGTTTCAAAAATTTGCTTTTTTAGTGGCCTGAATCTGATTCCTTTGAAGTCAATGGCAAAAGTCCAACAGATTCCACTGAAGCATGATGTAGCTGTTCAGCATAAACAAGTTGAAACAATGATTAGAGCCCCTATCCATATTATTTACATTTTGTCTTACTTGGTGTGTATCTATATACATACTTATATACATGCACATAGATATAGATATATGTACACACACAGAGGTGCTGGTTTGTAGATGAGTAAGATATGTTTTCTAATTTGGGACTTTAGGTATATGGAACTCATTCCTTTAGAGAGCGCCACTTCTAGAGAGACATGCTGACCTTGCTGGGAACCTGCACAGGAAAAATGAATCCCATGACAAAGTGTGAACAGAACAGATGAATGATCTTAGCAACAGTGGGAAAAAAAGCTCTTGAAAAGACTCCACCTGACTCCTGTACTCTGTCCACCTCACAGCTAACACAGATACCTTGTATGAAGAAATGGAGAAAAAAGCAAGAGTTTCTGAACTCATCTGGAGTCAGACCTTGTCCGCAACAGAATCATTGAAGGTAATTACCAGTCCTTCCTTCAGTATCTTAACTGTTAAAAACATCATAAGTGATCAGTGTAATATAACAGTTACTTTGTTCACTGAGGACAGGAATCTCCCTTTGGAGTAAATAGTTTGTGAAATACTGCTGCACATATCAGATCTTTAATGTAGAAGACATCAGTCCTCCAAAACCAATATATATATTTAATTTTGCAAACATTAAATACTGTTTGATTCTGGTATGACTGATTAGGAGTCAAATGTTAAGTATTTGTTAACACTAGCATAATTATGGCTTAAATTCATCAATATATGCCATTTGAGAAAAAGTAATGAGTTATATATTTAACTGTAGTTCATAATTGATTCCTCCCTAAGATAAAGAACAGTATCTCAACCTGAACTCATTTAAATTTGACCTTTTAATGTGCTACAGCAGCATACTATCTTATGCTTTTAGCTGTGTTGGCTCTTAAATCAGGGTCTAGATGTAAAAGGTCATGCTGAATTCCTGAGTTACATTTTTAACAAGAACAACTCTTAAGTTTTTTCATGATTAATAACAAGCGTATGCAGGGATCATAAGAGGAAAAAGTAAAGGAGTGAGAACAGATTTGATTAACAGATTGATCTCTGTATACCCTATTCTGTTTGCAAGCATACGCTAATCTGATGACAGGAAACACTGCTAAAATGATGGTTAAAACACAATGCTATGAAATTTAAAAAACTAGTTGATCTTTCTAGTGAGAATAAATCTTGAGTTAAAAAATTGTTTGGCCCATGTGTGTCAGACACTTCCAAAGTACAGAAGTTAATTATAAGTTTATGGTTTTATGCTTCTAAAATATTCCTCTCCCACAGGATCTCATGAAATATGTGTGTGTTTACAGGAAATTGTGGAAATAGTGACTCATCTTTTCAATAATTTACACAGGATAATTTCTTGAAAAGCAAGATCAGCAGGGGCTTTTTTTCCTGATTGCAAAGGATTTGGTTAGCCACCTCTGGATACTCACAAAACAAGGAGATTTTTCAAAGTAGAATCTAAGTGACGTTTGCTCTTTGGCAATACGGTTTTAATAATAATTGCTCCAGTCCTCTAAACAATAGCTTCATACCTGTTGCTAGGATTTTTCAAAACTTCATTTCTGACTGGTGTTATATTTTCCAAACACTGTTGTATGTAAATGTCACAAAATGCTCCCAACACAGAGAAACCACTTGGGTTTCTCCAGCTGTTCTTGGGATGTTTGTACCTACTCTCTATGGGCCATGATGTTTTTCTTAAATGTGATTTGAAAGTTTGAAGGCAAGTGATGCTCTATGCTTCTAAAAAGTGATTGAAACCTAAATTATGTCCTGTCCTCAAATACTGCAAATAATGGAATGATGTCACCAAGGGAAATGGAACACTAAACAGTGACACTACTAAGTTCAATTGAAGTAGACCAAGCAACAAATAGGCTGTGTCATTAAAAGCTTTTCATACACATACCCATGATAAACTGAACCCCACCCCAATACCCAGCACAGTGAAGCCTAGGGGAATGTGACACTCCCTCTGATCAGTCTGTGTCAAGCTCTTGGCAGAGGCTCAGCACCAGCACAACAGTTTTACCTCAGGCACTCTGCTTCCACACAGTGCTGGGTGTCTACATCGCAATGTTCCCCACCACAACTCCAGAATCTACTCTTAAGTGTCTTTATAGCCAGATGTTGACACAAGCTGCCAATCAGATCACAGTACACTCTTCCAGCAGTTTCAGGTACCATTCTCCTGTCAGTTGTTGATCCATGGCCAACACCAAGGCTCATTACACTCAGATCCTCTTTGCGTGTCAGCCATGGCTCATTATGTTTAGGCCTTGTTTGCAGTGTTCCCTTGGCCGTGGCTCATTATACTCAGTCACTCAGCCCTTGGTCAAGGCAAAGCAATGATGGTACCATGTCAAATGAAGGATATTTTCTATATACCTCCACTCAAAGTAAGCATTTATTCCTGTCAGATAGTAGTTTATGAAACTCTGGATGGTTTTCTATATCATGTTTCTCAGTCCCAAATACTGGAGCTGCCTGTGGATGGTCTAGTCCATGATCTAAGTTACAAGACCTATTTGGTTCCTTAGCTCACAGCTGAAAACCATAGCTCTAAGGGAAACGGGAATAACACATAAGCAATATAGGCATGATGGTATTTTTCCCTGGCTGCATCCCGTAAGTTGCAGGAGCTGCAAGAAGAAAGGGCATAGAGTCACCACAACAGATAAAACATACCTCCAGGATATTGTTATAATGATGTTGGAAATATAATGAACTCTTTCAAGTATTTCTTATAGACAGCCCTGCAGAACCGAACAACATTTTCATAATAAAGAAAATTCAGGAGCTTTGTTGCTAAAAAATAGAGCAGGTTCTTCAAATGCTTGAACATATCACGATGTCCAGCATAATGACTATGTTAAAGGAATAGCCACAGGATACAGAAAATGTTCTACAAGTTTGCTCCATTAATCTTCTAAGAGAGTGACAATCTGCTACAACACTGGAATTTTGTTTTGGGATTTTCTAATTATAATCTTGTTGTAGTCTTCATTTCATTCTGAGCCTGCAAATAGTAGCTAATGAGATTTGACCTTATAGACAGAGAGTGAAATAAGTAATATTAGTACTCATCAATTAAAAAAGCAAAACCAGTAAGCATGCATTTTAAAAGTATGTATGTAAAAAGTACATGTCTGAACTGCAGAAATATTTTACAGTGGCTCATAGCTTAGTGACCTGTATGACCTTCTCATCAATATGCCCCACATGAATAATGCAGCCACCCCAAACTCATGCCATTAAAAATTGTAATAATTGTCTGACATGCATATGCAGCATTACACTGGGGATCAATTTGGCCCAGAGCATTCCATTAAAACACAAAGTGAGTTTCAAATGTATATGTTAAAATGAAACATCAGCTATAATGAATAAGGAAGCAGAACAGAGTGGGCTTTAGGTATTGGGATGCATTTTCCTTTAGAGAACATTTTGCAGTGCTTGTACTATACATAATGTCATTCCATATTTGATGTACAATCAATCCACATTTTATTTTGCTTTTTAAATTATCCTGTGAAAAGTACAAGGCAATCAATGTACTCTGCTCTAGAGAGATGGTATTATTTGAATTGCTATTGCTATTTAATATTTAGTTTTCAATAAAGCCTTGATTATGGTCCATTGTATTAGCTACCATGCAAGTACTTAGGAAAATGTGGCCCCTAATGTAAAGTTCAGCATCTCTGTTGGAATTACGAAGCTTTGGTACTCTTAGAAATAGACTGGTAAAACACAGTAGAGTGGCCTGGTTATTATTTATTCTTCATATGTTACCCCTGAATATTCAGAGATGGAGAACACTTCACGATCTTGGCATTCTCATACTGATTCATATAGCAGGATACCTAAGAAATCATTCTATTGAAATTAATGCTTTTAAAGTTGTTCTAAAGACCTGTGACATTGCACAATAGAGTCTTGGACTTTTACCCAGCTTACTAATATTGTCTTCATAATCTTCTGCAAAATTCAGCTTGTTACTTTAGCAGCAAGGAATTCAGTCACACTAGATGAAAGAAAAAAAAACTGCTGTGTGTGTTTGCCTCTTACCAAGCACAGAATCTGCCCCCATAGTTGTCCTTTACACAAAAAGCATATTTCAAAGTGTCTAAGAGTCAAAGCAAGAGTGGATCAGTAATTGGAGAAGGTCATTTAAGACTTTGAAAATCCTGTACATGTTTTGGCTTGTCCAAAGGGTGCAGGTGAGAGTTCTATTAGTGCACTTACGTAACTTTAGTGGGGTTTAGTGAGGAAAGTGGTTGTCCCTGACACCAGATACACATGAAATTTTTAATGTGTCTGTGAAAGTATTGTGAGGCAGGCTTATTCCAAGAAGACTACAAATGTACCCTTTGGATTTCTATGTCTATAAAGCCATGGTGGCTGCTATGTACTTTGGTATTTTTAAATCTCAATTATCAATGAATTTGTTGCATAAAATGAAGCTACATTTATGCGCTGCTCCCCACTGTAAAGTATTTATCAGTTGAAGGAAACAGTCAATGCTTCACAACTTGCCAGTCTGTGAGAAGCTTTAAGGGCATTTGTATTAATGAGTTGACATCACTGCCCATGTGCCACAACTAATTTTATGTAGCCTCACATTTTTATGTTAAAACAGAATTTTTAGTCCACTTATCTTGCATTGACTAAAACAAATTTACCCTTTCATTTCCTTGCTTCCTCCTTCAGATTAGAATATAATTAAAACTTTCTTAATATTCTGACAGAAAAAGGGCAGATTTTATATAACAAAACAATATAAAATGGTTTTTTGCCAGGCTAATATGGTATACAGCAGAATTCTGTCTGTAGTGAACTTTGTAATAAAGTGATAAACAGGCATTTGGAAAAGAAATACTGACAGGTCTGTTACTAGCATTGTAATATTGTTGAATATGAAAAGTTTCTGAAAGTTTCCATCATACATAATAACAGTACTTACAAAAGAATTTCCCAGCACAGAAAAAGGCTAAACTTAGTAGCAGCCAACCTGTCATTCTGCCTCCTTTTTCAGCATTCCTGCTTTTCTTAGAGGTCATTTTTAATGAGTATGTACAAGCACCTGAAAAATCAGGTGCATAAATTAACTACCAATTAAGGTAGTTTTTTAAAAAAAAGAAAAATTTAATTACTAGTTTCTATATATAAGTCCACTCATTATCATTCAATATGCCTGCATATTTATCACAATTACTAAGGCTCCAAAGAAAAGTGATGTTTTTATTGTGTTGCATTCCTGAAACTGGACATAACGTGAAGCAAAAGAATTTGCTTTCAAATTTATATGTTAATATGTACAGTTGAAAGAATGTTATCACAGTTTCACATGGCAAGTGCTTAATTATTTCTGTATAACATTTTCCCCCATTTAATATCAGTCTGTCTGGAGTGGCTGTTGACCTAGTTTTCAATTAATTGCAATGAGAATACAAAATTGCCTTTAAAGCAGTGAATTTTTTACACTGGATTACCCATGATAGCTGAAATGGTGAATTCATAATTGATAAACTTTGTTGCCACCATCCATAGTGTACTGGTGTTATTACCCTAAATCTTACAAAATAATATTGGCATCATAAAATATACAGAATGTTGAGAACTGGCCTTCATAGAAAATATTACATTTTTTTATATACAGAAATTTAATATCTACAAATGAAAAATAAAATGCCTATGTATTTGGATATTAACACAATAGTAATACTATGAAATATGATCTTGTGATAGCCATGGAGTTTAGGCAAATTTGTTGGTGTTTGAGTAGCATAATCAACATTTGGCATTACACCCATAAAACAAGGGAAAATATTTTTTCTATCAGACAAAGAACAGAACATAATAAGAAATAAAGAAAATAAGGTTAAAAAAAATCCATTTATTGTAAACAGTCTCACTCTAACAAATCACAGGCTCAACAAAAACTGTATATACATATAGTTGTGATTTCAATGCAGGCATTTACATGCCTGGACTCCAGAGTGGAACCTGGAAATGTAAGTGAAATTCTGTGGATATCTGCAAGAGTTAAAAGGTAAACTGTGAGCCTCTGATTGGAAACCCAATGTAATGGGTAAGTCATCCAAGAAGGAAATACTGAGAAGGTGAATATCATTTCTAGGACCAACAACCAGCATCCCTCTCGAGTATATAGCCATTTAATCTTTCTTTTGAAAATTTCAGGTAGGTTTACTCTGTGTTTAAAATTTAACTGTTGAAGCAGGTCACAAAGAAGACAACATGGTAGTGACAGTGCCTCTTTTATAGCTTTGGTCCAATCAGTTATCTTTGGGGAACTTAATTCCCATTGAAACACAGGAGAATTGTGTACCTAACTACTGTAAATATGATATCTAGAAGTCAGAACACTACTTAGAATGTTTAAGACTTAAAATCAAGATCCTTTTCTGCCTGAGGGGGTTCAAACCCTGTTTTTTCAGAGGCTGAGCTGGGCCTGCATATACTGAGTCAAAATACCAGTCACCCATGTGTAGAGTTTAGCTACCATCAGATGACATCATGATTTATAGCAGTATTAGTTACCTCAACCTGATCATGGTGGTTCAAGAATTTTAATGCCAATAAGACACACAGATGGAAATGAAAATCAGCAGATGTTAAATACTCCCAAATACCTGCAACGTCTCTGTTGTGCATCCAAGCATAATTCCTCCTGCTTTTTTTTTAAAACATCTCTCAAAGTAAACATTATTAGAGCAAATGGATAGCAATTAGGTTGCTGCTGACGTATCAGAATACAGGATACCTGCATAAAATTTAAGTCATATGCAGACTGTAACTTATAGCATTAGAGGCATTTACTATATGCATTTCATTCAGCACTGTAGTAGCTATAGCCTGTATTCAGCACTTGCTAGCAAACTTAGCCTCAGCTGAATGTTATTTGTCTCTTTCCATTTCATTATTCACCATCATTTGTTGTTGATGCCTATGCTATTAGCACCATATGAATTACCTTAAAGTAATTTAATCAGCCAAGTTCTCCTCTCACTTAATACTGGTCAACTCAGGCTGCACTGGTATAAAGTGAAAGCATAATTTAGCTCAATGACAGAAAATTAAAGGAGATTATGCTTATAGTATAGACTGCATTCTTATTGTTTGGACTTCAAGTTGGTTGCCCTTTAGTAGATCTTTTATCATGTAGCTCAATTTCACAAGGGTTAACAGTGGCCATTAGTAGCTATTAGTGCAATAAGGCTCATAGGTACCACTCACTGCTAACTCTCAGACTGGCTATTATTCTCTGTAAAATTACTTTTAAGTATTCAAGTCGAGCATGCCAGTATTGTCATGCTCAGCCATGGATAGGCCATTATCTACAAATGCATAATAAATATTCAGAACATTCAGGACTTTGTTTCAAAAAAATCAATGTATTTTTTGGTTTTATATCCAATGTTTTTCATATAGCTGGATAAAAGAAGGACTGGGGACAGAAATATAGAAGATCAAAGAAAAATGCAACATATGTCAGAATTCTTGTACAGGTTGATAAAACTGTAAGATCTCATACGATGAAAGTTGTATGTAAGACTATTCATTAATGTGAGAGGTTATCTGGTGGCTTGTTGGCCACATTATGTAAATTTTTTTTTTTACAGTTCATTTATGGACTTGTACAGAGACCTGTATACTGCGAAATACAGAGGGAGGTACATATGATTCCTCATTTTGACCTTTGATCTGTCAAAAAGAGTGAAAAATGACATTTTGCACCAGGTAGCAAACTCCATCGTTAGTTAGGCTAGTTCCTGCCCTTTCCTGCAGGTGTTGTATTTCAGGTGCTGAATCTGCAGTACTGAGCAATTTCTGTTGCTTTTGGCTATAAAGTAATTGGCAAGCAACCAAACCTTTGAGGGTTGGGTATTTCACCACTATAAGGAATTTTTCATAAACTGTTGAGGGGGTTTTTAACCTTTAAAACCTGGAAGGCAATGTCACAAGGAAGTGGGATTTTGAAAGCATGGTGCCATAGATGAACAAAATATACCCCAAAGACATTATGTGGATGTTTTGCACCCATATATATATATATATCTATATATATAAATAAATAATTTAAATAGTGTCTGTTATATGTAACTAATTGTAAATTATTGTGTGATGAGCAAAAATAAATAGGGCATCCTTAAAGAGTAATCTCTTGACCAGGAAGAAGCTTATTTAGTTACTGTTTCTGTCAGGACACTAGAAACACTACTAGTAGTTAGTTAACATTGGTTTTTACTTGGACGATTTAAACCAAGGACACTTAATTTGCAAGGCAGTTGGGGCATCAACAGTTCATATTCATTTAAATTAAAGAATGATATTAGGAACCAGACTGATTTAAAAGACTAAGAAAACTACTTCTTAATCGTTTTCTACAGAAAATGATTATGAAAATTGGACCCAAACATTTCCTGAGACCAAAGTGTTTTATTCAATATTCCCTTAGGATTTTTTTTCTACCCAGGAACAAACACATATGGTCACTTTAATTTATTTTTCTGTTCCAAAGCTGTCAGTCAACTTTTGGTAGCAGGGACCATTAGGCAGATTACTAGCACCTTCATTGCATTTTTGTGATCACACAGCAGGACCCAGGATATTAAAGGGGAGATGAGGCAGAGAATCTGAAGAGGCATGGTAGATGAGGGATTTTCCCAGCAGATTTCTTGAAAAATAAGACCAAAGTAATAGAAGGAAGCTCTCAGGATATCAAAGTAATTTTCAAGGTTTTGTGAGGGTCTTTAGGAATACAATTCTGATGGCTCTTGTTAACAGAAGAGAAAAATGTTTAATTTGTTTTTGCATCAGTCCTTATGCACAGGTAATCCTCTCTGCTTAAGGTTTTTGTGAATTTTTTTAAAAATAGTTAATCTTCGTCCTCCTGAACTCTCTGCCTCATATAAAATACAAGTGCAAGACATGCTTATTCTCATGCTTCGATGTACAAAATTCACTTTGCTTAAGGATGACTATTTTGTCTGTGTATCTTTATACGCAGTAGCAAAGAAAATTATGTGTAGAAGGAAAAGAAGAAAGAGGAAGTTCTGTATCACTCTACTGATTCCACAGCTCCAGGTTGTAGAATACTTCAGATGATGTGAACTCAAATGAAGAATATCAGAAGGAAGTATTTCCTTACCAGGTGTGCCTTTGTATCATACCACAGAGATAGCTATGATGCATTCCAAGAACAAGGGTACAGGCCACAAAAGCTGAGGTTGCAAGAAGATATTGTTTGTATTTTTCACAGGTATCCTCACAGTTTACTAGGAAGTCAGCAGGTAACTAGAAGCAGAAAGGCACTTGCTTCTCCCCAGTAAGTAAGGGACTCCTGCGTCTTTTCTGTTTGACAGTTCCTAGAAGCTGAAAGAGGAGAGTGGAAATGTGGCATCTCTGGATGCCACATCTAGGATAAGGTTTAGTATAGTTACCCATGAGCACTATTGAAATACAAGATGTTTGTAGTTTTTGAGAGATGTATTGGATGGGAAAGCTGATGTATGTTATGCACATAAATTTAAAGATAAATGATGCTTCTGCCCCCAGTGGAAAATATGTTAGAAACTTCAAAGTCTCACATTTGCTTGAGCTTCCAACCTTCACTCTGAAGTCAACTAAATGAAGTCAACATGTCTAACAGTATAGATACGCTGCTAAGCAGCAACCAGTGCGAGAAGGTTGTTTGCTGGCAATTAATGAATAGCAAAAGAAGATAAAAATTCCAGGCAGCAGTAATAGTCCTCAAATAATCTTGTGTGAAATAGAAATGTTGTAAGTAAGAATATTGAACTCAGATTTGCAGTTTCTTAACTGCACAGCATTGGGAAAACCTAGAGCATTTTGTGGAAAATACAGCTGTTCTATAACTAACCTTTTGAAAAAAATGTAGCACTGTCTTGTTCCCCTTCGAAATACTCCAGATTTTATATCCACACTGTTGCATTTTGTATTTTGAATTTTCAATTAAACAAAACCATGTAAAATCAAAACAGCTGAGTATTTGAAATACTATGCATATCAAAATTAAACTAACACCTTTGTCTGTGAAAAGAACACACATGGGGCAGGATAAGAACGCAAAAATTTTCATACTTTTTTTTCAAAAATCGATAGTAAATTGATTTGTTATATCTACATAGTCCCAGTCTTATGCGTTTATGTGACCAGCTCAGCTTTGGAGGTTATAGTATTATCATATACAGAATATTTGGGCATTGATATGTATGACTGCTATGCCTTTATCATTAGTTGCTTTCTCTAGCCTTTCCATCATCCACAGATTTTATTAGAAGTTTTTTATTGACTTTTACCTCACTGGAGAAAGTAGTGAATAGTTTCAGGATTTATACTGATATCGGAAAAACTCCACCAGAAATATGTTTTCTAGTCCTTCAATTAGTAAGTTTTTGTTCTATTTAGTGTAAGACCTATAGATATTGTATTGTACCAATTTACTATCAGATTAATTTATGGTACTGATTCAAATGCTGTACAAAAGTTATTGCATCTGTTCAGTTACTTTTATCAAGTATGTCAGACATTTTGCTGAAGAATGAAATCAGGTAGTTTGACAAGATAGAACATGTGTAAATTCAATCCTGCCATTTTTGTAAATGTGAGCTGACATTGTTTTCTACCTATAATTTTTGTCGGTTGACTGCCATATTTTTCTATGGGATTCAAGCCAGGCTAACCAGCCTGAAAAAAAAAAAAAAAACCCAAACAAAAAACCAAACTATTGTCATCACCTCTAATTTTTTAAAATTTATTTTTTCCCATACTAATACAGCATTAGCACTCTTCCAGGCATCTCAAATTTTCTGGTAGCACTAAGAACATAGTGATCTTCTGTATTTTTTAGAAAGTCTTTTGGCCATCTTGATCATAAAATATCAGTTCTAAGTAAATGTTGTCTAACATCTCTTACTACATCCTGCTTAGATGATTTAAGCATATCATCAGACTTCTTTCAAAATACAGTACAAACTTGTTTACTGAATGTTCATACATTTTTCTACCTCCTTTCTAAAAATTCCACAGTTCCTGTCCAAAAAGGTATATTTTTTTCTCCTAAACCAGATTAAAAGGCCCTCCTTATTTTCCATTTAAATTGTCAACCATATGTTTTCCTAATGTCTTATCAGTAAATGCCAAATTGGTTTCTACTGCTATTTGATAGTTTTATTTTTTAAAAAATTTTTGATATATTGACTTGTATTAAAAATTGCTGCCTTCAGCCATGATAGACTTTCATCAAAGTTGAAGTCATAGTTAAACTACTTTTTTGCTGTGCTGATTATTTTGGCCTTCTACTATCTCATTTTATGGATCTTATAATTGAATAATTTTTCATTGACTTTTTCCTTGTGGTCACTTCATGCATAATTTCCAGCAGCTTAGGAAAGTCACCACCAGTAAAGGCCAAGGATGTAAAAGCATAGACCAGGCAGCCTCCTTTCCTATGTTAACCCTGCCCAACACAGCATGTGTTCTCTGTCACATGATGAGGGAGAAGCTGCATCCTTTTCTTTGTCTTCCTTTTAAAGAAATCAGGTGATGATCACTGTTTCCCAGGCAACCACCAACCTTCTGTCTTGAGAGTAATGCATTTTGATCCATTATTTTGAGGGCCAAAATAGTTATTTTGAGTTGAGTAAAGTTTGGGTTTTTCATTCAATAAATATTTCTTTACCACCGTATACAAAAACATTTCAATGTGTAGCTCCTAGTTTATGTAAAAAAAAGGTTTCTTTTTTTATTTGCACACATTATTGACAGGCATTTTGAAAGGAACTCATTTCACTTTCTGATCTGATAGTCTGTAATAAATTCCTTTAGATGCATTTGAAACCTACATTTCTGATTTACTGGTAATTCTAAAAGAGATAGATGTAGAATGCTGAATATGTACAATGTTTCTCCTATCTACTCTTCTTTCACACAGTTTACCTTTTTTGAATATGCAATAACCATTTATGTTAGCATTCAGGTCATGAATCATCTCAAGTCTCAGGAATGCCAGTTATGTCCAGTTCCTTTTCCACAATGAGCATTTACAATTCCTTTTGGTTGTTATGGAGTCTCATAGGACTCGTACATAAGCAACTAATAAATGTCCTCTTTTTCTTTGTATTTTTTTGTCATATCAGTTCAGTTTATTCATGAGGGTGCAGATTTAAATCTAGTACAGTGATAACCAAGCTAGTTGTAAATGAGCTAGCTTAGGTATCAGAAGCTGTCAAGTAGCAACAGCATAAAATTCAGTTTAGGCTAATATACTTGGATATTATTTGAGAGCTTACCTGAAATCAGGACTGTATTCTGCCTCCTTACTTCATAGCATTGATTATTTAGTGTGGTCCCAGCTGCTTGAACCAGTCTCCAACTGTTTGTATATCTCACAAGAATGTAACCAACAAAGCTTAAGCTTTCTGCTTCATACCAGTTCCGCTATAAACAGTAAAGTTTACGCATTTTTACAGCTAGGCAATCTGCACAATGTGGAACACTGATCCTCTCCCCATCATGTCTTCCTCAAAGACATTTCAATTACTGGTAGTTCAGATCCATTCAGAAATCTCTAAAGATGGAGATTCACAGCAAAGATAGGTCACTAAGACAGTGAAAGAAACCAGGGATTATGAAACAATGCACTGGTGCACAGATGGGCAGTGATATTTGAAAAATCATGCACTAACCTTTTAAAAAAAGTACACGGTGTTTAAAACAAACAAAAAAAAACCCCTAAATTCTCTTACTCTTAGAATTTCTCTTGAAATGCATCACAATTTTTCCTGTTAAAACATTCAATTCCAAAACTCTCGTTCATGTTCATTCTGAACACGAGTGCCAGATGGCACTTGCCCTCTGGACAAACATACCTTCCATATCTTTGATGCTTCTTTTGTCTTAATGTGCTTTTTGAGAGAATGATACCTTTGTAAAAGCTGCAACAGAGAAGTTGTTAATACATTTTTCAAAGCTACTCAGATTCTGTAGTTTACCCTATGCTTTCCACTACCTTTATTGAGTGCCACATTGGGTAGACAGATGATCAATGTGTCCATCTCATGACAATCCTTTTCACTGTTCATTCACATCTCATTAGTAATGCGGGAAAGGCAATTAATTTTATTTGTTTGTGTAGTTCAAATGATTACCAACCTGCTCTGGTGCCAAGAATAAGTAAAACAATGCAAATCACTTCTGATACGTTCTGTTTACTTCATTGTGCAATTAAGACCATACAGGACAGCAAATGAAAACTGATTTCAAACAGAATTTAATAATCTCCACTCATGTAACTATTTTGTTAGTGCTACATAGTTCTGAAAATTTCAGTATTTTTCCTATCAACCCTCCAGCCTTACAAAGGGAGTCTTACAGCTTATCTTCCAGTAGAGAGTCTCGGCTGCAAGTGCTCTTACATTGTCTGCAGTGTCCAGTTCTAAGGCGGTCTGTGTTCACTATGGTATTTGCAGTCAGTGCCATCATGTTTTTCCCTCCCTAAATGTCTGATCCAAAGCCTGTTAAACTTAGTGGAAGGACTGTAATCAGCTTCAGTGGGTTTTCATCATCCGTAGCCAGTCTCTCCTGTCACTACAGATTTTTCATCAAGTTATGTAAGCACTGTTGTTACTAATACAAAGAAATTCCTTGGAAACAAACCAGAGAAATGTCTGCAATCAAATTCTACAAAACCTTGTTTGACTAGTTGGTACTGGATATTCTCAATCAAAAAAATATTTTCACTCTGAAGACCTACCAGTTTACCAGACAGGCGAAGAAAAGCAGTGAGTTAGCTTAATATTTGTCCAATAGTTTATGTTAATTTAAAGCCACATTGTTGGTGCCCTTTGCTCGAGTGCAGAGAAGAGATAAAGAATTTTGCAGGATAGCGATTACTCCTTTATTATATTATCTATTGCTTTTTTGCAAGCACAATGAAAGATTTTATTGAAATAAAGTTCAGTCACAAGAAAAGTATTGGACTGTCTTGCCCTGTCCTATTTAAAAGCTAGATCCAGGGCCCTAGGGACTTTGCAAGACCAAGCTCACCAAAGGGAGTTTAGTTCTGTTTTCTTTTCTGGACCAGACTTGTTTGGCTATTGGGACAATCCATTTTTGTATTTTGAAGTGTTTTGAGCTCTTTTGAATTACTTGGAAATGTATGATTTTTAACTGTACTACTGTCTTCACGACCCTAAAAGGTCACATCTATTATATTCTGCAGTCAAAGCAGCTCTGCAGGGAATAGTATCTCTGACATATGCCAAATTATGCAGAATCTCATCCATCTAATTGCACATCGTGTATGGTGACTTTTAAAGAGTATTTTTAGGCCCCGAGACTGCTACTAACCTTTAAAAAGTGCTCAATTCGTTTGTTGTGCCATCTCCTATCACCTCTTTAATTTTTGTCTTGTGTGACTGTTGAATTGAAAAAAAAAACCCAACCCACAACTCAGCTGATTTCTTTGTGTATAAGCACAGAAAAATTTGCACCATCCTTATTCAGGTGGAAGGATCTCCTCTCTAAACAATCCCACTGTTACGGCTCATACAAGGCACACCTATGGCTTAATTACAATGCCATCTTTTACATGAAGTTCAAAGCTATTAGCCCCTTTGTGTTGTATTTCCTTAAAAGATTCTCTTGCATAGCCTCAGTGGTTTCTTTTACTCTTGTACTGCTAAATATTAACTTGTAAGACCATGTTTTGCATGGGTATTCAAACTACCATATTGATTTTGTCTCTGTGTAAGAAGTGCTGAAATACACATTTAGTTCTGAAGAAATGTTCCTTGGGATTAAAAGGAGTACATAGTAGATATTGAATTTCAGTGGTAGCTGAGTTCTTCACTCAAAGAATTATCTGTGAAAGTCTCTGCCAGTATCTTTCCTGTGCTTTTAAGAAATTTAGGAATGAAACTTCAACATGTGACAAGGTATTTATTACTGCAGTCTAAACTTCTAGGAAAATTAAGTGTGCATATATATTTTACTTGTGTAAAATATTCACAGGGAGTTGATAACAGACTGTATTTTTCTAATGAGTTTAAATTGACTGCCTTTTTGCCTAGCTTCTGCAAAACTAAAATTGCTGTACATTTCAGATATTGAGTCATTCCTCTTCATACTTGATGTTACAGATCAAGACCGATTCCTTAATATAAAACTTGTCTATCGGTTTTTGTAGCCTCAAAATTCATGAAGTCAACCAAAGTTTACATGATACATGATTGCAAAAATTTTGATCCCAGACACAATATGAAGACTTTGTATTTAAAACAAAGGAAAAATTGTTTTGAATGTATCATTTGTTACCTTGAAATGCTGGGGTTTCAACCCCAAGCCCCAAATTAAGGTTGACATGGGTGATTCCCACAGCCCTTCACAAAGGGGGGGTGAGTTTGCCTTTAGGCTTCCCTCCAGGGTGCGGCCGGCCTTGCAGACAGAGCCATTGGGTAAATGACCCCAGGTGTCTGCATTAAGTAACCCAAGGTCAGGTGTCCCACTTGGGGATAAAAGCTGGGACCATTGCAGGCAGGGGCAGTGTCTGTCTGTGAGGTGGATGCCCTGTGCAGAGTTCCCTGCTGGGGAAGGACCTCCTGCCTCCCTGGGACTGGGCTCCAGTCAGGTCTGGCTTTTGTAAACGTGGGCTGTGTAGAGATTTAGTATGTGGCTTCCTTGGTCTCGTGTATTTGGTTTGTTGACTCGGTTGTCTCCCATCCCTTCTATGGGAGACTGCATGTCACCACTTTTTCCACCCATTGTTGGTTGTGCAGTGTCGTTGTTGGGGTCAGTGAGATTGATGTCGATTATGTGTAATCTGACTGACTTGTTTGTCCCCCCAGCGCTCACCCATGTACTGACCCTTTTGTATCAAATACAATTTGGTTGTTGGTTCATCTTTATGCTGGCTGTGTCCTTTATGATAGGCCTGATAATTGGCAAAACATACCTGCACCCCAAACAGACCAACATAAATATCTGCAGGAATCTGTGAGAATTAGAGTTTCAGAAGCTTGCACAGCTAAAGTAAGAATGTTTCATCTACATTAATTCTTCCTTACCTTTGTGCATGACAATCAATAGAACAAGATTTGTGGATTTCTTTATTCTGTCATGGGTAGACAGATTAATTTTTTTTGGTGAAAGTTTAACAGAAGTAGAAAAATTTCAAAGTGTTTGCAGTTTGATTTTATCAATATTAACTCCTAAAATACTTGTCCTCCATACAATGAAACAAAATAACTTTATCCTGTGTGAATGCCTGTTCTGACAGAGGTGCAAGTTGGAGAAAAATATGCAGAAAAATATGCATGTAATTCAGTGTGGGACTCAATGTATTAACGTATTTTTGTAGACTATAAATTAACAAACTACAATATTCTGTCTGACAGCTTCAGTAACTAAGACACTGCGGAGATAATGTTAACTATTCTTTTTCCTAAAAAATGTCATGTGGTTAACTAGGATTGAAGAGCACAAACTATAATTTGACATGTATGAAAACTCTCTAGTACATACACCAATTCGTACAGTAAGCTCTTCCTAACAGCATTTATGATTTCCC
The DNA here is from genome assembly GCF_965140245.1 of Athene noctua. NCBI lineage: Eukaryota > Metazoa > Chordata > Aves > Strigiformes > Strigidae > Athene > Athene noctua. The sequence goes on from NC_134041.1 coordinate 50,399,380, forward strand.
AGTGTTATCTGATTGGTAAGAAGTCCAGCCATGTACAGCAATTTTAGTTTTGCACAAGTGAAGCATTTGCCATGTTGCTTCCTGCAGACGTGGACAATACAGGATTCATAGGCAGAAAAGTGTACCATTCCGAAATGTGAAGATGCTGAACATTTATGTGCTGTTGATGATCATTTTGGGGGGTGTTTATTCAGACTAGAATTCATTTAAGTTCATTATTATAGTTTTAGAATGACTAAAAAGAAAGATCTTATCTTTTTAGAGCACCCCATAAAGGAATAACTACAAGCGTAAAGGGTTACATGATATAGATAATAAATATTACTGTATGTGTGACTACTGAACATCTTTAAAAGCATACAGAAAATTCAACATTAAAGATCAAGATTCCCTTGATTTCCTCAATTGCTGTAATGAGATGTCTGAATTTCTAATCCATCCTAAGAACTAATGGACAAGCAAGTTCTTTCCACTTCCAATAAAACAGTAATAGAAAATTCTTCCTTTAAGCTCATCTTGCTGACTAACACCTGCAGTTATTTCACCATCTTTCCACAGCACTGTAATAATGTGTGCTGTATCACAGACACTGAATTGTTCTTTCTCTTAAGACCAATCTAAGTAGTTTTGTCTCTTAGCAGGCCCATACATTTCAGTGCGATCACTACCTTGCAACAAGGTAAGATATGCAGGAGTACTATTTGACCTACAGTAACAGAGAAACTGTAAAAAGATTCTGTCACCACAGGAATATCTTAATACTCCACAGTAAATATAACTATGAAACACATATTTTGTTGTGTACAGTCTGATTCTGAGTGGTGTTACTATTTTAGCTTTTCCTGAGTTCAGTGGGTGCTATTCCATGTGTGTTTTGTGAGATAGAATTTAACATCTAAATAATCAAGGTGACAGTGTCTAGACGTGTTTCTATTATAGACAATTGATATTTTCTACTTTAGGGCTGATTTTTTTCCAAAGTAATTTAATTGTTCAAAATATCTTTTTTTCCCATATTAAAACTGTGTAATTCTTCAGAAAAACATGTACAACTCTACAGCTTCTGTACTCCAGGAGCACCTCTCTTTATTATTTTTCTTTTTATTTACACAAATATAAGTCCAATAGTATTTCAGATGTATATACTTCTGGAAAATAATTTATTGAAAGGATTAATACATCTTCATTGACTTGCTGTTTCTTAAGAAACATAATACCATAGGTTTACATTGCAGGAGTTAATAAATGATGGCAAATTCCTCAAGGCATTATCAAACTCTGTGAATTTGTGTATCTGATCAAATATTTATTAGCTGCAGTCTCCTCCTACACTGATTTTTCTTTTCATTTATTGCTCTAGGCCTTACTGTGCAACACTAGGGTGATACTCATGGGCATATGCCCCCAAAAGAAAGGCAATCATTTTGAAATACTCTACTTCAAAACCAAAGGCTGCCTGAATTTTAATTTTTGTTGATTTTTTTTCCCCTTTAAATAAACTGCCACACTATTTAGTTTTCTACCTCATTTACTTGACCTATATTAAAATTGAACAGAAACAAAATTTCATTATCTAAGCTGATAGTACATATTGATTTCTATTGAATGTTGTCCTAAGCTTTTCATTTTTATTCGTAGAATGGTTTGGATCAGAAGGGGTGGTAAAGATCACCTCATTCTAACCCCCCTGCCACAGCCAGAAAGACCTTCTGCTAGACCAGGTTGCTCCAAGCCCCGTCCAACCTGGCCTTGAACACTGCCAGGGAGGGGGCAGCCACAACTGCTCTGGACAGCCTGGTTGACTGTCTCATCACCCTCAGAGTAAAAAAAACTTCCTCCTTAAGTCTAATCTAAATCTACCCTTTTTCAGTTTGAAACCATTACCCCTCATCCTATCCCTACACTCCCTGATAAAGAGTCCCTCCCCATCTTTCCTGTAGCCCCCTTTAAGTACTGGGAGGCCACTAGTAAGTCTCCCCAGATGCTTCTCTTCTCCAGGCTGAACAACCCCCGCTCTCTCAGCCTGTCCTCATAAGGGAGGTGCTGCAGCCCCCTGAGCATCATCATGGCCTCCTCTGGACCTGCTTCAGCAGGTCTATGTCCTTCTTATACTGATACTGGGGGCCCCAGAGCTGGATGCAGTACTCCGGGTGGGGTCTCATGAGAGCAGAGTAGAGGGGAAGAATCTTTTTGCTCAACCTGCTGGCCACACTTCTCTGAATGCAGCCCAGGATACGGTTGGCTCCCTGGGCTCTGAGCACACATTCCTGACTCATAGTCAAGTTTTCTATCAAAGTCCTCCCCCTCAGGGCTGCTCTCAATCCACTCTTTGCCCAGCCTGTAATTGTGCTGGGCATTGCCTCGACCCATGGGCAGGACCTTGCACTTGGCCTTGTTGAACTCCATGAGGTTTGCACAGCCCACCTCTCAAGCCTGTCCGGGTCCCTCCGGATGGCACATCCCTTCCCTCCAGCGTGTCGATGGCACCACACAGCTTGGTGTCATTGGTAGACTTGCTGAGGGTGCACTCAAGATGTTAAACAGCACCAGTCCCAACACTGACCCTTGAGGAACACCACTCGTCACTGCTCTCCCCTTGGACATTGAGGTGCTGACTGCAAATCTTTTGAGTGCGACCATCCAGCTAATTCCTTATCCACCAAGTGGTCCATCCAGCAAATCCATGTCTGTCCAATTTAGAGACAAGGATGTCATGTGGGATGGTGTCAAATGCTTTGCACAAGTCCAGGGAGATGATGTCAGTTATGTTTAAGCTTTTCTCATTCCTGTATGCATCTACAGAAAGTGATTTGTTCTGACACTTCATTCAAAGTTTACTGTCTTGGTAGGGGTCTGCTATGTGTTATTTTCCTTTTCTATAAACATGTTATATGTGCAACTAACTAACAAATCATGCACTAAATTCACTGCACTAAACTAGTCTGAAACTTTGGAAAGACTAAACTTCAAGGCTTGTTGGAGACTAATATTTGAATAAAAATAAAATGTCAATGAAAAAGAAGGGAATGTGTGCAAAGTTCCCAACCACTCTTTCAACACTGAGCAACCATTAAGTCTTCCGGGTGCAAGGCCTTGTTTCAATGCAGTTAACTTGTAGGAGGCAATCTCTGCTGCTGACCCAGCAGGAACACAGTGTCCACTGTATTACAGGAGCACTAAAGAATGGTATATCTCCTATTTTCTCACCTGACCAGCCCTTCAGCTCCTTTGAGTAAAGTGTAGAATTCCTGGTGGTAGCAGAGGTAGCCTCCTCCTACAATGTTCATTTCAGAGTTTTGTTTATCCTGTCATATTAGATAGGTTCATTGGATAGTGAATTATCTTCTGGGCTGTGATCAAATATGCTTTTCAACAGGACTTCTGTTAGCACTGCACAGCAAGTTGTTGGAATACTTTTTATAATTTGAATATCTCTGTGTCTATTTTAAAATAGATCTAAAAAATAATGTGTTTTTCTCAGGAAAATATCGTATTCTTTGGTTTTCTGCACTTCTGTAGGGGCATAAGAACCTTTGGAGGAACCTGTTTACGTAGTTTCACCATAGGAAAGTAAATATATACAGAGAAAACCAGAGGCATTATCTTCTCGTTCCATTTTATTTAACGTCCCTCACAGATTCTCCATTTACCTCAGAGGATATAGGCCAAAATAGGCCATGGAGACATTGTGTAAATATTACTCTTTGTAATATCCCATGTTCTTTAAAATGAAGACATCTTCAGAACTAAGCTAAATTGATATACTGCTGCAGAATGCAAACAAATGTACACAGGTAAAAATAATTCTGAATTACAGCTTACCATAATACACATTTCATAAAGAACAATAGGAGAAAGTCTCAGGAGAGTGCAAAGTCACAGACTTGTGAGATCTATGTATTTATTTAGATTCATACAAATAGATGAAGAGGTGCCTATGCTGAGCCCTAGGCATCCTTGAGAATTATGAAAAAGCATAAGCAACATAAAGAATGAAGCACCCTGAAGCAATCCCTGACATCCACAGTGCTGTGTATTAGACCTTACAGCAACAGGAAATTAAGAGAAACCATTCCTCCCTCATTCCCTTTCTCCCCAAGCTCCATTCCAAAGGGGAATGTAGGTGCAGGACCACATGATCCATATAATGTTGCTGTTTGGTTATTTCATTACTGAGATTTTCTTTGCACAAGATAGATAGGTGTGCATATATATAGTCTTTTATGAAATGTGAGAAATATTGGTTTCAATTTCATTTGTTCTCTGGTAGTGAAGAAATCCCCAGTAAGTAATCACTGGCTAATACCTTGTTATAGATTTATACACAATGTTTGACCTGATATGCTGACTTCTAATGTTTTTTCTTTGTATAATCAATCAAACGTGCATATGGACAATTGATACAGGTAGAGGAAATTTAACATCAGTCCCAAGATTCCTGAATGATACATCAAAGATAAAGAGTTCTATTCTACCATAGTAAGCTAGTTTGGAGAAAACTAAATTTTAAAATTCAAATTATTAATAAAACAAGTCATACCTATGTTGTTCCATTAGCTTGGCCCTGGCTGTTGTTATAAAGGAGGGCAGTAGGTAGGTATTAAGCAATATTGTGTTTCAGATTCTGAATTATTTAGGCCTATTGAAATCACCGAAGCTTTGTCCACAGCACTAGCCAAATATTTAAAGTGTTGGGTTTTTATGTCAGGAAGATGGTTGATCATATCTTTAACTAACTTCATTAGGAGTTTCAGTAGGAGAATGCTTCTCTCTTATCAGTTATCAGTAATTCAAATTTTATAGAATAGAATATTCTGTCATTCTGTCCCAGAGAGTACTTCTGTATGCTGATCTTTTTCTCTTGTTTGCTTTTTGCTTCCACATTCTGAGAAGAGGCATGAGGGAACCATGTGATGTTTAATGTGATTTCATGAGGTTGAGTCAGAGAGATGTGTATTCTGGTCTATTTGATTCTAAAGGCAGTCAGGTTTGGGTAACGACTACGCACATGTTGTGAAGGTGCCTGTTAAGAGTATTACTCCTTTTACATGCAAATACTTATCTGTGTTTGAAAGCTACATAGAATAAGATTCAAGTATTTGAAAATTATTATCACCTGTTTCGTTAAAGCAGCCAGGTAGAAAGATTTGTAACAAAAATATTAGGACTTAAGCATTTAGTATGAATTAAATGTTTGAAAGCATCACGAGAAACAATTTAAAGGTTAAAAAAGAAAAAGGCCTGTGTCAATAAACAAGGAGATGACTGATAGCATTAAAACCAGTAAACACTGAGGAATCTGTTTTTCTGCAGCAAGATTAGAAGGGTTATGTTTCAGTAGGGTCACAGCACAGATGAACTGTTGGCAAACCTTTACTCTGAGAACAGAAAGGTGGCAACATAGTTATAGCCCGTTGTTACCCCAACAGGAAGACAGACTGTGCCCATACAGATACCCAAAATGAAGAAACAGTAACAGTGGACCATAACCTGGTCTCAGAATGATAGATGCAAAAAACTGCTGTAATTGTTTGACTTATAAAAGAGTTAAAAAGCAAGTCCAAAAACCAGTTCATTATCAGCAATCAAGAGAAACCTATGAGATGTAGCAATGTCTTGATACCAGCCATGACTTGCTCTCCATGCTCATACAAGGTATCTTGACCAGACCACAGAGATCTTGGCCAGACCAGAGATACACACATCTTGGTGCTTGTGAATATGAAAATACAAGAATGTGAGTGAAATCCAAGAGAATCTGTGTGAATAACTAGAATAAGTTTTGTTTAAAATAAATATCACCTTCCCCTTCTATCAGGCTTTATGCTGAGTTTTGTTACATTAAATTCCTACAAAAGCAGGCACTTATTTTTCCCAGAGACCTGTTTATATTTTATGAAGCATGTGTCCACAAAGGAAACTAAGCCAAATTTGATTCCAATGTCCTTATTTTCTTTCTTTCCATGGAGATGCCAATGTGCTTTGCTTTTCATACAGAGACAGAGAGATGGTAACTGAATTACTTCCTCCACCTGTTTACATAGGATGCCTTGTCTCTTGGCAGATTACTTAAGGATTTACAGGAAGTTTTTTAAAGGTAAGAATCACAATTAAGCATCTAATTCAACTGAGAAAACTACAAGAATTTTATTATGGAAACTGATAAACACTTGCTTTTCCATAAAGAAAATGCAAATAAATTTATTTGGGTTTTATTTTCTAATATGAACCTTTGTTTCTAATGAATACAATGATGTAAGTGATGTAAAAATGTTTTCACACTGAAAGCTTATCTTCATCTATGCAATTATAATTATAGAAGAAGCCTAAATAAAACAAGAAGAAAAGTAGAATTTCTGATTGTAAATGCTTTGGGTAAAGTGGGGAAATGCAAAGAGGGGTTGTTTGGTTTCTATGCAATTAGATTTTATTTTAATTCTGTAAAGCAGCATTCTGCTTTGGAGTTTCTGGTGGTCAGTTGAAAGCTTCTTTCTTGGCAGTGTACAGATGAATTTTGGATGAGCCACACAACACAATGCAAGGCTACATAAATATATCTGTGCTTGTTCTGAACCAGTAATCATAGGTAGTACAAGTCCCTTAAATATCATTTATATTCCAGGAAGAAGTCAGCATTGTAATATGCTGTCCTCAGCCAATCTAAGTATGCTGAGTAAAGCAGCACACAATTGTGATTATGCTGTTTTTAAAACACAGGGTACTATATGTATACTTAAGTATATTCTAAATGCAGTAACCAAGTTCACTGAGCCTGAGTTTCTATTGTCAGTCATAAAAATCACAGATGCCCTGAGGAATATTAAAACATGTCTTTTGATGGTGCATTACACTGACTTCGCACAGAATCAAATTTTTCTTAAATCTTGCAGGACAATATAGATTTGGTCCTAGTTTATTCATTCATGGTGAATTTTGCTTTGACAAAATCACTCCTGTATATCTTTATTTGTAAAATTAGGGATACTATGACCTTAACTACCATCAGAGTTCAGGGACTATCACTAAATTTTTCTCTTTGCTTGGCATAACATCTAGAAATCTAAAAGCTCATATTACACTCTAAATGAAAATGTGAATTTCTGTAATTAGGAACACAAGCATAGTAACCTTAAATGAGGACTATATCCTTACACAGAGATTTATAATGAGGGTGACAAGTACACATGCTGCTGAAATAGGGTCCTCTGAACTGTACTGCATAGAAATTGTAGTAATGATTCACTGGTTTTGTGGGGTATTTTAATTAATTCAGTGATGGGTGAAATCTCTTATGTCTTGCTTTTATTGTCTCTTTGTAACATTTGCCACACAATTATAATCTTTTAATATTTCACAGGATCTCCCAACTATCTTCTGTTCTCGATAAAATTGTTTTCACTGTTGGTCTATAGCATTATGATTGATTCTTTAAAAAAATTGAATCACAGCATTGCGGCACAGACTTCTAATGCCCAAAACACAAAGCTGAAAAAGATCAGTATTTCCAAGGTTTTCAAGGGGAAGTCATGTAAATTAAGGATTTATAAACTGGAGTTGCATTGCAATCTCAAATTGCTGCCTTGATCAGATGTTCAAAAAAAGTAGTATTCTGAACATAAACTATTTTTTATTATTCTCAGGAAAGAAATTTTGTCTATGAAAATTTGAAGGATATTGATCAAATAACATTTCTCATTAATTTTTAGTTCTAAAAATTATTGAAGGTGGAAACTACTTGGTATACTTTCAGTGCTCTCTAAAATCCCCAGAGTGCTATACACAGATACCTCATTCTTATGTTATTTCTAACTATATCTTTTGAAATTAAGTACATTCCAGCTACAAAAAGTAAATTCTTTAGCCTGTACTGAACTTAGTTTAACACATTAGATATATTTTCCTTTGAAACTGTTCCCATAAGTTAGGTAAGATCAAGACTGAAAAATCTTTTAAGTTTCTCAATGATTGTTCTAGTTGTACAGGTATGGATTGAGCTAGACCAGTTCAAGCACAGAAAGGAAGCAGAAGGCAAAGGCAGGGATTAGGAGATTGAAGAACTGTCTGCTGTAGGAGAAGATCAGGTTTGAGACCATCTAAGGAACCTGAAGGTGCACAAGTCCATGGGACCTGATGAGATGCATCCGCAGGTCCTGAGGGAACTGGCAGATGGCTAAGCCACTATTCATCGTATTTGGGAAGTTGTGGCAGTCCAGTGAAGTTCCCACTGACTGGAAAAGGGGAAACATAACCCCCATTTTTAAAAAGGGAAATAGAGAAGGCCCGGAGGACTACAGGCCCATGAGTCTCACCTCTGTGCCCAGCAAGATCATGGAAAGGATCCTCCTGGAAACTATTTTAGGGCATATGGAAAAGGAGGAGATGATTGGTGACAGCCAGCATGGCGTCACTAAGGGCAAATTGTGCCTGACAAATTTTGCGGCCTTTATAATGGGGTTACCGTGTTGATGGATAAGAGAAGAGCAACTCACGTCATCTCTCTAAACTTGTGCAAAGCATTTGACACTGTCCTTCATGATATCCTTGTCTCTAAATTGGACAGACATGGATTTGCTGGATGGACCACTTGGTGGATAAGGAATTAGCTGGATGGTCGCACTCAAAAGATTTGCAGTCAGCACCTCAATGTCCAAGGGGAGAGCAGTGACGAGTGGTGTTCCTCAAGGGTCAGTGTTGGGACTGGTGCTGTTTAACATCTTGAGTGCACCCTCAGCAAGTCTACCAATGACACCAAGCTGTGTGGTGCCATCGACACGCTGGAGGGAAGGGATGTGCCATCCGGAGGGACCCGGACAGGCTTGAGAGGTGGGCTGTGCAAACCTCATGGAGTTCAACAAGGCCAAGTGCAAGGTCCTGCCCATGGGTCGAGGCAATGCCCAGCACAATTACAGGCTGGGCAAAGAGTGGATTGAGAGCAGCCCTGAGGGGGAGGACTTTGATAGAAAACTTGACTATGAGTCAGGAACGTGTGCTCAGAGCCCAGGGAGCCAACCGTATCCTGGGCTGCATTCAGAGAAGTGTGGCCAGCAGGTTGAGCAAAAAGATTCTTCCCCTCTACTCTGCTCTCATGAGACCCCACCCGGAGTACTGCATCCAGCTCTGGGGCCCCCAGTATCAGTATAAGAAGGACATAGACCTGCTGAAGCAGGTCCAGAGGAGGCCATGATGATGCTCAGGGGGCTGCAGCACCTCCCTTATGAGGACAGGCTGAGAGAGCGGGGGTTGTTCAGCCTGGAGAAGAGAAGCATCTGGGGAGACTTACTAGTGGCCTCCCAGTACTTAAAGGGGGCTACAGGAAAGATGGGGAGGGACTCTTTATCAGGGAGTGTAGGGATAGGATGAGGGGTAATGGTTTCAAACTGAAAAAGGGTAGATTTAGATTAGACTTAAGGAGGAAGTTTTTTTTACTCTGAGGGTGATGAGACAGTCAACCAGGTTGTCCAGAGCAGTTGTGGCTGCCCCCTCCCTGGCAGTGTTCAAGGCCAGGCTGGACGGGGCTTGGAGCAACCTGATCTAGTGGAAGGTGTCCCTGCCCATGGCAGGGGTGTTGGAACGAGGTGATCTTTAAGGTCCCTTCCAACCCAAACCATTCTATGATATGAAATAGTTTATTTTGCCTTAATATTATTCTACATTTAAACGTTGTTTCCTTGAGGACATTGATCATACTACCACAAATGGAAAAAACAGTATCTTCAAGGAAACAATATTTAAATGTAGAATAATATTAAGGCAAAATTATTTATACATGATTTTCATTGCACCTTGCAGTGGAGCAATTATTGAAATAGTTCAGTGCATCAGATAAATCTTTTTTTTAATAGAACAGGGTGAAATATTTGTGTTATGAAGCCACGAATGAGTTAAGACAACACTGAAATTCTTTGTTAAAATGCATCCAGCAAAGAAGAGTAAAACTGTGGTCCTCTCAGTGGAACTAACAGCATGTCAAGAAAAAAATTATATGTCCAAAACCTGTGGCACACTTACACATGGTGTAACTGGTGTCTGCGTGTTTTGGTTTTTTGAGTTGGATCCTAAAGGGAAGGGTTTTTGTATTGCAGTCCAGGACTGAAGAAGCAGCATGGAGAGAGCTGTCCAGAAGTACGGTAGGAGAATGTTCTTGGACATTTCCAGCCTCGGTCAACTCTGACCAGTCTTTAGCTCATATTGGTCAATTGTAGACCTGCAAAAGGAGGATCACAGCCATTGTAGACACAGGTTATCTATGAGATTTCAGAGCCTACATGTCATGGAAGATCAATGCAACCATATGACCGTAGCCAGCAGGGCACTGTGGTAACATGCAGATTACAGTAAAAAAGTAAACTGTTAAGGGCTACTTTGGATGTGTCTACATAATTTTTCACTGTGTGATATAGACATCTCAAGGTCTTTTTTTTAAACAGGAGTTTAGGGTATTGCTTGATTATTAGAAATGGTAAAAGTGTTGAAGTTTTAAAACTTCTCACTCCCTTTGCTGGGAATTATTGGTAGCTCAGGTAAGATTCACCAATGAAGTGTGTGTTTTCAATATCCCTTCAAAGGAAATTTCAACAGGTTTGCTTAAATTTTAAGTGAACTCATTTCACTTTGCAGTGAAACCAGTGAAGAGCAGTCACATTGTTACTTCCTGCATCTCACCTGAGAAGGGGTAATAGCTTCGTTAGTTTCTTAAACTGGACCACTTGTGACTTTCTTATCATACCATTAATTGCCAATGTCATTTAAATATTTTTGAAAATGTGAATGTAAGGAAAACACAGATGTACCTCTACTAATCACATTTTTCTCCTTTCCCAACAATTATTTTGACGACTTAATCATTTAACTCTCATTTAAATCATTGCTTCAGAACACTTTAATTTTTTTCAGCACTTAACTTTGATAATTCACTGTGATGTTCTGATTGTTGTGGTACTGTCCTAAATTTGCAACAGGTGAGTCCTTTCAGATCCTTCTTTGCTGTTTACAGCTTCACAGATATTAAATCTTTGGGGAAGGAATATTCCAATTTGGGTTTTTGAAAATGGCCCAAAGAAATTAGAAAGTCTGAAGAGAGCAGTGTAAGGAGTAGATGTCTAATATGAAGGCATATTAAGTGGCAAAAAGATTAAAAAAACTAGCAGACTTTATTTAGCAGAAAGTTGTCTTCTATACTTGGCAGAACTAATGGCTAGGAGTCAGGCCTGGCTGTAAGGTATTATGCATGTGCAAGATTCTTGAAGAAAACCAATCAAGAATGGAAACTTCATTAAAATGACAGCTTTTTTAAATCAGTCCCCTTCACAGCTGTCTTATTCACAGGGTACAAGAATGATAGCTGACCTTCTGGATATAAAAATGACATTTAAAACTATGAATGAAGTACAAATTGATCCAGTTATAAAAGGAAAACACATTATATAATTTCTTTGTCTTTGGTATTACTGTTTTGCAGTGATAACCTGTCTCAGTTGAAATCTGTGGGAATTTACAATTGATTTGAACTCAGCAAAATGTGCCATCTCCTGACATCAGAAAAAGACTAACTGAAGAGCTTAAGGTGTCTATTGTACAGTTCTATTTTTGGAAACTATGCAAATAGAGTTCCTGATGTATTCTAATCCAAAATGAACACATACTGGGCCTGATTTTTGTGACTGCTATAAGTAGCTTTCCCACACTCTGGTGGCTACAATGTACACTTGGGACGTGGGAGGTGTAGATTTGAATTTGCACAGGCTAAGGAGAACAAAACCACAGTTTTGATGCTTTTGAACAAATTAGCCTATCAGTGAGTTGTTTAGAAAAAGGCAGCTGTCATCAGCCAGCTAAGTTCCAGAAAAAGTGAGTCCTGACTAATTAAGTTCCTGACTTGAGAAAATTATTCCAGTCTATAAAGCCCGTATGCATGGAGGTCCTTAATACGCCACACTGTCTGGGTACATTTGGTGGGGTTCTAGGCTCATTGCTATGCTGACGGTGCTTTATTGGCTGGAACTGGGTATTCCCCCCAACCCACAGAAGGTTCTTGTCTGTCTTTATTAACTACTGTGGGGAATGTGGGTACCTAACTGACTCCCTGGATCATCCTCTTAGAATCAGCCACCTAAGGTTTTGCTGCTGCCTAAGTTGGAATTACTTTGTGCCTTTCTTTCCATCTTAAGTTAATACCCTCACTTTAAGGAAGCTGTTTGGTCACTATTTATTACAACATTTGTTGTTTCCCAAAAACCAGTTCTTTAGGTATTCTTGCAAGTGCTGGAAATAAGTCAGATCAACTGTGATAATCACAGCTGATGTGGTAGTAACAGTTGTCCAAGGCCTGGTCTAAGAATGGGAGAAAAGCTGGAATCAGTCCTTTGAAGTCCTTGCCACATTAACCATGTCAATGCTGTCACAAGTTAATTTATAACAGAGACTAGGCCTGGTTGGAAAATTCCTGATGGAACATTTCCATCAGGCAGCATTGGTTTGTCAGGAAAAAAATGGAAATGTGGTAATTGTGATCAATCTTCTGAATGAAACCAGACAAGTTTCTGATAAAATCCTGTTTAGTTTCCCAGCAGCTCACCTGATCTCACTGGCTCGCTGGTAACCCATAGGCAATTGCAGAGCCAGGGACTGTGTGGGGAAGCTGTGGGTTATCCAGATTCCCAGATGGCAGACCAGTCTGTTTTCCAATCATAAAAACACAAACTCCCACCTTTTAAAGTCCCCAGTAGCTTTAATGGAGAGTATTTTTTTTAGCCATTTTATCAAAGGTCTAGAATAAGAGATTCCAAAGTGTAATCTAAAGGCTATGGTGAATAGTAAGTGGCCATGGAATTGTGCAACAGAATTCTCACCTAAAATCTTTTGAAATGGACATATTCCAATTTTTGGAATATGAAATCTGCTTACCTAAGAAGAAAAAGGGGGGAGCGGTCTTCTGGGTTTTTTTCCAAATTCTTTAAGATAGAGTAAAGCTTGGGGTTTTTTCCCCCCTTTTATGGGTAGATTTTAATTTTTGACAGAGTAATATGCTTACTCAGTTACGTTAACAGAATTTTATAACTACCTCCTCCACACTGTCCTTGATAATTACAATCATCACCATCAGTTTTGTGAGCTTGTGACTGTGCAGGGATTTGTGCTGTATCTCTTTCCACCAATTGTGTCTAACATAACTTTAAGAAGGCATTGGAGAAAGGATGTGTTAGCCATCTCACTATACAGAAATCTGTACTTTGTTAGAATATGCTTTAACTGAATTTCAAAGAGCATTAACTTTTCCTCTTTTGCTTGCTTCTGTAGTGTAGTTTTTCATTAAGCTGATGCTTAGTAAAAACCTGAGACAGGCAAGAACTGCTCTTGTTTTACAGCTGTAATATCTGTAAGAGGAAAGGAAAATTCCTGCTCTTTTTAAGCAATGTGTTTTAATGACAAGTGCCTCAGTTTACAGGTATTGAAGATTTAATTTCAGTAGTTAAATCAGCTGATAAACTATGGAAATTTTTGGGGTTTAAATCTGAATATAATTATAAGCAAGGTATAAAAGCTGCTATGTTGAGAAAATATTCTGTGTTATTTTGTTCTTTCATGAAGCATAGAACACAGGGAGAGAGAAGGAATCTAAACCCATAAATCATTAAGTCATAGTTCCATCAACTTCCATTTATAACAAGTTTTGATGCAATGAAAGTCAGTGTATGCAATGGAAATCACCCCAGTGTGAAAACAGTGAGCTTGATTTTTTCATTTCCTCATTTTTCATCAAAACCATTGTACCAATGCAGAATATAAGTATAACCTGTTATTGTATTGATTTTAGTTACTCTGCTTCCCAATCAGCCACAAGCCAGCAGTGTGTTGTAATGACAGCAGGTCAAAAGCATCGTGTATCCACTGTTTCTAATACTATCTCTTCTAAAAGAAGGCCTATTTATGCCTATTGCAGCAGATTCACTCGGTTTTGCCAGCTAAACTATTGTTAAATTAGCATTTTTCAAACTCCTTACTGACAAAAACTGGAACATTTAAGACTAGATCAAGTTTCGGATAAATGTCTTCTTATCTGTTTTGCTTATTTAGGGATACAAACTCCAGTCATTCTTCCTTTTCCAGTAAAGTGCAAGGGATAATTAAGGGGAGCATACATGTGTGAAGGTACTGAGTACAGCTTGCTAACTATCTTAATAAAGTTTATTTCACTGTGAGGCATTTGCTAATCAAATGCAGATAATTTAAACTATGTTAAATCTATCTTTACACTTAAAAAAAAACCAAAAACAAAACCCAAAGAGAAAGGAGCCATGAAGTAGTTTACACCCAAAGTGAAACTTGCTCTAAAATTAGTTTTGGATTCCTAGCACCTTCCCACTCCAAAATCTACCCCTTTTTTTTCAATGAAACAATTGACCCTATTTACTCTAAAGTTTCAGTATCTTGGCTTGGCACATATTCAAAACTAACAAAGCCTTGCTCCATGCATATTATTTTTCTATATAGACTTCATTTTGCATAATTGCATAGTAATTAACGCCTTATAAACAAACTACAGGAGCTGTATTCATTGCAGCAGAGATGACAGAGTTGTGTTGCTGTGTTTGGCTTTTTAGCCTAAAGCCATTTAAAAATAGTTAATGGAATTTCATTTTTCACCCTGGTATTTAAACCATGATAAATTTCCCCATTAAAGATCTTTGACATTCTTATATGACAGTAGATGAAGCTGAGTGACATAAGCCTCTGCCCTCTTGTGGCAGATCAGGTTGGTGAAGTAAGCTAACAGATAATATTGTCTTTAACTTCAACAGTGTTTATGTAAAATGGTAAAAAGTTTTATGGGTTCAGTTCTGCAGGCACTGAAATCTTTGTCTACTCTCATAGTTTCCTAATGAAACAAGGCCCATGGGAAGAAAATGACTGGGCTTTCTGATTCATCTCTGCCACTCAAACCCATTCAAACTTTGCTTTGAACACAGGTATTCCCAAACAACAAAAGGAGTCCCTGTGCCACAGTGATGGGTAAAGTTCTGCTTGCAAAAGCTTGCTCACACATTCTGCAACTTCTCTGCTGAGACTATCCAAGCTGGTTTATCATTGTAAATTTCCTGACATACCCTGTTTACAGCAGATAAATCATCAAATACAGGAATAAACCATAACAGTTCAGTCCCACTTTCTAGAGATACCAGAGAGAGTTAACTGAAGGGATATTTAATCAAGGTGTACTTCAATACAAATGTTAAACAGAGAAAACCAGTGCATGTATGTGCTCATATTACAAGGAGCATAAGGAGAGTAATTTGGACATTTGGGCAAGGAAGAAACTTTTTCCTTCTTTGTTGCCCTAGCAGCCAAGTATTTTTCAATTATAATTTTCAAGGCACTTGCTGATTCAGCAAACTCAGTTTTTTATTTTGAGCTTCTGACATAGTTTGTGGGTGGCTTACCATGAAAAAAAAAAGAAGTATAATAATAGAAAGGAGGGGCACAGTTGTGAACAGAAGTAAAGGGTCATGAGAAATTTGTGGAGACAAGCTAAAAAGCTCTGAGTATATCAAAAGCCACAGGAGGTTACAATAAATGAGTGATAATGGTTAAAATGTAGAAGTACAGAAAAACGTAGCTAAGGGAGGCTGGATGTCAGGTTTCGCTTGTCTGTGCAGAGCTGCTCTTCTAATTCACTCTTGGAATCAGATCAGAAGGGCCTTTTAGTCCCAATTCAGTATAATAAAAGGCTGAGAGACTTTCTGAGAGAAGAGAAATGGGTAAGAAATCATCTGTAAAAATTCAAAAAAACTACTCCAGGTGCAGCAAGTAGAAAAATAAGTTCAAGCTAAGTGTAATGCTGTAGTAATGTTTTACTATCTTTGAACTTTGTGATATAAATTAACAGTAGATTAGAATTACAGAAATTAATACTGGTTCACTCTTGTGTTCAGTTCTTTAAGATCAGAAATCCCATTTATTTAATTTAATGAGAAAATTGTGACATTAATCTAGCAGTTGATTCGTTTTGATGTAATGATAATATGTACAGGTATAAGGTTCTGTCTGTTAGCGAGATTTTGAGCTCAGAAGTGCATAGATCTCTCCCCCAGATGCCTTAATGATGACAATCATAGAATCATATCATAGAATGGTTTGGGTTGGAAGGGACCTTAAAGATCACCTCGTTCCAACCCCCCTCCATGGGCAGGGACACCTTCCATTAGCCCAGGTTTCTCCAAGCCCCGTCCAACCTGGCCTTGAACACTGCCAGGGAGGGGGCAGCCACAACTGCTCTGGACAACCTGGTCGACTGTCTCATCACCCTCAGAGTAAAAAAAACTTCCTCCTTAAGTCTAATCTAAATCTACCCTTTTTCAGTTTGAAACCATTACCCCTCATCCTATCCCTACACTCCCTGATAAAGAGTCCCTCCCCATCTTTCCTGTAGCCCCCTTTAAGTACTGGGAGGCCACTAGTAAGTCTCCCCAGATGCTTCTCTTCTCCAGGCTGAACAACCCCCACTCTCTCAGCCTGTCCTCATAATGGAGGTGCTGCAGCCCCCTGAGCATCATCATGGCCTCCTCTGGACCTGCTTCAGCAGGTCTATGTCCTTCTTATACTGATACTGGGGGCCCCAGAGCTGGATGCAGTACTCCGGGTGGGGTCTCATGAGAGCAGAGTAGAGGGGAAGAATCTTTTTGCTCAACCTGCTGGCCACACTTCTCTGAATGCAGCCCAGGATACGGTTGGCTCCCTGGGCTCTGAGCACACGTTCCTGACTCATAGTCAAGTTTTCTATCAAAGTCCTCCCCCTCAGGGCTGCTCTCAATCCACTCTTTGCCCAGCCTGTAATTGTGCTTGGCATTGCCTCGACCCATGGGCAGGACCTTGCACTTGGCCTTGTTGAACTCCATGAGGTTTGCACAGCCCACCTCTCAAGCCTGTCCGGGTCCCTCCGGATGGCACATCCCTTCCCTCCAGCGTGTCGATGGCACCACACAGCTTGGTGTCATTGGCAGACTTGCTGAGGTTGCACTCAAGATGTTAAACAGCACCAGTCCCAACACTGACCCTTGAGGAACACCACTCGTCACTGCTCTCCCCTTGGACATTGAGGTGCTGACTGCAAATCTTTTGAGTGCGACCATCCAGCTAATTCCTTATCCACCAAGTGGTCCATCCAGCAAATCCATGTCTGTCCAATTTAGAGACAAGGATGTCATGAAGGACAGTGTCAAATGCTTTGCACAAGTTTAGAGAGATGACGTGAGTTGCTCTTCTCTTATCCATCAACACGGTAACCCCATTATAAAGGCCGCAAAATTTGTCAGGCACAATTTGCCCTTAGTGACGCCATGCTGGCTGTCACCAATCATCTCCTCCTTTTCCATATGCCCTAAAATAGTTTCCAGGAGGATCCTTTCCATGATCTTGCTGGGCACAGAGGTGAGACTCATGGGCCTGTAGTCCTCCAGGCCTTCTCTATTTCCCTTTTTAAAAATGGGGGTTATGTTTCCCCTTTTCCAGTCAGTGGGAACTTCACTGGACTGCCACAACTTCCCAAATACGATGAATAGTGGCTTAGCCATCTGCCAGTTCCCTCAGGACCTGCGGATGCATCTCATCAGGTCCCATGGACTTGTGCACCTTCAGGTTCCTTAGATGGTCTCAAACCTGATCTTCTCCTACAGCAGACAGTTCTTCAATCTCCTAATCCCTGCCTTTGTCTTCTGCGACTTGGGCAGTGTGGCTGGAGCACTTGCTGGTGAAGTCTGAGGCAAAAATGTCATTGAGTACTTCAGCTTCTCCATATCCTGGGTAACCTGGTCTGTTTCCTTCCAGAGAGGGCCCACATTTTCCTTTTATCACCAACATAACCTATAGAAGCTTTTTTTGTTGCCCTTGATGTCCCTGGCTAGATTTAATTCTATCAGTGTTTTGACTTTCCCAACCTGATCCCTGGTGGCTCAGACAATTGCTCTGTATTCTTCCCAGGCTACCTCTCCTTGCATCCACCCTCTGTAGGCTTCCTTTTTATGTTTGAGCTTGTCCAAGAGCTCCTTGTTTATCCATGCAGGCATCCTGGCATTTTTGCCTAACTCCCTTTTTGTTCGGATGATTGCTTCTGGAGGAGATGATGTGCTGGAAGAGATGATCCTTGAATATTAGCTAGCTTTCTTGGCTCCTCTTCCATTCAGGACTTTATCCGATGGTACTCTATGAAGCAGATCCCTGAAGAGGCCAAAGTCTGCTCTCCTGAAGTTCAGGGTAGTGAGATTGCTTTGTGCTCTCCTCACTGCCCCAAGGGTCTTGATCTCCACCATTTCATGGTCACTGCAGCCAGGGTTGCCCTTGAGCTTTACACACTCCCCACCAGCCCCTCCTTGTTGGTGAGAACAAGTTTCAGCACAGCAGCTTTCCTCACTGGCTCCTCTGTCACCCTGAGACGGAAGTTACCAGCATATTCCAGGAACGTCCTGGATTGCTTATGCCCTGTTGTGTTGTCCCACCAACAGATGCCGGCGTGGTTGAAGCTGTCCATGAGGACCAGGGCTTGTGAATGTGAGGCTGCTCCTATCTGTCTATAAAGAGCCTTGTCTGCTTGGTCTTCCTGGTCAGACAGCCGGTAGCAGTCCCCCGGTATAACATGACCTGTCCTTGCCCTGCCTTTAATTCTGACCCGTAAACTCTCAGTCAGGTCCTCATCCACCCCCAGTCAGAGCTCCACACACTCCAGCTGGTCTTTGACATAGAGGGCAACCCTGTCCTTCCTAAAGAGCCCATATTCTTCCATTCCAACACTCCACTCATAGAAGTCGTCCCACCACTTCTCTGTGATGCCAATAAGATCATAGCCCTGTGGGCATGTGCACATCTCTAGCTCTTCTTGTTTATTCCCCATGCTACATGCATTTGCATAGAGTCATTTAAGTTGGGCGCCCTGTGAAGCTGACTTACTGGCTGGAACTCCTTTGTGCTGCTCTTCAGGTATGTGCTCTCCTGCTGACCTGTGACTCCTTTCCAGGCTCTGGGCATCTATTGCTTTCACTGGCATCAAGCTGGTAGCAGTGGGATGGATTGAGGTTCCCCTCCCCTGGCAACTTCATTTTAAAGCTCTCTTCATCTTGGCCAGCCTATGACCGAAGATGCTCTTCCGCTTCTCTGACAGATCAGCCCCCCGTAGACCAAGTGTCTCAGAGCGAGTCCTGTGGTCCAAGTAGCCAAACCCCCAGCTGTGCCACCAATTCCGTAACCATTTGCTGATTCACCAAATTCTTCTGACCCTTTCAAACCCCTTTTGTTTAACCAGGAGGATTGGTGAAAAAACTACATGCTGTCCAGAGTCCCTTTACCGCTGCTCATAGGGCTCTGTAATCCTTCTTGATATGCTACATATTTAAATACTAGCTAATTTAGCCACCATAAATAAAACCATATGGTATTCAGATATCATACTGCCAAAAAGAATAGGCTGTAAGCAAGGTAGCACAAAAAACCACAAGGATAAAAAGTAAAAATAGGAAAGTAAAAAATACCAGTTCTTAAAGTTTGTAAAGCCAGATTAACAATGTAATAACATCTGTCTATCTGTTTGTAATGCCATATCTGCTGAGTGTCCTAGCCAGTTAATACCAGGAAATATTCTAGGAATCAATCAACAGAATGCTATTGATTTGGGGAGGTATCAGGAAAAACAACAACAAAAGGCAAAAGAGAGGACAATGGAACTTTCCCCCTGTGTTTGGCAGCATCTCAGCTTTAGTATTTCTGCAGTTGTCTGTAACAGATGGCACCCTTAATGCCTTCCTATCCAACCTTAGTACTCTGCCTGATAGAGTTTAAGATATCTTGACACCAAAATTATTATCTCCCAAACAAAGAACAGAAAGGGAAAAAAAAAAAAAAATGTGTGTGTGCAAAGACTGAAAATATTCAGAGTCCTAACTGACAGAAGAAAATAGGGGGTGTGAGTGGGTGTCAGGATTGGGAGGACCCTGCCCAGGCATGAGACAGCGGGTAGGAAAGCTGCAGAGGGATGTAATGGGAGAACAGAGGAAAGCCAGAAATTACTGGTGTCTGCAGTGAACTTGGCCTCACAAAAACGAATAGGGTTATTGCTGCCTTATGCATTTAATTGAAAATTTTTTTAAAAAAAGAAAGTGGATTAACATCCATGTAGTTGTGAACTTATTTATTATTAAATTGCACTTCTTCATGTCATTTGTATACTGCTACCATGAGCAGACAACCTACCATTTCTCAAACATCTGTTTTGAAAGAATTGTGAATTATTTGCTTACAGTAGCATGTATTTAACATTCAAGCACTCTCAGCAACTCTTTGAAACAATTAGCTCATAATGAGTGGCTTCTATGCTAGCAAACTATATTAAAATCCTTATTAAAAACTTTAAAATGTTAAGACTCTGACTTTAACAAGAAAAAAGCCACACAATCATCAGCTCACTCTCGGGAGTCTTTTTGAGGTGTTGTTTCTACAAAGCAGAAAATAATTGCTGCAAGGAAGTTCTATTTCATTCTAAACTTTTGGGCCAGGATGATGTCTGAAGGTACATCAAAGCCTGCTGAGGTTGAGGGCTTTGTGACAGATTTCCTGAATCATATGAACAGAGCTTTGACATGATACATTAAAAAAGTTACTTGATATTTTCTTGGGCTTCTTCATGAACCTTTATCTCTCTTCCTTCATCATCATCAGGCCCAAGATTCTACCTTGCCAGCCTAGCTGTAAAAAACTAGAGTTTGACAAGATACTCAAGCCAGGAAAAAAGGGAAGACAGGGAAAGTGTTTCCTGACACCAGCTGTTCCAGAGAAGGGGGCTGACAATGAGGTCTTGCTACAGGCATAGTCCATCAAAAAGAACTTGAGTCATAAACAGGGATTTTCCTTGTGTTTCTTGATCACAGAGTAGTGTGGCCAGTATTTGAGAACTGTGGCTTCTTGAAGCTGTCCTTGAAGAATCAACAAGGTTTCTTTGTGGAGATAACTCCCAGAGATCCTAGGCATCTTAAAAACCTCCAGATTAAAGTTCAGCCTTGGAACTTGAATGCTTTACTTCACTGTACCACAAAGATAGACAGGGAAATAAGTAAATTAAAAAATCTCTCCTCCTTTCTCCTAAACTTTAGGACTGTTCATTTTTGCCTCGAGATGTAAAGTCTTCTCATTTAAATTAACCTAATCTGTAGTTTGCAACTTCTGGTCTCTCTGGAAAATGGAAAAATACCTGAAAGGGATTTAACACAGCTCATTTCAACTATTTTATTAGAGGTATTGTTTCCCATCAAATATGTGTAAGAGGGAGTTATTGTAAGGTTATTACAAATTTAGAAAGCAATAATGCTATGAAAAATATATGGAGTACCTGTGCAGAACTGTTTAAAGCCTACATTTTAATTTATTTATTTATTTTTTTTAATCCATACCTCTTCTTGCTTAAAGCTGAATGCAAATTTTCAAGACCCCAGTGTCTAGGAGGCCTGTCTAACACTGTTTCTATTGTGCTGGAGACTCTGCAATTGTATAGTAGGAGATGTTGCATGCCATGAAGAGCTGACGCTTTAGGTAGACAAAAGCGATGAAGAAAATTTTATTTAGGGATTATAGATGAAAAAGCGAGGGCCAGCTAGAATAAATGTCTTCTGTAAGACCACATGGCTTTCTAGCCAAAATAAGAAATAAACCTTGTTCACATGTTCTGTCTTCTATAGATGTTGAGTCACTTCAGTTGTTTACTCAAGAAAAACCACTCAAAGCGTTAACAACAGGTATGAGGTGTCAGTATTCTTTAGCAGAATGTACAACTTGCTACTTGTACCTAGTGTTTCCTGGCATAGTCAAGGGGAGTTTTATATTTCTCTGAATGAAAATAGGATTTCAGCCATTCAGTTCCCCACAAATGTTATTAATGCATTAATCTTTGAAAAGAAGTTAAAGGTTTTCCAGCGTAGAACTTCACTGATTGTTCAGGGTTTGAGATACATCCTTGTTAGTTATGCACCTGCCCTAATACCTTGGATCCAAACATCTTTACACCCACACAGTAATTCTACCCAGAATCAGATCTTATTTTCTTGAGAATTCAAGCATGCTACATAATACAGATAGGATGTGGAAACTCAAGACCATTAATCTACTAGTGATAGACCACTTGGTCCAGAAGTACCCACAGTGCTCCCACTAACAAGAAACAAATTTTGTCATTACATCAGTGGCTCTGTGCATGTAGCTTAGATGCTTCACTCCACCATCCTGTGTCTTGATTCCTTTTGGTTTATGTATGTGAACTGCAGTCCCATGGATCATATTCTGTGCTATTGAAAAATATTGCACTTATGAGAAAGCAATAAAAATTTACAGACATTAATCTGTAAGAAAGACCTGGGTGCAGATATTTGGAAGCACCTCCCTTTTTCTTTCATGCTCAAACACATTTTATATGCATTGAGAATCACAGTGATAAAATGTTCCTTCACATTCTCTAAATAGACAAAAGAGTTCTTGCAAGTTATGCAGATTTTAAAGACATAAATCAAATAACCAATGCATCACCTTGTTTTCTGTGATTATCTATATAATTACCATAATTGCCCATTGTATTCAATGCATTTTTGTAATACTGTAATTGCTATTATGTTCCTGAAAATGTCATATTTCTAGTCATTGTCAACAGTCAACAGACGGCATATGTGCTTGGCATCATAAATTACATATCATATCAAAGAAAAATATCACTTTGTCCTTTGCTAACTTGGCTAATTTTTTTGGAGAAAAAAATCTACTTTTAAAAATATCTATTTTAAGTATCTGAGTGTTTCTTTAGATCATGGCTTTGCATACATCATGAAATTAACATCTGTGAATAAATTGAGCAAAATTA
Organism: Athene noctua; assembly: GCF_965140245.1. Taxonomy (NCBI): domain Eukaryota; kingdom Metazoa; phylum Chordata; class Aves; order Strigiformes; family Strigidae; genus Athene; species Athene noctua. The sequence continues at coordinate 50,422,259 of NC_134041.1, forward strand.
GCTAAATGCCATGTGAATATATTTACTTTCAACTTTGATGCCTGCTTCCACAGCAGATAGAAAAAGAAGGTACACAATAATAATTTTAAAAATCAGCAAAAATTCTGAAGCTAATTCTTCTTCCACTGTTAAATATATTTATATGAGCTTTTAAAGCTCATATAACATGAACATGATTTCTGCCTGTCCATTCTCTGAAACAACATGAGCCAGTTCTCACTAAATATGAGCTGCTTAGCAGCTATATAGCTTCAGTAGCACAACACTAAGCATAGCTACAACACCCTGTATGACAGCAATCCATGGCTTCTGTTTTGAAGATCATTTCCTCTAGTCAACTCAAAACGTAGGCAGGTTGAAGTTGCATCTGGTGGTAAAATACAGTGTAGCTATATCCTGTTAACATCATCTGATTTAATGTGTGATTCAGTAGGCCTGGACTCAGTCTTTTAGTTCTAATCAGAAGTTTTCTACTTCCCTTGTGGATTTTTCATGTGGAGGACTCTGGATGCATAGGACAACCCCACATATACAATACTCTCAAGCATCCAGGGGAAAAAAAAAAAAAAAAACCACAACCCACTAAAATTAAAACTTTACTTCTTACATTTATGGGTTTTAAGTATGTTTAATATAATTAAAACATCTATGTTAAAAAATGGTTAACAAATGACGTACATGCAAAGCTATCATTGCCATTAGTGGCAGATCTGATGAATAAATGATACAGTATTAAACACCTGTAGATTTTTGTTGTCTCGCTTTCAAATTACTTTAGATCATTTGCTGTTTACAAGAATGCTAAGACATAAAGCTTCACACAAGTTCCAGAGGATACACCATTATTCTGCTCCCCAAACCAGCTCTGAACCTCAGTGACAACGGATTGCCCTTGCATTTTGGAATCTCCAGAATGCTTTCTACGGAATATTGATCTGAGTAAGAGGGTGGGAACCGTTTCTTGGAAGGAAACTCAAAAAAGTTAAAAAGAACATTTTATTTAAAACAAGCAAAATTGAGCTAGGGAATGACTGAAGACATTTTTTATGAGGGTTGGGGGGGGGTTGTGCTTGTTATATCTTGCTTGTATAATGGCACCAGAAGACTCAGATTATGTAAAGAGAATTCACAAAAAGAGGTTTGCTGTACCAAACAAAATTTTGAAAAGGAGCCTCTGGTTTTGATATCTTAAATATTAGATACTTAGTATAAGAATATTATATTCAGATGTTATATTTAGTATATACTTAGTATAAGAATATTTTTAGGGGGTGAGTACCTGCAGTTACCACATCAACATCAGCTGGGTTTTGAAAGCACAAGCCGCTCTGAAAAATAGGGCCCCAGTTTTGCATAGATTGGACATATCAAAATTGAAGGCATGTTTTTAAATCTTTGTAATTATCTCTGCCTGTAGAGTTAATTAGCAATTTAGTCTATCTACAAAATTTTCTGATGCAAACAGATCCATTATTTTCTGTGTTAACCTCCTCAGTAGCCTTTGCCTATGTAGCGTTATGTCTTAATACTGGAGGGCTTATTTTGCTCATATGTCTTTTGTTTTGGTTTTAGAACATTATGTGGTACCTAAAACCACAGGAATACAATTATTCTTTGGTTTTTTGTGGAGGGAGGTCTAATTAAGCAGGTCTCCACTGTTACAGGCAGAGCTGTGAAAGAATTGACTGTGACATGAGTTATGTATCCCAAACTGAAGGCAACGTTGCTCAATAGAAGATGAGGTTTATTATTTGAGAGTAGAATCCACAACAAAAGACATAATTAACATCAGAAGAATAAAGATACCATTATTTTCTTGTTTTGGGTGATTTCTTTGTTTGACAAGCATAGTAAGTTGTTCTTTTAATGTCAACCTGTTCTTTGAAAAACTAAAATCACTACTGAGTAAGATTCTTTGATGGGTTAGAGTCCAAGAGAAGTGGATTCTATTTAATTAAAATATCCCATAGTGCTCTGATGTGTTAAAATGACCCAATTAATGTATATACTTACCAAGAAAAATAATCTGAAATATCAAAAACTATTGCAAAGAGACCAAATATAAAAAACTAAATTGTCAAGGGCTACCCTTTTTTGTTTTAATTACTGTCACTTCCTCAACTCCCCACCTATGAAAAGTGTGTTTTTCCTTGTTCACCTGTTTTCTGATATTTTATAGTTAGGCTCTTTCAAGCAAGGACAATTTGCCTCAAACAAAGAGATATCGATCTTGATTTTGTGATGCAAATCTTAAACACTTCAGTCGAATGTTTTCAACTTCCTCTGTCATGGGTCAGTGGCAAAGTCTCAGTTGACATACACAAATGTAGGCACAGATGTGAGAGGTTCAGTGATACATGTGTAAAAAACTTGAAAATATTTTCAACGGGAAGGCAGGACTTCAAGGAGCTGAGAACTCTTAATTCTGAAATTTGCAATGTATTAAGGGAGCTGTAGCAGATTCAGTGTCCAGGCTACTATAAAATGGAGTCAGCCTATAAAGCAGTTTGGGAGCTGAACAAAGTGTAACTAGCTCACTTAGAATTATTACAAGTATTATTTTTTCCTAATTTTATTTTTGGAACTTTTCATATTTCCTCAGATTCGTTTAAGCCAGAATGATTACAACTACATACATGAAAATGAAGGCCAAATGATTTTATACATTGAATTAAATAATTTTCATTTTATATACATTTCTTTATTTTTAATGCTGGACATTTTCTTTTAAATGGTTTTTTCCTTGAGACTTATCTGCTACCAAGCCTTTTTTCAGCCAAGGACTTCAGCATTTGAGGCCATGGAGCAAAACCGCTGATTTTTAAAAATTTAATTAAATAACTGTCAACCCAACCATACAGATAAAGGAACTTTAAATGTCCTGAACTTTACAGACATGGAGAAGTAAGCAGGAGGAAGCGTGTAAAAGATAGAGTGAATAAGATAAAGATATGGGATATGATTATTGTTAACATAATCATCTATCAGTTAGTGTCTGTTTCACTTGGCTGATTGGTAAGACTTCACATTTTCCTTTGAAAACAGTGTATTTGCCCTGTTCTTTGCATTAGTCTCTTTTGTATCTTTTACTGTCATCTCTTAAATCACAGTGAGTTTTTATCCTGATAAGAGGATAATGACCATGCTATAATGTCTGGATAAATAAAATCCCCATCTAACATTTTCTGCACACCTACGTGAACAAGGTTAAGTTTAAATGCAACTTTCAGGAAAACAAACAAAGAAACAAATAAAATTGGTAAGATATTTCTTAACGGACAACTTTGTTCTCATTTTCCTGCTTACGAAAAAGATAAAATAATTTTCAAAAAAATCCTAAACAGGAATTGTGCCCTCTTCAGTTAAGTTGCAAAGTTTTGTCATCTTTTTACAGTCCTTATAAAGGGCTAAGTACAGTCCTTCAACTATGATCCCTTAAGCTCATGGGTTACCCTCTGCCTTTTCCGGCGTTCGGAGCTTCTCCACAAGGTAAATACATTTGGAGCTATGAGCTTGTATCCACCTCCCATATGCCACTCAGGAAACTTTACCTGATTCATAGAGTTTGATTCCCCATTGTAGAAGTGTACGCAACTGCCATAATTGTTTTAGGAGCACTGAGAAGAACACATCTTCTTTCCTTCAAAGCTTCATGTGAAATGATCCCGTGCAGTGCTTACAAAAGTGACTGCTGATATCAAGGTAAAGGTTGTCCTGTAAATTATTTTGACACAGGTATATTTCTTCATACTGGCTGTAACACACTTTACCTGAACAATCTTCTGGAACAACAGTGGCAACAATAGTAACTTTTCAACCATGCTATCTGAACTCTGTTCAGAACAGATCTAAGAGTAAATGATGAAGTTTTAATAGTCTAATGACTTATCTACATGGTTGTTACTACTATTGGCAAAGAATGGAAAAAGAAAATATTCTATCATAGATGGATTTAATGAGCCAGCTAAGGTTATTCAGTGTTACCACAGCAATCAGAATGACTGTATATAAAATACTTTTCCATGAATATTTTTTCAGCCTGAAGAATAATCTGTTATGCATCGATGTAGGCTGACTAACCATTCCATATATGTTGCATTACAGACTAAACATACTGTTTTAAATCCCTCCCTTTGAAATCATGATTGTGTCTGGAGTTCAGCAGTGTGGTAGATGATAACAAATCCCAGGAATCAGGGGGCTGAAACTCTATGCCAGTTGCTTCAAAATACAGGAGTTTAATATATAATGAATGGCTATTTATGGTTTGTATAATACCATCAGTTTGAATAGCAATTTATGCCATAAAAATGGACAGGTTTTTATCCTGATTTTCCTATCTAGTACTGAAAACCGTACTGAGGGTCAGTTTCCTTCTTGACTTCACAATAGTTGTAGAATTTCTATAGAATAAATGATTGGCAACCATAAACTAAAAGGAAATAAATACATTGAGGAATTGTGTTGACACGCTGTAGTACATAAGACTAAAACTACTGATCCAGAATTAAAGATAGATTTCCTTGAAATCAATGGGAATTTTGCTACTGGGTTCCACATTGCCAACCAACATTTCACTGCCAGTACACAGAGTTTGGCTATTTTTACCTTGAATTAATGTACAGTTCATCTGCTTTCCTATCCCTCCCCACTCGTTTCCTCCTCTTCCTACCCTCCCTCCCTCCTTACCTCTCTTTGGTTCCTGTTCTATATCTGCTGCATCTGCCAGGCAGTTAAATTTTAAAATAGCTTTTCCCTTTGAAGTGCTAATGCCAGCACTGCTATTTCTATAGCAAGTAACTTCACTAACAGTCGTGGTTTGCTTCTACTCTTTGTTTTATGTGTTTGTATGTGCATATGTAGGGTGTTATGTGATTTTAACAGTGAAGAGCTGAAAAAAAAATGAAAGAAAGAAAAAATCTCCTAATTAAGTTTTATAAATAAAAGTTAAATCCCAGCTGCTCCACCTCAGGTTGTGATTTTGTTAGATCTCACGAGCTAAGCAGGCTGAACTTCATGAGTAATTAGATAGGAGGCCTCTGAGAAAAACCCAGGGTGTTATATGTCCTGGCTGAATATTCAGTACCTGCCACTGTTCCTTTTCAGTAAGTGTTAAATCATAGGTGATGTTGTTCTTTTCTTCATTCAGTCCATCAGTGGCTATTAAACATGACAAGTCTGCACAGAACCTCTGTTTCAGAAAACCTTTACGCTGTTTGCTGCCAGAAAGTGGGAAGATGTTCTTCTGAAGGGACAACTTAGTATACACACTCTTCCTAGTCTTTAACCAGCTGCTTGTGGCCAAGGGTAGGAAAGTAGATGAACGATACATTGGAGAGGGAGTACTGCACCTTTGATCAGTTCCAGCATGGCATTTGGATGCTTTTTTAAGAACCAGAATTTTTTCATGTATTGAGCACTTGAGCAATCACTGTTGACTTCTTCAAGATGGTTCTTTTTGCTGTTGAATAAAATATGTATGTGTGTGTTTATTTTAGACATCTATACTTACCTTATTTACAGTAATGGCCAACTGCCCTAATGTGACCATTATACAATGTGCTGTACATTTATGTAGCAAAGTTAAAAAAAATGCATTCCATACTTGGGTGTTAACCTTAAAGAGTTTGGGAGTCCTTACTGATACTGTGAGATTTAGAAAGCTCAGAGGTGTCTGTTTTAAGTATTTAAGTTTCGGGTTTTCACACTGGGAATGTTTCATTCATGAGTGTGTTGCATCTTCCACATAAGTTGTTTCACTTATTTACAGGTGTAGGAAAAAAACCCCACTGATTAATAATGAAGTTATTGGTTATATGTGCACTGAGAAAATTAAACATTTGCACTGGCTGGATTATCCTCAAGGTATGATTTGTGAAAGATAATTTGAGGTAACTGTTTCCTGGTCTGTGCAAGTCAGGAATGTACTCATACTTAGTGAGTTGAAAAGTGGGTCAAAGCTTGACGTGTTGTCCTCTTGTATGGCTGCTTCTTTGAGCTGATCCTGTTTGTTTACAAGAAATTACAAAATCCTGTTTCCCTGAACAAGGCAATGTAGTATTCCTTCACTGCTTGCTCCAAGCCACCGTTGTCCCACTACCCCACAGGCTCCCTCCTTTTCTATGCTTTCTAAAAGGCTCCAGGGAGCAAATTCAGAAGATACCTGCCTACATTCTCTCTTATTTTTTCCTAGACTTGCTGGAGAGGGGAGTAGGTGTGTTGAGGAGGTTACAGACACCTAAATCTTCACAGAAAAGTTGAGAATTAAAAACTTTTTCTCCTGTATAGGAATGTCATTTTGATTTAGCAGGCCTTTGGGGTATTTGAATGATAGCTAGATATACCAGTTTCAGCTCCCAAAGCATAAAGAATTCTTATGAACACCTTAAAGGAAGGTGTACCTCTGAAAATGTGAGGTGGGAATTCTGTAAATCAATTAATAATGATATGTATATTTATAGCTGAGATTTATCACTTTAATAACAGTATGTCTATTTACATCTGAGATTTATCACTCTGTCACACAGCTTTGTTGTTGTGCCTAACGGCAGGTCAAAATTTTGGGGTTTGTATACTATTCCCACTAGAAGGAGGAACTGTTAATAGAGATCGATCTTTTTTCAGTGCAGTCCTGTTTCTAAAAAGCAACATTAAAAAAAAAATCCTGTTTCCTTGAGCATAGGAAAAAATTATACATATGGAAAAAGCTTCTTTTTTTCAGAGATTCAATGCATGTCAGATTGTGCCAGCAGCCCAAAACCTGTCTAGGTTTTCTCCTCAGTACCTGTTCTTTGGCAGTAATTTGACATCAGATCTTTCTCCATATTGGCTGTTTCTGCATGTTTACATATGTCGTACATATATAGCCCCTATCTGTTTCACTTATATTTATTTCCTGCTTAAAACAACAGAACCACTCCACCCACTTCATTCACATTCTGAACTGGCTCTTTCAAGCTTTTGTTTTGTACAGAGACATGTAATTGTGTTTGGGGTTTAGAGACTACAGCCATTCCAGCTACTTGTTTCTGCAAAGGAGCATAATGACTTCTTACATCTATCTTAAATGAAGAGGGACAGCTATACCCAAGAGCTGCAGTGAGGTTTACCTGACCTATAATTTTACAGCATTATAAACCACATTTCAGCTGAAACTTCAGGGCTAGCAAAACAATAAAGGTTTTGGTTCAGCACTGTGGTGTAGTGAGTTTTCCTTCCAGCGATCTCATGTCTCTTCCTCCAGAAGCGAGGTTCTGAAGGGCAAGTCTGCAACATGCTTTACTCTTTGGCTAATTGCAAAGCTTCAGGAGGATGTTCAGAGACAGTGCACTGTGGACACCAGTCCTGTCTGCAACTTACCCTGGCTGTGTATAGATAATTTTGGACCGTTTTCAGGGTGAGAAAACTACAAAAGCAATTTTACTTTCAGTTACAGTCTGCTCTGAGTCTGCAGAAGGTACAACTCAGCTGAACTAGCAATTCGGAGTAATGTCTTTTTTTGGATTATCTTATTCCTTGCTGTGACTGTTCATTCACCCTTCCTATTTTCTCTCTTTCTTCAGTCCACTGCCTCTGGTGACGCAATTTAGAGCAGTGCAATGGACATATGAATGAAGCTATTTAAAATCAAGGGCAATTTTAAAAATCAGAAATAGAGTATATGGCAAAGTGTTTCAGCTTCAAAAGTTATCTACACTTGTTTGAAATGCCCTCAGTAACCTTTCAGGAATGACAGAATTGGACCGTTTTTTGAAAATAAATTTGTGATCTTTCAACACCCTTGATGTTCTCTCAAGTAGCTTGTGGCTATTGCTTTATTGTTAATAAGGATTTCTAACAGTCTTTATGACTTCAGTGAGAAAAAGTCATTTAATAATAATTAAAATGTCATGAATTACAATACTCAGTTACTAAGTAAACATGAGAGAAGATGCACTCCTCTGGAGAATTTCAAAGGTTGATACCATATGCTGCCTATGCTATGCCCTGAGGTTTCATATGATAAAGTTCCTGTAAGTTTTATGCAGATTGAAATCCACATTTGTCTAGGTAATCTCACTTTGTTATAAAGCTGTGAAGAAAAGATCTCTGGAGAATGAGGAAATGTTGAGTCAAAGTCAATCTTAATGAGCTCTAGTGATTTGAGTACAGGAAGGTAGATCTGCCCCATTATTTGTCAGATTTTTAGTTCACTTAAAGATTAATGGAAAATCAAAGCAAAACGCACCCTTTATGCCTTGAGTTTTAGTCTGTGCTTCAGACTGAAACAAATACTCAGTCATAATTCAACTGAAACCACAGTTTCTGGGCAGTGGCCAGAATTAATCATAAATCAGACCAACTTCATGAACCTTAGTGGATGAATAATTATGACCAAACTTTGACCAAACTTTGAGTATTAAGCCTTCAATCAAGCAAATGTCATATGGCCTTCAGGCCAAAGATATTTCACATAGCTGTACTACTATCATTTGCTTTTAGTTTTAGTAAATCAGGATTGATCCTATCATAAAATATTGTTTTCTTCAGTGTAATTAATTTTCTAGAAAAAAAAATCTAGAAAACTTCTATATTTTATATAAGCTACTGTAATTAGGAATTTCATGTCAAATACAGTGAACCTTCAGAGAAAATTCGATTAAATCCTAGCCTTGACAAAGGAACTAACAGAATTTCTCTGATTTTTGTGTGATGAAGATTTCATCCAAAGACTTTGATAGAGATGCACCAAGATTAAATATCTAGGTGTGACAGCACTGAAACTTGAAGTGATCCATAATATGAACACACATATTGCTTGAAATACTTCCAGTGAATCCGTCCATGTAGATTCAGATGTTGCGGTAATAGAACTATGCATCCATATGTAATAAATCTGTTTATCTTTTAATATCAATAAGGCATCAACAAAGTTGTCAGCAATTTAGTAGAAACATATAGTTGTATTTCAATCAATACAAATAAGAAACCCTGGCTTTGAAATTTTGAATACTTTTAAAGGTATATAGCTTTACAAAGGTCATTGAGATGACTCATGACTATGTAATTGAGTTCTGTGGTAAGGAATTGGAAAAATTTGCAAAAATAGAAGAAACGAGTTAAAAGCATTGAAAATAGGTCCTTTCTCCCACCTCTCTAGCCATGGTGAATGGAGCCATAGTGCTAGGTCATTTGCTAGGAAATCTAGCACCACAGATAGACTGGACTTTCAACAGGCTAGCCATACGTGGTTTTCTCCCCTATGTTTTTAATTACACTGTACCTTTATCCCTCTATCACAACAGCATGACACCTCATCCACCATCTCACTTAACACCTTTGCTTTTTCCAGAGTTTAATGCTAGCCACCTGGAAGCAGGCATCTGTATATGGGCAACTATTCAAATGGAAGAGATGAAAACTAGTACAAAAATTGTGAAGCAGGTAAGGACTTACAGAAGGAAGGGGGCTTAGGTTGAAAAGAGATCAATGAATAACATGGAATTTGCTAGATTCATTAAGAATCAGTCATTATTTCAGTAGCTCTTAATAATTTCACTAGTAATCTTAGAAAAAACAAAAATGTGCCGTTTACTGTTGATTCCCAACTTGTCGACAACACACACAAGATATTGGAGCCAAGAAATGTGTTGTAGACAACAAAATTCCAGATTATGCATTAGAGACTAAGAAAAACTTTTGGTATAATCTGGTAGTTTGGGAGTCAAAAGTTGTACAGCATGAAAAAAATTTGTTGTTAGTACTGAGCACAGGACAAGCTATAAACTATCAATGTAGGGAAGTCATCAATGAAGGTAAGGCCAACCTCATCAGTGTTTAAATGGAGATAGAAAGACAATGGTATATGCACATTACTAGTAAGAGTTTAGCAGAATGCCACGTATAATACTCTGTCCATCAGTGTTTAAGACAGACTAATTCAAACTGTAGTAGGTCATAGACATCATCAGGGAAATACAGAACTTGTTTTATGAAAAGAGATTAAAAGAGAATCTGAGTGTTGTATATAGATACATCAAATGGTGAACAGAAGCAATTAACATTTAAGAACGTTGATGAGAGAGAAACAAATGAGACAATGTCTAATCAGAGGAGTGATGTTCAGGCACTGCTTTCAGTAGAAGTGAAATTTACTGATTTTAAGATGAACCACTGGATTACATAAGATATTAGGTAATATATATTGAAAAGCAAAGAGTTTTGGATTGGTGATTCAGAGGTTTTACTCAAGTTTTTTACTTTTTCCTGCTAAAACTGATGTACTCCTCTGAAACTTTGGATTCTGACAAACTGATTTTTTTTCAATAAAAACTAGGTAGAACAGTTGCATCTAATATTATGTAATTTGGTTGGAACACCAGCACTAAGTGCAATGATGTAATATGGTGGATATAGCCAGAAGCAGTCAAAAAACAATGAAGAAAATCAGAATATCAGACACCATAATCAAAAGAAAACTTGATTTCATCAGAATATTAATCCAGGACATGCACTTTTAAAAACAAAATCAGAAAAAGCTCTCTGACAAATCTCTGTCAAATTTAATTGGACTGTCACAAGTATTTAAAAGTTCAAAATCAGCTTTACCTGTGTTCTTATCCTACAGTAAGAATGGCTTGCAGTATACATGGATTCACAAATGTGAAGAAAATCTGAAGATTTTGAAAAAGAGGACAATTACATTTTTCTCTGCAGAAGGCAAATAAATATTATTTAAACAAGAAAATCCATCTGTAATTCTCAAGCACTACTGTGCCAAATGTGTAGCCTAAATGCAAGCATTCACATATTAAATGGAGAAATTTCAGTCCTGATATAAGTACAAACCACAGTGTAACCTCAACTGTGGAGTTACAAGTAATTCCTGTTTTGTATACAAGTAACACAAAATCTACAGTATTATGCAAGCTGAAAAATAACGAAGTGTCATGTAAATTAAATTTTCCCACAAAAGTGCTCTACCTTTTAATTTTATTTTCTTCTTACACAGCTTTAAACCTCACTGCCTATGATTAGCTAACTAAGGCCTGGTGACAATTTGGGGGAATCTCTCTATGTATGAATTCTGTTTGATACTTGGGAAGCTCTATATATAGCTGTGTCAGGTTGAAAATTCTTTGTTAATCTAAAATCCACAAGAGGTGACAGGAGAAATTTTTGCTCCTGGCATATGATCAATAGCGAATTGTTAAACCTTGATAATATCCTATTCAAATACAGTCCCTTGAAGCATGAGGATGCTACCAGGTAGGCAAACATGGTTTTATAGATGAGGTGAAGAGGTAATAAATAGGTGATAAATCGTTTGTTGTACACAAATTTCATCACCTGATACTTTAGTCAGGTAACATCCCTTCATCAGGGAGTTATCTGACTAAGATAACATGGCTGTAAGAGCAAGCGTCTCTTGCTTGGTGTTGTAGATTTATTACATCTAGTAGTAAGTATTGGAGGGGGGTGGTGGACTTGCAGGACTTCTACCTGTATTTGGAGTGGAAAATAAAGGCAGAAATGCAAAGGCGTTCCTGCCTTTAACAGCTGTTCTGAAACCCTTAAAATCTGAGTGGTTGTTTACCCCTGCTGTGAGGAAATTCCAAGTCCAGCATACCGTTAAGTTTAAACAAATGGTATTTGAAGAAATCAGCACTGCCCCTCAGAAGCGAGGGCAGTAAAGCCGGCGCCGGAGGACTGGGGAAGGAGTCGGTGTTGCTGCTTCAGCAGACCAAAGCAAGCTCACATGCACACCAGCGGTGTGTTGCACGGAGAAAACTGGCTCTAGCAACTGGCAAGTGGCCGAACAGTTGTTTTTACCGAGGCTGGGGCGGGGGGGCGGCGCGGGGGGTTTCGATACTTTCGCGCAGATGAGCCCTCCATGCCAAAGCGGTCACGGGCACATGGGTGCTCGGTGGCCTTTCTGCCGTCAGGGATCCTCGCACTGCCCGGCTCATCCATCCCCTCCGCGCTCGGCAGGTGGGGGCTCTGCGGCCCTTCCCCCGGGCCAAGGCACCTGCGGGCCGCGGGAACACAAGGGAGGGGTCCGCCTCCCGCCCGCGGCCCGTTCCCGCCGCACCGGGCAGTGCCCCCGGCGTTCAGCTGAGCGGTGACTGAAGCCCCCTTCGTGCCGCGGAGCCTTTGCAACTTCCCACGGTTACTTCACCCTTCGCTGACCGCGGCCCGCCCGGGTGTGGGGCGAGGTCCCGCTGCCCGCGGGCTGAGGGCGGCGTACCGCGCCCGCGCAGCCCCAACGGTGCCCCGCGCGGGAGGCGCGTGGGGCGGCTCGAGGAGCCGGGGGGCGGTATCGCCCGGTCGCCTGCCCAGAGGATTCCCCCCTCCCTCAGGCCTGGCGGGGCACGGGCAGCCGCGGCGAGCCGGGCGCTCGGAGCAGCCTCCGTCCCTCCCTCCGCGCCGGCGGAGCGAACTCCAGGAGAAGGGACGCCGCCGTGCCCTGCCTCCCCCAGCCCCGCTCCCCTCGCGTGTCTCCTCCTCTGGTCACTGGGGCTGATGAATTAATCATGATGTGGCTGCTGTCAGCGCATTTATGTGGAGCGGGCTGGGCCGCCGGCTCGAGGCGTAGCGCGGCGGGGTGAGGGAGCGAGGAGAGCGCCGGCCCCCCCGCTCCGCTCCGCAGCCGCCGCCAGCCGCGCGGAGCCGAGGCCGCGGCCGCACCGCTCTCCATGGCTCCGGAGGAGGTAATGGGAGTCGGGACTCGCTCCCCGCTCCCCCGGCAGCCGGGGGAGGGAGCAGGGCAGGCGGGCGCGGGGAGGGGCACGGCGCGCTGGCAGGGCAGTTTTAACTTGCCGGGAAGGGGGAGAGAAATACGTTGGCGTGGGAGAGGGGGGTTCGCCTCGCGTCCTCGAGGTTCTCTCCAAATCCTACCCGTGGCTTAAAAAAATCCTCTCTTGACATAACTGTGCAGGAGCCAGGCTCACTTTTATCGCCGCTGACGCTGTCAAAACCGTTGTGGCTTCAGCGGTAACAACAGCGAGCCCGCCCCCTCCCTCCGCCGGGCTGCCGGGTCACCCGCTCCGTGTGAGAAATTAAACGCTGATAATTCATTAGCTTCATCTTCCCCGCTTACGAGAGCGTGAGGAAGACCTGCTAATTAATTTACATACGAGGGAACGATCTCTGAAGGAAGGAAAAAATACCCTATTGCACCTGCTCCGCCGAGACTTGTCGTCTGAATCTGGAGGAGAGCTATAAATCATGTAAAGTGTTCGCGGTGGAGTCGGCTTCTGAGAGCTGTAGGATTATGTATCCAAATGCTGAATTTGTATTTCCCACTAGGAAAAGACTGAAACTCAGGTCAGATATAAACTGCATCATTTCATTTAAAACTAAACTGTAGTTATTTGTTGTAATTCTAGAGGGGTTTTTTCTCCTCTCATGATTAAATAGAAAGTACTGTTAGAGCATGTAGTAATGATTTACACATTAGAGCCTGAAATCTCTTGCAGAGTTGGAAGTGGTTGACAGTATAAGGATGATGCTTTAGAATCACATATGTCCTCATGGAAAGACTGAGAATAACCAGGCTGTTAAATTTTACTTTCAGTTTTTACTCTGTACAAAACCATATTTTCTGAGAAACAGAAAACTCGGACTAGGGAGACTACAACTTCAGCTGAAAAGGTTGACTCTCTCAACTACAGCAACTAAAATCTGTGTGATGTCTGCTTTGATTATTTCCATGCTTTGAAAAAAAACTTTTAAAATGTGATAAGCTACTTCCAAGAATTTTGCTTACTGCCTCAGAGGCAATGCTGTAATAGTTCTTGACACTTGCCTGTTAAATGAGCTGAAACTGGGGAGAACTGCTGTTCAGTAAGATGTTTGTGTTTAGGGCTATTTATTCCTGTGGCAGGTATTTCTTCATAAACTAGGAAATGAGGGCTTTAGGCTCATAAAATCATGGTTTCATACTGCAGAAAATATTAATATTTTAATGACATCAGTGAATTTTCATATATTTAATTAGGTTTGTTGCTGGCAAAACTAGACCGAGGTTATTTCAGATGGAACTAATGTAGATTGGGGTTAATTGCTTTAGTAGCCTAACACTTTTGATAATACTGTAAGTGGCAAATACTATTAAGTTCTTTTGTTCCGATTATGTAAAAGTATTACTTTCTGATGAAAAAGATGTGTGTTAGAGATGGAGACTGTACCTTGCATTAACTCATGTCATTAGAATGAGGGAATTAAGGAGCTTGTGTTCTTCAACAGCACATGTGATCTGCAAGTTTTGTAAGTTGTGAGCTTATTGTAAGTGTGTGTCAAAAGGGGGCTATACTAGTAAAATAAACTAATAATAACCCAGAAATCTGTGAGGTAAGCAAGAACATATGAGCTAGGCTAACCACTCAATACACTTCATTGAAAACAAGCATATATGCAGTAGTTTTCATATCACTGTTCTACAGCAACAAAGTAAAAGAGCCAAAACCAAGCACAAGCTGGAAATAAAGTAAAAAATTTTAAAATGAGACTTGTCAGAGAGGAAGATTTTGAAATGGAGTCTTTCTGTCAAATCCAAGACTGCATGTCATTGTTGAACTAAATCATCCTCACATACACAGCATTTTATGACATTTAAGGTGGAAGCCTTAGTCTGGTCTATAACAAACCAATTAAAAGACATTCTGTTGCTGAGGATTTGGTTTATCACAGGAAAAAAAGATGGTAGAAGTCAAACGACAGTCAATAAAGGTGGAGTTTGTTAGCTTTGTCTTTGAACTTGGAACAGGAGAGCAATTTGTTTTCTTCTCTGATTCTTGTCTCTAACTGGAAATGCTGTCATGAACAACAGTCTCTAGAGTGGCCAAAGTATATTAAGTGGTTGACTTTTATTGGTCTGAGATAGCATGATAGTAGAAATACTTTTTCTGTGTAACCGGCACTGTTCTGGTCAGTGCTTTGGCTATGTAGATCATACGTGGATCACAGGGAGGTTCTGAAAAATTAGGGGTTTGAAAAATTTGTGTCATTGCTTAAGTTTCAGTCCAGTGTACATTTTTTAAGTGAAATTTATGTTTGGCTGCTAAAGTGTAGATCAAGTTACACTGGAAAAGCATTTGCTTCTTTTCTAATCTAAAATGAAAAAATCATTTGTCAGCCAGAAGGATGTAGGGAAATGTGTTTACAGTCACCAGACTTTATTGTGTGTACAATAATGACTTGATTGTGTTTGATACAATGAACTGTGAGCATAGTGACTTCAGTGAACAGACCCACCTACCTTTTCAACATTATTTGCAACAGGTTGAGCATGCTTTTTGTTTCATGAAACCATAGTGCTGCGTGTTTCTTGTTGAACGGGGCTTTGAAAGGAGCTGAATGGAGAAGAGTTAGCTGTTTGCAACATTGCTTAATGTTCTCCTGATGCTGTAGAGTTAAGCATGTGGTAACTGGTCCGTATCTGTAGTCATGTGAATATGCCTTCTCTGTTTTCTATAGCTGTTTTTGAATTACACACTGCCCTAAGAAAACTTTTGAATGGGTTGTTCAATGATTAACAAAAAAGTAGTAAGTTACAAGGGATGTAGGTAACTGTATGTCCTAACAAGAAGCTTATGTGAAGTTTTTGCATCGCAACATCAATATAGAAAGGAGAGTGCCAGTATTTGAGGCATACATGCATAGAATACAATCAAATTCCTTTTTTGGCCATTTATATAGTAATCAGGAATCCATTAAATGGGCAAAGAGAACAAATATTTAATGAAGGCCTAAAGAGGCAATATATTTTCAGTATGTTTGCAATGCACCACTCTATTTAGTTGCTGATTAGATCTTTTTATCTCAAGGAGAGTTTCTAGTCATCTGCTTTGATGCAATATTCTATTAAAACATGTAACCTAGAGAGGTAGGGGCTTAAGTCTTAAGACTGTTTCTTCTTAAAGGTAAAAAATTGTATGTAGTCTTTCATTACCTCAGTTGAACTTTAGTGGGAATAGTGGGAACAAAAAGAGTGGGAAGGTAGGGAACAGAATAGGGAGCAGTTCTTCACTGTAGTAATTCAGGGCTGAAGAAAAGGCCTTTCTGAGTTAGGCAACAATCATGTCTAATCCCAGTCATAAAGTCACCACAGTCTACCTTAAAGCCAGTTAAGTACTTTGCCCTGTTGCTCTTTGTGGAAAGATGTTTCAAAGCCTCTCTCCTAATGCTTCAAATTTGCTTTGAAATTCCAGCCTAAATATATTCTTTGATTCCTAATTTTTAATATCTCAATATTGTTATTTTAAAACAACTCTGTCCTTGGTGTGTAACCCTCAATAAATCATAAACATTGATCACATGCCTTCCTCAGCTTTTATGTGCTAGGATCAAACAAGCAGAGCAAGCACCTTTTAGACTGTCTAGTAAAACAGAATAAATGGGAAGATACAGACCCTAGTAACTTGATTGTCCTGAATTGTGAACGTACCTCACCTGCATCAAATACCTTGTACCTGATGTGTTTCCTCAAAGTCTTGAATAATAGTGCTAATGCTCCACTTGGTCTACTGAAAATACTTTATCACATATTGGTGATCAAGTTTGGTTTACAGGTATGCCAGGTCGGCTTAATCTTCTTGCAGTAAACTAGACATGGGTGTGTGCTTTCTCTTTTCCTATTTTGCTCAAATGGTAAGACACCATGTAATCACAGAAATTCTGCTATTTCTAATCATGTGGCTTTGAAGAGTTGCTAAATGTTTTCTCATTTCTAATATGCCTATCCCAACAATCCGTCAATTTCTTCTCTAAGTTAGCTAGAGTCTCCCCTGTTTCAAGAGTCCTTTCTATAACCAGTTTTTATCAAAACATGGCTACTTTTTGCCAGGTTCACAGACATGAAATAAGATGAGTTTGAAGGATTTTAAGTAAGTCCATTCAATATGTCACTGTTAGTTTCATATCCGCTTTATTTTTGTGTTACACTCTTATCTTTTTCAACTCAGTAAATAATTGCTGGGTGATACCATATCAAATTTTTTACTGAAATCTGGAGAGATTGGATTCCTTTGCCTTGATATTTGCTTTTAAAAGTTAACTTACTTGTTCCAGACTAATATGTCTTTTAAAAGTTATGTTGAAATTACCCTGTTTTTTTACTTCTTACTGTCAATTACTTTTTAATTTTTTAAAAAAAGAAAACCCCAACTTTTCATATATTGAAGTCAGGATAACAATTGCTTAGGTCACTCGCTTCTCTCTTCTTACACATAAGCACCAATTGTCTACTCTCAAATATACTCTCCACTTTTGTTTAGCTTTTTTTGCTACTCACTGTTTAAAAGGATTTGTACCCTACAGATTTCTGATGATGATACTAGGTCCTTTGTAAATTCCCTACCCTGTGGCCAATCCATTAATAATCCAGGGAAGAAGCGTAATTTAATAGCTCAAAGCCTTTGTGCCTTAGTCGTTAAGAACAGGGGGCTGATCCAAACACAATACTTGGTTTAATTTCCTAGGTTAGCTTTGTGTCCCTACTGCTTCTTTCTTTCCCCATTCCCCACCTTACAATTACTGTCCATTCTGTTCAGCTGCTCAGATGGTGTCCTCTTAAGAATTAACAAAAAACGGGGTAGAGGTGGAATACGGTGGGATATGCATAATGGTATAGGCAACACTTGAAAATTTAATTACTACTGAAAATGTCCTATAGAACTGGAAGGTAGTAATTGTGACTGCATTACTTAAAATTTACTTATATTATTCTGTTAGATAACAGACTGACCTATGTTTGTGATGAGTAAATTTGTTGAAATTATTTAAAGATACTGTCATTATCTAGATACCACTTTAGGAAGACAGCTAGTTCATGTGTCTTCACAGAAGAAAATTATGTCGTGCTGCTGAAAGGGCTTTGAAGCCCTTTCTTTAGTTTTACATCCGTGTTTCCTTGACCTCAAAAGTGAAGAATCTCTCCAGGATTCTTTTTTTGCTGGGGTGTCTGTCTTTCTTTTGTAGACCTTTCTAGTATGTTAAATCAGGTTCCTATTTTCAACCCAGTCCTTATTTCTATTGGTATCTGTGAAACAAGTGACAGTTACCAGGGCTTTATCAGTCTTCCTGCTGCCTACAGAGTTTTGAATGGAAACTGTGGAACTGACCAGAATCTCTTGCTAATGTTGCTGCAGGATTGCACCTCCATCTGTAGCCTCAAAAAGCCATTACCCTTTCATGTATATTTAGAAGTTTAGCTTTTCTAATTATTAATGTAAGAATCTATTCTGTTCAACTATTGAAGAAATTTCTATAGGGTAAAATATGCACTTAAGCCCCCTTGGCTAAAACTAACAAATCGATTACAAAGTTTTTAAGCCTAGGGAAGAAAGGTAAGCCCTTTGTATTAATGAAATAAATGTTTCTAACTGAAATGTGAAGTGGAAAAGCTACTAAAGGGGCATATGTGCTGCAATGGCTTGAATAACATGAGCTGGAATAATATGGGTACATTTAATTAGTTAAGTTAAAGTGTGGTTTTGAAATAACTGTTTTTTAATGTTTCATTATTTTAAATATAAATAGTATTTTGATTTAATCTTACTCTTACTGAATTTTGACATTGCAACTTCTTTTTTAAACCTTTCACTAGTGTTTATTTTGCTTAATCCCCGAAGCGTAACAAGATTTCCTTGGAAATATGATGGTGTAGTATTACTCTTACTTCATACTTAGAATTTTGAATTGTAGATATGAAAGCCGAACATGTCCTGTAAGTGATACACTAAAAATTCAGGATAGGAGGTTAACACTAACATACTAACTAACAGTGGTTTGCCTTTATGCCGTGGAACGGCTTACACAAAAGATCAAGTAGATATATAACGACAGAAATGCAAAACTGGAGAAGGTGGAGGGGACCTTTGGAGATCATCTAGTCTTATCCCCCTGCTCAAAATAGGGTCACCTAGAGCATGCTGCCAAGGGCTAGCTACAGTTGGGTTTTGAATATCTCTGAGGATGGATACTTTACAGCCTCGTTAGGCAACCTGTTTCAGTGTTGGACAACCCTCACATGAAAAATGTGTTTTCTTGTGTTCAAGTGGAATTTCTTGTATTTCTGTTTATGTCTTCTGCTTATTGTCCTTTCACTGGTGGCTACTGAGAAGAGTCTGCCTGTGTCTTCTATTATCCCTTCCATCAGGTATTTATACATATTGATAAGATCCCTCCTGAGCCTTTACCAGACTAAACAACCCCAGCTCTTTTAGCCTTTCTTTGTGTGACATGTACTCCAATCCTCCTATCATCTCTGTGGCCCTTTAATGTATGCAAATCAGTATGTACGTGCCCTTCATGTACTGGGGAGCCCAGAACTGGACACAGTACTCCAGATGTGTCCTCACTGATGCTGAGGGAAAGGATCACCTCTCTGAGCCTGCTGACAGTGCTTTTATCTAATGCAGCTCAAGAGGGTGTTGGCCTTCATTGCCACAAGAGCACTCTGCTGGCTCATGCTCAATTTCTTGTTCCCTAGACCCCCCGCACCCCCATCCTTTCTGCCCAATTGCTTTCTATCTGTTTGGTCACTAGCCTTTTGCTACAAGAATGTGCATTTCCTTTTGCAAAACTTCATTTCTCCAGTCTGTTGAGGTCCTTCTGAATGGCAGCACAACTACTCCTGATTTTGAACGGTCTGCCAACTTGCTGAGGGTCCACTTAGTCCCATTATTCAGGTCATTAATGAGAATGTTAAACAGCATTGGCCCCAATATCAGCCCTTTGGGGTGCACCATTAGTAACTTGCCTCCAGCTGAATTTTATGTGAATTTTGAATCATAATCCTCTGAGGCCAGCAATTCCACCAGTTTTCATTTCTCCTCACTTCCATACCTCGTCAGTAATAATGTAGATTACTAGTGCTGTGTGGCCAGGATAAATAAAAGATAAAAATGTCTTTTCACCCTCCTTCTTTGTTCTGATTTAATAGTACTGGGCATGTGTGTGCCCACTAACTGACAGTTGTCCTTTTGTCTGTGTTGTAGTGTATGAGTGTGAACTACCCATAAGATATGTTTGACACAGGGAAAATAGTATTATTTTATGTGTCACACTGAAATGCTGGAGTTTCAACCCCAAGCCCCAAATTAAGGTTGACATATGGGTGATTCCCACAGCCCTTCCCAAAGGGGGGTGAGTTTGCCTTTAGGCTTCCCTCCAGGGTGCGGCCGGCCTTGCAGACAGAGCCATTGGGTAAATGACCCCAGGTGTCTGCATTAAGTAACCCAAGGTCAGGTGTCCCACTTGGGGATAAAAGCTGGGACCATTGCAGGCAGGGTCAGTATCTGTCTGTGAGGTGGATGCCCTGTGCAGAGTTCCCTGCTGGTGAAGGACCTCCTGCCTCCCCGGGACTGGGCTCCAGTCAGGTCTGGCTTTTGTAAACGTGGGCTGTGTAGAGATTCAGTATGTGGCTTCCTTGGTCTCATGTATTTGGCTTGTTGACTCGGTTGTCTCCCGTCCCTTCTATGGGAGACTGCATGTCACCATTTTTTCCACCCATTGTTGGTCATGCGGTGTCATTGTTGGGGTCAGTGGGATTGATGTTGATTGCGTATAATCTGACTGACTTGTTTGTCCCCCCAGCACTCACCCATGTACTGACCCTTTTGTATCAAATACAGTTTGGTTATTGGTTCATCTTTATGCTGGCTGTGTCCTTTATGCTAGGCCCAATAATTGGCAAAACACAGACAGGGCATTTTATTGCATTACATTTATTTCCCTCCCTCATTTTTAAGGGAGAAGGACCCTTTGGGCTTGATACAATTATGGAGATTTTGAAAGTCTGTAGTCCTGAAATTGTTTGTGAAATGGGAGTGAATTAGGATACGGCTGAAGTTCATGAAGCCTAAATGGCCTTTCATTCAGCTGAAGCAGTTGTGCATCTCAGGTTAAAAAATTTCAAGGGCTTTTAAATATATACTTGCTTTAGACAGAAAAAAACCCAAAAAAAAACCCTGAGAAAATTTACATCTGTATTCCACATTTCCTCTTGCTATGCCACACTCACCTGCTTTGCTAAGAGCAGCAAGTAGAAGAGACTACCCTCATTCTAAGCAAAACTTAAGATTTCAGTGCTCTGCTTAAGCTTGCTCTAGGATCAAGCTGTTTTGTCTCAGGAAAATTTATTCAATATTGCTTGAACAGAAGAGAGTTTCCTCTTGACTGATCAGGTCACTGGTGCATTTGCTTTTAGCTAAAAAGCTGTATTTTCTTCACATGTGTGTGCATAGAAGAGTGAGGAAAAGGAACCTTTTCATCAAATGAAGGCTCTCCATTTACAGAATACTGCAAAAGGTATTACTTAAAATACTGAAACTGCTGATTCTCCTTTTTCTCCTCCTTGAAATGCAGATATGATGTCCTAGGGACACAGTGATGAGCTAACTATGCTTTCCACTTAATACCTTGACACTGATTTTGAGAAGTAATCTAGCCTTTGCAGTTTGATTCTGAATTCACATCCTGTAGGAACTCCGTTATTAAAATGGAAAAATTTTACTTCTCTGTGTGATACTGAGGCATCTCAGGATGCCTTCAGAATTTGGAGAGAAATGGCACTTGGCATCTAAGCTGTAGTAAACATTGGAATTGAGAAAGTGTTGATAGGCGCCTGTGCACAGCTCTAGCCTTTACCTTTATTTTCAAAATCAGTATAAATGCATGTGCTTATCATCTGAATTTCAGAAAAATAATTGGTTTTGTTTTTTCTTTTTGTTGCTGTCAACAATTTATTGTTAATGCTGTACATCTGTTTAACTTGGAAAGGCAAAGCAAATCCTTTTCAACTGGTGCTATAAAATGAGCAGGTATTAGGGAAAATGTTACATATTACCTGCAGAACAATGGAGAAAATTATTTAATATTGCTTCTCTGCTATGATTCCTCAGAGTGCTAACCAACCTTTTTGTGTATTACATTTAAGTCTCTGCAAGTAAAGTCTTACCTTTTTGTCATCTTAAAAAGTGTTTAAAGGGGAAAAAAAGATGCCTAATTAAACTTTGTATAAACTGTAAACAGACTTCTTTTTTTTTTTTTGTACGGATCAAGCATAGAAAATGTGTTCTAAGATTGTAGTTATTTACAATGGGATCTTAGTGGATATCTAAAATCCTGAAGCAAGGTAGTAGGGAGATAGATTGTGTTGATAAATGGCACAATATCAGTTAGTGAGATACTGTTTTTTAGACATGAGTGAATAAAGTAATCCAAATACTGAATGTTAACTTTCTAGTTTCTGGATGGAGAGGAAGTGGGCTACTTCTGTCCTTGTCATAATTTAGCATATATGTAGTACTTACTAGGTACAAAACTATAGATACTAATTATCTTCGTTACACCCTCTGAGGCAGGTAGGTGATTATCTACAAATGAACAGTATGAGGCCAGTATATTTTAGACATAGAAATCTGATAGGAGTTTGAATTTTGATACAAATTTGTTTGAAGTGTATAAAGGGCAGACTGTATCCCCTAGTATCCAAAATCAGCTCTTACAAGATATGCTTTCATTTTTAAGGAACAAAGATACAGGGTTTCATTCTGAACACTTGAATAACATCATGTCTCTTTGATAATGGAGTGTCAACAGATGTAGTTTTTCCTGAATTAATGTGTTGCTTACTATACAGAAAATTTTTTAAAGGTTCAAATGGAATAGATCTTTAATATACAAAGACTACATCAGATTCAGCTTCCATTTTTGTGGAAAGAGGGAGCTTGTCTGTCTTGTCTCCACCCTCCTTCATTGACAGACTTTCCCTCCATCAGTTGACAGCAATCAGTTTGAGGATTATTTCTGGAAGGAAAGGTTTACAGCTTTACTTCAACAGTAAGATTAAAAAGAAAGTAGCTGTCATATATTTCCTTGGCTTAACTAGTTAAAATCATAGCCACAAAAATTCCGTGTTACTCAATTAAGCTGTTCTGTGTATTTTATACAGTAAGCAGACCTTATTAAGTGAAAGGTGGTCAAGCCTTGCAAACAATAGTTTGTAACACAAAACACAAAAAATTAAATTTTGATTGGAATTTCAGAATTTGTTAATTATTGTTTCTAGATAAACTGATTCTTTAAAATAGGCCTTACATAGATACTGTCATGAAATACTTTATCTTGTGGCGTTGTCATAAAGAAGGAAACATAGATAATTCTTCGGGTAAAAAAGTTCATGTCTTAGCCAGATTCTCAAGCATCTTCCAGGCTTGCCTCATGCTAATTCCCACACTGTCATGTTTCCCATTGTACCATTTATAAAGGAAAGTGCTCTCAAGTTTAAGATGGAAAATCATTTGCCATTGTCAATTTTGGCACTTTCTAGTGATAGATTCCTAAAATGCAGTATGAAAATAAGATATTTTTTTTTCTAGGTTGGAATAATTGGGCATATTTTAGACCTAATGCTCAAACATTAGTTTCTGTCAGTCTTGGAAAGATCTGAGTCTGTTTCCTTTGTACCACATGCTACCTTTAGTTTATTCTGTAAATAAACAGCTCAGTATAGTTAGATGGTGTTTTGTTGTTTTTTTTTTTTAATCTACTTACTTAATTTACAGAATTTCATTTTATGGCTTTGCTTTTGTTCTATACTATTAAATGTTGAGTCTTCCAGTAGTTTTGGTAACCTGTGCACCACTGATTTTTCTGGCTGTGACGATTTTCCCTCCCCTCCTATAGTAGATTAATGAAATATCCTTACAATGCGTAGACATCTTTGTGCTTCTAGGGTTTTCTAAATTCAAAATCTGACATGTGCACTGGAGAATGAAGAAAAAGAAAAGGCTTGTTATTTTCATACTCTACTGCATTCTTATGTTAGCTTCAAGTTTCTGGATCCTAAAGTAAGATCCGTGCCTGT
Organism: Athene noctua; assembly: GCF_965140245.1. Classification (NCBI taxonomy): domain Eukaryota; kingdom Metazoa; phylum Chordata; class Aves; order Strigiformes; family Strigidae; genus Athene; species Athene noctua. The sequence goes on from NC_134041.1 coordinate 50,446,110, forward strand.
ACGCTGAAAAAAATCCTGAGAGATTAGACCTCTTTAGCAGGTTAGAGAGCCGAATGTTTTTTGCTGTTTTCACTCTTTTTTAAATCTCCCCTCAGCAAAATTATGGAAGTTTATTACATTTATTTAGAGGTTCGATGGCTCTCTTTTTATGCTTATACTTTAGCTCTTGTATCCTGATAGCATGAACAGTACTAATGATAGAAACCAGAAATTTAAAAACTAAATTTATCTTGAAAAGTGGACTGTTACAATAATTACATATGGAGTTTTAGAAAATGGAAATAATATAAATCTTCACTAAAGAGTTGTTCCTCAAAGTCAAGTAATCGGGTATTCAGAAGAGAGTACTGTGTGTCTTTTCTTTTGAATCCTTTTGTGGTCATATGCACAGAATATTGTGCTTTAATACTCCAAGGAATTGTTCTACTTTGCTTCTGTAATGAAGCAGTTTCCTTTAATCAAATGGAGGCCAATACAAATACACAAACATTGAACATAGCTCTATATTGCCTGCTGGGAGATATTTAAATTTGTGCTAGCTTGCACTACAAGGAAATGCTGTTGAAGCATTTTGTTTTGTTTCTGTAAAATCTCTAATATTCAGTGTATAAAATTTCCATTAAAAAAAATCTGATATTATTGTATATACTAATTAAGGCAATTAACTGTCCAATTATAGAATAACACTATATGTGTTTTACCATGTTATTCCTGTACAAGCTGATCATATTTACACTGTAGATAAAGAAATATGGGCTTCTCTGCTCTTTCTAATTTACTTTTTGTGATCCTAGGGTTTTCTCATTTGTTAAATGGAAATAATTGTTTGTGCATATATATGTGAGGAAGGAAATAACTGTTTAGGTCTTAAATTGCAAGCATTTGTTTTGATGGAACTGATTTTTCCATTTATCTGTAAAAGATTCCATGGTAAAAATGTTCAGAGAAAAAAGAATTGCAGTGTAATTTTTAAAAGTTATGAATCTGAAAATACCAGTTGTGTCTACATATAGCTTATTATATGTGTGTTAGTATTTTGACACAGTCTCTGCCTGTGCAGTCATGTGCTGTTGATCCTGGTCCCATAAAATTTGTTCATTGTGCACAATTAATAGCAACAGATACTTTCTAATTTTTCATCTGTAGATTTTAAGGGGGATAATAAGCTTATAACTATGTTTATTTTACAATCTTATTATAAACTTATTTTTTTAAACAGAGGGAACAACCAAAGCATACACAGTGAATTGTTTTATAGGAAGCTTTGGATAAGACTCAGAATTAAGTTTTGGTTTTGTAGCTATTGAATGAGAGATGTTCAATATGGGTCTTCACTGAATAGTATGACTGAATAGTATGACTCGTACAGTGGTTTAAATCTACTGCAGTGTGTAGTTGAGGTGAGCTTGTTTTTACCAATTAAAAATGTACTTACATAAGACATGAAAGAATTTTAGGTATCAGTGTAGGGTTCAGAAACTTTTGGAGGGAATGTGTTTGTTGACACACTACTTCAGCATAATATTTTATGACAAAATATTTGTCTGATAGAATTACTGTATTTCTCATTCCTGACTGACTTTAAGGGAACTATAGGTCTCAGGAATCCCACCTGTAAGGCAGAGCTTACTACGCTGGCAGTAGGAAGTCTGTGTAGCTATCGGAATTTGCTTCACCTAACTTAATGGAAAATCTTTTTCTTTTAACCAAGAGCTTGGGGAAATCTTCTTCCCCCTTCTCCAAATTATCTATGAAATTTTGCTTCTTAAGTGGAATAATTTCTGGTACTACTGAAGCTTCAGAACTCCTCAGAACAAGAATTCTACCTTCCAGTTAGCTAAGTATCCAAGTATAGAATACCCCCCATCTTGACCTCTTAATGTCTAACTTACTCTAATTTTCATGCTGAGTAAATACCTACTTAACTTTAATACATTCCTGTTTAATGTGGGATGGCTCTGAAAAGTGAATATTGAATACTGCAATCTAATTTGTAAGGTCATAAGGAAAATATTTTGCCCAATTGAAGTTTTATAAATGGCTTCCTTTTTATTTAATGTCAAGGGAATTAGTTCAGGAAAGCTGATTGAGATGGGAAGGGCTATAAGTGGCTTTCCCCCAAAATAACTAGAGAATCCTTTCTAAGGCCCATTCAGCATTATTCACACAGGTATGGCAGAAGGTCCCACCCATCTGTTTGCAGATGATAAGGTTTTTCTTCCTTATTTTAATATATAATGCAGCTATTTTTTTTTTAGAAGATGCTTAATTCTGTGTTGAAGAGGGAGGAACATTCAGTATAATTTAGTCACATTTTCTTTTTAGTTACAGTTTTTACATTTCATATAAGATCTCATGTCTTATTCTTTTGTCTGTTTCCTGTTGTCTGTCATTAAGTATAATCAATATCCAGTGCAGACTTCTTTTTATGCACTCTATTTTTTCAGACTTTTTTCCTTTAAGTCTGTGGTTTCCTTGACACGTGTTTATGCTTTATTTTTCTGGCTTCTCTGGGGGTTTCGTTGTCTTGGGGTTTTTTGTTTTGCTTTTTGTTTTTTAAAATTTTATTTTCCTCACACTTGCTTTCCAGCTCTGTTTTTGCTCTCTGCTTGTCATTCTTCACCGTCTTCCAGTCTCCCAGATCTGGTTTTATGGGTTCTGAAATGAAATCTCAAACCCTGTTGAACTGCGGGTTTTGATTAGTGCTGCTTGGGGTGGAATTTTCTTCTGAAATATTTCTCAGTAGGTGACACCAGTTTGTCAAAACTCTACCTGTTCACCTATATTTTGACAAAATCCATAATTCAGTGGTTTGAGTGCTCACCTGATATTTGGATTGCAGTAAATTCAGCAGAATTAGGGCTTTGTCTTGCCACATTTTGCTTATACATTGCACTGGGTAAATATAGAAATATATTTTATTATTTAATGTTGAGAAACTTGTCTTTATTATGATGCAGCAGAAACTGTCTGTAGAGTATAACATCATATTTCTTTGTGAAAAAAACTTTGGCTGACCAGCTTTAGATGTAAATGGACTTTGGATTTGGAACATCCTTGTCACATCTTAAAGTAAAAATTTTGGAAGTAAGTGGGTACCAAAAGATATGGATGCCTGTAGTTCATTTTTTCTGAAGAGATCTTCAGTGTATTATCATTCACTTCTGTGAAGTAGCTACTGCCTATGACAGTGAGTATATAATTTAGTAGCACATCATATGCAAGCATAGGACTCATTCAGCATTTGAAACCTTGGTTGTTTCCTACATGCTTTTGAATTTATATCTTCTACCTGCTGGGAGAGTGTCCACACTCTTCATAGAACGTTTTGTGGTAGAATGTTGATTTGGACCTTTACACTGAAACTGTTTTATTTTAAATATTAATGAGATAGAAAATACAGCCATAGTGCCCACATCCCTTCCCTGAAGAAGTGGACTGCACCTCAGATCTTGCTGTCTTTAAGGACTATTGCTCAGAGACAATATCACTTTTGATCTTGGTTTAGTTAATTATTGCCTGCAAAATGAAACAGATTCACAAAATGAGTGAGGAATGGACCTTGTTTAGCTGATTTTTCCTCTAGCATCTGAAAATGGATGGGCAGGTATAGTGGAAGGTTTATGTTCAGATCTCTCCAGGCAATACAGTTGGTTTTGGTTTCCCATTGTCTCCTGAGTGCCTTCTCTGACAGTTGGAGAAGAATGGGGACATAGGCATTACCCAGAAAGGAAGGAAAACTGTGCTAATATGTGCCAAAAGCATCCGAGAGAGAAGGCTGTGTCATGTCTGGTTCCCGTGAGTTCCTTGGACAAATGGGATTGCAATGGAAGAGCTGGAAATCACCTAATTTGCTGTAATGCACTATTTTGGGAAAAGACCTGGGAAGTATTTAGGTGGCATCAAAACTGTCTTTTTAGTAGAGTAACACTTGGGTGAAGTAAAGAAGTAGAGATTTGAATGTCCAATAGTGCTTCTACCAGCACAGTCTCAGAACTTGCTAGTGACTTTAGATGCTCGGTTTTGTAATACCAAAGGGTGCATTTTTAAAAAAATTATTTACAGAGAACTGATATTTAATGTTTCTGAAAGATAGATTGATTTTAAAGGAGCCAATTTTTCAGATTCTGGCTTCATGCTTAAAGAGTCTAGTCTTACATATTTGTGTACTGTAATATATGTTCACAATGCTTTTTCATAGACTTGCTCTTAAGTAAACAGAATAAATTGATTTACTCTAATGATGTTTTTCCTCTTTGTCTATTACTTGCCTTCAGTGGAAAAACCTTCTTTACATTAGTAACTGAAACACACTAGCTTTTAATTGTCCGATTTCACCAGGTACTTCAGTGTGAGTACTTGCAAACATAACATTAGCTCTGCTGAAATACATAGAGCTGTATGTAGTTGATGTTACAGTTGGTTAAATGGAGCTTGCATTGAGTACTTCCGAGAGGGTTTTTTGCTTAACATGGGAATACATTCCATATATTCAACTAATAGTTAAGGGAGACAAACATTTTTTTAATAAAAGCCCATGACATCTCAAATTTTGAAAAGGACCTCAGCAGAAGAAAAGTGATATACTGAATTTTTCTTTTTCAGTTTAAGAATGTTTTAAGGAGCCAGCATAGGGAAAGCTTTAATTACTTTTAGGTGATATTTGGATTGTAGTATTGGAAGAAAGGCTTCCAACTTTGCAAATTATGCTAAATTGGGAGAAACAATGCATTCACATTCTGTACAGAAGAACTTAGATTAGTTAAGTATTCAGGCTAATAACTGTCAGATATAGTTAAATGCAGATATGTAATATTACTCTGGGGAAAGATTAAAATGGAGAGTATCTACTGAATGGAAAACTCTTGGAGTGTGCTGACCAGCAGAGGGATACAAGGACCTGTTAGAAGAACACCTGGTGCGTAAAGCACTGTTTCAGTACAGCTGTACTGTAGCTGGGGAAAAAGAAAAGGGAGAGTTATATACATAAATAAGTCGAAGCCATAGAAGTTTAACTCATATATACATGGGAGCATTCAAAGTTAAACTTAAATAAACCTATTTATTTAAATCTTAGTGTCAGTAGATATATAACACTTCTTCCTTGTCTCCATTCAGTGTATTTCACTGAATGGCCATTTTATTTCTTTAGAAACATGTGTACACGTCGATCAATATATTTTAGATTTAATTTGGCTTAATATTCTTGATTTTTCTTATATCGATGTGACTTCAGATCCTGTCTGGCAAGTTAAGGTGTACTGTGTGCGATGTCTGATGATAGTTACTTGATGTGCTCAAGTCATAGATACCTTCTTGCCAAATAGCAGACTTAACCTGCTGCATGTGAAACTGTTATTTTGAAGAGGATAGTAGAGAGTAAATAGACTATAATAAAAAATTTGATACGCTGTTCTTTCTTGAGGGGGAGCAGAGGATATGAAACACATTGAACAATAGAGTGGAAAGATAGATGTCCATGTTTTAATGGAGTCTAGGTAAGAGGAATGTCTGGGATTAATTTAGTGATAAATAACGTTCTATCCTACTCTCATATTCTATGCTCATTGAATTTGTTGTTATGTGGTAACCCAGTTTATCTATATGACGCCAATATAAGAAGACTGTCTTTGCCTGCAGAGCCCAGTGCCATCCACTTTCCTGACCACCTCTCTTATAGACAAAAAATGATTGTACATTGTGCTCCATTGCTGAGTATGGCCTTCTCTGCCATTTATCAGATTCTGCATTTGGTGCAGAAAATGCAAGAACTGAGAGTCCATTTTGCATCTTCTGGGCTTGTCTTTATTGATGAATCAAAAAGATGGGGTGCAGATTGGCTGTCAGTGAAAAAGCTGAGCTTTCTGCTGTGAATGATCAACAGTTGGCCAGCAGCTGTGTGTGGAAGGGCTCAACTGTAGAGCCTTGTTGTAGAAAGCTAGTGTTTTATCATCCATATAATTGGTGTCTGAAATCCATCTGCAGCCATGTGTTGACAGATAGCTGAGGTTAGAAATTAACAGTCTCTAGCAGCGATAGCCAATTTCTGGAAAAAAACATAGATGCTGTAAGAATGTGATAATGCTATAGTGCTGATGTTGAACCCGCATTAGAAGTCAAGGGGAAGGAAGAGCCTTAAGCCAGGATTTTAGTCTCAGAACCTTGGCCGAATTCTAGTTTAAATATATGCTGTCTGCCTACCTTGACTATCTTACTTTGAGGATGGTGCAGGATGAAGAAAAGAAATTATGAAATGTCCATCATGCAAAGGAACAATTCTGACTCTGGCGTTATGAAATCGGAGACACCCAAAATTAACATTGTGAAATTAATCTTGCTTGCCCCCTGTACTCGGTTCTTTAACATTAGAAAATGGAGGGGTGGGGGTGAGGGGATGGTGTGTGTTGACTGTGGCTAATGCTTGTCTTTTTCCTTGCTCTTCATTTGTGGTCATCTTAAATGAATTTGGTGCTCAGTCATTTCTGAGGCTAGTGTAAGAAAATTTCTGTTCAGCTTTAAATTCTTGTTATTTGCTTTTGAGAAGTAGTCAGTTCCCTTTTATCCCTCTCTCTCTCTTTGTTGGTTCTTCTTATCCCAAGCATGGGGAATGTTTTTTCCTGGAAGACAGCTTGCATGCCCTAAATGTCACCCTGCCATTCTAATTCTTAAATTGAAACCTTTGTTTTTAGGTTTTTATATATCATCTCGATGTATATGCTGTCTTTCTCCTCTATTTGTCAGAAAGATTAATGGGAGAGAGGAGTATTAGCATAGCACAGCACAGGATTGTATTAGCTCTTGTCTCTCTAGAAAGGACCCCTATTTCTTTATTGTATGTTTTGTTTGAATTTGTTGACAGTAAGAGTAGGATCCCACTGAAGGAAAAAATTATCTCTTTGGAAAGTTAACAAAGGAACAATTCCATATAACAGAAGTGTCACAGAAGAGTGGTCATAGTTTTCATTGCTTGCACCTTTAGAATAAAAGGCAGAAATAGATCCAGTCATTTAGTGTGATTCTTGTATAGTACAAGTACAGTTGTTGAGTGTAGATGCATAAGTGGACAGTTAGGAAAATTGTAAAAGCACTTTAGTATTTAAAGTACATACAATTTGAATTCTTCCCTGAAAAAGCACAGGGTCACTATTTTTCACTTAGGTAGGGTGACAGAATAGTTTAAACTCTATTTGTAACAATGCTAACTCAAGCTGGTGAGCTACTGCCTTTCATTTAAGAAGCACCAAAACAAAGATATGTCACTCAGTAAAGTAACGGTGCATGTAGTTGAGGGGTTTTGCTGAATAATTCTTAAGAGAAATGAGGAAATGACACAAAGGTGGAAATGAGCCAGATGCTCCTGACCTTGTGTAAACAACTACTTGAAGTGTAAATTCAGACACTGCTTTGTGAGAGCTCTTTAGATGGAATGGTAGATGAAGGTGAGTAGTAAGAAACAGAAAACAATTGCCTCCTTGTGATTTGTTGTGCCAAGAAAAGTGGAACTTAAACACTCTGTAAATAAGCAAGATTGCCTCAGACACCAAGTTCCATCATCTGTTTCTTTCCTTAATCAGAAGAAACCTTGAGAACACTGTAATTTTATGTTGCTGTTCAGGTCAGCTGTAGTGGAGTGATACCACCTTTAGCGAGAACCAACTCTTTCCCTGCTAAAATAATCAAGATAAGAATGGAAAAAACAGGTTCATCGTGCTTTGAAGTATTCCATCTCTGATTTGAGTAATTGTCCCAAAGGATCTCTAGAGAACTTCAGTTTTCTCATTTATTATTTTAGAGCACCAGGAGCACTTTATTCTGTTGGGGAAGCCATTATTAAATCTGCACAGTGCACACTAACTCACTTTTGAAAGACTTGCACCTGCTTCCATTGAAATGTCAGAGAAGCCAGCTTAAGTGTTGGATGAGGAGAGGACTGAACATGCATCTGACCTGTTGCACAACTGCTCAGTAACAAGAATTGTCAAAAAAACCCTGTCATGTTGAAGCTGAGAAGAGGTTAATTCTTCCAGAACAGGATGTTGTTTTTTCTAGACTGGCTTAGAAGTATGAGAGTCTGTAATATACAGCATAGGTAAAGTGCAAGATAATGATATATGTCTACTAAAAGTATTGTTTCCTGCACCATTTTGACTCCAACTGTATGTGTGGGTACTTAAAACATGTTACAGAATTAGCGCTTAACATCTATGTCTCTTACCTCTACTTTAAGACCCTTTTTCCTATTCCCATACAGTTCTTATAGAAGCATCAAGGTTGGAAAAGACCTTGAAGATCATTCAGTCCAACTGACAGTTCCCGACTACACCAGATCCCTCAGCACTATGTCAACCCTACTCTTGAACACCTCCAGGGATGGGGACTCCACCACCTCCCTGGGCAGCCCATTCCAACGCCTAACAACCCGTTCTGTAAAGAAATGCTTCCTAATATCCAAACTTACTGAGGGTGTACTCGATCCCCTCATCTAGATCATCAATAAAGATGTTAAACAGAAGTGGCCCCAAAACCGAGCCCTGGGGGACACCACTCGTGACCGGCTGCAACTGGATTTAACTCCGTTCACCACAACTCTTTGGGCCCAGCCATCTAACCAGTCTTTCACACAGCGAAGCATATACCCATCCAAGCCACAAGCAGTCAGTTTCGTCAGGAGAATTCTGTGGGAAACAGTATCACAGGCCTTACTAAAGTCAAGGTAGACAACACCAAAGCCTTTTCCTCATTCAATAAGCAGGTCACCCTGTGGTAGAAGGAGATCAGGTTTGCCAAGCAGGACCTGCCTTTCATAAACCCATGCTGACTGGGCCTGATCACCTGGTTGTCCCACACATGTTGTGTGATAGTACTTAGGATGAGCTGTTCCATCAGCTTTCCAGGCACCGAAGTCGAGCTGACAGGCCTGTAATTTCCTGGCTCATCTTTCTGACCCTTCTTATATATGGGCACCACATTGGGCAATTTCCAGTCTATTGGGACCTCCCCACTCAGCCAGGACTGCTGGTAAATGATGGAAAGCAGCTTGGCGAGCACCCCAGCCAGGTCCTTCAGCACCCTTGGGTGTGTCCCATCTGGTCCCATAGACTTGTGTGTGTCTATCTGATGCAGCAGGTCATGATCTCCTCCTGGATTGTGGGGGTGTCGTTCTCCCAGTCTCTGTCTTCTGCCTGAGAAGGCTGGATTCTGTCAGTACAACTAGTCTTGCTATTAAAGACTGAGGCAAAGAAGGCATTAAACACCTCAGCCTTTTCCTCATCGCTTGTTACCATGTTTTCTCCTATGTCTAGCAGGGGATGGAGACTCTCCCTGGTCTTTCTTTTGCTGTTGAAGTACTTACAGAAACATTTCTTGTTGTCCTTGATTGCTGAAGCCGGATTAACTTCTAGCTGGGCTTTAGACCTCCTGACTTCCACCCTGCATAACCTCACAGCACCTTTGTAATCATTGCAAGTGGCTAGCCCTTTTTTCCAAAGGCCATAAACTCTTCTCTTTTTTTCCCTGAGTTGCAGCCAAAGCTCCCTGTTCAGCCAGGGTGGTCTTCTCTGGTGCCAGCTTCTCTTACAGCACCTGGGGACCGCCTGCTCCTGAGCCATTAAGACTTTCTTCTTAAAGAGTGCCCAGCCTTCCCAGACCCCTATACCCTTCAGGACCGTCTCCCAAGGGATTCTGTCAAGCAGGTGCTTAAACAAGTTGAAGTGAGCCCTTTGAAAGTCCAGGATGTCAGTTCTGCTGCCCCCTCTCCTGGCGTCTCTAAGAGTAGATGAACTCTTATTTCACGATCGCTGTGCCCTAGTCGGCCTCCAAGCGCCACATTATCCACCAGTCCTTCCCTGTTCACAAAGAGGAGGTCCAGCAGGGCACCTTCTCTGGCTGGGAATGTGTTATTTGTGTTCATATTGTGTGTGTTTCCAGAAGATAGATACTGGGTGTTTTGGTTGGATTTTTTTGGTTTATCAGTGGTAGAGCTAGCTCAGACCTTATTCAGTTCCTTAGAAATGAATTGTGAATACTTCTGTCATAGATTAGAAGCTCATACAATAATTCAGGTTGGAAGAGACCTCAGAAGGTTATCTTGGTCCAGCCCTCTGCTCAAAACAGGGCTAGCATTGAAGTCAGGCCAGGTTACTCAGGGTTTTCCCAGTCTGTTCTTGAAAATGTCTGAGGACAGAGACTGAACCATCTCTTGGGGCAGCCTGTTCCAATGCCTGACTGTCCTCATAGTAAAAAGGCTCTTCCTTGTAGGCAGTCAGAATCTCTTGTGTTCTAGCTTACATGTGTTGTCTTGTGTCCTCCCACCATGCAACACTATGAAGAGCCTGGCTCCACTGTTGTGATGACCTCCTTGTAGGCAAGCTCCTTTGTTGTTAATAGTAGCATTATACATGTTGAAGTACTCTGCCTCATTTAGCAGACTGGCTTCCTTTTTTGTGGTTCTGATACCAAAACCACATTAGAGCCAATTCACCCTATGTGTCTAATCTTCTCTGTCACAGATATGGGTGCTTGAAGAGAAGGGTCGGTGAGACCTTATCACTGTTTATAAATATCTGATTGGAGAGTGCGAAGAAGATGAACCCATACTCTTCTCTGTGGTGCCCGGTGGCAGAAGAAGAGACAATGGGTATAAAGTGAAACACGTTAATTCCATCTGTAAGAAGAAAAGTTTTTTACTCTGAGGGAGGTCTGGACTGGCAGTTTTGGGGTTTGGGTTTTTTATTACTTGGAAATAATTTCAAATAATCTCAATAGATAAGTAAATTTTACATGATGATAAAGAGATGAGATGCAAGTTAATGGAAGCTAACTGACCAATAGCTAATATGCTGTTGAAAGAAAACAATTTTTTTTAACCATATGTTCTTAATTAATTGCCTTTTATTCAGAAGCATATATCTGTTGAAATGAGAATTAAAAAATCTTGATGTTCTTGTTTCCTTCTGTGAATGTACTAGGTCTAATTGCTTCAATAATGTTAAGCATTTCAGTAAAACTTGTGGGTTATGTCTCCAGTTTCTATTGTTCCTATAGGAAAAAAGGTAAAGTGTTCTGAGTCATCGTATAACCAAAAATTATTCTTGTTTTTTGATTACATATCTCTCAGATTTTATACAGCAAGTAAGGCAAGTAGAAGTTTATTCTTTTAGGTGTACAAACCAACACAGACTTTTGCTTTTTTAAGATAACTATTTTCCACAGAACAAAGTAATTTGAAAATGCACTCAGATTTTTAGAAGCATCTTAAGATTTATGACTTGTAACAAGTTTCAGAATTACAGAATAGTTACTAAATTGCAAAAATAAGCCTATGTTAAGAGGGATTGCCAAACATTTCTAAGATGGTATTTAAGTCCTTTATTTGCAGACAAGTGTGTATACTGAAGTATCAACATTCTGTGCTACTATTACTACTGTGATTCAGCACTAATGCACTAATTCATCTCGAAAGAAAATATCTGGAAGATGGTCTGACTGGAGCCAGTGCGCATTTGTTGTGTATAGACCATCCTTCCATGCTACCTTGATCAGCCAGAACTCAAGCACAGAATATGTCACCTGTTGTGCTGCACAGGAGTCTAAAGCATGAGACGAAAAGGAAATAAACTATTTTAAAAGCAAGCATCGGAATTAAAACTTCTGACTACAGGGAACTCACTCTGTATACAAGCAAGTAGATGCAGCTGAGAGTAAGGTGTACAGAAGTTAGTCCTTTTTTTCCCAAAAAGTTGTTTCTACTGCATTTGGTGGTTTTAGTTGTTCTTTAGTTCACTTGATCTTTGGGATTCATTGTGGAAATCATATACAGAAATTGAATCAACTTTATGCTTTATTATTCATGTCCAGTGTTGCCTGCACTCAAAAAGAAGAGTTTGTTGCTAATGTCAATTGGAAAAGCCTATTTTGCCATTGCTAACAGAGTCTCTGGTCAGATCATAGATTGATTTATGGTATTGGGCAAAATTCTGACATTACTACAAGACCCGAAATTCACCATTGGCACAAATCCTCATTATTTTAGCAACCTAAGTAACTCACTCAGAAACTTAGGAAGAAAATGTCCTGTGATATAACAGATGTGACAGAGAACTCAAGATCATAATTGATGAAAATGAAGTAGTGCTTTTCAGAGTGGGAAACACACGATCTTGCAAGAGAGACCAATAGTTGTGTGAGACACAAGCAACACTAGGAAGTCTTGGCAGCAACCACAGTAGGCTGAGATTTCTGGGACCAAGGTAGGATTTGGAAAAATCATCATCTTTTTGCTGCCTGAATGAAATAAGACTGATGTCTTAAATCATGGAGTAGTTTGGGTTGAAAGGGACATTTAAGGGTCATCTAATCCAACCCCTCCTGCAGTGAGCAGGGACATCTTCACCACCCTCATCATAAAAAGTTTCTTCCTTATGTCAAATCTAAATCTAGCTGCTTCTAGTTTAAAACCATTACCCCTTGTCCTATCATAACAGGCCCTACTAAAAAGTCTGTCCCCATCTTTCTTATAAGCCCCCTTTAAATATTGAAAGGCTGCTATAAGGTCTCCCCAAAGCCTTGTCATCTCCAGGCTGAACAACCCCAACTCTCTCAGCCTGTCCTCACAGGAGATGTGTAGTATCCTTCTAATCATTTTGATGACCCATCTCTGGACCTGCTCCAACAGGTCCTTGTCTTTTGTGTACTGAGGACTCCAGAGATGAACACAGTACTCCAGGTGGGGTCTCACCAGAGCAGAGTAGAGGGGGAGAATAATCTGCCTCAACCTTCTGGCCATGCTTATTTTTAAGCAGCCTAGGATATGGTTGGCTTTCTCAGCAGCAAGAAATCTGTCAATACCTCTGAGGTGAAGTGAAGACTGTTTAGTTAGGGGTTTTTCTGTCTGTCTCAAAGCTTATTTGGGAAAGTGAACTTGGGGAGTTGTATCTCATGCTAGAATCATTTGGAGCTGATGATGCCAAGGGCCATATTTAGATAATGCTGATCCACTATAATTCAGAACATTGAAGCCAACTAGTCAGAGATAACTGTTTCCATCATGTGATTACACAAACATCACTTTGTGCTCTATAATTTTGGCATCTAATAATGCTAAGATTAGGAGTCTAGGCTCTCCAAAGCCAGTGGTGGCTTCAAAGACTAATTCAACTCTCTAAAATAGGAATACCATCTGCATTAATTGCACAGAGGATCCTCATTTCATGCAAACTTAAATAACTAAAGAACAAGTCTTCAATTAATTTATGGATCTAGGGAGAAGGGAACATTCCTTCTATCTCTGTCTATAGTCTCCTCCTTAAAAAGGAGCTCTCTGCCCTTCCAGAAACTGGGAAGGAAATCAGTTTTCAATAAATTTTTTGGTTTTGCTGTTTGTTTGGGTTTTTAATGTAATTTTTTTCCCCCCTCAGAGACTTGAAGACAAGTCCTGCCTCTTGTCCTAGTAGATAGAACTTTTGAATGTGAGACTGAAAATTTTTCAACCCCATGCCATCCAAAAAGGTGCTTAGCTATTATCATCTCATAATTCCAAAATTTTAAATGATCAAAGTAGAAAAAGAATCTACGTGAATACTTTTTATTCTCCTACTTCTTTTTTTTTTTTTTACCTACAGCCATTCCATATTATTGTCTGCCTAATTGATATATATATAGAAAATATGTTGTATGTCACTAGTGACATGTCCTAAGGCAAAGCTCTGTGTAAGAAATATTCCTTGAGACTAGCCTTTCTCTGCCTGGAGATCACTTCTCCACCTGTGAATTAGTCCTAGAGAAACTAAGCAAATCAATATAAATGCAGAGTCATCAGAGAGAAAATCTTACAGTGAGATTTTCCTATCATAGCATGTCTGCCATGTAAGTTTTCACACAAAGGTTGTCAGGCTTCTACTTTTACATTAGGAAATATGTCTCCAGTAGATTGGATTTTATGAGGACTTTATTTTTGTGGGAATAGTGAAAGCTAGAAACAAAAACTTTCTTTTAGAAGCTAAATCTCTAATCCTTGATTACTTGGCTAGGAAAGTGACAGTTAATCCGCTGGTACTATTAAGAATTATATCTCTGTTCTGGTTTTCATTTTCTCCTTGGGTAACAAAACCCAAAGAATTTAGTATGCTTGTCACATATCCCTCCCCTGCCAAAGTAGTAATGTTAGACAGCTCCCATGGGAGTAGGCTGTTTTGCCAAATCTTTTACATAGACTGAAAACCTCTCAGTAACCATAATATTATTTAGGGTTTTTGTTGTGGGGTTTTTTTGAGATGAATTTCTGTGTATATTTAGCACCCAAGGATATCTGGGTGGACTTCACATTGTCTCGACTGGGAGTAAGTGACATCTTCCAAAACTAAATTGTTTTGCAATTGTGCACAAAGTAAGCCAACTGCTTAGAGAAACTATTTCTATAGTAATACTCTTCAGTTTTACTGAAACTCCTAATGAGGTATTATATGTGTCAATAGCCTAGATTCTATTTCGGGTATGAAACTCATGGTTAGAAGGGTCTAACTTCTGGGATTTAGTGACTTAGAGGTATCAGAATCTGTATCTGTAGTGGAGTGATTTAATAACGGTGTTTTTGAAAAAAAAAAAAAGTATAAACAATCTTTGAACAAGAACAAATCTGGCTCAGAAACATTTCTGGTACTATCAAGTTTCCTCTTTCAGCCATGAAAGAGATAATCATGATCTGAGACAGAAGATTGCCTTTGGACTTTAGAAACACATTTTTTAGATAAAAGTGAATTTTCATTGTTGGTCTCATTATTTATCTATGGTGATTCTGTGTTAGGTAAGGTTTTTTCTGTATTGATAAGTTTTGCTAGGAAATCACTTGCTGAACATTTTGCTTATTAAGTTTGAAAGCTTTTATATCCTGGGCATTAAATGTAAATGAGGTCTTATTCAGGCTTTTTGGTTTTGATGCATTTCCCAGAAAATTAACTGCAAATACAAATCAATGTACTCAGGTTTAGAGATAGATATATATAGTGGTAGATGTTCTTGAGGAAATGTCCTTAGCCTAAACTTGAATTTTGTGGTTTCTAAAATATTTTTTTAAATGTGATTATTCTAACTGTTTCTTCAAATAGAGAAGAAAAATATACTGTGTCTGCCCCCAAAGCCACCCTCATAGAAGCACCATTCACATCCTTCCAATTTTGAATTGTAAAAATATTTTTAGAAACAATAAAAAAATCCTGAGTTGAAAAAACATTAATTCAGTTTTCCCTGTCTCTTACCATCCTGATTTGTTATTATTTTACCTGCAATTATGATTTAAATAATGCTTTATTCTACCTCACCTATCACTTTAAAAATAACACATTTAAACTCTCTCCAGATGTCATAATTTAATTTTTAAATTTTAGGATTTGTTTTCAGGAAAATTGAAGCAAAATACACATATACAATAATAATACAGATATATGCTGGTTCCTATTGACACTGTGTAAAATTTTACCAGAATGCCTTCTGTTTCAAATATATTGTAAAAAATACTTGTTTACGTTTTATATTGGCTTGTTGTTTATTTGCCCCTCTTTCCCTCAGATTATCTTTTTGGGACACTGATTACAGCTTCAGGGAGCACCTTTTTGGCATTTGCTAACGGGTAACACCGCGATGAAACTGAAAATGCATTTCTTAAAATGAAAATCAGGAAGAACAGTGTAGGGCACAAATATGAAGGACAGCATACAGTACTAGAGAGCACCTGCTAGTTGCTGATGTTTATGTGCTTGAGCAGTTGGTGGTACTTAAAACTGACATGGCACATTGAGATTTCTCAGTTTGATAACAATGAGTCCCACGGTCCATGCTGTGGACTAACAGAGACTGGTAAAGTCCAGTTGAGAATGAAGTGCTGTGGCTGTAATTGTAACAGGCAGTGATCCCTACCAGTTCTACAAGTAAATAAATATATAAACTTTCCTGATAGGCACCTTTTATTAATATGTTATGTAATTAGGCTTTTTTCCGTGTCTGATAAATGTAAATTAAAAACAATGTGATGTTTTTGAAATTTTGCTTTTTCTTCCTTAATCTGTTC
Organism: Athene noctua; assembly: GCF_965140245.1. Taxonomy (NCBI): domain Eukaryota; kingdom Metazoa; phylum Chordata; class Aves; order Strigiformes; family Strigidae; genus Athene; species Athene noctua. Next base: position 50,462,170 of record NC_134041.1, read on the forward strand.
TTCACAAAAATGAGCTAAATTAAAGGTTTTACAAGCACGTCAGAGTATTCTGAGCTTCCTCACTTAGTGATCTGTTTTGAAACATGATACATACACAAAGGCAACAGTTTATAACTTCAGGCAAGTAACTAATTTTGAATAGGAACTTTACTGGTAAAGTGATTTAGTAGTATCAGTGGTGGTAAAGAACAGTGCTTGTTGTTTCAATAAAGAAGGCTACCCTCTAGATACTCCACAATGATCTTTTATTTATATTTATGTATACACCTTCACTTACCAACTTTCAAATTAAGATATAGTTGATGAAGCTTGATGAATATGTTGCTTTTATATACTACAGACTGAAGTATTTTGCAATGGCTTAGTGCAGGGCTAGCTAGAAGATTACATATTTTAGACATCAAATGGTACCAAATACGCTTTAATTGCACATTCTTCCATCCAAGTCTTCAAGTTTTCTTTTATTTCCTCCCATCTACAGTGACCTATACAGATACTGCTGTGGCAAATAGAGCTCTTAAGATTGTGATATGGATTCTATAAAGTAACATGGGTCGATATTTTTAATAGCATCCTAACTTGCACCTGTAACTCTTGTTTGTTATTTTGAAACCCTGAAGATGTGCCTCAGCATAGATTATATTATAGTCATTATTACTGGAGTTATCCATATTATACATTGTTAGAATTGTAGATTACTGTACTTTTAATTAGTCAGATATAAAGGTTTTTAATCTGTTCTGAGACACTCCTGACGCTTTTACCACTTCTCATAACTTTGATCTCTGATTAAAATTAAGTAATACTCAGTTGTTTTCTGAAATTCTTGCTGCTTTATAATTGTTTCTAAGAGCATCAAAGACTAGAATGAAATTGATATTCTTATAACTTAATTAAAATTTTGTTTTACTGCAGAATACTAAGCATAACCCTTCATGATCAGACTGTGCATATGAAAAACTCATTATTAAACTGCAGAAAAGAATCCGCACGCATTTAAAGACAAATAAAAGATTCAAGCCAGACTTAACTTCACACTTGAATTTAAAACTTCTTTCCTTAAGCTTATCTATTTGCTCGGATGTCTTGACATTTGATGACTTTTCCATGCTATATTCACAAAAGTGTCAGTTTTAATGGGAAATATTCACAGTATCCATGAGTAGGTGTACTTCATCTCATCCTGGACTGAGGTCAAATCAAGTAAATCCCTGTGTCCAGACGTAGGCCATAGAAGGCATTAAGCTCTTATATAGATTGTAAAGATGTAAATGCAGTTTACTCCCCCAAGGGAGGAGAAGGCTTCCTGTGCATGCACTAACGAGTTCACACATGTGTAGCAGTTCTAATGTGGGATGCATTGAAGCTGTTACTGGTGCACTTTGCAGCTTGATGTGAGCATACATGGCAGCTTCATGTATATCTGCTAATGTTGCTATGATTATAGATCTTACACTGGTTCGTAGGGGGCTGTTTTGTTTATAAATTTTATCTTATGCTAGTAAAGGATGTCAGTTTTCAACAAACCCAGATGTACACTGGCAGTGTAATCCCATGCTCTCTCCAGAGATAATGCTGTCTGAGAGCTATACAAAACCAACTTCTGAATGACTGGAAGTGAGAAATTTTATATTAAAAAATATATATTTTATGCATGTTATTAATATTTCATGTTTTTTACCTAGCAGTTGTGAGGGTTTTTTATTTTTTTCGGAAATGATCTGGAAATATTCCATAGGTATACAAATACCAGCAATGCCATGTCTTCAGGGCAGGTAGAGAACAAGCTAAGACAACCAAACTGTGTGATGAATGCTATTTTAAATAATAACTTCCAGTAAAGACTTTTTCTGTTTAATTGTATTCATTTCCTGAATAATTGAATACAACTGTTGCAGTGTCCAAGTTAGTCCATGTTGAGCATCAGGCACTTCTTTATAAGTAAAGTGTTTGGTATAATAGTTTTTGCATTGCATCTTATGGGGATTAGATGATCTGAACTTCTTAAAGCTTCCTGTTCTGCTTCTTTCAGGGAAAATGTAAGGAAAGAGAAGGTGATGCTTTGATATCTGTTTCTTTTTTTCCTATGTTCCTGCAACCATCTGTTCTTTTTAATTTAGTTTTATGCCAGAAAGTTCTTACTCAGGGCAAAATTAACTTTACGCAAAACACTGTGTGCTTCTACCTCCTCAAAAAAAGATACTGGATTTTTGCACAGGGAGAACATTCCTTTGCACAACAGTCTTAAACAGGAAAAAAAAAAAAAAAAAAAAAAAAAAAAAGTTAAATTTAACTGGTGGCTTTCTTGTGACTTTTTAATTAAAATATATTTTAAAAACATGATTACTAATATACTGATATTCAATAAGTGGCAGCTGATTTTTGCAAGGACCTCAAAGGCTTTTTGTTCTTTTTTCTCTGATACAGGATTTCATGTGTAAAGCTTTTGTTTGGCAGCACTGCTTGCTATACCATTTCCTATCTTTTTCCTGTGATGTAGTTTAGGTAGATCTTTAGACATTTCAGCAGGATGCAGCCAGAATACTTTGGTTTATGGTAATTAGCTTGTTCCATTTTTTATTTTTGTGTCATTTTGTTTACCTGTTTCAACATATATTTCACAGAGGACAGCACTTACAAACAACGTATGCTAATTTAAGAAGCAATCACTGGATGCCAAAAATGTGGCATAAAGTCAGCTGAATAGTTCTGGGAGAGCAAATGGCATAGTTATAATTTTTCATGACATTTGATGTTGATTAATCATGCTTTTCTTCAGAAACTAATTAACTGACCATATGTGACGTGATGTTCTATGTGTCCTATATGTACCCGCTTTATAATCAAACAGAAATCACATTATACTAGAAACTTGTGTAATGCAATTTTTCGGTGAACTTTACCATTTTCCATTTATTACAAATACTTATTAAAAATGCAAATATAAATGCTACAAGTTGATAAGGGCTTAGTGGCAGTCTTGGTACAATTCAGACAGCAGGCATCACTTTAAAGAGAGGAGGACTGAAGCTGATACCACCTTGCTTTTGTTGTGCAAATTGTTCCTTCCCTCTCATGTGTCCTGGCAGAGAGTCACTGTCTTAAGTGCATGGAGGCAGTAGGTTTTCTTCAGCTTCATCTCTTGATAATAGCTGTGAAATCCCAAAATCGCAAGAGGAGGAAATGCCCAATGGGAGAAGGGGAAATGCATGATACATGTCTTAAATGTGACTGTGGCCTTTTCTGTTATCATCTGGCCAGATAAATTTCTCCTGATTTCTGAAAACTAGGCTACAGGGTAAGGAAAGTCCCAGACATTTCATTAAGCTATTGCTTTTACTGTGTTATTCAGTGGGTTTAATAAGAGTCTGATTTAAACAAAGAGGAAGGAATTTCATGGAGATGAATATTGGGCTTCTAACACTAACTTGTGTTAGGTTCTGAAAAGCAGTGCTCCTCAAGTAAGCCTCTTAAAGGTCCATTTACCTGTTTATTTGAATTTGATTTCAATTTCTGGGTCTCCTCCTCACCTACCCTAACATTTATTTCTCTGCTCCTGTTTTCCTTTGAGGTGGCAAATATTTGAGGAAAAGGAGTAGCAAGGCAACTTGTCTGTGGATGTTTCAAGTCACTTGCAAGCAGGTGAAAACCTGAAGATTGACTCTCAGCATGGGTGATTGTTGGCAGCATGCTGCAAGTATTCCACAGCAGAAAATATTTTGTTATAGGTGCAAACAAAATCTAATTCAAGTGGTGCATCTCAAAGAATAAGTAACAATGAAGTAACAAGTTATAAAAAAAAAAAAAAAGCCAAAAAACAGTTTACAGTGGAAAGGTAAAATAAAACTATCAGAACTGGAGGAGCTCTCTTTCAGTACAACTTCATCAAATTCAAATTTAAAGGCTTTCTAACTCTTAGGAAAACTTTAATTAAAAAGTTTTGGTAGAGTTTTTAATGTATTTTTCACCGTGACTGGGTTTTGATTCTTTATTTAACTTTACCATGTATTCTGTCCAGACAGCTTAGTAGCTCAACCTCATTTACTATTAAAAAACTAAAAAAAAAAAAGGCCAAAGGACAGGGAAAGAATACCAGTCTTTAAAATGAAATCTTTTTTTTTTTTTTTTTTTTTTCCTGCAGTCTTTTTATTTTCTTATTTGTCCAGGAGATTTTTAGTTTATCACTAATGGAAAAAAAATTATTTATGCTTCAAAATAAAGTCTATGTAGTTTTTAAAGTATTATTTTCTATAAAAGCAAGTTTACAGTAAGACAATCGGATATTTTTCCCAGCAGAAGTATATTGTAGAAATTATGCTTAGCAGAGTAGACATTAGTAGCACTAGACTGTCTGGGCAGGAGAGCTAGCTCACCCCCTGCAGTATCCAAACTAAAATCAAGACTATTAATAGTGAGAAGGTGTGCACCCCAGTTACTTCTTAAAAACAGTCTACTGTGGTGGATTGAGGTCTTCTCTGCGTGCATTGACTTGTTACCCAGTACCTCTCTCCTTTTGGAACATGACCCATTGTTGCTGATAGTAGCTGTGGATTCTTTCATTACCTTACTAAGGGAGGTAAGGCAGTTCAGTGGCTAGTAGAAGCTTACTGTTTCAGGTCTAATGACTATTACCAAAAGTGTAGGAAAGTCCTCCGCTTTTCAGATTTTTAAAATATTAGACCTTCTAAGCTTTTTAATGTCAGTTGCTTTTACAAGCAGCATCTTCTATTGCATTCTTGTCCTTAGGATATTTTTAAAATTATATTTTATTTCTATATTTCTTGTCCAAAATTGCAAAAGGTAAAATTTTTACAATTATATCAAATGTCCATTTTTAGAGGATAAAATAACTATAAGGCATAGGTGGACAAGAACTTAAAAGTTGCAACCACAAGCTAGATATAAATAAATGTTTACTGTGTTTTATTTAAAGAATTTGGCCATAGATTGTGAATAATCAAAAACGCTTGGATGTGATACTGTTCCTTGTAGAGTGAGTTTTTGCTCTGAGTGGGAAGAGGCCTTTCAGTCCTCTGATAGTTCTGATACCTTTGACATCTGAAGATGGCCGACAGAAATAAGGTACGGTTGGATGATGATAAATGAAAGATGGCAACACACAAGGGTAGATTATGAAGCACTGAAGAAAATTAGGAGAAGCAGAAGACAATGCAGACCTTTGGGCTATATTGTGATATCTTCAAATCCTTTTAAATTTTCCTTTAAAGTATTATGTTGTAGAAAATTAGGGTTAAAGCATCCATCCTACATACAGTATGTTATAGTTTATCAGAAAAGTTGCATGTTAATCTGGCATACTATTTTCTGTTATCTTTAAATTGCAGTAACTATGCAATCCAAATGATTTAAAAATCGAAGCCTTCTGAGAATACATCTAATTCTTTCCTTTAGTGTGTGAGGTTGTTGAAAATTTCACTCTGAATGACTACTGCCATGCGTAATTAGCAAGCAGATCATAAGAGAACCTGCTTCTTCACCAACTGTGACCAGCAGGTATTGACAAGAAAGCTGTGTAAACTGCACAAATGACTGCTGGTGTGCTTAAACCAGCAGAAAAATATGTTCACTTCAATGTCCCTGGGGCATATACCTTTGTATATTGGACAGCAGCTTTTACTGAAAAAGTGAGCACAGGGATTGTGAACCTGCAAAAATCTATAGATAATGTTCCAGCTGTTTGAAAAAGCCCACACACACTTATTGTTAGAGTGTTGTCAATGTTTAACTCAGCACATTCAAAACTTTTTTCTAGGGGATATAAAAACAAAAAAGGGATTGTTCATTTTTCCACTTTTCAGAATAGTTTTTGATCTATTTTTGGTATCTTTTTCTTTCAGGCATCAGGACTAAAGCCTTAAAGCAGTCCTTTTCCCATAACAGCAAGATCTTGCTCTCTCTACCACCATGAGAATTTTAATTTTTCTAGTAAAATTACTCTCATAAAATGGGAAGAAAAAAAGCAAAACAAGAAAAAAATTAGAAGCCTTAGTTAATCTGTATTAAATTCTGGAAAAATTAATGGCTTTGCAAATAAAATACTGCTATTTGTTATGTTTTTAGTAGAGAATTAATTCTACATCCTAATTACAAACAACAGGGATTCCCAAATCATGCTTGTGAATAAACTGTTATATTGATTGTTCAGTGCAAGTCAGGATGCAGACAAGTGTCAAGAGCTGGCTGGCTTGACCATAGCATCCTCATTTGTGAAGGCGCTAATTTGTTTATCATTAGATCCTTTGGCTTCAACGGATCTAGGCCCTCTGGGAGTACTTTGCATTAGAAATTTGTATATTAAACCACAGCTCACCCATGGGGGATGTGTACATACACATATATATGTGTACATGTAAGCATCTCAATCCTGCTGTATAAAAATAATATGAAAGTAAGATACATACATTTATTTAGTATACGGATTACACAGTATTGGAGAATGCAGTGTATTTGTACCTTGATTAATTATGAAGTCCTCTGTAACTTACTAATTTAGGAGCACTTATCAGTTATGCAGAATTTCTCTTTTTGTAAAACTGAAAACCAACACACATTTTGTACACCTAGTCACAGAGATATGTGTGCACTGTTGTTACCTCTATGAATTCAAGAGTGTTATATTGTGCATTAAAACTGGCAAAGACTTAATCTTGCAGACCCCTGTCAGTAAGAACTTTTTGCTACATTGAATAGTTGGTGCAATTTGTAATAGTATTTTTGTAGATTGCCTAAGGAAGCTGTGGAATATCCATCACTGGAAATCTTTTAAGATCAGGTTATACAAACATCTGTCAAGAATGGTTTCAATATAGTTGATCTTGCCTTGGGGCAGAGAGGTAGACTAAGTGACCTCCTGAGGTCCCTTCCACCTCAGTTTTCTGAGATTCTGTGGCATTGTGATGCCACATATTATAGATACTTATCTAGAAGTTACTCAGTTATAAAAGTTTCTTTGTACTGTTTTATCCCACTCCTCTTACTTAAGCTTGGGGAATTAATGTGTTTAAGTAGGAAGGAAAGGAGAATGGTTCCTAATTAATTATGGAAACTTGAAATACGATTTAATTGGATGCTTGCATTTTAAGGTGTACCCTGAGACTGATAAAGAACAGCACAAGGAAGAGATAAAAACAAAGCAGTGTTGATCAAGACTTGAAAGTCTAGTAAATCAACTTTTCTTATGAAAATATGGTTTAAATGGAATGCATCTGTAAAGATAGGACAAAGTATTCTTATGACAAGTTTATGAGGAGGAAAGACTGGTATCGCCTGAGAGGAAACTCAGTGTTAGAACTGACAGTGGAGAGGCAAGTTTAGTGTGAAGTCCCAACCATGAAAGGTGCTGAGGTTTTGTAATTCCTGTTAAGTTCAGCATGATCTTAGGGAGTGTAAAACAGTTGCAACAAGTACTACTTTACACGGGCGTCGTCTTGTGCCACATATTTTCCATTGTGGATTTATAACTGGATGTAGGAGCTAGAATGCAAAATGTAGACTGCTTCAAGGAAATAACATTTATTGAAGAACATTGCTTTTATTTCTTCCAGAAATTATGGTATATTTGGCAGAGTTGTTATCCTTTACTAATTGGTGATACAAATAACATGCTTGTTCAGACTACTTTTTCTTGAAGTTCATAAAAATGTCTGTTTGCAGCCTCTTACTGTATGCCTTGTCCTGTTGATGGGAAGAGTGGTACTGTTACCTTTAGGACTCTTCAAAACTGTAGATGGCAGTAGATGGTAGCAACAATGTTTATGGTTATGCAGCTATGCTTGCAATTTATTAACAGTTTCCCAAGCTCAAAAACTGAAAACCCAAGGGAAGTGGTAATTAAGATGGAGTTGAAAAAATTATACCATTCTGTAAATTGTTTCTCTTTTGAGAAAAGGATAAAAAAACTGGCAGATGAGGAGAAAACACAAGCATTATTCCTGAAGTGGTATGATCTAATAATGGAAAATTAGTTCTCAGTCAGACAAATCAGGTACTTGACTGTTCTCCCAGAGCCCAGATTACCATTTTTGTTGAACACTGAAATGTTTCAGTTTTGGTTTTCTGCAGAAGGAACGTCAGCTTGAAAACTGGAATTCATATGGCTTTGCAGTAGTGAACCCCTGTACATGTTGTAGCTACAATTAATATAACTTAATTGGTATGAGAAACACGCTGTGTCTTCTTTCATCCAAATTAGGCTAAGCTTGCTAGAATTAACTGAAGTTAAACCTTTTACAGCAGTAAGTTTCACTGGTAGAACAGAATTCTGGTATCTTGACTCTTGAAGTGTGACTTACAACCGTAAGTTATTTTTCAAACCCTAGTAACAGTTTATATCTGTTCATATGCATGTCAGTGTTTGAGGATTTTTGATCAGTTGAAGACATCTAGTATTTGGGATGATAGGACTCCCCATGAATATTACCGAGTGCTGATTTTTTTAAAGTTAATACTATATTATTATTTAATGTTTCTGTCATTAAAATACATGTCTACTATTAAACATTGGGTTTTGAGAATACTCTTTAAATACTGCTGCATAATAATGGACTGAAAGTATTTAGATTTTTGCAACTGACCCATTTTTAGAAGTTTTTGCAACATTTGCAGATTGAGGATACAAATGACGACTCCATTTATAGAACACTCATTAAAAATGAAGTAGCAGTGTAGTATAGGAACAGTTAAGAGGTCAATGAAAGTCCCTGCAGCATGGGACTAAAGCATTTACTTTTTTTTTTTCTCATACTTCATACCATTTTCCATCAGTAAGATTAAAAACTGGTAACATGTAGGTAACATGTTTGTTACTTCAGATCCACATGCATGGTTAACTTTCTTATTCTGAGTAGACATATTAAAATAACAAATTCTGATAATGGTAAGCATATACACAAATATTCACTTTCAAGGAAAATAATATAAGAAATTATTTTCTGTTGCCTTGAAAAATCTGTAACGTATTTTTAGAAGTACTTACTATTTTATATGCCTCTGTTCTTAGCTGTTTGACATAGTTATTGAGATACTGACAACTGATCTGCAAGAAATAAACTGTGAATTACCAAATAGTCTCCTGTGGATTGTTCTTCAAATGCATATTATATTAGAGACTTTTTATGTTTATGTTCTCATGCTGAAAAGGGTTACAGCTGTGGACATCTAAAATGTTATGTGTCAACATGGAAGCGCTCTCTCTTTTTAATATCATAATGTATTATGTTAATACTTTTTAAAACATCATGGAACCCTAAATACATTTGCAGTACTCTTGACAAAGGCATAAACTGCTCACATCTTAATAGCATCAAAAACTATTTCATTTTGTTGTAGGAAAGAAGAAACAGTCAGTGATTCTTACTACTTCCTTACTTTCTGAAGAACCTTGAATCTGTATGCATTAATCTACTTAAATTTTACACATGACCATTTTAAGCAAACTCTACTTATGACCAGTATACTGAACAGCTTCTTTCACTGATTGTTGTAGTTCAGATATTTTATTTGGAACACCTAGAGAAGTTTGCTAGTGGAACAAATTACCAATGTAGCACCAATTAGATTTTAAAAAAAAAAAAAAAAGTTACCTTGCATAGGAATAAAAAGAGCTTTTTTGAAGAAATAGTAAAGTCCTTAGTTATAGCAAACAAGCTTCAGGGGCTTTGGGGAAGAAAGGTTCAATGCAGGTGTACTTTTATTTGCAAAATAAAGAATTAGTTTATACAAATTTGGTTTGGGCACTTTTTGCTAGAATGGGAATAGAAGCAAATCACTGAAAGCTTCCATTTCAAGGTAGAAATGGCAGTAAAGTTGAGCAGGTTTAAGAATATTCAAAGTTGGATTAAATGTCTTCTTCACAACTGCAAAAGGACTGTGGGAAAATGAGAAGGTTCAGTGTGCATAAGATCCTAAAGAGACAGCTAAACACTTTTAATGTTTAAAATGGAGTTTCAGTGATGTCATATCTTTGAAGTAGCTTCTGGGTAAGACAGATCTTGTAACTACTCCTGCTACACAAGACTAACACCAAGAAATAATTTTTCAACTTTTCTCTTTTTCAGATATACTTATGTTCTAAATTCATATAGTATGAATTTTGTTGTATGGGCAAATACAAACAAGAGTTTTGTTAGTTATTTCACCATTGTGAAAACTGTGAGTATATTGTGAGTATATATCTCTCCCATGTAGGTGAGCTCCACCCTTCATTTGAGTTCTTGTGCCATATACTAACTAATTCCCTGAAGCATGCTTTCTTCATTTATTGATTCCTCTGTAAAACAGAACTCTTCTGGACAATAATGTACTTTTTTCTACAGACTGCTAATAACCTGTATATGTATATATTACTTTTACACAGGTAGTTAAGGGCATGTGGGGATGCCGCTGTCTATGCAATAATTTAAAGAAATGTTCAAACCATAAAAGCAGCAGTTACCTGTAATTTGGATGTGATCTTAAAGCTAAAATCTCAAGCAGTTGGTTAGCAGAAATGAAAGGCTAAATTGCATTTTGTCATTTGTTACTTGTTTTTGTTTAATGATATAGGAATACCTCATACTACTAGCCTTTTTGTTGTCTTTCAGGTCTTCTGTTGTGCTTAGTAGTATTTGTTTCATGCGTCTGGCTGATTTTTAAAATTTTTTTTAAGCTTTAAAAATGATACAGCCACAAAGCTGTCAGTCTTAAATATAACTACAATGCCATACATGATTGAGGCAAACAGTGGAAGTAGAAGTAGAATAAGAAAAGCTCAGGGTGACAAAAATAAATTCAGGATACAATTTAGACATCTGTGTCTTAATAATGCCTCTAAATAGCAATACATCAGTCAGTATTTGGAATGCAAAATTCAGAAGTTCAAATATTATTGTTATGGATTTTCCAAAAACATGGTGTATAGGCATCCTGTGTGCAGTGAATTTAGATGTATATATGAATTACTGGTAATGCTCCGGTAATTATTTTCTTCATGCACAGCAGAGGAAGCTATTCATTTAGGATTTGCCAACATCAGTGGACTGGTCAAGGTAGTAGTTCACCCAAAAGCCTATAGAAACTCAGAAAAGTGGTCGAACAAGGTGTTAGCATGGACAAGTCTGTAAATGGTTATATGCAAGTGCCTGTCCTACAGAAGCTGTAAGTGGTGCCCGTATTTCATACTGCACATTAATAGCATCATATTTTCAGTTTATCATAATACCCCAATTATTACCTATTAGAGGAAACGTCCAGGCTCAAGCTGAATTTTTCTCAAAATGAACCTATTCCAACTATATCTAAGAATTGTTTAAAAATTAAACAGGGAACAATATGGGTGTAACCTCTTAAAACTAAAAAGCTTGAAACCTCTGTTAGATGTATAAATGGTTTCCCTCTCGCGTTTACTTTTTGGAGTCTGGAGGGAATGGGCTGTTAGTGGTTACATACACCTAAACCTCCAGCTCCTCTTCAGTCCTGGTAGTACTGAAGCACATCAGATCTTCCTTTCTAAGTGTCTGGTCCTTTTCTGTCTGTTCCTTTTGGCTGCTTCTGCACCCTCGTGGCTTTTATGCTCCCTTCTACTGTGCAATTTTTCATTGCAGCGCAACTGAGTGTGGCTGCTGCCACACAGCCCGGGTGCCAGGCAGGGAGCACTGAGCCCAGGAGGGAGGTCTTCTGTGGGCCTGGTGACTGCTGAGGAGAGCAGTGGGGCAGGTTTGAGGTAAAAGCAGCCATGGGAGTCAGGCAGTTCTAAATGTGTGATTCAGAGGGTTTTGGCTACCAGGTTTCAAAAATGATGTCTGTATAAACAGAAATTAATTGAAACTCCATAACTTGGCCAAATTGAAGGGGAATTTTCATGGGCTCAGTAAAATGTTGATAATTCTTTGTCATACTACAAAGACCTGTTTAACAAAACAACACTAAAGCCTCTCAAAGAGCAAGTTGCTGTGTATTTTTTTTTTATAACCTGAACAAACAATGTGATTTTCCCCAGTTCCATTTTTAGAAGCAGCTCAGCTCAGTAAGTTGCCATTTTCAAGAAAAAAAAAAAAATCACCTTGGACAAGCATTCAAGTGTGGAGAATTTTAGCCGTCAGTTTTTTGGCAAATTTGCATGCAACTGAAAACTGGATTTGCCAGTAAACTGTGTCGAGCAGCATTGATGTAAGTCATTCTAACAGTAATTAAAATGGCAAAGATAGGTGGGACTAGAGAGGCAGAGAACTGAAATAGGAGAGAGGAATAAAGTACAAGAACAAAAGGAAAAAGATGAAGCCATGAAGGTAAATGCTGAGAGTGCAGAGCAAGTTAAATAGGAGAGATAAAGATCGTGGAGAACATACAACAGTTGGATAAAGGTAGATGATAGATGTCATTTTACAGTAAACAGGTATCTGCTTAATAGTTTTGGAATGAGCAGTGCATAGAGCTATAGCTTGTTTTCAGAGAAGTTGCATAGTCTTAACCAAATACTAAAATGTCATAGTAAAGACATTATAGATTTATTAACATTATTTAACCCATTCTTATGAAAAGCTATTGAATTCAGTGCAAAAAATTCTGACTGGCAGGTGGGTTTTGCATCTGCACCTTGTAAAGAGAAGAATGAGTAGGATGAGTAAAGGATGATTAAATCTTTCAAACAAGGAACAAGTAGAACTACAAGTTTTCAGTCTGGGAAGAAAATTGAAGGAGGCTATGACAACTTTATCAACTCCTGAGTGGCAAGTAAATCGATTATGAATGATTGTTCACTGACTCTACTACTGCAAGGACATTAGGCATTAGAGGAAACTAGTAGGTGGTATGTTTAAGGTAAACCAAAGAAAGTATTTTTTTCATGTTTCATACAGTTATGCCATAGAATTCCTTGCTACAAGCTGAGTTTACACTGATTTGAGAAGTAATAAGACTGGTTACTGATATTATCTGTTAAGGACTACAAAGCTAACAGTTCTGTCTCAGAGAGCCACTGAAACTCAGAATCACTTGGAGGCTGGGAAAGTATCCTTGGAAAAGTCACTGTATTGTTTGCTTTGGTTTTGTGCACTCCCTTACATGTCCATGATGGGCCACTACTACAGAGGGGATACAGGACAAGTGAAATGCTTGGTCCAACAAAATAAAGCCTTTCTTAGCTTAAATTTAACAACAGTTTCAGTTAAAACTGCTGTCAAGATGTAAGCATGCTTCAATTTGCATGTAACTTTAGAGATGGAGAGCTGGCTCTGTTTCTTTTGTGTATTTGTTTTAATGTGACTTAATCTGAAATTAACATCTACCTTGAGATGAATGGAACAGCATCTCTACAGCTTTGTCGTTATTGCTACATGCAAGTATGTTCCTTTCATGGCTAATTATGTTTTAATTTACTTACTGCATATATTCATATGTTTTTTCTGCATTTAATCACATATCAACTGTTACCTTGTATTTAATTCCTATACTTCCTTTTTAATACATCTTGACTGAGAGTTGCACTGTAGAGTTTAGTGTTTATTGACAGAAAGCTACATTGGACTACCAATTTTTAAGCATAAGAAAACCAGTATGCAGTATCCTTTATTAATGACCTGGATGATGGAGGAGACATAGGAGGACACTAAACAAGGAAGGGTGCAAGCACACCGGAGGACAGGATGGGTTTCAAAATGTTGTTGCTATATTTAAGAAATGGTTTGAATAAAATAGGCTGCAGTTTAATAGGGCCAAGTGTGAGTAGAAATAAACAAAAATGTTTAATTGTACAAATAGCAGGTGTGAAGTTATTGACTAGCTAAGAACACTACACATAAGAATTTCATGTGATTTGATGGATTAGAAATTGCCCCAGAATTAATGCTATCCAAACAAAAAAGCAGGAAAAATGTAAGGATTATTTATGTGTGCCAACGTCTGGAAGCCAAGTGGAATGGTTGGTTGTTCTCTGTGTTAGGGAGGTCCTATCTGAGGAGAGAAACCTAGAATTCGGTGAAGCAAAAGAAATTGTCTAGAGATCAGTGAGAATGGTCAGAAGGCTAGAAAACATGACTCACAAGCTGAAATTAAATGAACTGTGACTGTTACCATGTACCCTCTTAGGTTTTTCTGTGTACAGTAGAACATCTTCAGATTCATTAAAAGCTGTTACAACTGTTTAGCATTCATCATTTAATCATGTTAGTTTGCACCCTGCCACCTATAATATGTAGAAGGATCCGAGTTCCTAACTTTCTCTGTTAGCTTGTTTCATTTTTTGTATTTACAGCTGCTTCTCTGGCATGTGACTCTAGTCTGTCATGCTGCTACCCTTTTTCTTGTCTTGTGTAAAAGTCATCCAACTTTGCTTATAGTCAATATCAACATCAAACTGTATGCTCTAATTGTAAAGTTCCTGGTCTTCACTAAAGTTGGTGAAACACGAAAAGTTTTGCTTTGAGTTATGACAGTGGTCATTTAGTCAGAAATGGAGATCTTTCCCTGCCACTCTTGCCACAGAACTCAATAAAGTAAACAAATGCATCCAAACCTATAGAAATCATTTAGTCTTTATATTAAATTTATTTGGAAAATATATTGACATAAGTTGGTTTATATTTTATATGATTTACCCCCTAGTTATTATGATCCCAGAAGTGCAGATTTCTCAAATTCCGTTTCCCCCTATCTCTTGTAAAATATATTTTATAGTAGATTGCTTATTTAAGACACTGTATTTTGAAATACAGCTTAAAATGTACTTTTTCTCTGTTGGCTGTTCTTTTTTTTTTATTTGCATTACATAGGTCTTCAGTAACATTTAGTGGCAATGACACTCCTAGCTGTACATCATTCAGAGTGTATAACTTTGTCAGTTTTAATTTTTTTGCCTTTTTGTTTCACCAAAAGATGTTTTTCCTGAACTTGCAAGGGGATGAGCAAAGGTTATTCTAGTTCATTTATCTAATGTAGCAAAGTATAAACTCCTGAGAAAAATACACACCTTTTGACTATCTCCCTGTATTAACAAATCATTTATGCTTGCAGTCTTCAGTTGACAGTCACCTCTGAACTCTGAGAGAGATTGACCAGAATGAAATGCAGTGTTGCTAGTCACTCTGAACTATTAGTTTACCAAATACATTAAAATTGTACTGGCATTTTCTCTCACTGCTTTTTCATACTAATAGCGTGCTTGCCTTTGTCCACTACTGTGCATCAAGCTGAAGTTTTCACTGAGATTGAGTGTTTCACAAAGAATCCTAAAGGTAGGGCTTTCCAGGAAGTCTGAGGGATCTAAGTGTCCACCTCTAGTTTGAAATTCAAATTTCAAATGAATTAGTAACTGAAGCTCCCTTAGGCTCCTTTGAAACTCTCAGCCTGTATCTTTTTCTGAAGAAATGCATGGTGCAAGGTTCTGAATTTACTGGATGCCGAAGATTTCCTGTGCATTCCTGCACTTTGGTTTCAGAGCTATTTTTTTAAAATCATTGAATCTTTGCTTTTTCCCCAGAAACTAATAGTGAAATTCTTTGTCAGAAGGGTCAAGTAAACTATGTCAACCTGTTCTTTTCTCCATGCTATTTAGCTTGCGTGGTCAATGGAATCTAAAAGCCATGTAAAAATTTTGCTCAGCAAAAAGTGATTTGTGTTGGATTATATAGGAGGGGGAGGTGTAATCTAAATAAATTGATTTACTTTTAGCATATCATGGTTCCCTTCCATTTTCTTAATTTTTTCCATGTAATTTCTCCCAATTTATATCAACAACTGTGGCCTTTTTTTAGTATTGTTCATAGCTTTAAAATCGTTATCTTTCAACATGTGGGCTGATACTGCTTGATAGTGTAACTCTGTAATTTAAAATCCTTCCAGAACACCTAGATATATTTCTAAATGTGTATGGTAATTTAATGTCGCAACAAAACTCACCATTACAATCTTAAGGAATCCAATTTATGTTTGTTTCCACCTTTCTAGCCATTCAAGGTATTTGGATTTGCATTTGTAATATCACTGCAAGGTGAAAAACACAATTCTGAAGAGCACAAGGTGAGGAAGAGGAACATATTTCAAAAATTTTGTAATTTCATAACATTGCTGCTAAGTAAATTATTCTATGACTGACTTCTGTGGAACTAAAATTTGATCAGTGTAAATGCTTCTAAAAAATTTCACCCTCAAGGCTTGTCTTCAAGGGGACATTAAGAAAGATGAGGTGTAAATTTTAATACACATTAGCAGTTGAGCTCTAACTCTCCATGTGAATAATCCCAGAGTTTAAGGAGGTTGCTCTACTTGGAGAGCATGTAATCAACTGTAAATTCAAACTCCATCTCACTTTGTTTTGGCATCGCTCTCCAAGGCATGTTTGCTCCAGCCCCCACAGGAAAATGTGGAAATTGAACTCAGATTCAGTCTCCACTACAGTCACAACCATGATACCATCCTTTCCACTTTTGCCTTCCTACATACATGCGCTATGGTAAAATCTAAGTTTTCCTAAGATTTGATATGTTGTAACAAATCTAAGTTCTTCTGTGCTTGAACAGCTGTTCATGTTTACTATGTATACACATCTATCTGTTTGCAATAAACTTTTATAATCTACATTTATCAGCATCAGCTGCATTGCTTGTGAACCCAAGTAATTTAAATCCTTGAATCTGACTACATTATTTTCTATTACTGCCTGTTCTTTATTTCTCTGTGTGCTATTTGTCTGTGTGTATTTGCACAAATACAGAACCTAACTGTGGTCATTAAAATTACTAATAACATGATTTTGCCTACAGATGCTTAATTTTTTGCTTTTTGTACCTTCCATTGCTTTCTCCACTCCTTAGCTCTTTCACTACTGGCTTTGTGGTGCTTTTAGTCAAAGTTAGTTACATATTGTAATTTAAAATATTTCAGTTTCTCTCGCATATTTAAGAACACAGCAGATCCATAATGTTCTATGAACTAGGTTGGACTTCATGATTTATTTCTCCTGCTATTTTTAAATTTCACTGAAATTTTGTTTCTGAAACGTTTTCAGACTGTGAATGACAATTATGTCAGTCATTTTCTTTAAATGTCAGGGGAAATAGCTGCATTTCATGAATTTTTGATGTGCTACTCTCTATATAATTTTGGTAAGCTCCATAGTATAAGAATTGAGACTTTTTCACATTCAATGATTGAATCTCTTATTTCTCACACACTGACACTTCATTGTTGTTTGAGTGTATCATCTTGATTCTAATCTCAAAAATTTGCTCTGAACTGTTGATTATCTATAAACTCAGAGTAAGTGACTCTTTCTTTTTACTGTAGTTCCCTTTAAGGCATCAGTGGGTGTGACAGCTTTCCAAGTACATCCATGTCAGATTTACCCCCAGCAGATAGAAAGGTTCTGGAAGAAATTTAACCTGCTCTTAACATTAACGTTCTTTTTGCTTGAAATGTATTTAAATTGATAGATGCTATAAAGACTAAGTGGGATACGAGTGTGAAAATATTTTAGTTAAGAAATGTCAAACTGCAAATCTAAGATGAAAATTCAGCATTAAAAATGTAAAATAATATATACAATTTATAGTTTCTAGAAGAAATACTGTCCTCCCTTGAGAGGAAAAGCTATTACTGATGTTTTAAAACAGAGCTGGCATCAATAACTGGTAGCTTACACTGCTTACTTGCATTACCTTTTTTAGCATGCTGTAAACAGAAATAACTATTCTGTATTTTATAGTTACAAATTAAATTTAAAATCCAGATTTATTTTCCCCTGTGGGTACATATTTAAGGTAAAAAGACTGAACATTCGTCATTAGAATGCAGAAAAAATCTTTTATTGCCAGAAAATTAAACATGAAGTTACTTTAAATGGAAGTATTCGTTCTTCACAAACTGGACTGGGAGGAGAGAGTGTTATGACTCTGCTTTGCAAACCACTTTATGTATCAGTAACCAAACAGTGAGATACTAAAAGCTGAGAGTAGGAGGACGGATAGGTTGTGATAAATAATTCTGGTAATTCTCTAACTAAATGTCATGTTAATCTTTACGAATTACTGTGCATTTGTGAGGTTTTTTTAAAAAATGTAAAGGTCCTCTGAAATGGTGCAAGATTTGGACACGTCATCAGATGCAAACAGGTAGTCTGCAAATGTTTGTCAGAAAGTTGTTACACATACTTTAATGTGTTTCTTCCATCTTGTAGAATTGGAAAATGGTTGTATCAGTGTCTAAGAACAGGCAACCTTCAGTGGAGTTCTCAGCCATCCTAGAGATACAGAAGCTTCAGATGATCAACATCTTTAAAGATTACACTGCCATTTACCTAGGGAATTAAGATTCATTAGTCTTACATTCAGCACCGTCCAACTTCATTTTGTTAATGGAGTAAAATACTATTCACTGTGAGTAAGAGTAGCAGAATGTCTTTCTGATTTTGTATGCTCTTAGGCCGTTTGTTTTGAAAGTGTTGGTTTGGTGCTTCACTTTCTGGGGTTTTTTTTGAATCCCACTGGACTTTCAAATTAACTGGTATTCAGCTGTTGACATGTTCAAAGGTTCTTCAAAAAGTAACTGCTAAGCTACTGATGAAGGATGCCACAAAAAACCTGCTGAAAATACTTCTGTTAACACTCTGGAAAAACTCAGAATGTATTGAAAACGGAAAAAAAAATCTACTCAGAAGTAAAATGTACAGTGAGATAATTTTTAAATTGCACCATGCATAGGAGCTGCTGAGTGTGCTTATGGGACAAGAAAAACAAGGATCATGATGCAGAAGATGTGTACTTTATGTTTAAAACCATCACATACAAGCACCTACATCCTTGCTTTATATAACAGTGCTTCAGTGGTAATGGAGCACATGTAAAAGAGAAGTGAGGACTGATCCTCAACTTTTCTTTTTTAAATTTCCTGAGGAAAAATTAAATGGGCTAGAACAGTATGGAGTATGTGGGTTGTAAACTATATAGTAAGAAAAAAAAATTAATTGTGGCGAAGCAATGGCAATGATAGATTACAAAATCACCTCCTCCTACAGAAAGTAAAGATGTTTTGCCAGGCTGGAACTGAAATATCGAAAGCTTGTGCTCTGTTTTTCTGTCTCTCTTATTTGGGTGGTAAGGACACAGAGGGGGAATGCAAGATAATGGGAGAACCTTTTGCCTTTATGCCATGTTAAAGTTTTGATCTTTGGGGAAATGTCCAGTTTTTGTGGCAATATAAGATCAGTCTGCTGTCATACTGTATCTTTCTGAGTACCTGAAATCGGGGATTTTACAATCAATTAAAGTACATGTGCTGCGCAGCCTACCCGCTGCTAAGACAAGGACTTTGAACATTCTAATATTTTATTGTTCTAATTAATATGCAGTTAATTATTAGAACAGATCAGAACCACACCTTACCTCTGCTTCTTTCTCCTCTGTTACAGGGGTTTCTAGCACCTTGCTAACTACTGGCATACTGATAACACCATTCAGACTTAAGGAGAAAAATATTAAAAAGTCGTTATAAAATATCTAGGTGCAACAAATGTGTTCCAAATTGATACTACGATTTCAAATAAAAAAGTACCAATTATAAATTTTATCATCATGTCTAGCAAACACAATATTTGAATTTTGAATCTGGGAGGGAATCTTACCATGCTTCGATACAGTCTCTGACCACATCTATTGTGGCTCCTCCTAGTCAGAGTTTCTAATGTGATGAACACTTACTATTTGTCACAAGTCTTACAAATTTGAAGTCAAGTCCAGATCCTGAATGAATATGATGGCTCCTAAATATGATTTTACCATAAAGACCTGGGTGAAAATTGACAGACAGAACTTAAAAGCTTCAAAGAATTTCTGTAGGCACTCTCAACCATCAAAGAGCCTTTCTGAGAAGTTGTAACTGATTTCAAGTGAAGCAGCATTAAATGAATAGTGCAGAAGGCAAAGTGCAGTGGGTGCAAAGCAGCACTGAGCTATGGGGGAGAAGTGATGCTGTATGCTGGGGAACATGTTCTGCCAGACTTAACCATGCTATTTGATCCAGTGGTACTGCAGGTACTTTTCCCCTGGCTTTTCAGGTTTAGAGCACCACCACGAAAAGTGTTTTTGTAAGGAGAGTTTAAAATTGTAGATGCAGAGATTGTTTTCACATAGGGAAGTGGTTTTAATAATTGCCTGGGCTGGGGGAAATAGGAGAGAGAGTTGCTTTGTCTTCCGCTGAAGTTTAAGAGGTTTAGACGTGTGCTTGTATGTCTCTAATACTTTGACTTTGGACTACTGACATGCCTACAGGTTCAGGTTGTACATCAGAGTTTGAAAGATTAGGACTGCAGAGAAGCTTTTCTAAGTTCTGTCTTTCCTAACTAAGAAGTGCGAAAGACAGATAAGACCCCTGCTCAATCTCAGAAATTCTGGAGATAAGCCTGAAAAGTGTTTGGTGTTCGCTATCTGCTCTCGGGCTTTTCAGAGTGGCAAGTATTTTTTGCTGTACTTTAACACCTTACTTCAACAGTGGAAGCAGGTCTGGTAAGGAGCAAAGAAATAGCCAGAATATAAACTGTCTTTTACTTACCCTGTGTTTCCAGACTATCATCTTTGACTCTCTGTTTAGCCTGAGGAGCAGTGTGCAAGAGGCATGAGTTTGGCACACCAGGCTATTTTCAATGTTGTATTCTGGTTATTAGGTATTTTCAAATGTTTCAATTGCTTTCATTTCTGTGTCTGCATCTGCCTGCTGGGTTGAACATGCACGTAACTTAATAGATATGTGTTGAAGGCATTAATTGAGTTTTTATTCAAGACTATTATCTATTTGTTTCTTTTCTAACGTGTTTGCCTGTTCTGTATTATAGTGTTACATTTACCTTTGTTAGCAAGGGTTTGCTTACCAGTATAAGATGGAGTTTTGTCTTTTTACTACTTTCTGTATTAATCAGTTTTAAGAATTGCTAGGCAGTTGCTTTCTGTGGTCTCTTGAACTCAAGTTCTGTATGTTTATTTACTTTGAGGAAAGACAGACTATGAGGCTTTTTTTGTATAATTTTTGATTCTTTGATGACCAGAGTCTCTCAGCATACCTAAACTCAGTGTGTCTCTCAGCATACCTAAACTCAGTGTGGACTCAGTATGTTTCTTAGTTTTGCAAATCCTGTTTCATCAAATGTTCATGCTTACTCAGACCTTTTGTCTCTGATCCTTATCTTGTCTGTTATCAGGGCCTATACCAGTACCCAAAATTTCAAGATTAGATTTTTCAGCCTTAAATCAATTGTCTAGATGACTTATGTTTTCAGCTTCTTTATATTCCCTCACATCCTCTGTTTTATAGTCACTCTTTAAAAAAGAAAAAATTGCTCCCGAGTTGTTTTTTATTTTTCTCTGCAATATTTTTCACAATCCTGGTTAATTAAAAACTATTTAAAATATCAAGTACTTTAAAAGTACTTGACTCAGAAAAATTAATATGTCCTTTGGTTGCAAGCAGTAATCAAGTACTTCTTAAACTTAGTTCACTCATCCTTTACAAGGCCAGATCATTTCAACTCTGATGGGCCTTTCAGCTGCTTTGTTTTATTGTGGATGAATTCTCAGCTCACTTTACACCTGTGCTTCTCAGTATATTCCTGAGCTAAGAAGTTGGCTCCTTCTCTTCGCGTCTGAATTTGACATTAGAAGGTCTCCAATCTGCTGATTCTTGGATAGTAGGATTTATTACCAAGGGAAGGATCAGTTTATTTCATGCCTTGTATAATGGGTATATACTGCAATTATACAGGACCCAATACAGCAATTCTTATCAGTCAGCATCATACAACTATTTCCCAGAGACTAATGCCAGAGCCTTGGAAAAGTTCTCCAAAAAGGTATTATAAACTGACCTTGACTCAGCAGACTTGACTGAAGTGCTTAACTGTGGGAGAGCATTCAAGGTGGGGACAAATGTAAGGTATGATATTGACAAGTTCTGCCCAGAATAACATTTTTGTGAGACAAAGTCTTCCTTTTTTGGAGTCCCTGAAGTTGTAATGCTTTAGTATCTCCACCAGTTCAGGTTAGCAGGGGGTTATGTTTGGTTGGGTTTTTTTAATGCCAGGAAGCTGTGTGTTTTGCAAGAGAGCGTAAGAGGTTCTAGGGTCACCTGTTTGACAAGGATTCCTGTAGGAATTTGCTGGTTTATACAACAGAGAGCTAACCTGTCCTGGTCCCTATTGAATGCTTCTGTTGCCATCTGTGACCCTCTGAGAAATGTTTTCCTTTGAAAGACACCTCTCCCATAAATCCTCTGCGGCAAATTCTCATTTTAATTCCTAACCATCAGTGAGTATTAAGGTGTTCTCTGTGACAATGAGTGTGGGCAAATTAATAATATTCAATTCATATTACCAGATGTAGAGGGGTTGAAGTTTTACCTTAATAGGATCTGTATAAATAAACACAAAAGCTAGTTATCACCCACACATCGTTACATCTTACACCTTTATAATTACACAGTTACTGCTTATTTGGCTGAAGACCTGGCATGGCATCTTTGTTACATCAATTTATATTGGTTCTGATGCATAATTAACAATTAGAGGTGTAAGTTTAAATCAACAAAATGATAATGTGATTCCATTTGAAATATGCTAATGTGATACGTAGACTGATTAGACATATAAAATTGGCCTTGTCATCTATATTAATCTGACCACTATCTATGCTTTACATCTTAATAGGAACAGAATTTTTTTTTATGTCTATTTAGAGTTATGCTTAGAATGTACCTGGCTTTATGGACTAAACATATTAAAGGCCTTTATGAAATTGTAATTCATTAACTTTTATGTGGATGGTTTGAGTATGATATTTTTCAAAGATACCATAAAATATAAATGTGTAGGCTACAGCTGTAGAAGGTTTATGTCACTCAGAAATATATTAGCGTATTTATATTGTATATATTACCGTATGTAAGGTACTGCTATATATTTGCAGTCATATTATCATTGGGCAATTTTCTGTCTTGAGTTATCAGAAAAGAGAATTAGAAAATATAATGCTAGCCTTAGGGAAGCAAACTTTTTTCAAAACTCCTATCTGCTAATATCACCTGCCAGTGATTTAATGTGTTTATAGTTTATGCTAACCTTTCTTAGCTTTCCTTTTTATCCATTATAGTCTGTGTACCTGGTAGAAGAGAAGCCTGCAGCCAATTGTGGTTATTTTGCAGCTCCTATCTTTACTCACCTAATAGCTACTTTCTTTTTTATTCCTCTTTTTTTATTCCTGTAAGGTAGTAACTGTTAGCTGTTATAAAACTGCAATCTCATTAGAAAAGATTCATCCAAACAAATTCAGTGCTGATATTAGGACTTTAAAATGTTAATGTCTTTGTCTTTCTTTGGGATAACATATCTTTTTATTCTGACACTTAAAGAGATGTCTTTAGACTCTTTCATTTCCAGAAGAGTTGTTATGACAGCAAGACAGCATTTTGGGACAGTCTGTGGGATTATGGTTTTTTAGGTAGCGCCTCATTTAGTACATCTCCCTATTAAAAATATGTCCATAGTTTGAGTAAAATGAAAGTGAACAAAATTCTTAAGTGCATAGAAGAATGTTAACATTCGTTATTGGCAGTATGAACTGCTGAGATGTTTGTTTGACTCGGGGTCTGTGGTCCTTTTTGTACTTTCTTAGTACTCTACTCCTTGTATAACCGGAGACCAGTGGAGCTCAATTTGAAGCTTGTTACAAAACTCCAATGTCATATTTTACTCACACTCAACCTTTCTCACTTTCTCCAGTTTGCATCAGACATTTTCCACAATTACAGGTGGGAGGTATTCTTCATGTCCAACTTGTGTATATTCATGGAGACTAACTAACCTTCCCTTGCAGATTTTGATAAAGCCCAGTAATGACATCATGGGGATGTTATTTAGTTATTACACTTAATCTGACAATGGAGTATGGAGTAAATGTGTAGCAGAATAGTTTCATGCCCTATCTGTAGGTGAAGGGTTATCATGTGCTGGGATAACTGTCCTTTCACACATAGTCTTCAGTTTCATGGAATAGTCAATTTGGGATTCTTCTGAATCGGATTTCACTGCAACTTTTAGAACACAGCTCTAAGCATATTCAATTGCATCTATTTCTGGTAGGGCTCATTCTAACATAAACCTAAAGTAATTGCACTGCTCGTAATAAAATTAAGGTCTACTCACAATTGTTTCTACACAGGGAACTTTTTCAAGATTTTAAGCATTTTGCACTCTTGGAAATGTGCTCTTATGTCTCTCCTGAACTCAGTCTAGGCATATCTGACCTGTGTGGATAGAAGTAGCTGAATTTTGTTTCCTTTCACTTTCTAATAAAGAGGATACATTTCTGTTCAACCGTTGGACATGTGCCAAGTATATTTAAATGTACTTTGTTTCACAAATGATTCTATAAAGCAGAATTGAGGTATTACAAAGAGGACTCTTGATGGCTGTATTATTTCTAACAGTGCTTAGAATTAGGCATTGCTTTATTGGATTTGAATAAATTGATACTGGATTGTATTAAGCAGTGTATTCCATATGCACTGGATTATTCATTTGCCTATTTTTCAAAAATGTATAAGCCATATTGAGAGCAGATTTGCATTTATTATGCTATGTAACTAGCCCTACTTTTACCAAAGGAAAAAAAAACAGCCTAATTTCAGATATTTGAAAACTTTTAGAATTGTATTATGGTGATTGTTGTTATTTAGAACTATTTATGACATAAAGCCAGTCTGTATATGGATACTTAACACTAGCGTAACAGTCATCACAGTATGATTTTGTTTTAAAGAATTACTGAAAAAGTTCACCTTATATGACCTTTGGTTGTGAATAGCTTTTTTATATTGTCAGCATTAGAGGTGTTCTTAATTATAGTGATAACATTGAGCTGTTACAAATTTTTTTTGTGCCACTAAGCCTTAAAATGTTTGGGTTGTACTCTTCTCAGTGGCTGATCTCTGTGTTGGGATGAGTTATCTGATAGAAATAAACAGGAAAAGTAGTGTACCTTTTTTTAATCCAAATAAATTTTTAAAGATCAAGACAAAAACTGGTGCTGCTTTGTACTTGTTCTGACCACCTCCCCTTGTAGTTTTCAGTAGTGAACAGGAGTATTTCTGCACAAATATCTTCAAACAAAATCCTGAGTCTGTACTTGTTTCAGGTTGGGGGGGTGTGGGGTGTGTAGAAAGTGCCATATTCCACAAAATACTCTACTTATGCTGAAGCACTGAAGAATCTCTTCGCTTTTTAGTTCGGCATGTAACTGAAATATAAGTTACCGTAAGACATGTGAGTGGCTGCCATGAAATGGCACAAAGTTGGAATCGAAAGGGGAACTGGAAGCTCTAGGGTTTTTATTCTTGGTTGGACTATAAACCTGTTATATGACCTTGAGCAGATCACATTAACCCTGACTTTCCAAAGCATTTGCACTCCTGAATTGGATCTATAAGTTGGTCAGTTGCAATTTCCTGTAAGGTGAGAATGGTGCCTTAATAGGCTGCAGACAGCTCTTTAACATAAAGTGCTGTGAAATTCTCCAATGAAAAGCATTACAGCCAGTGGAAAGTATTATGAGGAATTAATAATATAAATCAGTAATAAAAATATAGTTAGGTTTACCCCATGATGTTGTACTTTACCCTGAAGCAAGATAAATCATAAGCTGATTAAAAGTTGTTGGGTTTGTTTTTTTTTTTTTTACAATGGAGTGCAGAAGTTAAGGGTCTTTAGAACATTTCTGCAATATTAAAATAATTTTTCAGCCAGGGTAGTAGCTTCCTCAGTCTAGTCTAAGATTTTAAGAAAAGTAAAAAAAAAGCAAAAGCCCAAGGTATTATTTACTTACTTAGTCCTCTCTGCAGCATGAATTTCTTTCTGAACTTCATTTCTGCTTAATAAGTATCATATCTGTTGATGTTTCTTATGTTGCTTAGTAACACCAACACTACCAAATAATAGGAAAAAAACCCATGTAATAAGACACTATAATTCTGGTCATGTATCATGGGGTTAATTTCTTAGGAATACTCCAAGATTCAAAGAGTGTTCAGTGCAGCAATGTAAAATATATTGTTTTCATTATAAAAAGCAGTTCATATCTTCTAAAAATGTGCCTTTAATTGCATAAAGGCAGAAAAGCAACAGAAAAATTATTCAAATAACATTCAAATTATATTTGATAAATCATCTTTAAAACCTTTACATTTATGTAGCAATTATAACCTAACCACAGGTTCTAACATCTTAGAGCTTCATCAGAATCAGTCAAATACCTCAGGCTGACGTTGGAATGTTTTTCTGATGGAATTGCTCCCAAAGGCAATTTTGATCTATTTAGGCACCAGTTTTACAGCACATTCTGAATTCGATTATTTCTGGTAGTATTTCCTGGGTAAGGTTTTATTCTACCAATGATTCTAAGAAGTTTCCATTATATAAAACAACTAATTAATTGCAAACTGGTTAAACTAACATAATTGTTTTCAAAGATGGTACTAATACTTTGGGCCATACAAGATGTGGAATCTCTTCTGTTACTTGCTTTCTAAGTGTGTTTTATAGAGAATTGCTGGTTTCAGATGGTAAATTAAAGTCACTCACATCACATGTGAACCTGAGAATATTTTGGAAAACTAATCTTTCCTTAGTTCTAAATATGAATTTCTTATTCAGCTTCCAGGCTTCTTTGAAAGACAGTGTTTGCACCTGATTCTTACATGCCTGAAACCAGATAACTGTCAGTTAATTAGGGATAAAACAATATTAGTGTGTTGGGATTTTAAAAATAAAATTAAAAAGTGAATTTGAACATTTTTTAATCTGTCACCAGATCTAGGGAGAACACACCTTTGCAGTAATATAGACAGAGTCCCCAGTCTCAAATACTTCTGTGTCTTTTTACACTGGTTTTAGTTTATTTTAGAGAAATTCCCCCTTCTTCTCTCTCCTTCTATTTTTTTTTAAGCTATTAACCTATTTAGTATCAAAAATATTTCTTCTCAAAAATTCTAATTTTCTTTCTGGTTAAATAAAATTGCCTAAAATATCTGTCAAGACTCAGTTCATAAAAGTGTTTCAAGATGGGATAGTCCTGGAATTTAAATTAGATAATGAACTAAATGTCTCCACTTTTGGTATTTGCAAGGCATTTCTTCTTGACTGGTCTTGCCTTGGTTTCAAAGTGTTTGTAATCTAATGTATACAGGTGTATACACATTATAGTGTATAATGTGCTGTATGTATCAACACAAAGTATATTGAAAAAAAATTGTATTTACAAAAACAATTTCTCAGCTTCATGAAAGAATTTTCGTTTAAAAATGGATATTAATAGATTTTAAATTAACATTGGGGTTTCAGAACAGGTTAAAAGAGAGATTAACTTCTCCCTGGTCCCTTGCCCCGCCTCGCAAATCCCAGCCTACTGGCATCACAACTTTGGAAAGCAGCTGTACTGATGGCTACTTCAGAGAAGAGAGGAAGTGTTTTCAAACCCATCTTATTTGTAGGTCTATCCGTACTCAGAGTGGACTGTTTAGGAACCTTGTGAATCACCAGAAATTTGTCTTGAAATTGTTAAAGCAGAGTCACTGCTTACAAACATGCTTAACATTTGAAGGCCAGTATTTCAGGAGTCCATCTGGGGTGCAATGCCTCAAATTGAGTGGTCAGTGTTGTATAATACATTCTGGGAGAGCTTTTCAAAGCCAACATTAGCTGCCACTAAAGCAGAATAGATTTGGACTCCTCAGCAGCACTAAACAGCATGTTTACCATTTCCTAGACTTGCCATCCAAAAGAGTAGTCATTCTGAAAAAAGTAACTAGAAATGGTTTTGGCATAAACATATCTGTTGTTCCATCCTGTAACTGACATAGAAATGCTTGCATTCTCTGCTCTTGAGAGCTGTAAATAGAACCTCCATGTGAAGTTCTTAGTAAAAAGCTTGTGACCTTTGAAATGAAGTTTCCTTTCAGGTTTCTAAAGGAGAACAGTATTTTCTCCGGTCTCTGATTACAAAGCTAATTTGTACTTGGACTTTTCCTTGCTCTTTTTGAAGAAGCAGTTGCCCTTCTTGGACATAACAGGGAATGCTCTCCACAGGTTAACCCACTAAAGGTCACAGTTTATTTTTTAAATGGCAATTTTAGGGTTAATATTTGCTATCTATCTGTGAGTTTAGAGCTCATTCAGGCTAACAAGAGTAATTCCCTAGATATCCAAGAAGCTGGAGTGGGTTTTAACAAGATTTAGAAAATAGATTTAATGAATCTGTTACGTTGACTAGAGTGTTACTATCAAAAATGTTCTTATGTTAAATGTTTAAGTCTGTAAAGTAAACCTCAAAGTAAACAATTTTTAAATAGAAGTACTGAATGCTCCTCAGAGCCATGACAAATGGGAATTGGCTGTGTTTTCTAAGGTTGTTTCTAGGAGGTAAAGTACTGTGACCAATATATTCAGAAAAAGAAAGAGACTAACTGACAGTGGAACTGAAGAAGGAGCTAAAGTTGTAGTATTTCTGAGACTACTTTAAAATATGAACCATAATTCAAATAGATTCTAGAAACAGTTATTGTTTTTAAAATTATTTCTGCTTCACTATATGAAATAGCTTGTTTTCACACTCCACATTGAAAACAAGCCAAGTTAAGGACATAGATCTATCCTACAAATCTTAAAATATAATTGCTGAGAAATGGGATGAAGTCAAAGAATCCTCTCAATAGGATTTGTCCTGTAAGATTTTCAGACATAGAACCAGGCAATCCAAGCATAGTGGTTCCAGTGCAGGTTTTGCATTGAGCTGAATTTTTTAATCACTCTTATTGTGATAGCAGGTCTGTTAGCGGTCTGTTTCAAATATATACAAGAGTTACCCAAGAGATTTCAGGTGTTAACAACACAGTTACAGTGACATTTTGTTTCACTTACATATGCACATACCTGCAAGCCTAAATTTTTTTTCAAATTTTTAAGAGATTTAACATTCACCACTCCCTTAAAATGATTGTATGCTGTGTGGATTAAGAAAATCCAGCTCCAACCAGACTTGCTTCCCTGCAGAAGTTTTTAGATGCCCAGAAAGCATCTAGGTATCCATTATACAGAGCTTTGGAGGAAGTGCAGAGTATTATCTGAAGATTTGATTTTGCCAAGATTTTCCCAACACCTACGTGACTATGCTTCATAACACCTGGATAGTTGCACAGAATCCACCCCATCTCATTTATTTCTTTCACACTGATCCAACTTAGACACTTCATTCTTGGTTTGCCACACTATTAGTTTTCTGCTCTAAAGGGCTCAGATTCCAAAATTTTGCCTTTGTACTTTGTTTTCTTTGTCTAATCAAACAGAACTTTTTTGGTATAATCCATAGCTCACCACCATCCCATGCTATTATTTAGATTAGGATATACTAATCTAGCAGGGAATTTGGGAAAAGGAATTGGCATTCAGAAAGCTTTATTATATCAGAATTATTATGTCATATTGGGTATGGTATATATGGCAAGAGAAGTATGTGGCATATATGAAGGGAACTAGGAAAGCAAATAATGGTCAGGAATTTAAAATCAGGTAAACAATTCTAATGTTGTACTTAGAGAAAATAAAAGCTGTTGAAGGGTCAGTATCTACCACTGGTCACCTATGATTAAGGAAAAAAACCTCATGGTTTTGTTGTGTTTTTTTTTTTTTTTCCTGAAATAAACTTAGAGAAAAGAAGTAACTTTGTTATAAATTTTCTGTTGTGATCACAGAGTAGATTTGTGAATTGAATTGTGAATTGAATTTCCAAATGGTGATGGGCTTAGAAATACTGATTTGTCTTATTTTATTTTGTAGATGCTTCAGAAACTTGCTGTGTGTTTACCACGGGTTCTGCCAGCCAACGCAAGAGGGGACTTACTTATTCTTTTATTAGTCAAGCATAACATTATCTTCAACTAATTATTCCTCTCCACATGGCCTTCCTACTAGTGTCATCTTATCTTCTGCTGACTCATGCTCAGGGTGCTCCTGTTGAGAATGGGGCACTGTTGGAAACACTGAAGTCACAAGTAGGATTATTCAGCAATAAAAGTGAACACTATTCAGCACAGGTGAGACCTCCTGGCACAAGTCGACAAATACCTCAGACAATCATCATAGGAGTTCGTAAAGGAGGGACAAGGGCTTTGCTGGAAATGTTGGATATTCATCCTAATATTGTGGTCGCAGCTACAGAAGTCCACTTCTTTGACTGGGATGAAAACTATGTGAAAGGAATAGACTGGTATAGAAGTCTGATGCCATTTTCTTACGGAAATCAAATTACAATTGAGAAAACACCAGGCTATTTTACATCACCACAGGCCCCAGAAAGAATTCATGACATGAATAGCTCCATTAAACTGCTGCTCATTCTAAGAGATCCCACTGAGAGAGTTATATCTGACTATACCCAAGTATATTACAACAGAGTTGAAAGCCACAAGCCTGTTCAGCTTTTTGAAGATATTGTTATTAAGAATGGAGCACTTAATACCAAATACAAAGCTATTCAAAGAAGCCTATATGATGTTCATATGGAAAAGTGGCTTAAGCATTTCAGTTTGGATCAGATTCACATAGTGGATGGCAATACTTTAATCAAGGACCCTCTTCCTGAGTTACAAAAAGTTGAAAGATTTCTAAATCTTCCTTCACGAATTATGTCTTCTAATTTTTATTTTAACCAAACCAAGGGATTCTACTGCATTAGAAGTGATGGAAGGGAGAGATGTTTACATGAATCAAAAGGGCGCCCCCATCCCCTTGTTAACAACACTGTTTTAGAGCAACTGTATTCTTACTTCAGAGAGCACAATGCAAAATTTTACCAAATGGTTAATCATTCATTTGACTGGCATTAATGCATTTGGAATCAAAGTTTCTTAAAAAGGGCCTGAAACAAACTCTTTATATCTTTCTAAACTGTAGAGATTCGTATTATGAGAACTTAAATATGCTTCATTAGAGTAACAGATCTGTTAAATCATTGAAATGGTACCCTTTATGTTGGGAAAAAATAAGTTTCATGTATTTCTATGAGTACCATGAGTCATATTCTGATCTTCTTTCTCTCATCATGCAAATACATTAACATCAGCGGACTTATTTCAGATATGTATCCGTTACAAGATTTGTGCTGTTTTGGAAAAATGACTGCTTCTAACTGTAAAAAATGTAAATATTTGAAATGGTATTATTCTAACTGTTCTGTATATTTTGTTGTTAGTATTTTTTTATATCGCACACAATGATAGTGGTGTTGATTTCTAGAATTTTTCATATGTTAAAACAGGGGTATACATAGTGGCTCCAATACATAATTCATACTGTTAATATGCTGAAGTTCTTAATTAATAATAAAAGGAATCTATTTCACTTATGATATTGAATAGGTGAACTAGAAGCTCCCTGTCTGTATATCATTAGTATTAAAACACAATCTTACCATCTTAGGTTTGCAAAAAAAACCAATCTCAAACTGAAGTAGGAATATGAACTGTTTGAAGAAGCTTTAAGTGAGAGTTCTGAATGTAAAGAAATTAAAATATCCCAGACATGAATTTACACTATTATTCCATATGCTAAAAAAAAAATAAAAAATCAGCAACTGTACAAATATTTGATTATATAAACTACAGCACTTTGCTCTTGAATGAAAAAGCTTTTCATTAGTACTACCATATTAATCATGTTTGTATTCTGTGACTAGTTATTCTGTTGCTTTCCTAGCTTTAGTTTACATATCTCCATTGACACATTGATTCTTGTTTAAAAAAAAATAATATTTGTTTGCCTTCCAAAGTAGGGAGTATTTTCATTTTGTCATTTCTAATGCAGATCATGGGATGTTCTCAAAGTTAAAATAACGTGTTATATTGTATATCTCAGACAGAGTATTCAATATGCTAAGTATGACATACTCAGATTATATATAAAAAACACATCCATTTATACCCCTGCATTAGGAATATTTTTATTTTTAATATTTTTTGTTTGACATTATTGTACTGGTCTGTTCTACTTTTTCATATAAACATTTTATTATATATCAATACCAAAGAAGAAAATCAACTTGAAATGTTAGATCTGGTGCCAGATAGAACTGCAGATGTGTGTTTGAAATTGACCTATACCTTACTATCCAGAAACTCTGGCACACCCCCTAGTATAAGCATCCATTAAGTACTTTCTTCTTCAAGCTTCTCAGGACACTGGTGAGCTGTAGTTGTGTGGGCCCACTCCAGGCATTGCAGCATCAAACTCCACTAAACCCTGGTGAGGATCCGGAATCTGTGTCCTGTCTAAGACACTGTGCAGCCTATAGGAGTATATGTTCCCAACATGGAATTCAGTCTTCCACTTCACAGGCTAAAAGGTATGTATTGCAGCACAAATTTTTAGGCTTCTCATACTTTATGAGGGGGCTACTTGGATATTAGTCAGGTAGCAGTATTCCACTGAAGCTGGACAGAATCCGGCCCAGCCAGATGATGTGGAAGTAACCTTCATCAAATATTCCCTCAATAAATGTAAAATGTTGAAAATCATATAATAAATCTTATTCTTTATCTATTCTGCTACTTGCATGTGTATATATGAGAGAAAAGTGTATTTATTAGTCATTAGCATATAATTAACTTCTGAACTTAGCTTTCTGAAGTATGATTATTTACTACATCTCTGATTTCTATAGATGGCCCAAGTTGTAATTTACTTCTTCCACCTTTTCTGAGATTGTGGCTTCTTAATCATTAATATTGATCAGATCTGGGTACTGCTCAGAAGCACAAAGTTGATCTGAATCAGGTGTGCAAGTATGAATTTGTTTCTTTCAAATTAGCCAAAGAACAGGATGTTTATGCTGATCTTATACCATTTTTACAAGGACATTGGACAGGCCAACTGTAATAATTACAGTTGTGTAGTCTAACAATAACTTTTTTATTTGTCAAGTAAAAAGTTAACCCAGAAAAATTCTGAACTCTGCATCAAGCAGAGTGATTTTATACTGGACCAACACTTTATATTTTGTGGGCACAACATTTTTATCTGATAACAGAAGCCCCCAGTCCAGATTCCCTATAGTGTTTAACATAGCCTGTTCTTTCTGACCAATGCAATCTCAGTGATGAAGGAAACTCGTTCCAGTCCACTAATTTCAGAAATACAGTATTGAAGGTAGCAACATACCAGCAGTTTATCATAGATTGTAGTTTTTCTTTCAGCATTACTTTGTTTCTTCTACATTCCAAAACTGTCATATTCTTCTTGGTTTTCTTCTTTTCCATGATGATTCTATTTAAAAGTATTGAATAAGGTTGGGTGGTGGTTTTTTTGACAAGAAGCTAATTTGAAAACAATTATACTCTAACAAAGGTTTCAGGTAGTTGCCAGTAATTGCAGAGTTCCCATGTCTGTATGTCACATTCAATTTCATAGGACTCCAAGAAGAAAAAAAAAAAAATTCTAATGTCTTTCTATATTTATGCTTGCAGGCATCAAGTCTTTCTCTTTCTTCTCTGAAGTTTACAGCTAATCTTTAAATGAATTGAATTCAGGAACACCACTTGGCAGAAGCTGTATGCATCTTTGAAAGTGCAGGTCCCTTTCTGGAATTTACATTTCAAGGAGAGCTGATCTGTATGGATTAGTGATGCATATATCTACTTGATTTGTTAGCACTCTTATTCCCGCTCAGCATTTTTGGAAAGGACAGAGTTGATGGAATGAATTCATTTACCATTTTAGAGTTTACTAATACC
Organism: Athene noctua; assembly: GCF_965140245.1. Classification (NCBI taxonomy): domain Eukaryota; kingdom Metazoa; phylum Chordata; class Aves; order Strigiformes; family Strigidae; genus Athene; species Athene noctua. The sequence goes on from NC_134041.1 coordinate 50,495,974, forward strand.
AGAAGAAATGTATTATGCATAGTATAATTTGGGTGAGGGGTTGGTTCTTTTGGTTTGGTTTTACACAATTCAGAATTCTCATCTGAAGTTTTAGTTTGGTAAATGGTCTACAAAGATGCAACTTCTGCATAACAGAATTCAATAAATACAGTAGACTATAACATTACAAACTGTTTCAATCGGTTTCTAATTTTGTGGTCTGAAAAATATTATATCATGCCATCCTGACCTTCTCCATTCTTACCGTCTTCAAAAGATAACATTCCTGTCATCCTGAGGAGGGGATCAAATCAACTTAATAGAAGATTGACTAAGCCATACTTTAGTAATATTGAAATAAAAAGTTCTCAGTTTTTGGCACTTGGAATTCAAAACTAGCCAAATTTTGGAAAGAACTGGAGGCTCACAATCAGTTCAAAGAAGTTATTAACAAGACAAGAAATTACAAATATCTCTTATGAATTTCCACAATTGATAGCAAACCATAAACTTTTATTCTCAGAATTGGTCATCAAAGGATTTTCATCTCCTCATCTGATTCTCGAGAGGTATTTGCAGAAATAAATTTCATGTGGGAAGGTTGCTTAAAGAGATCATGCAGTTTTTTCCAAAGGTTGCTGGAACTATCTGAAACAGACCATATAGTCACATGTGTAAGACTACTTCTGAATTTATGATGATTTGAGCAGCTCTTTTTTTTGCATTCCACAAATATTAAGCTTTCACTTTAAATACTGTTCATTTTCTTTTTTAGTTAAAATTCCATAGTTGCTTTGATCTATTATCACTGAGAATTAGCAATATCAAGCAACTGGAGCTGTAACTGGATCAGTTTAGCCTTTGCCACAATAGGCAGCACACTCACTCTTAATACTTTAATGAGTCTAATATTAGTATATTTTTTATATGGGCTATATATATTACCTATAGTACATAAAGAAAAAGTATTGGGAAACTTAAGAGCGAGGTTTTTGCCTCAAACAGCTCCTAGTACTTAACAGGAAGAAAACAAAGAGGTTCCTCTATTGCACCCACCCCCATTATTTTACCAGGAAGAGAGTTGGATTTTTGCGTTGTGTGCTCTGTTTCTAGCTGCTCAAAGGCCTTGGGCTGACTTCTGGTCTTTTCTTTCACAGTTTAGCTGTGATAGAGCATTTACAGTTTCTCTTAAAGACCTGTTAAAGCAGAGACATTTTTGGAATGTCCATAGGCAATATTGTGGAGAACTTTACAGAGGGCATACACTTAGTGCACATCATTCTATGCTGTTACACATCAATTCCTTCAGTATCCTTTTGATACAAAGCCAATAGATAATCTTATAAAATGCATCAAAGAAACATCAGATTGGCTACCGTAGGAAAGTGCATCTGCATATAGTTTTCAGTCTTCATACACATTTCAGAAGTGCATCAAAAAGAATTTAAAAATTAGGTTGATTCCACAAGTTTGACTGTTAATTGCCTTTGTCAATTCAGATGCTTTCATGAGTCAGACAAAACTTTTAATATTGTCATAATCCCTATAATTTCTTGTTTAATCTATGTGGTCGGAAACATAAATACGGGTTATTACTTTGCTTTATAGGAGCACAGTTTAATAAACAAAAGAAAAGAGAGAGACACACACACCCCAATACCTCGACTGACAGTAAGAGTTGCAAAATAACAATATTCACGGTAACATTTCTTGCAGAGGAAGGAATATTTAAATTATTTAAGATTATATTCCTGTAAGTTATTATCTTCTATACTTGTAGATTTGATACTTCATTTCCTTAAAAATCTTGAATTTTATTGTTGAAATTAACAGACAAATTGGAATTAAAATCAGTAATCATTTCCCTAGCATATTAATCATTACAAGAAGTTAATGGCCAACATTTACTTGCTGACCAAATAATTTTCACTTCAATTATTTCAAGTTTCAATGTGACTTACTAAATTGTTCTGCTATTTTACAAAACAAATTTAAAAGCTAGAACCAGCAGTGGATAATAGACTCTGTAGTGTCATTCTGTGATTATGGAGGAATTGTCATGTCTTTAAGGTTAATTAACAGTCATATGAGCTTACCACAATTCCTGAAAAATTATTGGAAGCCGAGATACTAACAGAAACGCAAAGTATAAATTAGTATTTGAACATGAATCTGCTACTTAGGGAAAATACAATAGATTAAAAACAGACTAACATAAATCATACTTTCCTGGTAAAATAGATGTATTAGCCCATGTAATCAGCACTATGAAGTCTATTTTCTGATGCATACTGGTCTTACACTTTTATGTTGTATGGTTTTTTAGTTCCATTAAAAAAATATCTCTGTAAGTGTTTAAAGAAAAACATCTTAATGTAAACTCTTTACCAATGGTACATGTTTTCTCTCAAAGGACATTTCTCTAGTTTCATATTATTTCCTCTGAGATAAAAAGGTGGTTTGAATCATGCTACAATAAAAATAGTTATCAAATCAGAATTAAGACTATTACTTCTGTTTATTACAGTTCTCAGTGAAGAACATTTTTATATGGGGTCTGATAATAGTTTAACAATCTCTTTTGTGTTTTCTCTCTATTAGATAATACAACTATGTATAGTTTTTCTTATTCTGAATAATGTTACTCTAAATTTCTACATTGCTGCTTTAAAGCACTGACTTACAGATCTAAATCAGATTGCAGTAATAAAAGGGAAGCATAGGTAATTAAGAATCCATTCCCTTTGCCACTCAGACTGGCTAAGATTTTCTTATTTTTAACATGAACGTTTTGATCCATTGTATACTTTCTATTAGGAATGTATCAGCCAAACTTGCAATTGGAAAAAATCAGGCAAGGGCAACTAGAATGCAAAAAACCTGAGCTGAAGGCCCTCTTCTGCTAAATATTTGTTGATATAATATGGCACAGTTACAAATGAAAATTATGATTGGCCTGATAAGACAATGCACAGGACTAAGTAACATGCTACTCCAATGATTTATCTAGGTATTCTACATGCCTGAATTAATTTTATGAACATTGGGCTATTAGGGACATACCTGAATATACATTTTCAAAACACTGTATTTCATCTTAGACAATACTACAATACTGCAGAACGGGTTGAATATATTATCTCGATCCCTGGGTGAAAGGCTGGACTGCTACTAAGGCAGATTGGATGGGAAGTGACATTTCTCTGCACTAAGTGTTGGGCATTTTTAAATTCCTTCTGGAAAATTAGCTGCACTAGATGCAGCGGTTTTGTTGTTGATTTGACAAGGATTGTCAGCCTAGAAAAATGCTATGCAACTGTCATGAGAAGATTGAAGATACCTTCTCTATACTCTGCCAAGATACAAATCTGCAACTCAAGACAAGTGGTGCAGATGGAACACTGTAAACTGCAGGGGGTGTATTGCTGCCTTGAGTGAAGAAAGATTAAAGGCTTCTAAACATATGCTATAGTTACACACACACGCATCATACACAGCTTGCACAATACACTCAATCTAAAACAAAAACAAGCAGAATCTATAACTGCACAAAAGTGATTCTGTTGAAGGTGTACTGAACTAGGGGCAACCGTTGCAGTATGGGCTATCTGTAACTTATTATTTGTTGTATTAATGAACTGAAGTCTGTTTAGGCTATGCACTAAGCATCTTCTGTAAACTAGCACCAGATACTGCTCTTAATATTTTCATCTTGCAGACAGTGGGTATTGTATTCTCAGATTCAAAGTAAGCTTCATCCATTATGTGTTTGCCAGATGAACCATGTTTATGTGACTGAAGTTCTTTGTTAAGTGTACATGGGACAAAATGAATAAAACAAATTAACAGATTGTCTGGAAAAAAAAAATGGCTAATGGGTCATATACTTAGGGCCTGTTTATGTACAGTAAGCACAGCAGTACAGGGTTCAAGTAAACTGCCTTTCATACTTCTCAAAAACAAACTTTCTGTGTGTTTTCAATTCCTCTAATTTAGCAGAGGGGAAAGTCTCCTCTACATTGTTAAATAACAAATTTGGAATTTTAAAATTCAAATTCATCTGAGAAGTGAAAAATATTTTGGTTTCAATGTCTTGAATAAGAAATTACCTTTCAAAAGTTACCACATTTTTAGCAGCATTAGAAAACTGTTCACTTTCTTTTTAGTTCTTTTATGCCTTATGTCACACCCTCCCACCTCTCCCTTGAAAAAATATTCTCATAGCAAATACTCTTTTTGACAGCTGATTTCAATGTTGTATGGACACAGTTCACAATATAAATCACCTGCACTAAAAATACAAAGATTAAGTAGGGTGGTAGCAAAGTCTTACGTTTCCACAAGTAGAAAAACTGCCATATGAAATAAAACTATGGTCACTTAAAATGGATACCTGCTGAATTGTGTTCTCCTCAGAGCTGCTTCAGCCATCTATGACTGCTTGCAACAACTTTTGTGAGTTTGGGAAGAGTGGTTTCCCCCTTTCTTCAAACAGACATTCAGGCTTCAATCTTAGAAAAATAATTTTTCCAGCTCTTAGAGTGCTTGGGTGGAAATGAGCCTTTTTTCCCCTCAATTTACCCATAGGACAGATTTTTGCCAAATTGTAGTATGTATTTCATTTGTAACAGTGAACTAACTTTGGAAGGCCTGTTTAATTTCTTTTACTAGGTTCTGGGTCTTCCATTATTTTTGCCCAAAACCCAGTCGTCACAGATGATAATTATTCTAGACAAATACAGCCACCCAGAAAAGTATGAATAAAATATACTAATCCAGCTTTCTGCAGCTACTAGATACAATGAGCCAGAAAATACAGAAGCTTCTTATCTTGATAGGGTCCTTTGTCCATGACTACTTTTTATCAAAAAAGTAGTGGGTCCAGTTATATATGGTTGTATGACTCCTTATCCTGATCATCAGTATGTTATGATCAAAGAGAACAGGATTGTTTCCTCACTTTAATACTAAACCCCAGGATGTTTATTTCACACAACACAACTTCACTGCCAGTGACCCACTATCTTTGATTTTCTTCTCTATCTATAAACTGTGAGTTTTTTAATTTATTAATGAATTCTGGATTTTCTCTGCAATGGAATAAATAGTTTTGATCTTAAATTTCATGTTTTGAGAAAAATAGAAGCTGAAACATACTCTATGGCTTTCAAAAATAAATGAATTTTGTCTCTGCTGTGTTGGTACATCAGGGAATCGGATTACAAACTTGCAAGCAATTAAGACAAAATAGCTAATCCTAACACACATAGCAAGCATAATGACTGAGGATATTTTTTGAAGGATAGGAAAAAAATTCAGGTTCCATTTTAAAAAAATGTTTATGTGATACATAACAGAAGCATTTAAATTCATGTGCTCCACTAATGTAAAGTGGCACTCACTTCAGTCAGCTACAGTGTCTGCAGTAAAACTACTCTAATTTGTAGCTAGGGCTCTCGCCCAAAATGTATACATGTAGAGAATGCTACTTCAGTCTTAGGTGGCTGATAAACCAAATTAAATAACTCTACTTTCTGAAACATACTCTTATCAAAATATTTGATAGTAATTATAATACAGAAGCTATTTCTCTCTTAATTTGATTTTGTAGAAATTCTAGTCAGTGAGTTAGTCAAAGGCAAGCAATAAACCGTGAGGAGAGAGGGGGAAAAATTCCTTTATTTGCATCACTGGCCTCATTCTGTCAACATATCACCCAGATTGCTGGATACACACAGAGATGCATTCTGGCAATGCTAGGAAGGGACCTGCATTTCCTGCTGTCTATTTCAACTTATTAGTAATAGGATGATGCTTCTGGCACATCTAAAATAAATTAATATTAGATTAATTCAATTCAAAAAGGTGTCAGGAAAACACATTGCAGATTCATTCATCATAAACTTGAGACCAATATGTTTAAAAAAAGAGTAATTATGTTTACATGTATAATTGCCTAAAGCCAAGCCAAATGACAGAATATATTCTAACAATTTACAATATGCCTTCAGTGCTGGTTAAGCCACTGGTTCATAAAATAAATATAAATATAGTATTTTCAATGCTAATAGTAGCACAAAGAAATTTTAAAGAGTTTTGTTTTACTTTAGAAAGCATTTTATCTGAACTGTCAAAAGATATTTTTTTTTTATTGCTGCTCATTCAAAGTTGTGTTCAGTGACCATTTCTTTGTTTTTCACTGATGATCATTCAGATATTTTTAAATATCAAGGAATGACAGTGCAGCACTATTTTTTAAGTGATGATAGACTGGGCAAGAACAACTCCCAAACTTTATGTAATTGACTTAAGTGTAGTACTGATTGAAAATTTTTCTGAGACCGTATCTAAGCAATTTATACATAGTATAATACAATGCCAACAGTAGAAGCAATAGAAAAGCCCGAATAAACATTTTAGTATTTACAGTACCTTATTGTTAGGAAAATGAAAATAAACCAAATCGATTCTGCAGCCTTTGACCAGACAAAACTCCTACCTGTATCAGACATAAGACTTGAACTAAGGCAGCAGATCCGAACCATTGATTTGAATGTGCTGTATTCTGATACTTTATTCACACTACCCGTGTCTTCAGTAGTACCTCAGATACAGTTATAACCTAGCCAAGGTAAGTAAACCTGTCAGAATTTCATTGGATGTGAGGATTAATTCAGATTGACTCATCTTGTAGTCATGACAGGCAGATGAAATACAGATAGATAATAAAGATTCCTTTACCAAAAGAGTATCAGCATGTTTAGTAGCTTGTCCTTTCTGCATTTTACAAGTGAAGAGCACAAAAATCTTATTGTCTTTACATACTTATGATTTAACATAAGCGAGCATAACAGCCTTTCAAAGATTCTCAAAAAATACTGGGAAGTAAGCTGAAAAAGTCAAATTAATAGTTTTTCATACACAATGTCCAAGGCAAAGAGTGATGGATCTTTAATAAGCTTAGAACATTCCTGCAGTCTTTTTACCTTAGTCTGATACTTTAAATCATAACTACCAACAGTGAAATAATTACAAGAAAAATTATTGTTGCTCAAAGCTTTCCGGTTATAGGTAGAAAGCATATTTTTAAATATACTAAATTTGTGACACATTTGAGCTCTGGAAGGAAGATATTTGGCACACCCAGTACTCCAGAGGGAAAGATACTGTACACTCACTCTCATCTTATTCCATTTCAAAAAGCCCTCAGGCCCAAAATCTCTCTCTCTCCTAACCATCAAGATTGAAATGGAATACAGGGCATCAGAAGCTCAAAAATGCACTTGGGATGCAATCCTCCTGGGGCTTTAAATATTAGCATGAAAAATCTTAAACCTTGAGCTACCAGGCAGCTGAGACAGATAGCAAAACACTGTGAAGAGTTACACTCCCTTCTGCTAATCTCTCCTTGCAACAATAACACACAACTACGTAGTGAACCAGCTGCAGGCAACAGATCATTTATGCAAGTTGCCCAGTATACTGCATGTATTTCTTTAATCTGTCTGCCATTTCAGAAAGATATGCACCGTGATTATCATCAGGGAATTCAAACAGAGCTTGATCTCATTTTCATCGCAGTAAAGTTAACAGTGGCTTCAGATCCTTGAATTGCAGCCTCTGGTCAGTAACAGCACATAGACTACACAACCTGCTGGCCTGCAGGAACGGTACCTCATCACAATTCAAAAGGCCTAGGGAAATAACAGTTTCTTCAGACCTCCTGCCTGAACCAATCATGACAAATTAAATCTGCAGGGATTCTGTTTTAGCTAATCTCATCTTTTTATCATGTACTTCAGTCATATAAATGGAAAACAATTGCATGTCTTCTTTAGTTGCAACTGGATATAGCTATACTAATGATTATCTTAGATGATCTTGCTTTCAAACTCCTGGTAAGTCAGACTGTGCTTTACACATAAGTATAGGAACCAACCCAGACCCTTGTGAGACACAATGCTAGGCAAAAACAGGCAAGATAATAACTAGGTTCAAAAATATGCTGGCACCGTCTCCTCTCCCAGGTGATTAAGAAAAATAAGCCAGTCCCAAAGGAATGCAAGACTGAAAAAAGAAATCACAGGTTTCTTTATACTCTTCGGTTTGATTTTCCTTCCATTTTTTTAAGTTTTCAGGATGTTCTAAGTGTCATTTATCCATGCTTTTCTTTCTCTACAACCAGAAAACATTGGCATTTTCTTTAATTAAAAAATAATAAGCCAACATACTTACACTAATATATTCCCAAATTTCCAATAGATGAAACTTTTGGGGAAAAAAGACCAATTACCTTGACACTTGAACTTCAAACATGAGAGGCTGGCAAAGCTGGAGAGCGATTCATCACACGCTTCCTCTAATTAGCTGGAGAACTAGCTGGATCTGCAGTATCAGAAAGGACATAATACAAAAAGACAGTAAAGTAAACAGTTATAAACCACAGGGGCCAACCTCTGCTCATCAAATCCTCATTTAATTTTATGCTAAATGGTATAATTTAATCTGAATTGAGTTATAGAAACTTGTAACATTCAGACAAACTCTATGAACACCCACTTTTTTAATCTAGGGGATATATTATTTTGTTGATAATAATCAGTGCTACATATTCTTTACATTCTTTTTTTCCTTATAATGAGACATCATATTCTTTAAAAAGATCTGTGCAACATGTTTTAAACAGAAACTTCAAATTTTCAAACTCTGCCCTACATTGTTCTTTAGATTACTTAGATTATCCACATTTCATGTGGATTTTGCTATTAGTCATGAAGCTTTGTTTATGTAAGAAATGAGTTAAATCATATTAGAGCTATATTCATGCTCCAATACTGTCAAGCATTCTGTCTGTGAGAATGAAGTATAAATTACGTAATTTAGTAACTGTCTGATTTGATAGCCAGCATAGTTGTGTTTTCTTGATGGATAATACCTAGAAGTTAGCAAGTCTGTTATGGATGGGAGTGACATTGAGTTTGCATTTACAAACCCATTAACAAATGAAAGAATTTTTTTTTTTTTTTTTTTTTTTAATTGCTGGGAAGCAACAATTTTCACAATACTCTTTTAGATTACCCTCAACCAAATATCTGTACTCCGGCACTTTGTGAAATTTCCTTCTTTGGAAGACAGCAGTGTATGCTGGTAGATCCTAATCTCTCCTCCATCCAATTCACATCTATTTCAGTTTATCCATACCTCAGTCACTGTGACCAAATACCTGAAGAGAAACTAAATTGTTTCAAACCTTTTTGTAAAGAGGAAGGAGCAGTTTTCTCTTCAAACCTCCAGGCATACCAGCCAGCTGTTAATTTACAGTGACTTCCTTCAGCAGTAGTTAAATTGGATGCATGTTTAACCAGGGAAAATTTTTCAAAAAGGAAAGGCAAGTGCTGTTGGGACAATTTCTTTACGTGATGCTGTAGGATTTTAAATAAAAATTAGAAAGCCACACTCCCTTTGCAGACAATGCCTCTATTGATGTGAACCACTGTTAGCATCCTTTATGTACGTAATTCTACACCAATCGATATGAAGTCACAGAGACTGTATTACTCCCTAAGCAGCTCCCTGGACTGTGCAGACAACACAGCCATACTGTGCCTATACCTCTGCTATGGACAGAACATCCCCTGGGATGGGTAGCCAGTTATCTGTTAGTGGTATATCAGTGGTGGTTTATCAGTCTGATCTACTGATAAACCTTGACAAAGAAAAATGGGACAGACAATAAATTCTATTCCAGATTTTTTAAATGCAATGGATCCATGTCTTTCAATAAAAGGGAGGGCAAAAAGAATTCATCAGACTATGGGAATCTCTGAGAAGGAAGAGATAAAAAGATATGCATTTATTGACTCCAAAGCAGATATTCAGCAGGCCTTCTGTACTGAGAGGAATTTCAAACCCCACAGTGGAAGTCAACATTAAAAACACTCCTGTCATACATGGGTCATATAAAATGTGTCCATATTTCATGTGGAAAAAGTTTAAATTTATTGTGGCAAGATGCAGATTTACTTAGATGCTGGGGGTGGGAAAGGTGGAGGAAAAAAAAAAAAAATCAACAAATGCTAAATAGTTCTTTATTGTAGAAGAAAAGAAATAATGAGTTAAGCAGTAAAGGAAAAAATATGTATCATAATAAGAATATTAGATAAAATTAAGTGTAATAGTATTTCTCATATATTTTATGCAACCATTATTTGAGCGTGTTGAGTCTCATCCATTACATTGTTATTTTTAGCTATATAAGATTATTTTTTCCTCAAGATTAATCCATGTTGTTTGAATACTCACTGTAGTGTAACTAGAATACTGATGGGTTTAGAAATATTCTGTATTATAAGAATTATCTCTCAATTAAACTTATGTGATATGCTTCTAGTGATAGAAAATGATACTATGAACATTAACAATCCAACATGTTGAATCAGATGCTGAACCAATGAGAACATTTTTCAGACAGACTAAAGCCATGGTGGCTGTTTTAAAGATAGATCTTAGCTGTATTTTTCACCCAGTCAATTAGAATGACTAGCAGTCTCAGCTGACAGTTATAATACAATTACTTTTTTTCCTGCCACAGCAATAGTTTCTTATTTTTGCTACAGTTAGTTGCTTGTATTTCTTGTGGGAAAGCAAAACAGAAAAAAATAACACTTTAGAATTGTTTTCCTTGAAGAAGTCCTACTTAATGTTTCCTTTTGACTGAAGCTAAGTTTTAGTCATAAATAACTAATTTGTTCAAGTATTCTTGTGCCTATCTGTGTATTATCTTTACTCATCAGTGTCAAACAGGCATGCAGCATTTTCTAGGTGGCCAAAAAGAGTCTGGCACTAAATATGGGGGGCTTTAGTGCATGTAAGAGTGCAGTACATATTTCTAAATAAGTATTTTTAAATTTGTTATTTATATGTAAATATAAGGGGAACTGGTGATGGCTGTAGGCTCAGTAGATTTTTCAGATGTATCTATTTAAAATGCAAATGTGTGTATATGTGAAAAATCACCGTCTATGGCTATAAAAAGCCTCTTTAAATGTTCAAACTCCTAATTATTTTTTCAAAAGATTCCTGGGGATTCTTTCACTCAGATCACCTTTCAATTTTTAATTTATTTTATTAAAATCTCAATAAATCACCATATTGCCAACTTCTCTATCTGGAATTCATTAACATATCAGAAGATAATTATCAGCCACATCTCATATATTGCTTCTCATACATCAATTTGTCATTTCTCTGCTTTCATTCTCCCTTTGTACGAACTAAGAAAATCTTATCTCATTTCAAATTTCTATTAATCCAGGACATAGAAATTTTAACTATTTGAAGTCATCTAGATGCTTAAATCAGGTAAGTTTACAAATGCCAAATTTTTAAACTTTTTTTGCTTGATAGAGGAAAAATATTCTAAACTACTGAAGTATAGAAAAGGTTAAATTTAAGACTCATCAATGCTGACAAAATCTTGCAGTAATCGTTAATAATGGTTAATAACCATCTACACAGAGCTAAGAACTATTTAGCTCTGACAGTATTAACAGTGTTGATACAGCAAAACTTCTGTATTCTGTGCGGCCTTGGACAAGTAGCTTAAGCCTCCCTGAATCCCAGAGCTTTTCTGTAGGAAGTCAATCAGAAGAATGGATCAGTGCCCTAAGTAAACACTCCTTCCAGCATACATAAGGCACTATGGAAGAGCTACAGGTTGCCCCTGCTTAGAAAATGCAGTGTTCCTATTTTATGGAAGCGTAGTAAAGATGAATCATTCAAGATTATAAGGCAATCAGGCACACACAAAACCTAAAATAGACAGATGAGTAACCACACATGTCTGAACTAATATGATCAAAGTGATACTAAAAATGCTTTCAGTAGCTGGCCATCTGCCTCCATTAGAAGCCAGGTTCTCATCTGCACTTACATTCAGGTGAAATACATAGTATCAAATTGCAGCTACACCTTTTCTGAGTTTCCCCCGATAGCTAGGGTGACAGAAGGAGCTACTGTGTAAATGAGATTCAATCGTAAGACACCAGATATTGTCTGCAGGAACAGAGGTATATTTTACAAAATGTGGTTACAGTATGCAGACTATCATTAGCTAGATGAGAACTCCATGTGGATTAGCAGCAACTGGAAAGTCACTAAGACTTTGTTTCAGTTAAACATATTATTGTCTGAATTTTGAAGAACACAAAAAAAGCCAACTCTTGTCCATAGTGAGTTAGCAGATCCAAAATAGTCCCATATTAAAACTCTGTAATAGAAACAGAGGATTGATTCCATAAATATCTGATGAAACCCACCACTGAGGCTAACAGAAGCTATATGATTTTGTAATAGCATTTTTGCAGGACTGAATATAGAAGAATTTATGGAATGGAGACACCAAGTAGAAGCAGAAGAGGCTGTAGATAATCTCTTAACATTTTGCAATACTACAACTATAAAAGACAGTTGTGAGAAACTGTAAGCAATGATCAATGTAAGATTCATCTCACCTAACTTTAGGTGCTTACATTGTAGCTACCTGCATGTAAGTTTATTGTCTAGATTTGTTCAATAAGAATTAATATGCAGAAGGGGAAGAAATATTCCCTTCTAGAACGCAGTTAATCTGACCTATTTTAGACATCTATGCAAGATAATACAAATTATGCCCTAAAAGTATCTCTAGTATCTATCACTGAAGTCTTCAAATGAGTTAACTTTCGCAGATATTTACACCGTGTTCAAGTTCAAACAGATGAATCTTACCCAAATTGCTGTCAATGAGAAGAGTAAGTGAAAAGTGTTTCTATATAAACCTTGATGAAACCAGCCATATTCATCCATACTTTGGAAACCAAAAAAGCTGTTGTGGAAATAAATTGTGGGAGTTCATGAACAGGTATTCTCTTTAATTCATATACCTCCTATTTTTTATAAGCCTTTGTGTTCTAGGTACTTGTTTTAGCACCTGTATCTAATTTATTCAGTAGTGTTATGCAAAGTACTCAAAGGAAAAATTTTCTAATTAATTGCTGTTAATGAACCCTTAAAAGGTGACTACAACCAGCTGCTGACTTGTCTCAATGACCTCCTGAAACAGCAAATGACAATAAATGCTTATACTCCAGGAAAAAATAAAAAAAAAAAAAAGTCCCTTTGTCCTTTAATTTCACTTTATCTCCTTACTTGTTACTTTGAGATAGAGCTAAAAAAAAAAACCCGACAGTAGTCATTTCTTACTAATCTTCTCACCTCAATCAAATCCCTATTATTCACCTTATTCAGACTGAATTATCCTGATTCTTTTCAATCTCTGTTCCTGTAGAAGTATTTTCTTAACACTTATTTGCACTCTTTCAGTCTCATCTTTATCTTTCTTAGGCAACTGTCAGAGAAGGCACTGGGATCACAAACACATACAGAAATACACATAACAGTTTCTTACATAGGGCTTCTCAGATTACCAATGAGCCTGTTCACTTATTTGTTCATTCCTTGAATTTAAAAACCAAGATGTTCCTGTATTAGTTTATATACTGTAAATGATCTAGATTACACAATAATGTGAGGTGGAATTTGTGAAAGTTTTAAATGACAACACAAACTTGTAATCTCTTGTAAAGATAATGTCATGAAAACAAAGTGGCAGTCTGCCAAAGCGAATGTTTTACAACTCCAGGGGAGTACTGTGGCGAAATGCTGCTATTTGTATGACAGAAAATGCAGGCCTAACAGTCACAGAACTTAGAACAAGTATAAAGAACAGAATGAGCTAAGAGGAAAGAACAGGTCATAGGAAACTTAAAAAAAGAAAAAAAAAAAAGAAAAAAACAAACAAACAAACAAACAAAAAAACAAAAAAACACCAGTAGAAAATTGGTTGATCTAGGGAAACTGCCAAACTGGAAGGAGGAACAGTGGTAGGAGAAAGATAGTTCAAGAGATCAGGAATATTTTACTCTGACAAAAGTGTCAGAGAAAATTAATTCCCAGAAAGGCCATACAAAACTTTATTCTGAATCCTATTAATTTTGTCTGAGGCAGACATCCTTTCCGCCCTCTCCCCTCCCTGACAAAGAAATGCAGAATGATCAAATGAGACCTTTTACTCCTTTATAAAGCTGGATGCCAAGGAAAAAAAACATTAAAGAGGAACTTTACTGGACAAAAATTTAACCATCTTTGTAAAGTTTTATTGTTGGTCAGAAAAAAGGACAGAGGTAGCACAACAGAGCTGAATGAAGTAAAACTATCATTCAAACTTGAAAGATTTCCTATGCGTTTTTCATATAGTATTGAAAAACTATTTCGGCCAAATTAATGTAACTGTTGATTTCAACCTTGTTACAAGAGGGATAAGTGTGAGCCACATTTGCTTGAAAAATTTGCAGTCAAAGACATATTTCACGTCAAAGAAAAAGAGACTAAGCATTCTGTCAGAAAGCTTCTTAAACTGATTCTGCATGACTGCGGGGGGGGGGGGGGAAAGTAAAGGTCTGCAGAGAACTATAAAAAAAATTTAGGAATATAGATGAGCCAAGTTCAGTGAAACAATTATTCTCTTTGAATCAAAGGTTTTTAAATGGTTTTTTAGACAAATTTTGTAGCACCAGGATGACATCAAGTGGCTACTCAGGCCAATTACGCCTGGGAACAGTCATTGTGACATCTCCTTAATAAGCTATCCCTACTGTGTAAACATAATTGTATCACTAACAACTGCCTCTATTTTAAATTCAGCTTTTGCAGGTCTTAATTTCAAGTCCTCCATACTTTCCTCAAGCCTCTCTCCAGAAATAATAAACCTAGAAACTTCCAACTCGTTAAATACACCTCTTTTTCATCTAATACCTTTCAATTCAGAAAAATCAGAAATACAGGCTTCTTTGGATTTAACAGGTTTATTAAACTTTGCAGTAACTGGAATAATAAGACTTAAATAGTCAGACTTTAACTAGAGGGAAAGAAATTCATCTAATACCTTGAAAGATCTTCTTGGTTTGTAAGGCAGATTGTTTGAAAGAAATTTCACAGCTTAATACAGTGAGAACAATCATTCACTGGAACACCCTCCCCAGTGACAGGGCAGACTACCCACTGCTGGAAGTTTTCAAGATGCGGTTGGACAGAGTGCTAGATAGTCTCATCTAGGCTCCCTTTCCCATGAAATGTTAGACCAGATGATCTTTATTTAAGGTCTCTTCAAACCTGGCCAATTCTATGATTCTGTATTCTAGACAAATAACATCTGTAGCTTCTAATGAGCTTGTATTAAGGCGATAAGAATATGATAACCAGTTTAGAACTAGCTGATGGACAAACTTTTTAAGAACCTTTTGACTTCTTTATTAATAATATGATTCACTACAGTTTCCATTTATCAAAATTCTATTCCAAGAAATGTCCATCCTCAAACTTGGCAGTAAGGATTATAGTCCAAAACTGAATCTGCAGACAACCAAGTATCTAAGAGTATTTATAAAACGATCTCTTTCCAACATGAAGAATACAATCTTAAAAGTTTACACATATCCTTCCTAGTTGCTGCACAGAATTTAAGGAGGTTTTGCCAAAGGGGAAAAAAAAAAAAATCAAATCATAAATATCAGAAGTAATGGAATCTTCCTATGAATTGGTATCCTTTGATCCCCCTACCAAGCTTTACTCACCAAAAGAACCTCACCCTTATTCCAAAGAACCAGGTGTATTCTGACTGCTTTTCCTTTAGTGAGACATTATTTTGAATAAATCTCCTGCATCTCCTCCAAAGTGCCAGTTTCCACAGATCTCATAGGGATTTAAGTAGATTTCAAGTTTGTTTGAAAGTAGCTATCATTTCAAACGTTATTGTGGGTGAGATGACCAGATAGAAACAAAGAGAGACAGCATTACCAAGTAAGCCTCGTTTCCTCAAGGAGTTAGGGAAAAAATACCAAATCAAAACAAATCCCCAACCCCCCACTAACTATCACCCTAAACAGATACCAATTTTCGGGGTGTCTGTTTCCATTCTTTCTCTTGCTCTCCCAACATCCTATATGAATTTATTGAAGGCTAAAAGACTTCCACATTCCTTCTGTTCTTTCCTTTTCCCCCAGTCTAAATGTACTTGAACAGATTAACCAATCTGAAGATGTCTTGTAAAATATACCTACAGGAGTTTTGTCCACACCTTGTCTTGGCAGCAGTTTCTACTCTGCTTGCACATCAACTAATATCTTCATTCAAATACTCAAATGACACCAAGCTGTCAAGTTCTGCCACGAGTTCCTCCAAGTTATGTTGTCATGTTTGTATTTAAAAGCTCTGAGTGACTCTTGGAAAGATGTTTTTATCTGCTATGAAGCCCACAGTAAGCAGATCTGTGCTAATTCCTAGAAAAGCAGGCCTAAAGGAAGCTACTCATCTAGAAGAACTAGGCTTTCCTTCAGAGTCTGATAATCACCCAAACACCCTCAGGGACTTTTCTAACAAGACAGCCACCTTGTCTTGACTGAGCTTTGGGGTTTCAGAGCTGGACTTGATGAGGAATGACAGCTTTTAGTCACGGCAGACTCTAGAACTAAAACTTCTTTTAGATGACAGACAGAAAACCTGCTGCATTTAACCTGTAATTTTATGGTACTGGGTATAATACACGTTTTTAAAAGTAAATTATCTCTATGCATCTAAATATCTGTGCATTCTTTTTGCTTTAATCGTTTATTCATATTGAAAGTTTTAGAACAAAATAAGCACTAACGTTGTAGGCATTATCAGGATTAATTTAACTAGTGTTATGGTTACTAGCAACTTAGTAATCACTAAAGGCAACATAAATGCTTGATTCTGTTTTCACTGAAAGTCACAGCAAAATGCATGTGTTTTAACAGAAATAGACTTCTGGTCCTAACATTTTCAATACTTTATTTTTGAATTTTTAAAATATTTCCTTATAGTAAAACACTGCAAATTCAAGCATCTGTAAAGTTCAGGCCATTATCCCTTTGATGACTTCAAACTATTGCTAGCAGATTAGTGTTACAAGTAACTGGCCGAGTGTTTAGCTGGAGTAGTTTAGGTGGCTTTTTCTAGGGGTATTCATTTTTATGACCACCTTTGTTAGCTCTACCAATTCATTTTCTTTCCTCACTGCAAGATCAAAAGGATGTTCGTTCATGACTTCTTTGCTTTTCTTTGTTCAGAGTATTTTTTGCGTTTTACTTTTAAGACAAACTAGAGAGTGAACTATAAGCTTTGAAAGTGTATTTGATTGTCATGATGCACAGACAAGAAATCATGCCCCTATTTCAGTCATAGACTGAAAATAAAGAATAAAAAATTAAGCACCAAGCAACTGATATCATTAAGTCGTTGGCTGCAGAACACTGTTGGAGAATGGAAACATGGGGCACTCATCTAAAGCACTTTATACACATTACTTCAAATAGTATTTGATAAATAGCTATAAACATTAAATAGTCACACCACAAAACCTAAAAGATAGACAGGACATCATTTCTTAGAAATGGTGGATATAATCAATTGGGAAACCTGTTACTGTTGTCAGATGCATGTTCCAGTTTCCATAATTTATTTTTCAAAGCTTTCAGGTTTTTTCTCTAAATTAAGGCTAATAGTGTATGTCAGAGAGAGAGCTTGAGCAAACACAAGAACAGAGAGAGCAAGAGCACGTGTGCTCACAAAAACTGCTGAAAGACATTTCCCATAGGCTTGAGCTGTAATGATTGAAACAATCCCACAACAAAAAACTGTAGCTGCTTAAGAATCTCTGTTGGGGTTCCTTTTGAACAATAATTCAACATGTTTGCCAATACTGACATCATTGGGAAATTCAAACTTTTCCAAGTACAGGAGCAAAGGAACAAAAGGATTGTAATGCAGCATTCAGCATAAAGACAGAAAGAGATGCTTTCTTCTCAATTTCCCAGAGAATTTGCTTCTTTGTTTTCTTTTGGCACAGAAAACACTGAGAATGTGGTCTGAGTACCAAACAGGATGCTTGGCTACCTTCCTTTTTAAGGATGGGGAAGGAGGACCTTTACTGGGACAGAGAGGAAGAAACGCATTGGAGAAGTTGAGACAATGGGGAACTAAGTTACTGAAGCAATATTGAATGCTAAGTACTTTGTAAACATCAGAATTACTTTGTTTTGATTGTTTTAATGAAAAAATATCCAAAACTCTAAATAAAAACCTATTAATGCATTATCACCTAGCAACTTGAGGCTTGTTTTGGGTTTATTTTTTTGAGGGTTAGATCCTTACCTGATGAAAATTCACCGTTTCACTGACTTAGCCGTAACCAGCTGACATTTCATGAGCTATAGACTAGTATCAACAGGAAACATGCAACTTTTATAATTGCAATGCCTGACACAGTGATAACAAGTTACTTTTTCCTCTCTGATGCAGAGTGCCAATTATAACTTGAGGTATAATTAGTCACAAAAGAGGAAGAGGGAAAAGAAAAGCTTTTAAAAACCATTTCTGGTCCTACTGACATACACAGCACTTGATACTGCAAATTAGAAACAGGTTGTAAAACAACTAGATATAATAATGTAGTTGTATTTGATTCATTAATGCAATCCTGCATTGTGAATCACCATCAAGAATGCTTGTGTTGTTACTTACTCAACTGCAGGCAAATTGAAAGCTTCAGAAATAGCATAAGGCAGAATTAGATCTTTCATTGACAGACCTACATTTTCCTCTTATTACTGGCATACTTGTAGCATCACCTATAGCTACTTATCATGTCCTTACCTAGCTTTAGCTCCATCTAAGCTTGGTCTCTTCTAACCAATATTTCTGTGATTCTATGAATACTTATTTTCACTAAGTATTGATTTCTAAACTGATATTAAATGTTACATGAAAAATAGTACATATAAGAATTGGGGTTTAGTGCAATCTACTCACTGGAATATAGTCAATATTAGTTTTGGAAGCCACAGGATACCACTCCCACTTAGTAATCAATGGTCATTATCTCAGAAAAAAGTCTATTTTGAAAAAAATTTTGGTGCCTACACTGAACTGTCATTATTTAAATGAAAAAATATTCTCTGAAAAAAAATATTACTGTGCTGGTTGTTAATATCTTATGAAAAAGAAAGATGACAATTTCAGACCCTAAATATTGATCATTGCCTGATATCATCTGATGATACACATAGATGTTTTAATAGTTACAAAGACAGGCAAAATTTTTATATTTTCCACATCATGGGAAAGCAACTGGACAAAATCACATCATTTTGCTACAAAGGGTTCAATTCCCTACTCCTTTACATTCCATCACAATACTTTACACCTGTTCAAAGGGTATGCAATCTGTTACCAAACTGGACTGGTTTCATTTAACACCTAATTTTGCTCTGCATATGTGCAAATTAATACATGAGGTGCAAATCAATAGAGAATTAGGAATCAAGGCAGAAAATTATTGTCTGGTGATTAAAATTTCATAATACACTTACAGAATGAAAGTTCACATGAGGCAATTCCTAAGAGTACAACTAAGTACACATGAAGATATTTAAAACTCTCAGTTCTGTCACCTGGCAAGAGGACAAAGGTTTGGTTTAGCCCAGGGATGTAAACTAAATAGGACTTATTCACAGATGAATGTCCAGAAATAGCTGTTCCCAGCTGTCTCCAACTCTGTACCACTGAGAAGTCCTAGGCAAACTAAGCAGCAAAATCAAAGTATAGCTGGACTTGTGAGCCCGTGTTTCCTCGTGGACTTTGCCTCCAGATCAAAAGAAATTAAATACTGTCACAGACAAAGCAGTCTTAACATTCATGGAATTTATTTTTACTTTTTTATTTATTGCCAATTAACACAAACATCTAATCACTGATTCAGGTATTGAAAAGCGTAGGTACCTAAACTAACACTTACGAAATCATCTTTTTTCCCCTTGCTCAGGCTCAGCTCATGCCAAACTCCTACCTTCTCCCACTTGCAAAGTGTCAACTTACTTTATTTTCACCATGAGTTTCAACTTACTTCATTTTCAATTTATGTTCTGTCCACCCCAATTATCTCAGTGAGGTGACAGGTAGTGCAGGAGGTTGTCATCAAGTGTGTAATGGTTCCTTTCTGCAACCCATTTCCTGGGCCAGGAAAGTGAGGTACACAAACAATGGATGAAAATAACAACAAGGAGAAATCTGTGTTACAGGAACATCCAGTCACCAGTATTTGTAGGGAATAAGGAAGCTTTCTTCTGAGAAGACAAAATTAGCAGAGGCTTTTCAATTTTTTTTTTTAAATTTCTTTAAATTTACCATAAGCCTTCTTTAAATTTACCATAAGAAGAGGTAAAGTCTCTAGAAAAAAGCTGTCATGCAAATTTGCAAGCACAGTATGAGTCCCAGGAGGCAGATTCCAAGATAACAGAGTGACAGAGTACTTGACTTCAAACTTAAAAGTTATGGGAAGAGCCTGTAGGATGCTGAACCAGAGCTAAAAGGCTATCCTTGAGATAGATTGCTTTGAAGAGATTTCAACCTCAGAAAAAGTGAAGGTCTTTCCATAAATGGAAAAAACATTTTACATAGTCTAGAAGACAGTGTAAAGAAACAGAATAGATAACAAATAGCTGGTATGTGTAATCATCAAGCCAAGAAAAAGCTAAACAGACATTAAATTAGTTTGTAGTTTCCACACTAACAGGAGTTATTTTATGCTCTAACATGAAACACCTCTTTTGGGTCCCTAAACTAAGAAACAAAGTTTCTAAGCAAAACACAGAAGCTTCCTGGGCTATAAGGCCCAAACATTAATTTCCTTTTTGCTACCCTGCAAAGAAAACTAAGGCTGTGCTTTTGACCCTACCTCTGCTTCCAAAGGCATGCACTTAACATCACTTTATTCTTTCACACTAACAAAATGAAATTGGCGTTTAGTGGCAACACCCTGACAGCAATGACCTGCAGGGACTTTCGCTATTGATTTCTTCGTTGCCAGGATTTCACTCATTCATGGCAGAACGACATGAAAAATTTCAGGAGTTGTTTCAACATCAGGAGAGTCAGTCTACATGGAAGAATGCAAGACTCTGCTGATATATTCATGCTAACTCAGGTTCCAAATGTGATAGAGATTAATTACTGCATTGTTCTGCCCTGGGCAGATCTCTGATTTATCAGCAAAGCAACAAGCCTAAGAAAACTTTGGACTTCTAAAGCTATAGTCCTTTCGAGATCTGAGAAAGTACACATACTGCATTGTGCCATGTCAACACTTGCCAACGGCTGAATTTATATGAAAATATGGAGGTCAGTCTTCTAGACTGACTGGACCAAAATATAAGTGAAAATTGTTTGGTTGAACACATATCAGAAATGTCTGAGGAGAAAAAAAGGAAATTAAATGGCATGATTACAACAACTAATATCTCTGTTAAGTATGTTTGTGGTTGCAGCTGAGTGGCAATGGATGGGGAGATTTTACAGCCTCTCTGCTACTTCCCCATCATTCATCACCAATTACATGCTGTACAGGACTGAGCTAGGGGAAAGACTGTACAGCCTAATTTTACTGCAAATGTAACTTAGATTTTGAATGGCCATTTTTATTTATATGTATTTTTAGTTTGTCTTTTGTATGTCTGTAAAAGGTGTGACTGTATGCAGGAAACTCCTCTGGAGGAGACGGTGGGTTTTCTACTCTAAAATTCAGCACCCTGCCAATCTTAAGCAGTCCATGTCTTTTGAAGCCTGAAGTTCATTGCTTCGGGGTTTTGGGTCTTTGAGCACTGCAAAAAACCCTGTATAATGGATGTAAAAAGTGAAGTCTCAACTTCTGAAAATTTCTTCTGACTATATGCTAGATACTGGGTTTGTTTATTACTTTCGGTTTAAGAGTCAGTGCTTACAGTAAAACAATACTTGTTTCGGTTTTTCTAATTAATATCGTATACAAGTAGCCTCTAGCATAAAGCGAACAAAGGATATTCCTTTCCCTCTCTCTGGACAATATACACTGACAGCGTATACACTGTCTAATTCATCATAGAAATAGGTCAGGGACTAGAACCACTCAGGCAGTGTTGATGGTGCAAATATTCATGAAAATATGCCATGTCATAATCTTTTCTACAGCTTCTCTGGAACTAATGCACATCTACACTGATAATTTCTGCATAAGAGGTAATGCAGACTGGTTTCATCTTACAGTTTGCAGTATCAGACTCATGCCAGTGGGTAATCCCAACAGTTGAATAAATAGTGCAAAACTCTTCATACCCCTGTCATGGGAAGGCAAAAGGTAGTGCAACATATAGCTCAAAATAGTTAAGAAGCAGACCATTCATCTTCGAGTGTGAACCTTAAAATTTACAGCAAAGATTGGGGTAAAAAGCAAAAGAAATTAAGAACCTATGGTGACAGATGCGTGGCAAGATTATAATATTTAAGCATTAA
Organism: Athene noctua; assembly: GCF_965140245.1. Lineage (NCBI taxonomy): Eukaryota > Metazoa > Chordata > Aves > Strigiformes > Strigidae > Athene > Athene noctua. The sequence continues at coordinate 50,518,393 of NC_134041.1, forward strand.
AACAGTTCATAATACTTAAATATAAACAAAATTATCTTGTCCTCAAAGTAAATTGAAGTGTCAATGCAAATCAGGATTACAGTACAGTTTCTAGGGCTCAGACAACCAGCTTCTTGTGGTTAAGAAGTGTTTTGTATATGCATGCTAAATATTAAAAACAAATTAACCTCTCCCTCTAGTCTGTTTTTTATCCTCACTAATCTCTTGATTCTCTAATTTATAGGAACCCCAAGCTATCCCAACTTTGTTCTATTTTTTTCATTGTTTTAAACAAGTTTACCTTAATGATAGCAAAAGGAATAGCAAAAACTTTTTTTAAGCAAACAATCCTAGGAGTCTGCTGAGCTGGCAGATCTTTCTGAGCTCTCACAGCTTTAATTTTAACACTGAAAGGCTAATCAAGTTGCATTTTGAAACTCTGTGAAATGTTAGTTCCTGCTGCTAGATTCGGTGCTGGTAATTACATACTGGTTTTTATAGGGGGAGGGGAGGAATGCCTGCATAGATCTTTCTTACCTAAACCTGGCAGAATGCCTTTAAGCTGTTACAAGTCCACTCAAAGGCTTGCTTTGCTGCACTTTCATTTTTGTTAGTGTCATTATGCTTATACGAAAGCAGGTTCATTGCCTGAGTTCAGCTCTTCTCAAGAAGTTTGGGATCTGGGAATGTACGTAAAGCAGACATCTAACAATATAAGTATTTTTTTTTAAATCAGCTTAATCTTCCAAAGACCCTATAGTAAACAGAAAAACTTTGTAGATTATAACATTAATGTAAAGCATGTTTAAGGAGGAAATCCAATTAAGCTGTCTTCTGAATCATAAATATTGCAATATTTGAATGTGACAGTTACTCAGATGTTCTAAATAAATTGATTCCTCTATATGCCAGGAAGCATGTGTTCTTTGGCTTTCATGTCCATAATGATCTTTAAATATGGACATAAAATACAAAAGACATATCTGGTTTGATTACAAAATTCTCAGAATGTGAACAACTAAACTGGCAAATGTAATTATGAATAGTTCTTGCGTCCTCCCACTAAATTTATTCAAGCAAAGAACAACAGTAGAACAATCTGAAATTTACTTTAATGTCAGTAGAACATTTTCCAGCAGAACTAGTTAGTGTATATCTGACTTCTTTTAAGAATGAGGGGAAAAAAAAAAAAAAAAAAAAAACACACAAACAAGCAAAAAACAAAACAGTAGATCCAGTAGATCCCTCAGTTCTCTGCACATTAACAGGAAACACAGAAGAAAGCCCCAAAATTATCTTTGTTGATTCTAGGTTTACTTGGGACTGAATCTCAGCGCTGCCCTGCTTGGCTGTTGCAACAGCTCTTACTTATCTGCTCCTGGTGCAGTCACTGGAGGCAGCAAAGAGTGATGTGCTTAAATTCAGAGACTGATTTTACTACCTCTACTCAGGCTGATTAATTCCTTTCAAACTTCTGCTTGTGGAAGAAAGCACTTTTCAGGTACAAGAAAAGCCGAGTCTTGCCTAATCTTTGCTGCTATTAAAGTATATAGGAAAAGGGTAGTGGTAAAATTATTCTGTCCCTCACACACAGGGAGATACAGTGCATAGCACCTGAGATCTGGGAAGAAAGGTGCTATGTCAGTGATAATTCATTGCAAATAATACAAAAAGAGTGAGATGTTGCCTATGGCTGAGCCTATTCTATAGGAGACTGGAAATGAAGAGATGAAATTAAGCATTTGCCTTAAAAACTCTCAAAGCCTGTAGGCTATCCAATTAAAAGTTTGTTACAAACCAGGATGTTGATTTAGATTCAGTATCTTCTCGGCTGCCTCAGAACAGCTAAAATCATCTAGAATTTTTTTTCTTTCCAAAGAGATATGCAGCTTTTCCATTTTCCTGTACAGGTGATACCATCTCTTCTCATTGGAAGAAAAATGAGTGTAGTGAACAAAGTGGGGAAGATAAGGAAAGCTTTTTGAGGGGTGTTTAAGTGAGAACAAAAGGAGAGCAGAAGAGATTAAGGAACATTAGAAAAGATAGCCAGAATGTGTATGCGATATCATTTAATGTACTAAAAGTTGGAAACAAATAAATAAATTAAACATGGCAAATTTCGGACAATAATAAGTTCCAATAACTGTTATTTTATAGATCCTATTCTAGAATATCAACTGCTATTCATCTTATTGTCATAGTGTGGCAGCATGCCTTCTCTCACCTTGTTCCATTCCATGTTCATAAACATGCATCTGGCTGGTTAATATCGGATTATAGGGTAATTTAGGCTGGAAAGCTTCTCGAGAGGTCTCTAGACCAGCTGCCAGTTCAAGGCAAGGTAAGCTTTGAACAGCTGAGATTGTCAGACCAGGTTACTCAGGGCTTTATGCAGTTGGGCTGTTAAAACCTGCAAGGATAAAGCTGCACAATCTCACAACGCTCAACAGTCCTCATAGTCAGAAGTTTTTTCTTATATCAAGTCAGAACCTCTCTTCTTTCAACTCATGTCCATTGTCTCTCATCCACCTACCTGGACCACTGTGTAGGGCTTGTGTCCAGCTTGGTAAGCTTTTATTGGGAATCTACTGTTAGGTCCCCATGAAGCCTTCTCTTCTCCAAAGTGAAGACGACGAATTCCCTCAACCTGTCCTCATAAGGAATGAGCTCCAATGCATTTCTGACCATCTTAGTGGCCATACACTGAAGTTGCTCCAGTTTAATCAATGTCTTTTTTGTACTAGGGGACTAAAAACTGGACACAATATTCTAGATGTGGTCTACTGAGTAAAAGGGGACAATTGCTTCCTTTGAGGTACTGGCTGTTTTTCTGCAGCTACATGCAACCAGCAGTTTGTCTAACCCAGGGGAACTCTGTTAGGAAGGTGTGGCCAAATTATTTCTCCTTTTCCAGTGTCACAAAGGAGCTATATGGCATATTTGTGATGGATTAATTTCCTTTTCCAGGGTCTATATGCCCTATCCGTGCCATGTCACAGTGGTGACATAGCACAGTTATTAATAAATATACAGAAAACTAAACTTTCTGTTAAATCAGCTTATTATATATATTACTATCTTAATTTCATAATGTATTTGTTTCCTCCACACTAACAAAACTTTTTCTACATTTTTTTGTTTTAAGCTTATTTGAATCTGACAAATGGACACTAATTTAGATGTTTCCATTTACATATTATCCAGTAAGACTCTGGAATAGCATCTGCCTCCTGTTGATAACAGTTTATATTCACTAGTTCATTTCCTGTCTTCTAGACTCTGAGTCTTACTACATCAGAAACAGGCACTTTGGACATTGACTACCTAACTTCCTGGCTGTTTACTTTTTTTTTTTAATAAAAAAATTCCCACCAAACAGATAGAACAATTTGGAGATTCTAAAAGGATCCTCAAAACCCTAGAAAGCATTGCAAATGCCCTTTTCTAGTATTTTATATCTTGTTAACAGACCTATGACTTATCATAATTTATATCTGATCTCGGTTTTGACATAGTGTAATGTCATGCCTAACATTTATATCTAAATTCGATATTAAGAGATTTAATTCAAAATAAAACCCTGAGAAGCTTTAGACAGCTATTTCATTTCACTTGGATATTACTGCCATCTAGTGATATAAATTACAATCTTCAAAATTTTGCATTTAAAAATTATATTGCATCAGATGTATTTGGAAAGATGCAGGACTTATTCTAAAATCTATGCTTCATTTACTTGGTAATGTAATGGCCCATGCTGATATGCAATTATGTATATATTCAATTTTGAAAGTTAGTATTTTTTCTGTCTTCCCTATAAGCATGCACTTGAAGACCCAAATGCTTGCCTAAGAATAAAACTGCACAGAGCCAGAGTAGTAGTTAGTAATGTATTCAGCTCCTGAGGAGCTGAATAATAAGGCCACAAAAGAGATTGTATAGGCACCTTCTTGAAGGACCTGTTCCCATCAGCATCACTTTAGCAGTGTTTATCCTACATATGTGAAGCACACGGGTCTGTGGAATATTGACATTTTTTAAATTAAGTAATGCTTCGGTCCTTTATTCTAGTAGAAACTTGTATAATAAACACTTTAACTATCATTATCATTGTGAACTGATGAATATTCAGTTTGAATATTTCCAAATACCAAATGTCTTCCTGTATTTTCCAGTTATCAATGTTAAAACAAACATGTACATTTAATTCTGAGTTTGGACTTAACTCTCTGTACAAAGTAAAACCTGATAATTTCACACAAAGAAATCCTATTGTCATGTATAGAAGCAAGCTCAGTTCTAGCTCATTTAATACTAATCAGCTCCAAAATCCTAGAGAGCTGCATTCTTAGATTTTCAGCTTCTTGGTCCTAGATAAATCTCATTATAACAATACAATCAGGCAAATGAACCTCTGATAATATTAATTATGTAAATTGGAAAGAAGAGAATGCAAGTCAGGCATCATATTCCATACAGTAGATTTCCATCCTTCCTGGAATCTTTCCAGCTTTAGATACTATTAATAAATACACACTCTATCATATTGCAGTCAGATATTCAAAATAGGCATTTTTAACCACTCAAGTAAACTAGAAGAAAATGCTTCTTCTGAAATCAGGGAGGTTTTGACATTGTTAATTATACACAGATTATGCTGTTGAGTACATCTATGACTTCTTGCATTCACTGGATCATTGTCAAAGTAACTACATTGATGGACCACTAGCAATTCTAAGTTATGCTATTTTGTAAACCACTAAGTTAAATGTCCCATCTAAAGCAAGCGATGACTTCAAGTGATAGAAAAGTGTGCATTTTGAATTATCTTTTTAAGAAACCATTTGCTAGAGTCAGAAATCAAAGCAAGGATAGAAAGTAGAAATCATGCTCATACTGAGAATTTTTGTTATCAAATTTGTAACATACCAGAGCTAGCAAAGGGGATCAGACAGGTGCTTTCAAATCAGTGTGTTACTCAGAACTGGTCCAGGAGAAAGAAGCATTCAGTATTTAACTTTGAAATGAAATAAAGTTAATAACTAAGGTGTTGGTTTTTTGTTTGGTTTTTTTGTTTTTTTTTTTTTATGAAAGCAACTGTTGGGCTGTTGCAAGAAATAATAGCACAGGATTGTTAGACATTAGGTCTTGAACTGATCTACTAGTTCATCACTACCGAAAGGGGGGGATCTTGTTCCTCCTGCTTCTGACTATAAACACTGTTCTTTCTCCTTTCACATTCCTCTTGTTCTGACGCTCCCACACACCATACCCTGCACTGAGTCAGTTCAACTTATTGAACAAAAAGAAAACTAACCTAACAAAGAAAAGAGAGTGAATAGTTTGTCTATGATTTAAAGACTTGAATCAATTTATCACATAATCAGTTAAGTGCTAGAGCTGGTATGAGGGAAAAGGTGGGATCATGCAGCTAGGAACAATTGAGGAAGAATTTACTTATTCTCACAAGAGCAAACTATTAGATTATATCAGTCAAGAAGTGTAAATGTATCCTCAAACTATGCCTCCAATCCTGATCTTTACTGCAACTGGGAAATTATCTGAGGCTTACGGTTTGAATTTCTCAATAGCAGCCTTCAGTAGCACGTAAAATTATTTCATTCTAAACATAATTGAAGAAACTTAGCTGAAAAAAAGATTACCATATTGTGATTAATTGTAAAAACAAGACTGAGCTAAATGTCAAGTTTCTTAAACTGATTCATTATTTGCTGTAATAAAGGCAAATCTGTTATAACTAAGCCCCTTAAAGACAATATGCCAAAAATTATAAAATAACCACCTATGAGATTATAGAACTCAGTAATAACATACCCACTATAATCACAGTCTTTATAATCTCTGATAAAAATGAATTAAAGCCACAATCGCAATAGCAATTTTACCTTACCACAGTTGGCTATTTATCTTCATCCATTAAAAAAAGTAATAACACAAGGTATATGGAAATATTTATTTTTGTTAGAAATCTGTGGGATTTTTAAGCAAACCACGTAACTATTGCAAAAAAGAGAAAGGATTAAATGCCATACTTTTGTTCCAAAAATTGTTGGAAGGAATATGCTCAAAAATAAAAGACAGGGGAAGTCACCTTTGCTTTTTTCATTTTGCTAAATACAATACTTGTGAGAAGTTTTGAGCTGGCAACATTTGACTGTTCAGCACAAAGTTCAGGACATACAGCAATCAGCTATTGAACCAGCTGACCAAAAACATCAGCTCTGCAGTGACCACCTCTAGGTAAATTCACAATTCATTCTCCTTCAAACCCTTATAAGTTCTCATTACACTGTTGAAAATTATCAAGTTAACTCAGTGTGATCATTGTGGTGGAACAACCTCAAGATGCACCCCTTTTCTTCTGCAGATACGGCTCTATGTTACAGCCCTATCGTGTAAGACAAATCAACTAACACCACTCCCACAAAGATCAGTTTTCAGGTGGAACAGATGTAAGGATGTCTCTAGGTGCAGTTTCCTGCTCAAAGCAGGATCAGCTCTGAGATCAGATGAAATTCCTTAGGGCTTTATCCATTTAGGTATTGAAAACCTCCAGAGACAGAGACTGCCCAAGTTGTCTGGGCAGCCTGCTCCAAGGTTAATGCAAATCTGTCCTGAAACAGCATGACTAAACTATTTCATTGGTACAGCCAGACACTACTGGGCACTAATAACACTAAAGGACTAGGCTGAATTTTGGTGTAGAAAAGACCCTAAAGTCTAATTCCTGGAAAAAGCAAAAATGAAATAAACTCAACAGTTGACACACATTCAGCAGAGCAATCTTTTCCTTTCTTCCAATAGCCATGAGGGATATAACAAGAGAAAGCAGCCCCTTGTAAATACTCTTTGAAATACTGATCATTTCTTGGCCTTTATTCCTCAGAGCCAGATTAACCAAAAAGCTTTTTTTTTTTTTTCTGCTTTTTTTTTTTTCTTTTCTTTGACCTACTCCTTGATGGGAGGTGAACTGAGAAATTCTGGACAGCTGCTAGTTTGGGTAACATCCATAACAGAGTTTTCTCTTAAAATTCAGACTGCTGTATGTCTAAATAAAACAAGGCTGAAACCAGCAGGTCTTAATTATTTCATTCAGCAATGCCAGCTTGCAGACTGCATCTGAAAAAAGAAAAAAATTAACTGGTAGGATTAAAATTGGTTTCATCTTAGAACAGTCAACTGAATGATGAAATAGGTATCTTTGTATTTAACTACACACAAACACTCCTTCTCAATACTGGAAACTAGGTTAAGGCCCAAATAAAAATCAAGATCAACACACTCAGAGAATACTCAATTTATATTTAAATAATTTCCCATCTACATAACTGTTTAAAAAGAACAGATCATGACTATACATTATCACCTTCCACAATTGTCTGTTTCACTCTCTTGGGCAGTAGTTAAAATAAATGAATATTCAGAATTAATTCCTTAATCTTTCCAAATTCATCATTTAATTTTTATTAGGAAATACATTACATAAGACAATTGCCAGAAATAGACAATGGAACTTTTAATTACTTGAACAGACTTAATACTGAAATCCTTGGAACTAAATATTGATATCTGTTTGCGTTTCTAACTTTGTAGATTATCAGTGATCAGCTGAAATGCATGTCGTATTTTTTGTTCTAGCTCAGCTGCAGAGGAGCTGTTAAATCATCAGAGTGATACAAAGTATCTTTATGGGGAGAAAATACTAGATAATAGAGAATTACCTAATTCCAAAGGAATGGCCTAACAAGAAGCAATAATGAGAAGCTGGAAAAAGAGAAATGTAAATCAAGATCTTAAACAAGGTGATTAATCATGGGAGTGGGGTCCGTTTACCAAGAAAAATAAGAGTCCCATCTTTTGATATTTCAGTCCAAATCAGGTAATCTTTTGAAAGACAAACTGGTAAAATAAAATTCCTAGGCTCAACAGCAGAGGTGACTGGGTAAAATTTAGTAGTCTGTTAAGTGATAACCTCATATTAAACATTCTAAGGCTTCTTGTTGCCTTGAATGCCATGAATTTCAGCTCATTTACATCGAAACAAAAATCACACTTTATAAGTTTCAGAGCACAGAGGGGAGAGGGAGTCAAAACAGAATTAAACCAGACCTTAACTCAGAGAAAAGCAGAATAATCCCAAAAGGTTTTTCTTTTCTAAAGCTTAACATCTTCAGAGAGACTTCATTCTAACAAGATACAAATCTTTTCACTAATTGCGCAAGAAAATGCATTTTCTGGCTATAAATTGGAAAATGAAAACATTGATATTCCCATTCGAAAGAGTATTTTTTAGACAGTAATTCTGGTCAGTTTTGTGTAGTCCCACATTTCAGCTGCGCATTTCTGAGTTTGATTAGAGAAGTGTTTTGCAGCAGTTTGGGAACAAGGGCATAACATAAATGGATCTTGAGATTATTAATAGATTCCTTATGAGAATCTTTTTCCATCTAAAAAGTCCCTTCCGCAAAAAAAAGAAAACTTTTCACCACAGAAAATGTCAGTGTTATCAAAGCTCTGGTTTGTATACATTCTGACAAGCTTCAAATCCTTATTTTTATTGAAGTATTTTTAAAGATATGTGTATACTGAAAAAGGAATTTGATTTTCTGTGAATAAACCTTTTCAAAATAAATTCAGTGGAAACAGGTTAAAAAAAAAAAATAAGTAAGGAAGATACAAAATATTGAAAGGTCTTTAAACCCTGCACAGTGAAACTGACTGAAAAAAACCCCCAACCTTCTACTCAGGAAACCATTTTTTAACAGTTACCCTGCCTTAATTTTTTAGTCAAAACAGTGTTAGATGTTTTTCTGATATGTTTATGACACACACAGATCACCTAACATACTTCAGAGTGTAGAATAAAGGGTTAAGATTTGAAACAACTTTTAAAGAGTGAATACTTACTGCACAAAGAGGAAATATTTTTCTTTTTGCTGTTTATCCGTCTCTCTCAAAACAAAGTTGGTGCAGATGGTACAGAGGCTGCTGAGAGATATTCTCAGCCACAGATACTGCCAGACATGGATAACATTTGTTCACGAACTGAAACAGTTTCCTTTTTTTTTACTCTGTTTTAGGAGCTCATAAATGCTGTGAAGGGGAAGTCTATCACTATTCAACTAATGATAGAAGAATAGACTATTGTGCAATCCTGCACTGGATTAATTTTTTGGGACAGATGAGCCATTACTCTCTGCTACTGACAGGAATGCCTAAAAAAAAAAAAAGAAACATTTGTCTGTCTGTATAACTACAGAAGTGCAGGAGACCCTTAAATTCAGGAGCATGAAAGACAATAAAAACAAATCCGAACAACTCCATGTGGACATCTGTAGCAAAATCCTGGCCTGCTTATATCTATCAGAAAAATGTATTTTTTACTTCAATAGAGCATAAGTTTTTCCTGATGTCCATCTGTTTCTATCCGTCCTTAGTATATAACAACTTTCTTTCAGATAACCTGTATAAAGTGATCAAATTTACATATGTATGAAGACAGCTTTCTATCTTGTCAAATGAGCAAATCACCATATTACTCTCTCATTAAAAGTGGGGAAAACATTTAAACGGAAATATAATTTTCTCTAATTGTTCAGCAATCCAAGACTAAATCTTGAAACCCTAAGTAAATTTTGTACCTTATGCCATTGCAGTTGTCATGCTGATACAAAGGGACAGAATATATGTCTAAAAGCTTCAGGAAACTTAAAATCCTTCAAAATGCATTTATTCTCATGCAGTTATTAATGAAAATTCTCCTTCTTTAACTTCATCTCTCAGTCTCCTTCATGGCGATATAAAGTAACTTCTAACTAATATAATATTCCCCTGGCTAAATATAAGATCCAGTCATTTTCACTTGTTCTTCATACTGTCCTTTTCTCTCTTTCTACTTACACATTCTTTACTATTAAGTCTTTGTTTCATTAAGTGTTGGAATGCACCAGGAGAAATTAATTTTTCATCAGAATGGCAAAACTGTCCACTATCATCAAATTGCCAGATAGGAGTTTTCAGATTTCAATCTTCAAACCAGGTTCCATCTCTCATGCAGCAGAGAAAAATATCACACTGTAATTCATTAAGTATTATTTTCTTAAGTCTCTCCAAAGAAGAGAAACCAACTATGAACAGCTGGTTAAATCACAGATCTGCAGAAAGAACATGTTTTTAGTGAAATCAATACAACAGTTTCTCTATATGGCTTCTGCAAGCATATAAACGTTTAATATTCTTAATAACTTTAAATTAAACAGAAATATTGTCTCTGAAGAATAATACTGTTCCAGAATAGAATAAAATATGTTTGGACTTTTTCTACATGCAATGTATGCTAAGAAGCTAAACACAGTGTTTAAATGGCTCTGAAACAGTCACAGAATGCACAGGAACACACAAAACATGGCCCATAGTCATTCTGCTGAATATCTGCTACAGCGCCAAAGTAGCTCCTACAGAGTTCAAGAGGACCCTCTTTTATCACAGTGAGAGAGCTTTGGGTTATATTCTCAGAAGTTATTAGGAATATAAGTGCATCATTTACACACATGCTAAATTTCATGCTCCCAAAAATCAGATCTCATTAAGAAAATTCTGCATTGACTGTTTCAAAAATGAGACCTCTGAGGGGCAGCTGCAGAGGAGACATTCAAAATCACTAGCAACTGATTAGTACCTTGGCCTTGGTTGTTTATTAATAGATTTGTTGTAGGTCCCCAAAATGTTTACCTGTAATTAGGTTACAAATGGCAATCGTGTAGGATGCTGCTGTCAGCTGCATTTCCAGTTACATTATTGATTAGATTAATAACATGCTGAAAGAATCTAAATTCAGTGTGGACTGAATATTTATATCAATTTCCAATGGAAGAACTCTGTATGGTGAGAAAGGCTGAAAATTTAATTCTATTTTTCTTTAACATTTTAATGAAGTGTGGATTTCACTTGTTACTGAATTCATGTTTTTCTTCAGCTGTTAGCAATGATACTGGAATGTTGTGTTCTACACAAACTTGGGGGGGGAGGTACACCAAAAAAATAAAGTAAAAAAGAAAGCAGATAGCAGCTATATTTCTAAATATAGAACAGACTTCATCTTTCAATAGCAGAGAACTGTTAAGTGGGTTCAGCAGTCTCAAAGAGCCACACCTGAAGGACACTCTTGCATGAGTTTGAAATGTTCTGAATTTTCAGTCCAAAACAGGTTGTGTTGTTCAAGAGAATAAACTGGCAAAACCAAATACCTCTCATTGAAGGGTTTTCTGTTCTTCGTCAACACTCAAGAGAAAAAAGATGCTGCTAAGCTGGACAAGTACTCCACTTCTTTTTCTGATATAGAAGGTAGCTTTCAAAATAAGTACTTTCAAAACACTGTCTCTAGAGACAGAAACATTAGGGGAAAATTATTATTTTTATCACAGCTCAAAGTAGTCTGTGTTACCTTGTCTCCAGGTACATTTATACCTGTACTTCTTGCCCTGAGGGTGGAAATTGATGTAATTTTGTCATAAACTGACACATTAACCTCTAACACAGACACAGTTATTTCCATTCTTCACCTAAATTAACATACTGATTTCACCCTAATGTTTAACTCAATAATTTACCTCAAACCACTAAACTTTAGGAAAACTACAGATAACCAAATCTATTTAAGAATATTATGTGTTAGTTACTGAGATACCAACGTATAAGAATACTTTTTCCTAGTAAAGGCTATTTAAATGGACGTTTAGTTCACATTTACCTAGCACATGTTGAAAGTCTCTGTTTTTAAATCAGAAATTTAATGCTTCATGGTTCAGTTTAGTTTTGGTTTTAGTACAGTGATCATCCCATAACACTATGTATCAATTATCCCATAACCATATTTAAATTAAGATCTGAAAACATATAAGAAGGCACCAAAATTATACCCTAGGACACACTATTTCTGAAGGAACAGAAATTAAAAAGAGTAAAGGTGTTGTTAAAAAATAGACTAGAAGACTCTTTGTCACAACCACCAAATATCAACAACTGGTCTACAGCAAATATGTTCAAGTTAGTATGTCCTACTGTCCTAAACATTATATTTACAGAATCTCATGTCCTGAAATATAAATTCTAATCATAACATATGGAATGTGTGGTTGACAGATTTTCAGCAGGTTGCTACAATTAGAAAACATATCCTCAAATACATATCAAACAAGTCTGAATTTTACTATTACTCCACTTAATTATTTAATCTTGTGGACTGTCTGAAACTAAGCCTGAAACGGGAGCAAGAATTTTAAGTCTAAAATTGGGGTCCTGTATTTTTGACATGTTCAAATTAAAAGCAAAGTTTCATTCGGGTATCTAAGAAGAGGGGTTAACAATATAATAATTGAACAAATCCTTTGATCAGGCTACAGAAAATGAGAAGATACTGTATTTGCACTCAGAAATCTTAGCAAAAATAGGTCTGCTGCAACATTACTTTAAAAACACAGTAAATAAAATGGAACTGTCCATTATCTGTTAAGAACTGTTGACCTCTTCATATCCATAACTTTAACATTGTGTCACACTGTTTTCACAGGAATGCTCTCCAAACAGTTTTCAAGGTTAATTTTGCTGTAACTCCCTCTGGCAGGGTAAGAAGATAATTCTGTCTCCTCACTAATTTCTTTCCCAGCTTGTTTGCTCTCAGTAACTTGTACCAATGCTAAATGAAGTTTTCATCTTTTGTCAAGGCCACTGTTTTTCTGTCTGTTATATTTCTAAAGGTAATGTTGTTACTTCAAAGGATGTAGAAAAAAACATAGGAGGCTTCTTGTTAATGAGATTGCTAAGAATGTTGTATACCTTCAGTAACAACATTGTAGGGCAAGCTGCTGTATTTTTCCTTTCCTGTTTCTGAGTAATTAAAACTGAAGAAGATTTGCTTTAACCTGATCAAATGTATTTGCTCCTGTGGCTGTATAACAGATTGAAAAAAGTAAAAAAAAAAAAAAAAAAAATCTGCTGGTCACAATGTCAAATATTAAGACATAAATTAACTGTATAAGCCTTAAAATTTTACTTTTCAGGTCATATGCATGAAAAAGCCTTCCATTACTCACATTAGTAATTCTACTGAAATAAGACTATTCTTCTAAGTATAAACCTGTAATTTTTTTTAATTTGGGGGATGTGATGCATTTGGGCACAGGCAGTTTGGTTGTTGACAAAATTAGTAGCTTCAGACTTAAACTAAGGACTAGATGTATAATAACAACAGTACTATATGTTCAGAAATCCCTTTTATTAATGTACATCTCTCAAGTTTGACCAAGCTCCTAAATACTCAAATACAAACTATTCAATGTACAGCACAAAAACTTTTGGGCATGCTGCTGTGAATCAACAGAATTTCAGCTCACAAGCCTTTACTCATTTACACCAGCTGAGGATCTGGTCTACAGGAGGTGCATTACTTGGTATTTGAGGCTAACATTGTTTAGATGTGCTACCACCATTTCCTAATCACTCAGGAAAATGCTTGAAGTACTCGAAATCTTGTGAGCCAATCCACATATTTACAGGTGAAAGAAATCCTCACATTTTATTACTATGTAGGTATTTTTCCACACACATCTGAAATGCATTCTTTCTCAAAAATTTTATCCAATGACAATAATAATGTGTCATCTATATGGAACTACTGCATTACCTGTAATTAGAGCTCAAGCAAACAAATGACAATGAAGCTGATTCACACTTGCTAATGTTTTATATTAACCAAAGGCCTTCAGCTGATAGACTGACACAGAGATACAACAATAATATAGAAATAAAATAACGAAGGTTTTGATTTCTCTATGCTGTTTAGCATTCATTACCTACCCCATTTCTAATTGGAACAGAGATAAAATCCAGTCTGTGGGGATTGCACACAGTTACCAGTTACACCATCCTGGGACAAGATACAGAAAAATAACTATTATTCTGGCTATTTGTACTTTGAAGTGTGATTCTAAATCCAGGCCAGCTGATCTTGATTTTACTAAAATGGGTAGTCTTTATTTACCCTTTTTTACACACACACACACCCCCCTTGCTAATCTGGCTGAAAGCTACTTTTTTTTGTTGAATTAATCTTTTATTGAAAACTAACTAGTGAGTTGAGCTGGGTTGTGGAGGTACACCAAAAGCCAGAGCCACAACAGAATAAGCAGCAGGAGCATATGGCCAGGATTCAGAGAGAGAGTAAAGAGGTAACAGTGAACTGTTAAGATTGTCACAGCTGATGTCAAGAAATTGAATCTTTCAAAAGATTTATAACTGACCCAATTAAGGATTTGCTTCCACCAATATCTTTCTCTAGATTTCCACAAACATAAATAGTGAGGTTTAACTCTGAACATGCTGGATTCCCCAGTATTACACTGAATTCATTAGTACTTCAGTTAGTGCACTAATGAAGCACAGTGAATGAAGACAGCAAAGTTGTCTGCAAAGACAAATTGAGAAGAATTTTTAAAAACTGTTCACACATGCTCCTTTCTAATGAAACACAAAGTGCCAATGATTCAATTGATCAATGTCCAACTTTAAACATGACTTTTTTTTCCTCTCAATGAGTCAATGAGTCTGCAGGGACTTAAAATGAAAATTAAGTAAGAGTATACGTACAATCCTGAATTAATTTGATCCACTCAGGTCATACAGGAAGACATAGTTCAGACATGAGAAGCTAGTAATGCAAAATGATTTTGTAGACCATTCATTCCACTGTACATATTTGGTAGAGATACAGAGGCTTGAGGCAGCTTATCTCCCCAGTCCGAATATTACAATAAGTTCAACAATCTTTTCCAGGGAACTGGGGAACAAGTCATTTGTACAGTTGAGGACACAAGAGAATTGTCAGCTACTGAGCTGTTTAGCCTGTTTCCTCACTGATACTCTGGGGAAGATACCTGCATACAAAAGCATCTTTTGATCTTTATCATATGCTTGAAACGGATCACTTATCACATGAATAATGGAGCACCACATTTTAGTTCAGAGATACCGCTTGTGAGGTTGAGAGTGGCCAGTATCAACACTTTAGTCTAAACAGTTCAAATTTAGCCTGCCCTAATGTGCAAAACTGAAAGCAATTTTTCTTATTTTCACTTTAGGAAAACCGGACTGGTACCCTGGTAGCCCAGAGCAGTCTGCAGTTTAAGACAGCTCTGCACCACATAAGTGAAAAATCCAACTGTGTATGTTCAGATTATACCAATAGATCACCATCAAACACATAGCTAAGAATGAATTAACTATTTAGAAATAAAAAGTAAAAGCCACACTTGCAGGAAAAAAAAAAAAAATCCCAAATAAAATGTTTAAAAGAATGAGAGCCTTTCCCCCTTAAAAAAAGCAGCAGGGGGCAATTGAGAGGTAGAAAAAATTTTGTTTGGGTAGTTTCAAAAAATGCTTGTATTGGTTAATATATATCAAGTAGAACTTAAAAATAGTCAGATGGAAAACTTTAGTTTTAAAACAAACAATTCTATTATTTATGATGAATTACAAATGCATCTGTATGGTTAAGTTGGATTTCAGCTTTGATTTGTAAAATACTGGCACTTCATATATTATTCAGACAAAATGAAAAAAAAAAAAAAAAAACAACCAAAGATTTTGAGGCTCCTCTAAAGTCCAGTGTTTTCACTGGGAATCTTTCACTGACTTCAGTGAACATAGAATCAGATCTCTGAATATGAGTTTATTCCAATTTAGTTTCATAAGCTGTTTCCTGCAGTTGGCTTACAATCAACTTTTTTCAGCCTACTTGGTCCAGAAAAAGAGTTTTGAAGGCCAGCTACTGTCTCTTGTATTATTTTGGTAGTTAAAAAGCTTGCCATCTTAATTCTTTCACACAAAATATGTAAGCTTTCTTTCCAGGATCTCTGACCACTACCATTCATATCAGTAGCATATTTTTTACATTTATGCTTCAATTATCTGGGCAAAGTTCATGGATCTTCATTTTAGGGCAATTTATTAAAAAAAAAATAAAAAAAAAAAATCCCACAACAGAATAATAGAATAATCCATCTTGTTACACAGTTAGAACTTGATATTTGCAAACAATAATGATTCTTCTCTTTTGCTTATATAATATTTATATAAATGGATTTTATGCAAACTAACATTTTTTGCAAGGATCACCCACCACCTGCTTTTATGCATTCAGTTTATTTTCCTGAAATGAACTTGCACAGGTCCTACTTTTAGCTAAACATCTAAGACTTTAGGCACTGAACAGTGAAATAATTTACATGCATAAAAAGAAAAAAAAAAAAAAAGAACCTGGGCAGAATGTTACTATATGAAACTTCCAAAGCAGCCTAACATTACATATAATTATTATGGACATATTCAGTATTTTTAGTTATACTTTCCTTTATAGAGTTTACCTCAAATCTCAAATACTGCAAATATTAGTAATTTAATTACATGTTTGCCCAGGTAAGTATGTTGTCTTACAGAATAAATTAAAACCCTATAACCTAACTGGGTCATAATTTAAATTTAGCAGTTTTGTCTGTAAAGCCCTTGGCTTCTCCCCTGACCATCTGTTAAGAGGCTGCATGTTCATTTTTGGTGAAAAACATAGGGCAATGTAGGGCTGTAGTTTCATTAAAAGGGGTTCATCATTAGAGAGAAAGACCCTGAATGGATTCTGTTAGGAATTAATTATTAACATTAAAGAAGAGAAAATGTAATTCTTCCTCCATACAGCTAAATAAAAATAGAAGTCAGGGAGTAGGTGAAAACAATGCGACAATTAGCGTCACAAATTAGTGCTGACAAATTAGTCAGCATGATGGGCAACATGATCAGCCTCACAGAAACCTAGCTATCGAGAATGTTCTTGTAGGTAACGTGGCAAAAGGTGACTTTGAACAGCAGATTTCTAGAAAGCTAGTCAAAAATCTTTGTAGATGTATAAGCAAGGCCATGTTGTAGAGTAGAAAGCCTAAAATTCTTGTTTGAAAAAGTAACAGTGAATGTTGTCATCCTTGGTTAATCAAAAGCACAAATCAACTCAGTAGCAAATGAAAGGAGACAGAGACAGGTACTGATTGTGTATGAGAGGCCTTGAAAGCAAAAAAAAGCAGCTTCTGTTTTACATAATAGGAAAGAGGAAGGCAAAAAAGCCACAGCCCACTTCTAAATAATGTTGCTGTACCTGATGTTGGATGTTTTACCTTCCATAAGACAACATATTAAGAAACATTAAAACTATACCTAATGTTTAAGAAGGAACGTTTCTCTCTTAGGCACTCACAGAAAAAAAAGTTAACATAAAAATCAAAATATTTCTTAGGTCAAGAAAAATAAGTCTGCACATGCCCACATCACAAAGTGCTTATACATTAGTCCTAAAAAAAATTCTCAATTTAGGCCACTGTAACCCAAAGCACTTTTGGAGTATAGCAACAAGAATTTTTCAGAATACTTTTAAAGCTACCTTCAGAATGTGCATTTTAATTATACTCATTCATAGCTGCTAAGCATAAAGACAGAAACAAATTGAAATCATATAGATACCTATAAAAATATATATGCACCAAACCATATGTTTATCACAAATGTCAAATTTATTGTGGATATTAAATATCCTTACATGTCAAAACTGTCTTAAATTATACCTATGATCATCATGTTGCTAATTGGAAAAGGTCCACTGGTCCAAGAAAATAAACTTTTTTTAAAAGTATGGAACTTAAAATAAAGGAAAAGAAACCATATATACAAGTGTGTGTGTGTGTGTGTGTTTATCTTCAACTGTGATAGCCACCACCGTAGGCTGGCAGGGCCGATTCCAGTTAACAGTTATTTTCAGTCTGTATTTAGAATATAAAGAGTAACTCACATGAATAACAGGTTTTCATTTCTGATCTTTCTCCTTTTGGCCATTACACAGAATGTGCAATTAGGAATGAACATTCCAGTTTTAAATCAGGTGCTATGGTAGGAAGTCTAACAAACACCATTTCTACATTTAAAATGTATAAGAAATTCATTAAGAAATGCCCAGCCCCAACATATCCAAAGTTTTTTAAGAAATTATCTTCTGAAAATTTGGGCTTAGTTTGATTGTAAATAGTATCTTGCGTTAACTACTCAAACTGCTACTTCTACTTCTAGAAACTATGCCTCCAGCCTCATTATAATTTTTCAAGCTGTCATACAGGTCCAATGAATTGCATTCCAACCTAATTTGTTTCAAAGCTGCAATTCAAGCATTACAAATCTTGTGGCTGATGGAAGATAAATCTAGGGCTTTCTCTCCTGTCTGTGTGTAACAGCCCAGTTAGCCTTCCCTTCTGGCTGCATCTACTCTGTAACAATCATTCATGGAAGGAGAGGTTACAAGTGTTTGTTTTAGATAAGCAATCCAGAATAGCTTTTAACATTAGAAAGGGACTGTTCAAACAGAGTCCTCAAAGACTGGCAGTTACATACAATTAATGTTCTTTACTTAGACCTTTAGATTTTAAGTATCAATTTAAAAATGTCAAACTTTCCCTCTTCCCCAAGGCAATGATCAATAAATTAATTACACCAAAAACACTGGGATGGCTTTTTTCAGATTCATTAGCCTTGAGAAATATATTCATCTTTATATGCCATAACCATAAGAACACCAAGCATTATTTTAAAACATCCCTTCCAGTGATTAAAATGAATCATTAGT
This sequence comes from Athene noctua, assembly GCF_965140245.1. NCBI lineage: Eukaryota > Metazoa > Chordata > Aves > Strigiformes > Strigidae > Athene > Athene noctua. The sequence continues at coordinate 50,537,099 of NC_134041.1, forward strand.
TCCACTTAAAAAATAGCATTAAGATACACCATATAGAATTACTGATGTTTGAATGGTAAAAAGTGCATGGATCCGGGTTATTGTTCAGTGAGTGTAGCAGTCTGGACACCTTTGCCCAACAAGCACATGCTGAAACTAAACAGAGGCTGATCACTGACTTTAATGAGAGTACTTTCAATCCTATCATCACCCATCTTTGGAGTTGCTTAAGAACACAGAAATGAGTCTGCCAAATTTGAAATAAACAGCATTGCCCCACATGTAATGTCATCCAGGTTCATTGTAAAATATAACAAAAAAAGCAAGGTTCACACACTAACCAAGGGATCACTGCGTTTCCACCTCTGCAGTTATTTACAGCATTAGACTGTTCAAAAGATATTATTAACACTGTCATGATCCTGTCTCTCTGAGGAGGGGTGGTTTGGGATGAGACAAGGAGGATGTGGGTCTTGGCAGAGGAGGGGGAAGGCTGGTGGTGTTTTTATGTTGGTTTGTTTTTTTAAAGAAACTTTGATTTATCCTTCCTGGCCTAGGCTCAAATATTTGGGCCCTGTAGGGGAGCTGGATACTGACAGGGCATATAATACATAACTCAAATGTTCTAATAGTCTAATGTCATGGAATATAGACCTGTTCCTATCCTATTTGTTGCTCAGCAAGATGTCTTCTGTCTGCTAGGTGCCATGTATCAGCATGAAGAAAATTTTCATCGGACACTTTCTTCAGTCCTCACTTGCATGTTCCACTCAGAGTTTATGTGGCAAATAGAATCCCATGCCAGTCCTCAGCTTTAACAAGGCATTGTACCTCCAAATATTCACATTAGAAGCTACGAATGGTCATAATGATATAGGACTTCCTTATTTCAGGAGGCTATAATCAGCAAGTTAAAGCCAAATAGCTCTATACCCCTGCAGGCAGTCTTAACATGAAATTTTTGATTTAAAAAAAAAAAAAAAAGTAGATTCAGCAATACACAATAAAGGTTGTAAAACTCCCTCCCCAACTCTGAGCTTTCTTTATTCTTAAGGGAAACACTCATCTGGTGTTTTAAGTGAGGCTTTTTCCAATACACTTCAACCTCTCTGCCACAAGTTACATGCTTTTACTTGGTCACCCCTGAATTGGTCAGGCAGTTAGACTAGATGATGGCCGTAGGCCCCTTCCAACTGAAACTGTCTATTCTATCTTAATTTCTCACAAAGCCAGAAACATTGAAAAATGAAAATTCTATACAAAGCTGTATGTGTCATAATACAAAAAAACATTCCCAAAGCAAAAAACTGGAGGCCCATAAAGAAATCTTTGCAAAAACACACATACATACACACACAACTGGCCATAAATGAAATATAAAGTCCCTTTCACACTAAGACACCAGCTAAGAGAGCGAGCTCTGGTGTAAACTGATGAGAAATGTATTCCAGAGCTTCAGAAGGTCTATAACCTGCCCTTTTGAAAACACATTATGAGATAGTGGGGATGTCTAGTCCCACTAATTCTAACTGCTCAGAGGGGGCTAAAGAAATAAATACCTTCTAAGGTACATCAGTACTACATAATTAATTTGACTTTCTTTTCTTTTTTATTTTTTTAATCAGCAGCTAACATCCATGATCCACAGGTCTACATATATGCATGAAGTGAAGTTTGCGTGGATATTTTTTATAGGAAAAGGTTGTTAAATATAAACATTTATGATATACTAAATTACACATACAATGAAAAAGATATTGGGAGACATCAATCCTTGTACGCATTAAAATTTCAGGGTCTTTATTTTGCACTAGCTACCAACTTTATATGTCTTTCAGAGGAATGTCTGAATGGAGTACGTCAGAAATCTTGCCTCAAGGTTAAAAGGGATCAGATCAGCTCTCTATATTCGACATCAAAGGCAAAAGATTGACTAGTGTGTTCATTTTGTTATTTTTTTCTAAAATGTTAAAGTGGCCTGCTCGATTTATATTTCTGAATAAAACACAAAATTTAATAAAGGTTTAATTTGCATCAAAACCAGCTTTGATTGTGTTCTTAAGAGAGACTGGTAAGTTACAAATCAGCTGTCCAAAGTATTTTCCTAATACACAAGTAAGCAATACCAATTATAAACTACAGAAATCAAGAGACTGATCCTTCACACACAAATTAGCAATCCTATTGCTCTCAATGAGAGATCTGTACAGCCACTGCTGTTCATAAAGATGGAAGCCTCAGACCCCACTCCAGATTACATTAAATTTTCTGTGGATATAGCCCTTAATCAAAGCTTCACACACCATCTAATGTCAAAACATAACATTCCCAAACTTGTTGATGCTTTCTCCCTGCATAAGATGGCCTATCTAGGACTCAAGACCAAATCATAAGCAATGTCTATACTATAGCTGCTAATTCAGCGATTTAGTGCTCAGTCCCCTAGGAGTAAAAAAAACCCTCTTTCTCTATCCGAAGAACACATACCAAAACCAAAACTGAAAATTCCTCTAGCATGTCTGTTATATGAGAAGCTGTTCAGCACTTCTCTGAACAGTCTTTGTTTCTGTTCAGGATATATTTTCTCTTTCCAAGTGACATAACTCTCTGACTGAAGGCAGAAAGCCCAGCAGAGCTGAAGTAAGCACTGCATATTATAAATCACAAAGCATACAATAATTGCTTCAGGACATGACTAGGATGGCTTCAGGACAGAATCACAGAACCTCTCTGAAGAAAAACTGAAAGAATCAATTGGTTTTTTTGTAAAAATCTAAGGAAAGATTCGTCCTAAACTTAAAACAGAAATCCTTGTATTTCAAGGCACTGTACACAAAACAGAATGCAAGGACTGTTTGTTACAACAGGAAGGAACAAACTTAACCTGAGGTTACAAAATCAAAATTAGGAAACTACAGAAACTTTGACCAATCTTCTGACACTGAAAAAAGCACTCTTAATGAATTTCAGGAATGTCCAAATTTATGAATAAACAACAGCATGTAACAATTAATGTTGTGGCTACTTGTGACACTGCAATGCTCTGATTTAATTTGAACCAATTCAAAAAAAATTTTGGCTGATCACTCCAGATTTCTAATATATAAAATAAATCATCTTTACATAGGAGGTCAAGTGTTAGAGTGTAATAAAGGTCATAAAAGAAAGGCAACGACTTGATAGCAAATGGTTAAAGAATTTGTTAGCAAAGAGGATTAAATACGATGAAAGATGTTTCCCAGCCTTGGCATCCAGCTGGGAGCCTCAACTGGTGCCTGGATAAGCAGAGGAAAGCCTTGTACACAGACCTTGATATCTCCCCAGTAAAGTAATATTTGCAGTGAAGGACATTGATAGAGATTGTCAAAAAAGTGTGCTGGAGGAAAGAGGGGTTAGACAGAAAAGACAGCACAGGCTTTGAGAACAAGAAGTCCTCACCCAGATTTACATTTTCCAAACACCATTGACGTATGTGAAAGAAAACAGAGACAATAAATTCTTATTCTCAGTGCACATTTCAAGCCATCACTGATTATTTCTCAGTCCTGTTCTCCATTGCACTCCCATTTCTACCTCCCCCAACATAGGAACGTTCCCATGTTTTCAGCAGTTTTACAAAGCAGCACTTTTTGTGCATCCAATCTGCAGGTGCAGCAAAGACCTTGGCAAGGGGCAAACCTATTATCACTTAAGAAAACAGTTACACTGTATTGTTCATACTCCTTCAAGGTCTTGAGCAAAGCATAAATTCTCATGAAAATGAAGTTATTGCAGTTCAGGCATCAGACAGCTAACTAGGTAAGTCTTACTGCTGCTTGTAGAGATGATTTTACAGCATTTTGTAACTTATACTCTTTACTCTCTCTCTCATGCATTTGTTCGGTAATTCAAATAGTTATTTTCACAGCTGTTAAATAAAAAAGCCTCAAATATTCTGCAGTAACACTATGTACTGAAAACAGGATATTGCTACTGACTTGTAATTCATCTTCAGGTCAATTCTACAGAGATTACTTAAATTTTTTTCTAACAACTCTATGTTTTCTTCTATGTATTTAAAAATTCATCATTGCAATCTCATTTTTCAAACATACTAAATACTGTGAAGTCTCTGCTGCATCCTAGGCATTAATGTTGGTTGTCTCATACTTTAACCTCTGTTCTAGCCTGCACTAGTTTTTAACAGCCTTCTAATTCAAATGAAAAGGCACTGTGTAAAGAATATAATTTATTTTTCTTCTCCTTAATCAATACTTTTATATTCCAGGTTCACTCTTTCCACAAGTAGAGTTGGTCTTGATCTGGCTCGTTGTTCCTTTTTCCTATGCATATACTTCTTTGAGAATTAGATCTAAAGAGGCATAGAGCATGGGAAAATGGGGCAACCGAGGTATTTCATCGTTCATTTCAAACAGCATTGCCAAGGCGACTGTAGAAATGCATAGAGAAAACAGATGTATGAAGAAATGAAAGGTTAATTTATGAAACTCTCAACCATCAAAAACTGAATGAAAAGGTACTGGTGTTTTTTACTCTGATATAATGGTTGAATGTTGGTTTCATCCTAAAAACTTGATTTATCACAAGAATAATATTTTGGGCATTTATCCAACTACAATATTTAATACATTGTGTGGTTTAATATTCCGTCTAAAATATATGCATTGCTAAGAAGCTACTTCTGTATTCCTTATTCCCATAAATGTCCAATTGAAAATAATGGGAATCTAGTCAGACAAACTGCAGAAATGCAACTCCTTGGACATACCTCACAGCTGCTGGCAGTCAGCCTTCACTGAATTCAGTTAGCGCTGACTCAAGTGTGCAAGGCCCAGCTAGCTGTGCAAATGTAACCCAAGTGGGTTGTCTTCAATGTACTATTTATTCTTGATCCTTTAAGACCCTAAGTACCTTTTACATGATGCCTGCATGTGTGGAATTACAAATTGTTCTCTTGTAAAAATCAGTCAGTTAATATTACATCAAATAATAAACATGCTAATTTTTTTTTTGTCTTTCATCCACAGGTATCTTGGAAGTAGATGTGTAGAAGTTGTCTTCACATTTTTCATTCAGTAGAAAAACAGTCATTAAACACATTTTTTTAAATGTTTCTATCCAATTACTTTTATTTACTCTAAATACCAATGTATCACACCATATCTGGGGGAAAAAATATTACTGTTATGAAACAAGGTAACTGTACATACTGCATGTCAAATAAAAATCTATTATTTCAGTCACAGATCAAAAGTTTGTGTTGCCCTACATCACATATTCTAACAAGTCTTACAAAGTTATGCACTTAGAAAATGCACAACTAGGTGCATGACACATCATTTTACTCAGTGGTTATTATTATGTTATACTATTCAAGCCTAAATTAGTATTTTAGAAGTTACTGTTTCACTTATCTGTAATGTAATAGTGTCAGAGGACTATTCTATTTACACATTGCTTTTTTTCTTAAAATAAAAGGCAATAAAAAAATTAAATCCACAACTGTGTCTTTATTCACTGAATTCATATCAGTGGTAAAAGGGATGGAAGTACATAAAGAATACATTACTTATTTCACTTGTGAGAGAATGGAAGGATTTTCTGAATTTAGAAAAATATTAAATCTAATAACTGTCACTGAAATTAAGAGAAACCTCTAAAATTACTGCACTTAAAGGTGCAAAAAAGGCATACAAACCAAACAAAAACATAAATATGAGACAACTTCCATATAACTCATAGTTTCTCAAATTCTACAGAGATTTCATATTAAAACAAAAAAAATGCAATTGTATCAGAAAAGTTTATATTTTGCCTTTAATGCATCTTCTGTATAACCTAGCCTATAACAATCCCAAGAGCCTTGTGAAACAAGACTACAACTGATACTTTTTTCCTTTTTTTTTCCATTTTTTCCTTTTCTTTTACCTTTTTTCTTTTTGTTTTTTAAGACACTGAGTACACAGTTTAATTTAAAAGCTACTTGGAAAATAACAATCTCAGCTATTACTAAAAAGAGAGGAAAATGAAGTGTTTGAGTTTGGAGTGAAATCAATAAAAATATCAGACCAAAGATGAACCATATCAAACATGCTAGTAACAAGAAGAGAGTTTAAATGTTTTGCATCTTTTTTTCTTTAAATTTAAAATTAGTAGTTTCTGTAAAAAGTTTGAACAATCAGGTAAGCTACCTAAAATCAAACAAGAAACACAATGTTTACATTCACTCATTATGTTATGGAAATAATTTCAGCTCATTTAAAAAAAGCTCGGGGGACAGGGTGTATATGAACTGATAAAAAAGCACCTCATTGATTTGGGTTTTATGGGTTTAGGTTTTTTTAATGTCTTTAAAATCCCTTGAGGAAAATTAATCTAGTTCTCACTCAATTACCACTGGCTACTGATCCCCACTTTCATGACTCAAGTCAAAACTTCACAAACCGTAACATACTTATAAATGTTCTCAAACTCCCCCTTTTTTTATTAACTCCAAGTCATCAGTCTTTGCTAATGTACATAAAGGGATGAAACTACAGGACATACAAATTATAAAACTCACGACTGATACTGGGAGCAGAGCTAGCAGATCTGAAGAAGGGATGAGACAATGATGGGATAGTGAAGCACAGATTACCTACAAAATTTTCCACCTCTATCCAGCTCGTGTTTAATCTCTCAAACGCAAGTCACAAACCTACACTTAAACACCTTCCTGATCAAGACTGAAGGGAGAGTAAAAGACAGTTAAAGTGCAGGTGGAGAAAACTTTTCCCTTTTTCTTCCTGGCACAGTGTAATATCCAAATTATCATTAAAAATCAATTATTTTAAGTAGGAGCAGTAAAGCTGGGAGGTAAGAACAGGAAGATCCCATTCTGTAAGTCTTAAATAGAAAGGCAGATAAACAGGCAGTTAAACAGGCAGCAAAAAGCTTTAACAAAATTAACAAATATACTCCTACTGTTTATTCAGTTTGTTATTTCTTATATAATGTTGGGAAATGGGAAAAAAATGGGACACGGGAGATGGGAAAGTGTGAAGTTACCTCTACCTTCAGATAAAATTACAAAATGGCCATTACTAAAATAAAATAAAAGTTACCAGGTATGAATCAAGACAGTGATGAGAACTGACACTACACCAATTGCACAAAGAGGGAAGCACCAAGTTAGAAAGGATTTTTGATGATTTATTGTTCCAAAGCATTGCAAATTTACTTCTAATATAAGAAGAAATTTAGTAAAATTCAATATCTTAGGGTTTTAAAGTAATTTCATGACCAGTTTTTCTTCCCTGAGATAGGATCTTTTCCTTCCTAGCAGCAGAAACAAGTAGAAAATTATCATTCTATAAGAAAACAAAGATTATTAAAAAACAAGCTTTATCTGATTTACAACAAACCCCAATGTTTCGCATTAAAATGGCTGGAGTGTAATCATGTCACACTCCACATGACTCCAATTGCTCCTGTGTTCTGCAACAGGTAATGGAGGAAGATTTTCCCTTTTGGAAACTTTTTTGCCATTGTATCTCATTTGAAACAAGATTAATTTCAAGATTCTATGTTGTACTGATTTTGAACTATAATTGGCATATATTTTATGCACAAATTGATAACATAAGTTTGTATTTACATGTGATATTTCAAGAGAATTTCAAACACTAAAGGTCTCAATTCTGAAGTCAGTTGTATAAGCAAATGACTTTACAGCTACGAACAATTTAAAATTGGAAACTATAAAATTATAAAAATGTATTATTAAAATTATCAGCTTGTAAACATGTGCACATCCCAGATATCAGGAGAAATCACTCAGTAATGACAGATATTTCATCTAGAAATCCTGGTTACATGTACTGCTCTTCAGAGCAGGAATGTTATATAGGAGACCTATATTACCCATCTACAGAGGCAGCAAAGCAACAGCCATGTGAAGGTGCATTTGTCTGAAACATGCACAGTTATCTTCTAATTTTAACTGCATTGTCCATTCATGTCCCCACACAAATCTCCATACACAGAAGAGAAGGTGGTTACTGCTGTACTGCTGGTTTTTACTTCTATATATAAAAGATACTTAAACCATCCAGTTTTAGACTGGCAATAAATGTGACAAAACCAAACACACAGCACAGAAAACTATAAAGGTTAAATCATGAACCACCTCAAATAATAATTTTATTTCAAGCTTCTTAGAATAATTTTTAAAATTGAAAAATCCATACTTCGTAATGCCGAACAGCCTTAAAATATTCCCCAAACAGAAGACTATTTCATCAGTAATATTATAATGTATAATATTGCAGTTGTTACAGAGTTATTCTGCATAGCATGCAATCTGTAGGAACATCTGGTAAACACATATGAAAAAAGTAATTCAGGTAACTCCTGAATATTTCTTTGGGGTTTTAATGCTGTAAGACACCCCCAAGAACAAATACATTTACCTAAAAAAACTTATACTGAAAAAATTATATTTATTGTATATTAACACAGTGAATATTATGAAACTAAAACACTGCCTCCAGATAAAGAACACAGTGCTAGGAGAAACAGGAAAGAAAGCTTCATCTAAGTTACAATGCTTACACTTTTAACAATTTCTGGTCAACTAAAATTTCCTGTTTGTTATGGTGTTGCATTCTGTAATCACGTACAACATAAAAGTAGTGAAAAGCATAGAAGGAGTGACACCTCAATCCCCTGCCTCCTGCCCTGAGAGTCTCTTCCTGAAATTTGCACTGTCTATGGCAGTTTTCAAACCCTTCAATATGTGACTTTAACTTAGTAGTGCAGCAGTTAAAAAAACCCAAACCACAGAAACAAACCGCACAGTTTTCTGTTATGATAGTGGGTCGTGCATGAATAAGACCTCCTCTAATAGAGGAATCCAAAAAGTGTCAGTCCTAGCAAAAGTTAAGGAACAGAAATGTGCAACCAGAAGCTGAAAATGTAAGTGCAACGGCACTGTAAGCTATTAGCTAAGGTCACTTACAGTTGTGGAACAGTTCTCTGAGGAGCAGAAATAGTTCAGACAATTCAACTGGAAGCAGAAACTAGATTTTTTGAAGAACTGCTGCAATAGAAATTCAATGGTGCTGGTAACACCACTTCAAAACAATTCTCTGAGATCTGACAGAGTTAGAACTCCCAACTAATTCTGTCAAGTTTTGAGCTGATAGAGAAAAGCTAGCCTTCAGCAGTTTAGTGTATTTTGCCACATAGGAATAATTATTTTCTTAACCATCTCTTCTTTAGTTTACATATTGGGAGATACTAAGAAACCCTGTGGGTTTCAATTACATATGAAGCATTTTAATACATAAAAAACAATCCAACAAAAGCTGTCTCAGAATTCAGGCTAAATTAACTTAACATTGCAAAATTTTTCATTATTACTGCATGCAATAGTCTTACAAGACACAGGGAACACTGTCTTTTTTCAGAAATTACGCCCTCATACTTGAAACAACATGCATCACATGACCAGTACCCTGCGGTTCCCATGAATCCCTACTCCTCCCTTTGCCTCACTGTATCTGAGTTTTAAACTAGATCAGAGAACCAAGCTGCCTAGAGGAGAGGAGAAAAAAAAAAAAAAAAAAAAAAGTAGACAAAAGTTCTGCTTCCCCCACTCCCAGTGTAATTAGTTCTCTGAACTGATTTGTTTTGTACCTGCAAAACCAGCTGCATCATTATAACGAAGGAAGCAGCAGCAGTTGCTTAGGTTGGAAGGACACTTAGGAACATCTTTAGAATTGCAGTCTAAGGAAAGAAAGGGTGTTTACATTTTCTCTCCACTCACTTTCTCTAAGACAAATACCCGTGACAGATTTGTCCTGGAGAAAAGAATCAAGATTTACCTAGAGGGAAATATGTTCATCTCCACCTTTTTTAAAAAACTCACTGACACACACAAATTTACTTAATCTCTAACACTACCTGTCAGCACTGGCATAAGTGACAGTGGGAAAGTAATAAGAAAGCATGGTCTGTACATCCAAATACAGTATTTTGCTACAAAACGCAACACAATTAGCAGCAAAATAATATACCACGAACATTCAGATTAACATTTAAATGAAACTAAAGCTAAGCCTTCAAATTCAATTTCTGGCATCTACATAAAACTTTTTTTTTTTTTTTAAGATGCCAGGAGGTTAGTTTCATTACTACACATGAACAAGAAAGGTGCAGTTCTGTATGAAAAACTGAGCAGATTAAACAGCTCAGTGATTCTGAAAAGGAACAGTCCCTCATACCATCCTCCTCCTCCTCCTCACCTTGCACTATTTCAGGCTAGTCTTCCAACCCTCAGTGGACTCTTACAAAAACATCCAGAAAGAGGAAAATTCTTGGGTTTAGGTTTAAAAATAAACCAAACCAAACACGAAATCCCACCAAAACCTCTTCAAATATTTTTCTTTGTCAACTGTTTCTTTTTTCATTGAAGAACTATGGTTTAATGAGAATTTACACACCATGCACATGTGCACAGGGAAGGGGTGGGGGTGCTGGGGGAAGAGAAGCCTAACTCAATACCCGACTAAAATAGCTCTGACTTTGGGACTAATCTGCGTTGGGTTTTTAGTTTGGGGGTTTTTTTATTGGTAGGGTTTTTTTGTTTGTTGGTTTGTTTTTTTTGTTTGGTTTGTTTTGGTTTTTTTCTGTGTCAAACAAATGCTACAGCAATTTAATTAATGAGCTCTAATTCTTGCAATTTTCAATACTTAGACACGTAGCATCGAACTATTAGGTGTGTATCTATTTTTTACCCCATGAAAATTGTTCCAACTTCTAACAACTCCTGGGTGTACTACCCTCAAAAAGCCACGCCGAATTAATTAGATTTCACACCGACTCCAGAGAGGCCCAACTGAGACTGAGCATTGCCAGAGCCTTTCCCTGTGCCGCGGCAGGCTGCAGAGCGGGGCTCCAAAGGGCCAGCGGGGCAGCTCCGCAGCCCCAGCCCCGGCCGCGTTCTCGGCGCTCCCCCTGCTGACACGGCTCCGGGAAACGCGGAGACAAGGGAGCGGCTGCGGCAAGAGGTGGAGGAACTGACAGGAGATGCGGCATGTCAGATCGAAGGAGACTGGGTGTACAAAAGCAGAGGTGAAGGAAAGAAAGGACTGGATGTTGGTGAAGCACATGGGAAGTCAAGAGCTATTGCTGGGAAGAAAGTATCTTGGGACTTTAGAGGTTTTCTGTTCTCTTCTGTTTCTGTAAGCCATCTGCTTCTGTGATACAATGTCCTTCAGAATTTGGGATTGCAATGCTTACTCCTGTCAGCAAAATGTATCTTTTACTATACATAAGGAAGGAGCACCTCCCTTACGAGGACAGGCCAAGACAGTCGGGGTTGTTCAGCCTGGAGAAGAGAAGGCTCCAGTGAGACCTTACAGCAGCCTTCCAGTACTTAAAGGGGGCTACAGGAAATATGGAGAGGGATTTATCAGGGAGTGTAGGGATAGGATGAAGGTAACAGTTTTAAACCGGAAGAGGGAAGATTTAGATTAGATCTAAGGAAGAAATTCTTCAATGTGAGGGTGGTGAGACACTGGCACAGGTTGCCCAGAGGGGCTGTGGCTGCCCCCTCCCTGGCAGTGTTCAAGGCCAGGTTGGACGGGGCTTGGAGCAACACGGTCTAGTGGAAGGTGCCCCTGCCCATGGCAGGGGGGCTGGAACGAGGTGATCTTTAAGGTCTCTTCCAACCCAAACCTTTCTCCAATTCTGTGATCTTTTACTGGTTTTGATAGTGAACTCTGATACACATCCACATTGTGGATATCTTTTTTGGGTTTTTTGTAAGAAATACTTGTAAATATTAAGCAATCTATGAGAGGCTGAAAAGTTAAAACATACTGGAATCACTCATACAATCTTAATTCTACATAAAACATGCATTACAATATGATCTGTATTCAATTTTCTTAGTCCTATAAATTATTACTTTTTTTTCCCCCCATAAGACTCCTCCATTCTGCAGTATCAAAGCCTTATCAGTGTAGATATGGGAATCAGTAGCTCAAGTGCAGAAGGAAAAACAGAAAGAGAAAGGAAAAGTCTTACAGTGTAGAAAGTTTAATCACATATCAATCAACTTATTTCTCCTGTCAGGGACAGATTTCCTGTGAGATGGGACAAGTTTTTTTTAAAAAAATATCCTTGCATTTTTAAATATTTTTTTGTGTTTTATAATGTGTCAAGAGCGTTAAATTAATATTAAGCACTATTTGACTCTTAATTCTAAAAAGTTTTGGTTTGCATTAAAAATATTTTTTCCATTACCATATGATATCCTTTAAGGAAGAAAAGCATTACCCAAAGTCAGAGGCAGCCTGAAAGCAATGATAGGCTAGCCCTTCATTGGAGCACAGTGCAGTGTTAAAATTAAGTTAGTACTCAACTATTGGTGAATCACAGGTGTATAGTACTTAACAAACGGAAGTGCATGCTTTTAGTCCTTGAACAGATTCTGCTTTGAGTACTACAAAGTGCCACTAGGTGACGTAATTCAGCACAGCCCTAAGAGGCCTTCCACCAGTCCAGGCAAGCAACATTCAATTCCATAAACCAGTGGAGCAAGGAGCAGAGGACATACTACAAGGTCAAACTAATCTAATCGGAACATCTAGAAAAGCTGGCAAAGAGAAAGCCATGAAAGTAAAAGTAATGTTCAAAAATAATTATTTATTTAATAGTTACATATACATGTGCACATCACACCAGTTCTTGCCTTACTCTCTATCTGGAAAAAGTGAGTAATTACACTGACCCGTTGATTGTAAAGGCACCGGCATTTATTTATAGAAAGCAACAAAACTACTCACTACTAAAAGGAATCCTCCTGCTTCTTCGGCTACCCTTCCATGCTCCAAGCGTCCCTCTGTGCAAACTACAGAGCTCATTCAACTTTTCAGCGAGTGGGTTTGGCTTTCCTAGCTGTGAAAAAGCCATCTGTTTTTTTTGTTCTCCTGTTTATTTCCTGCTAGCTTAGAAACCTAAATGGACTCCCTCACAGATCAGAGGGTTACCTAAGCTCAGAGCACGCGGGAAAAAGCATGCCTAGAAAGGAGAGAGGAGGAGTGAAACAACTCCCTTCAACAGCAGAGAGCTGTTAGTTCTACTCAACACATTTCGTTTAGCTAGCTGTGTCCTTCGTATGAGGCAGAAATGAATGGGGTATATAATATTTTTATCTGATGAATGCCCTAGGTATTTGTTCAAATGATTGAATTAACCTGTCTCCAGTGTTTTTCATTGCTTAGATACTTTCACTACTAGCATACTGACAAATCCCAGTACAGTTCTATGCATTAGTATTTCCCATAATCAAACCAATACCATGAGAATAACTGTTGCTTTGTAGGAACTGATCTTCACAACAAATACAATGACTAAAACCATATTAATCACTATGAGACACTCTGTAAAGTTATTTCTACAAGAAACTTAAATATACAACAAAAAACACAGCTATAAGTGATATCAAACATTTTCATTGAGATCTCGGTCAAGAAATGTTATAATTAAATCACAGCAGTAAAATGTGAGTCAGTTACACCTCCACTACACTTCTCTAGCTTACTGTTTACATTCAAAATGTTGGTCATTATGTTTTTTTGTAGTGTCTGTGTTCACAGAAAGTGCTAATAAAGAATGGAAGTTGGAATAAATGTTTCATCACAGAACCTGCCTGTTGTTGATTGCTAACTAGAAACATGCGGTAATTATCCTTTAAATTGCAATTGCTCTCATGTGACAGTTGCTTTATGACATTATAATCGCTCCAGAGTCCTTTGAATGGGGGCTTTGCCTCAAGCCAGGTTCTGTATCTTAGGTAAATCATCATAACAACACTGAATGCATGAATATTAGATTTTTAAAATATTCACTTCAAGCATATGTTTCCTTGTATTTATCACCTTTAGAGCCACTGACGCTCCTTCTTCTAGTTTTGTTGAGGTGCCTGTTCAGTTTTGTTCTAACACTGCAGGGTTGAATGGTCTGGTAAAAACAAAGTTTGCTGTGAATTAGGATCCAAAAAACCCAAACTACTAAAGTTTAAATATCAACTGAAGGAAACATATAACAAAGATCTTACAGGGGAGGAAAAAAAATCATGTTAAATAATATTAAAAGCCTTTAAAAACAAAACACATTTTGAGTTTCTAATGTAGGAGAACTCCATACATCCTTTCTAGAACCATCACATGCCAACACAGGAAAGTGTGTTTAGTCATTATGTCATCTACTTCTGTTTATAATAAATGGGATGGTATTTAAAACATGGGCAGTCACCAGAGCCACTTTTATGTCTGCACATAATTTTCTGGTAGCAGTTATACCAACACAAAAATGTTGATGTCAATACATTTTATCTAAACAGCAGCAAAAGTCCTTAATGGTATGTCTGTGTTGTTTACAATTATAAATTAAAACTACTAACATTGTTTTTAAAGTGATTGCATTAAATGCAAAAATATCCTCAGCAACAAAAATTATTGGATCAATGCTGACACAAATTTATGAAAGATTTTATCACCAGCGGATAAAACAAAGGAGAATTCCCCCACCACTTTAAAAAGATGGTTGATTTTCAAAAAGAGATGGGCAATATGGAAGGCCCTACTCCTAGCATCCTAAGTACAGTTTCAAAGCCACACTACTTCAGAGGACATAAAGAGCGCTTCTAGAAAGGCTTTCTCGGGTGATTCAGTGCCACAAAAAAAGGAGGAAGGAAGCCTCAACAGCCTAACCATTGCATATGAGTCTGAAAGACTGCTCTACTGCAAAAATACTGTATTAGCATCCTGTGTCTTTCGAAACTAAGGCTTTCCTCCTAAAAGCTATAAAATCGATTATTCCAGTCTAGCCAGAAAATAACATGATCAATGATTGAAGGAATTAAAAAAAAAAAAAAAACAAAAACAAACAACAACCCCCCCCCAAAAAAAAAACAAACCAAAAAACCACAAAACAAAACCAAACCACCAAACCAAAAAAACCCGAACACAAACTCACAAGTGTCATTAACACTAAAATACAAATTCAAATTATGACATCATGGTAATAATCCTTTTGTTGGTTAAAAACAGTTGTTCATCTATTAAAACAAGAACAAGAATAATTAACAACTAGAAACAATAATATAATAAAGGAATGATGTCTTACTGATCCTTCTGATTAGATGTTACCTGTTACACTAAATGTGTTTCAGCAATTCACTTCAGAAATTGTCTATGACATCATTTTTCCATACCAAACTTCTTTCTGGGACAGATTTGCAGGTTTGTTAGACTAGAAACCGAGCTAACTAAAAATACACACGATGGTCCACTTCAGACAAATCGTCCTGAAGACGATTATTTCCCAGTAATTTTTCCATAACGTTATACTAAGGGTTCAAGACTATATACTCCTTGACTGTTGTCAAAGAAGACTACTTAGCAACAGTCTCCTTCCTGGTTTTTGTTGGCTGGTTGGTTGGGTTTTCTGTGAAGATTTATTTCATCTGGTAAATGCAGAAAAAAATTCTGCAGATTTATCTGTGGGGTTTGGTTTTATCATTAAAAAGAAAAGCTGTAACTTCTAACTTGCATCTTAATTGTTTTTAAAAGGTGTAGATTGCTGTGGGTGGAATTAGAAGCAGGTGAAGACAATGCAACTGCCATCCCTGTTAGTCTAGTCAGATAAGCTTTTCAGTAAAGTATAAGCGTCAGCTATGCAAAGTCATTTCTTTACTTCGAAGTGTATGTAGTCACCTCCTAGAAGTCTCATGCTGATTAAAAAAAAACAAAAAAAAAGAAAAACAGACTGCCCAGATAGATATCCAAGAGAATTTTTTTCTCGTTATTACAAGAAAAACAAAAGATTTTATAACTGCAGATGTGTGTATGAAGAATATTCAAAGTCAGTGCCTACAAATTTCTTATGTCGTGCTTCTGCACAGTTAAGAAGCATGGAAATCCTATTACATTTTATGGGAGACAATAATATTCCTGCCTGAGAAAATATAGAAAACCTTAGAGGAAAAAGAGCTGTAAGAGTAGCATTTTCTGACTTTTGCCATCTCACTACAAGTACATCACCGTTCATAAAAAGGGACATGAAGTTCTTTGAAGTCTAAACATTAACATATTGTCTCAAACACGTTCAGCTCTGCGTGAAAGCTAGTTCATTATGTCTGACTGTATAAACTCAAGCAGTAGTGACTGTTTACTGAAACAACCTGTAAATGTGTTAGCCTGTGTTTGCAGAGGATAAGGACTGTGCCATCCCAGGCCCACTTCAGACCGTAAAAGTGGTTATTTTCTCACCCTTATCTGAATCATCCTTGAACAGACTGCCTCTGAACAGAGTTTACACTCCTCTTCTTTGATCTACTTTATAAGAACATCAGACTGTTTACTTTGAAATGCACACATTTCTTTCTTGGGGTGTAGGGAAAGGAGATCCTGTTTTAAGAGAAGAACAGATAAATTCAAGCCAACTACTCGTTTTTTCAGTGTTTCTTGTCCTGTCCAATATCCTGAAATGTAACTGCTTATTGCTGAATCTGATTCTTAAATAAATTCATAAGAATTAACTCATTCTACTACCTATAATGCAAAACTTCCCACCTTCCTTTCTACAAACGACCTAACAAATTGCTAACTAACACCACTGTGATCTAGTTTTAAACCTTCTCTTCAGAACACTTCTTTACATCTCTGATACTACATAAACTGAAGACAACAACTGTAGCTCACGCTTCAGAGAAATACAAGAGTCCTAACTGCAGCACTGCCTCATGGACAGCAGCGAAAAGTATTAAACGCAGCATTACCAACTAACTCCTAGTTCAACCGACATCTGCGCACCCTGACTTAACAAAGAGCAGCACGTTACTCATAGACATACTGGGAAGATACTAGCACCAGCGTTTCTCCATAATTTTTACCTATTTGCAAGCTTGAGGACTACATACTTGTTCCTGCCTCGAGTCACTGTCCTCTGCTGGTACAAAGGCAACAGGATTCTTCCCAACCTTGCACCAAACAGGCAAGAGGGGCTCTAAATTTGGGTTTAAATCTCATAGAAGAGGCCTCTCTATATCCTCCTTTGTTACAGGTCCCTTCTGAATCCTTCTCCTTCATACCAGGAGATAACGATTGAAAATCACGGCGTGGTTCAAGAGCCGAGGCCATGCTTGGTCAGCCTAAAAAGCACAGGCCGTGATGCAATTATTAGCAGCTACGTGGTCAGGAGACGACTCAAAACTGAACTTGGCGCCAGGTCAGGTAGCCTTGGGTTCTGCTAACTACCGCGTCCAGAGATTAGGCGGATGTAACAATCACCTGAAAGGGGAGATTAAAGCGCCTCTCAATGGGGCCCTTTGTTCTCGGCCTCATTTGATGCTTTGCGGCCTTTTCAAACCGCTTCGCGGAAGGCGCTTTAAATGTTTGCCCCCGAAGCCGGGGCGGCCTCAGCGAGCGCGGAGCGCCGGCAGCGGCGGGAGCGATGGAGAAGGGGCCCTTCTCGGTGGAGTGGCTGGCCCAGAGCAGCCGCGGCGGAGCCCGGCCCGCCGCCGCCCGCCGGCCCCGCTCCCCGCCCGGAGGCACCGGCGGCGCGGAGAGCGCGGCGGCGCGCGGTGAGTCCCGCCTCCCCGCGCGGGCGGGGCGCGCGGCGGGGCCGGCGGCGGCGGCCGCACGTGAGGCGGTCGCGGGGCAGCAGCCGCACGTGCGGCCGCCGCCGACGTCACCGCCCGCGCGGCCCGGCCCCCGCAGCCGGGGGAAGGGGTCCGTGTGTCGCCCCCTCCCCGGCCCTGACCCCCCGCTCCTGTCCCCGCAGCCGCGCTCCGGGACCGGGAGGCCGCGGGCCGCAGCAGCCCCGGGCACGACGCGGAGGCGGGCGGCGGGGCCGTGCCCGGGCGGCCTCGCACCAAGTTCTCGGCCACGCAGCTGCAGGAGCTGGAGCGGAGCTTCCGCGAGCAGCGCTACATCGGCGCCAGCGAGAAGCGGCGCCTGGCCGCCGCGCTGAACCTCTCCCAGAGCCAGGTGAGCGCGGCCGGGCCGCCCCGGGCCCGCCTCTGCCCTCGCCGGCCCGCGGGCCCTCGCACCCCTCCCGAAAGCTGCGGGAGGGGAGAGGCGGCCTCAGCCCGGCACATCATGACATCGCGGGGACGGGGACAGTGACGGTTCCCGCAGGGGCGGCGGGCCCGGCCGCCTGCCAGCCCCTCCCCTGGCAGACCACAAACGGAAGCGAGTTTACATCCCTGCCCCGGCTGGCACGGCTCTGCCGCCCGCCCCAGCCTTGCGTTAAACCGGAGACAATCTGCCAGTGGAAAACGGTGCACACAAACTTAAAAGGTGAAACCTCATCGGAGGTAAAAATACTTGCACCATCACCCGAGTTTCAATTTTCAGGCTAATTCTTCCTTAAAATTAGGTATCTGCTTGGCAGTATTGCAGGATTTCTCTCTGAACAGAACTAACGCTACCCAGGCCTTTTAATCCCACAGCACCAGTCCCGGTATAAATCTGATCTCTGAGTAATTGGGCTTGCCATTCGTCATGGAGTTGTCACAGCTTGATTCCTCCTGGTGCAAAGAAAATTACTCTCCACTGAATATAAATCAATGTTATTAGCCCTAAATCTTGTAACTGCTAATATACTCTGTTACTCTGATAATATACAGAATGTATTACTATATGGAAAAGGGACAAGTGCATTGGTTCTTGACTTTCCCCCCCCCCCCTTATCCTCAGATTAAAACCTGGTTTCAGAATCGTCGTATGAAGTTTAAACGTCAGACTCAAGATGCCAGGGTGGAAGCTCTTTTCTCAGGCTTATTTTTGCCCTACCGCTGTTACCCAGATACTGCTACATCCAGCTATTCTCGTGGGATGGAGGTTAATGTCTCTTCTACCACTGCTGTTACCCTTCACCCAGCTATGCCAAGCACTGCCTTGTTGTTACCTTCTGTTCCAGCTCAGTCCCTTCAAGCAGTTTTGCCAAGTCCAGCTTTACTATTGCCTCCCAGCCCAGGATCATCTTGTTACCCTTCTGTAATTCCAGCAATGACTCTAACCGATGACCACAAAAGACTGAAGTTCCAGCCATATCTTCCTTCCTGTTAAAAATGCCAAAGATGACCTGTAATCAAAATAAGAAGTGCCAAATATCTCTAAGAGTAATTATTTAACTTATTTTGTTATATTTGGTAGATTGATGATTCAATTTTATTTTTTTTAATCAAATGTTGGGGTTTATGTTAAAGTAGAGAAGAATTTGCATGTGTTAGAGAAGTAATACTGAGATAAGTGGATGACTTGAAACTTCCCTTTGTTCCTACAGTCTTCACTATGCTGTATGGAAACTTCTCTATAAATTTTCTTATCCAAAAGTCTGCTTTTCAGAAAATAACCTATAATCATGTGGGGATCTCCACTGAAAAAGTAGAGTACTGTTTGTGCTATATAATTACATAGTCATTATATTACATAGTAATTATATCATGTAATAAACAACAGGGGTAAAAACCATGGACATTCTACTTGAGTGTGGGTTTTTAAGGAAAGATTTGTAAGCCACAGCAAAGGCGTTGAAATGAAAATGGTACCAAAGGTAGCAGCCCTATGAATGAAACTAAGTTGCCCAGTAATGTCTTTTATCTGTATATTCTACATCATTCCTAAAGTGATCTCCCCTGTTTGTTGATGTAGATATTCCATCCATGCATTTGAAGAGAGCTGAGGCTAAGGAATTAATCGGCAAGCATGTATTTTGATGCCAGTGTCAAACATATTTTAAATCTGTTGACGAAAGCATTGACGTTGTTCACAAGTTCAGGTCTCTCAGGACACTCAAAATGAAAATGCTTCAGTTTTTACTTGCACGGTTTCAGCTGTAACTTGGCGGCTTCACTAATTTTAAACTGCAGGGTTCTGTTAGGTTTGCTATCAGAAATACTCGGGACTGTTCTTAAAAATCCCAAAGCAAGCTTTATGGAAAATGGCAAAGCTGAGCCTTTAGGGAGCAGCGAGATCTTGCATCAGCATAAAGCAACGGCAGCAAGTGAGATTACATCTCCTTCCCTGCCCCCTGACCATCCTAACCTGCTTGCCAGGTGATGGTTAGACTACTTTGTCAAGAGAGGAAAAAAAAAAAAAAATTACCCCTCTCCCCCAACCCCTCCCTTTCCTACAGAGATTGCTTATAAGAAAAAAAGTTGACAAATGCAGCCTATAACAGTGCTGTGCCATGCCTTCCCTGCTCCTCCCTCCCCTCCCATTAGCGGTTGTGTTGTGGGGCTAAGGAGAGCAAAGGTGCAATCAGGCTTCAGTGTACTTCCACCCAAATTCCCACCCCCTGTCTTATCTGCTGTCTGATTATAACCTCTGGTGAGAAAAAAGAAATCCCATCTCTGAACCTGCTCTCAAGCACCCCTATCCTTTCCTGCCTAGGTGGAGGGGGAGAGACACTTGAAAGAATTTCCCCCTCTCCCAACACACCCCAGTGCCAC
Source organism: Athene noctua (assembly GCF_965140245.1). Lineage (NCBI taxonomy): Eukaryota > Metazoa > Chordata > Aves > Strigiformes > Strigidae > Athene > Athene noctua. Next base: position 50,557,587 of record NC_134041.1, read on the forward strand.
AGCACAACAGCACTGCTCTGAGATGCAGTTAGGCAGCTGAAGGGACAACATGCATTTCTCAGAAGATGCAGCATGACTATTGATGGTCAGCCTGTAATTCCACATCTCACTTCCCCCAGCTACCAGCAAGTTTGCTTCCAACCTGTCAACCTGGATCCTCTCGGAGTTAAGACTGCATCTGGTTTGGAATATAATTGGAGAGAATTCCCTTTCCCCTTCCAAGCCATCCTTTCACAAGTGAGAAGCCCCACGGCTATTAAATCGAAACTCGTTGAGGGCTCACTGGATTGGAGCGTGGAGGGGAAAAATTTAAATCACACTGCAGCAATGGTTTCTAATGCATTTAGAAGACCTTTCAGGTGAATTAAGAAACTTCATTGACATTTCTTATTTCTCGATCTTTTAGACTTTAACCAAGCTATTTCAGGAGAGGAGTGAAAACTGATCACAGGGAGAACTAAATATAAACAAATTTCAGGATTGCTAAAACAAAAACTTGAGCTACTCCTTTTAAATGTTTCTTCTAAAGGGTTCAATTTACTAAAGAAAGGTTCAATGTATGCAGTTATCATGGGCATTTAGTGGTGAATCAAAGGCCAAATCTGCGGGTTAAAAATCCATGTAGACTATATGGCTAATGAACCAAACACAATTATGCTGTTAAATTTTTTTACAAAGTATTTGTTTTGATAATTAGTAAAACTAAAAACGCCACATTGAAGGCTTGAACTGTTTGATTCCTGTTTAAAGACACATCGACTTAATATTTGTGTTTAACACAGCTGATGCTTTCACATGACAGATGAGACTGGAAATGCAAAGCAATGAATTGATTGATATTCAGAAGAGAAACTTACCAAGACTCTCCTTCCTCCTGGAGGGATGCACTTAGCCAAAAGCACAATGCAATGCAACTATTAAGGTCCAGGCTCCCAAACACACTCAATGCCAGACAAGACATCTCAGCATGAGTGCAGGAAAATCAAATAAAATGTATTAAAACATCTAAATCCTTCCCCATTACCCAAAAATTGGAATTCAGGTGACCTTTACAGAGTTGGCACATATAACTCTGTTCAGATTTTATTTATGTATATATACATACACACATACATGGAAAACTGGGGATGTACAATGAAAACCAGTTTCTTAACATGCCCATTTCAGATTAAACTTAATAACTTTGCCCTACACCACGAGAAATTTGGCAAAAGCAAGTTTCTGCTACGGATTTTCTCTGTCCAGTTCCCTTTCAGCAGCTTCCTTTCAGTCTACTATCTTTTGAATGAAAATAGTAGACTAACACTATTTTAAAAATTAATAGCTTATCAAACAAAAAATTATGGAGTGGCATCACATCCAATAAATTTTAATATCAATCAGTACAAATATAAAATTATTCCTTTTCACATTTAATTTAAAATAATAAACACATACTCTTCCAAATCAGATGAGTTCTGAGCACCAAATACATTACAGTTTTCACCTCTGCCTGCCCTTTCTTTTTCACTATAATGCATATACAGGGTGGCATTGCTTGTCCATTTTGCTCTGAATAATTGGATGGATAAAATTATGAGGAAGAATGTGTTGATGGTAGTACGGCAGGTCGTTTGCCATAAAGCGGTAGGTGCTTTGCGATGCATCATATCTGGGAAAGGAGAAGCTGAACTGTACAGCAGGCACCGGGGTAAAAGGCAGGAGTCTCTGGTGCTGAGGAGCAAAAGGGTAGTGGAGCCCATCCTGAAGCAGAGCTGGTGGGGTCCCCGGGGAATAGCTGTAGAGTGGAGCAGGGGACGCGAGGCCGTGCTGGTGGTCCTGGATCTGCCTCTTCAGTTTCATCCTCCGGTTCTGAAACCAGGTCTTGATCTGAGCAACAAAACAGAACGGGGTGGGGGGTGGAGAAGACAGATCAGGGACTTTGCTTAAAAATAACATGCAAACTATGAACGACTGTATCTCGGCTGCTTTTGCCGTTTTGTTCCACTTGAATTGACAGAGCTGGACGGATGCTTTCACCCTAGCTAACCGAAACAGAGGATCTGGGGAGTGTAGAGGGGAAGAATGTCCGTGATCAGCGATTTTAGATTAATCACTTCGAGTCTTTAAGACTGTATATAAGCTTTGCAAGGTCTACGCAGATCGCTGTACACCAAGAACAAGCAATTACCTTACTAAGAAATAAGGGCTGTTGATACCTCCCCGGTAGAAAGTACTTCCAAGTTCCCCGAGTCTTAACTCGCTAATTAATCCCCGAGGAGTCCCACTACCCTCCCCACAGCCGCTGCTAAACCCCGCTGAAGACAATTAGGTCTGTTCAGCACGGGGAAGGCCGATGCAAGACCGCCGAGCCTGGCTGCCCCTGCGCGACGGGGCCGGGAAGGAGCCGCTTCCTCTGGGACCCACCTGGATCTCGGAGAGCTGCAGGGCAGCCGCCAGCTTCCTCCGCTCCGAGGCCCCCAGGTACTTCTGCCGCTGGAAGGTCTTCTCCAGCCGGCAGACCTGCTCCGAGGTGAAGGCTGTCCGCGCCCGCCGCTGCCGCCCGCGGGTCCCGCTCGCCGCCGCCGGGCGCTCCCCGCCCGCGCTCTCGCTCTCGTAGCCCGAAGACTCGTCGGCGCTCAGCCAGCCGCCGTCGGGGGCTGCAAAGGAGGAGGGAAGGGGCGGCGGTGAGGCCTCTTCCCCCTGCGTGGGGGGGCCTCCGCCTCCCCTCATCCTGCCGGGCCATTGCACCGACGGGCATCGTCCCGCCCGCCCGCTCCCCTTTTCTTCCTCCCTGTCCCCTCCACACCCACCTGGCTCTGACGGGCACGGCTCGATGGGCTCCCGGGGACCGTCTCGATCCTGCTCTGCCGCGCAGGGCTCGCTGTCCGCAGGCTGGAGCGGCCGCGGCCCCCGCCGCCGGGGCTCGGCTCTGGCCAGGAGGCGGGTACTGCCGAGAGAGGCGGGGGCGCGGGGAGGGGGCGCGCAGCAGATGTGGGGCCTGACCCCGTGGGACTTGGTCTCTACCCGGGGGAGTGTGGCCTGGTTCATGGCGGACACTGGCTGGGGGACCGTCTTGCTCGGCCCGCTCTTATATGGGCGTTCCGGTCCCGGACGGGCTCGTCTGCAAGTGTGAACCACATCAAAGTGGGAATCGAGCAGAGATAACAGCTGCGAGCTAGGAGGAAAGTTCACACGTCTGGCAAACGTCTACAGCCCCTGGCTCCAGCGTGTCTGAGGGGCCGGGGAGACCCCCTTGAAGTGCAAACCTGCCCCTCTCCCCCGGAGGGCAGGACACGGGCAGGCCCAGCCCCGCAAACTGGCGTTTAAAGATACCGACGGTGCCGATAACAGCGCGGTTTTACCCACTCCCTTTTCAGCCGTGGGGTTCCCCATTGCGCAGGTACCCGAAACCAGCCCCGAGACGGCCCGGCCCGGCCCGCACCGTCGGGATGGAGGGTGAGAGAGAACGTTATGCCGGCGAATCCTGCCAGCACCGGGACACTTCACCTCGGACCGGACTCCCCGGCAAAAGCTGTGGGGGACCACTATGAAGAAGTCCCTGTCCCCGAGGCTGAGCCCTCACCCGCGGGGACTACGGCCGGGCTGTGCGGTTAGCAGGGCCGTGGGCCCTCTCAGCTTGAATTTGGCGCCGTCTGTCTAGCCAGAAAACGCAACTGATCTCCCCAAGAGTTTAGCGATCAAAGCACTAAGGGACCAGCGAAGCTCGCACCTCATCAGCTTCAAACTATCCCAATCCACACGTCTCTTCCCGAGAAGGACTATGCCCTTACTGTAATACAGGGAGGACACCAAGACACACCACACCGCCCCATGCCCAGCAAAGCTTGCCTGGGGAAAGGCCGGCTGGGAAAAGAGGGCATCCCGGCAGCTCAGCCCGTCTCCGAGCTCTTGTGTCCAACTTACACCCGGCTTTTAGCCGCTCCAGTGAAAAAGACAGCACTGACCACTACCCCACTGGCAGTGGCAATACTTGGATAACATCACATTCTAGACATCGTTTTTTCCTGAAGAGCAGGGAAAGTGACCACCATCCCTGTAACTGGGTAAATGCACTGACAGGACCTCAATTTGCACTAAATTTCTCGGAGTTCCTGCTGGGATGCACAACTGAAAGGAGTGGGCACCATAAAACTGTGATCTACTGCGGTGGGAGCTTGTTTCTTTCTAAGAACACAGCAATAATCTCAGTTTCCACACATAAGAATAGATGTGAGGTTTTTTTCTCAGTAAAAAAAAAAAAAAAAAAAAGTCAAACACCCCAAACAAAACAACTCCCCTCAAAACTCCCCTGAAAGATCAGGGGATAAAATCATATTCGTGCTACCCATTTTCATTGTTTCAAGTGTTCCGGTAACTCCACGGCCAGGGCAATGGACAGTACATTATCGACCCCTCCTGCCCCCACAAAGGCCGTGGTGGCTTATTCCAGCTCTGGCCCCAGGGGAGCGATAAAGCCCAGGCACTAGGGCAATGCAAATGCCTTCCCAAATCCACAGAGCCCAGGAGCTGGATTCCTCCTGGAACTTTGCTTGCAACATCAGCCCCTAAGGGCAGGGATGGGAGAGGCTGTACTTGCCTCGGCACGGCCCTGATAGAGAGATGGGACTGCTCCTTGCGGGGTGCTGGGCACAGCCACCGACGGAGGTTCACTCAGTGTTGGCCCAAAACTGTAATTTTGGCTCATATGCACAAGCCAGCACAAATGCCCAAGCAGCTGAACATTGAGCTGGAGACCAGACTCCCTCCCTTGGTCAGAAACACATGGGAGTGCCACCAACCCAACCAAAACCACAGTAACAGGGAGTGTTTAAACCCCACAGTGTTCCCTAGACACATTCCAGACAGAGATAGGCCATTCACTGCCCCCCAAAAGAGCTGAGTGTCTGCACATGAATTTTAATAACTTCTGGATTTAATATGATTCCTGAACTATTCCACCTCTGTATGGTCCCTCTTTTTCTGAAGCAAATGCACCACTGTACACACTATCTCCATGTTATTTCAGAGTGGCCATTTCTGAACAACCCCATGTGTAGACAAATCCATGAAGAGAAAGTCCAGCTCCACTATGTATAAACTCATCCACAACAAGTTGTTCCTTGCTACGTGTTGTGCGCTATCTGCAGAGCCTGACTGCCTAGCCAAAACAAAGTTTGGAGGTAGTACCTGAAAACCACTGGGAGCTCCTAAACTAGCACACACCTACCCAGCAAGCATGTTCCACCAAGGGTGGCCTCCCCACTGGTGCTCAGCAGATGAAACCTAAGCCAAGCCAGTCAGCCCTGACTCCCCTGTGCCCTGCAGTCCCCCCCCCAAGGCACACAGTGACACCCAGGGACTACTGTCTAGGGAGCAGCACTTCATCGCTACTGCCAAGATTAAACCAGGCATGAGATGGCCATTCAGTGCTGTGCCCGAAGAGACCAGCTTGTGCATTTATACATTCTGTGTTTTATAGAGGAAAATTGTTAGTACTCCTGAATAGCTGCTGTCATTTCCCCTCTCATTTGTCTGAGGATGAAGGCAAACAGCTGACCTGTCCCACTGTTGGCTGAAAACCAAAGAAAAGTTACTCCCCCCTCCCACTCTTTTTTTTTTTTTTTTAATTAGAATCCAATCTGAATTGTGTGTTTAATAAGATGTTTATACCCAACCCTAGGATCCCCCCTCTGGACAAATGTAGCTGAGGGCCACAAAACCCTGGAACAGATGGGGAAGGGGTGGGAGGTGTTCTGTGGCTGTTGTAGCTCCCACCAGAAAGAGGTGCCAGTATGAGAAACTTGAAAACTTTTATGACCCTGGGTGGATAGAGGCTCTGCAGCTGCAGTTAAATTCTCCCCTCACCTTGCAGAAATATGGTGATTATAGGAAGCACAAATTTACCTCCATTCAATTATTTTGTATCACTTGAAACTTTTGTACCATTCAACTGATATATAACCACGATCAAAAATAAATCTAAGTTTTTTAGGGAAATTAATGTATTTTTGTGTAGAACTCTGTATACCCAAAACTTGGGGGTACTCTATTATATTGGCTAATACATGTATTTTTCTTACATGATTTGTATTAATATAGTGGACCCATTTCTCCAAATCATAATTACAAATATTTATTGTTCTGCATTTACATGTAAGCCTTACAACCATAAGAAACATGTTTATGTCAAGAAATTTACTGATAATTTATGTGCACTTAGTAACTCAGTAACTTGTAACCCTGAAATTTAGGTGCAGTGATTAATGTCAGAATGTGTGAATTACAGCTAAGATAATCAGGAAAAAGAAAGTGCTCCTTTCATGTGAATTCTGCAAGACTTCTAGGGACAAATGGTAGATTTATCTCACTGGCACACAATGGGAATATTTCTTCTGGGCCTTTGTGCATGCACACAAAGTGTAAACCCATGAGAGCAGGCAGGACTGTAGCAACTCTACATGCATAAAGATATTATTGGGAGAAAGTTCAACCCATTATCTAGGCTGCAGCATTTCCTGAATATAGAAGCTCACCATTTGCTGGAGGCTGAAGTACTTGTACACCGCAAGAATGCTGTTGGTGTGCCAGGTCTCTCAACATACTGCCACACACGGTTTTGTGACAGCATGAGAAAAAATGGTGACAGATTGGAAAACAGAAGAATAATCCTTCACAAGAAAAATAATTTCACTGAATCATCTCGGTTGGAAAAGACCTTGAAGATCATCTAATTTAAACACTAACCTCACAATGACAGTTCCCAACTACACCATATCCCTCAGCGCTATGTCAACCCGACTCTTAAACCCCTCCAGGGATGGGGACTCCACCACCTCCCTAGGCAGCCCATTCCAATTTAGAACAATCCGTTCTGTAAAGAAATGCTTCCTAGTATCTAGTCTAAACCTTCCCTGGTGCAACTTGAGGCCATTCCCTCTTGTCCTATCTCTTGTTACTTCATTAAAGAGACTCATCCCCAGCTCTCTGCAACCTCCTCTCAGGTAGCTGTAGAGGGCGATGAGGTCTCCCCTCAGCCTCCTCTTCTCTAGACTAAACACCTCCAGTTCCCTCAGCTGCTCCTCATAAGACCTGTCCTCCAGACCTTTCACCAGCTTTGTTGTCCTTCTTTGGACACACTCGAGTAATTAATTTCTGGCATAATTGGTCAAATTTTCAGGTTCCAGACTCTCCTACTAGCCATGTTTGTAAGAAGTAGTTCATGAAAAAACAATACACCGGGCAAATTGTCACAGCATTTACCCTGGATTAAGAGCTGATGTATTAGGTCACCAGACCTGGGATCTGCTGGGCTACTAAATTACTGCTTCCATCGTAGGCAGAGCTTATTTAACTTTCTGAAAAGCCCAGATATTTCAAAGTCTTCTTGACAAAACTGGAGAAATGGGGATGATAGAGGATGCAGTAAGAATAACGGTAATGCCCCCTCACCCCCACGGGGGAAAAACACCCAACTCTCCCACATTTAGATGCACGAATAGTCAGGAGGAGAGAGTCTGGGGCAGTGTGGCAACCCTTCAGAGACAAGTAAGCTGACTTACTGCGGGGAACGAAGTTAACATTGCTGGAAGGGCAGACAAGCCAAGGCATTTTGCCGTAGAGAAGCCGAGGCTGCGGGCAGTGGCAGGGCCCGCGCTGGGCGCCCTGCCCCCAGGAGCAGCTGCCCGCGGCCGGTGGGACAACTGACGACTGTTTGTACCCTCCACTGCTCCCCTTTGGAAATGCTAACTAGGTTATTCAGCGCCTCCTTTGATGTCCTGATAGATGCCATTAGATAGTCAATTAGGCATCAACGAGATCGATTGTTTCGGAATAGATGCTTTTCTGTTTGAAGTACCCATAAACACTAACAGGGCCATCACCCAGGCGCTCCTTTGCCCACGGGAACAATGCGGACTAACACACAATAAATAACAAATGCTCCTGACTCACCCGGCAGTGCTGCACCCTCTTCCCTCCCGGCTCACACGCTGCAAACCCAGATATTCCTATTCAGCAACTGTGGGAGCAAACACGGGCTTTGCATTAGGAACAATTTATCGCTAAATCTCATTCAGTTCTTTGCGCAACTAATGGACAAAGCGCCTAGATAAGTTAAATACAAGTTAGCTCGAAACAAAATAGCACTTGAATTCCTATTCACGCCATCGCCGCATTGCCCAAGGATTTGTGACACCTCCACATTTGTTCAGAATTGACCGGGCAGAATAACTAAGCACTAAAATAAGAATTAAAGCACTTAACCTACCCGAATAACAAAGAGATGCCGGGATTAGCTCCCTACTAAATAGTATTAGAAGATAACACTAGGTCGAGGCCTAGAAGTTTAAGAGACAACTCTAAAGGAAAAATAGTAAAGTCTACACAGAGAACATGTCGAGACGAAGAGATCTCTACTCTTTCTTCCTCCCCCGCTTCGGTGGGATTTATCAAGTTAATTGTCATCTAATTGAGTATCAAAGAAAGAGATAATGGGCAGCAATTAGACATAATGGCCTGGCAGTGCGAGATCTCCCCGGATTAGCACATAACGCTGAATAACTTCACCTGGTTTGTAAAGAGGTCCCTGGAGTGGCTCCACCGTGTCTGGGAGCTGTAGGGGGGGGGGGAATATCCCGACCCTATTCCCAGTGCCCTGATGGCTGCTCTCGCCAAACTGGGACAGGCGGGAGGAGCGCGGGCTGCAGACGGCTCCCTGCCATTACCGCCGGGCTAATTCAATCATGTTTCTCCCCCTCCGTGCACACACGGCAGGGGAGAAAGGCTTTGAAGTTAGTGCTTCGGTAATCTTTCCCTCCCACCCCCTTTTCCTGCCCGGGGAGCCCAGTTTCCAGGTTATACAGCCCCTTCCCCGAGAGCCGCCAGGCGGGGAGCTCCAACAGCTTCCCCGCACAAGCATTAAGCTGCTCCTCCCCAGCTAATCGACTCGGCTTCCCGCCCTCCCCCCCATTTGTAGCTGACTTGCGGACACCGCTTTGTCTTCTCGGAGAACGTTCCCGTACTGGTGGTTATTGTGATGCGATAAAAGACACAAAAGGGGGTGCTGGAAACGAAGGCGGCTCTCAGCCTCCCTGGGGCATGCGGCGGGTGCGATGCCTGAGCAGCATCGCTCGACGAGCACCCCGGGAGTGCAGGGGTCCTGCCCTGGCACTAGTGACCCTTCATGGCTGCCGAGGGTAAGCCACAGTTGATGGGAAATTCAAACAAGGAATTCCCTTCTCCCACACCAAAGGGAAAACTTGCAACCAAGTTTTAGTAACAGAAATGGACTGCTTTAGCAAAATTTAAGTGTTTTCACATACAGTTTTCTTGGTCACCTTCCAGAGAAAACCTAATTTTGCGGGTAGAAGAGGAATTACCATGTAGACATTCGGAAGAATCTGCTGTCATTAGGAATTCAGCCAAGTGAGCGTCACCTCTTGCGTTCATCTGAGCAATTGTTGGGAAACGGGACAATATTTGCAAGCTGGCCCTGCCAACACACTGGCAAGGCATTTCGCGAGCTTGGTGAGTGTATGTGTGGCCAGGGAGTCATTATGTTAAGTGATCATTAGCACCTTTTCAAACAGGGTCCGACTTCTCCCTCTCCAGCTCTTCTGCAGCCCGTACGCCCGAAGACCGGACACCCCGCCAGCCAGCCCGCGCCCCTCGCACCAAACCCGCCTGCCTCGGCGGGGCCACAGGGAGCCCCCACACACACCCCTCAAGCAAAACCTCCACCTCCGAGACGACCCTACAGCCCTGCTTGTCCTAGCGTGATCCCCACAACCCGCGTGGGCTTAAATCGTGGCAAGCATGGCGACACTACACCTTGTCCCCACAGCCCCAATCGCCTCTGCCTTGCCCTGAACCTGTGCACTGAGGGGGGACTGCTCCGGCCCCGCACAAACCCTGTTCCCGCGGGAGCAGCTCCCTTCCGCGGGAGGAGCACTTTGTTCTCCCCCTCTCCTCCCCAGCCTTTTCATCTCTCTCATTCCCCCCTTCCCCCGGGGCCCAGCTGCGGTGGTGCCGGTCCCCCCTTCCCTTTCACCCTCCTCCCATTTGGTCAGGGCGCTCCCGCAGCGCTGCGGGCAGCCCCGGCCGGTCCCGGGGTGGGGGGGGTGGGTGCTGCTTCCCCCCCCTCGCCCCATACTGCGGGCTCTGGCTTCTAACAGCACGAAGAGCTAGTACTATTCCTTTTGTACTGGGCAAGCAAGCATTCGGGGGAGAGGTGGTGTTCTCTGTGACCATACAAGATTATAAGGGGATCACCCAACCCCTGAAACACTCCCCTTGAAAACGGGGTAGCCAGATCGAGTCTCACGCTTAAGACCTTTTCCTTTTTTGGGGGGTAAACTGTATATTTATTGGCCTTGACTGTTTTGCTATTTCAGAAATGTCACTGCTTTAGAGCAGATAAAGTATTCAGCATTACAGAGCTTTCTGAAAACCTCCTAGTTCCCTAATGGCATTTGAAAGTCAGAGAGAATTGCAATTTTTTTAAATTTTTATTTTTAAATTCGAATCAGTATAACTGGTCAGTAATACCTGTCTTTGAGAAATAAGCCTCCCTTCAACGGGAGTTTTAATCTCATGTCAACAAATTTCCTATCCCAAACCTCATCATATTCCTGAGATTTCAGCAAGATTGATAGCACCTGAGCCCTTATTAGTTTTCTGAAACTCTTGCATTAGAACCACACTAATTGGGCAATTGAAAGCAAATACTAATACCTCAAAAAGCTAGAAAAATACAGCATGGATTACAAAATAATTGAGGTTTCCAAATGTGACAGCTACTCAGAAAATAAAAGGCCACAGCTTTCAGGGGCACATAATGTTGGTTTTTATCAGGCAAGTGTACTCTAGTGGCAGACTGGCCCTGTATACAAAAGAAAATAGGTGTGTTCAGGGATGACAGACAGAGCACCTTCGGACCATTCATTAAATGAGTCCAGATTACATATGCACTGGAAATCTTCTAATAATCTCCGAGATCAACTCTGAAGTGATGTAAATTTTTATTGTTCTTTTCATGTGAGTTGACAATTGACTTTGAAAAATTTATGACAATTTACATCTGTCAAGGATCATTTCTCAGCGCCTTTTTTCTATCCTGAAATCAGGCCATTTTGATCTTATGTTTTCTAGAGCATTATTCAAATTTTAAAAGCGCATAGCACAATGGTAACAAATTTTACTGCAACTTGGGGAAAACCAGCTTTGGAATGTTACATTTCTTTTGATCATCACCCTCATATCCCATTAGGTGCATGTGAGGTCCCAAGATACCATTCTGTGGTAAGAAATTTCAAGGCTACATCTTTCCAAGATCTGTTTAGGCAAGAGGCCCTTACTAATCTACTGAGGCAGCACAAGAAAGCGTGGTGATATACTTACATATTTATTTAGAAAGTAACTTTTTACATCTTAAAATCATATTCAGTTATTTAAAGGGCTCCAACAGAAAACATCTGTTCCACTACTATAGCAAGCCCGGTATTAGTATTAGTAACAGGTCTATCCACTTATTTGGTTAAAAGCGCAGTCTCATCAGAGGACGTGCCACTAGGAAGTAGCTGGAGCGGTTGGGCACCTGCTTTTAGAGGACAGAGGGAAATTCATGCTTTTTTGCACTCACTCTCAGTAAATTGAAGGTGGCCGGAACAGATCTAGAGAACAAGGAGTCTATACTTCCTCTAATGAAGAGAAGCACTCTTTTAGGGCAGGATAAATAGGGCTACAATCCTTGTGGAGGGAATCAACATGAAAGCTGGAAAAAGTTTAGGTTTATTAAAAGATTCCATTTATATTAGTGTTTGTTCCACTGTTTCTATTTTACACAGTTGCCTATAAATGCAAGGGCCTGAAGTCCATGATTCAGATTGTGCAGTATGTCTCTGTAAAATATTTTGCTCAGTGCTGCATCATAACTCCACCAGGCAGTTACAGAAGAGGGCAGCTATCAGTAGTGCAAATCCTCCTTGGTCATAGTCCATACCAGAGGGTCAGACACCCAGCAGGAAAGCTCTGGGATCCCTGTACCCCACAAAGCAGGGTGCTGCCCAGAAGCCCACAGGCGGTGCTCTGCAGGCGCTGCTGAGGTCCAGGGTGGGTGCTGGCAGCGTTGCCAAGGTGAAGCCCCCAGAAGCAGCCCCTTGCTGGGGCAGAGGTGCTGGCTGGGCCACGTACGTGAGTGGCAAGGGCACAACGCTGCTCTGAGGTCCGTAAGGGAGAGGGGAGCTGCAAAAAGGCTCCGGCCTCAGCTCCTGTAGCTGCCGCTTGAGCTTCATCCGGCGGTTCTGAAACCAGGTTTTGATCTGGGGGAAAGGGGAGGAGGGAGGGAGGAGAGGTGAGGTCCCTGTGGCACCCAGCCTATGCCCCAGCCGTGCCCATGCCCCACCCTGTTCCCACGCCCACGTTCCAGCCATGCCCATGCCCGTGCCCCGGCCATTCCCACTCATTCCCATTCCCATTCCCACGGCCCGGCCGCGCGCACCTGCACCTCCGAGAGCCGCATCCTGCCGGCCAGCTGGCGGCGCTCGGCCGCGCCCAGGTACCGCTGCCGCTGGAAGGAGCTCTCCAGGGTGCTGATCTGCTCCGCGCTGAAGGCCGTGCGCAGCCGCCGCCCGCCCCGGCCGCCGGGCTCCTCGGGGCCCGGGCACTCCGCACCGCCCTCCGGCGGGGGCTGCCCCGCTCCTCCCCACGGGCGCCCGCCCGTTCCTGGGGACAGGGAAGAGGGAAGAAAAGGATCAGCCAGGCCCGGGAACCTCGGGTCTGCCCGCCCTCCTCCTTCGCCTCCGGGCAGCCTCTGCACAGTTGCGCCTCATCGGGGCCCTGGGAGGGTGGCGTAGGGCCTGCCCGCCCTCCTCCTCCTCCTCCTCCGCTTCCCAGCGCAGGAGCGCCGGGGTGCCCCGGCGGCCGCGGGGACCCGTGTTACCTGCAGCGGGGCGGGCCGCCGAGCGCTCCCTGCTCCTGCCGCCTCTCTCGGCCCCCGGGCCGGCGGGCTGCTCCTCACTCCGCTCGCTCAAGCCGGGGCTGGAGCCAGAGCCGGGTCGATGGCCCGCGGAGGATGGTCGGTGCGGGGAGCCCTCGGTGGGGCTCTTGAGGGCCTGGCTGCTTTGGGACAACCACTCCACAGAGAAAGGGGCTTTGGTCATCCTGCCTTGTTTCGGAGATGCCGGGAAGGAGGGTGTCGGGGAGCACGACTCCTCCTTTATACCGTAAGTCCCAGAGGAAAACGTTGTTTGTGTAAATACACATCAAAGGGCCAGATAAGTATCATCTAATTGCCACCAGTCCTCCCCCCCCAACAAAAGACACCGTTCACACATTGCCACAGCTTGCGGAGGCTCGGCTCCGCCGTGTCTGCCCCTGGAGGAGTTCACTCAGCCGTCAGTGATTTACAGCTCTTGTTACATCCTATCCCGATGCAAATGGCACTTTACAGAGCTGAGCCTCAAACGGCGCTGGGGAATGAAGCCCCGGGGGAGAGCACAGAGACCAGCATCCCCGGGCGCTGGCGGGAGAGGGGACGCTGCTGCTCCCGCTCCCCTCTTCCCCTAGAGTTGACTTTTTCATTCATTTTCATGCAGCCTGCTTCTCTCTGGGCTGAGCACTTCTGTTCCCGAGATAGCCTGAGGCAGGCCAGTGGAGAAACTCACTAATTGCTTTCTGCTGGGACTGCAGCATCAGGTTATAAGTACCAGGCATAGGGTGAGGGCTTTGGAGGGGAAGGCTTTGACACAGAAAAATGTAAAGGTCAAGGCTGTTGGGTTGTACGAATCGACTGGCTTCTGGCTACTTATACAAAGTATGTTTTCTGGACTAAAGAATCAGGAAAAGACAAATACTGCCTTAGAATTAACATTCTCCTGAGATTTCTGCTGAGGTTACAGAATTCATGTCCTATCTTCCCTCCCAGATCTCTTACATCTGTGCAAGTAACACAGGTTTCTCTATCTCACTTACCCTGTCTTTCCTCCTATTATCTTATGCATGTCTTTCAGAAATGTTCCCATCCGTCTTTGGGGTTTGTGTGCACCAGGAACAGTTGGCTGCTGCAGTAACACCTCTGTAGCGTATTGAAAAAAAGGTTCCTGGTGCTTTACAGGGAGTTTTCCACTGCAGATTAACCATTAATTCCCTCACTTTACTGTCCTCGCCTCCTGTGCCAGAACAGTGGGGCTACTGCACAACCCCTATCACACCCCTGCACGGTATCAGTCTGCCTCCAGAAATCATGACTGCAGGTCTGATGTGTCTGTCCTTGTTCCTGCTTTCTGCTTTACACTCAATTCTACCACCTGCATACAAACCCAATGTACAAACCCTCTACTGTCCATTTACCCTGGGACTTATTTTGTTGTTCTACCACTCCTGCTGGATTTCTCAGCATTCACGTGCTCCAAGATGACAGTTAATGTCACTATGCTTCCATGTATTTCTTAGACTCAGTGAGGCAGAGGCTTGAAGACTGAACCCCTCCTACTTAGTTTTACATCTAACATCAGTCAATGCGTTCAATTTTAATATTATAAAGATATGTATTTTTCTCTATTTTTTATCCAGTAAAAAGTTTTATTCAAATACTCTTCAGATATCTTTTCCTAAAACCAACATTTCAACTTTGTGTGCACAAAATACAGTTGCTATATCCATCCATCATGAAATCCTACCATTTTCTGCCTATTAGAAAATTGTTTCATTAAACCATGTTCAAGTTTGATTTGTGAGCCCCTTCCAAGCTCTGTCTCTCTCTGTCTCTCCTTGCTTGTTCATTATCACAGCATCATCTGAGTCCTCCTCTGCTCTACAGTGAGGCCACTGTTCAAGATTTTAATTGTCTCTAATCAACAAAAATACAAACTGTATTGTCACCCTAGAACCACAAGAAGGCATGACTCGAGCCCTCCTGGAGCCCTTTGTTTCTGGTCTGTGTAGGTAAGGAATTGCTGTTACAGTCTACAACTGCAACAATGGCCTGAGCTCACTAAACAAGGTTCCTAGAGGAAACTAAGTGAGCTGGTGTAAAAAAATGTCTAAACAAATGTACAAAGCATTAATGTCTCCTGTACATGCATTATCTACCTAAAGAAGTCCACAAACATCTCTAGCATGAACAAAGCCCTGCAGGACACATATTTGTTGTTTTTTTGTGGTTTTTTTTTTTTTTTCCACTGTATGAAAGTGTTTGCTATCTGATTACTTGAAACCTCATCCATTTATCCTTCCCAAGAATTTTCTGATTAACAATATAAAGTTTAATTGAGCAAATTCTATAAGACTTGTTTTAAATTTAATCTATTTTATAAAAATATCTCTTCCCCTTTCCCCACCCCACCTCGAATATTCCAAACACAGGTTCTTAACCATGAAGACTACCCCAACCACAAACCTGAGGAAATATGTAAAAAACCCACAGAACTTCTGAGCATTAGCCAACTCTGGTGGCAACATATTTCACAAAGCAGAAAAAGCAGGCAGGAGATGGAGAGGGGACACACAGGAGTCTGCTCCGAGTTATTAAATGACTTTATTTAACGTGTGGCCCGGCAGCAGCCTCTTCAGTCAGAACTGGGAATACCAGTGCCATTGCCTGCCTGTAGAATCCTGCCAAGTCTCCTTTGCAGTCAGGCAAAATGTCATTCTCAAGGACTAAGTTCTCATGAACATCAGAAAAAGGAAGTGTAACTTCCCTGCAAGCTTCCTTCTCAATTTAAATCTCTCAGATTACTTTAACAGCATTCTCCATCACAGATGGGGCAAGATCCAATCCCAAGGAGATAAATATGCCCCTCGTCCCCAGAATTATTTCCATTCTTAGTCCCTACATAATATTATAGATACATATAAATAATATATGCTACTTACATGCTTATATATAACATATATACTTATATAACTATACACAAATATTAAAAAAAGAAGTATAAAATGGTCTATGATGTTATTTTTTCCAGCTTTATTTTATGTCAGCAAATAAAGGCACTTGGCAAGATGCTGAACAGGACAAAAAGAATACATGACATATGACAGTGCTCTAAAAAAATAGAAAATCTCAGGTTTTAGCATCCACTGATACATCTGTCACATAGTTTCTTTACAGATTTTAAGACCTTTTTACCATCTGAGAGGCAAATTACATCTTTATACACTGCTGGTTTATTAATTGCATAGTATTGAGGCAAATGTCACAGACAAAGATGGTGTCAAATGTTGAGCTCTCAGAGATACAAATTGATCACATTGTGACAGGGTTACACCCAATCTCATTTTCCATTATACATAAAATGTATAAGTATCCCGGATAGATGGCAGATGACTTCTGGATGTAATGACTGCTACAATATTTAACAGCTGCTAGTTTAATTTTATCTGAAATTCTTAAGCTGCCTTCTTTCTATTTCTATGTATTATTCATTAGGTGTTGGTTTTAAAACCTCCTGCTAAACTGTGATTCAGAAATATCATGTTTAAAATCAAGTGATATTGCCAATGGGATGAAAACCTGCTCATGCTAAAGCCTTCAGGAATTTGTCAGAGTAGAACAGGAACAAATAGGACCTTTCACTCTGCTGCTACAAGAAGGGAGACACAAAGAGCTCAGACATACCAATGTTTGCCACTAGCAGAAGTCTGAAGATCTATTTACTGAATATAATGACAATACTTTATGCAGATGTTTGTACAATACACTGTTGCCCTCTTTGGTGGGTCAGCACCTTCCTCATGAAAATAAGGACCATCAGCTTCCTGAAGCCCTAAGGAGGTTTAAGATCATAATGCCAAATTGCCAGCCCAGGCCATTCTGTGTGAGGTGATGTAGAAGGGAACATTTTAGCATCCAGGGGAATGAAAATGAGCTGAGAGTTGTCACCTAACTGACCCCTATATTTCTTGTGAGCAGCAGCTACACTCAAAGAGGCAAAGGAGTGGTTTTATAGATGTCTGGCTGGGACAGGTAGGATGGGATCAAGAAAATGGTGCTTACATGCAAATCAGCTCTGCAGAAATTTATACGTACAACACTGGTCTCAGGCTGATGAGGTTCTGCAGAACTAGCTAGCCCTGCTTGGATGCTTACTAGGCAGCTGATAGATATATTTTGGGGTAACAGCCCAACCTTTGAGAATTAATTGCTGTTCCAAATCTTCCAGCCCAAAGGTCAGCTCTGCCCTAGTAAGTCAGCCCAGAGCCCTGCCAAGGGACAGGGCTGTGCTCAGAGATATCCTTTTCCTATTGAAGCTCTGAAGGAACTGAAGAGAGAGAAGCTGAGGGCTGCCCAGTTCCTTGGGTTACCCACAGGTACTGGAGAAAACTGCCACCACTTGGCCTTGCTGCAGTGGGGGTACACAAGACCAAAGGAGGGGACTGTCATTTTGTAACAGCAGGTGACCCTTTCTCGTCACAGCAGAGGGTCATGTGAGACTAGAGTAGAGCAAATGTGTGGTCCTTGGGAGTAGCTAGGTAGTGATGCAATTCAAAGAGTAAAAATGACATTTTATGACACACAGGAGGATGCATGTTCATCTGTGGACATGTGAATTTCCTATGAAGTTCTGCCCGGTGAAGCAAGGGCTGCTGGCAGCTACTATACAGTTTACATGGTCTTTGCCCTGGCATGTTTATCCAACCATTGTAATGTCTGAGAAATAACTCCTTACGACTTAAAAGCATTACAAATGGCCTCTAACCAATCTCTTCATTATCAATTATTATAATCTTTCCTCTTTGACAGAATAAGAGCTCCTTTTCCATGAGAAACGGAAAGACCATATGTGCAGAAATACCAGGAGGGCCTGGAATAAACAGAGTGACAATGCATAGATGAAAATTAAATGTCTCATCATGCTTGGAATTGATCTAAATCAACACAGCACTCACAATGCCAAGAGCTCCCATGGGTCTTTACCATAAGGCTGTTACCAGCAGCTAAGCAGAATTGGTGAAATGTTCTAAAAAGATATATATTCTGCAGAGAGATGCTGTAAATATTAAGAAAGAAAACACTTACATGTGTTATGTTTTTAAGAGTTCCTTACCCAAATTTAAGCTTATTAAAAAAATGTCAAAATAAATATGAATCAGGACCACATTTAAAACATGTATCACTGTTGTTACAGATGCAAGGTCCACCAGCAGAATATATATATATATTTTTAAATTTCTTATTTTTATTAGACGAACAATTATAATTGGAAAACCAGTCAAAGTTTAGGCATATAAATCCTTCTTCAGCACTCACTGCTGTCACACTGTCATTGACACTCCATGGGCACTGCTCAAACAAAACTGCTCAGAAGTCTGTAGCTGGTTTAATTCTGTCTTAGACTTTTAAAACTATTAGTTGAAAGGAAGCAGCATGAAAAGGGTCCTTAGAAATGGTTTTATTTTCCAAAGTAGTTTGGTAATAATTGTTAGGTGCATAAATATGCTTTAGGATCTGGGCTGTGTTAAAAATATAAATTATCTAGGGACATGAGATGCACCTACAGACAGTAATGTGCATATGCAAATTCCCATAAATCCTACTGGTTTTAATAACTGTTCAAAGCACTTGGGCTAACAATCTGATCAAGACCACAAAGCTTCACCCTTAAGACACCCTGAAATTTTTTCAAAACTTGAGAGGCTTACTTCACATTTTAGGTGAAGGCCTTTGTCAGTCTTCGCTGAAGGATCATTTTTTTCATTATGATTATTTCTAAAGTTACATTTAACAATCTATTAAATATAAAACTAAGAATGCATTAAATCAGAAATATTCCCCTATTTTCACTTTTAGTTTCCCACAAATACCTTCTAGAGAAATGTAGCCATACTAGGAGTAAAGCATTTATCATTCTTGAAAGTAAATTTTCACTTTCAGCTATTAAAGAATGAATCATTTTTTCCTTGATTTTAGAATTAGCATCTGAGCATGATGAGTCAGCAGGAGAATGAGCTATCACAGCTGGCAGCCCTGGGTCATCTATCACCCTCTGTGCCCATCCTGGTCTATGCCATACAACGCTGCTTTGAAATGCATTGCTCCCAGCAGTGAAAATATTTTACTGACTCTTCCTTCCCTTAACTTACACCTAATATAAATCAGATCTGTGTACTGCTCCAAGACCAGTCTGTTCAGATTACATAGAAAGAAATGTTACCTTTATTTTTCTGACTTCAAGGCTCTTCTCCATTTCATATTTCTAGTTATTTCTTCCCCTCTTCTGTATTCCTCACTATAGAGTTTCTTCCTGCTTTCTTTCTCCCAGTCTCTTCCATCAAGTATCCTGCAAATATTACTATTAGCTGAGGAAGAGAATAAATTTGGCAGGATGCAGAACTGTAGGAACAGAGCACAAATGACTCTGTCTGTCTACCTTCACTGCATCCCTAAACGTAGCACAGACATGTCCTGACATCCCCCCTCAGTTCACTGACAAGGGAAAAGCTGGGCTATAGTGGGTGAGGAGAGGAATGTAGTTAGGTAAGATGCTTAACACTGCTCCTGTAATGTGTAATTCAATGTCTATGCTTCCTCCAAGCAATGCAGCATACTTCCCTTGACTGGTTTTACACAAATGAGTGCATTACGCATTGACAGAAGGTAATTAAGATTTAAAATTATGAAGTTGTGTATGCATGCGTTTCTCTAAAAGATTAAAGGGAGGAGCTGAATGTAAACACACGTTCGTTTTAAAAATGAAATATACAAAAAAATCTGCCATTTCGTGTTTGCCTGTTTCTAACGGGCAGGCCCATCGTTTTTCACATTACCTTCGCTCATAGTGCGGCATGTACACCTGAAAGGCTGAAAGGGTCTCTTGTGCCACCTTCTGGTTATAGTGAGACTTCACATCCAGGGAACTCGCACAAAGGGGAAAAAAGTTGCAGAAGTTTAGCTGTAGCAGCGATAGAGAACGGTTTGGGTTGGAGAAGATCTTCAAGATCATCGAGTCCAACCGTAAACCTAACGCTGCCAAATCCACCACTAAACCATGTCCCTAAGCACCACATCTACACGTCTTCTAAATAACTTGAGGGATGGTGACTCAGTTCTTGACAGCTAAGATGATTGGCAAGACTTGCTTTCCACCCTTCCCCCAATCCATGGATGTGCATGGCGGGCTTTTACCTCTCTGCTGCTTTTAGAACAAAGTCACTTTTTCACTGCATTAAGATATGTACATAATGGAAATTCAGTATCCCTCTATAACACCTTTTACATAAGTTTTAGTAACGCACACCCTGGCAACACCTACTCTTTTGCTATGTATCAGTGGAAAAATGTAAATAAACCCTTGAAAGTTAAAGTGACTGGAATACAATGAAATTAATAACTAAATTAATAGCATTCCCTGATTGCAGGTAAGTATTTGAATTTGTGCCCATTCTACTTTACTGAGAACACAGAGGGACTGAAGATCTTTGCTGAGTCCTACCTTCCCAGGGACAGGACCAAGTGGGCCTGGGCAATTCTGACAGTTTTATCGGATCCGTTCTTACAAATTTACAGGAAAGGGGATCCTACAGGTTTGTTACAGGTGAGTAACTACTCCAGTGCTTCACATGAAGCTTTCCAATGTAAAAACTGAAACAGAATCACCCTTGCTTAAAAATTAATACTTCTTGACTTAAACTTTGCAGAGCATGGAGAAAATTCACTCTGTAGCTACTACAACATTTACAGCAACATTTCACACAAACAATCCTTGTCTGCATAAGACCAAATCTTTCAGTCTTTCAGTCTTCCTCTGTTTATGTTTTCTAAACATATTTTTGTTGCAGTCCTCTATTCTCTTTCATTTTGCTTGTATGTATTTTAAGTAGAGTGCCTAAAGGGTAAAGTATTCTTGCTGATGCTTCACCAGTGCCAAAAAGAGCACAATAATTACTTTCTGTCATATATGTCTCTCTTTCAGTACACCTCAGGTCTTCCTTCCCCCTCCTTTTTTTAAAAAAAACCCTCTATATACATGAATTCATATCTAGTTTGTGATCCATTATGGTCCTCAGAGATTTTGTTCTGAAGTTATCCTTCAGAAATATAAGACTTAGAGCTTAAATTTAAACCATCATCATGATTATTGTGAGTTCTGATCTTGTATGTTGTGTAAACGTGCTTCTCATTCCACCTCGTATTTCATTAGTAAAAACCCCATAGTTGGATCCAGGCCCCACCTGTAATTATGCTGTGTAGGATGTGAGAAGACTTTGTTATGGTAAACCAGGATAGCTCGCCTCCCTCATCAGGGCATGTTTTATCTTATTACAGTAAACCAGAATAGTTCACTTCCCCGCTATCTGCAGAGCACCAAGGTGAAGGCCAGCTGTGGATCTCAGAATTCGGACAACAGCACCTGCATTACATCAGTTTACTAATGAGCAAACAAGGACATTGCATACGTAAGATATGTTAATCAGCACAGGTTTTATTACTCACTCTTGTGGTGCTTTCCCTTGAGCTTCACTCCTGAGCAGGGCTCCATTGTACCGGTGCCCTAGGATTCCTGGGGTAATGCTGTGCTTTTGATAAAGCCAAAGCTTTCACTTTACTGAGTGTTGTGCCTGGTCCCCAGGGGATCTGCAGCTGCTTTTCACTCGCAACATACAGGTAGTGCTCCCCCTACTACATGCCACAATATTTATCTTCACAGTTTAACACAGGTAATTACCCTTTGAAATGATATATTGACTAGCTGTGTATCTATCTACCTTACAGTAGCATCATCATCCAGATCTTAGCAACCTAACATACAATCAGGTCAGGTAGATCTGTTGTCAAGGGATTTATTGACTTTAACATACAACATGCAGTATTTTGTTTTTATCTATTGGGACAATTAGCCTGACAAAGGAGATGATTAGGTTATTTAAAAATTATTTTATGGACAAATGCATGTTAGACTTTTAAATTAGTCTCTATGCTTGCAGATTTTTAAGACAGCTTTTTCAGTAACTCTTCTGGTATCAAAGTTCATCTGATTCCCCAAGCCATTCTTTACCTCACCTTTCCACTCATTACTGTGCTCTTGTCCACTTTTAATATTATTTTCTGGTTTGCGGGGAACACACTCATTCTTCCTCAATCAAAAATATAATTGTTCCAAGTATTTAAGTTTTGCACATTATTATAGAACAGATTAAATCCGAATTTAACGTTCTAATACATGTAATTAGCTTTCTGACCTTCATTCCTGTTTCCTGGTTAAATTTGATCATGATAAACATTGATTAGAGATTAGGAAGTGAAATAGTAAGCACTTCAGGCTTTTGCACCATCTGATATTTATTCTCCTCTTCTGGTAAGCAAAGAACACTTATTTGTATAATAGAAGATTATTTAAGAATCCATTTTTATGGTTTTGCATTTCTCTTACTGGCAAGAGCATTTTGTCAGTCCGCTTTTGTTCCTAGCCTGCTGTGCTGTTCTTTTATATTTGTTCTTGCCAATGCAGCCTTCTTGTTCCTCCTTATTTCTGTATTCTTTTTTAAATGTTTTTCAGGTCATTGATGAGCCCTTAATGCAGCCACACTGCTCTACCAAGTCGTCTTTCCTCTGCATGAGGATAGACTGTTGTTATACTTAAAATATGGCCTGTTTTAGAAACCTTTTTAGGAACTATCAGCTCTCCTGAGCTTCTCTTTGCCTTAGAATTCCTTCCCCAGGACTTCATGTACCAATTCCTTGAGTTTACTGAAGCTTGCTTTTTTGAAGCCCACTGTTGTTATTCTGCTTCCTTCATCCCTTTCTTTCCTTTGAATCATGAACTTTGTTGTCTCATGGTAACTTTCATCTTCATTGGTTTCCACCTTCAGATTTGCAACTAGTTTATCACAGTAAAATCTTAAATAGTAGCCCATTGGTACAAATGAAGTCTCCGTACTCTTTCTGGCTGATGATTAGTTACAGACCTCGTACTATGGCACCTAGCTGTCTTAATTTAAACACAGAAAAAAATATGTAGGCCTGACTTTAGATTCTAGAACAACTATATATATTTTTGACATACATTTTTGTATTCTTTCCCCTTGCCCTTTCTTCCTTCCACATGCTTGTTCCCTCCAACACTTTGCAACAACATTTTGTGTACTACAGGTCTAGCTTTTTCCCATTACTCCCCATGCTCCCAGCACTAGCTTAGACACCCAAAGCTACATCTAAGCTGTCCCCATGTCAGGCTCAGACCAAAGCACATCCTGGCTATCATGAAAGGGATCTGCAAGCAAGTGGTATGGGTAGGAATGTGAAACACAGTGTACTGTAGTATGTCCCTTGGTCTGGACAAATAAAAAAATGAGGGACTATCGGTGGTATTTCAGAATACATTGGCCTTGCAATTTCAGATGCAGCCTAAGATACGCAGTAATTTGTCAGCTATCTCACCTTATGTGTTTGGTGACCTACTGCAGTTGCCCATATCCTTCTTTAGGTTTCAGTCTTTCGGTGAATTATCTTTTATTTAAATAAACTAATTTGGGGGATTTTATATTCCCAACAATGGTCTTTAACAGACGTATCCCATCTTTGTCCCATGGTTTACCTTAATGGAGAAAAGTTACTTTGTTAATGTCTGTGGATCTATACACTCATCTCAGGAGTCATCTGTTCTTTTTTGGCCTTTTACTGTCAAGCCTTTTGCCCTTTCAGTTCCCTGCATCAAGAAACAGAGAATTAGGAGATTCCTTGAGGGGATATATCAAGACACTGCTTCCCCAGCATAAATGACTATTCTTTATACTCCCTTTTCCACAAAAAAACAGTAATCTTAGGCTATGCTTGTGCAGCTGATTATCCTGGAACTTCACATATGTCTCTGTAACATACTTTATTTTATTGTGTATCATTTTTCCAAGTGTCAAGATAATTTTAATACTTAATCTTCTTCAGCATGCCTGCAGAGCCCCACAGATTTATGTAATCTTCAAAAACTAGAGCATGTCAATGGAGGCATGAAGTAAGACCAAATGCAGGCAGACCACTTCAGAGCATTACTGGACACAACCTTGCATTTTCATAACACATCACTGTCAACCATTCTATGATTACCCACACAAAGCTGGATCTGACATTTAGCAGTTTTTTGTAGACCTGTTTCCCTGCCTGGTTTGCAAGAACCTTACTGCACATCTGTTACTTAAGTGAATAATTATACTACTGTTATTGTTTGTGAGCTTTATAAGACATGATCACAAATAAGCACCTATTTGCAGGGATTTTAATTCTGAGTTTGACGCTCAGGCTCACCCATGCCCATTCAAGCTTTCCAAATTATATTTCTTTGATAATGGCAACTCAAACTGTTCACTGCCCTAAGCTCTTAATTTCATTATGACAATTGAGTTCTAACAGTTTAAAACACAGTCTCTATTTTAGTATCTAAAACCAGCATGTATTTCACTTATCTTGTCCTTATCAACATTAGGACAAGACCATCCCTAGTATTAGAATGAAGGACTCAAGAAACAAAATAATCTTACAGCTAAAGACACAGGACAGATTTACAAGGCAGATATTCAACTCCCACATTTTAGGTAAGTTAAAAAGCATAATTTATATTAGACCAGAAAGCAATAAATAAATTGATGCAAAGACCAGATCCTAGTCCAGATTACTGCAGTGGCCTGATGTAATATGGTGACTGCCAATTGAGACACTGAAATACCACTGAACAGGAAGCACACTAAAATAATGCCAGGCTGAAGCTGCTCTGGCATACTTTCGGGCCATTCACAAAGAACTGCCACATAATAGCTAAAGCCTTCTCCAAACATTGCGATAGATGACACTAAAGACCTCTCTGCAAAGGGAGAAGATTCTGCAAATCAAAGTTTCTAGCCTGCAGGAGTGGTTGTCACTCACTGATAGATTAAAAACAGCCACATAAAGTCCTTCAAACTTTTTGCTGCAGGAATTTTTAAATAAAGATTGGAAAGGTGGAATTGTTCATTCTCATATGTATTTTAAAGAGTTAGAGTACAAAAACTCCAGTGGAATCTTCCACCACAAATCAGTAATTTATTGGTTCTTAGAATAAGTACAAGATCTCTTGGGAAAAAAAAATTAAAATGCAAACAAGTGGGGACAGTTAAAATGACTATCTGAAAATTTCTTACATTTATAATAACTAAATGAAGACCAAAAAAATATTTATAACTGAAGAATACCTGTTAGTAAGGCAAATCTCAAAGATGACCACTCAATTAAGCTTGATTTATGGGGCTTGAGTTTTCAAATACTGTTCAAACCTGCATTTCCAATCTTCGAGATTCCTAAAGTTCAACATGTGTTTTAAAATGATTATTTATAAAGCATGTTTTGAGAATGACTTTCTGGAAATAAAAAGGAAAACTCTAAACAGAACACAACATGTAATTTAAATGAGGATATGCTTCAGATTCTATTTAAGCAAGTATGAGGGAAAAAAAGAATCACCTGCACTCTTTCCCTCACTGTAATATCAAGGACTGAACTGATCACCCATATGTTTAACACTAAAAAATCGTTAGCTTCCCTCTATTGATTTGTTATTTAGAGACAGATTTCCTAAAATTTTAATTTTTGCAAATCATATACAGTACTCACAGAAGTTGGGAGTCTCAGCAATGCTTATGAAACCAATCTAATACATAAAGGAATAATGTAGAAAACCATAAAAGCAAAGTTTAGAAGTGGTTGAAAAATTTCTGAGGAAAGAAATTTGTCAGAATCATGAATCAGTGTTGATTCACAAAATATTTTGCAGCTTCTTGGTTTGGGCTTCTATGGAATAGTTCATAAGACCCAACTGAATTCACTCCTGTTTCCTGGCAGGCTTCTGGAGGTGTTGGAGCTGGAAACTTGCTTTCAAACACAGCTAGTGTAACTGGGACACAGTTCCCAACTCTCTAGCAGGAGGCCTGAAAACCCCAGGGGTCCTGGGGACAGACACCTGCAAAGGGACACAGAAAGAGCACCAATGCACAGAGCAACTGGAAAGGCTCCCAAGGAGCAGACTTCATTTCAGAAGCTCCATAGGTCACTGTTTGAAAAATAAACAACATAAAAACAAGATAAGGTAATTGTAGAAAAAATTAAGAAGAACTAGGACAGCTGGTGGCAATTCTGGCTAAAAGAACAAACTCAATTTTTTTCAAAACATTCTAGTTTGGTACCGGAATGGAAACATGGGGCCAGACTGCATAGTCCCTCAGTTATGCAATACAATTATTGATGCCAATAATTTTTTGCCAGCTAGATACAATGCAACTTGCTTCTTTGATATATTTTGTCCTGTGATTTCTTTTAAAAGGCCACTCCCCACAGAGAGAGAAACCTTTAGCCCAACACTTCCTGCTTATTAATCATAAATAAGCAGTACAGTTAAATGCTAGACATAACTTTATTCTCAAAGCTGTGTCACATAAGATGTGCATACATCAGTGTTCATGGAAAAAGCAAACCAGTTTCCCTGTAAAAGAGTGTTGTGGGTTTTTTTAATAGCTATTTACATTTGTTGTTGTGAGGTGATGTCTAAATACAAAATCTTAAATACCTGATTGATGAAAACATCCTAAAGTAATACCATAACCCAATACTATGCATTTATAGCAATATAAATGATAGACTGAAACATTACACAGAAGACAAGATTATTTTAAAATTCTTGCATAGCACCAGTTATTGTCATAGTATAAACATAGTATTTTCTAGATGTAGTAGTTCCTTTAAATCCTGATAAAACTGTAAGAAATGTAAGAGATAACTATCATGAGTGCAAAATACAAATAAGTAAATCTAAAAAAGCAATTTCAACAGTCTAACTGGCAACTATATAAAATGAATTTATTAAGTTCATGCGATTAGCAAGTTTTACATTAGTAAATCTAATGCTACTTTAAATTTTACTGTCTTTCAAAGGCAAGGCGTGGCTTTAAGGGAATGGTAATTTTTAATTGAGAAAAAACAAATAACTACTAAACCCCCAATTTTTTAAAATAAACACATGTAGATCAAATATGTGAAGTGTATGTCTGAAGATATGGTTATCATTAGCATTCTTAAATCAGTCCATTATATAAAAATAGGACATAAAGATTAAATGTATTAGTATTGGCAATTTTTAGAGAAATAGCAACATTGTTTACTTAAGGGTAAGTCAGAATACTACAAGTAATGACATGCTAAACCTATATATGGTAAATAACAAAATAAATAATCTTAGAAGAAGGAGAAATGCAAGAAAACCCTGTTGAGGGCCAAATTCTCCAGTTTTTAAACCAATAAGGGCACAAAAGTTAGTCTGGTATTAATATTTTAGTATGAAAAAGTAACTGGAAAGCATGGACATATGCTGTGTTTGATTGAGGAAGATGAGAAGCAGGTGGCCTGCGATGTATATATTGCCATTACTGACAAGAGAAAAGAAGCTTTTCTCTTAAACATTGAAAAATCTGCAGTTTAACATGTGCACATGCATTTCTGTCAAATATATTAGTACAATTTGCAAAACACTAGAGATGTGCACATTCCCATTTCTTACATCATTATCTTCCTCCACCACTAAAACATGCCAAGACAATTAGTTCACATCTGCTCTTCACGTCCCTCAAAACATTTTCTTTTTTCATTTTTTTAAACACAGCTCTAGCAAATCACTTTTAGGACAGAGCTCATTTTAACTGTTTCTTGCCCTTCCCCACTTCCCTTCCCATACTACTATTGTTCCCTCTGGTCGAAATATTTGTATTTGTAAATAATTTGTAGCCTTAACATTTTGACCTTGCATAAAACCTGAGTAGCTCAACAAACTTTTTATCAATATCATCACATTTCATTGCCATTTAGAAGGTCTTGTAAATATAAGCTCTATAAATAGGTTAGCACCAAAATTTTACAAGTTGCAGATCCAAATTTCACACAGTTATCTTCTATTTTACACTGCTGAAGCACTGCAAACTACAAAAGCAACCTCCGGAGCAAAAGCCATAATCAAATGTGCACACACAGATACGTACACAAATCAGTGAAGTGATTCTTGTGCCGAATACAGGAATTTCACATTTACTGTTTTCACAAGGTCATGAAGGCAGAAGCAGAGCAACAAATTGGTAATATTTAGATTCAGATCCTACTTTGATTTGGAAACAGGTTAGTTTGATGACATAAAGCCAAAACAAAGAGAAGTTGCAGCATGGCATTCCTCTCCTTCCTTAGTATGCTTGAAGAAAAAGATGGCCAATTATTTAAGTCAATTATAGTTTTCATAATACACAACATAAAAGCAATATACACCAACAGTCAAAGCATAGCAGAGGATCTGTGTCCCTGAATTATATGCACACTATGACAGGATACAGGTGTACTGTGTTTATATAAAAATACACTCAACGTTTAACAAACTATACTTTGAACTCTCCTAGGCTAACTGCAACAGAAGCTGTAATTTTAACTTGTTTCCACAGTATTTTTTAGATATTTGTTTGTGGGATAATTTTTTTTTTATGCTAAAGAACAGTGACAAAATTAATCATTCTTTTAATCTATACTCTATCTTTATTTTTATTCTTTTGACCTGTCATCCAGTTGCCAGGAATTCAAATCTCATTAGTCACCATTTTGTAATTCCATGCTAACAAATATAACCATTTCAACTTGAGATAGTATTTTAAGTCACTAAAGTATTTGCTTGGGAAATGGTCCAGGAAACGAAGTCAGCTTAATCCAGTTTTACAGTCTATACTTGGAATAGAACAGATAAAATGTAAATAATTACTGAAATGTTGCCTTCACTCTGCGCAATGCGTCCTGAATTTTTCGAGAATGTTTTTCTGCTGATATCTGATGGAAGTTGGCACAGTTGTCAGCTGCCAAGGCAGAAATGTCTGCGTCTTTAAAATGAGTTATTCTTTGCCTGAGGTAAGACTGCAGCTTGAAATCTGGTGTATATGTGTAAGGATTCTCTTGAAATGCATGGACTTGGCTCACAACTTTCGCAATATTTCTTGAAAGAGAATATGGTAAAAAAAGATTAGATTGTTTTGAAAACCCCATCACCAACCCTCCCCCAACCCCGAACTTTAAAGGAAATTCAAAGGCATTTCTCTTCCGTAGTATATGTTCCATTAGTTAGATCCCAAAATGACTGAAACTATTAGAACTGCTAAATGTGAAATGTTGCATTAGCTCTCATTACCCCATTAGACAATACTCTATTTTAAGAAGTTAGGTGGCATACATACATAATTAAAATAATTACCTAAGTTTAGTCCACTTGTGAGCTCCATTTGTCATTGTGAATCCTCCAGTTTCAAGCTGTTGGACATGCATAGCCAAAACATGGGCTGATGGAATTGTTGGAAGTGTTTTGAATCTTTCTCCTTCCATCAAGCACAAGCTGTCACTTTTTAAAAACACCTAGTTTAAAAGTGCATACAGATAAATCTCATATTAATTATCGGGGCGGGTGTTACAAGAAGTTCTGCACTTCAGGTGTGTTTAGCACTACCTATTTATTTGTCGTGAATTTTAACTTTTGGCATTGACAATGCTAGGAATTAATCTGGTGACAAACATTTTAAAGTACAGAAATAAAAAAAGTAATTTTAATTAAAAGACACTTCATATGTAATTTTAAATTGTTCTAAATCACAGCCAAAATTACATTTTAGAACTTCACGCCATGATTCAGAATTGGATAGATCAGTAAGAGACCACCTGTGACAAAATAAACATTTAAGATTTTTCAAATCAGATTACAGCCACAATGCTCCTGCAGAAATAATCAGAAAAAGTGTATCTAATGTCCTAGCTTGCTTTGAAATTTCTTTCTTGATTTTTAGTCACACAGAATGTTTTTGAGAAATACTGAGAGGAAAATTAAGTAAACTCTCAGATTGAGTCAACAGTTTTAAATCAAATTAAAATTTCCTTCATAATACAAAGTAATAATTATGGCTTTCATCCTGCAGAGGAACCCATTTAAGCAGAACTTGCATCTTATCTAACCCCAAAGAAGAATTTTTACATTAAAGACTTTATACTGTACCTCGACAGCCTTGAGTTCCTCCATTATTTCAGAAACTTTTGCAGGTAAAATTTTCCAGGCCTTACAATAAAAAACAAAAAATAATTTTGTTTTTCACATTAATGTCCACATTGGAACATGGTTATGTTAAGCAAAATAGTTACAGAACAGAGTCTCAAACTTACTGGTAGCTGTCGTACAATAAGATTTTCCAGGCCTGCTAGGATTTGCATTGCAGTAGCAAAATTTCTTTGTTCATAGCAGCATTTTGCTATAAGAAGAAATTTTGATAACAAGCTCACCTGCAGCTGAAAGAAAATGTTAAGATATATTATATATATATAAAAAATAAGATATACTAAATATATGTAGTAAATCTATATAATAAAATTAAAGAGAAGGAAGAAAGAGAGATGCATTTTCTTTCTGAATTTGTTATCAATTTTTTGTTGTTGTTGTTGACTGTAGTAACATTTTCATCCAACACAAAGTTTTCTCTTTCCTGTCACTGAGGTGTCCTCTTTAAAGTCTGACATCTATTCTCCTCAGGCAATCCATTTCTTACATTCTATTAGGTTGTGACACGCGCTACTACAAAACATCAAAGACCCTCGTGACAACAAACCAAATTGTTAACTGCCCACTCACAGATGTATTTCAGAATATTTCTTGCAGCTTTGCTACATAGCAACTCATTTACAATAACAAATAAATAACCGTTTCATAATTAATAATACAATAAAACAATGACAAACCTTAGATGTATGACATGTTACAATTTCAGCAGCAACCCAGGTGCTGATACTGTCTGCATTTCTTAATAATTGTAGAAGGTACTGGTCTTGTATGCACTTCGACAGAAACAGATTACAGACTTTAAGTGAAACTGTCTCAGTAGAAACAGCTCTATGGAGAGAATGGAAAAAAAAAGCAAAAATAATCCATGCTGACTCTGGATTTTCAAAGAAAATCTTGATTGTTAAGATGTCAGCTTCTAACCATTTAAAATAATTTTGCAGTGCTTGCAGTCTGGATTTTATAATCTTTTACAAGGTACATCGTGAGCTATGTTATTTTTTCTTCCTTATAATGACAAGATAATTACATGCAATTATGCAGGATAGGCATATGCAGTAGACATTTCTGTACATAAAGACACCTTCATCACTTGTTACTGAATAAAACAAACCATCTAATCTGACACAAAATAATAGCCAGAAATCTAAACTCATTAAAAACTGCAGCCAGGTAAGAAATCGAGCCTGATACCTAGTGGCACCACAGTTTGTTTCCCATGCCTGAACTCCAAATCAGTACAAACCAGCTGATTTAGCCTCTGCCGTTTAATAATGTGTACCAGATGAGCTGTTTTAGGTGCTCATTCCCTATCCTTAGACTTAGAAAAGTCTACTACAGGTAGTGCAATTAACAAGTCCTAATTAGAAGCTGGCTGAATTCACCGAGTATGTAAGAAGTAGTCCATAATCAAATACAATTAGGTCCATGTGGCTGGATGAAAACATTAATTACTATTGAGCAAGTAATTTAAATAGGGGTAACCACTCTTAATAATTATAGGAAAATGCTTATGTATCTGTGAATACTGATACTACATCCACCTAACAGTACAAAATGAACATTGCACAGAAAGGCTGTGGAGTCTCCATCCACATTCAGAACCCAACTGCACAGGATCCTGGGCAACCTGCTCTAGTTGACCTTGCTGAATGCAGGGGGATTGGACTACACAATCTTGAGAAGCCTTTTCCAGCCTCATCTATTCTGTGATTCTGCAATGGTCATTGAGATTTTATAGACATACACAGGTATGTATATAATGGACACGCAGGTATTATCAAGTAGCCTGTTTCAGAAAGCACTGCAATTTCTTCTTGACAAAAACAAAATCCCTGAAGCAATGCTCCTAATATAAGTCTTCAGAAATATTTTGGCCTGATCCACTTTAGATTTCAAAGAAATCACCTTGCAAATGTGACCTACCACATATACATATGTGCATAGGTACATATAAATACACATGTATAAAATCCCCTGAAATTCAAAAACTTATGTAAACAGACTATCTAGTCTGTCAAAAAGATATTATTTAAAATGTTCCTCTCATCCTGGACGTATTAAAGGTGTAACACAGAAAGTTATTGTGCATCAACAGAATAGAAGGGCAATTAAAATGAGCAACTTACTTTTGGACAGAAACACATTTGTCTTTAACACCAAGTGCTCTTGAATTTAGAAAGTGTACTGGATGACATTTATGAAATACTTCCTAAACAAAAAGAGTAAGATATATCTGTTGTTAGATCTAGCAGCTCTAAAATGCTCAGGGATAAAAATGACAGAGGTTGTTCCCCCTCCCCCTCCTGCCTTCAGCAAATTTATCAGAGGGATCACAGCCTAAGGATAGAGTTAGCCAATCTAAGTTTTACTGTAGAGATCTCAAGAGAAAACCAGATTATTTTAATTCAAAGTTGTATGAAATTGTATGAAATAAGCTCGAAACAGGGTTGGTAAACAGTTGAGAAAGAAGGCTGAGTATAAAGTAAGAAGATAAATATTACTTGTACTTCCAAGTAAAAGTAGTCCTTTGTACCTGTTGCAGTAATGTCAGCTGACAACAAAGCTGTTGTGCACTGTATTCTAATAAGAGATATGGTCCCACTTCATCTGCTTTAGCAAAGGAGACTGGGAATTCTGTAAAACTGTTATAGCATGGCTTTGGCAAAACTGATGAGATAGTGTACAGTCGTTCTCTCTGATGCTGTGCAATTGGTCCCATACTTTTGGAAAGTTTCCAGTTAAAGTTCTGTAGAAGAAAAAAAAGTAAAGCTACTTCTCTAAAGCAAACATGTCTCCCCTTGACTTAACTTTCTGGAATGTTTTGTTAGAGAAATACCTTTGCGGATGCAAACCTCTTCAGCTAATCTTCAAGGTTAGTGCAGACACTAATTCATTTATTCAACATTGTTATTTTAAGCTAATATAATATGAACAGTTGATGAGTCTGAACACATTACCAGATCTCAATCAGCAATTGAAATATCTATGTATTCAAGCTTGCTGCCATAAAGTAGTTTATATTCTGAAGTTTCTTTTACTTCTTACTATATATTACTATTTCTTGTACTCTCTTCACTTAGAATGAAACAGCCCTTTCCAAAGAAACATTTGGTTTTCCATTATTTTCCCTTCTGCCACCTTCCAGTATCATTATGATGCAGTGACAAAAAAATAAGTGCATATTTCTCTATTCTGCTTGTCCTTTATTTGTTGAATCCCCATTATAGCTCATGGAATACTGCACCTTTACTAAGAAGCTGATTCTAAATTCAGCTTGCACATTATTGATACATTTGGCTTCCACATGTCATTTTGGACACTCTGTAGAGAGATCTTTTTTCAGGAAAAGCCTACAATATGCTCCACAGCTTCTGGGGTTACTTTTCACTAGCATACTATATGAACCAGTAAATACAGACAAAAATTCAGAAAAGATTTTGCTACAAGATTTGAAGTTCTAGAAGGAAACCCCTCATCCCCCACTGTTTTCCTATATTTACAGATTTACAAATATCCATGCCTAATAAAAGGTATTGTTTGACAGGGGGTAAAATGTTTCCTTGTAACTATGAGTCACATGCTACTATCAAGGATGAAGAGTTCAACTCCCCTCAAAATTTTGATTATCTGATCTATTGTTACTGAAACAGCTGACAGGGTGCAGTTAAGGCTTAAGATGACTTTCACAGCTATAGAACTGGCCTTGGATACTTTCAAAAGAAAA
Source organism: Athene noctua (assembly GCF_965140245.1). NCBI lineage: Eukaryota > Metazoa > Chordata > Aves > Strigiformes > Strigidae > Athene > Athene noctua. The sequence continues at coordinate 50,591,361 of NC_134041.1, forward strand.
TTTAAAATGCAGGTACATAAATTTTACTAAATCAGGGTCTAGATCCTAAGCCAGATACTTTAGATTTTGTCATAAAATAGTATTTGGAAATGTGCTCCATATACTGCAGTCTGAATAAAAAACATGCCTTTCTGGAAACATCTTCTGAGAGCTTTTTACATAGAGAATGTAATGTTTTCCTGTCCTCCTCGCCCTCCTCTTCACATTTGTCCATGCTGGGGCACTGATGAGCACTGCCACTTTTCCTGGCAGAAGCATCCTCAAGCAATGACAACAAGTGCTCACCATAGCCATTTAATGGAGCAACCTGTAAATGCAAAACTGGTTAACGGAATACTGAACTCAATTTCCCATAAATTATAAGCAAGACACAATACAGTTGTAAGATTCATGTCTGTCAAAACCCAGACATATTGAACATAGCTGTCAAAGAAAGCATTATTTCTCTTTAATTGTAATTAGGACAGTTTTTTGTAATACAATCTTACGTATAACATAACTGATTTAAACTAATTTTTTATTTTCTTAAAGCTTCTACTGAAATTCTGACTTACCTTGGAAGAAATAAATTCTTTTAGAGTATGTAAAAGACCAGTATTTGTTGCAAAGTCTATACTGTAGCAGTCTTCAATCCAAGCCTGCAGGATGTAGAAACTGCGGTTACATATTTTGGTAAGTGATGTGGAAGGATCCAGGCTTGCACTGGTGAGAAGAAAAAGGCACTTGATTTCACCAACAATTGGTATTCAATTCGAATTTAAAAATAAGTGTTGAAAAAAACATAAGTATTATTTGGTATTGATTGTACTTTACGTTTCATGTCTCTAGAATCCATGGCTCTGTGGAAACAAAGCTGTGGTTGCACTTACAACCCATCACTGAACAACTGGCAAAAGTAACACTCAAGATTCAGATAAAAATAAAGAAGTAAGCACATTGTCAAATACAGCACTTGCTCTAGTTTCACTCTCACTTGTCAAGAGAGTCTTACAAAAACAAACATCAACATACAATTAAGTAGTTCTTCTCAGAAGCAGCTATTTGCCATTGGAGGGAAAATCCAACTGCTTTGATAATATTTTTCACAGGAAATTACTGTACCTGGATAAAGTGCTGCTGATTCTATCAAGAAGGAACTGCAAAAATTCTTCTTGTGTGCAGAAATAGCGAAATGTGTAGAGAAACTGCTGTACATAGCCTTCTAAAAATGCATTTCTGTGAAGCACAAGGAAAACTTCAGACAAACAAGAACACAATTTTTTCTTGCATTAGAGTACACCAACAGTAAAAGAAATCCTCAAAATATCATGAATAGGGATCTTACATTTTCAAGCTCTACATAAAACCTTGATTTATTTTTTTTTTAACACGTGAAATATTGTGATTGCCAACACCGAAAGCATAATTTGTTTTAAAGAAGTTTCTCTACTTGCAATTTTTTGAAGAACCACTTTGACATTTCTATTATTATCAAAAGTTACATTCTAAATAGTATGGAAGAACATATTCAATTTTCTTTTTTCTATTGTCTCACTTTATGTTGTTTTAAAATAGTTTTAATGTAACAACAGCATAAAAAGTAGATAGTTTAAGGAAGAAAATATTTCCTGTTGCTCTAATCAGAGCAGTAGCTGTTTTAACAACAGAATATACTTGTTATACACACATTAAAAAGGAGCGCTTTTTTTAATATATATATACACACACACACGCATGCTCTCTCTTAAGGTTTTAACAGAATTAATTGTCACGTCTCCCTGATGGCTTACAGCTAACTATGAAAGTTTGGTTTTGATGAATATGGAAACTCTGATTCCAAAACAATTTGTTCACTTTGTGTAGAATGGTAACCACCAGTAAAAACAGTGTTCAGGGTAAGTAACTGGGTCTCATAGTCAGGACGAGCTGGGAGAACTAGCTGGGAGGAAGTTGACCTTCTAGAGAGGCACAAGTAAGATGGAGTCTCTCAGGCAGGTTCCATCCTTTATATTATTATGGTAGGTACTATTAAGGTACCTTAAAACAACACTGCCCTCACCCTAGTTGAAGGTTAAAGGACATCTCTGTCCCCATTTAAGGCCTGAGATAAGTCTCCATCTTGATCAGTCCCAAGGACTGAGGCAGTAATCTGTAAAACAGAACATAGACGTTTTCACATCCAGATCTTACTAAGAATTATCAAATTATATGTTCTGAAGAACTGTTATACTGCTGGCAGTAACATAAAGCCTTGATTCCATGGTAACTATCAGAGCAAAACCTCAAGTAAAGGATAAAAAAGTTTAGTTATTAGTTTTTATTATCAAATGCTTTGAGTTTTAATCAAATCTAAATTTAGCAGTTTAGCTTATTTCTTATCAGACTTCTACCACTTCCATGCCCATTTCTGTAAATAAATGTTCACAGAAATAACATTAAACCTGATACAAGTGAGGTGACTTTATGCAATATTGAGTAATTAGGATTTATCATGGAGACTATTTTTTTCTGAATTAGCAACTATGCCTGAACCCAATCCCAATTAAGGATGTGCAAAATATACTATACCTAGAATATAAATAAGCCATTAAACCAAGTGGTGTACCGGCCTGCAGAACTTTTATTCCATTTTGATTATTACACTGGTGTTTCTCTATGTTATAGTAAAGACGCAATGACGATTCATCCATAGGTGCCATATCCATGGTGTCAGTTCTCCCGTTGTGAATGACTGTAGGCAGCACACAGGATTCCACACCCCACTGCTCTGCATACATGATCTGCTCAAAGATGCAAAGCCATGAAAAAATAAAACATAGGAAAATAAAGAGGAATCCACACAAAATGCAGACAACTGAACTTAAAGCCAAATCACATTTCATACAATTGCCTTTTTTCCTTTTAAAACAATACTAGTAACAATTACCTTTATTCTATTAATTCTTTTAGATCCTACTTAATTTGGCACTTTGACACAAAACATTTCACATTTCATTTGCTGACTTGAGCAGCCAACTACACTGATGCAGTAATGAAATGACAAATGAAACACAGGCAGAATAAAGTCTGACTTGCCTGCACATATTTTTTCGCCAGTTCAAGAAACTGCACTTTTGATTTCATCTCCTGTAGCTGTCCTCTCAATTTGGGTAACATAGATTTAGCTTCAGGACCTTGAGGTTTAAAACATGTAGCATAAGAACATCAATGATTCTGATTTACAGAAAAAATATTTTCTTAAAAGTACTACACACCCATTTCATTACTGGCAAGCTGCTGTAATCTTACCTTTGCTTCTTCTTTCTTTCTGCAATAATTTCTGGTAAAACTTTAAGGTCTTTCTGTAATTTTTTGTCTCCATCATTAGCAATTGTTCTAGTTCCTGTTTGAAGAGAAAAAGGCTTCTGATCAGAATAATAAATGCAAGGTTCTAGTAGGAAAGTGAAGTTTTAGAATGGAATTATTTTTTATGAAAAAAAGAATATCCAAACAGACAAGAATATTATATTATCCAGAAAAAACTATCTTTCACACCTGTGCTTACAGGCAAGTTACAGCAGGCATCACCTGTCCCCAGAAAAGCATCAGTTAATGCCACAGTTCTACAAATTTAGAGCTGGAGCTGGTTTGTGTATGAGAATACATTAAAGTTTGGCTGAATCTGTTGATATAAATATGCCTTTAGTTGTAACTGCACTTATCTAGTTGTTTTCAAGAGCATTTTTAAAAGTTACACTCAGGAGTCAACCAGAATTAAAAGTGATGGGTTCTGAAATCAGTGCAGACCCCAGAAATTCTCTGTTAAGCAGCTGACCTATATTTGCAGCAATAAATGAATGTTTGACTGAAAGCAATGGTTTCCAAACAAGTATAATTACATTATATTATACAACCAGGTCAGAAGGCAGACAGAAGAACTGATGTATAAATAAAGGACATATCAATTTTGAAGTTCAACTTACGTATTTTATATTTATGCATTTTACATAATTGCAAAACTAAACAATTTCTATAGAATTATATAACTTAAGCAATGGAGAGAAATGAAAGTATATTTGGCTTCTCACAATAATATCAAATTTAATGTAAACATTTATAATTGTTTGCATATCAAAGGTTTCATTATTTTAGCAACCAATGAAAATGGGCCATTCGCTTCAGGTTCCATTTCTGATTTATTATGAAACAACAAACATGATGTGTGTTGTGTTTTATGAGTGGTGGCATTGCACTTGGGTCCTAAGCTAACTACCAGTGACCCAGATACATGAAAGAGCATTTTAAATGGAGTAAGTTAACTGAATGCAGCAGACAGAACTCCCACAAGCAGAGTGATCAGAAAACACATAGCTCAGAGCTAACATATCTGTGAGAGACGAGAAACCAGGCCTGTGAGAAACTAAGACAGACAACCTGGGAAAGCAAAAGTTGAGGCTGATTGAAGAAATGCCTCAAACACTCGCAAGACAAAACTCTGAGTCACAGGGTGCATGCTGTGGAGGCCAAAGCTGATAACGCTGCCCGATGTAACTGGGGGAGAGAGCCCTGTGGAGACAGGACGGCTCTCCTCTGGGGCACCTGGGCAAATTTCAAGGGCCATGTGTCCGGTGAATGAACTTTGCTTCATTATCCACAAAATGCATATTAAAGTTGACACCCCTCAATATGCTAATGAGGGCTGTCATGATCATGCTAATGACATCATCCCATGAAACACCTTACCCCTCCCTGTACATGGGATACGTAGCTATGTGGGTCGATCTAGGGGATGGACCCAAGGAAAATGGGTATAAATCAAAGGGGGGAAGAAAGGGCTCTCTCTCTCTCTGCCCCCCCCCCCCCCCCCCCGACCGTCTGGAGAAAGCAGTGAAGGGAAGAAGACGAATGCCAGCGAAGAAGACGGCCGCCTCCTGGAACCCTTGCCGGCAGGATCAGCGCAGGAACCCAGACCGGTGATCTGTATCCCCCCATTCCCTCTATCTCCCTCTTTTCCTTTTTCTATTAAGAAATGCAAAGCATATTATATTGCTCACCACAACTTGCTCTGTACTTAGCCAATTATCATGTGTTCAATTAGTACATTGTAGGTAGTTAATAAATGCTTGAACTTGGAGACTTGTTGTCCGCTCCAATTGGGGATTTGCGAATCTGAGTCACTTGTCCCCCTCGTCGGAGCGGGACGTGACATTAAATTGGCGTAGTCGGCAGGATCCCCTTTGGTGTCGGAAAGTCTTGTGAAATAGTTCTTCTCTATCCGACAAACTCGGACAGGGAGAACTGGGAATTGGCCCCTCAGCTCTAAGCTGGGAGAGGGTCGGAGGGATACCGATTCTCTATCCGATAAGGACAGGGGGAATCGGGAAGTGACCTCTCAGCTTTAAGCCGGGAGAGGTTTGAGCAGTTGCAAGCCATGACTGGCCAGGAAATGTCGGTGCTTGACTGCTCCCCTATTTTTGAGAAGCTGAAGGAGTATAAGGCTTGTCCTCCTCCTTTAGTAGAGGTTTGGGCCCACGATAATTGGCAAAATCCAGAAGCAGTGGCGAGCTATATCAGTGTGCTTGCAGGGGTGAAAGGGTCGCGACCAGGCAAAGGAAAAGCTGTAGTGTGTGCTGTATTAGGGGCAGCACTGACTGCAGCCCAAAAAGATAAACATGTTAAGAAACAATTGGAAAGGGAAATGATCGAATCCCTACAAGATCTGGTAAAAGCTCTCCAGGATCAATTGGTTGAGGAACGTAAAGTTACTGAACAAAAAGCTAAACTCTGGCAAAAGGAAAATGAATCTTTGAAAAGTCAATTAGCTGATGAGCGTAATACCACTCAGCGACTTTGCACAGCTCTGTTAGATGCCTTGGACCGAGAAAAAATCTCACGGTCTGAAAAAGAGATGAATGAACAAGAAACTTGTAACCCGACAGATCTTAGCTCTGTTCCGGATAGTGAACAGGGATTTACAAGTCTGGCAAAATCAGCAGCCAGACCCTTGTACCCAATGAAGGATTTAGAGATAAGCCGAGAGATTTATTACCCCGAAAACGAGGGGGCAAATTTAAGACCATTAATTAAAACGGAGACCACCGAGGGTCAGGGTGGAAGAGCTCCGCAGGTCACCACTCGAACTACACTGTACCCAGCAACTGAGCTTGCAAAAATTCAGGAGAAATATACCAGACGAGCTCAGGAAACTGAGACTGAATATGTGTGGAGGGTATCTTTGACTGGTGGCGACCGAATTTTGTTACCAGAAGATGAGGCCCAGGGGTACTGGGGGCCAGGGGTTTTCTTAGTTACTGACGACCAGAGAGAACCGTGGTCGTTAACTCAACGACCTGCTTATTGGGCTGGGAGTCTGGACCCATTGGAAAGAGGGGATCCAGTATGTATTGAGACCCCAACCATAAATCATTTGACTGAAAGTCTGCAGAAGGCTGCTTGTCTCCAATTAATGCATGACAGGCGTTTGGTTCCGCAGCAGCCTTCCCCGATGTTATTAATTGCTAACCCCGATCAAATGACTCCCCTGATCCGGGGCTTGCCGGACTCTTTGAAATCATATGCAGTACAATTACAAGATCATTTGCGGATTGCATTAACCCCACGGAGGGGGAGACGGGAAGCGGGAGAGCCCATGACTTGGGGAGAGATAGCTCAGGACTTAATAAATTATGGCCGGAGAATGGGCCTTACCAGGGGAACGGGTAAACCTAAGCCCTCCTTATGCAGAATGGAAAAGCAGGAAAATCTGTCTCCTTCCCCTCCGCCAGTTTTAAGAGCAAAGAAAAACCTCTTGTGGACTGAGGGAACGAGACAGGGGATTCCCCGAGAGTTAATGAATGGTCTGACTACTGCAGTTTTAGAAAAGCTCATTCGAGCCTGGAAAGGCAGAAGGAAGCTGCCCCCCCCCCCCCCCCCCCAGCCGAGCAGACCTTTCGGACGAAGGGAGGGACAGATCTGAAAACTAACAAAATGGTGGTAATTGCTTCTCAAACACCAACTGCCCCTGAAGAGGACTTGATTGATTTAGGGTCGGGAAACTGGATGTGCCATCCCCAGTAAGTGAGCCGGGGGATGGCGGGTGAGTCCACTTAAGGAGGCTCACAGAGAATACTAAAGGAGAGTTGTGGATTACTTTTCCACTTGGCTCCCTTAAAACTCCAGTTACATTTCTAGTAGATACAGGTGCTCAGATCTCAGCACTCCAAACTGATGTTGCCAAGCAGAACGGCATAATTGCTGGCAAAAAGCAGATTTGGGTTACAGATGTTTTCAGGGAGTCTAAGCCACAGCCGACTACTCGGGTGAAATGCTGGTTACCTGGGAATGAAACTGCAACAGAAACTATTATGATTCTAGGAAATTTTCCCACAAATATCCTGGAACTTGACCTATTGATGGGACAAGTCTGGGTAGATTCAAAAGGAAGAAAATGGAAATTTGGGTCCCCAACTGCCTCTATAAGACTTTTACAGCAAGCGCCTGTGCTTCCTCCTTCTAAAATTGTTAATGTGAAAAAGAGACTAAAGACTTTGCAAACCCGCTCCATTATCCTGGACAACCTGTTCTAGTAGACTTGCCCACTGTGGGGCAAGTACCCCTAACCCTAAAAACTCCCATCAATATCTGTTCATGGGTGGCTACTGATGCCCATAGGAAAGAATACCGTATCAATACAAGGTGGATTGTCCCTTCTTTCTAACCATCATTGTTTTGTTATGCATGTATTTGTTTTACAGGATATTGATCCTGGACGACCAAAGACCTATGTTACTTTTAGTGCTTTCAATAGTTATAGGCATTATCAGATAATTATTATTTGTAATCTGCTTACATTATTATAGAATTTGTGGAATCATACCTGCTAAGTGTGGAAAATCTACTTATTGGAAGACTAATCTGGAGTTGTGCCTTAAGTTACCTTATTGGGAATCACCTCCAAAATTAAGGAAGCCTGTAAGTCACCTGTGACTACACACTGGTGCTTACAAATATCATATAACCAACAGCAAGATGAAGTAATCAAAGACTAGCTAGAGAGGTCTGGTCCCACAAATTAAGCATTAACAAATTGTACATCCTTATTGACCTTCTAATGTGATTGTGTAACCTCAAATAGTTTTAGAAAATTTAACTTAGCATATGTATGTACTAACAAGGTATACCTTTAAGGAATTAAAGGTGCAGATCTATCAAGCATCTAGGATGGTGTTGCAGAATCCAGCTAGCATTGCTGAAGGAACATGGACTGTGCGGTATGCTGAGTCTTACTGAGGGAGAATGCTGCATCCCCATCCACAATGCACCTCTACACCACCTCTACAGAGGACACCCGTGCCACAATGAAGAAGATTGCCAACAGGAACAGAGAACTTTCTTGACCAATGAATTGGTTTGATGTATGGAACCTTGGGTCATGGGTAACATCACCGGGATCCTCAGGACTCACGGGGTGGGGAAGACGGCTTGTAAATATTAGTATTGTAATATTGTGCAAAGTTTTTCTTTTCATAGTATGCCTTGAAGCAGTTGGATATATACTCTCTTACCTTTTGTCTTCTTTTTCCCTATACCTTTTGAGATCACAATGGTCAAAGAACTTGGAGTGTTTGAGTCACGGGGTGGGATGTGAGAGACGAGAAACCAGGCCTGTGAGAAACTAAGACAGACAACCTGGGAAAGCAAAAGTTGAGGCTGATTGAAGAAATGCCTCAAACACTCGCAAGACAAAACTCTGAGTCACAGGGTGCATGCTGTGGAGGCCAAAGCTGATAACGCTGCCCGATGTAACTGGGGGAGAGAGCCCTGTGGAGACAGGACGGCTCTCCTCTGGGGCACCTGGGCAAATTTCAAGGGCCATGTGTCCGGTGAATGAACTTTGCTTCATTATCCACAAAATGCATATTAAAGTTGACACCCCTCAATATGCTAACGAGGGCTGTCATGATCATGCTAATGACATCATCCCATGAAACACCTTACCCCTCCCTGTACATGGGATACGTAGCTATGTGGGTCGATCTAGGGGATGGACCCAAGGAAAATGGGTATAAATCAAAGGGGGGAAGAAAGGGCTCTCTCTCTCTCTGCCCCCCCCCCCCGACCGTCTGGAGAAAGCAGTGAAGGGAAGAAGACGAATGCCAGCGAAGAAGACGGCCGCCTCCTGGAACCCTTGCCGGCAGGATCAGCGCAGGAACCCAGACCGGTGATCTGTATCCCCCCATTCCCTCTATCTCCCTCTTTTCCTTTTTCTATTAAGAAATGCAAAGCATATTATATTGCTCACCACAACTTGCTCTGTACTTAGCCAATTATCATGTGTTCAATTAGTACATTGTAGGTAGTTAATAAATGCTTGAACTTGGAGACTTGTTGTCCGCTCCAATTGGGGATTTGCGAATCTGAGTCACTTGTCCCCCTCGTCGGAGCGGGACGTGACAATATCAAACAACAGATTGGTAAATAGGTTAGCTTTAATGGGATAGACTTACTAGAAATTAATTTTGAGTTTGAGAAAAACCTGTCACTGTTTTTCAGAAAAGGCTCAAAAGGATTAACTACATAGTTCATTAGCAGCAAGAGTCATAAAAGCTCCATGGATTTTTAAAAGACTTACCACGACATAGGCATCACAGAAAGAACAGTGAAAGCTCAGAAAAGCTATTATCCAGATTCTGAATTGGAAACTGCTTGCTTTTACTTAAAGGTCTGGGGTTTGTTTCATCAACTGAAGTCAAACCAAGTTAATGGAGAGATTATGAACACAGAAAGGAAATCAGAAAGTGTGGCCATTTTCTGATGTTTGGAATCTGATGGACAGAAGTGGTTTGTCCCCTAAATAACTTCAGGTGAGTAGCGATGAAGTCAGTAACAAATTCCCAGTCTATTCCATATCATCTTTCGTTTTAGATAGGTCTAGAATATAAACATTTTTGATGAAGCTGTACATTCAGTTCTGCTCCCTCTGAAGTATGTTTGTCAGGACACTTTTTAATAGAACACGCTTTAGTCTAGGGAACAAAGTAATGCTAGACCGACTTTGCTTGGGAAAATTGCAAATTCCAATCTGTCCTTGAAGCAGGAGTTTTTTTACATGCTGAAGAGTAGCTCCACCAAAGGATGCAGAATATTGGCAGAAGGGAAAGGAAATGAGGAGACTAATGGGAAAGGAAAAACTGTGGCCAGAATATGCAAAACCTTCACTAAAAATGTTCTAGGCACAGCTTGAGTGCACCAAAGTTTGGTGGAGACTCTTAAAAGTAGCTGATGAGATCTGGGGGATAACTGAAACCTAGTGTGGGCAAAGAGGAAAAGGGCAAACGGCTAAGAGTGAAGGCTTGGGGCTGCCAGAGAACAGAAGCGAGCTTATTAGGCTACAGAAAAAACACTTCTCATTGTGAGTGCAGACTTGGACCTCCCCATGGAGAACTGGCAGCCCTGGTAACTGTCTTCCCTCCTTGCTCTGCTGCAAAGACTTAGTTTGGTTTGCCTGGATGCACTATGTATGAGGGTACAAAGTCAGCAGCTCTTGGACTAGAGGTGATGTGAAGCAGGGGACATGCTTGCCTAAGGACTAACTTTTCTAAATGCAGATTAACCTTTGCTAACCTTAAGAACCGCAGTGAACTATCTGATAAGCACCTACACAGTAAAGCATTTATCATTTTTATAACACTTGAAAGTGTCACCTGGATTCATAATTTTAAAAATTTTTTATGCTAGCTATTTCACATTCCTTCCAGACATAAAGAGTACATACTACCATATTTTTTGAATCATAATAGCTTGATCAATCCTATTGTTAATATTGTTCATCATATAACAAATGTTTTACTTTTTGCATCTTATTAAATCATAACCTAAGGTGCGGACAATATCTAACAGGTTCCAGTAGAAAAATAGAAAAGTTAATTATTTTTATGGCAGAATATTTAATTCTGTCATAAATATATGTTCTGGCAGAGTTTCTCAGAGCCTGCTTTTTCTCAAACCTACTTACAGGTATACAAAAGCAAAAAAAAAATCTAAATAAATTTATTTGCATTTAGAAGGCGAATACAGAAACCTTTGAATCATATGAATATTTTCATTGGAGAGATAAATGATGAGATGTTTATGTCTCCAAAATGGTAATTTGTTGTGTGGTTAGACTCTCATTCTGTACTCAGTTCCCATTGCAGACTAGACTTGAACTGACCAAGCAGGCGTATCCCTATGAAAGGGTAAGGCCACTAAGTCAGGACAGATGTAGTCAAGCTCAAATGTCTAACTATCTTTAAACATTCACTCTTTGAAATACCAACTCCTAAACACTGCCTTAGCATACTTTACTGCCAAGCTATATAATCAGCTCAACTTTATTGCTTTTTAAAAATCTGTCACAGACCTGGAGCAAAAAGTAGGTTGATATAATCCTTGCCAGACAATGAAGACTAGACTATAGTTAAGCAAGGAACTGGTTTTAGAAATAAAAAGGTTAACAGATGATTTAAACAAGGAAGGATTGGGTGGAGGCAAACAGCTCTACTTTGCAAGAGGTGCAGAACCTTCCTCCAGCATCTCAAACCACCTTTTTGCTTGAACAACCACTCAGAAGCCTTCCTTTGGACTTTGTAGTCCTCCTGGACTGGATAGGGGACACACATTTTCTCCACCAGATTTTACAGTGAGAAGTTGGCAACTAGAATAATTAACTTTTTTGAGCTTCCACTTTGGCAGAAAACTCATGTTAATTTTCACACTGAGACTATTTTATTTTCTCAGTATTTTGGTTCAGACAGTGCATCATTCCCTTGAAATTTGCACAGCTCTTATTCATTATTTACATGTTAACAGTGTTAACGTTTCATAAATGCCAATGATTAATGACCATATTTTTTTTTTCTAAATAATCTGTACTCCAAGTAAAACATGTGTAGATGTTCATATTATCAAATAAAACTAGTTGAAAACACTTTGCTGTACAAATATAGCTGTTGGCTACATCCAAGAACAACAATACACAAGGACTTAGAAATGTTAAATCCTACCCCATTAGTGGTACCAGAAACATCCATATTGTTCAAAATGAGATATGAACTGGCATTTGTCAACTGCTGGTATGGAGATTAAAATCATGCTATACATTTTCATAGTTATTTGTAGTGTTTTGTTTGATGAATCAGGCAGTAAAGAGACAGCTGGGTAGAGCTGCTTATCACCTACACATTGATTGCCTTACAGCTAAGAATCATTGTCTCCTGACTGCTGAAACAGCATAAAGTTCAGTTTCATATTTTTTTCCTGTCTCTCTTGACCACTTAAAACTTGTAATAGTTCATCTCATTTAAAAAATATTGCAAATAGCTTAATTCAGAAATTGTTATGACTGATGGAGTTCGGAAAAACAGCAGGATTTAGGAAGGTTTTCTTTGCTTAGGTTAAATGTTCAAGATTACTACCATCAGAGCATTATGATTCTGTAAGTTTTGATTTTAAACACATTTGGAAGAAGCCAGGTTTCACAGAAACCCAGAACAGGTTTCACATTGTTGTAGTAACACCAGCAGAAAGATTAAAGTTTTTGTGCTATGGTAGTGAAAGAAATAAAAATAGTCACAAGGCCAAAAACTAACTGATATTTTAAAGCGTCCTCTGTTGAATTGTAAGCACAAGACATTGTAAAAGCATTTAAAAAAATATTAAAGAACATTTAATGTATTATTAAAAATATTTATTATTATATACTAGTATAACAAGACTTTTAATATAAACAGAAGATACGTATCTGCACATACATGCTTTTTTTGTGAAAATCAGCTTTTCTTTTACAATGCAATCAAAAGATTTCTGTGCTGTAAAAGAGTATTTAATCTTCTTCTCTGAAGAAAATGGTAAAATATAAACTGAATTTGACTTCATATTTGAAGTTGACAGTTTATAATTTTATTCCTTGTAACCTGGACACAAAGGGATCTCACAAATTAGGAAGACTATGTAAGATACCAAGCTTCTATTGTCTGCAAATAATTATTCTTGTTTGTCCACCTGGCCTCATATGCAGAGCACACACATTATTTCTGCATTACTGAGACAGAGTAAAATTAGAGCCTAATTTCTGTCCAGATATTAATATTTCACACTAATTTTAGACAACACAAGGAAGATTAGTTCACTCAGAGCAGTATGCATCTTTTTCAGCTATCGGAATGTGCGTTCTCTTGCTCTCTAAATTAATTGTTTACTAATTGCTAAACTGAATAAATTGCACTTTGTATCAACAGTAAACGTCATCCAGTGGAATGTACTGGGCACAAACACAGTATCATTTTCTACAAAGACACTTCATGACTATTTTCCCTCCAGCCTGCTGCATAGTTGTTGGGTTAGACATGTTCTTATGCATTAATGCATATAGTAGCAATGTATAACAGTATGCATTAATTTCATAAGCAAACTCCAAAGCACACTGTAAGCACCACAAATCTTGCTTCATTTTTGTTGTATGCTTGTTAAATAGGGAAAACAACTGCCAAGAACTCAGAAGATAATTAATCCTTTTGAATCAAATTAAATTGCTGAGTAGTCTGTAAAATCTCAAACTAAAAAAAGACTGCCTGTTGAAACAGAAAAATCTATTCAGACATGAAAACTCCCTACTCATGAAAGTCTGTTCTTCAGTCAATAATTACCCCCTCAAGTAGGGGAGAGTATGCAAACCCACTTTTCTCTAGCTGACATGCTTACATAGAATTAACAGCCCTATAGGATTAGAAATAGGAATTTTTGAGTAGATCAAAATTTTTGAGAGTGACAGCCTTGAAAACTTAAAAAAAAATATTTATTTTTACACAAATCAATAGTAGGGCAAGTTTCTCATGCTATTTTTTCCTATAGACGTACACCTGAACATTAAGGTAAAAAAAAAGAAAAGTAGAACATCCTCAGTGATTCAGGCTTTAACTTGCCTAATAACAGAAAAGTAGTTACAGTTTTTTAGATCACTGTGCTTCAAAACAAGGAATGTAAATAGGTTCACTGCTATTTAAACTGTTTATCTGGAAACAAAGAAGTCTAGATTATGTTCTCAGCTGTTTAGTTCTATGTTGTCAAGCTCACTTCAAAAATAAAGCAACACATTCATCTATCTGCCCACAGCAAGGAAATCAAAAAGAGCAGTGCAACTCCCACTTCATCTTTATGAAACATGTATCTGGCAGAAACAATAAGGATACACAAACTAGACAACTAACTATTCTAGGGACACAAAAAGACTCCAGGTGTCCCTATGCTAACAGGACCTCCAGTATTGATAACTCATTTACTTAAATTTTTCCTTTTCCTTCCCATGAACCAGCTCACACTACATAGATTTCTACAGTTTCATATATTATCCTTACTCCGTGGCTTTGGACTTGAAATATTTACAAAAATATTCACAAACTGAAGATTGTTATGGATAGATGCACAAATATAAAAATTAAGTACATGTGATCAATATAATTTTTAAGGTAATGGGAGACCTTGCTAATCTAAAACAACCCAATCCCCGCTACCCATTGCTTCCTGCTTAAAAGGCACAAGGCTGTATTCATCACGATGATTAGCCATCTCCAAGCGATGTGAGCAAATAACCATTCTGCTGGTAAATGGTGAGAAGTTGTCAGGGAATTCACTGTGACCAAGGAAAAGGGCTCAAAGCACACGACAGGGAAGACCTCTTGAGATCCTGTGATATACACCAGTCATAACCATTCTTAGCTCTTTTCTATCATATTACCACCATGGGGTTGGTGCATATGGCAGACGGTACTTTTCCAGTCAACTTCAGGAAGAAAAGATAGGTTGTAGGTCAGTGATTATCAACTTAATATCAGTGCTCTTTATTTTGGAATACTACCTTTACCCTGGTTTATTGATAAGAAATCACAAATCTTGAGGATATTAAAACAGAGTTTTAATTTAATTAAGAGTCAGTATTTAAAAGAAGAAAGGGGGTTTCAACTCACTATTATACAACAAATATTATAATATTTTTAACCAGCAAGTAAAGAGGTATCTTAATGATTTTAAATCAAAGTACTCACCACTTTTTTAGCATCTATATTTTGTGACTCACTTGATTTCTGCTTTCCAAGGTTTTTCATGTAACTGTGAACTTCTGAATCAAAACATTCAGCTCCATAAAAAGCACTGCTCCAACCAGGACTACAGCCATGGAAGTCAGGTAGGTTGGGAGACACAAAGTAGCTGTTTCCAGTTATCTTTATCATGGTCTCTTTCTCTCGCTCTGTATTTTCTTCTGCAAAGTCTGCACCAATACAACAGCCATGGTTCTGTAAACACTGCCGTTCTTTCTCTATGGGGATAGTATTCTGCAGCTTCAATTCTTTTTTGATATTATCTGAAGGTGACTCATCAAAATCCATTTTATCTAATAACATATTCATCATAGGCTCAGCCTTCACATCGAAGGTTGCTTCCCCCTCTCCTAAAAAAGGTGTAGGGGGGGGGGGGGGGGGGGGAGAAATAATGGTCATGTGGTGCAATGCATGCTCTGTTGAACTTAAACACTACACATACAAAAACACAGTTATGAGACTACCTATTCACTCTAACAGTGGTGTAGATGCTTATTTTGGCTCTGTGCTTTTTCTCATCTACATATTGTAAAATGATAAAGGTTAAAGACATTTCATAACTATTAAGCAATAGCTAAACAATACGTTTCTGAAAATTACAAAATAATTTCTGTGCATATGCAATGAGCACTTAAATAAAATCTAGTACAGAAGCTTTAAAACAAAAGTTAAATACGTCAGACCTGTGCATGCATTAGTAAAAAGCTTAGCTCCTGAGGTTTTTTCCATCCATAACTCTTGAAGCTTTTATTCCATACAGAGAGGGAAAGAATACTTGATACAGCCGAAGGGGACACAGATGTTAAACTTCCTACTCCTACAGGACTCACTCCCTTGAGCTATGGTGGGACTTCTTTGCAGTTCTAACAGCTACTACCAACCTTTAAGGGACTGAGACAGCAGTCAAAGGTTGGCATGGTGCTGACAGGAGCTTTTGCGCCTGCCAGAATTCTCCCTTTTCACTCGAGCAACCCTCCAGGGCTTAGATAAGCCACCTTGGAGTCAAATGGAGCTAAATTACTGGTGCAAAGAAATCATATACCCCATGGGAAAGTCTGGCTCTACGTCTGCAATCACTCTGAGCCAAAATGGAAAACTGTCACACAGAATGACATCAGCAAAGTGCAAACTTAAAAATTTATGTTTTCCCATAAAAACTAACAATGTAAGGGTATAAGCTGTTCTGTAAAGAACACACAGTTTAACTCCACTCAAAACAGGGAAGTAACCAAATTTAAATGCTGAAACTACCAGCTGAACTATCTTGAAAAAAACTGAAATACTGATA
This sequence comes from Athene noctua, assembly GCF_965140245.1. Taxonomy (NCBI): domain Eukaryota; kingdom Metazoa; phylum Chordata; class Aves; order Strigiformes; family Strigidae; genus Athene; species Athene noctua. The sequence goes on from NC_134041.1 coordinate 50,607,741, forward strand.
AAACAGCAACCAAATACAAGCTGTCCAGGAACACAGCAAGCCTAGAAAGGGTAATGGATTAGTTATAATAATGGGATTTGCCAGTCCCAGATCAGTTCTGAGTTCAGTTACTGATAGTCTGTAAACCTTCAATCACAAAGTATGCCAGGAAAAATGCAAACCCCACACTGACGTACAGATAAACAATCACTAATATAACCTCAATGACTGCCCTGAAATGGTGGTTCTGTAACCAATCTTGTGATCAAAAGGCAAAATTATCTTGATTAACAAACCATTTGACCCACTGTTCATTTTGCTATCTATCTTTAAAAAGGCACTTCAGTGGATAGAATAGGGAAGTGGAGAAATTCCTAGGAGAGACATAACGACTATTCTATTTTACCTGTTTGAGAAAACCCTTTTGATGAACAGTTAAAAATGCCCATTTAAAACCAAAAGTAATTCAGTTTCTAGATTTCTGTACAATTCCTTTCCTCAGAACTCAAATATTTTTATTGACAATACCATTTTTTATTTTAATACATTTTATTTATTTTACCGCCTAGTTTTGTTTTAATTCTGGTAAGTGAACAAGGAAGGATCAGATCTGTTGCACAGTCATCCTTTAATCAACGCTCAAGTTCTTCAGGAACACCTAAGGAGTCATAAGCATTTTCTAAAGCTCTTCTCTCTGTCTAGCTAAGCTTGCCATGTTGTGCAGAGACACCTTAGTATGACTGTCCCTCTTCCCTCTCCCTACTCTAAAGCATGTCCCTAGAACATCTACGGGATGAACACAAGAAAACCACATGTAGCAGTTAGGATTTCAGGAGTTTTTCAGACACATCTGTGTAAATAAAAGCAAGTAAATGAAACTGACATCCCAGTCAATGACATGTGGTCATCTGTAAGCTTCATATAAAAGACAATGCCAGGTCCCCAAAGGCATTGATAATGTTCAGATTCACTGATAATCTTCATAAGTGCTAAATTGAGTGTTTTTCCTGAAGACACATTCAAAGCGTTAATCTCTCAAAACTTGTGTTACTGATAGATTCCCAGCACACAAAGATCTATAAACAGGAAGTCCCTCCTCACCCTCTGTCTGATCACTGTTTGCTAAAAGGCTATCAGATTTCTTCAGATCTTGGAATACGTTGCCACACTTTGAATCACCTGCCTCAGTTACGCTGAAAAGACAAGATTAGAAAAAAATCAATGTTTCATATACTTTTGTATTTACATCAGTAAAATTAGATCTTACAAATGACTGTCATGCATGTGAAAGGCTTCACAGCATTTATCTGCCTCCTGAAGTCCACATGTTCAGCTTCAGTTGTTATTTTACAAGAAAAAAGATGTTCAAACAGACATTAAAGCACACGAAGATACAGAGGTTTCCTTTACAGCATTTGGCAAAATTCCAACAGAAATATCAGAACACATAAAAACAGAAGGCATAACTTAGACTGCAAATAACTGTAATGGATTTTTCACTCAGAATTCAACCTCTGGATAATAGTCTGACTCTAAGTCATCCCTAATAAGAATAATCATAATTTTAAGTCAAGGAAGGTAACAATTAAAAACTGCTATTTTTTTTGTCTAAAGAATGTTAAGTAGTGTCTCAGAGATATTCTGAGGTAGTTCTTGTGTGTGATCTAAAAGCTAGGCCTGTATTTTTATAGCAGATAATAAATGATGATTTTCTTTTCACTCCTGCTTTCAAAAACTTTACGTTGTAACAAAAGTTCTTATAGAGAATGTCATATTCATATATGTCAGTAATTCACCTGCAAGAACTCAAGTTTCTCCTACCATAACATTGAACTCTGGAGCATTAAGAGCCTAACCCCCAACCAGTTTTCAGTGGCTCTTTAAAAATCCCAACTCAAATGGGAAATAGGCTAGCATGTCAGGGTCTGATAACTGGAGGTCACAGTCTATTCTCTCTGAAGCTTGCTGTAGGGATCATTCATCTTTAACACTGAAGTTTTTCTAGAGTTTCTTTATCAAAATTTCCAATTTGTAGTGCCAGACCATGACAGACAAAAAACCCATACATAGCTTCCACATATAAATTGATTATGGTTTATGATAGCCTTCAGTAAGTAGCTTTTATAAGTATGCTACATTTGGAGGCTGCAATAAAATGAGAATGTTTTTTATTATTTTTCAGGTAGATATGTCATTGAAGATGTAAAAAAGAAATAGTAAAAATGAGAAATGAATTAAGCTGGTGTTTTCTCACTTAGCAGGTTATTTGCAAAAGACTGCAAGGAGGAACACTAAGTCAAACTAAACCTGTTAAGTAAAACATTTCTAGCAAAGCTAAATTAATTTCCTTGTTCTAAGGTGTGAATACAACAAAAGGATCTATAAAGAACTAAACTTAAACAGGATAAGCAAACTGGACAGTAAGAACAACATATTTCACTTCTGATTAAACAGCCTTTTTCTAGCAAGACTATGAAGCTCTCCATCAATGGCTGAAAATAGTATTGATCAGAATTATGTTTCCATTACTCAGGTATCCTAAAATGGAGTTACAGACAAGCTTAATAGAAAACATTTTCTGCTAAGCCATTAAGCACTATTTGCTGTTAGGAAAGCCACGAAGTATCTAATAGACTGAGAAATTAATAGCTGGTAGGAAACAAGGATACCTGAAGAGAAGCAGCATATCCTTTCCTGCTTCTAGGAACTACAGAGAAAAGCATTAAATTGAACTGTAACAAGGAAAAGTTTAAAACCACCTACCATAAATGTGAAGGTCTTTCTCCATTCACTACCTGATAGAGATTTTCCAGTAATTTTTCATCCCAGTAGAGGTCACAAAACTTCTCACAAATTGTATCAGAAAACATACCAAACTTTAATTCTTTTAAGTTTAAAATGAAGTTACCTTGTTTAAAAAAAAAGAAACAAACAAAAAAGAGAGAAAAAAGGCATTAATAACAATATTCTTACACATCAGTGATAATAATATACAGAAGAAAATGTACATACCCATATCAAAAACTTCAACTCCATTCTCTAGATAGCCATCAAACGCAAACTCCTCTTGTATAAGATGAACCACTTCCTGTAGTAAAGCACCACTTGCTCTGTTCTGCTGGGGCAGGACTTCAGCATCAAAGACATGAGAATAGTCTTGATTCACTGATGTACATGGTTTGTGTTCTTGTTCAGTCAAAATACTGTCTACACTGGTAGCATACTCAATTTCTTGGCAGTTGCTTTGATAAACCGGGTTACTTTTATCAAACTTGTTCTGCATATTAGTAGTCTCACAATTTTGCACTTTGCAAAGGGAGGCATCATTTTCTGTTTGTGTGCTCATTTTATAACTTGCAATAGTACCTGAAAGTAGCACTGGCAAACTATGATGGCAATCATAAGCAATTCCTGAACGAAGAGGTTTATTTGGTATTTGCTCTGATACAGCTAAATGTACTGGTACAAATGTCAAAACTCTTTTCTCCGAGTCCTGTTGGAGAATGATGTTATTTATATGAAGAAAACTAGGAGATGTAGGACAAGCTAAGGAGTTGGAAGGAACTTCAGATAAAATGCTCCTTCCCTGTAGGATATGTGAGGAATCAGATGGTGATGCTAACATAACTGTAGAAGTAAATGCATTGCCTGACTTTTGGTCTTCTGAAGATATCTGGGATGAGTGGCCTGGAACTTCACACTCAGGTATTTCAGGTGCAGTTTCAATAACATTGGTGTCCTCAGTACCATAGTTTTTAGAGTCTTCTATATATCCTGATTTGTTGTGGTCTACTTGTTTTTCTTTTCTTGTGTCTTTCTTGAATTGCTCAGAAATCGTTGTGTGAACCTCTCTGAAAAGGAACAAAGAATTTTTTTTTAGGACATTTGCAGTAGATTTAATAATGAAGAGTCAAGTTTAACTTATTGTGCTCTAGGAGATACTAACTTGGTTATATTTGCATTTTGTTGCAGAATAATGGGCTTAAAGTGAGTTGCAGGAGAGGTGAATGCAACAGGTAACGGAGCTTTCTCACAATTTATAGAAATCTGGCATGGTACTGGTCCTTTAACTGCTACAAGTTTACTTTCACTGGTAATAGGAACAAATCCTAAAAACAAAAACTCAGTTAGAAAGATGAACAATAAGTAAAATACAAATGCAAGGTAAATAACCATCATTTTAGATAGAAAAAAATTGTGTACTTGCCTGAGAAAATCTTACATGGAGAACTTATCTAGAGAATACTGAAGCAAAGTAAACAAGTCAGTCTGACTGCTTACCTAGACTTGATTCTGAAGGGTCCATCTTATGTCTTTCATTTTTAAATTCAAAAGCAACATGATCTTGAGACGAAACTACTTCTTCCTCAACAGTCTAACAATAAAAATGGAAGTCCAAACTGAACTTATTAATTAGCATTTTCTTTTTTTAAATTCTGCTCAGCACATTACTTCAAGAAAAACCCCCAACCCCCATATCAACCAAGAATGTTACAAAGCAACAACCTAGTCGTGCCAAGGTGGAGAATTTAAATAAATGACATAAAAACTCTGAAGACTAGTAGAACTACTCAGAAATCTTGATAACCCTCTGTTTCAAATCAGAACTTTTAGGTAATCAAAGTTTTGAACAAAGTCAGTTCCATGGATTGACTAAACACTACATGCATTATATACACATATTTGAAACGTAAACAGAACACAAGAATTACACATTCGTGTCTTCTGTTCTGATAAGAGGGGTGGTAAATGAAAGAGAGATTATGAAATTAAGTCACTTGTTCTTTACCCATACAGACTGTGGAGTCTGGCACCAAAACCTGTGGAATGATCACTCCAACAGCAAGAACTTGAAAAAAGCAATACCTAAAGACTACTTGAAAATTAGTAAAAAAACAAAAACAAAAAGAGAGCAAATCTAACTGTACTTGCAGAGGACAAAAATCTTACTGGAATACAATTTACAGAATTAATTGAAAAAATGTAGAGAATTAAAAAAGGTGGCACTCTTACCTTCAAGACAGACTTATTCAACAGTGACAAAATATTTTTGCTGTTTATACCTTGTTCAAATAAATAATGATTGCACGTCTAAAAGAAAAAAAAAATCATAACTTTCAGACAGTAAGTAAGTTTTCAATCAAGTGAGGTTTTCTTGGACAAGCACACAGTCAAGATAAATAGTCAGTTAGAAGTAATTTAAGTTTAGAAAGTGTTATGAACCTATTCTGAGTAAACACACCCCTCTGCGTCCTTAGTGAGGTAACTTTAAAAACAAACCCCGGTGACTGGTTATGATTGAACTATGTATCAGTCTACTACCAAAAATAAATTAATAATTTGATATTCAAATCACTGAGACTTTAGACACATCTGGATTTCACATAAAAGCTTAAATCTAGTAACCTTAATTGCATCAGCTAGAGAAGGTCTTTCTTCAGGGTTTTTTCTTGCCATATCCAGAAGAAGTTTTTTTAATTTTCTTGGCAATGCTAGTTTGTGACTCTGTGGAACACTGTATTTTGCAGCCATCCACAGAACTGCAGCAACACCATAAATGCAGACCTATTGGTATAAAATAAGACAGAAAAGATGTAAACAGACCAAAAAAAGCTTCCACTTCAAAACCAATTCCAGCAAATTATGCAAAAATTCCCTTAATTCCCCACAAAAAGCAAAAAAGAAAAGACTAGAGCTTCCAAAGTACCGATCACATTTGGCTTTTGAAGATGCTGATGAAAAGCCCAGACCATTATAAAAAACTGGCTGTTATGCATGCAGGGCAAATAATAGTAGCTAATTTTCTACTGTTGGAGCAACAGACATAATTTGTCTTATCCTTTGTCTAGGAAAATTATTCAGAAAAAAAGTGCTTTTAGAACAATTTTGAAGAATTCCTTTCTCATTTAAAAACTTAGATTGCTTCAAGCCTTAGAGTTCTACCATAAAACATGGCCAGCTGCAATTTATTTAAAAAAGATCATGATAATTCAGCAAGTAAATGGCACACAGTAATTACAAGCTATCCAGTAAGAGTTGTATTTTACAGAGAAGATTACACCTATCAGAAGAATGAGGTATTGTATATTTCTTTTACCAATTATTGTGCTACTTGTTGCTAGATCAACTGAAGTTGCCATGATGAGGGACCTTGAAAAGTACTTGATCTTCACAAGCTTTCTTGTTTTAGTTGAAGAATTAAAATATTCAGACTGAACCAGATTTAGCCTACTTAATGCTAGTTTATGTATGTTAGCATGTACTACCAATGCAGCTTTGTCAAAGTTAAAGCACCATGCTTCTTCACATTGCCTCTGAAAGATATTAAAAAGGCTCAAGGAACAGAAACCTAAGCACAGTACTAAATAATGTGGTCCTATAAAACAATGTTTTCTAGCAGTCTTTTGAGCAAAGTGAACAAGCAATAAACACGAAGTAACAAGGGAGTTCACTATAAAGAAAACAACCTGTGAACCATCTGAACTGCTGAACAAAAGCTACTAACAGGTACAAAAACATCTGAAATAGAAGAAAGCAGCTCCACCAAAACAAAAAAAATTTTCTTCCCCTCAGGTGCAGAATTCCAAGAGGTCAATGGGATCACAATTTTAACCTCAACTTACTACTTATGAAAAACTTGCTGTCTAATCCAGCATATCCTTCAGAAAAGTTCCTTTTACTGAGCTAGTACAGTTATCGTGACTGGCACTATAGTCTTGATTCCCATAATTCTAACTAAATGTGCATAATAACCAGAAAGTTATACAAGTATCAGGAAAAATCAAAAAACCCAGGGCCATTTATCCTATAAATAATGTTGCAGAAAAACAAGGAAAGAAGATTACTTCGGATTTTCTAAAGAAAAAGAATAAAGCATAAACTTTAAGATTATTAATTTCTACTGTCTGGTGAAACTTCTGTCTTGTATTTCAGGGTTAGTTTAAGCTTCTGAAGCCTTTGAAAAACCTGCACATTGGATCAAAGCAGTTTAAGAAGAAAAAGCAACTTTAAAGAAGCAGATATATAAGCATTTTCTAGTTACAGAAAATTTTACAGAAGTCAAACTCCATCTTTAATAGATTTTTTAATGAGGATTTTTTTTTTCTGATTCATGGCTACTGTGTCTAATTTTAAAGAACTCATGGGGAACAAGGTATATATTAGCTAACCTCTTTTCTCATTACATAATAGAAAGGTACCATAATTCTGCTTTCCTAACTCTTAAGATCCCTGTGGTGCAGTTCGCAATTCAGATGCAGTTGCAGTGGAGACAAATACTCACCTGCTATTTATTAACATTTTTATCATCTTTGGTCTGAGAGCTCCTTATGGTTTTTATTTATAACAAAAAGCTCTGGGAAAGCTGTATTGGTAAGAGACATAATTCATAATGTTCCCCTAGTAAAAATATTATGATAGTGATTTTTTAATCCAATCATTCAATTTAGATTAATGTTTGGGCTTTGGCCTAGACAGTCTAAAATACTGATCTTGGTGTGACCTCCACAAAGTGAAAACATGACTTCAAAGTCTGTCTTACTGCTAACAAACTGACAATAATTAAGTGTTATGGAAAACTACTGAATAACAGATTTTTCGCAGTTACTTAAGCAATTTTGGAAGGCAAAATTATTTTTCAGAAGCAATTAATTTTCTGGGAGATCAATATATTAAAAAACCCCACAGATAACAAAGAAATATTGAGAGAAATATTATCAGCATCTTAGAAGACTTTAGCTTTCCTCTTCAAGCAGCAGAGGGATATAACTGTCCTCTGACAAAATGCATAGCAACCTACATAACCTACCACATTACCTTTTCAGTATCCACATCCTCATCTTCAAATTCAGGAGCTAAATAAAATATATCACAAGATTCTAAATGAGAAAAGAAAATGGAAACAAAAGGTAAGGTATTTGCTTTCTTCTGCCCTCCTCCCCTCAAAGAAATAAAAGCAGAGTATGCAATGTACTAGTTTACCTTCAGCTTCTGGAGCAGCAAAGAGGATACTTCCATGGCAGTCAATCATCACAGAGTCCAAAGATAAGACCACTGCAAAACAAGCCACAAAACAGCAAGGCATAATAAATATCTATTCTCGTAAGTATCTGACACTCACAAAAATAAATTGTTTAAAAATAAATTGCAATGTCAGTGATTACCCTATGATAAACGATGCTTTAAATAACACTAATGTTAGAACAGATACCACCCAATAAAGAGACAGTAGATGCGTAATCACCTAAATTAATTCTTGCAGAACAAAGACAAGGAAGTAAACCAAAACGGGATCACAGTAAATAAAAGGGCTTAGAATACCAAAAGTTTATTCTCTTTATACCCAGCACTGAAAAGGAAGGCCAAGAAAGGAACAAAACAAAACAAAGAAATACAACAGCTAGATGTACTCTAGTCTCACAAGGTACCAATAAGAGACAGTCAATTTATCTTAAGCATTTAATCTCTTCCCTCCTCCAACACCACCAAAATACAGGGTCATTATCTGGAGACAGCTGAGACATGTGGCCAGATCCAGAACTCTGGTGGGATAGGATACAGAGTCCAGTTTCGAATAAATAGTTATAAACACACACACTCTCCCACTGAAGAAGTGTTAATGTAGAATGGTATTTGTAAGGCCCTGAAATTTGCCATAGTTAGGAACAAAATAACTGAGTTCTAGAACTATTTTAAATGATCTGAGGTCTTCAGGAAATTAACATTAAGGTCATGAGATCATGCTATATAAATTCAATGATGAAAAACTTGTGGTATGACTATGTCTATCTGATATCTTTAAATCACACTATAATTTAACATGTTTCAATATAATAAGCCAACTGGCTAGCAATTTAGTCTTGCCTTTGTAGACTACCATCAAATGCACTGTTTTCTTAGTAAAAAGAGTACTAGGAGATTAGATTCTTACATTAAATAAGAGGTCAAAACATTAAATGTATTAATTATTAAATAAAATATTAAAGTGGTCAAGGAGTAAAACAAGTATTAATTTATTATTAAATAGTAAATTGGAGAGGTCTAAGAAAGAAAAATAAAGTAAGAAAAAAAAAATCCTTTTGCTTTTGTAATTACCTGTACAAAACATAGCTAAAGCCATTAAATTGTTCACTATGCTTAATGTAAATAAAGACTTGCCTACTACATTCTATATTTAAGATTGACCTGGACTACAGGTCTTGAAAAGCACAGCTTTCCTGAATGGGAACCTTTACTAGTTATTTCTGCAAAGGCAGCTCCCCTAAGCAGTCCTCATGAGTTCTCAAGAGTTTTCTTTGCCTCTGGCCCTGAATCTGCAACAGTTCACACAAACTGGATCTCAAGGAGTTCAGTACAACAGAGAATTGTCCCCTGGGTTCTCTAAAGCACCTGTGAGCAACAGGTATTCAACATCCTCTGATGAGAGGAAATAAGTAAAGCCTCAGTGGAGGTTACAAATTTTTTTGGATTGAACCAAAAAAATGCATGAAGAGGTTAGCTTTGGAAGTATGTTTTCTTACCCAGATAATTCCTGCTTAGGATAATGAAAAAGGTCATGGAAGGATTTGGAGGAAAAGGCTAAGTGAATAAATAATAAATAATCCATCTTGTTCCACATTTCATATATTTAACTATGACTCATGAGCCACCAATCTTACTCTACCAGTGTTAAGACAAAGGATATTTTAACAAACACTTTATATGATATCAGCTTCATCTTTAATATTATTCAGAAAGAATGCTGACAGAACTCTGTGTGTGTGCATGACCGCTATATGTCATTCCACAATGCACAACTACTCTCAGAACAAGCAGAGAATCCTCTGGCAGAAATATTCTAAATCTGAAATCAATATTCAACTTCAAGGTAGCTTTATTTTTCAAATATAGAATTTTAAGTAAAGTACCTTCCATTTAGCAGTTTGTATCATTATGTTCACTTCTGCAGGCTATGTAACACTCAGATCACTACTCAGTCTTTAGTATTTTGAAGACTTATGCATTCTGGGTGCATGTAAGTACAGTAACAGAGTAAGTAAGTAATGTAAGTACAGTACAGTAACAGAGGCTGGCTAGGCATATGAAATTAGAATCTGAGTCATTATCTGAAATTGCAGTTATTTGAAACCTTCACAAACATTAGGGACATGCTATGAGGCTGAAACAATACTTCTGTTGCAAGGTATATCAAATACTTAGTTTTAAAGGTAACATTGCTTTAAGTGCTCAGAAATCTCCACTTATGGCCAATATCTTTTTTAAGTTTTATATCATAAAAGATAAAATAGCTGAAGCTGAAAACCAAAGAGATGCAGCAATTTTTCTGCACCTTGCTATTCAATTGTGTATAGTCGCTTACAGACTTCAAACTCATCCCTGCCCAAATCCTCAAAAGCAGGTTTTTTAAATCAAGAAAAAGGACAGGCAGGGTGGTGGTGATGAGAACCTCTTCTCTGTTTATCAGAACTGCTACAGATTTATTATTAGTATAAGCTAAACCAACATTCAGAACGCCTATGGAAATTTAGGATGGTCTTCTCCCAGGTCACATACAACATATTCCAATTGTGTCAAAGGACACTTTCCTGTTCCTCTCTCAGAAGTTTGCTTCCGATAATTCTTCTATAACTGAAACATAGGGAATGTGGAAGGAGTCGCTGCATGTTTTAAACTGACAGAGCTCTGTACTGTCAAAAATACCTCAGGAATCATTTGTCACAAAGAAATCCAGGCAAGAGAGAATGTTTTTTGTTTACATATATATAAAACTTATTTCGTTCGGCTTTCAAGATACAAGTCCCAACTGCTTTTCTTAAAAGTCACAGTACAATTTCTCCATCTCCAAAATGCCTAAACACAGAATTAGTTTTACTGCTTGAAGTCATAAAGATTTGTTTTCCCTGCAAAACCCACCAAAACTCAGAATAAAGAGAAAAATAGGACATTCTTCTACGTATGGAAGAAAACTCCAAACTGAGTAAAAATTCTAAGTCACCATTTAAGAGAGTGAAGTTAGAAATACTGCCTATTATTTTTTCTGTACACAAAATGAAAGCGGAGACATTTTGCATCAACAGAAGAAAACATGAATAAGTGAACATAAATAGTTTAAGCAAATGTTTAAGATAGTTTAAAGCAAATATTTTGAGATAATTAAGACTATACCTGGATAATCTATGCAAGTTTGCAGAGTACATAAACACTCATGACATAATGCCCAGAGTTCATAGTCTTTCAGAGGTTTACCATACCAGGACAACAGGAGTTTTAGAGGGATCCACTGAAAAAAACAGTGAGGATTCAGAAAGTTATGAAAAATTATCATAAACCAAAAAATGTTTACTGATGCAATGAAAAAGTAAATTCTAATATACAACATGCTCACTTAAAAAGCATTAAGAAAAGGTATTTATTGCACTTGCCAGCAATGAACTAATAACACCTTTTACTGAAAAAGTTTTGTACAGTTAGCTAGCTGTATAGATGAACCAATATTTTCTTAATTGCATAACAGAAGTGTAATTAAAGTGAGATTTCAGCAAGAATAGAAGTGTTTCAGGAAAAGTGAGCTGTTTCAAGGCTCTTTCTCATCATACTAAGGAAAGACACTTTTGGAATGTCAAAGATGGCACATAATTATAGGGACACCACCTAGATTTGCAAACATAAAAATCTAAATTATCACCACCAACAAAAAAAATCCCAGTCAAATCCTAATTTACCCTGACAGTTGCATTACAAGTCTTACCTTAAAGATTTCATCAACATTTCTTGTCCTTCTGTGAAAGATGTTAACAATATTGACAGAATTAATGACAGATGCATTTGATGTCCAAGCACATTGTTCTGTTTTTAATCACTGGCTACTTGATTTGTAGTAATAACTTTTGTATTTCTGCTAATCAGTTTAGGTTTTGATACCTGGCATAATACCTTAATGTGACAAAGATACTGCTCTATGGAAACTTACTGTTCTTCAGAGAATCCATGTTTTACATTTTGTGATTTTTCTGAGGGGTGGGGGAGGTGGGTGAATATAAGAACGCGACATTGATAGGACTGCACAGACATCTTCCTGATCAAGCTGTGCTAATAGAAGAGCTTGTCACTATTCTTGACATCAGCTGGACTTTATGATCTCCATTCATCTACCAAAGAAACAGTAAATTTGCTGTAGGTGGAAACCTCTGGGTCAGAGCAGACCCATACGACTATTTTAAAAATGAGCACAGCAATATTCTGTCTCTAAATGTCAAATTTAGACCACATTGAGGAAAAGAATTACCAGAAGCAATTCAGGATTAACTCTGGGAAACAAAGAAAACAAAACTAGAGCACAGGAGACAGAAACAAAAATTAAAATTTCTGAACTGTTCTGCTGTTTTTACAGACACCTTTATATCCCAATCAATGTTTGCAAAATCTAAATAGACTAAGGGTCTCTCTCACACACAGTGGTAGTACATCATTGTTTGGCAAATCAGTCTCTGCACCGTCACTTACTGCAGTCAGTTTTTTATGATCCTGGCTGTGAAACACCCTTCAGTGAGGCACTATTTGGATTTTATCATAAAATACATAATGAACAGACTACCACATTAACTTTCATCAACATCAACAAACAGAAATGGCTTCCCTGCCATCAATATATGGGGAGGAGAGAAAGAACCACATTTATTTCTCTAGCTGAAACATCGTTGATAATTTAATTTTTACCAGAAGACCTTCTCAAGGAATGTAATACTTTGGGTTCATATTGTTTAAATATTTCTTGAAGGTGAACCAGATAAATTTTTGACAAGATGTATCAGCAAACACACCTTTTGATTTACTTAGAATGTTTTATATTCTCCCTACCTCCAACACATAAAAATTAATTTGGTGCTCTTATTCTCCCGTCCTCCACTGTGGCAAATCACAAAAATTAGTAACTTCAGCACAGGCAGATTTGAAGCCAGGTAATAAGGTTAAGCTTCACTCTCAAATTTTGCTATCACCAGCATCCCGCAGTGCAGAATTCTTTCATCAATGTGTTCCTTCATTATATCTAGAAAAGTAAGCTGTTGAACTGTCTGATAAAAAGACATCAATTACACACAGGAAGGAAGAGGCCAGATAGTCAAAAGAATGAATTAAAGAACATTCAAGACAGAGCTTCATACTCTTGATTGATTACTATTTCTGATCAGTGCTGTGTTCCCTCATCCATAGCATCCTGGTTCTCACATGCCTCAAATGTCTTTGCTCACAGACACTTTACAATTAAAGAAGCAGCCAAATACTTCAAAGTCACCCTGCACAGCTGACAAGTGGAGAGAAATCAGAAGAGAAATTCCACAGACTGACTAGACCATTAAGAAGATTTTGGGATTTGGGAATATTTTTGTAATAAGTGCACACCACTGCCACATGTTTCTCTGCAAGAGAATCTCTCCTCTTGAAGTTTACGTCCCTAGAGGCTCTAAATTCTGCAGGAGAGAAAGATGGACTTCCTCTATCCCATATACAAATCACCTTTCACTTCAGGATAGGGTGATGAATGGCTAGCAAGGAGAAGAAGAATGTCTCACTAAACTGCAGACTGAAGTTAGTTGTACAGCAGAAGGCTGTACATCACTTCTGGGATATCCAAGTTCTCTAGAGGAAGAAAGAAGTGACAGAAAAAAATTTAATCACAGGAGGAAAGTAGGAATAAACCCTAAAAACAGCAGCAAAAGTTTATGATAAGAAAGAAGAAAGTGTCAATGATAGATAACAAAATAGAGAATGAAAAGGCACCAGAAACAAATGCTATTTCAGAAGAAAAAAGAATGTAGAAAAAGCAAATCTTAGCAGAAGTGAGAATCACTTCCATCCATAGGATGACAAAATTAACCTGAGTCAGGAGAAGAAAGGATGCAATCTGGTTACAGGTTGTTGAACTTTATCTAAATGTATACCCTCATTTTTTCCCAATAGATGTAAGCATCCTAAAGAAAGATTAAACTTCAAATATTAATATTGCTAGCTATTATTCATATGATAATTGTTCTCCTGTGATGCTAATAACTGCATTGCTATTGTCTCTTACTATAATTAAAGTCTCTCCCCACCTTGATCATATCAAAAGATTATTTTTACTCCTGAAAAAAAACCCTGAGAAGGTCATTCTTCTAGTGTCCTAATGATTCCAAATGCTCACTTTCCTACACTAGAAAGAGAGAACACTGGAAGACTTCAAATGAAGACTGCAGGCTCAGACCTGCTGGGGACTTGTCCTTCTAACACCTTGTAAAAGTAATCTGATATTGTCAAGGTACATGATAAGATGTATGTCATCACACATTTATATCTGATGAAAAACACATGCAGACTGGTTAAAATAGTTTCCAAAGGTAAAATAATACACTTCTCAACCTAAGGTTTTGAGGCAATTTTTATTTAAGTCTCAAACATTAAATAAAGGTATTCAATGCAATGCATCTTGTACCTCACCTTGAAGGTGTTCAATGTTAAATACCTCAAAGGTATTTAAGGCAATGCACATTCAAATTCCACTGGGCCTGTTTATGTTTTAATAAACATTTAAGTGTAAAATGTCTTTATTTAGGCATCTGTCTCAGGTTTGGTTATTTTGTTTTGCTTTTTAACATGCAAATCTGATTCATGGCTATTACTATCTCCTACAGCTTCAAAAAGCCCCATTCAACCACCAAGAAAAAAAAATATTCTGAAGTGCTGGAAAACATATGATTAAATTTTTTTTTGTCAAACCACCTGTAGCATGCACAGTTTTGTAACTATATTCAGACATTTCAGTAAAGCAAGCTCAAGACAACTGTTCAGCAACCATAAGGCCTCAAGCCCACTTCATTTAAAGCATTAACATTAGTACTAATATAAAACATTTATTAATACATTATCACCAGTGAAATTGCATCAAAGAGCAAAAATTATAATCTAGTGCCTTTTCCAGAAATTTTTTCTTCATGTTCTAAAACAGAACTTTTCATAATAGAAGTTATATAACCCAGTTTTAAAAATAAGAAAATGTTTTGCACAGCACAGAAATTTTGACAGAAAATACGAAAAAGCCACCTGACTGATTATTGCCTATAGCTACATACTGGTGACATTTTGGTTTATACTAAAAAGATTGCCTTTTAAATCTCACTTGTCTAAAATTGATGTATTTTCTTCAGTGCTGCAAAGATCATTTAACAGATCTTTTATTTCACTGTTGGTACCAAAACTGAACCAAACTTTTAGTAAAGCATTCAGAACTCACCAACATACTATAGTTTATGAATGTAATGCTAGCATGTTTTAAAGAGCCAAAGCAAGCAGCATTTTCATTATTCTTTTCTTAGTAACTACTATTCCGGGAATTGACAATTTTTCCTTCCTTCAAGTGTTATTTCCCCAGTGTCATTCTCTAGAGACATGGCTTTTCACTTCTTTCATGCTTGACTGGGTATGAATGACCAACAGAAAACAAATATGTACATGCCAGGTTCCCATTAACCCTTTCCATGTAAAGGCCATAGCATTTGAATCACAAAGAAACATTTAAAAGCATTAGAGATGAGACACACCTGATTGGAATGAAATTGGTTAGAGAAATAAAAGATCCCCACTCAAACTTGAAGTGAAAAATATTTATTTGCGGCATGCAAAACTGCAAAAATTACTAGGAAAACCCTCACAAGATACATTGCAGTAGCCAGACAAAAGCAAGCAAGTATTTTTAGTAATGCTTACTAGCAGTAAAGCACAAAACATTAAGAAGCAGTGTTGGAGTATTAGAAAAATACTGTCCACTGGAGAAGTACTGACAGGCAAGAAAAACTGTCTGTTCTCCAGAGTAGACAAGGTTGATCTTCAACCGGATGGGACTGGTATCGCAGTTTCTCTAAAGAACAAGAAATATTTAGAGACGCTAGAGATACTATTCTAAAAGCTCTATGCTGCAGTCATGCTTATCTGTTATAGAAAACCAGTGAAAGAGGAGTGCTGCAAATCTTTTGTTTTCTATTTAGCCCAGAAGGGGCTTCACACTCTTTGTGCCTTCACAATAAAGGAGCAAACTCCCAGACTCAAGCTTTAGCTTCTTAAAAAAAGTCAAACATTTTTAGGTATTTGGTAAAATTCTGGCACAGAGGAATGAAAGGGAACTTGAAACAGAGACATCAGTTCTAACTTTTTAACATAAGGGATAGCAGATTATGGCTTTATTTTTGCAACTGTCAGGAGGTAAGTCAGAGGCAGAAACTGCTGTTTCAGAAACCTGAGGAATAAAATCTGTTTTCCAAAAGAAAAAGATGCTGAAAACAAAAAAAAACCACCCCAACAACCCTTCTCTAAGAAGACTTATAATAGATTCTGCCATATAGTTCCATGACTACTGAAAATGAATGACCCTCCTTCAGAAAACAAAAATTACCAGGCTAGAAGCTCAGCATTTTCAGGGAACAGACAGGCATTTCAGAAACATAGGTGTTGCTCACAGATGTTGATATATTTAAAAGCTTTTGCTCCTTACAGCAGTTAAAGAATTGGGGGTTAGTTTGTGGGTTTGGTTGATTTTTTTTTTTTGGTTGGTTGTTTTCTTCCAGACCAATTTAGGATTTCTCTAAAGAGCATAACATTTTTATGTGGCAGAATGTTCTCTGAAATTATTACTAAAAAAAGAATATAGAGCATGAGTCTATCAAACCTTTCCTCTGCTGAAAACAGACCTATAAAACTCTGGTTTCATCGACAACAAGCCCTCTGCTGTCTTCATTTCAGATCACATGTATCATGACACTGCTTATTAGGGTAACTATAATAATCTTTTCTAATTCACTGTGATTGTCCTGCAAATTCAGTGGGAGCATGATAACCTCCCTTCTACTAAGAGCCTACTTATTTGGAAGAATGAAATTCTGTTCAGGTTGAAAGAACACTTTATTTCAAATTGATGATGAAATATTTGAAGAAAAAGAGAATGTCTGAATAATGGCAGAATAACCTGAAAACATATTTTGGTTTACTTTTCTGTGTACTAATCTCAAGTGCCGCTGCAGGAAAAGCAAACAGAATGTTTGCTACAGCTTTTAAAATGTGCAAGAATTTTGGGAAACTATAATTCTGAGAAGAATATTTTCTTGAAAGTGTCTTCATGTACCGAGACTGAAACTGTTGTCCTGGCAATCCAGTAAGGACAGAATATAGGTCTTATTTCCACAGATGTTTTCTTTCTTAAAAGAACAACACCTATCACTACACTCAAATTATGTTCTTAAGTGATGGCAGCTTATTCACCACACCTCTCTAGTTAACACGGATGCTTAAGTAAGCCCACCACTTCAAGGCAAGTGACTTAAGTGTGGTATTTTTATTTCTTGGAATGTAAAAAAAAAAGCAGCCAACAAAAAACAAATCCAAAAACCAAGCTGCAGTGGTTTTATAGTGGTCTAATAGCCTTGTCTTAGTCATTCTCTCCATGACAAATAAACATGCAAATTAATTTATAGGTTTATATTATTTAGCATAAAAAGATATATATTTAGCATAAAAAGATATAAAGACTGCATTCAGAAAAAAGAGATTTGCACATGACAGTTACTGTTGCTTGAATACCAAGACATATCTAGATATCTCTATACTAACAAGCTTTCTCACAAGAAGTCAGTGACTGAAAGCGCTATGATCCTTTCTAGAAATACAAGCACATCTACCAAATGAAGCAGGTTCATGTAAATCCAGAGTAACAAATGACATGACAAAAGCAGAAGACTTTGGAATGATTATAAATCTGATTATTACTTTGCATAGTTAAGAGCAGGAAGGGAGGAAAAAAAGAAGAAAAAATAAACAAGATGTTTCTACAACAAATGGATCATTTCCCAGAGACTAAAGAATGCACCTGCAGGATTTTAAAAACTAAATAAAGGACTCGATATGCATACAATGAGTAACTCCCTCAGAGAGCAAAATCATGCCATGTGGTACTTATCCATATTTACTATCCTCCTGCACTATGAATTTAATAAGCGTACCTGCTGTTGAGGGGAGAAAAGGCAATAAAGGGAAAAAAGCAGTTAGAACAGAATCTTCAATGCTGCATTCATTTTTTTAGCTATGATGAACCAAAGGCTTTTTACACACTTGACAGCCCCAGTTTACCACTCCAGTGGAGGTGTTCAGGGCAAGGTGAAAAGAGGGATGGATGCAGACTGAAAATAACCCTAGGTGTTGCTGCATGGGATGGCTGGAAGACTGGCTATTAGGCAAGGAGAACAAGGCTGAGCTGTCAGTAGACAAGTAAGGAAAAACCCCAACATCTACTACACCTAAGCATAACTGCTGGAAATGAAATGTGTTAAATTTGTGTTGCTCACTTTTATCAAGACACAGCAAGGCTGGAGAACCATCAACCATCCTGCATTTTTAGCCAGTAGCTCTCCTGTCACATGGACTGTTTACATCTCTTTGAGTGTGGCACAAGAGAAAACCATCTAGTCAGAGACCAAACTTGTCCACCCTGAGAATATTTGAGCAGAGAAGAGACCATACTATAACTATCTATCAACAAATTCTAGTAGACTAATTATCAGCTCTCCCTCTTATTTGGCTATTTATTAAGATGAAATGCTTGAGACAACATATCCATCATACTGTGCACATATTTGAATTCTATCATGAAATATACATAACAAACACAGAGGTGGTAATTTAGAACACAGAACAGATACAGCATATGTACAATTTTCAAAAACTTAAATGTACATGTAGGTTAAAAATAAGTGGAAAATAAGTGGAGTCTTTTCACCTCCTGAAGCAGATGGGATATTGCCACTGATTTAAATGAGGTCAGGTTTACAGTCAGGAACTCTGCAATTTTCATAAGCACCTGGGAAGCCCACTGCAACATAGTGAACTTTATGGATTGACAGTAACAAAGAGTAAAAAAAAAAAAAATCTACATGCACTGCACTTTGGTAATGTTTTCTTACAAATGTAATCAACTTTAAGTATGCTGCTCTAACACACTAGTGAGTATACTCCAGTTGTAAAAAAATTTAAATGAAAGTTGATTTTGCAATATCATAAATTTCACTATAGCACTTTGCTTTTAAACAGGAAAAAAGGATCACCATGTTTCCAATATTAACTCTTAAAGTGCATGAACTAACAAAATTCAATTTTCCAGAATGTTAAAGGGGACAAGGGGGGGAGAAATCACACAGTATTTAAGTCATTTCATCTCCACATAAGTGACTACAGCAACTATATAATGAAGACTTTATTTTTACTACCTGCTCATTACTTTTGATTTCTGACCCTCTGCCTCCAAAAAGATTATCTTCATTATTGTTTGCACTCATCGCATCGCTGTTTAATTCTGGAGACCTAATTAGGTTTGATCCATATCTGTTCCCACTGGGTTTTGTCGTTAACACTGACGCCATCTTGTTAAAATGTGGTAAAGAATTTTCATTTGACCCTTGAAAAGTTTCAGAAGAGTCTTCCAACGCCATGTAATTGTCTAGCATTTTTGCTCCAGCAATTGATTGATTTGGGCCTTTTAGCATACCAGCTGTATTTGGCATTTCAGAGGTAGCATCAGAACAGTCTTCTTTGTGATCAGATGAAGCAAAACCTATCTTTTTACCATTAATAAGTGACATATGCTCTTCTAGATTCATGCCAGACACCTGTGTGCATACACATGGAGCTTCTAAATGAAGATCATTAACCTGGTGATTCTTTGGTTCTATTTTTGGTGGACTACAAATAGCAAATGAATTAAGATTTCCCTTTGTAAAAGCAACCTCATTATTATTGTCTAGAGGTAGTGACTCTTGTGTTAGCAAGTGATTTTTCCTAGCTAGTGGTCCACTGTTGGTTACAGAAGTAAAAAAGTTATTTGTATCTGCAGGTTCAAGTGGTAGCTTTGGAAAGGTTTTAATTTTTCTCAAAGAACCTTTCTTAAAAATGCCATCTTTCTCCAGGTCAGTAACACATGATTTTATATCCAAAGCAACACTAGCAAAACTGTCAGTATACACTGCATGTTTGTCCTCTTCTTTTCTCTTTATAGCTTGAGTTGCAAGTTGAGAATGTTGAGTTTTCTCATTACTCAGATCAATTTGCATTTCCTTTAAACCACTTTCTCTGCCAGTCACCACAGTAACTATAGAAGAGTCCTTATGACAGGTAGCTGTCACATCTTCCACTGTAGACGAATCACCTGCTATGTTGTTTTTCTCATTTGAATATAATTTAGATCCCAAACTTCTCTGACACATTCTTCCCTTCCACATGTTATCACAGACATCTAGATGCAAAAACAGATGCTTATATTAAATGTGTATTTAAACCTTCTGTCTTTCCCAGTAAATCTTTATATTGCTTTTTTTGCCACTGCTGTTATGCATCTTCAGCATGTTACACAAATTATTTCTGGACAAGTCACTTTTAATCATACAGGACACTCTAAATAGATTAATTATATTCATTAAGAGTTGTATGTCCCCTACTCCCCACCCCCAATCCACAAATATTTAATAACAACTTTCTGATATCTAGAAAGGAACCTATAACAGGAAAGTACACAAACACATTAAGACATGTCAGGCAATAGAAAGTTCTAGACTAAATACATTTTAAGGTTACCTTGAGAAGCACCAAATGATTCAATTGAAAGAACCCTTCTTCCAACAGCAGACAAGCTTCGACAAATATTACTTGATGAAGCAATCTTCAGTTTTTCTTCACATAATGACAAAATGCTCTAGAGAAAATTAGTGTTAAATACTTTATTAAATAATGAATAGATTTGTGAATTTTTATTAAAGTGAATCATGTTAACTCACACAGTACATCTGAATTTATATGAAGAAACATTGGAGGTCTTTCTTGAACTGTTCATTATACTGCGTATTTTCTATTATGTGGTTGAATTAATTTCTAATTTTTACCATAGACTATCATGTAATTACTCAATACAGTTCAAGTTCTAGTGTACAGTTAAAACACTAAGATCAACTGACAAAAATTAATTATCTTAAATTTTACCCTTTATGAATAACATACTTAAAGTGTAAAGAGCCAGAGTGTGGATTGTTTTTTAAACAGACAGTGATCCACTTGAATTGAGTGACATAGGCAGGATACCGAATGTTTTTATTAATGAAATTACACTAAAAGTAAATCCTGTATCTTTTTAAAACTACAAAATAGAAATATCTAGAAAACATTATTCCCAATTAGATAAAGCAATCATTATCAGATAGCAAGAAGAAACAATATTATGTATCTCTGATCTGTAGTCTGAGCATCATTTGATGGCACTAGCACTGGTCTCACACACAACTAGTTACAGACATTCACACCTTTAAAAACCTGTCACTTTGGGCAGGAAGTAGAAGAGCGCTGCCTTTCCAAATGCATCCCACGGTCTCCTCAGGAACTGTTCCTAGATAAACACTGATGAGACCTCATACAGCTCTGAGGAGCTGCTCTTACTTCCCCATTAACTTGCTCAACTGCTCTTCTGCTGTTGTGAGTGGAAGAAATTGTCCTGTTGGTTCAAGTAGCAGGTTGAGGAAGGACAGGAAAAAGTGAGACAGGCATCCAGCTGTGCTGGAGTCCAGTGAAACGCCTAGGAAAGTCTACGGGTATTCCCACAGCTCCCCTCACTCCTTTCCACCCAAGAAAGGGCCCAGTGGAAAAGGAAAAGAGAACAGATAGTCACAAAGTGACCTTCATGTGTTACACTAGATCAGGCTTGATCCACTCTATTTTTGCACTGATAAAAGTAGTCAGCAGTAGCTTTCAGGAACTAGAGACCAATTGGAGATGCTAGAGAATGCTATACCATCCCTTTTCTGACTCTGATCAAAAGTAAACAAATAGAAATACAGGACTTGATCAAGCAGGCTCTATGTCCTAAACCAGGGAGCCAATATTATTTGCTTTATAAAAATTAATCTATTCATTCTCCTGTTGCAGCACTCTTTCTGAAAAGTATTGATTATAGGTGCTATTACCATTTAGAATATACACTATCAGCTCAGGAAAAAAAAACACCAAACCAAAACAGACAAGTAGACAGCACTATTCTGAAGTAGAAAAACTGAATCCAAGAAAAGTCACATTTGGACAACTGTTATTCTCTGGCTACAGTCTGCAAAAACAGTGCATTCAAGCTAAACTTTCACACATTAATATCAAATAACACTGTAATAGCTAACCAACATTTAGAATGTGAATTATTTAAAAACATCATCTTGAAAAAGCGTATATATCTTCAAATTCTTTCCAAAAACTACAGGTAAAGTAAGAGGCTAAATGGAATAAAATACAAAAACAATTAAGATATCTAATGAAATACTACTAGTAATGCTTTATACAACACTGCTTTGAACATGCCAAGGAACAGAAGTTTCCTGGGGCATGGCTCCCTCCCCTCCCCTTCTTAAATGCAATCCAAACATCATTGGAGGCATCATACAGATTTCACAGCATAATGCCTGTGCTCTTACTTCTAATAACTCTCTGTAAACTAAGTATTAAATGGGAAGAAACAGTTAATATTTAAATCCACAAGCGTATTAACCCAACTTTCTAAAAAATCAAATCACCTTTTAATATCTACATCTGCTTTTCAGCTTGTATCTCCATTAGAATAGGAAGAAAGAAGAATTTCTGCTGAATCTGGGAAAACCTCAGCTTTCTTGAAAAATCTGAGCACATTACATATAAAGATCATCTATTAATGAATATATACAGAAATATCGTCACTTTTTTAAAAAAATTACGTAGGGCTGTTTTACCTCAATATCTGGCCTATTTTCAGGATTCTCTTCTTGCATTCGTTGCAGCAGAGCATGCAGATCTTGCCCAAATTCTGATTCTGTCTCAGGTTCTACTACACATTCTATTGCTGCTTTCAACGTTGCACCCAAAGAATAGATGTGTGCCTGCATGAAGTTTAAAAAAAAGGCATTAAATATGCTACCAACTCTCTCCTGTTAAAAAAGCTCTGAGACCACAAGGGACACACCTTACAATGTTTTCATTTTTAACATAACGTAACAGTTTACTAGAAAGGTAGTTTAATTTAAACAGGAGGAACACAATGGGCTTCAGTCCTGTTTTGGGGGATAGGCTTGTTGCAAACAAAAAGAAGTAACCCAGTGGGGTCCAGCTAGAATAATTTTTCTTCCTCACCAATAATGAGTATTACAATTGTTCATCAGCTACAGTTAAATATAGAACTCAGGTCCCTGTGTGTGTGCAAGTAATATTTAAGTTAGAAGCATGCTGGGAGATTGAATTGGAATTCCTCTTAGCAGGGAAAAAAAAACTTTGACAGAAAACTTTGTATGTGCTATCAAGCATACAGAAAGTGACCAGAAACAATACAGCATAGTATCACTTGTCTCAGAAGACACCTATGAAAGCATTTTAAGAAATATTCCACATTTGCCACCTCTGCTTGTCTTAAAGCACACAACCTTGTGCTGAACTCCAATAAAAATGGAGGTGAGCCAACAGCTTTCTTAAATCTAGTGTTAATACATCAGATTTGCCATACAACACAACTATCAATTTTTAAAAATTTTCTGATTCTTAAAAAAAAATCCAGCCAAAACTTTTTCAGATCTGCTTTAGTGGATAAGTGCAAGTTTGTGCAAACATTTCAATGGCAATACAGTACAGTCAGAAATTCACGTGTATTATGGAACACTGCCCTCTCAGATACATACATAAATAAAAGAATGATCAGAATTGTATATTAAATCTGGTTGTACTAATGCATTTGCTATAAGCTTTACTATTTTTCACTGTAGAAAGAAGAGTGACTCTAAGGACAAAAGTAATTTCCTCTCTCCACCCATCCCATTTTCTCATTAAGAAGTATTGTCTCTAAATTGTATGAAGGAGAGGTGACTTGTTCCACCTGTAGGCATATATATACACACACTGTCTAGAGTGGCAGGGCACCTCCATGAAGGGTAGTGTAACACTACCTCATTAGGAAGTGCTGTATGTGAGTGTGCAGCTTGGACAGTTCCACTTCTTCCCCCCTCCTCCATGCCCCCCCCCCTCCCCTCTCCTCCAAACCAAGAAAGCATCAACTAGCACTGACTACTGGATCTAAAACTTTGGTTTACCCTTGGGACACATCAAGATTAAGACGAAAGTCAGAAACACACCCCCCACCCCCACCCCACCCCCCATTATGTCATCTGATTTAAAAAGAAGAAATAAAAAAAATTTTTGCAAAGCAGTAAATTCTGTCTCTTCACTGTTATACAATTTCACCATTAAGCACAAGAGGTAACTGAAGACTTGTTTTTCTTTCAAGAATCTCAGAGGAACCCAACAGGAACTGTCATGATTTTTATTTTGATTTAGCAGAATGAATGCTGTTCCATCTATTCCAAGAGTAAGGGTTACTTCCTCCCCTCTCCCCCATGAAGCCACTATAACCCACTTAAGTGAAGGTAGCCCGACTGAACTACACTGCTGACAGACTGGCATGATTTTTTGTAAAATAAACCAGACTATACTGGCAAAAGGATACAAAATTATAAAGCCAGCCTGAGCGAATAACCCACCAACAAGATGATGTGAAAACAGTTATTTCTTTATACTTCCTGAAGTTAGAACTACCCCTACCCATACTTATTTCAGCTGCAGAAAATTATCTCCAGCCTGGACTAACAGAGCTCCTCACAAAGGAAGTACAACTCCTACTAATGAATATTTAGAGGGTGATGGTCTTATAGTCTGCACAAGTTAACTTGCTATAAAACCAACTAGGTATAAATTAACACCTTTCTAAGCCTGCCCAAGACTGAAGGCCAGTACTATCTGAAAAAGAAAATAAATTCTAGATTTATACTTTAGTATATTAAAATCTGTAGAAGAAATTTAACCAAAATTCCTCCCCCAACATACAAGAATTTATGAAGATGGATTTAATTGTGTTTTTTTTTTTTTCCTGAAGACTGCTTCATAAGCTTTTGAACAATGAAAAGGAAGTGTACAGAACTTATTCCTTTACTTTACACTTCTTCCCCCCTCCTCCATGCCCCTCACCCCCCTCCAAACTAAGAAAGCATCAACTAGCTCTGACTACTGGATCTAAAGCCTTGGGTTACCCTTGAGCTCTGAGAAAACGAGTTTGTGATCATCCACTAGGTGGGGCGTTCCCCAAGTTTATGGATCAAATCTGCTTCTACTTACCACAGTGTTTAGGTTTAGGAAAAAAAAACAGCTTTCTAGGAACGGAGAGCAAGATGGTAAATGCAATAAAGTGAGTTCAGAAGTATAGAATATGTAATGCTCACTAGAAGACACTGCTCTCAGGGAAAACAATCTCACAATTAAACTAAGGTTTTTTACTGTGTTAGAAGGAAAGTAACAAACAAACAGCAAAGAGCAGCAAACAAATTTCCTTCTCCTGGAAGACAAGCAAAAATTGATACTGTATTGGGAATTAGGAATTTTCTTAAAGAATTAAGAGCGGGTTTTTTTTCCCAGTGAAGATTTTTCCTTAGTTTCTGAAAAAAACCCTCACCTGTTTTAAATCTAAGGAGAATACTTTTATGAATAGGAACTGTTGCATTACAGCATAATAATATTAATAGATGATAAATAACATGCCTTTCAAGAAAGATCGAAAAGAAAAAACCCACAACAAAACAACCTCTTCACAATTTCTAAAAAGACTTAAGTTAAAGACTAAATGTAACTTGTTAGCAAAAAATTACACAGACCGTGCTGGCAAGACAGCACTAACAGTATCAGCTTTAAAAACGATGGAGGGGAGGAAGGGAGAAAGTCACACTGGGAAACTGGATCTCCAGATTTAGTCTTAGAGAGTACATCTACTCTTAGCCAAAAGTTAGTAAATATAACAAGAATTGTAGGTGAAATGATGATTATATGCAACACTGAGAAGGCTATCATGGAAATAATGTGCCCTTTAAAAAATAAAAATGGCTGGACAAAGAGAAGATGTTTGAGAAAAGTCACATGTGTGATTTGAGGTCCTGAAAGTCTTCCTTTCAGCAACAGGCTAAGGGAGCTCATGTATTTCAGAGAAAAATTTGAAGGTCATAATCATACAAGTAGCTTCAAACCAAGATAACTTCTAATACTAAGGTGCTTTCCAAGAGACAAAGGCATAACCAGATTCAAAAGTGAAAAAAAAAAAAAAAAAGAAAAACAGATAAGAATTCAAAAGGTGAAGATATTACATATTTTTCAAGTGTTCAGGCTAAGTACTAGAAGCACTTACCAAGGGAGAGGACAGCGTCTGCCATCATGTTAAAATTTTATTTCAAGAGTGAAATATATTCAAAAAGGCTTCTGTCAGTTCCAATCAAAAGATACTGGGCTTGCTGCATGCCAATTTATGACTGTTTAACACTATAGAAAGTGAAATCAGAGAACAGAAATGATTCACTCTGGATTTAAAATCTGCAAATCAAAAGATCAGGAGAGGAAGTAAAAACTCCAAGGCTGCACATAGAGTGTGACAGAAGCTCTGTTGTAATACTGCTTGGCAGGACTAAAGAACTAAGCTTCCATAGGAACTCATATTGCAGACAAATACTACAGAAAAAAGCTGACAAAAGAGCTTTTGAATACTGACTGCATAAGTGTTTAACATATTGCAATTACAAATAATGACCATTTACATTTTGCATTGAGATTTTACTGAGTTCAGAAATGTAGGTCTTCAGCAGAACTGAAAAAGACAGACCACAGTAGAACTAATACTTCCTGTAAAATATTTCTGACTAAATAATAAGTTATGGGAACAGCGTAACACAATTCCTGGGTTTTGACATTCATATCTGACCCTCATTTTACCTTGCAGCCTTTTTTTTTTTTTTTTAACTGAGACTGCTGCACACATATAGACGTTTCCACCCTTTCACAATTCAAAGCATTAAAAGATTCCATAAATGAAAGCTTCACTGTGGTTAAAAAACTCAGTTTTATAAACAAATTCAAGCTAACACTTGAGAAAATTACTATTGGGCAAAAATATTTAATATTTACTTAAGTCCTTTTTAATGTACTCACTAAAATGCACTATTTTTATGCAAAAGAAAAACAGTAATGTTCTTCAGCAACAAAATGAAAGGGAAATAGGCCCATTATTTTAAATACTTTCCTTCATTACAAAGGGACCAAACACTTCCACATAACTGTAATTACTGGAAGGTGCTGCATTAAGTATGAGCTTTTTATTCATTTGGCACTTCAGATGTGTAGATAATTAGTAGGCAGGTTATGCTAAAAGTGCTAAATCACTGTAGACTAATAGCAAAACATATACTCTAGTTTGAATGAGTAGTAAAAGCTGGAAAAACAACATTTTTAACCAAAGCTATACTTGCAGTTTGTCCCTCCTAACTACAGTTGCTGCTTAGCTTTGGAAAAATTCTTCCCCAAAAGACTTCTAAAAAAATGGTCACAAAAATGCAGCTACAGGTCAATTCTCTCAAATAATCCACTCAGCTGAAGTCTGCAGGTATTTCAACTCTCAAACTGCTTTTTAATTTACCAAACAACTGAGTGAAAGCTTTCAAGTTTTAACATGTTCTTATACAAATGTCAGGTGATTAGTTTACATTGCAAAACACAAGCAAGGCTTCATAACACAATCATCTAAAAAGTAACACTACATAAAGAGAAATGAACCAAGCTGCGGAGGACGGAGGAAGCAAGCAGCCGATTCAACGTGAATGATAGAGCAAGCTTCAACTTTATTGAAAGAAATCACACCTTATATAAGCACTCTACAATAATCATGCATACTACTCACAAATCTATTGGATACATGTAAAAGGCTACATTATAATATCCCAGCCCCTTGTGGCATTTCAGGTATGTCACAACATCTTCCCTCTTCTGACCTGCCTTTTTTCCCAAGGTTGTTTACCACCATACTCAAGGCCATTGTGTACCTCAGTTTCTCTCTTTGTTAACATAACAGTCCGTTGTTAGCATAACTGTACCCTGGGTTTTTTCCTTTGTTTACCTCAGATGGCTGCGATCAGCTCCTGCAGAGACCCATGGCCTTGCTCTGCAAGCCGTTCTCCAACACCAAGCAAAATCTAAGTGCACCTGGAAAGAGCATGTCATGTATCCTGCAACTGAATGTTGCCTAGTCCCTACATTGTGACCTCTGCATCATTCAGTTTGAACTGAGGAACACAACCTAGTATGTCACTCTAACCTCACTGTTTGTAGTTGTGGGCTTCTTGTCTATATTGATTCATGACAACCGTTTTACCTCCATGAATTTGTCTAAGCTTTATCCACAGACAACCTTTTGCATCTATGTTTTGCAGTAAGAATTTCTGTAACTTACCACATAACAAAGAATTACTTCCCCTTGTTTGAGTCCACCTGTGTTCACCTCATTGTTGCCACCTACTTCTTCATTTATGAGGGCTGGCAAATACTCACTCAATGGTTACCTCCATGGCATACTTCACAGATTTCTAGCATAATTTCTCCCTCAGGGCATTCTCTTCTAGGCTAAAGAATATTACTCTAAGTAACTGCTCCTTTTATGAATGCTGTTTCACCATCTGGTCCTGGAAATTTATTTTACTGCTATTTTGTCAACTTCATCACTCGTCTATTCTGACACTCTTATTTGAGCCAAGTTTTTGATAAATCCCCATAAAGAAGAGTTGCAATGCAAGAACCTCCTGAAAGTCCTACAAGATGAAAAACATTAAACAGTTCTTCTGCTATGGCTTTCTTTAAAAAAGATTTTTTTTGTATCTATCTCATTCATCTGCAGTCATTGCAGACTTTGGGCAGCGTTTCTGTGTTTTGATAGATGGCCAGCTGGAGTGCATGGAGCTCTGCCTGGGGATGGATGAGGAGACGACTGAGAGTTTATGGGTCAGGATTAAAGGGAGGGCAAGGACAGGTCACATTACAGTGGGGGTCTGCTACAGGCCACCTGAGCAGGAAGACCAAGCGGATGAGGCCCTTTAGAGACAGATCGGAGCAGTCTCACATTCACAAGCCCTGGTCCTCATGGACAGCTTCAACCACCCCAGCATCTGTTGGTGGGACAACACAACAGGGCATAAGCAATCCAGGACGTTCCTGGAATATGCTGGTAACCTCCTTCTCAGGGTGACAGAGGAGCCAGTGAGGAAAGGTGCTGTGCTGAACCTTGTTCTCACCAACAAGGAGGGGCTGGTGGGGAGTGTGGAAGCTCAAGAGCAACCTTGGCTGCAGTGACCATGAAATGGTGGAGTTCAAGATCCTTGGTGCAGCAAGGCGGGCACAAAGCAATCTCACTACCCTGGACTTCAGGAGGGCAGACTTTGGCCTCTTCAGGGATCTGCTTGGCAGAGTAGCATGGGATAAAGCCCTGGAAGGAAGAGAGGCCCAAGAAAGCTGGTTAATATTCAAGTATCACCTTGTCCAAGCTCAGGAGTGATGCATCATGACAAAGAGGAAGTCATGTAAGAGTGCCAGCATGCCTGCATGGATGGACAAGGAGCTCCTGGACAAGTTCAAACATGAAATGGAAGCCTACAGAGGGTGGAAGGAAGGACAGGTAGTCTGGGAGGAGTACAGAGAAGTTTTCTGAACAGCCAGGGATCAGGTTAGGAAAGACAAGCCCTGATATAATTAAATCTGGCCAGGGATGTCAAGGGCAACAAGAAAAGCTTCTACAAGTACACTGGCAATAAAAGGAAGACTAGAGAAAATGTGGGCCCTCTCCAGAAGGAAACAGGAGACCTGGTTACCCAGGATATGGAGAAGGTCGAGGTAACTCAACAACATTTTTGCCTCAGTCTTCACCAGCAAGTGCTCCAGCCACACCGCCCAAGTTGCAGAAGGCAAAAACAGGGACTGCAAGAATGAAGAACTGCCCACTGTAGGAGAAGATCAGGTTTGAGACCATCTAAGGAACCTGAAGGTGCACAAGTCCATGGGACCTGATGAGATGCATTGACAGATCCTGAGGGAACTAGCAGATGAAGTGGCTAAGCCACTATCCATCATATTTGAGAAGTCATGGCAGTCTAGCAAAGTTCCTGCCAAATGGAAAAAGGGAAACATAAACCCCATTTTTGAAACGGGAAAAAAGGAAGATCCAGAGACCTACAAGCCAGTCAATCTCACCTCTGTGCCCAGCAAGATCACAGAGAGGATCCTCCTGGAAAGTATGCTAGGGAACATGAAAAATAAGGAGATTATTGGTGACAGCCAACATGGCTTTACTAAGGATAAATCAGGCCTGACAAATCTCATGGCCTTTGATGTCATTACAGAATTTGTGGATAAGGGAAAGGCAGCTGATGTACCTGGACTTGTGCAAAGCATTTGACACTGTCCCACGTGACATCCTTGCCTCTAAACTGGACAGACGTAGATTTGACAGATGGACCACTTGGTGGATAAGGAATTGGCTGGATGGTCACACTCAAAAGAACTGTCGTCAGCAGTTTGATGTCCAAGGGGAGAGCAGTGATGAGTGACATTCCTCAGGGGTTAGTGTTGGGGCCAGTGCTGTTTTTGTTTGGTGCCATGGACAGTGGGATGGAGTGCACCCTCAGCAAGTTTGCCAATGACACCAAGCTGTGTGGTGCCATCGACACGCTGGAGGGAAGGGATGTGCCATCAGAGGGACCTGGCCAGGCTTGAGAGGTGGGCTGTGCAAACCTCATGGAGTTCAACAAGGCCAAGTGCAAGGTCCTGCACATGGGTCGAGGCAATGCCCAGCACAGTTACAGGCTGGGCAAAGAGTGGATTGAGAGCAGCCCTGTGGGAGAGGACTTGGGGGTTTTAGTGGATGGAAGTTGTTGATGCCCCCTCCCTGGAAGTGTTCAAGACCAAGTTGGAGGGGTTTTGAGCAACATGATCTAGTGGAAGGTGTCCCTGCCCATGGCAAGGGGGTTGGAACTAGATGATCTTTAAGGTCCCTTCCAAGCCTAACCATTCTATGATTTGGAAAAAAAAATGCTAGTTTTTCAGACTTCAAGCTTTCTGCATACTTTTTTACTTACTTCTAGTCACCTTCTTAGGCAGCTGTATACAAACTTTTATCTCCAAAAAAAATCTTTGATAGGAGATATATATTCATTTAAAAAAATAATCGTATGGTAGGTTTACAGCAGTCTCCATGCTACCTGTAAACACTTTATTTTAACAGTTATACATTCTGACTTTCCATCTGGCTATGTAAAACACAGGTGACTGCTTTCCATAGACAAAACTGCCAGCATCTAGAGCAGTAATTAATTTGAAAAGCAGTATTGTCAAATCAGAGCTGCAACTAGAGAGGAAAAAAAAAAGTCAGAAAATACAAACTTTTCAACTTGACCTCAATGTAGTGTCAAGAAGATGTTACCTTAACTACTGTAGTGAAGACTGAGATATATCTTGAGCCACTGGCAGCCACCTTTGTAAACATACATTTCACATTAAAAAGTCACACAAAGATGAACATAGACATGAGCTTGACAAAATTTAAACCATGTTATTTGTATGAATCTACTCATGTGTTTGCAGGGTGAAGAACAGGTTCCTTACACTTCCATCCCATTTAGTCTCCCTTAATCACAAAGATCAGCACCGCAACACAGATGAATAGCACACCAACTGGCTCCTCTCCTGCAGGATTTTAGAAGTATAATTATGACAGGTAAGGAAGAACATTGCAATAAAACTGCTGAAGATCTCAGAGGTTATATTGCAGAAGTCACACAGATTTATCTTTAAAGCTTCTTGAACAATGCGATTTTTTTAAACTCCCTTTGAAAGTGAGTTTCATGTGCCACAACTCTACTTCTGATTTATCAGCCATTAACCTCCTTACTTTTAAGTTACCTGCCATAGGTACTTCATTTATCACCTAATTAAATTAACACAATTTATTCCCTGTAGGCATAGAAACAAGGAAACCTGGGAAACAGTTATATGCATGCTGAGCAGACTAGCTCTGTCTTCTCACAACTGTAGAAATACTTTCATCGTTGTATGACAAATATGGTATTATTTGTAGTTGCTGAAGTTATTTGTGTAAAAAAAAGTTATCTTAAACCTAGGAAGAGGTGCCTACTGTTAGTCTGTCACTCTGATCTGGGTAATGCATTCACACAATCCTGTATTGGAGGATGCTTATTCCACATTTTGGAGCTACAGAACTGAAGTGCAACACTTCCATTTAAGAACAGTATGGGCCAATAAACTCAAATAGTATCCCAGTTCCTTTATCATGCCATGAATCAATGACATCAGGACTCTGATATGCAAAATATTTGCTGCTGTACAGTAATCAGTTAATATATCTTTGAAGTAATTATGTATTTTTTTCCCTCTATTTTTTTTCCTACAAGGAACATATATAAGAATCTTCAATAAACTGCAAAAGTAAAAAGCTGGCCAACCACTTCTGAACTTAGCCCTCTGTGTAATATCTTGTTAAGACCACATTGAAAACATCAATTTTCACAGAACTGCTGTAGGAGACTGAAACTGCAAATGAGTAGGTAGCTCTCATTGTATATATTAGGAATGTAAACAGAGGAGGGTAACCAGGACGATTTGGTTTGGTTTTTTTGTTGTGGGGTTTTGGGGTTTTTTTGGGAGGGGAGAGGGTTGGAGGCTACTTTGGGGTTTTTTGCCTGATTATTTCATAGGGGAATGATTTCTGCAGAACTAAACCTTGCTCCTTCTTTTCTATTGAGGCAGAGAACTCATGTATAATGTGAAAGGACTCAAAGTGTATAGCCCACAAACAAAAAAAGCTTTACAGGGAAAGTATAACATACATATTTCATTCATGTGCTGCTTCAAAAACTGATTAGATCAGCATTCCTGCGTAAAAAGGCAACACCTGTTACCATTACAGTTGAGAGAATGGAAGAATGGTTTGGCTAGTGGGTTTTTTGGTGTTGTTTGGGGGGGTGGGGTGTTTCAGTGGTTGGATTTTTTTTTTTTTTAAACTTGGTGAGAGGGCTCAAAAGTTCAAGAATCCTGGAGTACGTATTCACTAAACAGGTTTACACTAAACCTGCTCCAAGTAGTCATCTAAAAAATCCTACATGACTTGCAATGCATTCCCCCAGAGACAAGATCTTTAGCTTCAAAATCATGTTCTCAGTTGTTCTTTGAAGCTTTTCTGAAAAGCTGTAACTAAGGAGAATGATATGCAAGTGACAATCATTTTGTCATAATCCAGAAGGTCCTGTTGACTAAATCTCAGTCAATTTAAGATAACTCTACAATCATCTAACTCACAGTGAAAACTGAACCAGTCTCAAAATTTTGTCTTGAGATTAGGAAGTTGTCTATTCTGCCACATACTTCTAAGTTACTCACTTCCTGAACCTTTCAAAAAGGTGGTATTTATTCACACACTGGTAAAATGGCTCTATTTTCAGTTCATGCAAATGTTAAAAATGAATTGTTGTCATTGTTCCAGGATATAAAGTCTCCAGATCCAGTCTAGCAATGATCATGGATCTTTTAGTGACCTGAATATCCATGTAAAACAGACATAAAATTAATGAAAGAGAAATCTTTTGATATCAAGTAATGACAAGGAATAATTTTGCTGAAGGCCTTCATGCTACCTTTAAGGATTCAGGCTTACATTTCAAAAGCATTTCCAAACATTCTAAAGAGTCAATAATGGAAATAAGCAGAGTGCTATATAAAATTAAGTTCTGCCAGTAAGACCAGTATGATGATGGGTCCAAAGAAATGAGTTTGAATGGGTAGCACCAGAAAGTGACAGATAATTCTACCAGGACTAAGGAAAACAACTTCATTCATAGCTGAGAAAGTATCATTACTGATCAGAAGAGTTTATGTGAAAGAGGCTGGAGATAAACAACCGATCCAAAACATCTGTGCATCTTTAACATTAAGAAGCCTGGAGTTTTATGACACTGCACAAGCATAACAAGAGAAAACAATCTGCCCTCTTTCACACAGATTTTTGCTTATGATGGGAACTATCTGCAAATGTATCCAACACAGCTCCTCAGGCATCTAAAAGAGTAAACTTCAACTACTGCAAAAACCAACTGTTATAAGACAGAACACCAAGTTCTCTTTTCTCTCCCAAGTCTTTCCCTCACAAAACCAAAAAAACTCAAACAAGCTGATTCGAAAACCACTTCTGTACATCAGAGAATAATCTTCCTCAATCTTGAGGAAAATATATATCTTAGCTTTAATAATTTCTTAAAGGAGCCTAATAGCAGAGTAAGGTAGAAACCTAAAACACTAATTTTTGTTGAGCAGGTTACCTGTAAAGTCAGTCATTTATTTTTTGAGGACATTTTTCTGCCTAAGAGACAGACTATTCATGATAAAAATAGAAGTCAGTCTGTGAAAAGTTGTGTTTTTCAGATTTAGAGGCAAACCTGTAAAAATACTGGCAATATGCTCAAAAAGCCAGTTAGAAAAGACCAATATGACAACTTTGCAAGCCCAGCTTCAGAAATAAGCAACAAGCTGTAGGTTTTGAGGTAATCAAATTATAAACTTTAAGATATTCTATACATTAAAAAAGAAGGACTGCTGTAAAAAAACCCCACAAAAATCAAGCCACCCATAGGCCACATTCTTCTTTTGGTTGGCTCTCTGTAGAAAGCAAATAAAGGGTGATACTTGCTCAGTACTCAGTTCCTGAATGCAACCTCAATTGGGCCAATGATGTAAAAGCACAAGCAGGAGGATTCTATTTCCTCTTCTATAGCACAGTAGAGGCATAGGTAACCAAATAAAAGTAATTTATTTTTGTCACTGAAGGAAAAGACAGCTTTAAATAACACTCAGAAGATAGAATGGTTTAGACTACAGGAAGAGATAAGTTACCATTTGCTGATGACAAGCCTTGCTGCTGTTAGACAGAATTAGTCTCAAGAGGAGGCTACCTGAAATTAAGGGAAACAGAACTCAAGAAAAAAGGCACTAAGTGTTTCAAAAGACCTATTTCCGCCATCAGATAAAAACAAAACCAGAAACCCCTCTAGGAGAACATGTAAAAAAAAATTTTTTTTTTCTTCCTGCACCAAGAGCTAAAGAAAGAATAGAACAGTAGAGATAATCTGACAGCATTCAAAGCTAGTACTTTAAAAAACCAGGGAAGTGGCAAAGGCAAGGCTTCCTTTATACCTTCTACTGTTTTGATTTGGGAGAAAGATGAAGGTTTTCATATTTAGAGAAGGACCAACAGCTGAGACCTGAGCACTAGCTCAGTAATGATTAACTATTGAGAAATACTGCAGTAACAATCGTCAGCAGTTTTCTTCGATAGGACCAACATATATATATATATATATACACACCCCAAAACTTTATGTGTTCTCTAGAACAATAGGTTTCATTTGGGATTTCAACCCATGCATTTATATGCATATAAGATATTTTTATGTATATGGTATATATATCAATCCAACTGCCTTGCTACATTACATAGGAACAAGCCTATTATTAAATATTTAGTTTTCAAAAAATGTAATACTTTTTAGCTTGTCTTTTCTATTTGCACTATTTATACCACTTTGTGTAGAATAATTTCTTTCTAAGCTTGTTGAAACACTTGGACTTATTTTTTAGTAATATAAATCAACTATAACCTACTGAGAAATACAAGATGACAGCTGTCATGTTCTAGCAAAGACACAGGCAGTGTTCACCCTTTTCTGATTCTCTCCCAGGTGAGAAATCAGCATACCCTAACTCCTGCTGTGATAGCAAAAACTAAGAACATGTTCTAGATGAGAAAACAGAAGTGTGAACTTCACTTTTTTCCCCACTCTCTATCCCGTATTTCCCTCTTCCCTTCAAGTATTCAACTCTATCACTTTTTCTCTTATTTCTGAAAGGTTTTAATCCTGCTGCATACTGAGGTTTCTGAACCACTGCATTTTATCATCTCTAAATAATGGGAGAAGTCATTAAACAGAAGCATTATCCAGTCTGCTTTAGATATATATTAAAAAAGGCAGACAAGACTGAAAATTCACTGATTTCTGTTACAGAGGCTCACTGGAATAAGCAAAATTGAATAGCCACATTATTAAAAGATTATAAATGCAAGTTCACACATGGCAGACATCGGTCCTTCATCTCACTGAAAGCTCATATCTTAGAAATGTGGGGGGTTCTACATCAATGAACTTCTGTGTCAGACTCAATGGCAGTTTTGTGATGCAGACAAATAGCTATTTGAAACTGGTTTGAGACAGCCAGTGTTTTTAACCTGAGGCAAACTTGTATTGTAGTGATAGAAGTAAGGCTATTAATGAACTCACCAATATTTAACTATTCCTGTTGTGCCTTCCATTGGTCAAATTTCACAAGTCTAGCACTGTACTGCTCAGGGCAAGAAAATGAAATAGGAACCATTTTCATTAGGAAAAGGTTAAAGCTCTTCCTATTTAAAGGAGGTAATCAGGGCTCAGTATTAGTTTATAGTGAAGAAGAACTGTTTGATAAACCCAGTATATCGATAAGTAAGTATGCAAATTTTAAAAGAAGCCTCAAACCTGTATTTTTGCATCTTAATGTTTTTCTGGAACAGAAAAATTCACATTCTGTATGGCTCTCCACGGTAGCATACTAGTGAAACATTACAAAATTAGGGACTAGCCTTTATACTCAAGATGTTGCTAACTCACTGCTAGCTCAAGATTAATGAGAACAAAAAAGTGGTCAGTATTTGCTGCAGCAAATAAAAACACACCTTCCAGCTTAGAGCAGCAGAAAGTGAGATCTTTCCATCAATGCAGGCAAGTAACAGCTTCAGTCAGAAAGCTTTTACTGAGCACAGCCACACCACATACCTGCATTTGCATTAAGAATAAAAGTGAACATTATAATAAATGTACTGCACAGAAATTCACCTTGTCTTTGGAGTTACAGTGTGGATCATAACTCTAAAGTTTCTCTCCCGTTTCCCTCTCTTTCTTTACAGCATCAACCCTTAACAGTGCAGTTACCAAGCCACAATGGTAATAGAAGTCTGTAAGGAGATAACAAAGTTAGAGGGGAAAAAAATTAACATGAACGGAGACCGAGGAGGTTCACTATTTTAGTCCAGCACTGTCCTAGAGACCAATGGTATCTGCTTGGCTGCCTTTTTTGCCCTTGCACTATGACAATGCTTACACCAGGAAGAAGAGGACATAACAGCACTATGCTATTAAATGCTGCTCCAACCCCTTAGCACCACAGTCATTTCAAGGTCTCTTGAGACCCTCAGAAACTGAAGTCCTCCCTCCAACCCCACAGGTTGGAACTGTGGCAGTGCTAAAGAAGTCACCAGTTAGAAAGCTCAGCCACACCTCACTGTTGGCACCAAAATCCCCTTTCACAGTTACCTCCTTCTTAACATCTTTCTAAAAAGTCTATTCCACACCTGACACCGAAGCTGACAACTCCCTGAAGGGCTAGTTTTTACTTTCCTACTCTCAACAGAAACTGAAGTTGGTGTTATTATTCACAAATGGAGAGCAGCTGAGGAAAAAAGGCAAGTCTAAAACAAACCACATGAAATCAATTACTTTTCAGTCCTGTTCATTGCCATTTGGACAAAGCTTTAGATCTCTTGCTATTTGAAACTGCAACTAGAAACTGAAATTTTTAATAGCATTGTTTCAGACACTAGGACAGTAATGCATTTCAATTTGTTTCCTGTGTCTGTTACCCTTGTGTGCTTGTGAGTGCCAGCTAAGTTTAGTAACTAATTACACTGGAGTCACAATTCCATTAGAGGTCTGGATCAGTAATGCAACAAGCAGGAAACAAAACATCTCTTGTTGAAATAACTGTAGCTTTATTTAAGGGATTTTTTAAAAAAGAGTTTAAAGAGGAAGAAGTCATCTAGTAGCTATACAAACCTCATTGTGTGCTTCCATTTTAGAAGCCACAAAATAGGTCATGCTCAAATTGAGCAAAACCTCTGGCTGACATAAGTATTTTAAATCAGCTGAGCTTTGACACTGGAGTAACAGCTATCAAAAGATCATCCTGAACATAATTAGTAGTCCAATACTAATTTTTTTCTTTATATTGAAATTGGACCATTTCAATACAAACACTACTTTTCATTGCTCTCAACAAAGCATACTAAGCAGCTGCAAAAACACTCCTTCAACAAATAACAACCGAGTAAGGTCAGTACCAAAGAAGGAGCAAGCAGTTACACAAAAGATTTCAGGCCCCTGTAAAAAGAGCAACTTATTGGTATAGTACAAAGAATCTTACAATATTGTGAAAGCACAAGGGCCCAAGGTTTCTTCAGAGAGATGTCTATAAACCTGTGCTATTGTACAGTAGGAGGTTACAACTAGAGGTGAGGGGACAAAGGTATCAATACCTTTGACAAAGAGAAGAACTTGGAAGTATTGGCAACTAAGAAAGAAACTGCTAGCTTGGAAAGATTACAATATTATAAAGCCTTTGTAACAAGTACATAAGGATTAACCCACTGTGGATCTTGGAAAATGCTAAAGCAAAAGCAAGCCAAGGTCAGTGTGGAATCTCTGGCAAAATATGATCTGGTACTAAAAAAATTCAACCAAACTCTACAAGCAGTAAGAGTTAAAACTTAGAAAGTTCCACGAATACTCAGAATCCCATAGCTGTCTGACAAAATACACATAAATCCCAGAGTAAAACAATACACCTCTGCCTCAACAAAGGGGAAATCCCTAGCTTTTCAGTCTTGTGCATTGTCCTGGAACATAAACAGCTGAGGCAACAGGACACTGTTGTAGCACTGCTCTCCCTGCTTTGAAAGGCTCTCCAACTGTCTAGCTAAAGAAATAGGAGCAGTGGGCAGAAACCGGTGCACCCAGCCCTCATCCCACTTCACAACAGACAAGGCAAAGACGTTGACTTCTTTCCACACAAATGTATACTTTCATGTATCTTCACTGACCTTTGCAAAAAATGTAAAAGGGTCAATGCTCAGAGCCACTCCTGACTCAGACAGCTTTTACTGACTGTACAGTTGTTTGTGCTGTGCTTGGTATTTGGATTCATTGGGGCTTAACAGGCCTGTAAGTACTGCTGAAAGAGAAGAGTTAAATAATAAATCTGTACACAGACAAGTTTTACCGAAGAGGGATACAATGGCCTTGTGTATCAGACAGAACAAAAACTTCAGGTCACTTAGTATTTCCACACTCTTCCCAAGTCTCTATTTCACCTTGTGCCATCCTTTTGGTCTTCAAACCTCTTTCAGTGTACCTATTTGCTATATGCATAAGAGTTCAGCAACTCCTAGAAGAGGAGAAGGGATTGGGGGGAAATGCAAGTTTGTCAGAAGAGCAAATAA
The DNA here is from genome assembly GCF_965140245.1 of Athene noctua. NCBI lineage: Eukaryota > Metazoa > Chordata > Aves > Strigiformes > Strigidae > Athene > Athene noctua. The sequence goes on from NC_134041.1 coordinate 50,647,054, forward strand.
TTCCACAAATCTTTTAAGTGTTTCTGTGTCAAGTCTTGGAGAAGCTTGTTAAGGGGCAAAGGATGGAGAACATATTTATGTAAAATCTTAAGTCCAGCTACAGAACTACAACAAAAAGAAAGAAACAAAAAAATAGTCACCTTTGGGTGACTCTGGGACTTGTTTTCCTCAACTACATCTGAATACAAAGACTACTACAGTTGCCAGGTTTACATGCAATACTGATCACCTCCTAACCAACACCCATCTGCATTGGCCCCCTGTCCCTAAACAAAGACTCCCCAGAAAGCAGCCTGGGAACAGCAGGGAGAGAGAGAACAAAATCAGTAGAGCTCTGCTGGTCTGTATGACTACATTAACAAAACAGGGAGAAATGTCACATCTCTAACCTTCAAAGACTGTACTACCTCATATTCTATAATACTACCCTTCCTGCCTTACCACTCTCATCTTGTAGTACTACACACTCCCAAGGTTCACTTATCCTTTCTCCACTGCCCCAAGGAAATACAGTGAACTATAAACATGACTATCAAGGCTATAACTATGAGAAGTAGAAGGTATTTGTATTGAACTACAAAGGAACAGAGTATTTCTTTTTATACCTTGAATAGAACATGTTGCTAATTAAAGCATTTGAATTATCTAAGAACACGTGCCAGAAAAAATACTCTATTAAAAAAATGATACTAAGTAAGCAAGCACTCCTGCAGCATGAAATGAGATGGTTGACTTGGGAGGCTAATGAATTAGTATAAACAATTTAAATCTAATTTAATTTAACAATGTAGAGCATTTGTGCATTGCAAAGCAACAGATACTCATTTGTTTCTTCATTAAATCAAAGATAAAATTGCTGATTACCCTTCCATGCACTATTTTATTGAAGAGGATGGCAAACAAATTTTATATTTAGTCATAAAAGTTCATGGCTAGTCCCCAAACATGCAAATGTAACCAGTGAAGGATACCAGTGAACATAATATAGACCAGCTGTGGTTTCGGGCAACACATCATTCAGCCAAAATATTACACAATTTAACAGTTAGTAAACAAATGTTTATACAGAGAATTAATACAGCATTTTAAGCTTACTTTTTATTTCCACAAAACATATCTAAACAGCACAATTTATTATTCACAATCTTTAAATGTGTTAAAATTACATGTTGAGAATGCTGAGCTATTGCCAGAAGTACCAAAATTATTAAATCTTCCTCTATTTTACAGATAAATTTATGAACTTGCCTCAAAAGTGTTACCGGTGATATCAAATTCTGGTGGAACAAAGGCACCCTCTGGATCATCTTTGAAAGCAAAAGGATGTTAGATTAGAACCTGTTAGTCTTGCTTGTTTAAAAAACAAACCAATTTGATGATACAAATGTAATGATTTATCTGAAACAGAAGAAACTATGTATATAGCAGTATTTTGGTTCATTCACATCTAATGTACAAAGAATTTGTTATCCATGTTTCTAGTACTATAAGTAAAATGAAGTGCTATTTTCAAACTTTCTACCTGTACATACCATACTTTTCCTACTAAGAAACAAAAGAGACAAAACAAAACACCCCCAAAGAAATACATTTATCATGCCTAAACACATCTTGCCTTCAGACATTTATGTTTGGACCAAATTATCACCTACACGGGTGTGGCTCAGCTGTGGCTTGCAGATTTGATTTGATTAATGGGACTTTTCCACTGCAGACCTGGGTGATAAGGGCTCAAGCAGCAAAAAAACCTGAACAGCTAATTGCTTCTTTATTTGCAAAACAGCTTAGAACCTTGACCTTTCTTGCTTAGTTTGTTTTAATTATGATAAGAGAGTTAAAGAAGCACTTTCCCACCCGTGTCCTGCTTGGTAGTGAACTGAGCTATTGTAGCAGCCACTTCTGAGTGAAGAGGTGCAAGGAAGAAAGGAACATCTTGAGAGACTAATGTTGCTGCTGCATCCAAGCAGTATCACACTGTACTGATGTCACATGAACCCAGGAAGGAACACCACGGGATTAAAAAAAAAAAGTGTTCAACTAAAAACCTACTGTTCACATACATATTAAACTCACCTAGTCTATCCTGTGAAGCCAATGGATGATTGAGATCATTTACATGCAAAGACTATAAGCTTCCCTTCTCAACAGGGATTAAAAAAACCCTGTGCTCACAGGCATAGCATATTCATCACAGCTTTAGCTCTAATAGAACTTTTATGTCTGTATTTTAGACGTGAAATGTAAAGGTCTTTTATTGTGAAGATACTAAATTCAGTTATATGGTAGAGAGGACTTTAAAAAAAATATATTCATATATTGCAGCTACCTGGCATAGCTGACTGTCCAGATGCCACTAAATGATTTACAGTTCCTTATGATGTTCCTGATTCTACTTTCCCACTGAAAAAGTAGGGTATGCAACTAATCCTGCATCCCCCCCCCCCCCCCCCCCAATTTTTTTCTGACATTTGGGGAGGGCAGAAGGAAAAGGGAACTAATGGACAGATGTTTTGACCCTCCCCTCTACCCCACACCCAGACTACTGCTCTTTCTTTTTATCTCCCCACTATCTTTTCCCTTTCTTTCCATAGAACACTTTAAAGGCTGTACAAGCATATAATTTTTATCACTGGCAAAACTAATCTTATTCTTTTAATATCTTGTTTACAATAGAAATTCATCTGATCTGAAGAGACAAGAAGATATCGGAGCTCTCGGCAGAACATACCATTGGATGTTTGTCACTTTAGAACCACAGAACCTGCAGGAAGCAGAACTTGCTGCTAAGGCAGAGATGACAGGCTGTTCATTTTCTCCTCCCTAAGTGCCTATCTAACAAACTACATTTTAACCAAATAGTAATAAGATCCGAGGGAAAGGGGAAGGGAAAGAATCTCAAAGACACAGTGGAGTGTGTGTGTGTGAAACAGAATATATACACAACTTTTTGCATTCCTAGGAAAAACATAACTTGCTTTAAAAGGGACTAATGAAAAGTCTCTTCCTTGGAGACTAACATAACTTCAGGGAACAAAATCTTTGTGTGTTTACTTTGCACAGGAATTTGTTATCCCACATTTTAGGCACTTGAATACAGCAAATTCCTGGATCAACTGTTTGCCAGCTATTCAATTAGACTAAAACATTTAAGAAGAAATTGATTTTTTTTTCCTTTCCCAGCTGCAAGCAAAGATCTTATTTGAGGGGCATTTTTCATCCACTAGATTTATTCTCTTCAACAAGTCTTTCATATACCCTTACAAATACAAAGTCAGCTTTTCTAATTCCTTTTTTTAATATCAAGTTGTGAAACTCCTTAAAATAAAGGAAACTGATTCCACATCACCCTATTAACATGGAACCAAAAGTTGACTCACATATCTGAGGAATTTAAGCACAAAACAAATACCACAACAATTATGAAGATATATTTTCATCTTTATTAATTACATGCTATGATTTTACATGCTTCTTTGAAATACTATCTTTAATTCTAAAGGCGGCAAAAAATATTAATTTGCTGCAAAGCTACCTTACCCCATTTTTTTCCAAGTATTGTGATCAAGATTTTGACTAAAAGAATAAACACTTATACTGACATAGATTTAAAAATAAATTAGGTTAAAGAAACCATAACAAAAACCTGAATAGTGTGTATATGGACTAGAATGGTTCTTCTGGTTAAAAGCTGACATAATTTTAAAAGGACTACAGAATAAGACATGAGGGGGTGGTGGTGGTGATGCTTTGTTTTGTAATATCCCCAACAGGCTCAAGACAAAGACTCTTTATGTGGGTCATGTGAGAAAGGAACAACAATAACATGCTTTTTTGTCTATGCTGAAATCAGAAGTCATTTTTTAAGTTAAGCATTCCCCATTCATCTGCTACAATACCTGAAGATCTTACATGCTACTACATACTGGTTTTTAACATATTAAAATTCATTTCTCAGCTAGTCACCACACTTGCTGAGTCTAAAAATCATGACTTAAAAAAAATTCCTTTATTCAAAAGAACTCTTTTCTTTCTAACAGTGAATATACACTAGAATTGCCCCATTATCTAAGGCCACAATCATCAAGATACACTGAATGTCAGATTTCTCTAGAAATCGAACATATCTATGAAAGCAAAACTGGAAGAGACCAAGAACATGCTTTACACAGGTAGAGACTTGTGCACAGATACACAAATACATAACCTTTAAAATGGAGATAAAGACTTATATAGGGGAATGTAATTTAACTGCAAGAATCTTCTAAGCAAACTCATGAAAGCCTTCATTCATCAATTACAAAACTGAGCATGTAGTTTCATAGGGACCTTTTCTCACCCATTCCTTAAACAAGTTTGTTTTATCTTTATTTTAATCACAAGTCTTAAGAACAGAATATCATGCTTTACTACAGTCTCTCACTATGAGTATCCATAGTTCTAAAACAAATGGCCTGGAAACACAAATACTTACCACTGAGCTGTTCCATGAAGCATACATTGCCATTGGTGTTAAAAGCCAAAGTGTCAGGAGTGATGCAGAGTGTCTGGAAGATTGCAGAATGGGCAATACTCTTCAGAGAATGGCAACACTCCAGGCAAACTGCCCAAATATCTTGCTCAGTAAGACAGCTATCCCGCAGTGACAAAATATCAGCAAGGGACACATTCTCCTGCCAAGATATGAATTCATAAATTATTCTGGATTTCATGACACTGCTTTGTGTATCATAGATTTCATTTGACACAACTGGCTACGAGTAATGTTTCCAGCAAGTTCTCAGAATTTCTAGGACACTGATTAACACCCCAAGAAACATCAAGTGCATGACTTTGCTCTTAACAGAGTCTCTTAAGAAGCAAAGTTAACCTGAACAAAGATATGTTAATATCAAAAAAAAATACCTACTATGAGAGCTATGTAAGTTATATAAACATTGCATCGAAGTTAGGGAAACAGACCATTTGGAGGTAAAAGCAGAGAGACTATGTTAAAACATTTTGTTTAACCCATGTCTCCTTTAGGGTCTCCCAGGTGCCTTTGGATAAACTACTTGAAAATTCTCTTCACAGCAGTTTTCCCTACCATCTGTGATGTAAGAAAAAGTAAGTACCCTCTAAATTAACCTGTCTTAAGAATGATGCTTTTGTGAAGTTTAGTGGTGTTTAATAAACATTAAATAAATTATAAACATTTAATAAACACTCAAAAGCCAAACAAGTCATAGTAAAAGTGTTTTCATATTTTGTCCTGGTCTCCCCATTACTCCCAGAGCTCGTAGTGATCAAAACCAGCTCATGCACTTAGTTTCTAAGTTACTGTCCTAAACTATAAGTCAACTTCTTTTGACCCCATCATCACAGTAAGGCTCTGAAGAGTAGAGTTCAAAAAAAAATGTGACTCTGATGTGGCTTTTCTGGTCAAGATGTTCAGAAACAATGTTTAACTCAAAGCAGTTAGCTTTCCTATGCACATTTTTAAAAATACACAACTAACACATTACCCACAGCTACAGAAGTAAAGTTTTCATGAACTTAAAGGAATGACAAAAAACCACACAAACAAAACATCAATTCCATCCGTAAGGAGAAAAAAGCTAACAAAAAAGTAAGCATCTACAGAAGTTACTTTGCCTCAAAGCTATGCCACTATTAATTACACATATTTTCTCATTTATATATAGTAATTAAGACTAAAGACTACATTTCTGAATGATATTAAATATACCTTGACTTGAAGATGTAACTGTACAATACTTATAGAAATATATATAGAATATAGAAAAAAGAAAGTATGTCATTGGCAGCAAAATAGAATGTGAGGGTGGCACCTTACAGCTCAGAAAACTGTAGTGGTTTAAACTTGTAGTCACTTGGAAAACACAGTTATAACTTTCTTTACATACCTCAGTACTGGAGAACATCAGTGATATTTGGATTACAATTTACAGAAGGGTTAATAGTTCGTTAACATGTTTTTCAGAGAATCAAGTACTACACTCATCCTTCAAACAAGGACTAATCCTTAGTCCAAAAATTTGATTTTTATTACTCCAAAGTATAATGCTTAATAAATTCTAGAAAAAAAAAAACAGGTAAGAAATAAAGCACTTAGTATTATTCATGAAACTTAATTTCTGTTTTCAATATTCTAGTTATTAATAGTTTTCTAGAGATGGATTGACCCACCAATGGCATTATTACTACAGTGCCTTCTAGCACTAATCATGGACACCAGTCTCAAAGAGTTCAGTCCTACATAACAATAAACAGCAAAAGCCCTTACAGTTCAGGTACATGAGACAAAAAAATCTTATTTTCTCTGTGCTGTAGTCAGCACCATATGTGTAATGTTGCCATCAGATTTTTGAGGGTGGATGAGGAGGTTTTACCCATCTTTACAGGGAATTTGTTCCAAGCATGAAGGGCAGCACAGAGATTCCTGTATCCGGAAGCATAAACTTATGACAAGGAGCTGGACCACAAACCATTAGGCTCTGAAAGCAACCAAACTGATAGGTAGGATGAGGACAGGCTTGGAAAGGAAAGACAAACTGCTTATTCTATGGCCAACCAAAAAAAGGTTTGTGGGTTGTTTATTTTTTTAAAAAAAGAAGAAAAATAAGTTCTATGATCAAAGCAATGAACTAGTACTTTTTAACTCTCCTAGCATCATCCAGCTAGGTGACATGATGGCATTTGCCAAAACCGAAAAAAAAATGTTTCACTAATCAAGTTGCAAAATTATGAGTTTCACCTGTGCATATGGACAAGAAAGGCTCAATTTGGAGATTATGCAAAATAAATAAAAACTGCAACCTTTAAGACAGCCTCAATATCAAATTCCAGTCACAATCAGAACTTGATAGAATTTCTTTTGAGTCAAGCTTTGAGCTGAGCTCTATAGTAGATACTAATTGTAAATGGTTGATATCTACAGTTTAAACCTACAAAACCATCTTTGCGTTGTGGTTATTTGGGAAGTAAATGAAAGATGATGATGATCTCATGTCAGACAAACTTATCTTCCTTCCAGGGGACTGGTAAGTTAGGCAATACAGAAAAAAAAAACAAAGGAAAAAAAGCAAAAAAAGAAAAGCCTATGAATGTTCAGTGGGTTCCATCAGCAATGGATGGCTAAGTGAAGATAAAAAGCTATATAAAACACCACCACCATACAGCAAGCCTTCCTCTTTCCAATGCTCCAGGACATGAAGTTATTTACTTCACATAAACCATGTATTTCTCAGATGACCGGATCACCTTAGCAGGCGAAGGCAAAGCAAGGCCTTTGTAGAGAATGAAGCACTGAAAACAGAGACATGCATTTGACTAGTTCACAACCCCAAAGCAATACAGAAACAAAGTTTTTACTGGGAGGAAGAAAAAAATCCTTTTAACATCAGAGTTTCTGACAACCAAAGCTTCTGGTGAGCCACAACTTCAGTAATTTGGACCACTGAAAGTTGGTTCACTCAAATTACAGGAAGACTCAAGTGTGTTATGTAAGAGATGCTGATGCCTTTTCTCTCATCTCATAATCAGTAAAAGACAACCGTAAAAGCAATTAGTGTTCAATAACTACAAAAAGTGAACTGGTCAGATGACCATCCTTTAATTATTCACTTCAGTTCTCAATTTTCCCTTATATTTTCTTCAGAAAGTATAAACCAGAACAGTGGCATATAATTAAGCAGAGGAAGAGAGAGCAGGAAGAGAATACAAATGAATTTGCCAGAGACAACTTCTTAAAAAATTTGAAATTAAATATTAAGGACTGCAAAACAAAGAAAGTCCTAGCAAAGAAAGGCATCTGAAATACACCCTCACCTTCAGTATTTCCTACTCTTCAGCTGAGGCAGATTCTGGCTTCACATAATGGCTTTTGTAAACCACATACATCAGACACCAACCTCACTCCTTGTACTATGTACTATGATAAGAAGCACAGGCTCCACTAAATGACTAAGCAGCTAAGAGTTAGGAACATCAGCATTTACAGCTTTCTGGAACCTAAGTCTTTTTCCCAAGATAATTTACACAAACTTCAAAACAATTTAATCAAGTCACAGAAAAATGTGGCAAACACCATTCATTAAATTCATCGCATTTGAAGAAAAATACTGGATTGCCTGGGTAAAATCACTAAGTACTCTTCAAAGCAGTCCTTTTTTATTAACTTTATTTAATCACTAGGTGATAGATCATGCTCATTCTCTCAACAAGAATATTGAAAATATTCATGTGCCTAGAATAACTAAATAGAAGGACTGGTGGTAATGCACAGTCAAAAGTATATATTGAGCAGGTGAAAAAAAATGGGCTCAGGTCTTCCTCACACAGAAGAGTTAACCCTCAGCCCTCTTCCATCCTGAAGAAATACTCTAAATATTTAAGCTACTGTGTAAAAAGGAGGCTACTACCACCTTCCTTCTACATTTGGCATGAGCCAGTCTGAGAGGATCTACTACAGTGAACACTACACATGTTGGGAGAACGAGCCAAACTGCTGAGCCATTACAAGATTTATGAAAGGTGGAGGGGCCTTTTCATTTTCATATTCACTTTAAAATCCTAATTCAGCTTGTGTTCTTGACATAGCAAATAAGAAAGTTTGCCAGGTCTGGTTTGGGGAACAAGTGGCTCATGCATGGTTCACCAAACTTTTACTTAAAAAAAAAAAAGTAAAAACCCAAAATATTTTTCCCAAATATTCATTAGGGGGTAAGGAACACACTTCATATGGAAAGATACAAAGATGAGCAAGAAGAATAAAAAGCAAGTGCAAAACCAGGTACAAATCCAGACAAACATGACAACAGAACTAGCTTTAGCTACAGGTTATTTGGCATAACAACTGAACAAACAGATTTAACAGTTTATGTTTGGAGGTTTTTTATTTCCTAGCAACAAAGGCCTTTTTACACTGGACAGCAAGAAACAGCTGTACAAAAATCTGGTTGGCAGGTACAGGAAACACTTTTGCTAAGAAATTTCCCTTTATCAGGTGTGACAAGGACACGTACTTCCTCACTGCAGCATTAACCCACGGCTACAAGAGGACACGCTCCACACTCGAGGACCATGACTTCGCTGTTGTGTGGAGAAGGCGCACGGGGCCTAACTAAGGCCCAAGCTGGTAACTGGGATCACGGGGCAGGAGAAAGCGAGGAGCCCGTGACACACGGAAAGCCAACGGTTATGCCGACGCGGCCTGGCCGCTCCCGGCGGGGCGGGTGAGCCCCCGGGCTCCGGCCGCCCCCGGGGCCCGGCGCAGCCGGCGGGCTGCCCGCACAGCGCGGGAGAGGGAAGGAGACGCCTCGGGGAGGGGGGCCCGCGGGCTGCCCCTGAGGCCGCCTCGCCACAGGTGAGCGCAAGGGCGGCGGCGGATCCGCACCTGCCTCACTCACCTCATCCTCCAGCAGCGTCGGCAGAGGCTCGAAGTCGTAGCAGTTCACCACCTCCTCCTCGTAAAACACGTCCTCTGCGGCGCCGACAGCCTCCATTCCGCCCGGCGAAGGAGCAGAGGCTTCACCTCCGCAGCCTCCCTACGCGCCCGGAGCACGGCCCTCGGCCCCCGCCGCGGCTCATCCCCACACCCGCCCGCGGGCTGACCCCAGGGCGCCGGGCCCGCACGCCCGCCCCGCTTTAACCCCTTCCCGTCCCGGCGGGCGCCTCTCCCGCCGCCGCCCGTTTAAGCCCACGGCTGGGGCGGCGTTGCCATGGCAACGCGGCCCGCCGCCGCCTCGCCCGCGCGGCGCGGCCTCACTGCGGCGGCTCCCGCCCTCCTGCGGCGGCGCCCGCCCCCGCCGCGCCCCCCGCCCCGTCCCCGAGAGGCGCCGGGGTCCGGTCGGCAATGCCGGCGTGTCCCCCGCGCCCCCTCCTCCCCGCTCACGGTGAACGCTCGGCAGGAAGGCGGTGGCGTGGCGGTGGGCCCTGAGGGGCACGCCCGCCGCAGCCCCGCGGGAGCTGGGGCCGGACCCGGCCCGGCTGCGCTCTCCGGACGAACGGGGGGCGGCGGGAGCGAGGGCGGGCTCGTATCGGGCGAGAGGCCGGGGTAGCGGTGTTGCGGGGCGCCCGAGGTGCTGACGATCGCTGTGGCTGGAGAGCTGCTCCCGCCGGCGAACGATTTACTCCCGTGAGGGCACCTGGGGAGAGTTTAAACCATAGCTGTTAAAATTAGGCAGGTGACCAGATATTTGCATGATCACGGCCATAACTCCTGAAGCAGTTCAAACTATAAAGCACAAACAAAACCAATCCGGTATTATCAACTTCCTTTTCATTAGCCCTAGCCCGTTTTAGCTATCCACAGGGCTTAGGGTGACTAAAATAACTTCGTTAAGACTCCCTTTGAAATTGAAGGTTCAAGGATTCCTGCGAAAGTACCACCTGCATAGGCACATTTTTGTTTCAGGTAAACCTCACTGGAAACCACAAATGGTGGTGTGCAAACAGGCCGTAGCCATTCCCCTTACTGCCTGGGAAGGAGAATTGGCATTTGATAGTGGACGGGTAACTGCATGTGCTGCACGAACCCCTGAGCAGGTATCCCCTGATTTAACTTCAAGCATGTGTGCAACCACATTGAAATCTTACCTCATTTTAACCAGTGTGGTGGAAGGAGAGAACAGACTGTTTTCTCCTGTAATTAAATTTCACAACTACAGATACTTGGAAAATAATAGTGCCATTTTCATTATTCTGCCTTCCTGTATTCCTATAATTCTATGTCAAAATAGAGTATGTTAATGAATTAATCTGTGCACAGTACATCAAGCAAAGCAGGAGTTTTATATTCTTTATTGTATGTAGAAATCTTTGGAAAAGATTAATACTCTATTAAAACATACATTAACAAACACTGTGAAGCAAACAAAGATACTTTGATAAACTGCCCCATAAAAATCATCCTGCAGCAGTTGTAAGATTTCTCCCAATTAAACATTAATTGCATACATTCCATAGTTATAGCATGCTACTGAGAAAAAACCCAGACTCGGGCAGATTGGAGTCTTTCACATATATGCTGCCTTTTTACTAACATTTTTGAATTAAATTGATGTGAACAAAATATATGTATACTTGTAATTTGGTAACTCAAGCTTTTAATTGTGAACAAATATTAACACATTGGAAACAGTGAGTGGTGCTTCTGAAAATAAAGCCCAACATGACTCAAAAAAGAGTATTATTATAAAATGTTTCTTAAAATGTATTTCACCAGCATATCTGGCAAAATGTTTTTCTCAGGCAGCACAATCTACCCAAGCAGAACCTTGAATTCTGGACCCTTATGGGCTGGACTCACAACTGCACTGTAAAGAAAAAGAAAAGAGAAAAATGTCTCTGGTGCGTAAATTAGGTATAAGATCTACACTCATCCATAAATACATCTTAGATGAGTTCCCCAGTGCAGTCACCACTTAAGTGTTCACAAACATTTCTGAAAAATGATAGTTTAAGTCAAACCTATGAATGCTACACGAAAATTCACATGCTAGTTTTCAAAGGATCAGTATCTTTTGCTGAACAAAGAGAAATTCCCTTGCTAAAAGCAATTGAGCGATAGTGTATTTCCCTGTAAGGTTAGCAGACTCAGGTTCAGGCACCTATCCTGCATTATTTGGACCTTGAATCTAAGCTTGTGTAGATTTTTGTCAGAATAAATAACTAACTGACAGTATCCAAGTGATTTGTGATTCTTCAGACCGATCTCCCAGTTGCTCTGGTTAACTTACTTGCTCTACTGAAGAACTTCTTACACTAAGTGGAATATGTACAAAGTGGGAAACAAAATAAACAGGATTCCTCTGTAAATGAAAACTTGTAGAGGACTCAACCTTATCACACGTGCCTTGATAGGCAGGACAGAACAGTCACTGGAACTAATATGGTTGGTAGATTTTTCCAGAAGCTATACTAAGCCTTTGCTGTCATCAGTAATTCTGTTGTTTTGCTTTCCTCATTGGTCTCATGGTTGAGACAACTCAGAAAATGCATTGTAACTTGTTTGATACATTCATGTAGCAATTTTCACACTAGAATATTCATTCTTATTAACATCTGCAGTTAATCATGGCCTACGGGACTGTTGAAGGACATGCAACACTACACAATTCAGCATTAGAGAAAACCCGACATGTAGATGAAGTTGTCAGTTTGTCTGCAGTCATATTTTCCATTCTTTCTTTTCCACAGTATTGCTTAAGAAAGTTAAAGTTCTTAAGAGGCCTTTATAGAGTATTTGTAGGCATTTTTTGAAAGACATTTTGATGGATATGTCAGTATCTGTTGAAATAATCCTCTGAGTTTGAGGTTGGCTGAACATACAACCAAATATCATATTTAAACCAGAAATATATAGAACAGCAATCAAGTTCTCAAAGGCAGAAATAAAAACACTGTTTTGCAGTAATAATATTCTATAGCCTGAAAAGAAATAAGAAATATTAGCATAGATTAAAGGAATATACTGTGACTAAAATTGTTTTGGTAAAGGATATTTGAAACGGGTTTCATTAGGGAAGTACCAGAGATATTTCATTTCCCCGTGATCAGATTTTTTATATGAACTGAGATCTCTTTAGCAACAATTACACCAGGAATCACAATTATTAGAGATTTTGACTTCTTAATTGTAGATTGGAAATTAAAAACTACTAAGGAAAGGTAAACTCCAGGTGTAGTGTAGATACTGTACATGAAAAACCTCTCAAACAAAAAGTCATTGAATCAACACGGAGTTTTGTGTCTTAGACTTGGTGTATGATCACAGAAAATACAGAGGACTGGATCAAATATATCTGATTTCAGTCTTCTCAAAGTTTTAGCATGCTCCCCTTAAGCTATATCTTATTTCTAGTAAATGCAGTAGAGTTAGGGCAATTTGTCATTTTCATATAAGCAGTGTTTGCAGCAGAATAGCTGACTTGATTTCTGTCTCTGACAGCAGCTGATAGCAGATGTCTAGAGAAGAGTGTAGGAACAAGGTAGTTATATACTATGCTCTTCCAGTACAATCTCACAGCCTCCAAAGAGTCACAGTTCAGATATTCCCTAAGGCAGTGGTAGTGTCTACTGGTTTAAGAAACACTGCAATATTTTTCTTTAATGAATTTGTTCATTCATTCTTGAGTCTGAATCGTTTTACTATCCACCATATCCTATTGAAAAATTCCTCAGCTGACCCACACATTGCATAAATTCTTTGTTTAATTTGAGGCCCTTAATTTCTTGTATTGAAGAGGTGGTGGATAGATTCTCTATTTATCATATTTCTATCATTTATGATATTAAAGTGTTGTCATATCTCCCCTAGTTTTATCTTTTCAGATTGAAAGTCTGGGTCTAGTTGCTCATTCACAAGATAGAAATTATTCTGTGACTTTGATCGTGCTTTAGCAATTCACAGTAGTTTTTCTAATTGTGTCATTATGTAATAAAAAATTGTGAAAGAGGAGGTTGGAATGGAATGAACGTAAGAAAGAAAGAAAAAGAAAGAAAGAAAGAAAAAAGGAAAGAGAGGAAAAAGGAAGGGGAGGGAAGAAGGAAGGAAGGAAGGAAGGAAGGAAGGAAGGAAGGAAGGAAGGAAGGAAGGAAGGAAGGAAGGAAGGAAGGAAGGAAGGAAGGACAGGCTCTCAAGAGATTTTTGAAAAGAATATATTAATGATCTGCAAACTTAAAGGAAGTACTCTTCACCATGATTTACTGATTTAGTTATGAGCCTCATGCCTTTTATTTTCAGATCTCTGGATTCATGGGATATTGTCAAAAAATAATTCAGTGGGCACTAGCCACAGAGAATACGTTAATGGGTATTCAGAGAGTGACTGCCAGCACCTTTGTCTCTGCAACATAATCTAAATACAAGCTACAGGAGAAAGGAAATTGTATAGGGTACTACTGTTATGCTGCTTTGTGCCATTTGAGATGTCTTTCATGTATTTTGGTAGATTTCTCCTTATATTAGCACTTCAGTTATTATTTGTAATAGATTATATAATCATAATTGACTATTAAAATTTTGGAGTACCAACCTTGTAGATGAAAGGTACACATTTGTTACACTGTAATTAGATCATACATTCTCCTTTTAAGAGTTTTCATTTAATGGCAGTTTGCCTGAAGGTTCTTGTTTTAATTTAGTTTCGGTGAAACTGAGGCAACTGAATTATTGCAGTATAAAGAATTGGGTTTTGTGTATGTATGACATATCCTTTTCAATTGTTTGGTTTTTGTTAATCAGAGATTGCTTTAATGCCACGGGCTTTAATACATTTACAGTCTAAGAAACTACTGTTCTTCCTTCAGCAGTTATATATATTTCAAGACAGAGAAAAGCTTTCTGCCAGTTGCCAAGTGCTGCTGCCTTTGTGGCAGCAGTGAGAAAGCATTGTAATAAAAAGCAATTATGTGTTGCTGCTACTGAAGAACCTGAAAGAATTCAAAGGTAAAGATACTGCAATTTTTGAACCAGCCCCATTGCTGTTATGAATCATATATGAGCATAAATCTGCTTGCCTAAAGTGGCAGGTTAGTTTGTATTCCAGGTACTTCAGAGTCTTACAAAGGTAATAGGGAGGCTTTGCATTTCTGAAGAGGATCAGAAAATTGTATGCATAGGCTGCTTACTGTTTAGAGAAAACCATATATAGGCATTCCCTTTTCATGGGGTTAAATGGTAGAAATATAAACTTCAGAATCATCAATCAGAGTCTTCGGTCATTATAGGCACCTATCACATCATTCTTTTCATAGAAATATCAAACTCCACCTCTTCCTACATGTTAGGAATCTTCTGATTTCTAACCTCTACTTATACTCACTCACTTTTCCCCCAACATTGTCTTTTACCTTTTAATTTCAGATCCTATGTCTTTACAGATTACCATATTACATGTACATCTGTTCTGTTGCCTTTGACTTTGTTTTCATCTTCCAAACAGTGCATTTTCTTAAACCTGTGTTCTAGTCATGATTGCTTTTCTACTACACTATGCTTTTGTTGTCTTTATAATACTGATACACCTTAATTTCATAATTTCCTCAGGTGCTTAGGCAATCTGATCTTTTCAATAGAGTCTTATCTACCCCCTTGGTGTCTTTCTTTATGGAGGCTTATGCCTTTTTTCATCTTCATAATCTTCTCACATGTCCACTGTCTAAAGACTTTGATTTCATTGTATCTTCTTTGAATAGTAGTTTCATTTGTCCTCATATGAAAGACTATCAAAGGATTATTCACTGTTCTCCTCAGGACATCTTTCAATCATCTAATACGTTTTCATCTGAACTGCAGCTGCACCTCCAATTCCTGTATTCTTTCTACATGAACTCTACTAGGTGGCACTCCAGGCATAGATAGCTCCCATCAGGAGCTACTTTAGGGTAACATCCTTTGCATTTAGGCATCTCCACTTTCTTTGTCATTCTTTAAATATCCTGTGCTGTTGCAGTTGGATATTATTATACCTTCCTATACTAGCTGAAATGCAGGGAAAGAGAGCAGAAGTAAAGATACAATTTGGCCCCAGTTGAAGTCAGTAGAAAAACTGTCATGGCATAAATTCCTTTGAAGAGAACTCATTGAGATGCGAGATCAAAGGCCAGAATTGTTTTTATTTGTATATAGATGGGAAAATAACCTAGTAATGATCCAACATGCAAACACATGGTTTTCTTTTCACCACTGGAAAATTAGGACTAGAAGAGATATGAATCTAAAATCAATCCAATGCTAAATCTGGTATTTTGGAATTTCTGAGTCATTATCTCTTTAATTCAATTAGATTATTAGGTTTATCATAGGTGGTATCTATCCAGAAATATATGTGTGTGTATTCACACATATATACATACAGAGAAATTGATAATCAGATTCTTTCTGTTATCACTCTGCAGTGTTACATGACTTCATTTATCTCAGTTTCTTAGTACGTCCCAGGTATTCCCACAATAGGCTTGTACTGCAAGATGGAGACTGCTTTACTAGTTTCACACGGTAAAGTGAGGCACTGTGAAAATAAATCACTTCCAACATTACTCAGGAGGCTCATATCAAATGGAAATTTAAGCCATAAACCTGGAGAGCCAAATCTACACTATAATTGCAAAGCATCCTCCAATTGATTCTGAACTGCTTTAGTTTTGACATTATAACATTGTCTTCATAACACAATATTGTCTTTATAGTACCTATAGGTCCCCTTGCTCTTTTAATTCATTTTACTGATGTTCATCTGAAAACACTAGAAAAAAATTGCACAGAAGATAATTTTAAAAGATAATGTGCATAATATAAAGCCTAATATGATGCCTGTAGCAAGTTCACATTAGAAAATAAGCTGCAGGGTAGAACTAGCCATCCTTCAGCAAAACACC
The DNA here is from genome assembly GCF_965140245.1 of Athene noctua. Lineage (NCBI taxonomy): Eukaryota > Metazoa > Chordata > Aves > Strigiformes > Strigidae > Athene > Athene noctua. Next base: position 50,663,434 of record NC_134041.1, read on the forward strand.
TCATAATAATTAACTAAATCTTAAATTCATATTAAAGAAACATAAAATTAACTATGTGCAGGCAGAATTCTAAGCCTGAGCTTGCTTATATTTCTGACATTTGGCTATTTCCTTAAGCTTTCCTCTACAGAGATTTATGAGATGGTTATGAGCTGGAGAGGAGAACACTGACAAGACAAAGTATTCTCCCATCCATGGGGCAGTGAATCAAACTGCATTGTTTAAATCCTTCTTGAAGTTAATGAATCAGCAGGAAAAGTCCATCCCGAAGACCTAATGTCTCCAAAACAATCACTTGGTGTCCCCAATAACTGATAATGAAATCCACAAGTGTCTTTGTTGTTCTATTTGTTTTCCCAGAGACATGACCATGGTTATCCTGGGAATCTTTCTCAATAAAACATAAAGACAAACTAGAACATAGATGACATGATCTACTAGCAACAGAGGTAATATACAGTATTTACAATTTAATATTTTTGATTTACTGTGACTAATGACTCCAATGAGGATTTAGCTACTGTGTTTCATGCTTGGGTCACTGCCATTCTTTCTTCCTGACATTGAATTGGAAATGCATTCAGAAATTTCACCTGTGCAAGACAAAACAACGCAAATCTCCTGGAAGCATACCAGGTGCTATTCTCCATATTCCTTACAGGTCCTCCAAAATAAAAACATTGCTAATCCAGCAGCCTGTTCTCCATTCTTACCCTAGGAAAACAACTGCTGTCCATGGAAGCCTAAGGGCTGCAGTACTCCACTGGGAAGCTCTCAGGAGCTGAGATCAGACCGTTCTTGGCAGAGGGCCCTATGTTATGTTACTTTGTGCCAGCGCTGATTAGAATGAGTCTGATCACAATCAATTTCAAATCCCAATGCTGAACTCAATCTTTCTGCCAAGTCCTTCAATCACTAATAAAGATAGTTGAAAGAACTTTCAAAGGTACAGATCATCCAATAAAGTCACTTGACCTCAAAAGAGGTGAAGAGCAGAGGTTTTTTACATACAAACTGAGGCAAATCTCATACAGGGTATCAGAAAATGTTTGTTGAAAAACACAGCAGGAGCCATACTGAAGCTATTAAAAATGCAGATTTAATTTCCAAAAGAGTTAAACAGAGATTTTTAGTTTTCACATGATAGTCACAACCACAGAAGAAAAGGGCATTTGCTAAGGTTGACCTCTGCTATTATAGCTTGAAAACGCTGTGAGTAGGGTGTGCTCCTTGCAGATGGAAGTAGTCCTTTACCTAGGCAGGCTTTGAGTTTCAACCCTGGTGCCACACACAGGTGAGCGCCCTTTTTGCATTCTGAGAAAAAACCCCACTTCCATTTTTAGTCACCTTAAATTAAGACTCTTTTCTAACTTCTCAATCCAGCTACTGCACTGAAGTAAACAATTATTTGCACTACGCAAGTCTCAATTTTGTAATTGCTGCCTAGATAATTTGCTGATGGATGCATTAGTAATGTCTCTGTACTGTGCTGCTGAGGAGTTCTTCAAACTGGGAAATGCTCCTCTGAGGAGAAGCAGTCGAATGTCCAGAATCCAGCCATAAAACTTGTAAATACAACTAGAAAACATAGTTGAGACTGAATCTTGTACATTGCACATGCAAATTAGAATGAGGAGAGAAACTCTTACCAAAAGATCTCCTCTTATCAAGAGAGCTCATCTGCAGAAGGGAGGAAATATCCCCTTGACCTTCACATTAAATGAGGCCTGATGAATTGAGCTTCAGTCTGGGGTGCAGGACTGTAGATTTTTAGACTTCCCCATCTTCTTTAGAACCGATTCTGGGACAGAGGTGACTGATTTGCAAAGACTCCTAAAGACATGATCATTGCTGTATGTTAGTGGAGCTCAAAATAGTGTTTAATGAGCCAGGAAAAAAGATAAATTGCTGAGTTCAGCTCAAAGTCCATAGTTGCTACACTGAATATGTGTTTGAAACATTGGTAATTAATTAGGCATCGTCAGTTACCTCCTGGATGGAGCCAAAGCTATCTTGGGCATCATAAAATCTATGATCTGCAGTATATGTCTCCAGAATTTGATAATCCAAATGAATCAGTGGGGCAAAACTCTCTTCCAACCTGTTAGAGTTATTGATTTATCTGGATCTATAACATGTTATTAAATTTTCATTCTTAACAAAGACAGTTGATTTATATTAAGAAAAAAAAATAAAAAGAGGAAAGATTATGTATAGCAAGCAGTTAGTTACATGAATATCCCAAAAAGAAACTCTTCATAGCACACAGGGAGAAGCAGAAAGACTACATGGCAGTGCCAGTGCCTCCATCCAGTATTGCTAGGATTCTGCTGATTTCATGAAAATTTTGGTCTCTGCACTGGTGTCTCCATGAGCACCCCTTTCAAGAGGCGGGAAGGAGTCAGCCACCTGTATCTCAGAGGCAATACATCCCCATTTTAATCTGCCTCACAAGGATAGGTAAATTACTTCAGTTCTGCTTCTTGAAATAAACCACTATTTATAGGAGCATACCCAGGAAAATGGTTAAAACAAACAAAAAGAAAAGCACCTGCATACAAGCTTCCATAGTTAAACTTTCCTAATCCTGGACATTTCTTACTACTGTGTGGAATAAGGGGAAAACTCAGTAATATCATGACTTCTCTCTAAATACCTCCATAAGGGCCTGTTCCACTTAGGACCTAAAAATACAAGAGTTGATTCACTTACGTAATCAGTGTAACAACCTCCAGTTGTCCTAATGCACCTGAGCCTTATGTTCCCCAGATGTAAGTAGTTGTTAGGGTGGCACAGGACCAGTGTAATGGCTTTTATTCCTACCTTGTGCAAAAGGCTACCTGAGCATGACTAGAGGACTTGGCTTCCAGGAATATCCTCCTGAAGCCAGAATCTCCTTGGGACTGCTCTGACCAGTGTGAAGCCAAACTACCGGACATTTTGTTTGGTATGAAGGAGAGCCTTCAGGTGCTACAGAAGCAACACAGGAACATCCAGCCCTTCAAGTATTCATATGGCTTATTCTGTCCTAGGCTTGGGGCAAGACAAAGTAAAACGTATCAGCAGTCTGGTGTGCCAGTTCCCCTCAGCTGTGCCAGGCATACCTCAGCTGCAGCCGACAACCTGGCACTGAGGCTCAATTAATCAAGAGAGGTTATATAACAAGCACAGAATTTCAGCCAGAACAATTCAAACGTATCTGCACACAAAACCCTCATTGTCCAGTCTGGTCACTTCTGTTCTGCACCAGCTGCTTCTGTGAACAATTTTTCAGCTTACCCTCAAACAGTATCTGTCCTTGATCATTTAATCGGTATTTAAAGCTGTGTCAGTGATGTTATTGATCCCACTTGTGCCTCCAGTGTGTGTTTCCAATGGAAAATCCAGCACAGAGGGAAAGTGCAGAACACTTTCTCAGCATCCGCAAGAAGAAAAAGATGCATTTTTCTCCTTTCTGATTTTACGGTTTGTTGTATAATAGCAATAATCTCTATTGCTTTCATATACTTGCAATAAATGGCTTTTGAGATCGATGAAACGTCTGAGCTTCACTTTGGCTATTAATCATTCTCAGTAGCCATTTATTGCTTCATATATTACAAATAACAGAAGTTATTCCTTAAACCTACCCAGATAGCTGAGGACTGCAAATTTCAAACCTAACTCTGAGAGACAGATTCACTGATGGCAATCCCGGTGTTGTCTTTTATAACAGTAAGTAATAACCATGCTGTGCCTTCTACCTGCAGATTTCAAAACCCACAATACAATGCATTAAGGAAAAATGAACCTTGCTTTTGTAGTTGAAGGAGGGAAGAATGTGGGGATATAGGTAAAAAATATTTGTGAAGATCCTTCACCGGTTTGTTTCTCATTATCTGAGAAAGCAATATTTGTAACCTGGCAGAATTTGTAATACCTGCCCTTGGTGCCAGCCTGCTAGCAAAGCTCCTTTGGAGTCAACCCTCTGGCTGCAGCTAGGGGAGCATGCACTGACTGCCCTGGGAGAGAGGTTGTGTTGCTGCTCCTGGTCAGTATCAGCAAAACTGGTGTGAAACAAATGTTCACTCAACAAACTTGCTCCCTGAATTTCCCAGTCTGGCCAGTCTTTGGTCCCTCTCTTTCCTCCCTAAACTCCTTTTGCCTTAGGGCCTAATCATGTTTTTTGAGTAATCATAAAATAAAAATGGGCAGTGGCATCAAAGGAGAGGAATTCTTTATAGGTTTGGGTTGGGAAAGCATGTTCTAACCCAGAGAATAATACTGTGGGTCCTTCACAAAGAATGAACTAGCATGAACTTGAGCATAATGTGCTATTCTTTTGTATTAGAGGCTTCTACTTTGACATATATCTGCTGCTTAAATGCCTCTGCTTTGATCATCCATCGTCCTTTATTCCAATAAAAATACAGAGCCTATTTCTCAGTTCAGTGGAATTCCATATTTGTTTACTCAGGTGATGACATTGGTATAGTTTCTTTGCCTGCACATGGGATTTACCAAGTCTGGTAAGAACCATCATGGCTCTAGTGGTTATGACCACTTTGAAGGAAAGTGGTCAGTTGCTAAGGAACAACCAGGCTGTTCTCACTACATGGCACAAAATATCTGACTGTTGCCATAGGCAGCCTAAATTCAGGGTGAGGTCAAGCTGTGCATGAATCCTCGCTATCTGGGAATAGATGTTGTTGGGAGCTGAGAGAAAGAACCTCAGACATCTTGTCTCTTCCCTACAAGTGACATTTATCACATCAGGGTAAGGGCAGATGGTCAACAGGTCAGAATGCTGGGTCCACCAGCAACACTGGCAGTAAGTACATACTGGGGTGTGTATAGTAGTATCAGTTTAACAGTACTGCAAATGTTTATCTCCTTATCCTAAAGATTTGCAGTCAGATAATACGAAAACGGGATGTTCTCTCACCTACTTTTCTGCAAGAATCAGAAAGCCAAAGTGAACATGGACTGGGATATCACAAGTTTTTTGTCTGGGCCTTAGCCAGCGTGAAGAAACAGAGGGGAAAAGCAGCTTTAAGGGTTCAGACAGCATTTTAATAACAGGATCAGCGATTGGCTGTTGTTTTGGGTTTTTTTTTAATCAACTAAAGGACAGATTTCACTATCTTCTCCCAAGTCTAGTCTAGGTACTCTACTCTCCAATGTTCCATTGTCTTTAACCTTGCCTCATGTTTTAAGAACTCCTTACGCAGATTAGCCACCTCAGTTCCCAGAGATTATTTTAAGCTTTTCTACAATTTAATAATGATCCATTCTGCTGATTCTACTTCTGCATGTAAAATAGGTCTATACTATTAATGACAGCAATTTTGTGTTATTGTAGCACACAGTTGCAACAGGCACTGTGTGAAAAGAACAGCTGAAAAAAAGTCTGCATTAAAACTTCCCCAGTTTTCAACAAAACCTTTGTCATGTTGCATTTCCATTAGGCTTACATAAGACATTATGCCACCCTGCAAAGTACCTATGTCGTAATAGTGCCTTCTTATTCCATGGCTTACTTCCCTTTGAATATTAAGAACCATATTTTAATAATGAAAGTAGACATGATTTGCTCTTTACTCTCTCTAGCTTGACAGAAGATCAGAAGGGGGAGAATTGGTTTCTGTTCCTCATGCATCACTGGCTGAATTGTTTCAACATTTCCAGTCTAATTGAAATTATACTTGTGTGACTCCAGAGTATGACAAAAGAAACTGAGAGAGCTCTCGTAACTTGCTTTTGGAAGTTTCACCTTCTCCCCCACCCTCCCTACTTTTCAAAAAGATATTTGTTAGGAATGTCTGAGGTCATTGTTCATACAGCTCAGCAAGGTCTTGCCAGCCCTCTTCAGAACTGAATGCAGAGCAGATCCTCCATATATCTGATGAACGCATATTAATCTTTTTAATCAAGTAATATTTTATACCTCCTGCTACTCAAAGAGGAATATAAGCTCTCTTGCCTAAATATAAAAATGATGTACTGTCTCAAACCAGGATCCAGTTAGTTATCCTGTCTCTGCTGTTACTGGCCAACAGCATATGCTTAAGGCTATAAGAACACAACATGTACAGAATGATCCTTCCCCATATTTAGAAATCAGCATTTTACTGTGATTACAAAAAGACCCTTGTTAACTAGTGAACAGAGCACAGGAGTCTGGAAAGATGAGTTCTCTAAATGACTCGTCCTTTGAATTACTTTGTGCCCTCAGGGAATTCACAAAGGTTGTGACTCATTTACCAAGTCAGTATGAAAATATTCGTGGGGCTTTGCAAGTTGGTAGGGACTCAATGCCCTTATAAAGCTGTGTGTCACTTCAGCATAGCTTGTGACACAATAGCCATAAAATCTGCTACCACCAATAAGGGAAAAATGTGCCATGAAAAGTGGCTTACAGATTCTCTCGCATCTTGAAAACCAAAGAGACAAATCAGGTTGTAAATTTATGATCCAGGGAAATCTGTACAGAGTAGAAAAGTTAGAATTATGTGCTTGTATTAAAGTAACATTTTTTGTTTATACGTTAATAAAAATAATGAAAGAGCAAATGAGCAGAGAACAATAGTGTAAATTGCAGAGAACAATAGCATAAGCACCTTTCAAACAAATATTCAATGAAAATCAGCACTAACGTGATCTTGCAGCCCTAAAACAGAGACAAGGAAACTACTTTTGTGTTGATTTGAAACACAGAGGTTTTCCTAAGATTTTTAATGTCCAAAATTCTCAACAGCAACTAAGGGGATAATACTATAAATTCATTCTTAAGAAAATGGTAAGATTGATGAGTTTTTCTTTATTTGCAAATTGATTTCAGAAACCTCTAAGATATTCCATGGTTATGTTTTGGAGACATTATTTATCATATTTCTATTCTGAAGATGCTATTCTGAATCCATCAGTATGCCCTCTTATTTCACAGTCATCTCCCAACATATTTGTATATGTTTTACATAATTGTATCAGTGACCAATTTTCAAAATCTAGAAACCAGAAATATAACTCTACAGAAAAAAACCTATACCTTATGCTATGTCTCTTAATTTCTATGTATTTTATGTAATAGAAAATTTTCTTCTTCTATCTAAAAGTAAAATAAGAAGAAAAATAAACAAAACTAACTTTCTCAGTGTATTGTATATATAAGTAAAAAATATGCATGTTTCCTTGCTATATTCCAACAAATTGTATATTATCCATCAGTAATATTATCCAGTCATGTGAAATATTAAATAATGGGATGGCTGCTTTCCGTGAATGTCATTAAATATTCCTTTTATACTTAAAAAAGTCTTACAACGTCAGTGAGAAAAAGGTCAGTCAGAAAAGTCCAGTCATATTCTTCACTATATGTGATAGAACAGAGATGTCTGACAAAATGGAGTTCTTTCTTCATTTGATAGGCTGTTCTCTTCTGTATTGGCCGCTACTTGATATGGTGATAAATTTTCCTCTAAAAACCTCCAAGCATCTTTCAGGTTACAAAAAATGTATTTAGTTGTTTACAAAACTAATTTATCTAGTATCAAATTGTCATGCACCCCTTAATACATGTGTAGACTAGTATTTTTCTCTTGTTCTTTAGAATGTCACAATCAAAGCTTATATCCACTGCATTCGGTTTTGCTCAGAAAATGTAAGAATAAATGGTAAAAATTTTATTTTTTTAAAATATTCCCCTTCAACAGCACCTGCCATAAAAAGGTATACACAAGTGTTTTTTGCAAAATGTTACTTGATCAGCACCAAGGAAATTGCTTCCTATTGAAGTCTGAATGTTACTATATGACAATATTCTCATCAGATGTGCTTGCCTGTACAGAAAAGCTGACCAGAACAGTTTTTTTTCAAAATCCGTATTTCTTAAAAGCTGTTTCCCAAAATCATAGTTTACTTTTTGAGTGCAAGAATGATGTGTCAGAGGGAATGCATTCCACTCAATTTTGTTGCATCAAAATCTCGGCAAAGAACTGGAGATGAAATTTGCTCATTGCCTCAATCTTTTAAGAGCAGAATGAAAGCTATTAAATAATGTGACTGTGATCACAAGCATTTGTGGCACGTGATCTGCCTCCATCCACAGTAAATCACTGAGTCATCATATTGCATATTCATAATATATGCTTCCCAGAATATTCTTCCTCAGATCAATGGACTCATATGGCTTCTGTTATCTATTAGGCACTAAGGAATTCTACCTACAAATCCATTCCTCTAAGTATAATTTCATTATAATTTGCTTTGTGCAAGGGAAATAACAGTAGCAGGCAAGTTAAAGAGGATACTCCATTCTTGTGGTTGTCAAGAAAGTGGTCCAAATTCAGGAAACAAATTCTGTCATATCAGCCAAATTGTTTTCATAGTGTGACTCTAAAAGCCTGGAAGTAGAAAACAATATGGCAGAATGCTCTAACATAACATCAGTGTAACTGGAGAAAATCTAGAAGGATATAACAAGAAGGCATGACAAACTAGAATTGCATTAGCTCAGAGTGGTTGTCAGTTGTTTCATGCTAAAGTCTGTACTAATAGTGGACTGTCAATACCATTGTTTTTTTTTAAAAAAAGCCTAGATTAATTTCTAAAAATTATTTCATGGACTCAAATCTATCTTCCCAAAGCTATGAAATTACCCAGAGTAGCAATAGACCTAGGCAAACTGTAGAGAGTTTGACAGAGGACACTTCTCTAACTTATGATTATGCCAACAACTATCCCTCTTTGTTCCAGTTTGTGAAAAGGGGTTAAGAATGCCCACTCACCATTCCTACTGCACTCTGAGAGGTAGAGAAGTGAAATAAATATTACATTTCATTTTGAATAATGTTCCAAAAGTAACTCTTATTTCATTGTGCATTGCTAAACCATCATGGGACCATTCACCGTCACAAGTCTGTGTATCTGGGAAGGAAACAACATTATGGGACAGGAAAAATGCCCTTTTGTTGAGTTGTCATAAAGTGCTATATTATATATCGCATTTCTCCATACCATGGCCAGTGGCCAACAGTATTGAAGTGTTGCTTTTATTAACATCTAAGTAAATTAATTGCAGTGGGTCCTATCCTCTGCTGTCATAAGTTGTGTAACCATACTGTGGTCAGTTAAACCAAGTTGAGTTATTCAGCAGAAAATCAGGGCTACCAGCCTCCTTAGATATCAAGTGGATTACCCGAAGTCAGAGTTGAGCTTCTTGATACTGTTCAGGTGTTTTAAAGAGTGAAATGAATACAGTAGTGTTTCAACCAAAGAACAGTGTATGCTGCATATTAACTGTCTCCATCTTCATAGAGCAGCAATACCAATAACTGTCACAGACTTCTGTAACGGACCAAGCCACCCCTTAAGGCACAAGGTTTTATCAACCTTTTCACTTCTTAAGATAAACCATATTCCCATTAATAGGTAAAACGTTACCTTTAGATCAGGTTTTGCTGTTATTGAGAACATAAGTGAGGAATTGCAGGACAATAGAAAAAAATTTGGAAGAAAAACCTTTCACAATAAATCTGTTCCAAAACGAAGAAAATTAACATTTCAGTCCTGATGAAGTAGAAGTCCTGGATAGCATCCAACAACCAAACCCAAGCAGAAAAACTGCAGCTTAATGTCTTCACTTAAAGAGAAGGAGCTTTTCAACTCAAGTCTTCCTTCCTCCAAGGGTAACCTAGTGAAAATGCATTGTCTCGATTCATGCAGTAGAGGACACTATTTTACACATCATCACCTCCCCGGCCAACGTGGTGTGGTAACAGCCTCCACTTTAAACCCTGTCTGTTCTCCAAATACAAAAGAGGGGCTGCATTAAGTTGTGGATGAAGTACCATGCATGCCAAGGATGAAATATTATCAAGATATAATTAAGTAATATCAGCCATTGCAATAATAAAAGGATCAATTAGAATTTGTGTGTTAAATGTGAGTGCATTGCTTGACCTGAGTTTTGTTTGCATGAGCACCCTGAAATTCTCATCCTGTTCTTCCTGCTAGCATTTACCTGGGAAATTTCAGCTAGCATTCACCTGCTAGCTGAAAACTGGAGTAATAAGCAAACTGACACCCAATCCTCATCAAATCTCTAAGTTCAGCCATCTGTATGTTCTGAACCCAGAATGCATGGCTGTGCTCTGATTTCCTGGAACTTAATCAGATGATTCTGAGTACAAGCAAGACACAGACACATGAAAATCTAGGGGAAAAATGCATTTATAAAGGTTGTTAAATGATTTATGTCATGCTAGTTGTTTCAATGCTTAACTTCGAGATCTAGGGAATTATTTAAGTTTTCTTTGAGAGATCCCAGCTATTAGCATGTTATAACAGGATTGGGAAATATAACTATATTCTCAGTTGAGGCTTTAATATAAATATGTAATATTGACCTGCCTGCCTCCGAGTAAAATGCTGAGGAATAAATTTATAATTGTCTTTTAAAATCATCAGCGTAAAATTTCTGGAGAACTAGAAATTAAGATTTTTTAAACAGATTTTCCTCATGACCCACTTTTGAACCAGTCATTATGGGGAGCCTTATTTGATTAGGAAACATCAATCACATTATACCTTTGGGGCTATCATGTTTATTTATTAAAAACAGTCAGAAAGTCATGTTTTCTGGAATAGGATAGTAATTAAATGACTCAAAACAAAATTTGTGATTCTGCCCTTCCAATTCCAAGATGGTTTCTGGCAACACGAAAGGTCCTCTCTCCTCAGTTTTTTTTAAAGTCATGCTATATGAACATTTTCTACCTTATCTTTTACTCTTTTGTGTTTTCTCATTGTTTCTCTTCATATTTATCTGTGCCTGTTCACAAAGTCACTGCTCAAACAAAACAGTAGGCAGAACTTATGTTCACAGGCAAAACTTGCCATGAAAAACCATGGTATTACTTGCACTGTTTTATGTAAAAACCACAAGCACATGTCCAGGTTCTGTTGTGCAAGGAACAGTACAAGTGACCCAGGAAAAAAAGATGTCTAGTTGCATAGACTTCAGTCAAATTACATCACCATTAAATTAATTACCTATGTCATTAACACTTTTTATTAACTCAATTTGTCAATAAAAGTTGCTAGATATCTTTGTCCTACTGTTGCAAGATAAACAGGTGCTGTGGGTGTAAGTTTAAAAGAGAAAGGGATCTCTGAATAATCTATAGGCTCACTGAATCTTAGGATAATTCAGGTTGGAAGGGACTTCACAAGGCATCTAGTCCAATCTGCCCAAATTATGGTCAGCATTGAATTCAGACCAGGTTTCCCAGGGTTAGTCCAATGGTGTCTTGAAATCTTCCAAGGATGGAGATTCCACAGGCTCCCTCAACCCTGGTCCAACAATTAGTTATCCTCATAGAGAACATTTTAACCTAATACCTCCTCAGAAGCTCCCATTTCAATTTATAGCCACTGTCTCTCATTTTCTTACTGTAAAGAGCCTGTCTCTGTCTTGGTAACTTCCTCATGGGTATTGGAAGTCTACTGGTATTTTTTCTGCTATGCCATCTCTTCTGCAGTCTAAACAAGATCAATTCTTCTCATCGTCGTGCTCCAGCTGCCTGGCCATTGTGGTGGCCCTCCCCTAGCCTAGCTCTTAATTTCTGTCTGCCTCTCTAATGTTGAGTTAAAGTCGTGCAAAGGAGGCAGATTTATCTGTCTATTCTGAAAAAGAATATTACAATTAATTGCAAAGTTAAAAAATATCTTTCATATCACTGCCATTAACTGGAACCTTAGAAGCAAGTGACCATCTCTAGGCAAAATTAAAGGGCCACTAATTTGACCACAGACCTTATGAAATCCTTGCAGTTCTGAGTTGGGCAGTGCTTACCTAAGGCTTTGTTCAGCATGACAGCAAACTGTCTGCGTTGTGTTAACATCCAGGCTGCCTTAGAGAAATGTTCACTATTCATAGTAAGTATGACAATCTTCCCAGTCCACCTGGTGAAGCTAAAGGAAGAGACTTTTCCATCCTGAAAGCAAAAAAAACCCAAACCAGTCTAGGAGGTTGAAAAGAACAACCATTAGAATATATCCCCAATGACCCCTGACCTTGACTTAAGCCAATTTATATTATACATGTAGCAGTTGTCCATCTATATTTATATGACTATCCAATTGCTGGGAATACAAAGATATAAATAAATCTATTCATACACATGCACAAAGTTATAATTACATATACTGGTAACAGAAGGATTTAAATGGATTAGGTTATACATGCTATCCTCCAGCTCAGTTCTATAAAAATTCAAAAGCTGAACTTGATTTGTCCATTTCTGATTTGATAGAGCATGTGTATGTCACCCGTGTGGCTATTTCAGTCCTTGGGAAAAATTCCAGTGAGATAATCACTTGGGGAAGGTGTGATTTACCAGCGGCCTGTTTCTGCATTAGTTCAAAAGTCTGTTAGCAAATGCATGGAAAAATTGCTGGTTTTGAGGCATAATCCATCTCATTCCACAGGGATGATAAAGCAGAGGACTATAAAGTGCTGTAATTCAAGACAAGCAACTCCTTGAAGACATGAAGTGTTCCCTTTCTAGGCACCATTAGCAGAATTAGAGGAATAAAATGGCCTTATTTTAGAATCTGATCCATCTGGCTCACCTTTGTTAATTAGTATTAGTATGAATTCTACTTAATAAATAGAACGCCCTATTTCCTTCAAGAAAGGCATTGCTAAGATCTGAAGTTCAGGATTTCACAGATGCTATTATGGTTAGGACATGGCTGAGATAAGAGAGTTATGTAACGTCTGAGACATTAATTACATCTCTGTAGTCCAGAAATGGGATACAAGTTTCCAGAGGTGTGAGGGGGCTCTGGGAGGAGCACTTATTAATGGTTCTTGTGTAAAAAATACCAAGCAATTTTTTCTGGGGGAAAAAAAAACCCAAAACAAAAACAACAAAAAACCAGCTTTCCATGAAGAACAGTCCCATGGAAATAGTTTATTCGGTTATTTAATAACTCACAAAAGTTGCAGGTAGTATTTCTTGAATTACTGGAATTCTGGACATTGTGTCTTGCTTCTGAAGGGTTTATGCCTCACAGAAATAAAGAAGGTTGCCTCCCTGCTTTTACAAAAGGCACAGATGTGTGTTTCACAGCAAAATGCATTAAAGCACAAGAGAAGTATCTTTCCTTTTGTCTTGCAAAGCGTTAGGCATACGCCAGGCATATAACAAATAATAAATAAAACAACAGCATAAATGTAGTTGGGATTAGAATACTATTACCGTACTCTGGAGTCTCTGTCATGCTCTTTCACCTCACTCTTGGCAACCCACTTGCCAGTTCACATCATAGTTTGAGGAAGATCTGCCAGGATATCAGCTACACATGAGAACAAGAAACCCAAGATATATTTTTTATTCACTTGCTCTCGGTATGGGTGTGTCTCAACCAGACCTTTGAATATAGTTTGTGAGTACTGGCCAGGACAGAAAGTGCAATTTCTAGCATTCCTTTCCAATGAATTCTTAATTTGTCTTCGGAAAAAAACTGGCTGATATCAAGGCAAAAATACATATCCTTGAGGTTTTTCTGCTCTTTCTCCTCTCTAATCCCTTGCTTGCGTATGATGATACTGCATGTGTTAGAAAAGTCTGGTGAGGAGGTCTGTTTCTAGTAACAATTATCTAGGTTGTAGCAATTTGGTACATACCAGAAGATAATGTAAACTGTATAATAAATCCTGGAATTCACCCTGGCATGGCACCAATGGAGTTAAACACAGCCCCAGGCGCTGTGATTGCTCCACCTTTATATTTCATCTGACAGTTCTCTTTCTCTGTCTGGATTGTCATGTAGCCCTTTTGCTCTGTCTGTTCACATTACACAGTACCTCCTCTGGTGTCTCTTTCAGTTTTTTCCATACAAATGCATTCTCTGTGATACATTAAAATTTGTGCCAGAAGACTTCCTTAGGGTTACTGTTGCTTTGGCACACTTACCTTTATACATAAATAATTAATAATATGGATTAATAAATAAATGCCTGGCCAAAATATCAGGAGCATCTACAAAAGTTAATTTTCACAATATATGTCTTAATAGACTGCCAGCCTAAAATTTCCCTTGTGGAGAACTTCCAAATTCTTCCATAGTTTCACTGGTTTCAGTGTTTGTATTTGCAAATGGAGGAACTTCTAGTAACATGATTTACTAGAGTGATAAAGACTTTGATAAGAAAATAGATTCAGATTTGTGAGAAAAGACCATACCTGTCCTCAGACTGGTATGTCTGCAGACAAAGCAAACATTACTGCGTATGGCCCCTAGTACTACAGGTTATACTGCTACATAAATAAGGACTTGGTGGATGTTTTAGTTTAAAAGGAGAATTGGCGGGTAATATTTGATATGAGGACATTCAGGTTTTGTAACTGAGAAGTTAACATCTCCTTAATAACTGTAGTGCTCCTCCTCTTTCCCCAGATGACTTTAGATGTGATTTGAGCTGACACCCACAGTTGCGTGCTTGAATAGCTCTATTCTGTGCTAGGTTATAGTTTACACATCAACTTCCCAGAACTAAAAATCATAAAAATCTTGATTAAGTTTGTCAGCCCATCCTAAGTTTTTACTTCATTATGAAATTTATTGAAAAAGAAACACTGAGCACTAGATTTCCCTCTTCTGGATGTCTTTTAAATGTTACAGAAAAACTTACTGTAATATAAATTCCCCCCAAAGGTTTTGTATCTCTCTGTATCAGTAATAGCTTATAAACCAGAAAAGTCTACTTTAAGAACTTCGCACAACTAAGTTCTGTCTTGTTAATATACAGTTTTGGCCTCTTTGATTATAAAATATATAAATCCAATATAAATGAAAACACATCTAAAAAGAATTATATGATCTATATACTTTCCACGGAAAATTTAAGCATTTAAAATGAATGAATTCTGAAAGGAACAGCTTTGAGTGTTATTGACTGAAAAAGCAGATGGTGCAAGGATACATTAGTGTCACAGAGCATTACCTTCATCCTAAGGAGCAGAGATGGTATCTCAGTGATGCACTGGGCTTTTTTCATTGCTTTCTAGGTGATTCAAATCATAAAACATAAAAACCCCTGTTTCTTACTGAAGTTGTGTACTGAAGAATTAATGTATCTCTGATTTACTCTGCACATAGATTGCTTCTCCAAGGGGAAAATTCAGCTTAAAGATGATAAGTCACTTAAGTCTCACCTAAAACCTTAAAATAGAGTGTAAGTATGACTTAAATTATGCATGAACCTTGAGCTAGCCTTTGCAGAAGGGCAAACTCAGTTTCTTTAACCCTCACGTGTCAAACTTAACCTGTTTTTAATTATAAGAAGGATGAAGGTTTGACACATGAAGACACTTACTTGTCTTGTTCAACTTACTCTCTTTCCTGAGGCCCAAATCTTTTTCCATCACATAGCCATGCAAAACATGCTTGTAAAAATAATTCCTGAGTTTTCTAATAACAATATTTACAATTATCCGAATCCTATATAACATTACATGGAAATCTGTGCCAGCCCCAGAGTGCATTCTGTAAGGATCACAGCGCCTCACCCCAGGATCTGACGTGCTTCCAGGGGTTCCCCAACCCAGAGAGCAGCAGCCTTCTCTCCCACCCAGCCAAGATTTTTACTAGAAAAACAAACTAGAAAAAAAAAACAACAACAAACCAGTAAAAGGATCCTATTAATCACAGAAATGTATTTTGTAAAAATAAAATTAGCTTTATTAAGAACATTACTCTTAGTTCACTTTAGTACAGTCTCAGGACAAGATACTTTGCTAGAGAAATGGTACAAATATTAAATACCTACCTTTTTCTAGCTTCATTCTGAGGTTACCCTTGCCTCTTATACCTGTTTGGGGCCTCACTGTGTGACTGTGACAGACCCAGGAACTGTTCCCACTACAGTATGACATTTTAGTCTCCATTCATTTTCACCTACTTCAAAAGAGACTCCTCTGGACAAAGTTCAACATTCAGTGTCTGTTTAAGCATTCCCTGGGGTTTTCTCTTCAGCCAGACATTGAACTTGTGTCTGGATGGCACCTCACGAAGGATAACTGTACGTCAGCGGGAAGAAGGAGCTAGATGACCTCACAAGTCTTTTGCTGGTCTAACTGCTGCTTCTTGATCAAAGTTAAAATAATTTGTACTAAACTGCCATCTGAGGCTGGGCCCTGATCCAGGCATGCACACCAGTCCACAGTATCCTTTTGCTAAAGGTCTTGAAAGTGCAGGGACTTGCCCTGGGTATAGAAAAGTAGCCCATGCTTCTAGCTACCTCTAAATTTCTTGTGCCTTTCAGAAGAGAAGGTGGCATGAAAACATGCCTGTGGCAGCATAACTGCCTTTGGAACTGGGATGCACCTATTCCAGGAACCCCTTAACTAGACCTCAGAAAGACAAACAGCACAGCTACCTCTTAAAGTTAAAAAGGGGACATTCTGGTGGCCTCTCCAGACTGTCCAGCTATGCTCTGCCTTGCACCATTTATGTGCTAATTATGTGCTAGGAGCCATTCACAGAGAAACTTTCACAAGACCATGGAGAAGAATCACTTGTTCCTGTATATGTCATAACTGTCTTTTGTATCACAACTGTGGGAACATACAGGAGCATTAGGGAAGAGAACTTTAATTTGGGACACTATTTAAATAATAATTTATTTGCTTTAGCTCTAGAAAGAAAAAAATGGCAGGATTTTTTAATGATGACCCAACTTCAGCAAAATTGGTGACAAACTGTAAACTGAAATTAGCCACCAGAGAGAGCTCAAAACAGTCAGTGGCTTCATTTACTTTGGCAAAAATACTGAATAACTATGGAAGTTTACAGACTTCAAACATGCTGGGTTTTATGTATTACTATGCATTTACAAGAAGATAGCAGGTTTTATTTGTTTGCATTTAAAAGTTTTTGATAACACAGAAAAAAATTATCAAATGAGAAAGCATTCCTACTATAACTTAACTAGTGAGTGCAAGATGATTCAGACGACGCAAAGGCTCTGTGTGACAATACAAGACTATAGCAATGCCTATGTATAAGAGCACTACAGGCAGCCACAGTGAACACATTTGGATACTCTTCTCACTATTGTTCTAATGAATGGAACCAAAACAATCCCCTTCAAAGCTGAAAACATGCATGCTTTGAATAATCCATTCAGCCCTAGTCAAACTTGCAGATGAGCTTTTGGAGTCTGTGAACACAGGCTGAAAAAAGAACAGCTTATTTATTTATTTATTTAATATTGAAATGAAAGGAGACAAGAAGTGAAAATGAGGTCCCAGATACCCATTTTTGATGGGTCCAGTAATGACTGTGAAACTGTGAGTAGCCAGTAAAAGAGTGGAGATGTCTTTTGAATAGATACCTTTACCTGGTAAGCAGGCACGGACCCCAGGTGGGCATCTCCTGGTTAAAGGTAGGATTGAGCTCATCTACTTCAGCCTTCTGGAAGTTAGGCATATGGTATGAGCCATTGCTATGTTGTCTTTATAGTCAGTGAAGAGACAAGGCTCTCAGAGAAGGTGATTAGTCCTGCCCATCTCAGGAAGGGATGAATTTTTTGAAGTGCTTATCTTTTTCCTATAAGGTCACCTGTTTTCTCTCTGTAGGTGGCAAGTTTGATTTAGATACCTAACATTTAAATAGCTATAATTAGTAGAGATTGGTCCTTTAAATGCTCCAACTGCTTAATAAAATACAGGCTCTTTTCTAAAAGCCAGGTTTGTCAGTGAAAGTATATGCTATAGGTTTCATTCAGCTGATGGTGAAGTTAAGGTCAACATTGCACACTGCCTGTCCATTGTGAGTCACAGTTTAGGCACAAGGGGATGTTGAGGTCCAAAGTATTGGTAAATGGTGGCATTCTGACTCCTCCTGTATTGGTCAGTCCTGGAGATAAGGCTGTGGGAAGTCCCATCTTATGTATCAAAAAAAAAAAAAAGGCACATCACATTGAATATTTATAAATCTAAGGTTTCAGGTTTGGTTTTTTTTCTAGTGACAACTTAGACAAGTGGAAATAGGCTGGTTACTTGAGCAGAAATTAAATGAAACACAGTGAGAAGTGGCAGGTTTCCTCTTCTGTGTGGGTTAATGAGACCCTGTAGGACAGCAAGAAGGTAGTTTTAACTGTTCTGATTAGCTTGACCTAAAAGCCACTTCATGATTCACACACAGAAAATGCAGCTTAAAACGCTCAAATTGATGATCAAATACAAACTAGTTAACAATAGAGATTTTAAAATACCCTCTTCACAGCATCTTCTTCTCCTTTCAACCCCATGCCAGGCTTTATTGAATGTAATGTCCTGGGCTGCGAACAACTCCCACCAGAAATCTTGTATGTTTTAACACACAGGATACTTTTTCAGCACTCTTTCAAGTGACATCTTTAAATACACTGGATATAAATCCAGGACAATCATGTCTCACCGTTTCTTATCCCTCCTTCCTGACCTCCAGAGAAGTAGTCACTTTGAGGGTCCCCTGTGCTTACTTGCTGGTGAAATCTGTCTGGGAAGGAGCTTGCTGAAAGCCTTCATTGCATGGGAGTGCACTGCAGGATGTCTGCTTTGGGGAAGCTGTCCTAGAAACCTGCTGGGAATTCTCTTGTTATAGATGAACACTGTCTACACTAGATTTTTCTCCTATTGCTAGCTATTTTTGTTGGTGGTGCAACTTCATAACTGATGCGGAACTACTGGCATTTTAATCAAGGGCATCTCATTCTAATCTAACTGCTGGTGAAAACGTAAAAAAAAGGATGTATTTAATCTATCCTTCTAGCAAGGCAGAATTCTTCCTGTTGAATACTACAGTGCCAGAGAGGTAAGACTCTTCAGATGATTAGAGGGAAGATTTGAGACTCAGTTCTACAAACAGTGGTTTGAAATGAAACTGAAGATGCAGGTTCTGCTATAATGAGAGCAACAGGTTGGATAAATGAGACACAGATGCAAGACATATACATAATGTATATCAGCACATTAAGTAATCTTTGTACTTGTAAAGGACTCACTTTATATATGTTAGAAACATATTTGGACAAAGGATATCAGGCATAGGAGTCAGTTCCATTTTTTTTTTTTTCCTCCCCATTAGTACATAGCCTGAAGTCTTTTCTAAGCCAGAAAAAAATACATGTCCTTAATGTGGTCATTGTCCTGTAGCAAATTAGTAGAGATCATCAAATTATTCATTCTACTAAAGGCCATTTCCAATCTATCTCATTAGCACAGTGTTCAATCCAGTTAAAGCTGGGTCAAACTAAAGTGAGCAACTAATGGACAGAAACACTGCATTTTTTTATATAAAAGTTCCTGAACTCAAACATGTAATATCTCAGATACAAGATCAAATGATAGCTTGTAGCATTTTCTTGAAAAGGACTTTAAATACAGATTATAACGTACCCATCCTGATTTCTTCTGGGAGAAAAAAATTTTATAAAGGGATTATATTGACAAGATACAACAAAGACCAAGTTGAATTCCAAGTTATAACTTGGAAAAAATGAATGGCTTTTCTTTGTTTTTTTGGTGGGTTTTTTTGGTGTCTGAATATCATAAAAGTAATGATAAAAGGGATAACCCCACCAAATACCATCCAGGTCATATTTAAATTCAAAATCAACAATAACCAGCCTGTAATCTATGCAGATTTTTAAACAGTACAGGCTCTGGCACACATTCCTATTTGCACCTACACAACCAAGCTTACCAGCATGTGACTGGTGAGATTTGTGTATATTGACTCGTAAAATTTACTTGTGTAAGGTATGTTTTATACTTGCATGTGCAAACCAGGCACAGAGTCTCATATTTCAGTCTGGACATGATCCTGACAGTGCTCTTCTGAACTTCTGGCTACTAATATCTATATTGGAATCACAAACGAGTGATCAGGGTTCGGCAGGGGTCCCAGGACGTGTTTAGCACACATCTACACGCTCAGTTACAGGCAGACATTAGGTTGCTCTGCCAAGCCAGTGGGATGCAAATGAAATCTCTCTAGACAAGCTGGCAATTTGCTTTGCCTGAGGTAATAGACTGTGCAATTCACTCTGTGGACATATGCAGGGTGGACATATGCATGACCATGTAATTTCTCATTTCAGAACTGTTGCTTAACTTAAATAGCTTTCACAGGGAGGAAAAAAAAATTCTGTGCTGTGCTCCTTAAAGTTGTCTTGAATATTGGCTGAAACTGACCCTATAAATACAAGTTAATTAGTGAGTAGTAGTGTGAGTGTGGCTTTTTGGTCCAGTAACAGCAATATGAAAGAGATACAAACTATTGTACAGTCCTGGTGCCCTGCATAAAAATTATGCTTAGAAACTGCAAAACGAGAATCACAATAATGATGGTAGAACTGTAGGAAATACCAAACAACTTAGCAAAATAAATTTGCTTAGCTTATCCACAAGTACATTAGAAATTAAATTTTTTAATCTTTTTACTTCTAAAAAGGGGACCTCCTGCTCACTGAGAATATATTGATAGGGATCAAACATACTGGAAATGGAAGAAATATTCACATTGTAAAGACAGCACAGGTTTAACATTAACTGCTGAAAGAAGCAATGCTGAGAAGTGGCAATTTGCTTTCTGGAGGATATACTTTAATCAGAAATGATCATTGGGCTCTGACATATTGGTCAGTGTAGTTGGTAACTTCTGGCCTTCAAACTCCATGAAAATATGAGTTATAAGTGCTTGGTCTCAGGAATGGATAATTCATCAACACCAACAGTTCACTCTTTTGGCAAAGAGTGGCCAGAGTTTGAAATGCTGCAAATACCAAGGAGGAGAGATGGCTATGCTCTCTCTTTGGCAAATTCGTGCAGTTAAATCCTAACTTCAATTTATAGTAATGCTTCCTCTGTTCTCTCAAAATTATGTGGAGATGATAACTTACGTGTAAGATAAGTTGCACCTCACTTTTTCCATAAAATATAATTAGAGCTTTACATAATTAAAGGTAGTCAGAGAGCTGACTTTTCAGAGGTATTTGGCACAACATTTCTCATCAGAATTGTTTTTAATATACAAGTGTAAACTTTATGTACAGCCACAATATGTCAGATTTGGGGCCTTCCTAAGATCTTTGAATATATGAAGCTATCAGTATACCTGGAGCTTAATTATATGTTAGCTTCTTAGTGCAAAAGAACCTTCATGTTCCCAGAAGCTAATTTTATTGTCATAGCTTTCAACCTATATCGGTAAAAAGATGTTTTTGTCCTTGAAAAAGTTACAATGAAAATTTGCTTCTAAATATAAGGTGATTTTTCCCAGTTATTTATAACAGCAGAAATGGAATGCTTTCCAGTTTTCATTTGCCCTAATTATTTGTTTGGAAAATGTCTATTTTTTTCAAAATTGTATATTGTGAAAAGGAATCATGTGAGAAGAGGAATCCTTTGAGAAGCTCTAGTTATAATAGCAATGTTGGTGGCTCATTTTCTTTTGGGGGGTGTGTGTGCGTGTGTGGTATTTTTTCTTTTATTTTGAGGGAGAAATATCATTTATTTGTCTTGAATAATAACCAACTTGTTTGTCTCCCTGTTCATCTTATATTGTTTAACATTCTGGGGGGAATGACTTATAGTTCAGAGGCATTAAAGTTATGATAACAAGGTTTTATTTTGGTGAAATAAACACATTTCTCCGTTCTTCCTCTCGCCTGCTAGCACTGATGATGATAGGTATGCTGACAACTGTCAGGACTATTAATGTGCGTTGGGGAAAGACAAGGAAAAGGATATAGCAAAGAGCTCTTTGCTATTGTTGGAAAATTTCTTAAACCAGTAACAAAATCCAACAGGTGAGAACCCCAGTTTTCACAGTTACAGTAATTCTGTCATTCAAATCAAATTTGTGAATTCTGCCTCCATGCTGGCATCAATCAAGATTAAATGTAAAAAAAACCCCACCCAAACCTGATAGCATTTAGGAATGAGATTTTCCCTCTGTACAATGGACTGTCTTGTAGCGATGTAAAACTAATGAAATTCAAGTAGCTTTTTGAATGACCCAACCTAATGATTTCTACACCTGTCCCTGTCAGCAAACTCCAAAAAGCCAGTGTGCTGGAAACTCTTGTTCAGATTTCGTGCTTCCTTTGTATTGCCATCAATGTGACCTTTCAGTGTCTCACAACAGACTAATTGGCCTTTAGTGGACTAATATTCCAAAATCTGTAGGTTTAACTATGCCTATACATCACTGGGCAGCTACATTACTCTTTATACAGACAAGAAAAAAGTGAAACATTGCACCCGTTCTTAAAAGGGTAGAAAGGAGGACCCTGGGAACTACTGACCTGTCAGCCTCACCTCTGTGCCCAGGAAGATCGTGGAACAGATCCTCCTAGAAGTTACACTAAGGCATATGGAGGACAGGGAGGTGATTCAAGACAGCCAGCATGGTTTCACCAAGGGCAAGTCTTGCCTGACCAACCTAGTGGCCTTCTATGATGGAGTGATTACATCAGTGGACAACAGAAGAGCTACAGATGTCATCTATCTGGACTTCTTTAAGTCACAACAACATCATTCTCTCTAAATTGGAGAGATACGAGTTTGATGGGTGGACTCTGGTGGATGAGGAATTGGTTGGATGGTCACATCCAGAGGGTAATGCTCATTGGCTCAGTGTCCAGATGGAGATCAGTGACAAGTCGTGTCCCTTAGCAGTCTGTATTGGAACCAGTACTGTTTAATATCTTCACCAATGACAGTGGGGTCAACTGCACCCTCAGCAAGTTTCCAGATGACATCAAACTGTGTGGTGCAGTTGACATGCCTGAGGGACAGGATGCCATCCAGAAGGATATGGACCAACTCAAGAAGTGGGCCTGTGTGACCTTCATGAGGTTCAACAAGGCGAAATGCAGGGTCCTGCACCTGGGCTGGGGCAACCCCTGCTATCAATACAGGCTGAGAGATGAGGGGATGGAGAGAAGCCTTGCCAAGAAGGACTTCCACCAGTACTGGTGGAATGAAAAGCTGAACATGAGCTGACAAGGTGCGCTTGCGGCCCAGAAGGCCAACTGTATCCTTGGCTGCCTCAATAGAGGCATGGCTGGTAGGGTGAGGGAAGTGATTCTCCCCCTCTACTTTGCTCTGGTGAGACCCCACCTGGAGTTCTGTGGCCAGCTCTGGAGCCCTCAGCACGGGAGAGACATGGACCTGTTGGAGCGGGTCCAGAGATGGGCCATAAAAGTGATCAGAGGGATGGAACACATCTCCTATGAGGACAGGCTGAGAGAGTTGGGGTTGTTCAGCCTGGAGATGACATGGCTTCAGGGAGACCTTATAGCAGCCTTTCAATATTTAAATGGGGCTTATAAGAAAGATGGGGACAGACTTTTTAGTAGGGCCTGTTGCAATAGGACAAGGGGTAATGGTTTTAAACTAAAAGGGGGTAGATTTAGATTAGATATAAGAAAGAAATTTTTTATGATGATGGTGGTGAAACACTGGCACAGGTTGCCCAGAGGGGCTGTGGCTGCCCCCTCCCTGGCAGTGTTCAAGGCCAGGTTGGACGGGGCTTGGAGCAACCTGGGCTAGTGGAAGGTGTCCCTGCTTATTGCAGGGAGGGTTGGACTAGATGACCTTTAAAGGTCCCTACCAACCTAAACTATTCTATGATTCTGTAACTCTGTGATTCTAAGATGCCCAGTTTTGCCCTTGTTAAGTTTTGCAGCACCACTCTCTTCAATATTAATAGCTTTTTCCCCCTGCACTGTGTTGCTAGGGAAAAAAAGGGATGAAAGCAAAATAGATGTTTCTGTGCCTGCAAGACAGACAACACAGTCGACAAGACACTATGTTGGTGACAGACTGAAGAATTCTTGGCGGAATAACACAAGGCACAAAACCAGCCAATATTCACCCTTCACTATCACAAAACATATGTAGTATTTTTCCATACTCATCACATTGCTTACCTTAGTGCTTTGTTCTCTATAGCAGTTACTACTGGTTTCAGTAAATTCTGACCTCTGTCATATAACAGGACCATGGACTTTTGTAATCCTGGAACAGGTCAGATATCTGAAGGCAGAAAATAAAGGTCAGTTGTCTCTTTGCATCATTCCTGTAAACCACAGCATTATTACAGTGGTCTAGGTAGTTTAAAGCAACCATAAGGAGAGATTGTGCCAGAATTGTTTCTGTAGTTCTGAACTCAGCTCCAGGAAACAAATAAATACAAACAAATCTGCATGTTAGGGGCAACACACAAAAAAGGATCTCTCTCATAGTAGCAGCCTATTATATCAGACATAAAATAAGAAGGGGAAGGACAGAAAGAGAAAAAGAATTTATGTCCATTATTATGTCTTTCTCCTTGTAACTTCAAGTTTGCATTAACAAAATATAATTGAGCTCATCACTACTAAAGAACCTTTAAAACACATAATTTTCCCCTCCCCTGTAATTTCCACGAAACAGATGTATGTGCATATTAAGTTTTATTTTATGATTCAGCTGGGGCAACTTAGCTAAGGCATATCTCTTTTTTTGCCACAAGAACAGCCTGGATTGATATTTTTTGGCAAATAAATCCTTAGTGAATGACAGAGTAAGGACTTTAGTTCTCAAACTCACAAAATTATTTCTTCTACTGCATGGCAAGCCAAAGCAATGCATAGCCAGGTTCTCATAAGCTATTGGGGTACAACCTTAAGGGCTCATGTCTTGACTCCACTTAATGCATTAACAGAAAACAGTCCCACAGTATGGAGGAAAATAGGTTCAGCTGTGGGATGGCAGCTTTAATTGGCAGTTTGCAGGTGGCTCTTGATGGGTTATAGCTTCTTGCTGGTCATCAACTCACTAACTTATTTTTGAAGCCTTCCCAATATGTCTGAATATTTAATTTCTGCAAGGTGATGCTGAGACCCCAGCCAGCTATAGCTGATGCATTTAGCCCTGAGTTTCAGCAGTAAGGTTGTGGCTAGAATAAAAATATTGGGGACTTTCTTGGTTGATGGCCACAGCATGCTGCAAGGTCATCAGTCCTGATCACTGCACACATCACCTGCTGCTAATAATGTGAAATTGTTCTTAGGGAAGACTGAGTGAATTAGGTTGGGTTATATAACAAAGAACTTACATTTAGGTAAAGCACAGCCAGCTAAGTGCTGGGAAAGACTTGGCTGGTTATTCTGTTGCTCAAGTTGCTTTCCCTGTCTCTAGCATTAGCTTAAGAGTCTTGAATAGCAGAGATATTCCACTCCATTGCGTTATACATCTGCAACATAAAAAGTTCTGCAAGCAGGTCTCCAACAGACAGGTCATTAATGCTTACAGTGATCTAGAAAGGCGATAGGTTTATAAACCCTGTCATACACTATAATAAAATTATTTTTTTATATGGTATTGTTTATGTAACAAGTCCCAGGATGCTTCACGAAATTTCAAGGTTTTTGCACTTGATGTTTGAAATACTGTGCATACAGTCATATTTTTGGTTATTTTGTTTCTGGTTTTTGCAGATTGCCAGATAACTGTGCCATACTATCGCACCTTTCACTGAAAAATACTAACTTCAACTTCTAGAGGCAAAGCTACCTTTAGTAACACTAACAAAGGAAGTAATTCAGAGATGTCCACTTAAATCTGCAGACAGCAGCACTAAAACCAGTGAGAATCACATCTGTTCATCTCCCATTTAATGAACTTCAAAGGGTGATAATAGCAATTAAGTAATATCCTTTACAATTATTTCCTCAGAAACATTACAGTATTAAGTGTATCCATTTTAATTCCGTTTTATTATACAACCACAAGAGTATGCATTTCTCTAATGAAATGCCTTTTTTTTCTCTCAATAACATATTGTATCTCCATAGTAACATCACATAAATAAAAGACCATTTAATCTGGGAAATTATCTTTTTAATCAAATAATTATTTATGATTTTCATTTTTCTTCTAAATGCATTCAAAAATATATTAAAAAAAAAAATTGTGCCAAGACTTTGTTGTTGTAAGAGCATATACTGTGGCACAATCCAAATTACTGACAAGGTATGTAAGATCAGGGAATAATGAAATGAAACCACCTCACATCCAAATTGGAAATCTCTGTTTTCTGTAAAGTATGCAAAATCTTGGGATAAAATATCTCAATTGTTAGTCAGTGCCAAGAATCAAAATCACCTCATCTCTCCTGGATGCCAGGGTCACCTGAAGTGACCATCTCAATTATCAAATCACAGTTTTACATCTTCACTGTGTTCTTTGCCTTGGTGTGTCTGAGAAATTAAATTTTCCAGTGATTAAGGATCTTTTATCCTTTGCTTGTACTAGCATAGGTCCAGTTGGTTTTATGCCAATGTTATCATTTATGCTTCAATAATTCTTTTATTTCCCTTGTGTTAGTAATTCCAGCCTTGATTTATTTTCTCTAAACAAGCCAAGATAATTTTTTATCAAACTTTATTCTGCCTTTAAATGTTGTTACATATTGTCCATATGCACTCGTCAGCTCAAATAATAAGAGCTCTACCATCAAACTGGTTATCAGGATACTTTTTTTTTTTTTAAAATACAGGTAATGAGAACTGTTTATTGTGTTGCAGATAAATTTTAACTAGTGCTTGACTGTTTTTAGCTTGCCAGATATGTCTGAACACAGTTTTCACCTTTTCTCTTCCCTAATACATTACTCACAGATATGCTGTGACTGTCAAGTTTTCAAATGTTTAACCCCAAATGTGTAACTATTGCTTCCCTTCCTAAATGCATGGCTTTGTTATACCTGCTTTGTTCAGTGAAAAAATCTTTTACTTACCATGGCTAGATATTCCTACATTTTGCCATTATTAGTAATATTTGTTCTAAAGCCTGTTTCTGGAAGGTCAAAATCTCCCATAAAGACAGTAAATCTTCCCTAATGCTAATATTTCTCTTTCTAATAGTATTAAAGAGATCTTTATCCAGTGCAAATTAAACTCTAGGGGGCTAAAGCAGACATCCAACATTACCCAAACCTTTTTATGATCTTTCCTTAAATTGTTTTTTACTCACTTATCCATTTTATCATGTTATCCTTTTTTTTTTTTTTTAGCTTAACACATTATGAATACATAATAGTCTTTCACTACCCCACTTTTTATTTCTAGCTTGCCTGAAAAATGTGTACTCTTCCTATTTATGCTGAACCCTGTTATTATTATTCTACCTCAGCTGGGTTACTCTAACTGGCTCGACACTTTGCACCGTAATTCAGTTTCTTCTCTTGTGTTGTCCAGATGATTTAAATTCCTATACTAATATTTCTATTGCTTCTCAGTAATCCCATATGATTTCCTAGCTAGATTACAGATATTTAATTCATGGCACTGCTCACCTGACTACTGCTGTCACCAGCTTTTTCTTCTTGAAATTCTTCAAGTGACTCCTTGTAGCCTCTTCAGTGACTTGTGCCACTGCCTGTGGCCTACTGGGCAGCCAGGGTGGAGTAAAACAGACTAGAAAGCAAACATCCAGTCCCTTCCCACATGAGACATCTATAGGTGTGAAAGGACCCACAGAAAGGAAGACACGAAGAAAATATATTGAAATTCAAAGTTGGTTATTTTGAAAGGGTTCACTTGATCATAATATAATTCATGTGAGGAGAAAGCTGATGACCTGCTCTCCCTGCCCACATTCACCTGCTGGGGGTTTCCATGGTCTCTGGAATTGGTCTCCCTTTATCCCCTGCTGTATAAGAGTTGTGTTTTCAGGATGATGTAGGTTTGACAGAGCTTTGATGCTAGGAACAACAGACACTCAGGTGTTTCCCAAAATTTCCTTAACATAACAAACAAATATTGATCAGGTAATAAGTGCATCTCTGAGAATACCAGGTTTTCAGAAATTAAACTGATGTCTATAATTCTGCATAATTTCACTGTAATGTGCTATTTTTATTTGTCATCAGTAGGCAAAATCTTGCACTGGCAGCAAAGTGGCAAGATGTGCAACAGCTTTTCCCCTACCTAGCATCCATACTTGTACATTTGCAGATGTGAGAAAATTGTTATATTGCTTACAGATGTTGCATCAGCTATAGAGTTGTGGTCTGGGCTTTTTTTGTTTGTTTGTCATTTGGTTGTTTTGTTGTTGTTTTTTTTTTCAATTCTGTAGAACTCTGTGACAAAAATACCTTGGAATTCAAATGAAGAAATAAACTTTGAAAAAATCTAAAGATCAGATGCTGGAGTACAATCTAAGCTTTTGGAGACGAGGGATTTCTTGATGAAGTTGCATCCCACGCAGAAAAAATGACTGTGGAGTCAGATGAAGGCAAATAGAGAAGTCATAACTGACAGTGAGGATAAAAATGGTAGGATTTATTCTTTGTGCAAACAGTCAAGCAAGAAATACTGTTTTTTGGTATGAAATGAATGGGACAAATCTGAACTTTGTTATTCCAGCTCCTCTTAACTATTAAATAGGGCAAGTACTGAAATAAGGATTAAGGCTCTTTTTGCTGCTACTGGAGCAGCACAAAATAGTCTTAGTGGGGATGGAGATCCAACCATAGGACTATGTTAATTCAAATAGCCACTATTTGAATAAGTCTCTAATAATGAGAGCTATGCAATTTGTACTACTGCGTAAACAAATCATGCTTTAGAAGTTCCCAATTGGCTATTACAATCTAGTCTGTCAGCTGTCATTTAGTTACAAAACCAATTTTCCATGTAGCTTATTTGCATAAACATTTTTTCAAAGAGCTTCATGGAAAAAGAAATCACATTAAACAAAATTAAAATTAGGTTAAAGTAATGTTAATAATCTGACAAGCTCCCCAAAGCCAAACTAGTCAAAGATTTTTTTAAAATTTCATGCTGAGTTTTTTTGATGTGTTCACCTCTCTAGGCAGACTTATGCTGTGTTAAAAGAATGATCATTACTGCTTCTTGAATCTTGTTAATTATGCATGCATGTGCAGGGTTATTTGTAATTGGTCCCTCTCCAGATATTCTCTCATCTCTCTCTGT
Source organism: Athene noctua (assembly GCF_965140245.1). NCBI lineage: Eukaryota > Metazoa > Chordata > Aves > Strigiformes > Strigidae > Athene > Athene noctua. Next base: position 50,692,457 of record NC_134041.1, read on the forward strand.
TTTCAAGAAAACTTAAAAAAATATCCATGCTGACTATCATTTACTCACTAATGTCTCTCTCTGTTTATATATTTCAGGTGTCCTGTACTGATGTGGCCAGATTGGACAATATTATCACATTGATTTTCCTTGAATGGACAAGTTGCATCTGCCAACATTATGTTATTGGGACACCAACTGTTTTAACATATGAGAATTGTAGACAAGGTGCAATGAATTTTTAGTTTAAATTCAGAACACTTTTCATAACTTGCATATAGAGCTTAGTATATTAAATCTACTTGGATAAAACAGAGACCTTATGCAAGGCACCTGAGGACTTTCCAGAGTAAGAAGCCAGAGGGGGTCATACTGCCATATAGGCCTTTGGTGAGCAAATCAGATGGTTAGTCTTGCTTTTTATAGTCTATTATAACAGTTACAATCTTCCCCTGATCTTCATTAACACTGTGTGCCTTCACATCTAATAACACGTACCATAGCTGTCTTTTCAAGGTAGGAGTAATACTTTAGTCTGCTACTTACTAATATTTTTTTTATTTGAAAAGTAATATAAGCTTTTTCTCCATGTATTATCCCAGTATTTCGCATTTCACCCATGTCATTGAAACACTGTTGTTTTCACTGAAGAAAATTCTGCCCCTGAGATATTGATCTGACCAAAGATTGTACATTAGGAAACATTACAGGGAATCCCATTACAGTTGGAGTGGCTAAAACATTGTTTTCCACTGTAAAGTACTGAGGGATGGGCTTGCAAATGCTGCACATTTCTGCGGAAATCTCTTTTAATATGCACCTACTGCCCTGCAGGACTTGAAAAAACTGTTAACGAGTAAGTTTTAGATAATATCTGATCTCTTCTGTAAAATTTGCATTGCTCTACAATCCATAGTGAGCTTTTAGCTCTTAAATTTACATCAGATGAGGTTTACTGAAAAAGGAAAATATGGAAGGTGCTGACTAAATAAATATAGCTAGATGCCCCTGAACCTTTCTTCTGATGACACTGATTTGACGAAAATTTGTCAGTAAAGATGTGTTTGCAGATATATCAGAGTTGCAAAGAACAAGAAAGGTCTTTAACTGCCATGAATGGCTTTACCTTTGGGGAAAAAGAGACTTCTGGTTTTTATAGGATATTATTTTTTCACATGTCATTCAGCATATGCTTATGCAATCAAAACCAAAACTGGTCTTGTTATTTATATTTCACAATCTTTCAGGCCAGCGTTTTCTTCTCATCCCCAGAGCTTTAGCTGAGCTGCTCTTGCTTGACTGCCTCTGAGCCTGCATCTGATTCCTGAGTGAATGTGCTTTCATACTGCTCAGATAAAGGGCTTTCACTGCAGTCGTGACTTGCATGGGGTTGGATATTATACCTTTCTTACGTCTAGACCTACAGAGATGACGACATGCTGATTCATCTATGAATAATCCAAGTGAACTCTCAGACAGTCTCAAAAATAGACTTCTTTGCTCACTTTTGTTAACTCCAAGATGCCTGAATAATATTGAGATGTGGACAAAAAAGTGTCATACTACGTGCTGTGTAGGGCTGTACATATGTGTTGTAAATATGATGAGACATAACAATAGGGAGGGTAATAAGGTTTGACTAAAGACTGCATTCAATAACCGGAGCTTACAAATATTTTTTTAAGGAAACAGCCAGTTAAGGCTTTCAGCTTCAAGCTGAACAGATCATCCTTTGATTCTCAGTACTGCTATTTTGACCCACAACTCACTACTGAATCATATGAATTCAATTTTGTAGTATTATTTTCTCATTTAGCCTACACACACATTAAAAACTGGAGAATATTTTATCTTTTCTTAAACTTCTTTAATAAAGTCTACCCTTTTCCTTGAATAAATATGTTTTCACTGAGAAGTTTGAGCACTGGCCAGTGAGGAGCGAGGGACACTGCAGACTTGCTAGCTTTTATAGAGTAGTAGCTTATGGAAGGACGCAGTAGCTGGGCAACTCGGAAGCAGCTACAAATCTATTTTACCCCCTCAGGCTACTGTCCCAAAAGAATGAGGTGAGTTTGAATTGAAAGACATTTATTTCTGTAATGTGTTCATTTCAGCATCAACAACAGGGGATAAACTTTCACAATTTGTCTGGGAGACTGATTCATGCCTTTTGCCTAAAAATCTGCCTGAAGACATTCTTTTCCCCTGTAATTCCCAAGCAATGTCTTTACAGATTGATGTGCATCCTTAGTTTTCTGGAAAAAAGTCATATCAGACAGCACCTGGAATTTACTGTTTATGAATTGGAAGATTTTATCTGTATTTGAGACAAAAAAAAAAAGTTAGATATTTGGGCTATCACATTAATTTTGTTATTACTTCTCAGATTATTTATCTCATTTTTCCTCTAATGGTCAGCCAGAATGATTGTTGTGGTTTTAGTTACTGACAATTAGTCAGTAACAGTAGTTACAATTAGTGTTAGAGTTTAGAAAAATATCTTGTGTCCAGTACTGTTTTATATTAAATTAAAAAATAGAATTAATGTATTCTAAAGAACTTTGAAATAAAGAACTGGCATCTATTTAAAATACATTTTTCTGTGAGGCCTTTTGCACTGCTGATATTTTTGTTTGTTTTACAGTTTACAGACACTGAAGTAAGGTGACCTTCCATCCCATAGACTGTGATGAAGCTTAGGGGTGGCCTTGGGCACTGATATCAGCTGCACCTCAATTCAGTAATCTTATTGTCTCTCTCAAAATTAGGTCATCTGAAAGCCAAGTCCTAGATCTTGCTTGTGGGGATATTACATACCATATATTTCTATGCAAAGAGATTTAAATGGAACACTTCACCCAATATTTGAAGAATAGACTCAGATTAAGAGAAATCAGTTTTTCTACAAATGCTAAGAAAGTGCATTATTACTTTTGATGAAATAATACAGTATCTGGCTTATGCTGAGATTCCATGCAGTGCCTGTGTCTCATTCTTGTATGCATGAGAAAAATACAAAATGATTTGCTGACCCGCAGCTTTCTACTTAAGTCATGTGACATATTCCATGAAAACTAGCATGTGTAAAGGATCATGTTATTATATACAGCTGTTAAAGACCTAGAAAGCGAACAATGTGCTACTGACATATAAATAATACCTTCTGTGCACAGTTAAACATTGGTGCTATTTTTGCCAGATTTTAAGCTCTTTTGAGGCCAACTGGAACAGCTGAAACAGAACATTAAAAAAATGTTTTGATGCTGGGGCACAGATGGCGGTAGCCCAATGTGTCAAAATAAATGTTTCATTTTTGGTCTAATGTGGGAAAAATAGACCTTCTCAATTACTCCAATAATCGCAGGTGTGATAAATGCACTCTATAGCTAAGATGAGCTATTTCAGATGGGCATTCAGAGAAATTCTACTTATCCTACTTCCTACAGCCTGAAAAGGTAAATTACCTTAGGCCAATGACTTTGAAAGGGCTCAAACAGCTGCAGTCAAGCCTGAAGCTTTAATCCTTTATTTGGCCCCTGAATTTCACAAACACAGGTTTGCTCCTTCTGAGAGACAGTCTGAGAAGGTGCTGTAGATAACAGATCTGTTAACTTTAAATCAATGACATATGTATGTTTAAGAAATTTAGAATGTCTTGAACAGACTTTAGTGCTCAAAGGTTTGCCCAGATTTTTCTAGAAGGCTTTGATGGCAAGCAGAATAAATAGGAGAGTCAATCAAATGCAGGCAAATGGTTTTCACTGCTAACATGTGCCCAGACCTTACATGTCACTGCCATCGAACGGCCGCATCAAGCTGGGCGCACCCACTGCTCTTTGCAGCAGCTGGTTACACCCATCATTCTCTTGGCTGCTGTGTTTGTAACTGAGAGGACAAAATCCACCTTTTGAAAAGGGCAATCTACCAAGACAACCCACTGAAATGTTAAAGCGCTCTGAGGAGAAACTTCAGATAACCCACAGATAACACAGTGTGGGACAAGACACCAGCTGGTTATGGGACAACATTTAGCAGGGCTTCAGCTGCTGATACTCTGCACTGCTTGGTTACAGCTACAACACAGGGCTTTGTCTGTAAAACGGAGCAAAGTTACAAAGAGTGAATGATAATCCTTATGCTACAGCACAACAGTAAAGTGATTCACATTCTCACCCAATATTTTACTTCCCATGTGAAATTTAAATCTGCTCCAGCTGGTAGAGTAGTGGGTCTCACAGTCTGTGCATCCAGTGCGGGGGGGCGAGAGGGAGGAAAGCAAAGCGAAGCAAAGCAAAACAGACTAACAGCTGAATCTGGAAGGCACCTCTCATTTTCTCTGAGACTTCCAGGCATCTCTACAGCTTGCTGTTGCGGAACTGTGTCTTTGTATTTTGTCATCTGCAGTGAGATTGCTGCATTTCTGCTAAAGAGCTGGGATTGTTGTTTTGCCCTGGGCAGTGCAGCACAGAAGGCAGTTACAGTTTTTAGCTGTAAGGGACCTGCAAGGATTGAAAAGCTCAAAAGCCTATGATTACTATTGCAGTATTGTCTTAATCTAAACCACCTAATTTCTTTCATACCTCTTTTTAAATCTATTTACAATGTTTGATATACCTCAAAATATTGCTTTTCAGTGGGGTTAATTCTGTTTTGTAAAAGAAAAAAATTATATTTGAACAAAAATCACTTATTTTAAATAACCGTAATTAAAATAATTATCTGCTTGAGGATGAAGTGCTTAGTGTGAGTTTTATATGGGTGACCCAAGAGAGACGAGTAACAAGGGGAATATGGTGCACACAAGAGGTAAAGAACAAAATCATGACCTGTAGGCTGACTTCTAGGCTTTTAAAATGTTTTTCATGAGCATAAAACCAGGATGAAAACTCTGGCCCACAAAGATATTTCAAGGAGAGTTATGGATGTGTAAGAAGGTCTGTGAAATTTATTTGTGACATTCAAAAGGTCAGCACGAGGAGGGACAGGAAGCAGTAAGAGTAGTAGGCGCCCCAATCCCTTATGTTTGCGAGGACATTCTCCAGACAGGCCACAAATATCAAAGTCCTTCAACTTCAGATTGTCACGATAGCTGGCATGCAACTGCAGACACAGAATCAATTCTGCCTGCATTCTGCTTTAATTCTAGATGGATAAATTAGGGCCAGCAAGAAATGAAGAAGCAGACAATGACTGGTAAATGACCCAAATAAACTAGGCCAACAAGAAGATTTCCAAACAGAGAGTTTTTAGAGCCACAAAACTTGCTTGAGGCATAGATAAGTTGTTGAGTGAGTTAATTGTCAGCATCCCTCAAGTTATAGACAATTCTAAAGTTAAGGTTGAGCAATTCAACCTCTCTTATGTATGAGAAACACAGCACTTACTCAAGACAATTACAGCACTTACTCCAAGTACAGAATTCAATTTCCAAGGATTAATAAGTAAACACCTTAATTAATGTATGACTTTAAAATAATTAAAATAAGTCATTTAAGAGATTTAACATCTTTTTTAGCCTTTCATTTGTCCTGAATGATCTTCAGAATCATAATTACGCAAGCGTTTCATATTTACAATCTTCTACACCAGCCACAGTCAAAGGAGTGGTTGTAATTAAATTATTAATTATTTCTGCCTCTAATTGTTATGACTAGATAGACTGTAGGCTGACTCATTTAACTCTTAACTGGAGAAACTCATCAATATCTTATGGTTCGTGGGGAAATTTCCATCTGTAAACTACATGCATCTGAAATTGAATTTGAACCATGTGGCTCCAGTTGTCTAGAAATATCACATGGTAGTATTCTTTGTTTACAAATCAAGACATTTCCATGGAAGAGAAATTTGTTAAAAGGAATTTAAAGTTGCTAATGTATATCAGGAATATATAAAGGTCTAATTTTGTCCAGCTGGTGCAAAACTGTGTTAAAAATATCACTATTAGGGATCTCGTGCTTCTCTCAGACTAATTTTACAAGTGGCAACTTTCTGTACCTCTGGGGAGGTACTTACAATGCAAGTGAAAGAGCAATTACAGTCACTGGAAAAGCTTCTGAGGTTTTAGATGGTTCATTTCTTTTATGCAGTGCTGGAATACCTCTAACACTTAGAAAATTGTAGGTTCATTTAAAGCGAGTATGAAATACTGCAAATACCAGTAATACTTTAGATTAGAAGACATATTCTGAAAACATGGACTGCTTGCTCAAAACAAAGAGAGAAGTAACAAGCACTAAGTTAATTTATTCTCCACAGTTCATTTATGTCTGTATGTGTGTATATATCTCCACACATACAAATTATGTACAAATTATGTACATAAACACATATATATACTTTAGAGCTATATAACTTCTAAGTGCCAGTGAAAGGAAAAATAACCACTCCACTTTGCACACTTTTCAGGTCAGCTTCATCCTCTGGTGAGTGACAACAGTGAGGCTCTTTCCAGAAGGGTCTCACTTCAGGAAGAGAACACCTGGGTGCTGTAAGTGTATGAGAGAATAAAAACCAAGAGATAGCAAGAAGTTTTAGGGGCAACACAGAAGTGGAAAATGAAGAACTCGGGCAAGTACCTTAAAAGAGAAATGAGAAATGGTACTTTCTGGTAGATTTGCACAACACTGGGCATGTCAGCAGAGGATGTCCCCAAATTGGCTGTGGTGCTTATGTTTTAGTATTCATAAACAATCAGTTACTAGGCAAATAAAATAATTACTGTGAGAAAGAGCAGAAATCATTCCAATCACTTTGTCACAGGTCTATAACCAGAACAACCCTTCCCATATGTGGATGTTTCACAACAAATAATATGGAAAACCAAGCAGAGCTATGTGCTGCACAGCAGAAGCATTTTCAGAAAGGAAAAATAAAGAACACCATGGATGCCTGGCACTGGTTACTCACCTGCCTGAGAAAGGACATGAGTGATTTTATCACAGGACCCAGCTTGCTGCAGGGGAGGCAGGAGAAATGGAGAGGGTGGGGGGACTGCAGCTTAATTATGTCCCTGGAAAAATCCACATCTAGGAGGAGAGATAAAATGACATCAAAGAACATTTCAGATCACAGCCAAGAAGATGCTACCCTGACAGCACAAGACCTGGGGCTGTCAGGTAAACTGAGGTCAGCATTGAACCTGTGCTGCCTTTCCAGAAGGACATGAAAAAGTGAGTGGAATTACAGCAACGTGACCACTCAGTGCACAGACCAAAGTGAGATCATGAAAACTAGGAGGATATGAGAAGAACCATTGTGTATGAGGCCGGATAAAGAAAAATAAAAAAAAAAAAAAATAAAAAAAAAAAAAAAAGGAAGATCTCCCAACACATTCCAGAAACAGTTTTATCCTGTTCATCACAGTTTGAGGTGCACAGATGTGCACAGGTGCAAATACTGGGCCTATGTACAAACAGCAGGTGCAAACTCGGGGCTATCTCTACCTAGAAAATGCCAGTCTCTGTGCAGTATGTTAGGATCCCAACACATGGTTGCTTTACCTTTGTTCCCAACAGACTAAAGGCTCAATTGGTTTACATTAAGATCAAGTAAACATGCCAAATAAGGAAGATGAAACTTTGGATCTAGAAGCTGGAATAAGGTTTTGGAAAACTTTGAAATCCTTGATTTTTCTACTAGTGGACATGTGAAATCTGAAATTATTTTACCAATTTTACTGGAAAGACAGAAAAATAGAGTTTTATAAAGAATGTATTCTGGTGTAGGCAACACCCTGGGAAATTTGCAAGGAAAAGATTCAATTAGAAACATCAGACTCTTAATGCAGCTCGAAGTTTGGCCATTAGGTGCTAGAGAGGAGATAAGGAAGAGTTTGATTTAATGCGGACTGTTACAGGACATACTGATAACACCTAGTTAAGTAAGAATCATTGTGCTTTTAGTCAGAGGTTAAGGGAGTTTATAATTTAAAGCAGTAACTAAGAGCTTTATTATGTTGCAGAATATAAAGGTTTTCCATTCAAATATACAGTTTAAAAACAACCTGGAATTATAAACATTAAAATGGTGCTTAAACTGAACAGTGCTATGAAGACCAAAGTCAAGGGTGTCGAGTACAACACAATTTCCTAGGTCCTTCATAAAGAGGGTGAGACATTGTCCTTTCTATTCTACCTCACCTCTACAATAACTAACTGAAAGTAGGGTTTTTCCAAGTCTACTGAACATTAAATATAATGTAAACCGCCTGGAAAATTTTACCCTGTAGTTGTAGCACCAAGGTGAAAAATCTGTGTTTGAAGTGAAATATATTGCTGAAAGATATGCTCTCTTGAGTTAAAAATTTCAACTTACCATATCACTAAGGAATTTTTACAAAGTTAATTACTTTTTCAGATTAAAAGGCAAGTCCTACCTTCAGCTTTCAGCTTCTAATCACTGGATCTTTTCATACCTTTGCTTCTAGATTAAAGAACCTTCTGTATGGTAGTTTCTGCCAATATAGGTATCTGTGGACAGTGATCAAGTCACTTCTTTTTCTTTCCTCTCTTTCTCCACAACCTGAACACATTCCATACCTTTAGCTTGAAGCATATTTCCAGTTTTCAGCTTGTCTTTGAGGATATTGTCCAAATAATATCCAATCTTTTGGTATCCTGAATGAGCATCACTCCAGGAACAGGCTCACCTGTGCAGTCCTGCTCAACACACTCCTTTATTCAGCCAGGGCTTGTGGTCACTCTTGTGCTCACACCATTTCAGCAGGTGCTTGTACTCTTTTAATTATCCATCACAATACCCTCCTTCCTTTTATGGCCCATTTCTCTTTCATTTCCACCCACTGTTCTGCCAGGTCCTTCCCATTGTAGATGTACGCCAGGACATGCGACCTCATGCTATGATGGAAAACCTCCATTTAATGAGGTTTTCAGTTTGTCGGTTTTCAGATTAGGTTCTAAACCATGTGCCATGCCTTTTCTATTCACTGCGATTCAACCTAGGACCCATGGAAACCGATGGAAAGGTTCCTGCCTGTAATTTCAAATCTACAGCTTTTTGCTCTAGAGTGAAAAAAGTTTGACTAAAGACTGCATAAATTTAATATTTCCTTGCATCCAGCAGTGGTTACACAAGGAAGGAAAGCCTATGCTAAGCTGTTCAAAATGCCGCTTTGTCAGTCTCTTTCATCATTTCACTGATTTAAATTCAAACCTCCTTATATCCTACATAAGATATTTTATTCTCACTTTGTCTAAGTAAAAGGACTTCTGCTAAAGATTTTTCATCCTATAGCTCCAGGGCCTTTGAAATCATATCCTGTATGTTTTGTCTCCATCAGCAGTTTCCCTGCATCAATCTACAATGAGCTACATAAGCCACTTATACCAGAGACTGTTCAAGTCATCCCAAATTTGATTGGCATATTCTGATCTCCCTGGCTTTGTTAAGCAAGTTGAACCTTAATAACACACTGAGAAGATGAATGGGCTAATGAAGCAGATTGCATGATCTGGAATCTTTCCCTTACAGGTATATTTCTGAACTACTGACAGCAAGAGGATTTTTTTTTCCATTTTCCATGGTTACTTTTCACTCTTGGTGCAGTGCTTTGTTATGCAGCTGTCTGGCTCTGTGTTAGTTACATACTGAAGAAAAATAACATCTCAGTGTAATAGTGATGATTAGCCTTTTGTGTAATTAAAAAAAAAAAAAAAAAGTAACTTTCCCTCTTTTTACTTCAATATTAGAAAACCACTTTAACTGCATGCCCACACTAAATGTATCCTTAGTCTAAAAGAGTCCACCATTGCATCAGAGCATGCAGAAAATATTTCCACAGTACAACTGCATACAGCTTATTTTTACCCAGGGGAAAAAAGCATTGTGGGTGAACTGTAGTTACTTTCAATGTACTATAGCTCTTGACTGCATGTCACGTTGCTTGTGCTGTGCTGTCAGGTGGAATACAACATTGTTATAATGCTAGAATTAAGGCTTCTGTATTAACTCACAATGGTTGGGGGTTTTATTTTGGGGTTTTTTGCAGCACTTAAACTATTCCAGAAGAGATTAGGTGGTCATTTATCTCTTCCCTCCTGCTTTTTTTTTTTTTCTCATATACAAACACAGAGAAAGTTTAAAAGGTTTTACACAAGTTAGAGAGGAACCAGCCCTCCATGCTGATGTCTCATTCTTGTGCCATCTTGTCAAGGGGACTGGGGCTTTCCAGCTTCTGACTTGGGTGATAGGCTCAGGGTTACAAATAAAGTGTGAGTTTTTGAAGGGAAGGGGCCTTTCTGGAGCTCACAGCATAATGACCTTTGTCTAACGACAGGGGTTAAACCTCACACTTGCATTGAAACTCTCTCTCGGTGCATAGGGTTAGCCAGCTGTTGGCTTGAGGAGGCCATTGTGCAGTGCCAGAGACAAAAGTATGTTCATCCCTCATCAGCCAAACCTGTCACTTCCTGCAGCTTGGAGACACTGGGTATGTGATGACCTTCTCAGCAGCCCCAGGTGTCTTCCAGAATAGGCTCCATCGCAGGGAAGATGGGATTTACAGGCAGCCCATATGTCCACATGAGTTATCATAAACTACAGGGTTCCTACAGCTGCACAGAGCCAGGGCAGGCACTTCCTAGCTTCAGCCTTCTCCTAATTCTCCTATGTTCTCATAGCGATGACAACCCTCAGAACAATTATACAACTTAAATACTTTGGAAAAGAACCCCAAATAACAGGAAGATCAAAGGAAAGTCTTTCAAGCCGCTTCTTCCTTTCTAGTACTCAGAGCTAGGAAGGGTAGAAAAGCAGGGTCTGTGTTATTAGAAGGCTTCAACCTCATCCTTCTGAGAAGGCTTTCTTTAAAAGTCCAGAAAAAAACATGGAAAATGAAGCTTACAGGGAAGTGACTGACTTAACTCTAGATGTACACAAATCCAAACATTTAAACAAAACTAAATGTGTCGCATCAAAGACAAGGTTAGAAAGCAGCATGCACTCAAATAGTTTAAAACAATGTCAAAAGACAAACCAAAGCTGTGAATGAAAGTTCCAAAGGCAACCTTAATTCTAATAGTTCCTCAGTTCACTCTGTTTGACTTTCACCTTCACTAGTATTGTTTGAAATCAGTTGCCTTTTTTTTGATAGTTCCTGGATTTTGAAAGGCAACATTAAAAATACAGAAATTCTGTTATGTGGCACATGAACATCTGGTTAATCAACAGCTTTGAGCATCTGTGATTCATCACACAGATTTCTGACACTTACGGTAATGGAATAGCTGACAGTGCTAATATACTCATTTTCTACAAGGACCAGTGTTATAAGCAAATAGCCATTTTGCTAGTAGGTTTTCAAATATTTACTGACTACAAAGGAATCACAAAGCTTGGCTTATGAACCCAACCTTGAAACACACATGGACATATTTGCTTCACCCTACTCCCCCTTTCCCCCATTACCAATTTGTTCCCAGTTTCTTCTCTGCCTCCAAGTCTCTCTTTTCAATTTTGTGATCCTCCTTTCCCTCACAGCTTCAAATCAGTCCCCAAGACAGCTTGCTACAGCTACCTACTCATACCAGCCTCTCTCCTTCTGGTCAGCTTGCTTTATTCAACTCAATCCACTGCTAGAAGCTGTCTCTTACTTTTGGTTTCCTCTAGCTCTGCATTTGTCTCTCCTCATACAAATCAGTTCCCTCCTCCATTCCATTAAGGTGTCTGGGAGGAGGCAAGATGGAGAGTTTGGCAGAGAACATGAGAAGCAGTGTCCCTGCTTTCCATCCTAATCCTAGCTGAGGGCAGCTGAAGTCAGTCATTTATGGAGCAGGTTCCTCAGAGCCCCTATATCTTGCAGCAACATGTAATCAGTGAGTGCAGCCCCAGTCAAGGCATACACATCCTAAAAAGAAGGGAGACATTTCACAGTAGTATATTGGGATATTTTTAGTGGCTGAAATTGTCACCTGTACTGAACTGCTTACTTTCTAGAAACAGCAAAAAGTGCCCTTATCTCTTCTTTTAATAGCCGTACTTCCCAAAGTTTTCAAATAACGGGCCTTGAAGACAGAATTATTAAACAAGTCACTGAAAGGCATTATTGTGAACAAACATACTTTCCTCAGGTGTCTTTGATGAAAACATTGCAGCTGTTTTGGCTGAACTCTTTAAAATCATCCGAGGGCAGTAATTGCTGAGGGCATAAATCAAGCTAAATGGTTAACTTTCAGCTATGTTCTAATTAGTAGAGAACAAGGTCTTACAATGGAAAGAATCAGGGAATAAATGACTGTAACTGCTTACAGCTTAGTAACAAATGGGCTAACAAAAGAAAGTACTGTGAGAAGAATATGAACAATATGTTTTACCAATTTCTCTTCTCCCAGAGTTTCCCCCTAGTCCCACAATGAGCTCCTCCTGCTGCCTTCCTCAGGTGTTACTGAGTACCTGGGAAACAAATAAAGGAATGAATGAAAACCCTGCCTACGCTGGACAATCTCACTCAGCAGTGAGATGTTAAGGGGAACAGCCAGAGTAGAGTGACAGGCTGATGGGAACAGTCAGTCATTTTGTTGTTCAGGCTGCAAGGCACTACAGAATTCAAACAGATCAAAATGGAAAGAGACAGTAGTACCTATGGGGTATACAGACACCATGTTTACAAAAAAATCCCTTACCTCTCAGGCATGGCCAGCTGCACAGCCTTAAGGCAGGATATTTGTCTGAGGTTGAACTGCTCTAGAGCTTCCAAACCAAATTTCAATCCTCCTTGCAGAGAAGGGAACTCTATAATACTGTCCTGAATTCACTGATACTTGCTTGTTTGGCTTCTGAAAATCTCAGCTAATAAACTGGTAGGATAAGGGAATAGGGATTCACTTGCATCTTCACAGATCTAGTAACAGGGAACCAAAAAGCTAGGGTTTATATGGTCAAGGAAATTCATAGAATAAGTTTTCTTTTTAGCAATTCAATTGTTAATTAAAAAATGTGGTCAGATGGGCACAGCAAAAGAAAACAACCAACCAAACCAAAAGCTCCCTTCTCTGTAAACTAAGCAAGTAAAAGCTGCCTAGAGCACAAAGTTAAAACTGAAATTGCTTGACTGAAGTCAGCCAGCCGGACTTTAAACCCAGCTGATGGATCCTGATTGATCCAGCTGCCTCCTACAACTTCTTTCTGAATTAGTGGATACTGGTACAGAAACTTGAATTTATGTTATGGTAAGGAAGCTGCTGAGCTGCTAATGTCTTCATCAGCCTGACATTTCTTGTCATAGGCAACTAAAACTCAGTGAGAGTACAGGTGGTCTCCTTTACAGAGGACCATACTCACCTCCTTCTCTTCTGTTTCCAAGCAAAGAAAATTCTATGTTGAAAAGGTTACCGGCCTGATCCCAATGACAGATTTCTTCTTCCCAAATAGTCAAATGGACAAGCCTTGTCTGTTGGACAATCTCTTTTTTTGTGAAAAGGCATGTAATTTACAGCAGAAGCTACTTCCAAATTTGTGGAGTCATGGCCAGCTCTGTAAGCCTTAATAATGACTGCACAAGAATAATTTCAGACCTTCAGGGCATTCATGATTCTTAGACCCATGTCCCCAAATGTGATGAAGCAGCGTTGTGACAGAGCAACCAAAAAGGTTTCCTCCAGCTTGGGCTTTTCTGATCATAACTCTGTTGTGTTGTTTCACTCTCATTTCAGCTAACTAGGAATTTTAGGTAAGATGACTAATTCTTCCTGGATTTGTCTGGATACGTCAGATGTATGTAGGCAGCAGACCTACTATGCAGGTAGTTTTGGCAGAGAGCTGGAGGGAGGAGGAGTTATACTGCTTAAAGACACTTCCATTAGGTTTATCTCCCTTAAGCCCTTAGTGTTTGAGTGGAGGCAGCCCGATTGCCTGTGTTGTCTATCAAAGGTGGCCTTGACTTTACTTTAAGCACAGACTTTTGCTTTTGGTTTAGACAGCAAGACTGTTTTAGAGCTGCAGCGAAGGCTCCTTTGGTGGCTTAACATCTGGACAGGCTGCCTGCAGGGTAGCTGGAAGGCAGCTGTGCAGCCAAAGAGAACATGTGTTTATGGCCACTGACAGCAAGTGCTCAGCATATTAGTGCAGACACCACCCACAGACTTCTTGGGAACAACACTATGATCAGGCATAATGTGCAAAAATGTATGCTTTCTTTTTACACCAAAACTCTTTATATGAGGCTGGGTAGGAATTCTTCTGGTAAATAGTCTACGTGACATAAAATGGAGTCACTTACATGATCTGAAATTTAGTAATGAAAACTGGAATTTCTATATGCAGAGAAGAACAGTACAGCATCAGAGCATATTTTCATCCTGGTAGTACTGTAGTAACAACCCTTCAGATTTCTGTTGATTGCATCATTCTCCAAAAATTACCTCTTTTGGATGAAATTTCTCTTGCTTAGTCTCAGACAGAAAGTCAACACTAAAAATCTGTTCAGTCATTTTTATGTCATCAAAACTAATGGTGACTTTGAACCATGTTATATGTGTATGTCCATGAGGAACTTACTAGGACAATTTATCTCTTATACTCCAGTTATTTCATTGACTTTATTTTTATAAGAAAGAAGACCAGGTAAAATAGTAATGGTTCACTGACTATAATTGACCAAACCCCCACAACAAAACAAAGCCAGACTCCCAAAGCATTGAAATTATCTCATTTATCTTAAGGAAAAAAAAAAAAAGTCAAATCACAAAAAGCATTTTGGTCAAATTTGATGTTACAAAACATTTTTATATTTATTTAATATCACGTTCTCCTACTCTGTAGTTATACGGTATATTTTCTGAAAAAATAATATGCAAACAGATTATTGCATAACACATCTCTTCCAAATTAGCCCAGAAATATTCACTAAATTAATTTTTAACACAATAAGAAAAGTGTTTTAATATTTTACTTTTAAATTCCAGAGAGTTTTATCACATAAGATATTCTGTGGAAAGCAGCACCTATTTACTTCTTTGTAAGCCATTACGAAGATGGAACTGGCCTCTCAGACAAAATAACAGAGGTGATTAAAACACAAGCTGAATAAAGAAGCTCACCAAGTGGGTTCTTGCAGAGTGAGTATTTCACTTGGCTGTGCGTGTGGAATATTTTGCATAATGGTCTACAGACCTTCTAGGATTTTGCTATTACAGAATATACATATACATAGTGCTGAGACACAGAGAAGTGGTATTTCACATTATGTCTATGCTTGTTGAGGGCTCACTGTCTATGTGGAATGAGTAAAAGTAATATTAAAAGAAAATAATTATTAAACAGAAAATATTTCATTATGCAAACAAAGAGAAATACTGTATTTTAGTTTAGAGACAGTTCAAGCATGTACAGCATATACATAATAAAGCTCAGGCGTTTGGTTTTTTTTTTGTATTAGCTAAAGAAGCAGTCATGAAACTGTTGTATATTGGCTTAAAACTTGACAACCACCTAGTGCATTCTTCTTGCTCACCTTTTAAAAATACACAATCTGAGATGGATACATTGCACTGCTGGAGTTTACAATATATATTTCAAATTTACAAAAATACAGAAAAACAAGATTTCTTGCACTCAGATACTGAGCATTAACCCTTTGAGTACTAATTCCCACCTGCAACACTGCAGAACACATTCATCTGACTTACATGTTTTTATAACATTCTAACAATTATAATTGTCATCTTTATGTACACTATTAGGAAATGCATTCCTACATATTAAAAAAAAAAAAAGGTAGAGACTAATAAACTGCTAGTAACAGAAAAATAATGGGCTGAAGTATGTGAAGATTTTTTGCAACATATACACAGAGAATCGCAGGCTGATGATCTCTCAAGGGAATTTTCTATTTCCTCTCTGCAGCAATGTAGCAATTACATAAGCCTGTGTGAAGACATGACAGCAAACTTTCTCATGTGGCCATACAGAATTGTGCTTTTTCTCTTATTTATGGATGCACTGCTCGCTTTCCACTGTAGACATTTTTCTCACAGCTCTGTGCTCCTATTCGCTTTCTATGATCCCTTATTACTCTGCACCCTTCCTATTCGAAAAAAGGTTTATTTCATAGAGGGTTAATTATGATGTGGTTCTGTACTGTGAGTTGAAGCTTTGTGTCCAGATGTTCATGGAAACATGAAAAAATCTCTTGCCAAGAGCCTTGTTAATAGAGAATGGTGCTGACCCTGGAATGCCCTACAATTCCGCAGAAATCATGAACATAAAGAACTTCTCTGAAGGTCAAATTTGCATTCAAGGATGAAGACAATCTGAAATTTGCTAGGGGAGGAAATGGGTTTTCAGAAAGCAAGTGGTGAAAATAATAGATGGACTCTAAGAAGGTGTGTTTTTGGAAAATTACTGAACTTTCTCTTTCCTGACAACTCTGGACTACATTGATCATGTAACTAAATAGACAATATCATATATACAGTGTCTCTGAACTAGAATAAGCTACTTTAAGAAAATAATTGTAGTCCTCAAAGAGTTAATGATAAAACTGCTCTACCTTAACAGAGTGGAAAGGTTATCATGAAACAGCTTACAGATTTGTTCAAAAGGCATACTTTACAAAGAAGTGTAAAACTTGTTGAGACAATTGCTATTACACCGCACAGTGTCACATACAATGAGTAGTGCATGCTCTGTAAAGACATTAGAGTGGACCCTTATCAAAGCTATCATATAACCTTATACAAAGGATTGTGCCACTTAAACTAGTGCAGAGTGATTTTTTTTTTCTGTAGATTTATAATGCTCTAGATTAATATCAATAGGGTTTTTCACAGCCTTGTACAACACTCTTTTTTTTTGTTCTTTTTTTTAACACATGTAACACTAGAAAACAGCAAATGGTATACCCTGACATATGTCATGCAAAATACAACCAATACAGCACCATAGATGTAACAGAGACATTACCTAGCACTTCTCTCCAACAAGGAAAAGGACAGAACAGAGACTGTACATTACACGACTTTACAGGCCATATGCTACAGAAGATCTTTAGAGGCAGTATCACTTTTGTAGATCTAAAAAGCTGTAATTTTATAAAATACTGTTTATCAATTCTACCATAGTCACTTCTGATTAAAATCCATGGCACAGTAATAGTATTTTGCTACAAAAATAAATAAGTAAAAGTTTAAGATGCTGATATGTTTATAAAAACTGTCTGAAGTTACTACAGAACAAAAGTGAAAACAATGAATGAAAGTGATATATTTCTGAAGGAATGTTCTGTGTAACAAAAGGATATTGCCTCTCATATTCAATTGTCTAGACTTCATTTTCTGATTACCTTTCAGTATAATTTTATAACTTTCTTTTAAAAATAACTTTACTTTAAAACTGTCACTATCTCTCTCTTTTAGACTCTTATTAAGAAAATGGAAATAAAGATGGAAAAGCTGTACAGTTTACTGATGAGCTACACAAATATTTCATCTTACTTAGTTTGGAATGAAAACAAAGATAATGATGGCTAGGGGAAAGAACACATTATGAGGGCCCATGAACTACACAGTAGTTTCATTCTTCCAAGGGCCAGTTTTGATATTTCCTGTACTATCTGAGCTGTATATCATGGCTTCATGCACGTTTCCCTTGAGAATTCCATTGTGATTTGTCGTATTAAATGGCAATGACTGTGTCCGTGGGTGCATTTCAAAATGAGCTGGATGGTGCACAGTGTCACTTTCTGGCATTTTAGCACAACTATATATTACAGTACTTGCATCGCTACTTTCGGGCTGGTTGACAGTAGGATATGGATCGCTTTTTGAGCAGCAGGCCCGTCTGTGACCTGACTGGCTATCATGTGTACTGTGGGGACTGTCTGTATGTGAGCTGTGGATGCTGCCATCGATACTTGAAGGAATGTGATAGGCGTATTCTCTTTCACCTGCAGACCTATGCCGACTGAAATAACGTGGCTTAGTTCTGCTTTTCAGACATCTATGAATGTGCATATTGGGTCTGAAGGTTCCCTCGTTGTGGACGTGAATGTGAGCTTCGTCATCAAGTAGCTGATCACAGTGCATTTTTGCACAACATGGTGTCACAGGCGAAAGGCAGTTAACATGATTTTGAACTGCTTGTAGGTTAGTAAGTTTGCAGTGGCTAGCTGCTGGATGATTAAACACAGCTGATTTGTTGGGACATGGTGATTCCTGAAGACAAGGTGCATGAACTTGAGTGTCACCATTGACGTTAACCTTTGGGCGCACATTAACTTGGACAGAATAGGTATTTCTTCTAGATGGGCAACAGGACCACCAGCAATGCCACACATCATCTCGCTTTGCACAGTGATGGATCAGGATAAAAAGCCCCAAGGTTACACAGAAGGCTCCGTAAAGACAGCTAAATATCATATCCAAGAAATGACCTTGAGATACTGCAAGTGCTCCAAAGGTCCAAGTGGCAGTAAACAGAAACAAAGTGAATGCTGCAGCTCGAAGCTGAGCCTTAAATGAGTGCTCATTTTCCAACAAGGAAGAAGAAATCATGGAGCAGGTTGCCTGGGGAACAGACACAGAGTCTGTAATATGACCGTGGCTCACTTCAGTACTTGGCATTCTCTGCGGATCTTCTGTCTTTTCCTTTAATTCATACTTGCGTTCAGGATGGCGCTTCAGTTGCACATAAGTGCAGAGAAAGTAAACACAGGTGACTAGCACAATGAATGCTACTGGCCCATAAAAAGCACCGAGACTAGGCTCCCATGCCATCCAGCAACTGAAAACAACAAAAAAAGAGAGTCAAGAACATTTTATAGCCCACGTTAGACGTGATGAACAACTGACTGATGTGAAACTGGGCTTTCTAACTTGTATGACCCAACAGTGTCTCTGAAGTTCAGATATGTTCGTTGTAGAGAAAGGGAGTGCATCTTTAATAGCAATTAAGCTGACACATCACTTTCATATTTTTAATAGAATAAAATGTCTAATATACTTTACAGGATATAAAAGCTGAAAATTTCTAAGAAATGTGGGTCAGTTTATAATCTAGAATTGCAACAAAGTATAAGACCATTTATGTGAACACTTTTTTCTACTATTAAAAATGTCAGTGCTAATACTTTGATTTAAAAGGAAATGAGGCATATTTTATACAACCTGTATGAGCAATAGAAATGTACAGATTTCATTGGATTGTATTGATGAACATTGATATAAACTCTTAAGCCTGAAGATTGTTCCTACAGAATTTTCTTGTTGCCAAAGTAGAGAACAGCCTGAGTAATAAGAAAGGCTGAAAAAAGACTTCCAGTTGAACAGTCACAGTGTTCAACAATGTTCAGACCCAAAAGATAGATGCAATTTTTCTGTATACTCCACCGTTTCTGAAATTCCTGGGAGTTAATTTTCATCAATTTGAATGTCCTCAGAAAAATTAAGGAAATTGATGGTCTCTTTGTGATACACTAGTAGCATAGTATTTTTGTAGCATGGATCATTATTTGTTAGGCTTTAAATAATATAACCATAGCTGTTTTAAAGCAGCCTAAAGTAGTTCACAGGCCAGTACGAACTGAGTAAGTGTCAGTCAGCTGCATAATTCAGTAGCAGTCTAACAGGACTGCCCTGAGGATGAATTATCTAATCAAATAAACATGGGGGAAGAAAACACCTCTGGCTATTGAAATCCCAGATGGAAACTGGGACAATTTGGGTCAGGGGGAGAAGGAATATTTGCCTAGTTTTACTCTTCTCTATGATCTGTTTTTAGCCATGGTTACAGTCAGGGCACTGAGCTGGTGGCATAAGCTAGTACAGCTGTTATTAGGTTCTTATACTCTATATATAGCATGGATTTCTGGAAGGAGGAATAAGTTATTTTCCTTAGCTGTTGGACTAGGACAAGAGGCAATGGATTTAAACTGCAGCAAGAAAGGTTTAAATTAGATTTTTCAGAAAGTTTCCTAGCTGTTAAGACAATTAGGATAATGAGCTGTTGGAATAAAGTGTGGTCTATCCATTATCAGATCATTTAAAGCACCTCTGATAAGTGTCAGGAATGGTTTGGATATAGCTAATTTCCCACTGGGTCAGAAAGACATACCAGGTGATCTGTCAAAATCCATTCCAGCTCTAAAAGTGACACTGTGTGACACTTCATACTCATTTAGGTGTGTGTGATTGCAGTCCCTCCAATACAGGGAGAAACCATCTGATTCCATATTCTTGTCAAGCCAGGAATCATCTACCAGTTACTATAAAAAGGGCAAAATGAATTTTTCTCCCAGGCTGAAAACCTCTCAGCTAAAAAGAGACAGTACCACTGGGTATTTATCACAAGTAACTGCAGAATAACTACTTTTAAAATCTGAACTTTAAACAAAAACATACACACATTTATTAATGAACTTAGAGACACTCCAAGGAGTATATATTTTGCTGTTAGTTGTGCACATGAAAAGATTCCCTGAGAGATATCTGTGAAAAGATAGGTAAGTTACCACCTATATTTAACTGGATAAGCAGAGACCACAAAGCTACATGGATACTTCAAGTACATTTGAATGCTGCATATTTGATGCAAAGTGGTGAATGGAATGCTCCCTGGTGGAACAGTTTCTTAGAATGTTCTTATTTCACATGGAATGTCATCATGGATCACTTAAATCAGTTCTGTAATAAAAAGTTTGTGCATCTACATTTACTGTACTATTAAAAATGAATAAGACATATAACTCACTATGCTGCTGTTGAATTAGAAGCTGTCTTTTTATTCAGTCTTATAACCATCCCTCACCTGCGCCTTGTTTTTTGTTCAGACTGTGGTACCAGGTATTGGTTTGCTATGATTAATATGATTAAAGAAGTATAACCTCTGTAACTGTGCCAAAATGAAAAATGTCTCACATTTATGGACACAGATAATTGAGTCTTTTAATATACTGTTGATTATAAGTGATTGTCTAACTGGATAAGTTTGAATAAATATATGAATATGAATTGGGCCCTAGGCAGAGCAGTTAGCCATGGTATGTACTAATTTATACCCAGAATTCAAATTTCAGTTATCTATAAAAATGCCTTTAACGAGCCAAATGATCACTTACAAACAGTTGTCCTTTGTTTCTACTTTTCTTACCCAGAACATAACTAGTTTCAAACGTATTACAATAGATGCTCAAAGCAGTAAGAGAGTGATGTCCTCCAGAATACCAATGCTGGCAGAGTAGTAATATATCCATCAGTGTGCCAGTCATTGCCATGATGGTCATTTACATAGAACGTATTTAACTTTGGAGTCTGATTCGTTTTCTGCTATATTTTTATGGAAAGACTTATTGTACTTTATTGATCTCATGTTTCATGCCAAGAATTAACAATGTGATGCCCAGACAGCTTGTGAAGGTATACTGAACACTAAAACACTAGAGGGCTATATCAGGATTGCAAGACATTGTGACTGGAACATTTCCAGGTAGTTAAAATCCAAACTAATTGGTTTTTAAGGGAGGGATGGGGGTGGAGGAGGAGGGACTTATACTTGTCCTTTTTTCACATAATTATTTGTAAATTACTTTAAATAAATCACCTGAAGGATATCAATTCAAGGTAGATAACTAAAGTATTTAATTAATTAGTTGCTCCATTCACTATGCTGTCCGTTAGGTATTTTTAATATCTTTTCACTTATTTGGATGTAAATGAGGAGTAATTCTGTAAATGAAAAGTGATTCTATTGACCATAATGTAGTCAGATTCATAGAGCTGAAGCAGCAAGCCCCAGATTAAGACATTGCTCTTTCATAGCTATTTAATAAAATTTCATAATAAATATAAACCCAAATGGCACGTCTGTATCATTTATGAAGTCAGTTACATTTACTGGTGTAAGAAGGAGAGTATGTTTTCCTTAAAAGTTTTATGATAATAGTTTATACTTACTATGGTGCATTGCCTTCAATCCCATAATTATTGATATTGGTTGCTGCTGTAATTCCACATATAATAAAAGGAACTCCACCACTAATCAGGTAAAATCTGTTGAGAGATAATAACCAATATTTTAATTTGCATGACTTGTAGTTGAATACAAATAATTATACCTTCTTGAAGTATTTTGGGTATACAATATTCCTGAAATATTAAAGATGTCCCTAAAACCAGAAAAGCAATAGGTATTGTCACAATAAACACTGTACTTTATGAAGCAAACAGCAGAAAGCTTAATATTTAATATTTATATGGACCCACTTTTAACAATTGATTGACTTACATCTTTAGTAAATGTAGTTACTATTGCAGTCATATGAAGAACAAAACCTTGTCTAAGGAAAGAATCTACATCCCAAATAACATCATTCCACTCACCTAGATATTTATATTTAATATTTATTAAATTTATAACCATTACAAATTAAAAATATTCAGACAAAGCAGCTGTATTCACTTTAACCTGAAAATGTTCCCAGGGAAATTCGGTGAAATCACAGAAACACTTTCCTAACTCCTGCATGACAAAAGAAATGGAATTCAGTTAGGCAAAGAGAAAAGGGGCTATACACTTGGCAAAATGTTTTTGTTTATGTTTTTGGTTTTTTTTCCACAGAGGAGCAATATGGAGAAATCAGGAGGATTAAATAGCCCTTTGCATAGCCTAAATTTTTCTTCACTCGTTCCATACCCAGCCTTGCAAATGCATTAAAATGTGAGGGCCTCTAAGACTTCAGCAAGATTTCATAGATATCCAAGAAGAGTGTTTACCTAAGTGTTATTGTTTCTGTAAAGACTTGTATTCGAAGACCTAGAGCACATAGATTCACACCCCTTTACCCGGTTAAATGCCACCGAACTACTCAAAAGTAGCAGTCATTCCAATGTACAATCATTAGGCTAGATTAAAGTCCTAAGGGATGTCTCACTGAACTTGGCATCCTGCATCAAATTCAGCAAAATAAACCATCATCACATCTTCCATGTGTATAAGTAAAACACAAAGTTATGGATGGAGCACAGCACTTCCACCTCTGTGGTCTCTGAGGTGGAGGCCGTGCATGTGAGGTTGTAGCTGGAAGGAATGCTGCTCAGTGACAAAAGCGAAAATGTTCCACTGCACCGAGAAGCTTCAGCTGGTTCTCTGAACATCCTGACTCATTTCCTGGTTTAACCAATACTCTTCTGTCAGTAGACAAAATTAGTTTTATTTCAAGCCACTCCTCTAGTGCGGGAAACAGCATGCAGGGATACAAACGCTTCCCAACCGCTGCTATTATGTTGTCCATCAGGACTAAGAGGAACCTGATAATGTGTGGGACACATTCTGGCCACTCGTTTTCTACAATGTGTTATAAATATTGGGAAATTTCAGTCAGTGCAAGGCAAGATTTTTACAGAACAAAGTTACAGTAGGACTAAATAAATCAGCATTTAAATCAGACCCAAAATTAGTGTTAGAATTTCCTAACCTCTTTTCCCCACCTCCTTCTGAAGCAGAATTAGAGCCCAGGCCTCAGAAAATTTCATGTTAACATTTACAGTACCATCTTTGTCCTAACGGTCTAAGCTGTAAACAGAGCAGAGAAAATCATCTTCTACATTCATCAAAAAGCCCTTCAGATTTTATAACTTCAAAGTCATTAAGTATATATTTTTTCTTCAAACTGGGCTTATTCTGTGGAGCTCAACAAATTCCAATGAACAAGCTGCCTCCTTACAAAATCCATTCAATCACTGCAGTTTAATGATTGTACATATCTTTTGACTTGAGCATGTTGAATAAGCTAGCTTAATAGCTTATTATTAATTTTAACAAAGACATGTTCAATGACATTTCTGAAATTCAGGAAATTACTAGGGTAAGCAATGAGGCATAGAAAAGTTAATCCAAATTTATCTAAGAAATAGTAAGGAGCAGAAAAATAGGAATACAGAAGCAAGTATAGGAAACTGCACTTCAAACTCATCTGAAGTGATTACACCATAGAATTTACCTACAATACAACCTATAATTTCATTTTTTGCAGTGCCACCACTTTTTACAGATTGGATACACACATTTAAATCATATTCTTATCTCAAGTCTCAGACAAGTCAGTATTTGGGTGTTAGATAATCTACTTCATATCTCACACTTTCAGCAGGCTGCTGAAAACAACAGTAGCATCAGATGTTCTGGAAGCACTTAGCTACACGGTGCTTCAGAAATGTGGCAAAATCTAGCCAAATTCCTGTCCTGGCTCATTGCTAGAGAAAGAAAATATATTCTAGAAATAACATAACGTGAAGTCAGATGGTTTCAGTGTATTTGAGGGGCACTGTACTGATAACCAGCACAGCACACTGCCTGCCCTGTCTCACTGGAAAAAAAGAAAGTAAAATGGCAAACAGAAATGACAGTGTATACCAATGATTCTTCATTGGTGGACTTAGAATGTAGGGTGAAGGGAAAAGAAGTCTGCCAAATAGAAGAAAAGTCAGCAAGAGAGGAATGGGATGAAAATAGAATGAACAGAAAATATAATCAAAGAAATGGAAGTTCAATTGTAAGAGCAGGACTACATACTCTTGCCCATTTGTATGAGCTCATGTATACCTTAAACATCATACAAAGAAAAAAAGACCACACTGGAAGTTACCAAAGAGAAGAAACATTGTTCAAGAGGATCCATATACATGTTAATTGTGAGGAAGTACACTTAAAATTAAGAAATTTTGACCAGTCTCTCCAAACATTAGTTTCTATGCAATCATTAAGTTTTATTTTTTAAATTTCTTCTTTTTCACTTAGATGAGTTGATTAGGCCAAATAATTTTGAAGAAAAAGCTGAAGTAGAATTGATAGGGCATGAATAAAAAGTGAAGAAAATGCAAGTAAATAGCTATGCTTCATACTTCTAGAAAACCTTTTATCTAAGAGAATCAAAGTGCTTTATAACATTAATTAATTTAGCCTTACAGCCCCCTGTGTGGTTGATAAACATTATGATCCCTATTGTACAGATGAGTCAACAAGCAAGGAGAGATGAAGCATTCAAGGTCATGAAGAAAATCTGTTACAGAACAAGACTTCTTAATTCCCATTCTATGTTTAAACACAAGGCAGCTCGCTATTACTGTAAATGAAGGGACTGGGCAAATCATGGCACCTAAGAATTTGTCTCCAAGCCCAAGAAACATGATCCCCTCTGTGTAAATTCAAGCAGGAGCAAGAAGAATATAATCTTATGTGAAGGATCCCCTGGTTAG
Source organism: Athene noctua (assembly GCF_965140245.1). Classification (NCBI taxonomy): domain Eukaryota; kingdom Metazoa; phylum Chordata; class Aves; order Strigiformes; family Strigidae; genus Athene; species Athene noctua. Next base: position 50,717,641 of record NC_134041.1, read on the forward strand.
GGTGGCCCCTCCCAGTATTCACTAAGCCTTGCCAATGACTGTTACTCCTTGCAAAGCCTGACTTGTGGAGGAGGAGCCTGTGTGCACTCTTCCCTGTGCAGCCCTAATACTAACATCCACTGGTATTTCCTATAGCACTGCCTGGGCGTGTACACAGAACAGCTTTTCCAGACCAGTTAAAGTGGTCCAATAAGGGTTGTAACTGGAGAGACACTCACTTCTGCTGCTTTTGCTGCTGCAGCCAACTTTTGGTGACTTTCAGCCATACAAGAGCAAAAGTAAGGGGCAATACTCCTGTCCAGTAATCCTCATTTACAGAACAATATAATAAAGCAGTACTGGAAGGATGTACCTTGTAGACTACTGAGCAAGTACCTGCTTTCAACCATCTTTTTTCCCCACCTCAAGTATATTTTCGTATTTTGAAAATAATGATCAATCTTTTTCCTACACTGTTTGCCTAACTTACATTTACTATTTCCACATGACTATCTGTTGGTTTTAAACCTTTAAAGGTCTATCCTTTGGTTCAGTAACCGGCTTTTGTCTTCCAATTATGTTTTCTACTTTTGAGATCATTTTCCTCATTAAGCCAATGGGCTGTCTCCTCTTCACAAAAGAAGATGCAGTAACTCAGGACCCAGACCCAATTTCATGTACTTGTGTTACTCTTCTACCATTCAACAACGCAAACAGTGAGACTTCAGTGAGTCTTCTGTAAGAAGACAGAAGAATCCTGCTTTGACAGATGTGATTGTTACGATGGAGCCAGCTAACGCTGTAGTCAAGATAGCCATGCATGCAAATCTCTAAAGACTGGGAAATTACAGGGAGGAAATTAAAACTTTTTTCAGCCAAAATTTGATTTTGACAAGCAGTTAATTTATATGATATTTAAAAATTGTTTTACAGGGAAAACTGTAAACTATCTGTGGGATGATTTGGGGCTTTGAAGTAATTGCCAAGCTGTTGCTTCAATAGCCCTTGGGAAGAGATTTTAAAATTTTTACATTGTTGCTGCTGACCACCCAGGGATGTCCTGATGATTCCTAGCAGGGTTTTTCATCAGCATACATTTATTTACTGAAGCTCATTCTATCACATCCTCACTATTATTGTTATCCAAGCTAATTAGATTAAAGCTAGCCTGGTAGGCCTCAGCTGCACTTGCACCTCTTAGTTGCAGTGTAGGGAACACCTACAGCCTCAAAACCAGGCTATGCAGACATGCTCAAATGGTGTGCAGTGAATTGTGGGGGGAGGAATCATACACACTGAACATTAGAGGGTGTGAGAGACTGAAATGTCCTATGACTGTCTCAAAGCTTGCTTGTGTCTGTGCAAACCTCCAAGAGAAGCTGCTGTGGCCTGTGAATTGGTCTGGGGGATGCTGCCCAGAGAAGCGGGAGTGTATTGAAAGATGCTCTCTCCACTTCTTGGCAGTTGCATTGTCAGGACTCTTTACATAAGCCTCAAAAAGTCCAGACATGGACTGAGCTGGCCCCATCCTGGAGCCGTTTGTGGCTCTATTGTGTAGGGCAGACCCCGTGCATGCATTGCTAATGAACAGATAAGAGGCAAACGTTCCTGCCCTTGAAGCAGGATGCAACAAAACCTGTTGGACCAGAGGAAAAAAAACCTAAAGGCGAGCAGATCTGCTGATCAGCTGGTACGATTAACTTAAAAAGGCAGCAGAAAATCTTGCTCTTTGTGCATCTACCATTGAGGCCTGATCCGTGTGCACCCAACCACTGCACAACTGAAGGCTGAGGACCAACGGGACGACGCTGGATCCATGGTGGTGACTATTCTTGCAGCCCTAACCCGCGACCTGGCTTTATTTCTGCCTTTTCCTTCTATTCTGTCCTATTGCTACCCCTCTTCACTTTTTTTTTTTTTTTTAAATAATTAAAACCCCATTTTGGATATACAGCAGTTGATCTCGTTTGTGTCTTAATCTCACTCTTGGGATCATATCGAAACCTCCCCCGACATTGGATCGGGACAGAGGGAACCCCTAAGTTCCTGCTGCAGCTGCCGGAGACCAATAAGTAAAATATTTTTTATTACATACACTGACATAAACACAGAAAACCCCCAACAGAGCAGCAGACACTGCTTGCTTGACGTGATGTCCCTCTGTCGACATCATGGCCTACTCTTTTCCAGCTTCCTTTCAGCGACAATTCCTCTTGTAAGGCAAACCCAGCCACAGAATACTGCGAGCTCCATAGGAAATCTGATATCAACAGGATAAAGTCAGCAAAAATGACTGCAATAGCCTGCAGGCAGCATCTGTATCTTTATACTTAACATATAGTATATTCTTCTATTTCCATAAATATTACTCAGTAAGTCAGCAAGTACAAGGAAAGTTCTACGCAGTGATGAAATTCTTGCTTGAGTGTCTCGCTGTTCTCTAAACCAAAATTGTTTCCAGATTAACAACCCTGACTCTGGAATGAATTCTTCCAAAAAAGGACCAGACCTTGGCTTTATGGGTATAATGCAAGACTGATTTTAATCTTTTTTTTTTTTTTTTTTCCCTGCAGTGTGGCAGAATGGTGATGTACCGGTAAGTGATTAATAGCTTCAAATAGTCTTTATTGCAGACATTACTTGATTAAATGTATGTATATTTAAAAGTATTCCTCTCTGCATGCACAAGTCTAAAAAGGTACATGTTATATATATAAAGATACCAGTGAAACATTAATTTCTTTCATTTTCCTCAGCACAAAAAAGATTCATCTTTTTAGCTCTTCCTATATGAACTGTACCCTGGAAGTAGAGATGTCTATCTATTAACCACTTGCAAAACAAACATGAAAATAGGAGTCACAGAAAGATGATTTCACCTTTATTTTTCCTTGAGCTGGGTTTTGATTTTAACATCTTTGTGAAAATAAACCATATAGAAAATGGTCATTAATTTCTGAGCTAACCAGATGCCACAGTTCAAGTACCCGGCAGCCAGGCAGACATATAAGTAGCTGCTCTGTAGAAAGCTGAATTTATGAGACAGATTTTCAAATTATTCTTCCTGAATTTTAATGGTCCTTTTTCCTTGGAATTTTGATAAAATAAAAAGACTTTGTAAAAATGATGGGATTTTGAAAATATACTTCAAATTTAAGAAAAAAAATTGTCATTTTGAATCCTATTATGAACATATTTACAAATAACATGTTAGTTTTGCTTCATGGTCTTGCTGAAGAAATAGCTTATGTTTCTTAAGTGCTTCTTTCCTGTCTGCAAGCAGAATATAAACACAGAATACACTAAAAAAAAAGAAGAAAATCTACAAGAAATGCTAAACTTTAATATTTCGAGTCAAAATCTAAAAGGTAGATAATAGCGGAATTAAGAGTTGTGTGAAAACTCTTTAGCACCTTTATGTGGCAATATTGTTATTTTTTTTAACTGCCTGTTCACAGTCCATTTTTTTTTTCTGTAGGATGTTTCACTCATTCAGCATCAAAGGAACAAAGACACTGGGCAGGTAGTTATTAGTTTTTATATATATCCCTTCTTTCTGGATCTTATTGTAAATTAAGAGCTTCACAAACTTTAATTGATTAGTCTTCATAATGTCCTTGTGAGAATATGTATAATCTTCTCCATTTAGAGGCAGAGACTAAAACACAGAGAGATGAATGACAAAACCATTAAGAAAAGTCTCTGCAGATTTGTTTGCTCAACTTAAGATGTCCAGGCCTCCATTTGACAAAACCAGGCTCTAATTTTTTATTAAAATTAGCCATGAGATAGGAGTTTAAATACTTTGCTGGATCTGCCCTTAGAAATTCATAATATGGGAGGCTGGTCAATAAAGTGGAAGAATGTTAGTCAGTGTCAGAAGATACAAAACCTCACCTATCAAATAGCCTCAGAAATCACTTGCTGCTCTTCTGCAAGGCCACTACACTAGATATTCATATTGAGCTTCTCTTCCTTATCATTCATGCCAGATGATGTCTCGTGCACTGTTAGTTACGTAGTGTGAAAGTTAGGTGAGGCCCTGCTAGTGGAGGAAGCTAAGAGAGTGTGTTGAAGCTATTCAACTTCCTCGGTGAACACCCTTCATGGCTAGTGTAGCCATTCTGTCTACTTCGGTATTTTGCAGGTGGAAAGGAATTTATAGGCTGGCAGTATAGTTGCAGTTTGCTTTACCATGGACCTATAAGACGGTCTGAGCCAGCAGATATGACAGAGAAACAAAAATGAATAGACCAAAAAATTAAAAAAGAATTCAAGAAGTCAAAAAAATGCTTAGAGAAAATTCAGAAGTAGGAGAAGGGAGTTTTATTTACATAGAGATACTCTATTGTCTCTAGGTGAGCTAGATCAACCTGAAGAGAGACTTTGCCTCTTTTTTTTTTTTTCTATTTTATTGGAGAATGCCTCGGGGGCTGCTGGAAATCAAAGAGAGAGATGACTCTTACAGTGCATTCCATGCTGCAGTTTAGCTCTATTGACTTCTACTCCTGCTCAGACAATGAATAAATAACTTAAGTCAGGGTAAGGAGGTACTCATGATGAATGTACTTCTGAAGGAAAGAAGTAAGTAAAATATTAAGCAGCATGTTGATGAGAATGAAAACATATTCATTAGTATTTATTAAAGAATATATATTTTTAAAGGTTTAAAAAGATCACAGAGCTCACAGAGACAACTGATTACGTTAATGGTTGGAGAGAAATAATAGGTGGAGAAATAATACTCACATTTCGAGTATTTTCTATTTGCACAATCATTTTATCCCTAGGAAACACAACAGACCTTTCAATTCTGTTTCCACAGTTAATTTCTAGCAGTAAAATGGCTGATACTCTTGTTCGGAGCAATTCATTGCTACCTCATTTTTCCAGGCATTTGACTACTCTGGTGTAGAGCTGTTAGCTGAAATTATTTTGCCGTTCCAGCCTACTGAATCAAACACGACTGCTTCACTGAGCATTGCAGCACACCTTTAGAAAGTCAATTACCATCAGTATGTCCTTCTGCCTTTTGAAGAGGAGAAAAGAACCATTAACCTATCAACCCTCATCAAGACAAGAAATTCTGATAACAGCCTATATATGACAATGCCATTTTATATAATATGAAAGTGAAATGAAAAGTAAAGCATGCAAAGATAGGGATAATAAGTGCTGTACCCTTATATTGTCACATTTAATACTTGATTCACATTATATTAGTATCAATGTTTTACGACTGTCAGTAGAATCACCTTGAATTTTAAGTAGAAAATACAGATTTCTTTGGTTTTACTTGATGTAATATTTCATTAAGCCTGCCAAAAGAACCAAATTAAATGACTAGCAGGAGGAAATATATTTTAATTTGGATCAACTGTGAAAGTCACTGACACAGGGTTCTGGTCTACATTCTCCTATGACTAAATTTTGAAATAATATTTTTAAAAAGGAATTGATGTCAATACCATATTTTATTATGGTTGGCAGTCACCAACACAACTCTCTGAATCTCCCTGTCTTTCATGCATTGTTGAATTTGACACTTACTTGCTTTGTAGGCAAAATTTTTAAAATCAAGAATAATGCTTTTTCTTCAGTAGTAATTTTTAAAAATTTCAAACGGACCAGTCAAGTCCTTGTTTTGTAATTTTCCCATCACCTGAAAATACACTATTTCCAACTTTCTCAGGAGGAGAACCTTTTAAGAGTTTATTCAAATGTTATTTATTCACTACTTTGTATAGTCAGTTTCAGGTATGAAATCTATTTGTATTAAAAAGAGATATTCTGTAAACTTATTTTTTGTTATGAGCTATGTCACCAAGCTACAGCTGAAAAATTTTGATTGCATGAGTTTCACAGTAATAGGTGAAACTGTCCATTTTCCAGAGAATAATACTCTTAGTTTTATTTTCTGTTCTTTCACTATACATGCACAGAATGATTCAGAAGATATTCATGACCAAGCAATCAATGTCGTGAAGATAGGGACTTTACTGGTAGACCCAGGTGGCTTATTCTTAGATTTGCTAAGCTGAGCATTCAAGACAGATGTGTGCAAACAGACAAGGAAAAGAGAATACAGAAACTCCTGGGAAATATCTCTAGGGAGGATACATTAATTCTCTTATCCTAAATTTGTATCTTCTTTTCCTTTTTCTCTTCTATAAATCAATGATCTTATATGAAGGGCAAGATCTTTGCCCACAGTGCCAGAGGGAACTGAAATTGTTTAGAAGAGAAAAATACAAGAAATACTTCAGAGATGTGAATTTCCACAAAAACTATATTGTTAATGTCCACATTTTTTTGCAATCCTTGTATCTTTTGATGTAATATTAAGCCCCTGTTCCAGAGGGCAGGTGATAAAGAATCTGAGCTTTCTCTACTGAACTTTTTTGTGGGCACAGAAACAACTGAAATCTGATTTCCTACAGATTTTGTCTTATGATTGTCTTTGGTGTCTAAAAAGGTTCAAGGTCCTCTTGAGATCTTTCCCATAGCTGTGCCATCTCTCTACCAGTTCAGCCTTTTTTTAAGTTGAGATATTTGTCTTTGTTATTCACCTGCCCATCTAGTAATGTGAAACATACAGGAGCTTAATGATCTCTATCCATCTCAGGCTGACTACCCAAGTTATTAGACAGGAAAAGCCTCAACCACAGTCACATAATTCAACAAACTGTTTCCTGAAGGAGATCATAATATAAGTAAGAATAAATGCCTGTTTTTCCATGGCAGATAATTATAGGCAAAATGTAAAAACTGTGAACTTTAATGGGTCAAAAACTAGGAGGCAAACAGGAATCTTAAATTCACCGTTTTCAAAAACTATCCTGTTTTTTTACACTAACACCACAGTTTTTACTTTAGTTTACGATTCTTGAATGATGAATGATGGTGTTACTACTTACAGAGATAAAACAGTACCAAGAAATCTCCAACAAACTGAAAAGCATTTTTGTCTCTTCTGCTGGCCCTGAAACATTTCAAGCATCTTATAAAGCCTGTTTGATTGATACAGGCCATTAAAATAATGTGTTTAGGAAATCTAACGGTGCCCAATGAAATCTGCCATTACTAAAAAAAAAGCCTTCAACGAAAATGAGAATTACAGCTTCACACATAATTGTATGTAAAACTGCTGAATGCGTCCGCTGGTTTCTGTCACATAACAGTGATTGGGTGGTTACTGTTGTACAGACTACTCTCAGAAATACTTTAAAATGATACATGTTCTGGCCACATACTTTTAATATGTAATAGATTAATATTTAATATATTCATATGTCCTTATAAGGGCTTTCTTACAGAGTTTACAGGACAATAGTAAATTTCATCACTTTATCTAGATTTGTTCAGCATATCCTATGCATATTCTTCTTAAATGATACCCATCCACAATACTCAAGACATGGTTATACTGCCTGGGCATAGATAATATACCGAGGTAGCTCTATTGGCTTTTAAATATTAAAACTTCAAAGCATTAAAGCATTCTTACTGTTTCTGATGATTTTTACCAATAAGGTATTAAACCCCCCATATTTATAATATTGTTAAGGATTATGTGCTACATCCCCAAAATTAAACAGAATTAGTGTTTCAGGCTTCTGCATCTCTGGTTTTACAATTATGTGCTAATCACAATTTACTTCTACCTTCCATCTATTTAGGTAATTGGGTTTATTTTCAACTGCATGTATCTAAAATCTAATCACACAGCTAGAGCAAGATGTATCCTCAGGCAAAGTGAGAGAACAAACAGTCTTGTTTAAGACATGAAGAAACCACACACTAAATAAAAATAATATCATTTTGATTATTAAATTCTCTTGGTCTAAAAGAAGTATTCAGTCACAAACCCAGAGGGCCATTTAAAATCGAAAAGCATTTATGCCAAAGATCCATGGAAACCACAAAACACTTTCTGTTGAATCTTTCCAGCTACCAAGCTTTTGTCATTGACAAAACAAACCCACATTTTTAGAGAAAAGATTAAATACTTTCCTGAAAGGAACTGCTTCTAATGTGAAAGGCATACAAGCAAGTTTTGAATTCCCCTAAAGTCCATATTCAGCGCACAGTAAAGGAAGGGACTCTGTGTTTTCTTTTGGCTCTTATTTTAAAATATTTTGAATAATTTTTTGGGAATATTTCTAATATTTTTAGGATTTGCCACGGGTCATGAGTTAAGGAGGGGACATCCCTCAAAGTTAAGAAAAATTAGGAGCTCAAACATCAAAGACATGATTTTCATTCACACAGAATACTGCTTTCAATATAAAGAAAAACATACAGAAACACTTCCAGTTGAAGTTAGTACAAGGCACAGATGTCAACATCCTAAGATACATCCTAAATGACTTGACATATAGATTCTAAAGGCACTACATTTTTGCTTTATTTACCAAGACTGTATAATGAAAAATCAAAAAAAGAGAGTATTAACGTGTAAGATGCCTGTATAAGTTAAACTTGGGGCTCTTTCTTTTTTTGTATTTCTACCCTCGCATTTGTCTTTGTTCACAAATACTTGCTGAGAAAAAAATCTCAGTACTTATAAAGAGCAGCAGAACAGAATAGAGTGCTTGCCTCAAGAACTAACTTGCATGTCACAAAGGCTAGAGTTACTGAAAATTTATGCACCAGAAATCTAAAATGGGAAGCTGCAAAATATAGCTCAGGTAAAATCTCCAAACTATTAAAATAAAACATTTCAATTTTTTTCCAACCAAAAATTTTCCTGAATATCTATTACCTAATCACTTCTAAATATTGACTTTAATTTCCTTTTCACAGTAAGAAGATATATCAAAAATGTTGTCATCTCCCATGAATGATAATTCAGCTTTACAGCTGGCCACATTTGGAACATATATCTATAGTATATGCAACCACTACTTATACCACAACAGACTCATACAGAAAGAAAACATTAGAAATCCAAAACCTATTAATCTGATTAATTGTGAATAACTACTCTCCTTGACTTGGTAATTTGATGATATTCCAACATTTTTTAATGCACCGTTTATTACTTCCTGCCGTTTTTCACTTAGGAATCCTTAGTAATGACAGCTTCATTTTCATGTATTTCAATACTGAAACATATTTCTCAGTTTTGGCTATTTGAAAGAAAGCTGCGCTTCCTTTCTTTTGTGGCTTAAATATTAGCTGAACCAAGTAATTTTAAACCCATGTAGCAATGATTAATGTATTTAGATAGTTTTCTAGAACAATAACCAACAGCCTTCATATCACGGAATACATCACATTCTTGTCAGGGCATTATAAAGTTCCCTACCTTCTTAATGCTATACACATTGACTGGTTAGTGTACACTGACCAGGGTGAGAAAAAAAATACTATTGATAACAGCATGCCCTGAGCCAAGAAACAATTTTGAAATTTACTTTGGTACAGTGAACTATTATACCAAGTGAGCCTTCTCCTTTAAGTGATAGTGAGAGAAAACCATCTCTGAATACTCAATGATCAGGTGCCCGGACTTTCTTCTGTGATGTGGAAGACAGATTCTCTTTCCTTGAATTAGACGATTAAGGGTCAGCCATCACATCTGAGTGCTGTGAGCACTGGACATTCAGTATTCCAGTTTTAGCAGAAATGGTGCTACTTTCCTCATGAGGTAGGGATACTTTCAATTTACAGGGATGGAAAATTACTACCATCACAATTCTATTTTATTCTTATTTCTGAAGCTTTTTAGAAATTTGTTAAATTTCTGGAAAGGCTGAAAGAGTCGGGACTAGAGAATCAGCATCCTCATGGATTGTGGCAGAATGAGATGGCCACCACATGATGAGTTTCTTTTGCTATCCCTTATACGCTCTCATTAATAGTTTATATATACTATCTGCAATTTGATGGGAATTTCTTGTGTTTATAAACATGATATTTATATATTTTACATTATGTAGCCATGAACTTTAACTTTACATTATATACCTATGTACTTTAATGATGTTCTGTTAAACTCGATGGGTTTTGTTCATGGGATCAAGAGTGATGTTTCTGTGTTTTGTTTCAGACTATGTTACAGCCCTTACATTTCATGTTTGTGGTCCACTCAAGATGAAAGCTAAAAGGAAACAGAGCTAGGATGGGAAGAAGAAATAAGGTCCTTGGAGATTTCCAAAACGACTAGATGAGTCCCTGATCTAACTTTTACGTTGGATCTGCTTTGAGTGGAGAGTTAAACTAGATGACTTACAGATTTTTCTGCCAAACTTATTATTTTTATTATTCTACGATTCTTATTATTCATTGGCATTTTTTCCATCTTATGAGGGTCCATCCATACCAACTGTCAATGCTGAGAGACAGGCTCTTTAAACCTACTGCTTTTCTAGTTCATATCACTCTGTAAATTGAAACATACGCACTACTCAGAGTAGACTGATTCACAGGTGAGTGAGCATAGCTTGAAAATTCCTATAGTTAGAAGTCTATGTGCCTAGAGCCAGATAGAGTTCTTTATAAAAGTACAGTGCATTATTAAAATGTAACAGATAGGAAATGACTGAGGTCAGAAAGAGATACCACTTCCCATACCATCAACAATGCCTAACGCTGTGGCTCTAGCCAAGAATAGTTGTAACAAAAGAAAAAAATGCTATGTATAAAATCAATCATTTTATCAGATAAATTGTGTATCCATTATTTAGGTAAGTGTTCCTGCTTGCTTTGGTCAAGCTCCATGTGAGTGAGATGAGGCTTGATTTTGTACTACACAACTGCACTATTCTTTTGCAGAAGCTAACCTACCCTCTTAAGAATCTTAGTGAAGTTTCACCCTTACAGTTTGTGAAAAGGAAAAAAGCTTACTTTTTCATGAAGAAATTCTTATATTAGGATTTATGCAATGTTATCCACTTCTACAACTTTCAATTTATCATCTTGACAGATATCCAGGTATCCAAGAACTTAAATTCGCACCAAGTATGTGTTTTTAAATGTAAAAAGCAGTAGTAAAGCATTAAAGCACGATGGAAGTAACTTTCCCTCATGGTTTTACTTTCGTTTTCTTTCTGGAACACTTTCTCCTTTATATTCCATAAGAGGTCATTAAATCTGCTAATCTAGAGATAGCAAAAAGCATTATCTTCTAATGCTATACATAAAAGAATGATCATGGATTACCCTGATATTAAATCACAGACAAACTGTATTCAATTAAAGTCTTGACTCCACAAAACCATGGAGATTTAGATTTGTTGATAAAAAGTCAGGTTGACACTTTGTCCTTAATTCATCCTATTGAAAAGTAAGAACCAAAGGTACAATTGCATGAGTTCATGAGTGTCAACCCCAATTTTTAGCTTGAATATAGAGGTTTTTTGCCCTTGTCTGTTTTAGTCTAACTAAGTTGAGCTATGGGAAATATTATATATATATATATATATATATATGATGATGGCATGAATATTTATGTTTTCCTGTTGTTTAAGAACTGACATACACAGAAATTTATTTTTGGTGAGCCCTATCCCAGATTTTAACCAGAATCAAAACCAAAGCTTTTCCTACAAGACTCATATATAAAAAGGTCAAAGGGTAAGTTTCTAAAAAATCACAGGGCTTCTTGCAACACTCAGTCAGAAGTGATCATGAAACTTTAAAAGAAAAGGACAAGCAGAGAAAGAGGTGAATTATCTTTATAAATAATAATTGAGAAATATTAATCAAAAGCTAGAAATGACACGTCATTTCCAGAATGTTACTGTGTTAGTAATGTGGAAAAGGAGATCTGAAAAGGAATGAACAACAGTCATTGCCATCTTCAGAAAACTATAAGAGCATCTCATTGCTTTACTTTCCAGGTCAAAAGGCTGTCTGGCTTTGCTAGGTATGATGTTATCAGATTTGGCAATGCCAGAACCTCAGAAAGAAGTAAAGTGTTCTCTCTAGTTGGAAAACACTCTCTTAAATGCATGAAGAAGGAATACAGCTAATTGGTTGATTTTTCAGTATCACTAAGAGAGGACTAAGAGTCTGTATGAGTAGACAAGTTTAATGTCATTCTTATATGAGACAATGAGTATGATATGCCACATTAAATGGTCCAAAACGTCTTTCATATGAATTACAGACAGCATGGGGTAGCTATTCTGAAAATAGCAGTGGTAGTAATTTGCCCATGATTCCTGTTCCTTATCTTTTTGATTCATGAGAATGAGTTTTACTGACATCAGTAATCCCAGAAATCCAATTCCAAAGTGTTATGCATAAAATTTCTGGGAAATGAACTCTGCCTGTTTAGGTATTTTTTTTCTGAAGATGTCTGTAAACTCATGTAGTATGAAGCAACAAGATCCTATGAGTGACCATTCATGACTCATATAGTTAGCAAATACCACAAATTCAGGGACCATCTATGATCAACGTATAAACCAATGACAGTAAAAGACTGGGAGATAAACTAAAGCAATAAATATATCTGCAGAAGTTGTTATTTGCTCAGAGATTTCTAGGCATAAATTTGTGGATAATGTTCTTGGTGAATTACCTATATCTACTGATGTGACTAGTAATAAGCACAGCTACTCGTCAAGGCATGCTGGAACAGGGAACTAGTACTTACTTTTCATACATTTTCCACAAAAATCATATAGAATATTTGAAGATAAATCTCTGAAACCTCCAATTTCTTGGCATTGCTCATAAATATGGAGAGGCAAACAAAAATGATCTTCCATAATCATAGTTCTCCTACCTCCTAATCAATAGATAAAATAATAACTAGGTATCTTTCATAATCAATAGATAAATTAGTCAGGTATCTCAGGGGCTCAGGATTTCTTTCACAGAAAACCTAAGCCAATGTTCACTTTCAGATAAAAGAGTTAAAAACTTGAATGATTCCCAAGTATCAAGTGCGATCCAATAATAATGGCATCACCCCTTTATCTGCATGAGTACTCAATCAATATCAGCATAAAGTTTAATCTGGACATTCTATTTTGCTAAGGTATATTAAATATTATATATTTAAATTATTTTAATCTGTATTATTAAAATTAGTAATTAAAATTACTAAATTTTATTTGTAAGTAGCAATAAGCAATAATTTCTATCTATGAACCAAAATATTATTGTGATTAAATATGTGTAACTCTCAGTGATTCACTGAAACCCATTGTGGGTGTGGATGTTTCAGAGCAGAAGCTGGCCTAATTTTTGTTATGTTTTATATAGTAATGTGGTACCTGAATAAAAATACCTGGAGGATCAGCAGCCAGTTTCTACAAGACTCATAACATTTCCAAACACTGAAGGCATATTTGGAACACATTAGTTTCACAGTCTCTTCTGTCAGAATTTGCTTGAATAGTACCACAAGAATTGCATAAAAACACAAGAGTTTCTTACGAGACCAATAAGGCTATAGGAATTCAGCAGTAAATAAAGGTTTGAAAAATGAGAATACTGTTAGGAAAAATGCTTGTTTTAAGAGTGACAGAATTGTAGGGTGGGAATGAACATCAAGAGTTCATCTAGTCTACTCAGAAGCTCTGAGGCAGGGTCACATTAAGTATCTATCATGACTGGCTTGGCCTTACCTAATCTATGTTAACAAATATCTTAAAACAGTTTCCACAATCTCCCAGGTAAGCTGTTTTAACTGTCAACTATACTCATAGTTTAAAATCTTTTTCTAATACCAAGCCATTTACCCCTTACTACAATTTAAGCTTATTATTTATTGTCCTGCCTTCAAAAATTTCAGAGAATTTTGTTATTAATGCATTTTAAAACTCTTATCAAGGTTGTTATTAACACTCATAACTACCAGTGAGGGTCCACAACTTCAAAGTGATTTGAGTTCATGTATTCCCTCTTTTTTCATGTTTACAACTCTCATTGCAAATAGGGAGTCAGAAGCTTTTTAAAAAAAAGATTAGGATGAGGGTTTCAAACAAAATCACATGAGTCCAGAAAGTCAAGCTTTAAACAGAATATGAAACGTCATACTCTGATGGTACTGGACAGATAACTCTTTTTCCTTTTCCACCCTTTCAACTGTGTAACCTCTCAAGGGGCGTGTCTCACTGATAGGGAGGTGATTTACTATCCCATTAAAAAATATCAGGAATAGGATTTGAACAGAAATTACAGAAAATAGATAAGGATAGATATGGACTTCTAAAGTACATGATAAATTTTTTACCTAACTTGGGTTTGCTTGTCTCTTACCTTGCTGCAGGCCAGTGTTTTTCCATTTCCTTTATTAATATTATTGCCATCTCAGATATCCTCATGACTTCTCCTTTCCTGTGTTAGAGTCTGACTGATCTCTTTGAGACTTTCTATCATTCTGTCTGTATGTTGGTTTGCACGTTGTTTCAAGACTCTTTCTTTGCTTAGTTTTCTTTAAAGCTTTATTTGGACACTTTTTTGTGTCATTTTCAAACTAATGCTCTATTTTATTCTGAGTCAAAATCTCATCTCCTGGTGTACCTCTTGAACTCTTCTACTTCTCAGTTTCTATACTTTCAATCATTCCACTCAGTTTCTCTCAGTCACAATGTATGCTGTTCTGCACAGGCAATCGTTCAACTGCCTCTGTAAAACACAACACATACTCATACCACTTTGTAACAGTGCAAGACAAAGGTTTAAAAATCAGAAGATCAATAGTCATGAAATTCAGAATGCAAATTCTGAATACCTTGGCTGTACTGGAATTGTAATTTTTCCATGGAAAAATAGAATTTAAAGTGTTCTTGAGAAACAGCAGAGAAAAATACTACACATGTACAAGACCTGTTCTACAGAAAAGACTTGCCTTCCCTCTGCTATCATTTATGAATCATTGCAGGAACTCCACAGTAGGTAATTTTGGAGTACTTAATCCAGCAAATGTTACTCTAACCCCAACAGTCAATGGGTGGCTTTTAATCTAATGTATGAGAGCTCTATCTACTCTGGAAGTGATTCTTAGTACGTACTTTATTCAGAATACTAAAATTATAAAAGTTACATAGGAGAACTTTAATTTCCCAGCCTGAATTAACTTAGCTGCTGTGATTCACTTTTCTGCATATGTCAAAAGGAAAACTGATGATAAAAGCAAAAGGCACAACTCTGAGGCATTGCTGTATGAGATGTAGCTTTAAACAATGGTCTGCCTTTCACTCTACAACTTATGCTTGCTCCTGAAGACAATTTCACTACTTGCAGCCTTAACAGTTGAAGAACAACTAAACCGGCCTAAAGCCTGCTCAAAGTTCTAAACTGGTTTCCTTTTATAGCATTTTGAAAATCGAATTAAAAATACTCAGTCATACCCCAGGAGGATGCTAACTTTAAACATCCCTACTTCAAAACTGTAAAGACAACTGTGATATTGTCTTTAACATCTTCTCATTTTGAGTCTTTAATGACAACTGAACTGAAAAGAATCATCCACATTTCCAGTAATGGGCTTCAACTATTTAGGATGTGCAAGGTCAAGGAGATCAATAGAAGTATAAGTGTATTTTTCCATGCTCTCTTAACTCAAAACCAAGTGATTAAATCTAATGCAACTTTTTCTCCCAAGTCTTCTGAGCTCTCCTTCCAAACAGGCATAAAACAGAGATGATCACACATATTTGGGAGGAAGTATGCATGGAATGAGTCAGACCTGAAGCTGAATTTACAACAGTTACAGTTATATATGCTCCAGCATATTTAATATAATAGGCATATCTGTAGATTTCACCAGTCTTGTTTGTCCAAGGAACATATATTTATTTCCTTGAATTTTTCCATTCATTAATAAAATATTCTGAAATGTTACAATTAGGCATTTAAAACTATTATTGATAAAAACTTATATATGTGCATAAAAAGATATAGTTGTTTTTTATTGCTAGTTTACTTTTAAGATAAGTCATGTACTTTTTATTGTTTAGTATTTCCTCTTGTATTCTAATAATATCTTTAAGCCAAAATTACTTTATGGAGTAGTGTCAATGCCTTTGGTAAATGCAAGACCTAATAAGACCCATGCCAGCTATAATTTAAATGTTTAGTGATTGTACTGCTGTTATAGACTACTGAATAATTCTGTAGTACAGTAGTTGGTTGCCTGCAGTGTTCTAGTTTCTGTGACATTGCAGTTTATCAGTCTGCACAACATACTTCACAATTCTTCATGTCTTATGTTTTCTTGTAACATCATTGTTTTCATTACAGTTAAGCTGGAGGTATACAAACACCCACTTAAAAGAGAGGTGTGCTGTAACAAGCTTTAAGTTCCCTCTTTCTCACATTACAGTTCTCATAGGAAAGAATTTGTATCTAATTTGACTGCGGCTTTATTTAAGTAAAATACATTCTTAATTTTTAATTTTTCTTAATAATAAATAAATGAGTACAATCATTCACAATTAGAAGTCAGATAGCCTTTTCTGTAACTGTGGTGAATATTATTTCATGCAGAGGGGAATGCTTAGTTCTTTGTCCACACTGTGGCAATAAACACATTTGAAATTATCTTATGCATTTCCCTTTACAGCTTTTTTGCATAATCAAATTTAATCTATATGACACCAGAGAATCATCTGAGAAAATATTTAGCTCTTTCAAATCTGATAAAGTTTTCTACAAAGCCCCCACTGGAGTTTGAATATATTATCTTCAAGGATTTTTAGAACTTGCAAAATTTCCAATCAGCGTTTTACATTTTGCCTGGAGCAGCATATCAAAGCATGGAGCATTTTATCAAACTTACCCTACCTCTAACTTATCCTCTACAATTATGTATATGACTAGCCTGAATTCTAGAAAGTGTTGAGGCAAGGAACAGTGTGACAAGAATTCTGAATTTCCAGGAAATACCTAGAGGAGAACTCATGATAAAAGCCGCTGAAAATTCAACCTAATGCAGATCTGCAGATCAGCACGTGCAGTTACAGCCTTTCAAACTTGAAAATGTTAAAGAAATCATTATAAGTCTTCCTGAAGCTCACAGCTTTGAAATCTTGCAAACACCATAATGCATGTAGTGAAAATTTCTAATTCCCAAGATCATCATTCCCTCATTAAATGACCAGATAACATTCAGATGTCATTTTTGGGTTTTTTTTGGCTATGTTTTCAATAGCTTTAGAACTGCAGGGTTTCAGATGAATGGGTCTTGATATGTGACTTGCTATGCTGTTTAAGAGCTTGTTAACAAGTATTAAGTTGACATATATTTCTTTTGTAATAACCACAAACCATTTAATTTCATCTATACTAAGTAGCTCTGACACTGTTCTTTAGACAAAGAGGATAAAACTTCACCTTCTACCTCAACATCTCTTAAAGATTTGTTACTTTCTGATTTCTACTCTCTAAAGTGTCAACATTGTGTGTATCTGACCCATACCTTAGCTAATGAAGTTATGGCAGTAACAAAATCCTTTTTCTATTTTGATTGTAAAATGGTCTTGAAATAAGATCAAATCAAGGAGAAAGTTCCAGGCATCATTTACTTAAAGTATTTCAGAGTATATTCAGGTGAGATTTGAAGAATAACTTTGCCAAATAGGAAATTAGAACAAACTTTTGAAATACTTTCAGTTTGAGTCTTGATTCACAAGCCAGATGAAGTGAAACTAAAAGCAAAGCAGGTGGCTCTGTTGCCATCTTGGTCTTAGTAACACAATAATTCAGTCACCCTGAAGGTGTAGAATAGAGTTCTAATCACTCATCCGTTTTGATTCAGAGTAGGCAGGAAAGTACCTCCACACTATGACACTATACACTGGCAATCCAGTGCCATCTGCGATGAATATTTACATGGCCTATGCAAAGTGCCACAGCTTCCTCAGAGTACCACTGACAATATATTGCTACCAAGAATTTCCTTAATATTTTGATATTTTTGATATTTTGTTTTTACTGAAAATATTATTGTGTGGAACAATTAATTCTCAGCTTCAGGCTGAGATTGAATAAGAATTCATGAAAATGTTTCCCTTGTCACCATTTTATACCCTTTTCCACTGCAGATCTTTCAGCTACATTGCTAGCTAGCAATAAAATGGTTCTGGCTATAATCCGTTACTCCATCTGACCACATATCAGTCTTTTAAGAGTGATCATGTTAAATAGCTTGTAATATCAATATGTCCCTGAAGTATCAAACCAATTCCAAGCACCTTTAGGTTCTGCAATCCTCTCCCTCCAACTCATTCGTGATGAACAGACTTAATCTGCCTGTTTTGTACTTAGGCCTCTCTTTTTTGCTATTTCTAGCTGTTATGTCTCCCGTAGCAGAATCTTTCTGGTCATTCTGGCTAAGGTCCCAGCATTACAATTCTTTTATTTGTTGGTTTTGAGTTTTTTGAGAACTTGCTTAAATTGATGGGCAGATAAGGCACAGGTCAGTCTGACTGATAAAATCCTTCAGAATACAGCATTGTTCAAAAGATGAGCTCTATAATTAAACCAAACTAAAACTCTGAAATGGCTCTTATCCTTAGATTATTTTAATATCCAATATAATAATATACTAGCTTATTTTGATGTTGATTATAAGCCTTATCTTGGTGAATAAAACTAAAACATTAGCTGGAAGGAAAACATGGCTTTTCTTCCACTCGTTAGCAAATGCAAAAATTTTTTAAATGGTATTTCAGAAATATGGCCTTTCTCCTTCTTGGGAAATATGATAAATACTGAAACATGAAACATGAGAATAGAGATTTGCAGATATGTATGAAAGCAGCTGTTACACACTATGTCCTTTTTAGAAACTTACGGTATTGAGGCTATAAGTGGCCTTGAGAATACATGAGGATTGCATAAACTTCCATTGTTCAATAATGAATCAAACTAATTACAGCACAATTTGAAAATTATCTAAAAATATACATTGGAAAAGACATTTTTCTAGGCTTAATTTCCAATAACTAAAATAAGAAACGTTGATGATAATATCAGAGACTTCCTGATGACTGACCCTGCCCACATCAAAATATTCTGTCCTCTAAGCAAAGCATGCAATTGAGTATTTAAATTATACCCGAATTCCTTGAGCATGGAATAGCATATTTTCAGTGAGACTGTTGGCTTACCATACCATGGTTCATTCAACCAAACCCTTACTCACAGGGAGACATCACTTTCACTTACTCTTCAATGACAGAACTGCATTTATTCTAATAGTAAAGAGTGAACTACAGAGATCTCCTCAGGGCTTCCAAGAATTCTGTCCTGTGGCATTTCTCATTTATTTCAACATATGCAAACTACAGAGAGTTGTTAAGGAAAAGTCAGATAATCCCTTGGGATAATCAGGCCTAAATTTACATTTTATAGAGGACGTTTCGTATGTTCACTGTGGGAAGGAAAAATGGGTTTCCATGGATCAAGATTAGAGGAATTAATATTTAAGGGCATACCATAAAGAAGAAAACAATGGATTGTAATCGATGATTTTCATCTGACCTCTTTCTCTCTCCCTCTCTCTCAATCATTGTTTGATACTAGAAGACATGAATTCATGAGAGCCAGTGCTAAAGAAAAATGCACTAGAACTTAACTGCATTTTAGAGCTGATGGTGTCAAGGGGACAAGTAATGTCTGTACCTGTCAGAATGTAAATTAAGTCACTTCATATCATTCACACACTCAAGATCCAGAAAAGACCATGACAAAGGAAATGACATGACACATTTGGCAAACGATGTTTAATACAAATTTGTTATCATGATCAAATTTTGATCCCAAATTGCACTGCTATTATGCTGCAATAAATTATAGCCAACTTGTTTTAACTAATAGGGGAGATTTTCTAGACACTGGGAGTAACTAAGATATTTTCTGAAGACCCTTTCAACCTTGGGAACATCAGTTCTTTTTATTCTAGGGTTTTTCTCTGGTAAAGGATATAATTATTCTTTAAAAAACTAAATGTAAGTACTCTTTAGTCTTTATAACTGAGGTGTTTTTAGCACCTCCATTATGATGCAAAAACCTCATGGGCCTGTTTTCAATGACATCATGAATACTCTTTCGTGCAACTCAAATTCAGGAAATAGCCTGCTTTATTGATAACTTACGCAGTAAAAATTCCTACATCATCAATTTGTAATGGAAGTCACAACACTTCCAGCCAGGTTCTATTGGGACCTGCAGCTAGGCAAACGCAGCAGTACATAGCAGTAGATCCATTTGTGACCATGAGTTGGTTTCCAGCTTGTCATTAATTCAGATCAAGCACCTAAATGTTCATCCTAAAACAAGAAGGGTTAACAGGGTGAACAAAGCACTAAACAGATGCCATGACCCCTGTAGTATCATGCAAGTCTCCAAAATCTCACTGCAAGGCAAGAGGCTCATCACAGGATTGGTTGACACAAACTGAAGGGAAGTTTTTTCCTGGATTTGAAAGTTTAGCATGGTTTCTCCTTTTTGCAATAAAAGAATTTAACATAATTCAGTGTCACAAAGATAGTTACTGTTTAGCTGGATACTACTGATTAATGTTCAGGTAGCTGAGAGAAAAAATGAGCCAGGGACTGACTGTGAGGAGCTGATGCCACATTCACAGGAGAGGGGGAGGAGGCAAGTGGAGCACTATCGCATCTTGTGCTTGTGATGGGGGTGTAGATTAGTCATCGCTACACCAGAAACAGCCCACAAGGAAGACCTCTGTTGTTGCTACTTCCAAGATATCACTCAGTACTCCGGAAGTGTATGGATAATGTACATAAACTTGCCCATATATAAGCTCATATTGAACAGCAGACACACACACACACATATATATGCATGTACACATCCATTAGCAGGTATTACGGTTCAACTGAATCACTTCAGTTTTCAACTACTATTTCTAGGTCTGTTTTGTGTGCAAGTTAAAGGACAGTTTCAATAAATATATGAAATATGCAAACAGTTTTCTCATTCTGAAAATGATTCTTAACTTCTAAAATTATTTGAAGTTGAAAACAATAAGAGAATGGAATTGAAGCCAGTGGTATTGACTGTACGTGCTCTGAGTGTGCTGCTGAAAACTGATTTAATTTGCCTGAGTAATGATCCTCCCAAAATTTTCTATGTTCAGTTTTAATAGCCATAGTACTAGCCTTAGTACTTTGAATACAAAGGAAAGGACACCAAATCCATTCCTAAATTGCTACTATGGGTCCTTGCACAATTTTTCTAAGGTACTGCATGAGGTTCTTTTCCTAGAAGCCCCACAACTTTAGCAAGAACCTTTTAAAAAGCTTATCAAGATATATTACATAACAACAAAAAAAAAAGTTGTTCAGCAGAGCCAGTGACATCACCCATTATCTACTTTGTAGTTGATTCTGCAACCTTATTTATACACATTGATGTTTTTTCATGACAGATATAGGATATTGGACTGTCTGTAATCTGAAGTTTGCCATATTAGTTACCTTGCAAGATGTTCGTTGAATAGAAGGGAATGGAGGAAATTAGGAAACATATTTGCACCTAACCCTGAGATAAAAGGTAACTTAATTATCTGTCTCCTTAACACCAATCTCTGGCCCAGCTGGTAGCTTATTTATTTTTTATTTTAAATGTTTATAGGGCAATTGTGCTCAGTAGTTATCTTATTAAAAATTATAGAATCCTATTTTTTTTTCTTTCTGGAAAGGAGTTATTTTAACAGAGTATCTTTCAGGAATATTTTCTGCTTGGTCTGTACTCCTGTCTAATCTGTATGTGCAGAGAGTGTCACATGAAAAATGCGTACATGTATCAGGTATAAAAACTAATACTGCCTGTGCCTCAGCTTGGTCTGACAAGAAGTTTTGTACATTGCAAGTAATAGCTGAATCTTCCATGCCCCTTTGTCTTTGCTGGCAAAATCTAACTTCAGATGAGTCAGAAGCCAAACTCTGCCAGGTTTAACAAATGTCCACAGAGGATGAACAGATAGAATTATTTATTTCTATTAAGAATACCAGAGAGTATATTTTACAGGAAGTAATTTCATTACCTGTTGAAGTGCTAGGGTTCAGCATTTCAAGACACAAAATTCAATGATGCATTAATTTGATCCACCTCATTAGCATCCAGGCACATTTAGTGAAAAATGCCAGAATTGTTACAGTTGGTTCCAGTAATCAAAGTAATAGGCCCTGAGAGCTTTAACTCTATAATTAACGGATAATATATCTATATCATGTATAATATATATAAGAAAATATATATAGTGTATAACGTATAACATATATAAATGTATCATATAATATATGATTAATCTACAAGAAGAGGCAATATTCAAAATCATATTGCCATGAAGAACAAGTTTCAGTAAAATTACAGATTTCAAGTTTGATCACTGTATTTAGAACAGAGAACCACAATTTTACATAATAGGATACATACTTGAAGAAAACTAGGAGAAAAAGATCAAATGTGCCTCATTTGTCTTGCTTCTGCAAATGAATATGCAAATAGCAGGCAGAGGAACTGAAGCAACTGTTACAAGCAAACATCCTTTTCTACTAACAGTTAAGGTCTCCTTTTAGATATTTTGCTATTTATTTCCACTATTTCACCTACTTTTTAGACTGGATCAAGCTCCTTGAAAAAAAAGTGTTGAGAGAATTTTTATCATTTCTTGGTAATTTCCATGTCACAGATTTATGTATTGATTTTTGGCAGTAGTCCCTACTTACTGACTCACAAAAGATATCCTTATGTCTCACACAGCAAGTACATATACAAGGAATACAAAACTACTCATATGTGAAGTGGAAACCTAGTCTATCATATATATCCATTACCAAAAAAAAAAAAATGAAGAACAGCAAAGTGTATGGTTCTTGCCAAACACATTCATATATTTGTGTTCAACAAAACCTGAACAGAAGTCTATAGATAGGGATTTCTGACAAACTACTTCTTCTTTAAAAGTGTCTTGCAGATTGTATTACACGCTTCCTAGCACTGATGGTCCTGACATATAAAAAAGCTTAACTCCATTTGAACAAACTTTGTATCATTTCGCTGTCTACTGGGGTCAAATGGAAACAAAGATGAACATTCCCTCATCCAAACACGGACCCAGGCAAACTGCGATGTCATCTCTTACGTACCTGGGGCACAGTATGTATAAAGTCTGGCATCAGCTTACAGTCACAAGTGAAATGACTAACACTGAAATATAAGCATCTTAAATGGATTTTATGGAAATAGAATGATAAAAAATAATTCTGGTTTTAATTTTATTAAAACTGAGAAAGATGAGATGCCCATAAAAATGATCATTATTGCTCTAAAAGAACTACAATTACTAATTAGGAGTTTGGCATTTTCTTACTTAAAGCATTTTTTTATTTTCCATATACTATGCCCATTTTCTACATGAAATTGATCCTTACTACTCTGAATCTAATACTAACCATTATGAGATCACATTAGACATTTCAGTGCCTGTGTCTCTAGGACATATGGTACTGAGTGAGAAAAATAACAGAAGCATTTTACTTAGCTATTAAACAATTCTACTCATGTTCTCTTACAGCTAAAAGGAGGTTTGTAATTTCTGTTACTAAACTTAAAATATTACTGTTTATTTTTCATATCTGAGAGCCTCAACATGACAAAAATTCTAATTAGAGTAATCTTTCCTGTAACCTGATTGTCTATTGTTTTCCAACTCAAGATTTGAATTTGAAGAACATACACTATGCTGGGTCTATGTAACCTGTAACAATTTTCTACCTTAGTAGCCACGCTGCAGCCTTCGAAAACTAGCAATGATTAATTTTGCCATGAGCTAGTAACTGAAAGAGTGAAATTCTCATTTGTGAAGAATGGTATAGTAAATCACAGATTAGCAGTCAGGCACTCTCAGTGAAAGTATATCCTCTTGCTTACACCTAACAAAGCTTATGTTCAATATGGCTCTTTTCTATACAAATCTTGTGTTGACTTCAGAAAGAAAATGTTTTAAAACCAGAAAACTACTTATGTTAATAAAGATTTCACTCAGCAGAATCAGACAGCAAAACACAATCCATCTTCCTACAAACTTTTAACAATTGTGACAACCTCACACAGCTGTCTACAAATGCTATTTAATAAAAATATTGTCTGCTTAAAAGAATACACTAATCTAGATTTTTCAGAGTAAAGTAATGAAAAGTACAATTCACACTTCCTGTCCTTCCCTATAAAGCCGAGGTCTTTAGTCTAAATTGACCATTCAGGGTTTTTTTCATGATCTGTGGTGAAAGAGTGGCACCTCCATAAAATAATTTATCCTGTCCTCACACAAACATCCGAGACAGATGGGAGGAATTGTTCTTTGGAAGTCCCTCTCTGTCTCAGTCTCCCTCTAAAATCTATACAGCGACACTAGATAACTTTGGCTAATACCTAACTTTTTGATAGCTAAAGTCAAAAAAGATTAATCCATCTTCTCGTGCCCTTGGTCAGAAATCCTAGTTTGTGGTAAGTTGTTTGGTGGGGGTTTTTTTGGTTTGGGTTTGGGGTTTTTTTTGATGCAGACTGACTATTTTGAAGTTTCAGCATCTCATAGGCATCTGGTTAAAATTCTTACTGCATTACACCTGCCATGCTGTAAGAGACACATTAGTTAGTCTGCTCCATCTAGAAAGCTGATAGAGAGTCCAGACTTTCAGTTGCACCTGTAACAGCATCAGATCTCTGATGTGGAATGAGGAAGGTTGCTATCAAGTTACTAGGCAATCAATACAAGTGTGGGCAAGATTTACTGCAGAATAGATAAGGGTAAAGGGAGAATCATTATAGCGTAATTTCTGATGATTAAATAATGCCTTAACCTGGAAGCGAGCCACGTTTTTTTCCTCCATAAGAAACCAACAGAAATATTTGAATTGTTCCTGTTCAAATAAAGGTATCTGAACATAGCCAATACTAGTTCTGCATATTTCCATTTCCTGAGTAGAGATAACTATTTGCATACAATAAATATTCAGATTTTTATATATATCTACGTGACTCAATTCTTTATGGATCCCACTTATAGACTGTTAAAAGTAAAGAATATGGAAATAAAAGGGAGAGTTTGTTTAAAATTTATATGCTTTAGGAATACATTAAAAAAAAAAAATGAGTATAGCTAATATTCCATACCTGAGTAGTGGTTGCTTTGGATAAGAAGGTTGGTCAGTGTTCTGGCATGGCTGAGGTTTTTTTGTGACTTGCTTATAAATATTCCTGGCAGTTACTCCAATCCATAGCATAGTAGAGAGTGTAGAATAATGTAGTACTATGCCAACCTAAAAAGAGTGGACAGTTAAACATCAGTAAATGGATCCATAAAAGAAGAGTTTTAGAAAAATCTTACTGCATAAGTGTACAAACAAACAGATTTTTTTAACTGAATTTATAAGTGCATCATTTTTTTTTTCTTTCTCTCTAGTTATTACTAACCAGGGAAAACACTTTTAAAAAG
Organism: Athene noctua; assembly: GCF_965140245.1. Taxonomy (NCBI): domain Eukaryota; kingdom Metazoa; phylum Chordata; class Aves; order Strigiformes; family Strigidae; genus Athene; species Athene noctua. Next base: position 50,743,052 of record NC_134041.1, read on the forward strand.
GAGATGGACTCTGTTATTTAATCTATTAGAGATAATATCTGTGATACCAGATGGTATGTTATGAAACCAAGACTGTAAAGACATTTGTTTTCTAAGAACCTGATTAATGACAATTTTTTACACCTGAATTTAAAGTGACACAAAGCTTAGTTCGTGTTGTAAGCTTTGTTAGTTTATCATGACAATCCAATTTAAAAATTAATGAGAGGTCAGCATTTTTGCCTGCTATTACAATATTATTTCCTTTCATTTTTCAGGAATAACCTGCTGTAGTTCCCTCTCAGCTGCATATAGCTAAGGTTGATTTCTTGTAATGGGATCATTGCTATTTGCCTAAAACCACACATATTTTAAGGAGTTTATAAACTTGGACATACAATTTTTGAAATAAAATTAAGATCTTGTCATCCTCCCTTAAAAGGAAATACAAACTGTCATTAGTGTTATTAACATTTTGTCTCCAAGAAACTTGTATGTTTATCACTGAAAGTAAAATAAAGTACAAACACCTATAAAATACTAACATCTTTGTTATGACAGTAATTGTTATTCATTACTATGGAAACAGTAATTGGAATTTTATCCAATCCCCAATGCTTTATTGCATCAGCTAAGTCTCCATCTGATTATATAAAATGAGGTTACCTTTGAAGCAATAACCTGACATTTTGCAGTGACAAGTAAAATATTGCTATAATTGGAAAGCACATAAAAGTTTAAGGAATACAGAGAATTGCTGAATAAAACTAACACAAATCTATTATAATGATTTATTCGAACCAGTGTTCATTTTTGCTTGACTTAAAATAATTGATGGGTAAAGAAAAAAATTTAATTATTTTTGTTTATATTTAGTAATATAGCACAAAACTTGAAGATAGCAGCAAATATCATTAACAGAAAACCCTTTGTAATTTTCTCTGGGACTTGTCTCACACATTATACAAGGGAGTATAAAGCCTTTGTAGCTGTTGTTGCTTGAGGTAAAAGAAGCGGAAATAAAAGAATGAGACAACTATGTACCATTAGCTGGCAGACGTTGCCAGTTCACTGGCTAGTGCTGTCTGGACTTAGTTCATATGCAGCTTGCAGCATTTCTGTAGGGACGCAGTGAATATGACTATGAGCTGAGGGACAAGTGAAGGAGCAAGACAGGAGGGAAAAGAAGGGGAGGAGAAAGGGGGAGAAAAAGGAGGTAGGAACCATGAGAAAGAACTGGAAAAGTTCTAGTGATTTGGTTCATAACCTTTTTGTCATTTCAGCATAGCACTACTAATATATATTCTGTAATTATTCTACATAAGTATGCCAGAGTCCATAAGAATATGAACAGCAGGGATGAATTCCATGTGAGAAGGCACCTATATGTGAAATTTTGAAAACATAGATGGCCACATGTACAGAAATGATCAGACACTTAACTGAATGAGATTCTTTATAAAAGTACAATAAAACAGTGTTATTGAACTTTCAAGGAGGAAACTGAACTGAAAACATCATTGCCATGCCACACCTTAGTCACATTAGTTTTCTTCAGTGTGCTCATTTCAGCAACTTAGTTCCTTCTGGTAAATCAAACAAATACGGACAAGAGACAGAAATATTATAATCTTTTGTACTAACTCTTTAATAATATGCCTCTTTCTGTTGCCCAAAGAAACCCCCAACATTTGCATTTCTTGCTTAAAGGAAAAGAGGATATATCCTAAGGATACAGGACCTCCTCACAACTCACAGATTTAAAGGACAATGGTGACAATCTGGAGATAAAACATATGACACAACAATGTTGAATTTGGAAAGGTGTGTTGAGCTGTTGTACTAAATTCCAGAAGAAAGGATACCCTTTTCTCTGCGGGGTGATAATTTTGTTTCTCAAGTCTTACCATAAAATATGCTTTCTGGAGTAGAATTTTTGCTCTTATTCATACACCAGTAATAATTAGTGAAGAAATGATTGTCACATCTCATCTTGAAAATTCAGTGTTTCAAACTGGTGGGCTTTGCTCTCTGCCTCTTCCTTTTCCACATCTCCACAGTGACATCAGTCATGCCACGGAGATGCATTTTCCTTAGTGTTGCACTTAGGGGCTGTGGCTGCATGCTCTTTTGTCCCCTTCAGTGGGACCACCTCTTTCTAGCTTTCTTAAGCTAGGAAGACATCTGAGCCCTATGCTAGAAATACATGAGATATCAGCTCATGACATGGAAGGGGAAGACAAGGCTCAACAGAAAGGGGAACAGGTCAAGGATAGTTTCGTCCTCTAGACTCCCTTAACTCTTCTCACAAATGTAAACCTTAGGTTTATGCAATAAAGGTCCAGGGTACAAATTTATCTGTGTACATCTTGTTACTGGATTTGTGTCTCTGTAAAGCTTAAGAGGTCAATAAACAGATACAAATTAAATAACCAGGTTTTTAGTTTAAAACTATTTTCATTATAAGTAGAACTTCTGTATTTCATGTAAAATTGTGTGGGAAGGGTCAAGTTTTCCACACAGAACAAAGGATTATGACTGAATATATTAAAACGATGACCCTTATTTGTAAGAAGGTTGTCCACTGACAGGCCAAATGGTACAGAAAGAGCTGTCAGGACATACTCATTGAAGACAGCATTGGACCTAAAGTTATTCAATAACTGCAGTTATATGGTGAAAATTCTGTTGTTTCCTTGGACTCATTTTTCCCATGTCCTTTGTTCTTAGAACTCTTATCTTTGGGAATAAGCACCAGCCTACTGAATAGAAGATTACAGTTTCTTACGATAAGAAGATGATGCCTGTACATGCTCCTTCAACATATTTCAATACCTTAGGTGTAACTTAAGTTCCACACCATGCAGTTACCATGGTAATGACCAGAATACACATTTATGCAAAGCATTTTGGCACAAAAAGCTTTCTTGATCAGCTTTAGCTTGCAAACAAATGTCTTCGTTTTCCCCATGTTTTTAATTTAATTTTTTTTTTCAATTGTAATCATATTTCAGATAAGATTGTCCTTCTTCAGCCAGTTCTATTTAAAGGAGGATATGGATATGCACTGACGTTCTGGTTAAACTATTAATCCTGCATTGAAAGTGATTCTTTTCACTGGAATGAAGGGATTCAGGAACTTCTTTGCAGTCTATAACATCACTGGATGTGATTATTTAATGATCTTAAGACATTTAGCCTTAGAACAACCCCCTGCTCCCTTTACAGGTAGAAAAGAGCAAAAAGTTGAGACCCACAAATCAGATACCTGAGACCAGGAAGGACAATCTTCAGCATGCACATTTAACTCCACACTGTGAAAACTCTTTAGCTGTCATAGGTGCCTGCTAGTAAAGTTTCCAGCCACCTATGACTAGCTCTGTTTCTCATCTCAGCAGAGCTGAACAGTGCAGCACCTTTCTCACCAGACCAGTCAAGAGCTCTTAAAGAGCATTCTTTGCTTAAGGTATTCTAACTGACAAACTTGATCACTGTACATTAGTTTTACACCCATTCTTTCAAAGAAGTTATAGCTAGAGCAGAAAGAACTGCTCTTTTCCTCCTCTTTCTATAATATTTTTGTATCTACAGCTCCTACCCGAAATGTGGCACATAGCTCTAGGATGTCCTTAGTTTAACAGGACTCAAATCCAGATTTTAGACTTCCAAGGGTAGCATGCTGATTTCTAGGCTACTGGTTAGTATGGAATGGGCTTCGCCTTTCTTACTGAAGATTTACTGCCCTACAGAAAGGAATTCACAAGCAACTTCACATATAACACTTTTAGGGAGGAGAAAGATCAGAGGCTTGCCAAATTTTACATGGAAGCTTTTATTTGATGCAGGAGGTTTTTGGAGATGTGATCTAAGTGATCAAGCCACTCAATGACTGGCCACTAGGATGAAAAGTTATGACTTTGTCTCACCTTCTGACTTTTCTGTCTTCTGAATCTTGTGCCCCTAGGCCTATTCTTCATGCTTTGACATGTTGAACTGACGATTTCATCCCCTAGCATCCATAGCCTCATGGCTATCATAGTCTTCTGGAAAGTAGGGGCCATAAGACTGAAATGTTTTGGACGGAGAGTACAGAATCAATGCCTCCCACACATGGACAGTAATCCAGCTACAGTTGTGTCTCCTTCTGTCTCATTCCTTACATGAAAGGAATAAGCCTTCTTCTGTCCTTTAAAGGAAAATAATCTGAGACTCTAACTCTGGGAGATGGAAGGGGCTGACTACATCACCTATTGGCTGGCTCAAGCAGCTTTCTGGCCAGTGTACTGGCTCTGATTAATCCCATTTTGCTGTTCCTAACACAACCTTTGCCTTGCATGAAAAATTTAGCCATAAACTCAAGATTGTATTCTACATCAACAGCCAGCATTCAGACACCCAGAATCAAATTTGTGGGTAATCTAAATAGTCTGTAGATATAACCTCATTCACACAGGAAATCTGTGAAGAAGCAATCAACTCTTCCAGACCAGCACTGTAACATCAGTTTTCTCTGTAAATCATAAAAACCGCATAGCACATATGCAAGTGAGACTATACAAAATCCCCTCTGAAATAGGTATGCAGGTTTAAAAGGGAGTTTTAGATTTTCAGATTGTAGATAAAAATAAATAACTTACCATCTCTGAAAACAGATTTTTTTTGTGTGTGTAACTACTTTGCCTTCAAGGGGATATGAAGGTTCTTCTAGCTATCTACCACAGAAAATGGGTCCATTTCCATAGTATTAACTCCTGCAGCTTAAAGTTAGCCTGGGACACCTCATTTAGAGAGAGAAGGTGATCCAAATGAAGTTATTTTAGAACCACCATTTTTTTGGTTAATGATGAAGGATAAAAATTAACTCAGTCTATTATTCCACTTGGGTGAGGATGTTGCAGTGTAATTTGTGTGAAAGTTTTGGGGATAATTACAACAAGAAAGGTGGAGGTTCACTGGCTTTAACACTGCATTTCAGTGACTAGGACAAAAAATGCTTGCACTTAGAATCTTCCCCTGTGCACTGAGGAAACAAAAAGTGGAAATTACATTGCTGCACAGTGAAGCTGTGTTTTGAATTGTAGCAGATGGAAAGATACCTGTGCTATAGCAACACTGATGGTGCTACACATGGAGTATAACTAATATTTTAGTGCTGCTTGAAGCAGTAATATCCTAATACCAGTTTTTTTCCACAACTGGAAAAAAAAAAAAAGGGGGGGGGGGGGCAGGCAAGAGACAAAACTTAGACTTGAGGGACACACAAGCCCAAAACTGCTATATAACTATACCTTTCATTAGGCTGAGTGATTTAAAGAATTGCTATATTCCATACACAGGAAAAAAGGAGTGCTGTCCACCCCACCACCACTTATGCAAGCCACAGGAAATGTTCAAATATGTGAGCTTTTAGGGAAACCATTAGTAGGCCTGACCTCCCTACCTCCTAGCTTTGGCATCCGGAATATTAATTCACAGAGTAATTCTCTCAGGGTTATCACAGGAGGAGATAGGCACTGGGACTCACAGAATTTTGCTGTCAGTAGGCAAGAAAGGGTCTGTGGTGGCGTACAGTTTTCTGGGAGTGAACATTTGTTCGGCCTCTGTTACCAGCGTCCATTAGCCCTACCTAATTACATCAGGAACATTAGCCCATCCTAATTTCTACCAGGAACCAGAGGACTGTGTGTGTTGGGTGTCCTGTATCTTTCCTATATTTTAACTGCTGATGATATTGTCTGTTGATGTAGCATGGTGTCAGGTAAATAAATAATTCTATGAAGCTGGTTAGAAGGCATATGTGAATGGATCCATTCAGTTTCTCTAAATGTGCATGTTTCAGCAGCTCAGGATCTGGTCCTATACCATAGCTAGAAACCGCTGTCACTGATAATGCATTTTATGAAGATACCCCTGTAGTTTATGTAATACTCAAAACATTATTAATAACTCATTTATCTCAATCAATTTTTCATCATGGCTGTTAATGCTGCATTGTTACCATGCAATCTTCAAAGTAAATAACCAGACAATGATTGCAACAACAGATGGTCATCTGTGATCATGTAATTACACAGCCGTGGCTGCCCTACAAACTAATCTGCCACCCTCACTTGCAAACTGCAGATAGAGACAATGGTAAGTGATATTTCAATTTGCTAGAACTCACAGATTAATTATGACACAATACACCAGATATTGTGAGATATTTATCTCAGACTAATATAGTGGACAACTAAACTATTGTCATTTAAATGAATACCATATAATACACATAGGTAGACTTTGCACACAGAACGTTACAGGTGCTTACAGATCTATATATGCTGTTTATTGACGGTCATGCACAAGTACACATAAAAGGCTTCCAAAGCATCTCACTGAAAATTAGAATGATAACTCTCACACTAGCTATGCAAGTTTTGCAGTGACTAAGCTATTGGCTGGTGACTCTTGCTGTTTACACCCATTCAAACCAATCAGAAGAACCAGATTAGTGACAGGCAAAATATCTGGGAGAATGTAATAAAGTGCTTTACTACAGGTAAATGCCAACAACATTCATGAGATCTGGAGCACTTCTACAAAAATCTGAGAGGAAGAAATATTTAAGACAAAAAAATGGCAACAAGTCCTCATCAGGCATTCCAGATGACTGCAATGACTCTCTTTACACACTGTACAGACTCAGCTTCTATATTCAGAGCAGCTGAAGCCATGGCCTCTCTGTGGATCTCATGGCACTATACTCCCAGAAAGGATGAAGCAAGAGATGTGAAAAAGTCCAGCAGTGCAAAACACGGGTCCATAAATTGCAAGGTTACTGGTCTGCTTTGTCTCTTTATCTTGAGTTTTAATTAAAAGACATAATCATACTATAAATATTAAGCTGCCCAAGTGTGTATTTAGAGATCACTCAGTGAAGTCAGGGCCACCCTCAGGCAAATGGTATATGTATTACAAAATCACAGCATTGACCTTAGTTCCCCACATTTGATGGAAAGATCAGAAAGGACAGAAATATTTGGGAATCATAGTTTTCAGCTATTCTGTAAAAATAATAATATTTCTCTGTTCAGGGATTTTTTAAAATAAGGAAATCTGAGCTGCAGAGAAATTAATGCATTGGTCAGACTCTCACAGAAACTCAGGCGACAACCAAACACTGAACATTCCCAGTGCTGGCCTTTAAAAGACATAAAGATGACTTATTCTGAAGAATTTAAGATTGAGGAACAAAATATGAAAAGAAAGAGAACTATCAATATTGTGTTAAAAGATACAGTTTCAGGTTTTCATTCTATTAGTAAGAATTACTAAGGCAGATACTTACAGCTTGACATATAATTGGATATTTAATGCGATTGATTCCACCAGCAAAAACAGCAAACGTAAGAGCAGTATGAAAACAAAAGTTGAGAAGCATGTGCCATCCTTTTCTACTTATTCGGATTGTGCTGTTGAAAAATCACGTTTTAAAATTAGAAACTAACATATTTATTATGAAAATTACAATTTGGAAAAAATTTTTAATATGACAGAACTAAATTCTCTAATTCTTGAATACCTACTTAGAAATATACCTATAGGAAAGAGTCTGCTTTATACAGCACTGAAATCAATAGCAAAAAGGTAAAATCAATGGTAAAAATTGTAAAGACTCTAGTGACAAGGGTCTACTGACTTATAAGTTTCCTCCCTCAAATCAAGCATTTAAAGTAGAGTAATAAAAGCAAAAGGCTTATTGCATAGCTTCAGATATGCAGAACCTTAACAAGACATCTCTAAAGGATTAAATGGAAGCTGAAAATCAAAAGTCATTGCATTAAGTTCACTCAATATTTAGGAGCTTCTACAGTACAATACATTCCTACTCTTTTAAATTGCTAATAGTCTTTAACAGAAGTATGTAGTCAAAATGGCATTTATATAAATCCTTCATATAAAGGAAAACACAAGTTTCCTAAAATCAAGAAGATTTAGAAGTCAAAGGAAGTTTCTTTTATCCAATGATAGTTGCCAGGCTTTCAACCAAACTTGGTCTTAGAAGCCAATACCACCAGCATAGCTGTCCAGAGTGCTGCTCATCTGGAATTTGCCAGAAAGCAATTTGATAGTGCTCATGGTTTTATAGTGAATTGTCAAGTTAGAAATCTTAGAAACAGCACGTAGACCATTTAGAGATACATCTCTGGACAGACAGAGCTTGGGAACAGCTTGAGAAAGGTTGACATAAACTTTTTACCTTTTTTGATTTCTCTGGTGTAAATCACATTGCTGGTTTTACTATGCAATAGTTATTCTGATAATTTTAAGTGATCTTTTCAGTGAAGATTAGAAAAATTAAAGTGCCTCAGCGTAATGCTGACCATTTAACACAAGTGCTTAAAATTGAATTCTTACCTGTGATGGACAATGTAGGTGATAATAGAAGCAAACAGGCACAACAACATAACTGCAGTACATGCATATACCACAGGGTGCAGAAACTCCCCTGGGTACTGAGGGAAAGACAGCACTGTCTTAAAATCCTATGGAGAAAACAGAATGATTTAACATCATTAGGCATGTGTGAAACTTTGAGACTTCATTTCAGTATGTCTTGTCATTTCTAGCTGTTCCCTTTAAAGAGCAGGAAAATAAGATTATGAACTTTTTATGTAGATATAGTTCATGAATTTACAATAACATCAGACTGCTCTTTCCTCATCTGCATATACTTTGCAAGACAGAAATTAACCTTTTTTGTACAAGCAGACATATCTTAATTTAAAAAAAAGGTCTGAAAAAATACACAGAATATTACATTTTCCATGCATTAACAATATCTGTTTCTTCTGATAACATGAACTTGATGTGTATTTTACTAGGATATTAAGGACAAAATATCAAATTACCATAAAGGTCTCTAAATGGCATATACATGGTTGCAGAAGAACCACTCAAACAAACAAAAGCCATGAGAATACACCCAAAACATTGACTGACTTGCTCCTATATTCAAATATAATTCCCAGTTGATACACCTCCTCTGACCCAGTGACCTTTACACTTAGTTGTAAATATTCTACACTACCTACGTCAGTTCAAAAGCAGCTTGACAGCTACATTAACAGCAGAGTAAAGATCCATGCATTCCTTTTGGACCTGCTAGTGCCTACTGTCACAATTCTTCATGAAAAATATAATGAAAAACTATTAATATCTTTGTAAAATTAACAATATCAAATTCTCATTTTAAGTTACTGGATCTCACAAGTAAGAATTAATAAGGGAGCTAAATCTGCAGGTATGATGGATAGAAAGCAAAAGGAGCCCATTACAGAAAACAGTATGTCTTCAGACTGTTTGAATTAAACCAAACATTAGAGGTTCATTGTAATACATTAAGCCACGTCTATTTGTGACACTACACTTCTGCAAACAAGTAGTATAAATTGGACACATAAACTATCACCTGAGTGCAACGTGTTGTCTACATGCCAGTTTCCACGTGCAGTGGTACTTACTGATTGGACGTATATTCATTTTTGCGTGCATACAGAAAAAGCGAAAATCTGAAAACTATTGAATATGACAATCCAGCATACTCTAACACTGAAAATACTGGCACACATTTAAAAGTCTTTTCCTTTATTTGTCAGTTTTAGATTCCCCTGGATAACGAATCAATACATTATTTTCCTGAGGTGAAATCTACCCTTTGGAGACTGGGATTGTAATGCTAATACATTTTAAAAATTGCATTTGCATGCAGAGAGCTGATTTCCCACACCATTATTTATGTATATGATCTGTGCCATGTACAAGCAGCTAATGTTCATGAGTATATGCAATTATTAAATCATGGGGAAAGGTACTGTTCTGTTTACCTTCCAGAAAGGTCCTTACAAGTAACAGATGCCCTTAATAGTCATTATTTTTCTTCATACTAGCTTTAAAGTTCCTAAAATTGACTGTATCAGTTCCTCCAGATGCATATTAATGTCAGTTCTAAAACAGAGCAGCTTAAAACATACATAAAAATACCATCAAAATGAATAAATAACATATGAACAAGATGGCAAATACATGTCATCACACCCCATTTCTCTTCAAGTACTTCCTCAGCTTGTGTGTGTACCTCAGTTAAATATGCTTAGTCACCACTTGTCCCATACAAAAGTCCTCTCTCAGTCCTACTCAGTTCTCCAAGACTCAGCCAGAGGTGGAGTCACTTGTCACAGAGGTATGCTTATGGTGTCTTCTAACACCTCTTGCTTCTCTTGCCTCAACCACAAGTGGAATGGAAGAGGAAAAGAACTCTGTCTTTTGATGTGGTAGCTTTTTAATGTGACAGACCTATGCTCTTGAGGCCTTCTCTTGTTTTTTTTAGTATGCATGAATATACATTCAGGATATAATGAATTCACAAATTCAAATAATTCTTTAAAAGTCTACTGTCTCAGAACTGCCACTGAATCTTCATTCAAACATCCTTTCTTAATGACCATCTTTTTGCCCATGTTTTTATTTGCACCATCTCCCCATTAATTCTTTTACAGAGTAAATTTCTTGAGGTAGACTATTATTTAGCAGAGATGTTCAGTAAAATTTTGGCTCATATTACTACAGTAGTAATGTAAAGACTGTACAATTTAAATAGAAATACTTTGCTGAATATGATAAAATATTTACTTCTAGCTCTTACTATATATTTCAGTATACCAATAGTACACTTTGTCATAATTCTATGTACACACTTTCTTCATTTCTGTGCATTAAGAAAACTGTTACTGAAATTAATATAGTAGTAACAATGCAGCTGTTTAAAGAAATAAATATTTCAAATATTTCTGAAAAAAGTCTGAAAAGTTAAAAGTTGTATAAAAAGAAACACAGTGAGGCTACACATTTATGTAGCAACAATGAAAATGATTTTACTTGAGGTAGCATCATTCGGTGTACTAAAGGGCTAGCTTGCTTTTAATAGTGTAAATGCAAGGATCAACCAATCACTATGTTTGAACATCAATATAAAAGCAAATGCTGTATGTTCTACAGGAACAGAGCCATTTTGCCTGCAGAATAATCAAGAACAATCAGCACCTTAAAGTTAATTCAATTTTTAAAAGCTAATTTTTTATTATCTATTTTCTAATCTTGTACAGTAAATAACTGGGAAAACTTTTGAGTATCATAATGCATTATTGCCAAAGTAGAATATGTTTTTAAAGAGTTTTGTATATTGAAAATGGATTTCATTATAGATATATAATAAACTTATCTTGTCTGCTTTTTGACGATAATTAAACCTTATTGATCTCTCAACCTCCTCTGACTAATCCTCCAGGGAAGACAGCATGCAGAAAAAGTTATTTTTTTTAATGCTGTACGCAAAGTACCATAATTGTATGTTACATTTTAAAAAGGTGGGTTTGATTTTATTTCCTAGAGGAGATTCAAATTATGATGATATTGAAAAATGGCAGGAATTGTCTACAGGAAAATGAACACACACATACACACACACAAGACTTTGACCATTACAAACTACTATCTACAACTACAAGGCCAGTAAAATGTTGTCTAATGAGAATCTGTCATTCATTCACCCTTATAAGAAGGTGTGAAACCAGCTTCTTTCAGCTGTAAATGCCACCATAGTATATAAGGAACAATAGAATTTAGAGATGGAAATTAGTGACAGAAAATATTTTTTATCAGCTATTTCAACCAACAATCAGAATTATAAAAACATCAAACTACAAATGGGTCTGTTTCACTTTTACTGAAAACTTAATTCCAAAAATCGACTAAACAAGACACATCCACCATACTGATTAGTTAAAACTGAATATGAAAGTATGAAGAGAGTATAGACAAATTACATACAGAAGGTAGCCCTGAGACATCTAATAGCAGATGCTGAGAAAGTTGGGAAGAAACAGTGAACTAATACTAAATATCTAGTATTTTCACAAAATTACAGCTGCTAACAAGATCTAGTTTGTGCTCTATATTTTTGTAATCCATCTACTTATATTGGCAAATTAAACATTTATTTTCAATATATTGCTTGTAATAGTATGATGTTAGAAAGTATAGTCTAACTGATTTCTGTGTTTAAAGCAGGACACCTGAAATTGCATTTCCTGAAGAAGTGATATCCAAGCACCAGAGACTTAGAAACACAAGTGCATTTCAACAATCAGTTACGTTAAGTTTTAGATTCCTATTTGTATTTAGATTCCTCCCACTTAAACAAAACCAAACTTAAAGATTATGTGCCAAATATTAGGATGGTTAGGAGCAACAGAATATGGAAATTATCCATAGAGTTGGGTCTCTATGGAGAGCTGAAAACACTGCAATGCACACTGAGTGGAGCAGTTGACGTGCTGGAGAGAAGGACTGCTCTTTGGCAGGATTTCAACAGACTGGAGAAATGGGTTTATAAGGAAACTCATGAAGTTCAATGAAGACAAAGTTTCCTGTCTCTGGGACAGAGTAACCCTGACAGCAGAACAGGCTACGGGACAATGGACTGGCAAAAAACTTTGCAGAGGGTCCTGGTGGACAGTAAGTTGAAAGCAAGGCAGTGGTGAGCCCTTGTGGCACTTAAGGTGAACCACATATTGGGCCTTATTAACAAGAGGGAAGGCAGCAGGCTGAGGGAAGTGGTTATTCCCTTCTATTCACCACTTGTGAGACCAAATCTTGACTAGTGTGGCCAGTTTGGGGCACTTCAGTACAAGTAAGAGACTGATGAAATGGAAGGAGCCCAAGTGGAAGCCACCAAGACAGTAAGATGGATCAAGACCTAGATTCTAGGTCTTTAACTTACATGTCCTATCTCCCAAGTGTTGGCCCAATTTACTGAGCTCCTTTATAGTCTGGATTACTTTACCCTCTGGCTGAAGGTGTACCACAAAGAATGCAATATGTATTAAGCCAGTAGAAAGCAACAGCAAACAAAGAGCTTGAGCCAGAAGCTTGACTTGTATTAAAGTTAGTGCATTTTGAGGGAGACAAGCCTGGATTTTTGTCCTCAGTACCAAGCCAAATTTATGCATTTTACAGAGCAAACAATACATGTTATTAAGTGTAATTTAATAAAAAGCAGATGTAATCCAAGGAGAAAGGAATAAAATAGAGATCTTGATCTTATGAGTATTCTAATTCCAAGGCTTCATGCAAAATATTGGCATATTCAGGAATATTCTGAAAAAAATCCACCTCTTCTGGAAAGCTGGACTCAATACTGTCTATATGGGCTGGGCTAAGCATTCTCTGTTAGGTGAGCAGTACATATCAGCTGAGGACTCGGATGAAGAGTATGTGCCTCCATGCCAGACGTCTGAATGACAGCAGAGCTTAGAAATCTATCTGTTCACACTGGGAAGCATCTATGCACATGCAGAGAAATCTAATTCCAGGGAATTTTCCAGTCCCCACTACAACAAATGTTAATTTTGCAGATAGCAGGCAAACTTCCTGAATCACTTTCATAGTTTTTGTTGCTTAAACTCTGCTAAGGTCTATTCTGTAGGTGTAAAAGTAGGTGTTTAAACACACACAAAAAATTTGAAAGTTCATTCTGAAACCTCTCCTGGTAAAGAGTCTAATTTTTCAAAGTACTGAACCATGTTTCCACAGCCTGTTATGAGAAAACCCTGCGTTCTCTATGGGGAAAATGTCAAATACTGTAATTATGTCAACCTTCTAAATGACATCTCTGTAATACTTCCCCAACTCATGAATTAATTTCTCAAATGGCTTAGACAGGCTGTTTAATTTGGAGAAGATCTGAAACATGGAAGTTTAGAAGAATGTTTTCAGAATTCACAAATAGGTCTAAGAAATTCTGCAATTGTCTCCAGTCACACTGAAAACCTTGAAAACAGCTTTTGTGGTACTGTGATTCTACCAATTTGGAAAGACTTAAAAGATTCAGGGAATGCTTGTAAAACAACAGGAGAAAAATCCTGTAACTTTTAGCATGATCCATTCCTAGTATCTTGCCTCTCCTCAATTTCTCATTCACACAGTTTTCCAAGGTTTGCTTCCAGAATAGTTTCAAATTTGCTCTGTTTTTGCCAGCTGTCTCCTCAGCACTAATTATCTCCAATAGCCATCCACTGAATGTATGCTACTTTTGCAAATAATGACTCCTTACACTCACAGAGAAAAAAAAAAAAATCCAACAAAAAACCCGCCTATGTTGTTTAGAATAATGAGACACATTGTGACAAAACAGGAAAGGAGTTGTTTACGATTTTATGTTAATTTAACGTATCTTCAGGATTACAATTAAAACCACTAGCAATATTTATTAATCCATTTTATGTTAATTGAGAAGTAGCATGCTTAGATTTAAGAATTTTGCTCGTGTTTATTTGGCAGATTTGAGGAAATCGTTATTGACAAAGCAGTCTGAGGGGGGAAAAGGAAATGCTGTATACAATTACAGTAATATCCATCACTACTGAATTGCCATTCTGTTCTAAGAAAAGTGGAAGGAAGAACAAAGGACACCATATGCCAAAACATATTTAGCAAATTTTGAAATTCAATGTTGTTGTTGGATATTTTTGTTATCTCCTTGAAGAGTTTTTACTCAGAAACACTATGGCTAGAGGGCACTAGATTGGTCATAACATACACAAACACTGCCCTGAAAAATTACAATATTGATATACAGCTTATTTCACAGAAGAGCACAAATACAAAGTATTTATAGAGCAAATACTTAAATATACCAAAGCTTCAGAATATGTAAGTTCATAATTTTACTCTAAAACAGAAAATCATATTGCAGAGGTTCATAGTTCAAGACCCTAGAGGACACCTTCAAAAGAAACTTGAGTGTGACTGTCTCTCTTTCTCCTATAGATAAAAGAAGAAAAGACAAAATAGGGGACTGGTCTAAAAACAGAGTATATGAAGGGAAAGGCAGGAATATAACTCAGGAGTTTAGTTATCAGTATTTTACTCCCACCCCTAGGACATACCATTCAAATGCTGTATTACATCTGACACTACTAGTTTACTTCCATCCACATTGGCCCAACCCAGAGCAGAATGAAAGTGTGAGTGTGTGAGGAAAGAAGCTTGTAGCTCCTTTCCAACGCAACCTCCAAACTTTCTCTCTCTCTCAGATTACTTAAACGACTGTCACAGACAGAAATCAGATGGATCTACATGAATGCTCTCACTTGAAGTATGCTCATGCCTATTAATTATCAATCGTAGCTGATAAATCCTTGATTGCTGCCTTTCTAAAAAAGGACTCTATGAAACCTTTATTTTAACACTTTTATGGTACATAGGCAGAAACAACTTTTATAAAAGCAGTTCAGGGAACTTTGTTTTACTATTTTAAAAGATGACAATCAGAATATGTGTTGTACTAGCTATAAAATGGACATTTGAATTGAGACTTGTATTTCATCTTGTTCCACATCAGGATATAGATTATTCTAACGGTAATGTAAATCTTCATCACTGTTGCATTATTGCTGCTCTTCAGTTTACAGCTGCTACTTCAGTTTTCTGCTGTTACCCCAAAACATAATAATCAATTATGAATTTGTATGGTTTAATAGATTACAGAATCATAGATTAATAATATGTATCACGATATTGTAGATAATTTCATTGGCTGCATACCATATACTAGCTATTTTGAATTCACTGTCATTTTGATAGTATTTTAAAATTTATTAGACACTCAGGTGTGAATTAAGAAGATACACATAGCAATTTACATTGTTCACATTATAAATCAATAGCCAGGAAGAACAATGAAATATTTTTCATTTCTGGTATAAGAACTGAACTGCCTAGAAAAGTATAGCCTCTATCAAATAACTCTATCAAATGACTTTATGTCACAAAACACTGTTTAAGAAATAACGAATGGAAATGGTTGCACATAACAAAGCTACAAAAGTTTTCCAATAGCTGTTTAGAAAGACAGCTGTTGGAAGACATATGTGTGTGTGTGTATACATATATTAAAATGACTTATGGTCAGGCATCTTTTTCATTAAAAGTGACTGCAAAACATAAGCTAAGGAACACATCATATTGTTTGCTACCATATCAACTACAAAGCAAGGGTGAGTCTAAGATTCTATTTTCTTGTCTTGCACAGATAAAAATGGAAGACACACAGAGGAAAAAAAGCAAAGTTGGATAACCATAGCAAAAACCCCACAAGACCTAAACCAGAACTACATACCAAATCCAAAAGCTGCAGTAAAATGTGCCTCAGTTGCCTTTATGGTTGTAGAAAAAACAATATCCTACATCTCATCAAAGATAAATGGGCATTTATCTTTACAAACCAAAAATTAACTGTAGTCCTTGTGTCAGTATACAATTAACAAAATAGTAAACAAAATGAAACTGTGGAATTGGTTGTTTGCAAGCAATTAGTTAACATTTAGTAACTACTCAAAGTTTAACAAGACCAGGCTGAACCCAAGCAGTTGAAGGAGGAGGAAGCCATTTTGGGCGTGGCACCTGCAAAGTCAACAGGTGCATTCTTTGACGAATTTAGAAGAACATCCTCAAAGTAAAATGTTTCAGATTTTGGGAAAAAAGTGGCTGGGGGAAAAAAGGGAACTCACAGAAGCTGTAGAAAATGAGGTATATTTGAAGTCTTCAAGTCTTAGGAACAGCTCTTAAATTCTGAACAATTCTGGAATGGTGAAAAAATGTTCAAGTAACTCTGAGGGAAATCAGTTTTTACGAAGTGGACGATAATATCTGCATTTAACTCATGGGTGCCACAGCCTTGTGCTATGATTGGCTGCCATCTGGGCTCCATCTGACAGTAGCAGATTGGTATTCTCTGCACACGTCCTCGCAATTCCTGTCGCCTATGTTTGCTGTCCCTTACACATACACACAATACATTATTTACTCAACTATAAACATTTCTGCAATGTACACAAGCAGCATCTACAGTGCAATCATACACCAGCATCAGGATCAATCTCATATTAATAGTACACATCTGCCTAATCTTTTTACAACGTTTATAAGAAATATTTTTAATGGTATAAACATTTTCTCACCTACATATATTAGAAACCTCTGATTTTTTCTTTGCTTTCCTTTATTCCCTGGACAATAACAGGTCATTATTGCATGCATAATATTTTTGCTTTCATGAAGGTAACTTTCTGTTAAGCAGGATAGTTAAATAACTGCAATGGGAACTGTAAGTGTGACTGAGAACAGACCAAAGCAGGCTGATCTGTTAGCACTGCACAGAAATATTTTTCTTCACAAACAGCAATTTCGTAAGAGGGCTATCAGCATCGGTATACAAACCAAAACTCCTACAGAATCAACAAGGACAGCACTGTCCTTACTTAAAAGAGCAGAAGATGTTATTCCTCTCCATGTATTAAATGATTCAACATTGCGGTATGCCTGCAACTAATTAGTATGATCAACACAGTGCAGGGCAGGAACAAAAGCAGACCAGCCTCTGAGATGTGCTGATGTAAAGGCACACAGGAGTGTACATTTTTAAACCCTGTCCTATAATTTATAGCCATTACATACTAATTGTTCCTTGATGGAACTTTCATTTGTAAGACTGAATTTAATGTCATTTCTGATTAGGCCCGTCTCTGGATATTAAAACTGACCACCAGGTTTATTCACTTACTAGCAGTTAAATAACTCACTTTCTTTAAGACTGTCTTATAATAAACATTACAGAAAACAGAAGATCAGTTACTGACAAGTAAGAATGATACAGATGCACGTAAAAAGAACATATATGTATGGCAAAAGAGAGAGAAATATATTTGCTAAGTCATATACTTACCATTAGCACTGCAAAGTTACTGAAGTGTGTACTCTGAATGGTGGTAATATTGCCTGCAGAACTAATTATGTGGCACCCTTCTCCCCACCAGCCTCCATGTCCATCTAGAAGGTCAAAATCCCAGAAGGCTGCAATGGGGTCTATACCCCGTGCAAAGTGCCTCAACCCTATAGTAAGAGGGCTGGTGAGGTTTCCAAAACTGCACCCATCTGCAAAAGCAACAAACTGAATCAGAGCGATGGAGTGGAAAACCCTTTATTGATGAATGCTGTGTAAAGAGATCAGATACTCTCAACTATGGGGGGAAAAGCAATAGAGATACACCCTTAATGGTCAAAATCATAGGTAGTGCTCACATTCAGAGAAGTTTGCAATAGTATAAATAAATCTGAACATCTCAGTCCCATAACGTGTCCAAAAGATCTAATCATCCTTCACAAAGCAGATTTTTTTTTTTGTCTCAGAATCTTCAGTTACAGCCAGTGTTACACTGTTGCCCATGTAACTGCAGAAACGGCTCAGTTTCATGGTATGATTAATAGCTGAAACAATTCTGCACTTTGAAAGTCACACTTAAACATTTAAAAAATGTTAATAGAAATGAGAGCACTATTCAGTACCAAATAAAATAAGTAAAATTGCCTGGGTGAATAATTAATCAAAATAATGACTCACTAGCACATACAATATATCACATTTAGACAAAAGCCTTTAACAACACCTGTTTTACGTCCATCACATCAGAAAGTATACTGCTATCGATACATGCAACAGGGCACTATTCCCACTCCAAAAGCTTTATTTTTATCAGTGTCTGAGACATTAACATTGCAATTTTCAGTGTAAAGAGTAAAACAAGATTCTCTCGTATAGCACCATGCTTTAAGAAAAAGCATCTGTAACAACACTGTCAACAATCAGTAGTCCAAAATTTGCATTCTAGTCATACAGCAAGTGCATTTCTTTACTTGCAGGATAATTTCCATAAAATAATGCAGATAGGAACAATTGCAAACATATGTACTAAAGAAAGAGACTATTTCCAGCCTCTCGGCACATTGTACACTCTACTCCTCTATTCTCTACATAATCAAGTACATTGTAGCTTTTAGATTAAAGGAAATAATGCATAACAACTCCTCACCTATTTTAGCAAAAACAGCTGGTGTGGCAACCGTCCTACGTTTCCCATCATCTGCAAGATTTGATGAGTTTCCTGTGCTAGGAAAGAGTTTTCCATTCCGAAAGACAATAAACTGTAGCTTGCAAGTGGAGTTATCAACAGATTGCCAGGCTGAAGACTGAGAGAAGACAGACTGTGGCAAATGAACTGAAGCTACCGCTACAGCATTCTGTACAATGAGAAAAAAAAAGAAACATTTAAAATGCAAATCACAACAGGGTTGCTTTCATGATGTTTTAAACTCCTGTACAAGATATGTATGCTGCCTTCCTTTTCCAACAGACTGGAAGCAACCAAAGAAGCACGAGCTGTAACCATGGGAATAGGATTGGTACAGTGCATATTAAAAGGGAAAACGTTTTGATTGAATGTGAGAGTCTATATGGTCAAGCTCCCTGCTGCAGAGGTGAGAATGGTTCTTACCGTGCCTGCTAGAGGGTCCATCAACACTGCAGATCTGATTTAAAGAGACAACCTCTACCAGGTTTTCTCCTTCACTTAAAACAGAATCAGACAACTTACATTAAAACATTTCTCCAAAAGGGTACTTAAAGAGTATAAAAATCATTTTATTAAGACAAAAAATTAGATCAGCAGAGAATTGCAAGTGCAGTAAACAACACATTTTATGAATATGTTTTTCTTGCTTCATATAAGGAAAATCAGTTAACTGTGTTTTAGTAATGCAGGAATAAAAAATATTACAAGCACTAATGTAAAAGAAGAAAACAAGACAGCACTAGGAGAAAATGAATGAAGACTGTCAGATCACTATAATAGCTTTGAGTTGTGAGGGTGTTATACACCCGTTTACAAGCAGATAATTCCCTTACAGCAGAGCTATAAAATACACCAAACATTATGTTGAGGACTTCACTCATCAAGCACTTTTTTCCTGCCAAAGTAGCAAACTAATCATCAAAGACAGATATTTACAAGAAAAAAAAAAAAAAGATGAGCAATGGGAAAATAAACAGGGAGTCTGTCCTAAGCCTTGAAGTGAAAAGTGTACGTATTTAAAAACAAACTACAAAATGTTCTAATTTGCATTTCCCCCAAGGGCAAAGTGTAGCTTCTGTGTGCATAATTTACATAGATTATCACACAGTTTACTCATAGCACGTGTAAGCTACCTCTTTGAGAAGAAAAACAATAATCTTCACAATCACGTAAACAAACATGACACTAATAATGTCCATGTGTTGGGAGAAATATACATGAGTGATAAAAGGTACAACAGAGATCAGGGAACTAAAAGGAATATGAGAATCATCATCACGATAAATATGGGAGAAAAGCATGAGTAGTGTGTGATGTCACTGGGATGCTTAAATAAACAGATAAAGGCTTCTGTACAATCTTCTCTTTTATTATCATGTGTATTTTGTTAAGGTTTTGTGATTTTAACAACAAAACCACAAAAAATTCCTTTTAAAAACAAGTTTCAGTCTAGGTGATGTCACATTAAAAAGACTCAGGAAAAAGAGAACAAAGAGCAACAGGATATTTCTACATTAGATTTTAAAATTATTGTGAAGGCTTTAATTGGAATCAACTGAGCTAAATATCAAGCATTCGTCCTTAGATTGTTTCTACTGCATAATTCACTAAAGCTGTCATAATTGGCTTTATCTCACGCTTCTGAAAAAGACTTATTTTACTCTATGATACCCCAAAGTACCTCTATATGCTGAACCTCTGATGATACCATTTTGGCCATAAAATTGTTAATAAGTATGTACAGAAATTTTTAGAAGTGTCATTTGTCAAAACCAAGAGCACTGTTGAGGACTTACCTGGAGATGTACAGAAGTGTAAGAGAAGTTACGGTGTGATTACCTTTACATTTATATTGGATTTTTATTATTATTCTGTGCTAGAAAGAGCAACAACAATCACATCTTAAATTACACTAATTACTTATTATACACAAAATGAGAAAGCTAGAAGCATCTATGATAATGAAACCAACAGCTAAAGGCACTGGGATAAGCAACAATGTGCTATGACTTGACAAAAGCAATCCCACACAAGACACAGAAAACAACAGGTTTACATCACTTTTGCTAAGAGGGGAAATTGTTTAATTCATTGTGGTTCTCTAATTTATTCTCCATTGGGATTTATTGATACCAATGGGAAAAAGTAATACTGTAGACAGCTCGACTGTGAGACAGGAGGTGCAGAGAACGGGCTGCACACATCTGAAGCATAGAGAGCTGGTGTGCAGGTCTGATGACAGGTTGTACAGCTGGGTAAAGACCAAGGTGATGTCCACCCTTCTCCTCCTATCAACCTGTCTCTGCTCACACAGAGACCCTTCACTATGAGCATAAAAGAAAGGAACCCCATCGCGGTGCCCAAGGGGCAAAGTCAAATGCCGTGAAGAAAAGCTGTACACAGCCTACAAATGGATTTTAGTGTGCACTGGTTGCACTCCTCAGGCTGACTGAACAAATCTCACACATGCAGCAACATCAAATTACTTACATGACAAAAAGACACATTTACAGAAAATTATTTCCTTATTAGACTTCAGTGTTCTTCCCTATTTGTCTCCTCAAAATGTACCAAGAATATGAATACCCATAACATTAACTATTTAAAAATCTTCACTAAATAGTGTCTACAGACACTTTCTGGGATACAATTTAATTGTGAATACTGCATTATGTATACCTGTTATTTCAAACAATTTATTTGGAGAGCAGGCAGTCTGGTGGAGCAAAGGGCAAAGGGACAGGGCTGTTCCATGTCTGGACAAATGTGTGCATAAAGTCAAACTACTCACTGCACATAAAATATTTACTTTACGTAGACATTCCTCAAAATGGAACATCAAACTGTCTGCTACAGCAACATGCCTGCCAACAAGCTCTTGTGCGAGGATATTAATGAAAAATGAACACAGAGTGCCCACACATTGACAATGCTGTTTAAAAACATGAATAAATATTTGTGAACAAATTTTACATCTAAGATATGTGAGAAACTTCTTTTCATTAGCATTAGTCATTATTCACAGGAGAGGGATGATCTGAGCACTCAGGCAATCCCTTTTATTGTAGAGGATGGATGGACCCTTGACTGGAGGCTCAGTCTTGGATTATGCCAATCTTATATGTGGTGAAGAGTAAGTCCATTCCCCACTTTACCTCAGTTTCCCTCTCACTTGGTGAAATAAAAATGATGGTATTTCCTTTGCTCTGTATGGTACTCCAGAGTCCAGAGATGAAACACAGTATGGGAACAGATTATTACTACAACCAATGACGGTAACATCAAATTTTGAGTGAATGGCTGTGCTTCAGATGTTTCAAAATCCACATAAATAATTTCATTTTTTAAAATTTTATTTGGACACCATGTCACCACATCAGATAAGAACTGACATTTCCTATCGTGCTAGTGGCAGCATCTTGGGAAGATGTTCCACCTCTAAGAGGGAAGAAAAAGCACTAGACACAACCACCATCAAGTGTCCTGCACAGGGGCTGCAGCTTTGCAATGACACAGGTCAGCGCCAGCATCTCATATTTTCCCTGGAAAAGCTTAGAGTCTGTGTCAGCAATTTTCTAGTCAGGATTTAGATATTCTGTGAGCATTTTCAAAACAGAATGTCAATAATCCGTTCATGACTCCATTTCACTTTTAGTCCTATTAACTGGATTGTACTGGCATTGATTAGAAAAGAAATCCTGAACGTACTGTAGAATTTTCTAAGGAATATTTTTCTGCTGGAAAATGCCAGTATTTTAAATGTAATCTATCCACAGACATCTACCCATTTGAACATAAATATGACAGAAATTATGCAAATTTCAAAACCTCCCAGTTATCTTCCATTCATCTACCCAGATATTTGAAAATCTGCTGTATGACCTGCAGCCAGGGAAAGAGGGCTTATCAGCTCTAAAACAGCTCTGAGGATTTTCCAGAAGGGCTCCTAGGACTCCTGGCTCCCAAGACTTCTTGGAACCTGGGAAACTTTCCAAAAAGCCAAATGAAAGGATGGTTTAAACACTGAATCATAATTTGGTAAAGTACTTTTAAAGTTTCATTTTTTGTTTCCATTTCAGAGCTATTTTTTTGGTGTGTGGATTTTTTCAAAATATCTAAGGAATGGAAACAGCACAAATATATCCAACTGGATCCCTGAAGTTTTATTTTTGAAGGGAAAATCTCATTCTAAAGAGGAAATGGTCCTCAGGATATTGAGACCTACGGACTCTTGACATTTTTGCAGCTCATGCATGTGTGACCCTTATTAAAAATTTTTAAAGAGAAAAATGAAAGATTTAAAGTGAAGTTTTTCTCCAGGAAATTTTATTCTGGTCAGCAGTCATTTCCTTATAATCAATGCTAGAATTTACAAGGAGTTTTTAAGTGTTTAGGAAAGACATTCTCTTGCCCTAGATGTCTTTGTGATATGTTGGCCCTTCGACTTTCATGATTCTTTTAAGAGACCTGCTCCCATTTTCAACATTGCTTCCCCATAATCTCATTCTACTTGTCTAAAATTTAGAATAATATTGAGAGATACACCCACTGTCAGACAACCATTAGCAAGGAAGATACTTAGTAACCACTGTGGAATGACGTAAATCAAATTATTTTCTATAGCTCTTCCTTGCATATGCTTTGATATTAGATGGAGTTTGAGTTCAAGCACAGTATTTCTGTTTGAGATAAAATATATTTCATAGGAAAGCATCCAATTTTGAGTCCTATGAAGAGTCATCAGTTATATTTTTCCAGCTGGCAATTTCCTTGACTTAACAACAGGTCAGAAGAAAACTGGACAAAAGAAAAGGAATAAATGAAATAACCTGAACACCTGGCAGAGAACTGGAAAAGCAGTTCCACTGCTGCCAGGTTTTAAAGAACCTGATGAGGTGTTTTGTAGATTCAGATGCAAGACACCATATATTATATTATTAAAGGTACAAGGGTGTTGCCAAAATAGGCACAAGCTATATAAAGTTGCAGTAGCAGTAAACAAAAAGTAGAAACTAAGCTCTACAGGTAATAGCCTATATTACTAAATATGTACTGACTGAGTTAACAGTGTGGTCATCATAATAAAATCAAGCAAATACATTATTTATATATATATACAATAGATTTTATTTAGTCCGTCAAACAAGACAGCAGCTTTTTAGAAGCAACTGAAGATTTCAGTTTGGAGTTTATGTTAAAGGTTTGGCAGTTAACATACCAAAAAAGTGTAAAATTGTTTTGTCAGCTACCTCTCCTGGTATATATTTAAATAACACTCCTTTGGAATTATCTCAGAACATGATATGTGAGATAAGGACAGGCATTTGGCCCATCATTGTGAGGCTTTAGGTAGACTGTACATGAGTAGTGATCTCTTTTTCTGGTATGAAAAATATCAACAACCCCAAAAATTTAGACTATCTGGGAAAATGACAAATAAAGTTTCTGTGAAAGAATAGAAACAATGTCAGTTTGAAGAAATATGGCTATATGAGACATACTCAATGATAAACAATCTGAGAGGTCCTGAAAGAGGTAGGATAATCTTATTTTTTTTAATGGGAGGATACCAAGCAAGGGAAGTAGGCTGCGTTAATTTACCTACAGAACCTGATTTGTTGCAGTTTAACTACTCCTTTTAGACTGCTGTTTAAACACAAGTCTAGAAAGGGTCAGAGATGACTAGCAAGTGAAAAATAAAATTCATATAGATTCCCAGAGAGAAATGAAGAGCTACCTCCAAAAATGCAACACAAAATCACCTGGCTACTGAGATGAAATTACTAAACTTGTTAGGATTATTATGTGATGATAAAATCATTACATAGCAGTGCTGCAGTCCACATCCATCTCGGTATCTGGAAACCTAAGTACAGAGTTCAAGATATCTTTGTTCTAGCCAGGCATAAATGCTGGTTTAATGCATAGTGAAAATATGGTATCAACAAGAAATATATTCAAATTGTGTGAAAAGGTACAAACCCATCTTAATGTGTGCTTAAAGTTCTCACTAATTAATAATAAAGGTTTTCTAGAGTCATGATATAGAAATGCATCCAAGCACAGAGCATGGAAATTTTAGAAAAGCTGGTAATATAAAATAACCTTGTAAAACCCGATCATCAGTAACCCTTTTCTAATAAAAATAAAAACTAAATGTAGTCTCCACATTAGGATTTTGTATTTCAAATCTGAAAACATGGCAAACTCAGGAAATTAATTGATAAATGTTAATGAGACTTACAAGGATCAAGAATAGATAAACTGATCAAAAAGGACAATGAATATAATCAGAAAGCCAATGAAAAGGAAAAAAACCCCACTGATCAGTAAAACAAAATAGTATTTTAAGATTCAAGAAATGGAAGGATACAGTCATAATTGCCAAAAACATTTTACATACAGCAGTTAAGTTCTGCAGACCTATATTAAAAAATAGGACGAGGAAAGAAGTAGAGCTGCCATACAGAAAGATTCAAGAAATACATTTTTTATTTAACCTCAGTGAAAGTGTTGTTTACATGGAGACAATGTTAGGGTCAATAATGAGAACAAGAACATAAAAATTACCACAAATGTCAAAGCAAAATTCAATAAGAGCTGAATACTGTCATACAAATCTTTGAAAGAACTGACACAAGAAATCAAATTACAATTGTGATTTTTTTTTTTTCCTTAAGAATCTACCAAGTTGGCCATAAAGCACTGATGACTGCTCTGTAAAATGACCTGCAGTTAGGATGAATGAGTGAACCAAGTTTGGCATGTAAATAATGGTACAGACTTATGCATGAATGAACAACTTTATTGCACAGTTCACAACATAACTCACAGCTGCTGCTGCTGCTGTTTTAGTTTGCTTCTGTGTCCAAAGACAGGTTCCCATGTTCCCATGTGATGCACTGAAGTGCTTATGTATTTATGCATTATTCCTCCAAACCACAGGTTAGCATTTAGGACTTCACTGTTAATGCATCCATGAAAATACAGTCAGAAAATGTAATACTTTTTTCTAAGAGAAGGAAAATGTATGGAATTCTACAAGCAGCAACTGACCTGTTAATTTGATATCGTGAGGGAAAAAGAGAAAAAAAAAATCAAAGAAAAAGATAACACAAAGAGAGACAGATTAGGTTTACCAAAGTAAAAAATTACAGATCCACATGATAGGCCTCCTTGACAACTGTTTTTCTAGATAAGGCAATAAATCCAACTAATTCCTTTGGTCTTCAATAAAATATTGGATGCTACATAGAAAACTATTAGCTGAGACATTGAGAATTAGTAAGAAATAGTGTCAGGTGAATAAGGAAGAAGATAAAACAATAAAATTATTTAATTTGAAAGAGGAACGCAGGCTGGAGTGATTATATCTGAAATTTCTATGAAAATAATTTTAGAGACCTCTCATTTTTATTTGATGACCTTGAAACAAAGAGGAATGTCACCTAAGACAGTGTTCAAAATCATATATTTTACAGATTTATAATGAGAATTTCTATTATAAGCTGGTGAAATAGACCACTTTGGAAAGCAACAGACAAGGAAAAGGACCTGAGAGCACTGGTTGATCACAGGATGACTCAGAGCCACTATGCTTTAACAATTAAAAAAAAAGACAAATATAGTCCAGAACATACAAGATGATGAATTTCAATGGAAATACACTGATTTTAAAGGCCCAATCAGAAACATAGTACAGGCTTTTGATCAACTGGTCTCAAGAAAAATCAGTCCAGAATAGAGTGGGTGTAGGGGATGGTTAATAGGGTCACCATTAGAATGAATAATTTATTTCACAAGTGGAGAGTAAAAGAGTTTAGCTTTGTTAGCCTAGCAAAATGAAAGAACAGGTTGTGCCTGCTGTCTTTAAAAATACCAGAACAATAGCATCGAGGGAGGAAGAAGAGTCATGTGAACAAATAGCCAGCATGAGCACAAGGACAAACAGGACATTAGTCAAGAGCAAAAATGCAAACTTAAAAGTATGAAAATGTTTCCTAGACTTTTTAACAGAGGAGACTGGATAGTTTTCAAAGATTATGGACACACACACAAAATTATCTACTCTTGAGAGAGTATTTGAAAACCTTATGATAGAAATACACAAAGCAGTTAGAAAAGTTTTGGTTTACTTCTCTGTTTTACAAGAAGTGTCTAAAATTCCTTTTGAGAACTCATGAATTTCCAGAATAAAGGAATTTCTGAAGTTCCTACTTCTACTTACATCCCCAGTATGCAGTTAATAGATTTTGTAAAAATCTCACTAAGAAGAAAAAGAATTTAGAAAACTATACAGTTGTGGTAGAGTCAAGTGACTCACATCTGCAATAAAGAACATTGAGCCGAGAAATGATATTATCATCTTTTTGAGAAACAAGAAAAAATTCTGCACCCATGTAAGAGCTGCAGACAGCCAGGCAGTCAGCAAACTTGAAAACTGACCCATTTATTTAATGTAAACATCTATTTTAGAAAACTTAAAATAAGTATCTAAAAATAGAACAATTAAACACAGATCTTGCATGGAACAGTAAAAAATGAAGACAGAGGCTTATTTCTATTACTTGTCTTCCTACTATTTTACCTCAGAAGTGAAGAGATCTTTAGCACTTAAGTTACAAGAGCTCAGTCTCCCATAATGGATGATGGTTAAGACAGCAATATCTGTCACAGATAGCTATTAACACTCAGATGAAGATTCCTAATACAGAATCACAAAAATATGGAATCACCCTAATCACTACACTACCATTCTTAAACAGATTTACTCTGCCTGAAATAGAATATAAATGAAGATACCCTTCTTTGTGGTAGCACCAGTAGTAGCACTATTGCGTAACCTTGTGGTTCTGTATAAAAGACAAAATCCTTTCTTTACACTGCTCAAATGGCTAGCAGTCTCCCATACACTCAGATTGCATCTATAGGTAGGGCCATAATACTTAAATCCAATACTGTGGTGACTTCAAAGAAAGCCTTTGAAGCAACTCAAGTATCAACTGAAACAGGTGATTCTGCAAAAGCCTCAGAAAACAAAACGGATCTGCAGACAACCTCAAACATTATTGCTCCAATAGATACAATGCAAGAACAAGGATTAAGAACCACATTCGTAAATTTACTGCAGATAATTTGTTAGTATACTTTTTCTGTATTCAAAAATTCCACATCAGCAATCTGATTTTAAAATTTTGAAGTTTTACACAAGTTTTCAGCTTTTATGGTAATGTATCTTTTGGCCAAATATTGCCAACAGAAAAAACACCATAAAGCGCAAAAGAAGTCAATAATGAGTGAATAACATTATATCAATTGAACTTTATATAAGATACACAACACAATTTTGTTATAATGTTAATTATTATTTTTTATATTTAACCTAGATTCAGTTTTTATTTTAAGGATCTTTTTAGATTTTTCAAACAGCGCTACATGACTGCTTCAATTCAGGGTTCCTTTATTGTAAGTCAAGCAGAGTCCTCAATGGACTTGCCATAATGCAGAAAATGATGCCAGAGAATGCATAAAATTGGGTCTTCTCAGGAATGTAAGCAGTCTTAAGGGTGGTTTATAAGTTTTCACCTGGAATTTAAAAGGGGGCGGGGGGGGGGGGGGGGAAGAAGATCCTTGAAGTCTTAAGGAATTTTGGACACACCCCAGAATTCACACTGTAACTTTCCGTTGTTTTCCTCTGGACCTACAGAGACTCTCTGAGCTTCATTTTTAAAAAGGATGGCTTCTGGCAGTGCGCTCTACAGGAAGACTCACCCTATTAGGAGTTTGGTTCACTAGGCCCTTCAGGGATGCATTAGCTCCTAGAAATACTACATTTTCCTTTGAGCAGCCTGGGAGTATTTTCTTTTTATTTAGAAGCTCAGTTCACTTTCAGGCATTAAATATCTAAGATCTTTTTGGAAAGATGATAAGCATATTCGATTTTATTATTACATTGATGAGACTGTGGTTTTAATTGTTGCAGATGCAGCCAGAGGATGGGATGGGCATATGCAAAATTGTTAGAATTTTAAAATACAAAATCACAATAAATAATCTCATGAGCTGTCTAGGTGGAACATTCAGGTACATAATTGCAAAGCTATCACAATGGATCTTAGGAAGGGCATCATAATTATATAGAATACCTAACTAACCAAATATCTTTTACAGCTCATTGATCACGGAATTCAATTATACACATATATTACCAGTTTAGAAGAAGCAATCATGTGAATTCTAGCTTCAATATACCGGCATACATGAGTTCTTTTGCCATGACCACTTTTAATTTATTTTTTGAAGTAGGTGAATTGTGTTAATGTAGGGCTCATAAGTCTTACTTTCTGCATGGTCCATAGCTTAGTAATTATCATGTAGAAGAAACTGTTAGGAATGGGAACAAAGAGAATATTTCCCACTACTCAGACATAAAGTGTTAACAAAGATTTTTCTAAAGTTGGAGAAACACAATTTGATTAAAAGGAGAAGGGATATTATGTGGCTTATATATATAATAAAAACCACTCTAAACAATATTCATACGTATTTTAAAAGAGTACAGTACATACATTATGGATTTTATGATTTTTCTAAAGTCTTAGACAATTTGTGTATATCCACTTATTGAATATGAGTACACAGTGATGCAACCATTAGGTAATACAGTAATTCAAAAAGACTGAATATTGCAACTATTTAATCATACTAGATGATAGGATTTCTAATTTCACTGATGTAGTATTCACACTTAGTTAAACTAGATAAATAAAAAGTTCATTTAGTAACATACGTGAGAATGTAGTGAAAAAGATTAATTCAGAAATTTTTAATAAACTATTTTGATATAATTTTCCTGAGGCAAAGTGAGCTTCTACATTGCATATAATGTACAGAAATGTTTTTCTGGTGCTGCCTTTTCATAAAGATGACTGCAACGAAATGCTGACATTGCGGTTTGATGACTACTGAAACATTGCCCCTGTCTGATAATGGAGGAAAGCTGAAACTGCTGAAACTAATTTTAGCAATTTGGGTCTTTTAGGAAGTGAATTTAGAAGTTCTGCACCATGAAATGACTCTATATTCTGCAGATTTGAATCATTTTCGTATTATCCTCAGGAATGGTCCTTATTGCCTGTAGCCATTTAAACAATTCAGACCCAGTATTATTCTTGCAAGCCATAACTTCGGCAAGGCACACTTTTCTAGAAGAGGATATGGGATCACTACATTCTTCTGCTTTGCTATTTAGAGACAGTTAAGTATTTGAAAAAGAAAAGGGATAAGATTGCCTTTTCTTTAGTTCACGTATGCACAGTCACACCTTCCTTCACTCTATGATGAGATACAACTTCACTATCCTCACAATAGTCAAGAAAATATGACTCCACAAGAGGAGCAAATATGATTTTTTTCCTCCTCCTGTTCCCAAACTCAGTTTTCCATTTTGAAAAACTGATATATTTAGTCTCCAACTTGCCAAAATAATAATCTGCTTCCTGAATTTCAGTCACTCAGTCTATTAATTAGCTTCTACAGTACAGTCAGGAAGCATGTATTGTAAGAAGAAATGTAAAAAAATTAAGTATAGTTACACCAGCAAGAGAGAGGTTCTGAGTCACAGAAGTGTCCACATTTGAATTAAAGTACCCAATGTCTCCGGACCCTTGAGTGGCATGGTGGTAAAGTGGATGTATATCAATGATGGCATGTGACATTTTAAGAGAATTCTTATAACTGCGATGTTGAATATGAAGGATAAGACAGACACTCCACTACTGCTAGTCCCTGTAGGTTTTAGTAGTTGCTGCTCTCCTAAGCTCCCATGCAAAATCACCTACCCTGCACTGTAAGTCTCACACACATCTTCAGGATTCTGATGCACCCAGTGTGGACACAAAAGGCAAGATAGTGAGCTCAATATGACAATGAAATGGTAAAGTCAGAATTTCAGCTTTAAAATTCAGTTCTGGTCAAATGCAATGTTGAACACCTGGTTAGAGCAAAACCAAACATAGATTTGGTACGTATGTTTGTGTGTGAATGAAGAGACCATAGATATTAAAGGGATTTATCCAAGGTTACATTTACACAAGATAATTATCAGCACTAGTAGGTCCAAATTTGTGCCACAGTCACGATGCAAGCCTTTGTTTCTGTCTTACTTTCTTGACAACCAGACAGAAAAGGAGTCCATCTGGAAAGAAAGCTATCAGTTCATTAACAGCAGTAACCTCTTCCAAATCATTCTATTTTGGAGTTATATATAGAAAATTTATTTTTTCTAAGGAATAGTATATTTCCCCATTCCTTTTTAAAAGAAACAATATATAATTGTTCTTCTTGCAAGTAATGTATTTGCAGGTATGTTTTCACCAATAATCTAAACTAGAGTCATAAGGAAGCTTTGAAAATAAAACACTGCAGGATGCATACATAAGTACATTGTATGTATAGTTCATGTGAAAATCTGTTGTGTCGGTTCTTTGGTTCAGCCAGAAGGCATTCAGAGCCAAATGGAACACTTTTACCTCCAGCTGAATCACATGTACTCTCATTGTCCTCATCACAGATTATTAGTTTATCTGGACAGACTCCTTAGCCCAGAACCCATCTGTTCTAACAAGTGCTTAGGGACAATCTATCTTGATTCATTCTACTAAGTTTTTCTAAAGGATTTGTCACAGAGTTACGTGGACATCAAAAATATTTGCTAGCATTATCCACAAAATCCACAACTGCAATGGAAGTGAGGTCTGAGTGAACATTCCATCAGACCATGTCTTCACCAATCTAGTGATCACTTTATACAGTCCCGCTAGTTGAACAAGGTTGGACGAAACCTAATTCTTATTTCTTAACATTTCACAGATGCTATAAAACCACCTAGGCATGTATGCAAATTTTTCTTTGTTACTATAAAAATAGTCACTTGACATAGTCAGTGTTAGGCATTTCATTTATAAAAACTGACTGAATTCAAATCTTAATCCTTTAGACAAACCAAGTTTTATATCAGCTGCTATGAAACAGTGATGATGTTCTTATTAAGATTTTAAGATACTAACACACTTTATCAGTTCTTATCATCAGTCATCAGTACATGAAAACTCATAGCTTATATTGGGTGAGGATGGTTTTATATTTCTGGGACAGTATGCACTGTATTGACCACACTCAATCGAGCACCTTTGAGTTGAGATGCCAAAGGTCATTTGAGACTTCTTATACAGTGCATGAATCCAACTGAGGTCTGAAGTAACACCAGGAGGAGCATCCCCTCAATCCCATTCAATGACTGTTGGAATTAAGATTCCTAATATAATAGCTTTCTAACGTAATAGAATCCTTTAGCTAAAATTAGATGAGATGAAACTCATATAGTAATAAATGAAGACTGCAAAGTAAGAACTTATATCAGTCTTCCCTCCCCATTTCTTAGATCAAACAAAATGGAATAAAAATAATCTTAATTCTTCCAAATGCAAAGCTACTTTCAGTTTGTAATGTACTACAGGAGTGGATGAGAAAGCACAGCCTTTTTGTTTTGTTCATGGCTTTTGAATTAATACAAGTTTTCAAGTATTAGTGCTGCAGGGCCTGTCTACTGAAAAAGCAACAGCAATATGTTAATTAAAAATAGCGGTCTATATGCCAGAGTGTTCACTTTTAAAATCTTGTAAATTAGTTATATAATCAGCAAATCTGCAATTTAATATTTAGGAAATGAATTATTTTCATTGTTATTATAAGCAAGCATTTGCAACAGTTTGAATATTTTTGGTCTTCCCCTCTTGCTCTACTGATTTTCTAATCTTTTTCAGTAAAGGTCAATTCTTCTGGCATCAGTATATTTAATGTGTTCACAAATTTGTACCAAAGGCCTTTATTATAAATGGCTTAATTTTATCAGTTAGACACACCAACAGTGTACAATTCAGACTTTCTCAAAGGCTTCCACTGCCAAATTTAACTGATTTTTTTTTCCCAAGTGTGTTATCATTCTTGCTGAATCACTTCCAGTCTCCCATTAAACTTATATGCCTTTATTTTAGGCAGTAGCAGTGCTCACTTTCTAACACAAAAACGTAATATGTTAATGATTTCACTATCTTTTTCTTCTAGACTCCCCAGTTTGTGCATTAAATAGGATGGGAGTACTTTGCTGAATCCTGCACATGGATTTCTGGACTCTTACTACTGCTACTATCAGACGCTGATATGAGTACCTGAGTGTATGAATTAATCATTTAGGAGCGAGGATCTGAAAGAAACGTGCTCAAGGAGGGAAAAGGAAAGAAAATCAATACAGAAAAAAATTGAGTGTCTCATGCCAACTGAGGGACTAACATCATGTAGAAAATTAATAACTAACATTATTAGCTGAAAGACAGTGTATTTGAGAAAAACTGGCAGAGTCCCAAATTGTCTATCTCAACAATGAGCAAGACTTACATTTTTTTATCATCAGGCTTTGGAGTCCTGGAAGCTCTATATATGTACAAGGATATGAAAACACTGCTGCCGACGGCACAGACTCTACTAAAAACTGTATTCCCATTTTTCTCTGACTATTGTCTCACATAAGGAAGAAGCATTTTTATAGCAAGTATGAGGGCCTAGATAAAACTAGTGAAGACTAATTTAGCAAACTAATGATAGGATTTTTCATCCTATTTCCCCAACTACACCTAGACTTACTGTGTTTTGTTTATTTCATGCAGGACACATTACCTGAAAAGCAAAGGTCTTCTCTTGAAATCTGCATTAAGTAAATGTCTCATGAAAGAAATTCAGTTAACGTCCTATTTTCTTCCAGACATAAACACAAACATAAACATTGATTGGCCACTTTGTGCTCTTCTACCATTCTAAATTTTATATTACCACATTTCTTCAATAGATCTACATTAAAAACACAGCAACAAATACATTAATAAGAAAACAAAACTGTGTTCCGTAGTTATAAATACCTTACAGTTTGTCTCTTAGTTTTATCACCTTGTTTGGGCTCTTTGAGGGACACACCAAAACATTCTCTGTATAGTTTTGATATCCTCTAGCTTTTTAGATTTATTTTTTTAAATGTCTCTATTCAGAAGCAATAAGCCAAAAATTATGCAGTCTGAACAACAGCACTTTCTTGCTTTGTAGCCTTGACACAGAGAATGCAAGATACTTGTACTTGCTAAGCCATGGTCTATTCAGCATCATTGTGTTAGCATTACTCACCAAGTGGAATTAAAAACTGCACTACAGTTACCATGACAACCAGCTGTCTCCCACATACAGCATCAGTTTGAATTTGTGCAGAACATTTCTAACAATGATTTAAGTCAACAAATTCAGTATTACCGTAAGGTAAAAATCTGGTTTAAGAACAAATAAATATTTTCAGTTTCATAATACTACTTAGCTCAATACATTAATTCCAAGTATGACTTGGGAAATCTTCAGAGTGCTGCAGTGACTTTTCTTAGAAATTAAAGGCAAATGGTAATATTCTGGTCAATATACAGTTGAGGACCACTGAAATTCTTGACCCAATGAACATGTAAGAAGAATATAGAGAAGAGAAGAAGTAACATTCATAGAAGAGTTTGTGGGGAAAATGCATTAGAATATTTATTTAATCTTTTTCTAAAATTCACATGCTGTTGATTACCTTGGGTAGTATCACTAACATTATCAATGTATGCTCACTATACAGATTCTTATAGAAAATAAAGTCTAATCCACATTCATCCAAAAGGACCATCTAACATTTCTCCGTTGGTAAAATAAACTGAAACTTGGAATATAATTTCTGGGCCCAAGAATTCTGAAATAAGTTCCTTTTCTAGTAAACTTGCAGTGTTTCTTTTTTGTTTTGTATTTGTTTTTAATCATCAGTTTATATGCAAGGAGAAGTCCCAGTTGCTTTTGAACCAGCTGAACTATAAAGGAGAGAAGGAATAGGAGTATATAAAATTTATATCATATTTCCAATTCTGGTGAAACATCATAAAATTGCATGTCTGGTCACCAGTATGAAGTAGCCACCTGGCACTTTTCAGATCCTTTTGATCACCAAGCATTCTTTTAGTAGAGAATGGTCAGTTTTGATTGGGGTTGTTTAGCCTGCAGAAAAGCAGGCTCAGGGGAGACCTTATCACTCTCTACAACTACCTGAAAGGAGGTTGTAGCAAGGTGGGTGTCTCTTCTCCCAACTAACAAGTGATGCAACAAGAGGAAATGGCCTCAAATTGTGCCAGGAGAGGTTTAGATTGGATATTAGGAAAAATTTCTTCACCAAAAGGGCTGTCAAACATTGGAACAGGCTGCCCAGGGAAGTGGTGGAGTCACCATCCCTGGAGGTATTTAAAAGACACATAGATGTGGTGCTTAGGGACATGGTTTAGTGGTGGACTTGGCAGTGCTAGGTTAATAGTTGGACTGGATGATCTTCAAGGTCTTTTCCAACATAAATGATTCTATGATTGTCACTGCATAAACACATAATGGCAATGATGGCCAGGTCTACTTTCAGATGTACTGTTATGAAGAAAGGGAATGGCCAGGTCTACTTTCAGATGTACTGTTATGAAGAAAGGGAAAACAAGAACTTCCATAACAACATAAAAAACACATATCAATTGTGCATTTGTATACTGAGTGTGGGGAGAGGGATGAAAGTAAATGCTGAAAGAAGATGGTTAAGCTATTAAAAATGTAATGCATGGTCAAACTGAAGATAATAAAGTAATAACACTATTTTTTATGTAAGAAACTGTAAAAAAAATCAAAGACAGAAAACTTAAATAGAGTCTATACTTACTAAAAAACCTGCTAATGTTACAAACTGAACTATGTGCATATTAACAATACATCCTATTCTCACTCATATTTCTGGAAGAAGGTGCCACAACTAAACACTACTGCAAATTTCCCATTTAGTATATGGTATAGCACTTGTTGCATCACAGAACTTAAAAACAAATCAGAAAAGAAAAATAGACAAATAAGTGTAATGCATTTAAAATTAAAACATTCTGAGGCTGTAAGAAATCTGATGTTATTCTTCATAGTTTTAATGTGTGATTGAGATATACTGAATCCTAACCCTGAGGAAAATACATAATAATAAAAAAGTTTTAGTTTGAATATAATCCTTTCAGTTTTAAATAATTTCATTTATGTGGGAATGCTAGTCAGAGGACAAAGACATAAAAATAAGTATAATCACAGAATGATATCTAGAAGATTGAGGAAGGAAGTAGCACACAAATGCATTCAGTCCCGGACTGCTGTGGACACATTCCATATCAGTGACAGGCAATGTGAAATCAAGCACAAACTGAAATCAAACCCTTCTTTAAGGTTACACTAAACTGAACTGACAGGAACACAACATGCAAGAAAGAAAAGGAAATGGATTTCAATATAACACTTTGATATTCAACAATGGGAATGCATAATGTTTAAATGTTAAAACAGAAGAATTCAAGGCAGAAAAGAGGTAGAAAGCAAGAGAAGGAATAAAATATAACCTGGGGCTCTAAATCCACAAACTCAGACAGGAATAATTTTTTTGCCAGCAAAAAGGCTGCACAAAGGTAAATGACAATGAGAAAACAAATATGACAGTTACTGGAATTTAACAGATCTGTAACAATCCATTAACTCGTAGATTGAGCTGCAATGTAATATCATAAAATAAAATACAAATTAAAAGTAAATCAACATGACAATATAGGCTGATGTGAATAATTTTGCCCTGAGGCTGAATCTATACCCTTCTGTCAAAGATGCCGTACTGGAGTTAAAGTAGCATTGCTAACAATTAATGGATGTTTTCTGGTCACATTTCAAAAAGGTATTGACAACACCAATAAGAAAAAAGATGATAATTACTTATCCTAAAGCCAGGGAAAAGGTCTTTGAGATAGTTATTCAAAAAAATAGGAAAAAAAAAAGTACAGCTTCACCACCGCATTCCTCTAAAATAGGTCTCAACAAAATTTTCAAGTAAGTTTTTAAGAAGTATGAGATCCATACTTCTTGAGTACAGTAGACTTATGGGTGTGTCCATATTAACATTTCAGTTTAGATTTAGAATACTGGTCTGATATTCAAAGATTATTTTTGTCTTTTCACATTCATATGTGAATGTTAATTTTCAGACAAATTCCCTGATGGGATCTCTATTACCATGCTTTCACAAAGCACTCTCACAGTGCACAATGTGGATTCCATTTGGATATTAGTCACAAAAGGTAACTGATGAGTTACATGAGACCAGACTAGAGCTAATCTGGAAGACTCTTAAATACATAGAACGTTGATGATGGATTCTCAGTACCACTCGTTTTGCTCCACAGATTTGAACCTATTGCATTCCACTACTTACTAAAGTGGGATGAAACAATTATCACTTTTTACAGATTTCTTCTTCCCTTCTGTGACTCTGGTCTCTCCTGGTTCTCTTCCTCTTAGGGGCAATTGACCTGTCTTCTCCTAAGCCTTAAAACTAGCTAGAATGGAGATCTTGCTCTTCCCTACACCATAACCCTCTTCTTTTTTTCCTTCTTTCTAAAACTGTGGATAGGTGTGCAATCCACACAATAATTTCAACCTCCACATACAACAAGTAGAACCTCTGTAAACTCATTATTATAGCTTACAACAGGTAACCTCACCTGTTGTCTCATTCAAGGACAGCTAACTGAAATGGCTTTTCCAAATCAAAGGGAGTCAACAAACATGAGCTGAGATGAAAAGCTTAATCTCTAGACATTAATCTCTACTACTATATCTCCTGAAATAGATCTCCACTGGGCAAGTAAAACCTACTGAAAAAGACAGTAGGAGAAAGAAATGTGGAGAAACAGGAAACAAAAAATGTGTGGCTCCCCATATGGTATAGGGATAGCTGATTTGATCTGCCTGTGAGAATGATTTTATTAGGATAATAGCATTCTGACACAAAATCTTTTACCTTACATATTCAGGTGGCTAATACAATACGAGCTTGTTTAAGAAAACTGCCTTACCGAGCTCGTTTAAGCTCTCATGTCAGAACAAATTCAGCCCACTTTTGTGGGGCCCTGAAGTTAAGCAAATGTGTTGTAACTGCTACATTTAGCTTTAGGTGGAAGAACTCAGCTGGTGGAAGGGAAAGCAAGCTCAACACTCTCCAGAAGTAACACTATGGTCTGACTTAAAGAAATACGCAGGATAGTATTTGAAAAGGCCAGGTAAAAAGCTGGAGCAAAATCCCAAAAGTGGCTTTACCCTGTTACTCCTGATTTAGATCTGCAAAAAGCAAGAAAAAAGTCTCCCATTTCGCAGGATACATAGTTCAGTAAGAAGGAAATAACATTAGTTTATTAGAATGATAAGGAGAGGAAATCTACTGCTTGACATGCCAGCAGCCTTTCACCTTGTAGGAAAGTTCTAGATTTGTTTCTGAGGCTGAAACACACTCCAGCACCCCTTGCCAACCCAAAAGCTGAACAGACTTACAAGACTTTTCTGTCTTTACTCTATTCCCACTACTATTCTTATGGCAGTTTCAGCAACCAGAGATTTCAGTACCCCTCTTTTATCTACTGAGGCTGGCATTTCCTCCCCAAATATAAATATTCTAATAAAAATACACTGCTATTTTCATAGCTGATTAACTACTGAAGGTAGATAGAATGCCTCAATTCTACTGTCAGTCTCATAGTCCTTAAAAACACTAACCTTTTTAATGTTTTAAAGTATGTATTTATATGGTCACATTTTAATCTAATCCTGAAATACATTTTCATCTGAAGCAAGGGAATGATACATTTAGAAAGAAGTTGTGATGTCTGGCTAGTTAGTGGACTGAATCAATAAACAGAGTAAAACAAAAATGTTTGTTCTACTCTGATCAGTTAACCTCTTTTCAGATATACATAAAGAAATTGATACAATTTCAATTGGCACTTCATAGATTCACAGAATGGTTTGAGTTGGAAGGCACCTTAAAGATCATCTAGTTCCAACCCCCCTGCCATGGGCAGGGACACCTTCCACTAGATCAAGTTTCTCAAAGCCCCGTCCAACCTGGCCTTGAACACTGCCAGGGAGGGGGCATCAACAACTTCTTTGGGCAGCCTGGTCCAGTGTCTCACCACCCTAACAGTGAAGAACTTCTTTCTCACATCTAACCTAAATCTACCCTCTTGCAGTTTAAAGCCATTACCCCTTGGCCTGTCCCTACACTCCCTGATAAAGTGTCCCTCCCCGTATTTCCTGTAGGTCCCCTTTAAGTACTGGAAGGCTGCTATAGGGTCTCCCCAGAGTCTTCTCTTCTTTAGGTGAAATAACCCCACCTCTCTCAGACTATCTTCACAAGAGAGGTGCTCCAGACCCCTGATCACCTTCATGGCCCCCTCTGGATCTGCTCCAACAGGTCCATGTCTTTCCTATACTGGGGGCCCCAGAGCTGAACACACTACTCCAGGTGAGGTCTCACAAGAGTGGAGTAAAGGGGGAGGATCACTTCCCTCAAAAAACATATTTTATTAAATCTATGGTCTGATTAGAAACGAGACAAGCACCCACCATTGCACTTCTGCAGTGACCCTCTGCAAATCAAACATCTATCTACAGGGTAACAAACTACAATTTTAGACTTTTAAGACTGCATCATGGTGTTCAGGCCTACAGAATTTACAAACCAATGTGCTTCTCATTAATATAATTACTATATTATTCTGTGTTATTTAATTAATTTCTTGAAAAAGATTCATCTTTTCACATTCTTAAGTGTATATATGAATAATATGATGATATTTCTACTTAGATTGATTTCCATAATCATACTTGATAAGTATATATGTACAGTTTATACTAATAATTCCATGGTGCTTATTACAATAATTTTGACAACTGCAATAAACTTTATGCTTTCTTTTCACACAGTATTGCTCTTTGGAAATAATTCAGTGACTAAAATAATTAGTTATGAAGCTAACACAGAATTATTTAACAACAGACTTCTTCACCTGTAATTTTCAAAAATTGTTACATGTGAAGCCCTACTCTATCTTTTCAATATGCATATAGGTAAACATTTGTATAAAATAGCATATTAAGTACAAAACTGAAAGTTAAACAATAGAAAACCTGGAAAGAGTAATTTTTAAAATTGTAAAACAAATTATTGGAATAGCTGAAAAAGTACTTTTTCATACATACTCATACTGAATTAAAAAAAAGCAACAAAGGTCTTGTATATATAAGGCATGTGCAATACACATTTTGCAGTAACTTGATACCCTGCTCAAAATGTACCGTAAGCTTTAGTCAGATAATATAGCTGGATTTGCACCAAGCAAAAGTTTCAGCTAGAGGTAACTCTGGCAGAATCTGATTCACAAAAAACTATTTTTGCAGTATATTCTGTTGGGTGTGAGGGAGAGTTAGCAATTTCACACTGTGAACTTTAATTATCACTTGCCTCTATATGCCTTGTGGAAACAAAATCATCTAACAAAGCAAACAGAACGCATGCAAGTTAATATCTGCCCATTGTTTTAAAGAAAGAGGAAACATGCACTGTTCATCCATGAAATACTGATAAATGGCACCTATATAGTATTAACAGTTCAAGAAAGGATGCAGCAGATCATCAGCCACTCAAATCTACACTGCTATGCTGGTTTACAGCAGTTAAGAATTTGCTGCAGTCTCTTTCCTGCTTCTCAGTGAACATACAGGAGTTAGTAAAAATATTGCATGATTTCAAATCCAGGCTGTATTTTCACTTGCTGTAATTTTCAGCAACAAGTAGGTTCGTGCATCCTAAACATTGAGAGTCTTTCCAGCTTAATCAATGAGCAACTTCCACCGGTACTGAAAGAGGCAGAAGCACCAAGTGTAGGCCAAAGTTTGTGTAAGATAGAATTTTTGTTGTTGAAAACCAAATTTCTTTACTTTGGCAAAACAGTAATGGAGAGGATGGCTACATGGATTACGACAGGCTTAAGAACTGTTTTATTATATATGTTTCAATTCCAAAGAACCTCCAGCGTGCATCCTTTTGCTCACATAGTAAATGACCAATCGATTTTCTCATCTCCATTCAGCAATAAGTCACTTCACATACACTGCAAGGTAAGGTAGATATCCAGAAAGTCACAGTTTTGTACAGATGTTTGTGTTTGCCTCATAGTAACTAGGTGTTAAAGTCACATCATGAGCAGTTGAAACAAATCAGGAGTGTAGGCTTTCTCTCAGTACTGCAACGGGGTACAAAATGATATGAAATAAACTTGCCTTTGAAATTGTTTTTCCACAGATCTAAAAAGGTTGTAATTTTCATGCAGATACTTTCTAATGTATGATATACACATCTGCTAACCTCTTTACTGTCATTACATCAATTCATTACAAATCACACCAATGTATGTCCGGTATTACAGAGGTTCAGCCCCTTTCATATGCTCCGAAGCCCCCCATACTTTAGCTCCCACAAGCTAAACAACTGAAATTCATTAAAGAAAATGCCCAAACAACAAAAAAACCCCACAGACACTAAATTTGGGTGGAAAGTTCAAACCCACAATTTTAAAGACCTTTCTTAAAACCTATGACTCAGACAACAAACTGTACAGTTTACTAGCTCTTTAACAATGAAACAGTTAAAAGGAAAGACTGCTCCTATACTTGCATATTTTCTCACAATATTCTGATGTTCTGAAAACATGGATCAAAGGATCACCATTCTCATAGGAATACACAATATTGAAGCTCAAAATCATGGGGTAGATGTCAGAAAAGAATTTTGCCCACTGCTCTGTTAGAGTATTTAATGTGTTGAACAAAGGATTATATGACAAGAGATAAAAGAGAAGGATCATCTCTATGGAAACACTATGGTCTACTTCATCGATAATGGATAGCTCAGAAATGAACTACCCAAATGTTACAAGGCAGTCCGGTAATATAATGATTTGAAACTAGTGCCTACATAACCAAAATGGAGCTATAAAATGGTTCACACAAATTGCCTGGGAGATTTTACCAGCCATAAGCACCACAGAGTTGATTTTAATTGTTCTTTGGCCCTACAGTGCCTAAGTCCCCAAAGTTCCTTTCACTGTACTATCTGTTTCAAGAATTAGAAGTAAACTGTGATAGCATAATTTTTGACACATTAATTAATTTTACAGATTTAGTACAGTCTTAATAACTGACTAGCTAATTTCAGCTTTACATTATGAGTATTTGAAATGAAATTCCACTCAAAAAAAGGGCTATGCTAAAATGGCACTGTTTAAATCAACTGCTTGACTCTTAATCATGTTTATTCAGGATGCAATTTCTTAGTTTTGTGCCAAGGCATTATTTCTGATTTTGTATTTTTATCAGCCCAGATATAACACAGTAAAAGACAGAGCAAACTGGCTTCTGCTTCTTCTTGTGCATCATCAGACCTGTACAGTAGAGTCCAATAAGTTGAAACTACAAAAATCCATTTAAGACAGCGGTGTCAGTAGCGGCTTAATCTGTGCTGCTAAAAAAAGTTGGATTTTGATTTAAATATACAAACGCATACTTTAAAGTACTTCACAACTGGTAATAACTTAGTCCAGAAAAAGGTTTAATCATTGGTACAGATTCAACGTGCTGTACAAGAACACATTAACTGGTCCTTATTTTTATAAAGGATAGCTAACATATCTGAAGACTGGGATGAGTTAAAACAACAGAACTGGAAAAAGGACACCTGGAAGACAGAACCTGGACTAGGCGAAGTTCATAGAGAAAATAAGAGCTAGGAATAGACAAAGCATATTCAATTCAATTCTATTGCTGAATTAATTTTGGTCTTGTCCTCTGTATCTCTTCAATCTGTCTGCTGCACTCAGTGATAGATTCTATAACTGATATACTGCATACTGTTTTTATAGCTGCCAGCAAAGATGGTGATTATAGTGTGCACAATTATCTTCAATCTCAAATCCAAGATTTAACATGACTAAATTTTTCTTTAAATGTTAACTACATTACTCTCTTCCTTTTTAACTCATCAAATATTTTTACAGGTTTGCAGTTTAGGGATAATGCATGCAGATTACAACTATTTCTCCTACTTGTCTTGTATTTGTGTGGTGCATTTAAGGTTAACAAATTTATATAATAGATATAGCTAATATAATAAAAGAAGCATAGAAGAAGAAATCCTGGGTACACTGAAGTGTATTTTACTCTGTGTGAAAAGTGAATTTTACTTTGTCTTCAGTGAGACTAGTATTTAATCCATTCTTCTGTTTCTCAAGGTTTAAATATATTGTTGCATAGTTATTTTTCTTGGGTTCAAAATCAAATAGTTCATGTTTCAAAGTTTAGCTATCACTAAGAAACACATCTTTATTGTGTTCAATGATAATTTGGTATGAAAGTATTGGGAAATCATTCCTTAGTATGTAAAATAAGCATTTTTTCTGAAGATGTCTGAATGCCTCTATATTTATTGAGAGTGTGATGAAAGGTAAACTTGAGCTATCTCCACCTCAATACTGTTTCAATCTTTTGTACTATTTATTACAGCCTACATATGGGTTTTAGAACTCATATGCACATGAAGAACCAGCAGCTACGAATAAGTAGACTATGCCTTGAGGAAAATCATCCTGCTTGTACAACTGAAAATTTTCTTCTCAAATTAACAGTTTACAGTGCTTCCTTTCTAGGAATGTATAAGGAATTTTTTAAAAAATCTTATGAAACACACAACATTCAAGATCAGGAAAACAATGTCAGAGTGAAAACTAATCTTCAAGATCTTCCATTAAACTTAGTAATTAGGCCCATGAAATAAGTATGTAATTTCTTAAGAGAAAATCAGACTACTGACACAAAGTTAATAGTAGAAACCTTCACAAAGAGAGATATTTTCTGTTACACATGTGATCTGTACTTGGTATCCAAGGATTCTTACACTGAAACATATTTAGAAAGGGTATTTGGAGAAGTTCAGTTGCTCATGTTTTAACTGGAAAATTACAGACAAAAATGAAACTCTGCGCTGCAGTTGTATACCTTGTCTATGAGAAAATCCAAATTGATGGGCAATCCACACCCACATGGTTTTCTGGTACTTAAAAATTCAAAACTCTTAAAACAAATTCAATTTAAGGCCCACAGGAGTTCTTTGTGAGCTGCAGCTTGACTTTGCATCAGTGTGCCCATCACATTTACATCATGCCAAATTACTGAGCATACATTGGATTCAAAGCTTTGCAGATGCAGCTTTAGACCTATATTTATACTACAATTTTGAATATATCCAATAGGCTGTATGAAATAAACAGTAAGTTATGTTGGCAACTGGCACTTTTTAGGGTACATCTGGGTCAGAAAGAGTCATCTATGTGGCTTAATTATGCTTTTCACATGAGTTGCTTTCTTGGGAATTACAAAATGAAAACTGAATGCCATCAAACATTTTTGTTTCTATTACTTTTGCTGTTATTTACATACTTTTATTTTTGGTACAGTTTCTATGTATGTTATCTATTTGAACTTAGTCATTTTCATGAAGCATTCATAATTAAAGTACTCCTCAA
Organism: Athene noctua; assembly: GCF_965140245.1. NCBI lineage: Eukaryota > Metazoa > Chordata > Aves > Strigiformes > Strigidae > Athene > Athene noctua. Next base: position 50,787,627 of record NC_134041.1, read on the forward strand.
CTGTCTAAGAGATAACAGTTACAGCATCTACATCTAATTTTAACTAGGCAGGCTACTAGGTAGTCTGCTATGTGCTTGACCAATTATCCACTGCCTATGCCCATCTTAAGATGGAGGATCTGATTTCTAATTGAAACTCTATACCATATGGTTAAAATCATAGAAAACTGAGGACAACAAAGACAATCAGATTCCAACATTCTCAAACTCAGTGCTGTCAGCATACTACTTAACTGGTGAGCATTAAGACACCTGGGACAATTAGAAGATGCGATACTGAGTAATTCCTAATAAACTAAGCAGACCTTGCAAACACCTAGCATTTATAAAAAACCAAGAACATTCTGTATGTAGTCTTGCCTATGGTGAGTTCTGAAAGTATCTTGAGTGTGATACTCCTTCACAGAAGTCCAAACAGAACCATATGATACTTCTAAGTATAAACAGCATTAGTAAAGAAATCTGAGGATAGAAAGGTTAGTTGCACAAATGAGTTGCATATCAGAGAAGTACTGGAATGCCCCCAGTAAAACCATAATTGCTGGTCCTGACAATGCTTCAGTCAATCATGACATAAGACAAACAAGACGATTGCAGGTAGCTGGTATACAATGTGAGTAAACAGCCTGAAGCCATCTGTCTGCCATACTGACAGCAAAAGTCTTAATTCAATGTATGAATCTTCTTACCAGGCATTTGCAGACCTTGTGATAGATCCTTCCTCATTGGTACTATGGACAGGTGCAGTAAGTGATAGAACTGTTACAGTTTTCCACATTTACAAGGCAACACCAATAGAAGATACAAGATGGTACGGGAAACGTTTAATGTAAACTTTCACTTTGCAAATGCAGGTCACAAGAAACAAAAGCAGAGACAAATGTATATGAAGTCAAGGCTCATTAAGCCAAAGGATGTCAAGAAAAAGGGATCACAGAGTTAAGCCATGAACCACAGCTGAATACCTCTGCTTCCACATAACTGAAGACCACGAGTGTAAATTAAACTTCTCAAATCATCTCAAGAAGAAGCAGACATCTGAATTATTTGGCATAAAACCCCTGTCTTGAATGTTGAGTATGAAATGGTTCTAATAACTTCTGAAGACAGTGATTTCTTTGCACTTTGTCTTAAGTTCATTATTGACACATCTTGGTGAGAATATCACATAGTTATAACAGATAAATACAGAATACAGAGGCATACATATAGAAGCATATTCACTTGAGATGATGCATCACTGAGCACTGACTAGTCTGCACAGCTCTGGTACCCAACATTGTTAGTGCTTTTGCAGGTGAAAGAAAGCTGCAGGACTTAAAGTTGTGCAGGAAAAGTAGCAATATCAAACTTTTCCAAGCTTAAGCAAAGACGGAGGCCTTCACACATTGAAAAAATTCACATGACATTATATATATAGCCTTAGAAGACCAATAATTGATTTAAAAAAAAAAATTATTCTAGCTTATCTGTGCCAAAACATATTACTTCAGTCAGCATTTGTTAAGCAAAGACCAACTACTCCAACATGCACTATGTGCAAGCGGAATTCAAGATGAACTCACTCTACCGGATTAAAAAGTTAAAAGAATAAAAAGCTAAAAAGAACTCAGCATTTTATAGATAATTAGATGACCAGTACCCAAACCTGTCTTGAAGCATAATGAAGGCTAATTAGCTCATTCCTGAGAAGCAAAAATGTATGTATTATATTTAAAATGGAATTAAGTGCATAGACCTGATAATAATTGTGATGTTTGTCTAATATCTATGTGTCGCATTATAAGTGCCTTAAAACACCACTTGCATACTTTCATCAAGGAAAAGATTATCTTATTTGCCTGTGGTACATTTAGACAATGAATATAATTGTTAGTTCCTTGTTTATACTTCAGATCTCATTTTGAGGAATAAATACTTAAAGTTTACATTATTTAATACAAAATAAATTTATCACCAAATTAAAGAATGTTGTCATTACAATATTCAGCCATCATTCAGAAAAGTTTATCAGAGCTAAACAAATTCAGTAAACATAAATGTTTTCAAAAAGAATTTTCCACCCTACACAGTACCAGTAATTGAAATTTCTGATCTTGGCTTATTAGCTGCTAGTAACAGCAAGCCTACATCTAGAGTAATTAGTGTTAAAACAACCTTTTTATTTGATATGTGGCTGACAGATAAAAATCTAATTGTACATTCCAACATGTTCCACATTTCTCTTCATGCAACTTGATTCTGTGAAAGAGCATGGTATATAAATTACATTGGCTTTCAACATACTCCAGTAGCATTTCAGACACCATTTGAGTTAACTGATGAGTTGTAATTTATGCAAACTGACTGTAGATATTTTTCATCTGTTATCTAGATCATTACGTTATTCATAATAATAAAGATATTTATTATCTTTATAATGGAAGGCTCTAGAGCAGAAGTAATAATACTAATAAACACAAATACCAAAGAAAAGGAAAATAAGCCTTTTGTTCTTTTTTTTTTCAGAATTTATGCATATTATGAGAAATACTCTATCAGGTTTTGTTTGGTCAAAGCATTATTCTGTTGGGCATGATGGTGGATAACATGCGATGGCATGGCATGGCATGTAACATATAAAAAAAACCCAAACACCTTAAGAAAATAAGTATGCTACAGAGAATAAAATAAAAATCAATCATATAACCAGTTTGAAACACCATGCAGAGTCAACATAAAGAACAAAGGAAAGACACAGAGGGAGCATGGCAGATACATATTTTCCTTTGGATATCTTCCAGACTTGAACAATGCTTTGAACTAATTAAAAGGGTTTTAACCCAGAACTGCAAACTAGCTTAGAGTTACACATGATATAGTTTTGGTCAATACATCACCTGTGTGAAAGAAAATTACCTCAGTTTAATGTTGATTGTAACATACTTTTCTCAGTAATACAGAGAAACCCAGTAACCTACTGTAACTCAGTAAAAGATGAAAATACGTAGCTGTAAGTACAGAGATATGGATAGAAGACACTTCCTGACTGTTTCATGAAATCACAAACTACTTTTTGCAAATGAGTCCTCAAGATGGGAGGACAACAGCGAATATGTCAAGTCAGATATTCTGGAAGCTCATGTGCTCCATAGCAAAGAATGTGGTTTTTCCAATTTTTTTACATGGTTACGCTGGTGCATCCAATTACTCCTACAGAAGCAATAAAAATATGTGTAGTAATTAATCTTCATAGAAGAAGCTGTATTCATATCCTACAGATAATATCACAGTTGCGGAATTATGCTCTTTAAAATGTTAATAGAGAAATGACAGGTGAAACTAAGTGATTTGCTTAGCCAGCAATTCTGAACTTTGTATTTTAACAAAGGGAAAGTTAGAGATCAGAATATCAATTTCAAGCTGCAAATTTTGCTATGGTCTCTTCACTAGTGGGAAACAAAGCCAGTTAATTTTTGTAAATTTTACTTGCTGGATATTTTGGCATTTCAAAGATTTTTTTGATTCTCTTGTCATGGAAGTAATATTTTCTTCCTTCCTTAAGGATCAGCAAAACTACACAGTGGCCTAAGCAGCTATGAATGGTACAGAGATGATAAAAGATTCAGGACAAGATGCCGAAAAAGCACTGATTAAATGGTCACTCATGTGAAGACAAACGTACAGTTCAAATGTGGAGCTACTGAGGATTATATATTTGTGAAGAGGCAGAAAACCAATCTACATATAGATCTTTGTAATAGCAGTTTTGATCCTACTCCAAATCTGTAGTGCTCTCACTGAGTAGCTCTTACAAGAAATACATGAAGTCCTTGATGAAATCTCCCAAACAATTCTGAATGCTCAGAGGAAGAAGACAGAAGCCGAACCTCAGAATTTATATCATCATATCACTGTGTTCAACACTCTCATGGCTATAAGAGAACAAACTGTCCAACCTTTTCTGGGGGCAGGCAATTGGAGAAAAAGAATTAATCTCCTAGCAACACTTTAAAACCCCCATTTTTATTGCTCTAAGGTAGAACTCACTAGCATGAAAGTAGAATGTTGACAAAAGCCATTGAATTCATGTAGAAGACATCATATCTGTGGTTAATTAGAAACCCCCCAACTTCTATACATAAATAATGACAATTAACACACATTTGATTCCAAAGACACGACATGAACTTTTTCGGAAACTAGTAGCATGTATTGTAATATGAGAAAGGGGAGTTTATGCAATTTAAGACCCATTTACAAGATATCTGGATAAGTGTAACAAATCTGACTTCAAGATGCCAGATCTACAGTGCTGTTCAGTAGTCCTGAGGGTGGATTTGAGAATGGGTTTACAGTTTGTCTACACCATTTATTCATTAGAGCATTTTTGGGGCAAGCATTATAGGGACACTCAGCCAAGCTCCTGGGCCCTTGGCTAGGCAATATGCCTACCTGCCTCACCATATTCTGTCTATCTTTTTGCTGATAGTACAAGACTGATGTCACAGGCGGTGATTCTGGCACTGGCAGTCAGAGTAGACATAGCTAGAATAACACTGCTTTTACAAAACACAGGATAAGGAAGTCTGCACTTAAGAGAAATCTGTTGATCTTTCAAGCAGAAATATCCCCCAAATATGTTGTCTTCATATTGAAGACAAAAAAGCACAGGTTTAGAACAAGAGAAAAATAATCCTAAAGATCAGGGAAGATCACAAGCTCCGCATAGAGTTCCAACTGAGCAGGATGTACACAGTCTAATGTATGACCGTGCAGAGAAAATTCTCAAGTAACTATAAAATAATAATAATAATTATAATAATAATATTAATAGCATTCTGCTGAGTGAGGAGTATATTCTTCCAGTTCATACTTTTTACTGGAGAGAATTTGCAACTTGCAGTCTCATCTTAACTAATGCCAAGTAATTCACACCCCTATATCTTCCTATCTAAAGATAACCAATGGCAACAGTATTTATACAAAAGAAGAAAAAAAAAATCAGCCAATTTTAGCCCAGGACTAACAATTTAATGCAGTTCATATACTCTGGGAACAAGCGTAGCACAAATATAGACAGAAAACATTTCCTCACCTGACAAATAAACGATCAAATAGGAATGCAAAATTTCTATTACAGAACTTTTACATGTTTAATAACAAGCTTCCCTTGAAATCTTGCACTTGTCAGAAAGCATAAGTTTATGTCATTGTTTGAATTACTTTAGTTGCTCTTACAGTAAAGATAAGGAAGTTTGTATTGTATATTCTGAAGTTAAAATTATTTATATAGTTTGCAAGATTGGCAAGCATGACCTTGTAAATTGCTTTATTTAAATATTTAACTGTAATGAACTCATGGATTTGTCCCGCTTCTCAATGAATTAATTTGCAATCAAATGCAGTAAGAACTGAACATTGTAGCAAACTTCAGCAAAACAAAAATCTAATGTTAATAGAAGAACACCTTCCATCCCTATAGTGTATTCTATTCAAACATTTGAAAGTGCTTCATTAACATTTTACATAATCAAACAAGGTAGTAATTATCTCTTAATTGCTCAGGTTGTAGAACTGACTCTCAAATAATTCATGTGATTTAAGCATCATCATGCAGAAAATGGCGTGCAGGCAAAAAACACACCCCAACTTCCCATGTGCTAGTCTGAAGCCGTACCCAAAAGACCACATTTGTATTTATCTTGTGCCTTGTGTTAAACTAAACAATTGAGGTACTAAAAACTATCTAGCCCTAAAGTGAGCTATAGGTACCATTAGTACTGGTTTTCTGTCTTTTTCATGTCCGGTCCCTTATTCATCTTCGCAGCCCTTTACTGACCCAGTATATCCATATTCTTCTTGTACTGGAAAGCCAAGACCTGGAGTCAGCACTCCAGCTGTGGTCTTACTAGTACTGAGTAGATCATGTGATGCAGATAGTATCTAGCTGGGGCATTTATGGTCTCTCATACAGTCTAGTGATCCCAGTATTGTAAGAGTGTTGAGCACACTAAAAATACTTCTGCAAGCCTCATTAGGGAGATGGCTGACTAGACATAGGAAAATTTAAGAGGCAAATGCAACTTATGCTACAAAAAAGCTCTAGTATTCAAGCACTAAACTTCATACACTTTTCACAGAAAAGCACTGGAATAGGCCCGAGGGCTGGTTCTACTTGAAAGGCTGTAGACAAAACAATAAATTCCTACTCTTTTAGTTAAGTTGTCATAGTAGAATCACAGGATTTAGTGATATTTCTACCACTGATCTTTTAAATTATGAATGTACATCAAAGACCATCTTTAGTCCCCATACTCTGGAAGCTTAGAATAAATTTGCAATAACTATCAAATATGCACTCAGATCTGGAGAGAATTAGATGATGATGGATATACTAAATATAGGTTTTCACTCAGTTCCAGAAGTTTGAGAACATATCCCCTCACATCTTTTCATTGTTTATCAATGTCTACTCACTGTTCATGCTATTTATTAATGTGTTGCTTAAACGACAGTTGTACAATTAAAAAAAAAAAAGCATAATAAATGTAGTGGAAAAAAATCTGGATTTTTTTTAATAGATATTTTGAATATAAAGGAATTTAATGAATGTTGACATACTTTTTCATAATTATCTATGCCATACGATATTTTTCCCCAAAAGGCTTTAAGAAAAAAAAAATGCAAAATTTACCTGAGACTCTAGTCTGGAATTTTGATTGAAAAATTAATCTCTTTGAATATAGAAATAACTATGAACAGTCCTACTGAAGTCACTGGGTGGTATGGATTTGTAATGAAAATACAGGATGGCCACTAATGCAAAAGAAACAACGTAAAATTCCCCAGGATTGAAAAATATTTTTAATAAACTCCTGTAGATAAAAAACCAAGGAAGTGGAGAACAGTAGCAGTAAGGATACTCAAGTCTCCTATAAAATCAAAGTGTGTGCTTTATATTTACTATCCAAAAAGAGAACAGTAACCCAAAAATCTATATGGCTTTTCATCTGATAAGGTGTATTACATATTTATTATGTGATGCAGCATGTAAGTTATTATTCTTGAATAAAACATTTTGTGTAGTGAGATTTTCACAGACTGAGTAACAATATGAAGTAGTATACAGGTTATTATGTAAAAAGCCTCCAAACCCTTATTGTTAGAGAATTCTGAGAAAGCACTTCAGAAAAAGGTAATTGAAGGCAATAAAAAGTCAGTCTCTTCACCACAGTAAAAACGTACATATTGGTTTAAGAGAGATTAAATAAACCCAAATATAAACTGTAAGAGTCCCTTTATGACCTTATGAAACATGTTAACACTTCAAAGAATATTTGTGGAAAGAAACAAACATTGATATACACAAATCATAGCATGATTCATAGAATAGTTTGGGTTGGAAGGCATCTTAAAGATCATCTGGTTCCAGGCCCCCTGCCCTGGGCAGGGACACCTTCCACTAGATCAAGTTGCTCCAAGCCCCGTCCAACCTGGTCTTGAACACTGCCAGGGAGGGGGCATCAACAACTTCTTTGGGCAACCTGGTCCAGTGTCTCACCACCCTTACAGTGAAGAACTTCTTACTTTCTCACATCTAACCTAAATCTACACTCTTGCAGTTTAAAGCCATTACCCCTTGGCCTGTCCCTACACTCCCTGATAAAGTGTCCCTCCCCGTATTTCCTGTAGCCTCCTTTTAAGTTCTGGAAGATTGCTATAAGGTCTCCCTGGAGCCTTCTCTTCTCCAGGCTGAACAACCTTACTTCTCACAGACTGTCATCAAAGGAGAGGTGCTTCAGCCCCCTGATCATCTTTGTGACCCTCCTCTTGACTCGCTCCAACAGGTCCATGTCTTTCTTATACTGGGGTCCTCAGAGCTGGATGCAGTACTCCAGATGAGGTCTCACAAAAGAGGAGTAGAGGGAGACAATCACCTCTCTCACACACTTCACTTGATGCAGCCCAGGATAAGGTTGGCTTTCTGGGCTGCAAGCATACATTGCTAGCTCATAGTCAGCTCTTCACCCAATAGCCCCAAGTCCTTCTCTGCAGGGCTGCTCTCAATCCACTCTTTGCCCAGCCTGTAATTGTGCTTGTCATTGCCTTGAGCCATGCTCATGCACTTGGCCTTGTTGAACTTCATAAGGTTTGCATGTGTCCATCTCTAAATCCTGTTAAGGTCCCTCTGGATGGCACATCCCTTTCCTCCAGTGTGTTGATCGCACTGCACAGCTTGGGAAACTTGCTGAGGGTGCACTCAATCCCACTGTCCATGGTCCCAACAAAGATGTTAAACAGCACTGGTCCCAACACCGACCCCTGAGGAACACCACTCATCACTGGTTTCCACTTGGACATCAAGCTGTTGACTGCAATTCTCTGAGTGTGACCATCTGGCCAATTCCTTATCCGCCAAGTGTTGCATCCATCAAATCCACATCTGTCCAATTTAGAGGCAAGGACAGTGTCAAATGCTTTGCATAAGTCCAGGTAGATGACATCAGTTGCCCTTCCCTTACCCACCAACACTGTAAACCCATCATAGAAATGAGTGACTGGCCTGTAGTTTCTCAAGTCTTCCTTTCTTCCCTTTTTAAAAATGAGGATTGCATTTCCCCTTTTCCAGTCAGTGGGAACTTCGCTAGACTGCCACAACTTCTCAAATATGATGGATAGTGGCTTAGCCACTTCATCTACCAGTTCCCTTAAGACCTTCAGATACATCTCATCAGGTCCAATGGACTTGTGCACCTTCAGGTTCCTAAAACAGTCTCAAACCCGATCTTCTCCTACAGTGCGTGGTTCTTCATTCTCCCAGTTTCCGCCTTTGCCTTTTGCGACTTGGGCGATGCGGCTGGAGCACTTGCTGTTGAAGACTAAGATAAAAAAGTCGTTGAATACCTCAGCCTTCTTCATATTCCAGGTAATCAGGTCTCCTGTTTCCTTCACGAGAGGGCCCACATTTTCCCTAGTCTTCCTTTTATCACTGCTTTTCTTGTTGCCCTTGACATCCTTGGCAAGATTTAATTCTATCAGGGCTTTAGCTTTCCTAACCTGATCCCTGGCTTGTCAGATAACTTATCTGTATCATTCCCAGGCTACCTGCCCTTGCTTCCACCCTCTGTAGGCCTCCATTTCATGTTTGAACTTGTCCAGGAGCTCCTTGTCCATCCATGCAGGCATTCTGGCACTCTTACATGACTTCCTCTTTGTCAGGATGCATCACTCCTGAGCTTGGACAAGGTGATACTTGAATATTAACCAGCTTTCTTGGGCCCCTCTTCCCTCCAGGGCTTTATCCCATGCTACTCTATCAAGCAGATCCCTGAAGAGGCCAAAGTCTGCTCTCCTGAAGTCCAGGGTAATAAGTTTGCGGGGCACCCTCCTCACTGTCCTAAGGATCTTGAACTCCACCATTTCATGGTCACTGCAGTCAAGGCTGTCCTTGAGCTTCACACTCTGCATCAGCCCCTTCTTGTTGGTGAGAACAAGGTTCAGCATAACACCTCTCCTCACTATCTCCTCTATCATTCTGAGAAGTAAGTTATCATCAGCATACTCCAGGAATCTCCTGGATTGCTTATGACCTGTTGTATTGTCCCTCCAACAGATATTGGGATGGTTGAAGTGCCCCATGAGGACCAGGGCTTGTGAACATAAGACTGCTCCTATCTGTCTACAGAGGGCCTCATCCGCTTGGTCTTCCTGCTCAGGGGGCCTGTAGCAGACCTCCACTATAACATGACCTGTCCTTGTCCTCCCTTTAATCCTGACCCATAAGGTCTCGGTTGACTCCTCATCCATCCCCAGGCAAAGCTCCATGCACTCCAGCTGGTCCTTGATATAGAGGGTGACACCCTCACCTCATCTCCCCTGCCTGTTCTTAAAGAGCCTGTGTCCTTCCATTCCAACACTCCAGTCATAGCAGTCATCCCACCATATATCTCTGTGATTCCAGTAAGATTGTAGCTGTGCAGGCGTATGCTGCTCTTGTTTATTCCCCATGCTACATGCATTTGCATAGAGGCATTTAAGTTGGGCCCCCTGTGAAGCTGACTTACTGGCTGGAATTCCTTTGTGCTGCTCTTCACGTGCTCTCCTGCTGACCTGTGACTCCTTTCCAGGTTCTGGACATCTATTGCTGGCACCGGCATCAAGCTGGGAGGAGTGGGATAGATTGAGGTTCCCCTCCCCTGGCAACTTTAGTTTGAAGCCCTCTTCACCAGCTTAGCCAGCCTATGACTGAATAAATAATTTTTAATGGCTACAGCAAATATATCTGATATGTACATGACCATGTACAATTTCTGAGTTAATTTTCTATTCATAAGAGAAATTTCATTTTCAAGTATTTAGAAGCAAATTCTAGATAGCCTTGCAATCCAAGTAAATTAGCTCTACATAGTGCAGAGTAAAAGGAGAGAGCAAATTCCTCCCCTAGGCTTCATAGCACTAGAGCAGCTGTTCTGCAGTCATTACTGCAGTCCATAGGCAGCAGCAGCCACAGCTGTCACACATTACCCTAAACAGACATCTTGGCCAGCAGATTCATGTAATCACAAACTTAATGGTCATCTTCCCTCCCTCAGAACTCATTAACTCCTCCTGACTGTTACTGGGAGCAAGAACACAGAGATTTTCCTAATGTGAACAAGGAATGCAGAATTCCTGGTATGCTTTTGATGGCTTTCTCCTTAGCAAAATATTCCATATGTACTACCATGTGCATTGCACACAACAATGGAAATTTGCCTTCTAAGCAATATCTTTTATCTATATCATCTTCAGTTCCCCTTTATTCTTCTGTATAAACAGACTTGGTTTTTGAAGTGTACATACATTTTTTATTATATTCTGGACATGTATTTGAGATGTGCCTTTTAATCTGCTCAATAAATGTATAATTAGCCAATATTTATTGCTAATCTGCACATGTATTTCATACCAAATCCTATTTAAAATTTCTGTCAACAAAGCAATTCTCTTTCAGATTTCAATTCTATTTTTAAATTATTCATTATAATAGTCTCCAATAATTTAATGCCCCATATTCAGACTTGTTAGAATCCTTCTAGCTGATCTTACAATTTCTAAGCAGTATCTTGGTACATTTCCAGTTTACACCCTTTTCTCAGTATTGGACATGCCCTAAGAAGACTAATGATGTTCTCTTTTCTCATTCAGGCTTCTTTTCTCCTTTCTCCCTCCTGTCACAAATGCTGTACTCAATACATTGATCATGACATACTTCCCAGTCATTTAGCACAGTTCACTAAAGTCACCAGATTTCAGCTTATGAGCTCAGATTTTTTTCATGTAGATAAAATGTAATATTATTCTATCGGTATATTACTGTGATGCAGTGTCTCCTCAAGCTATAAATAAAACACTCCTAAGAAAGGACCACAAGTGAAAAATGGAGGCAGGGTTGCATCACATAGCTATAATAACTATATTTTCTCTGCTGTTTAAGAACAGGTGAGCTAAAAGAGACCTTTCAATAAAGATAATAGAGACCTTTGGATAAGGATAAAAAGGAAGGAAGACTGAACCAACCTCATAATAGGGATCAGTGATATATCAAACCCAGTCAGAGAGTGAAAAACACTTTTCCAGAGCAATTAACAGAAGCAATCAAAGGATAGGAAGTGGTGATGATGGCAAACTAACTACCATAAGTGTGCTAGGTAAGTCATGCTGGAAGATAGGAATTGTCTAACGAGTTCTTGGTATTTGCTGGAAATAGCCTCAGAGAGCTGAACAAGTAAGTAGGTGTGGGTAAGGACTGCTGTTTCAGTTCCTATTTATATAGAGAAGTTGGTCAAAAGTATAAGAGACCAGGTAGTTTGAGTGAAAGTTATCGTCAACCAGAGTTCTTATATTAGGAAAGGAAGGAATTGCCACAGTGCATTAATAACAATGACATCCCAAAAACAGACTTCAACAAACAGAGGAAACAAGAGATAGGATCTCTTGGGCAAACATTCAAAGTTTGGTTTGGTTTGTTTGTTTTTAAAAAAAGGTTCAGCAGAACATGAAGCTTTAAATAGAACAGTACTGGAGGCAGAAAAACAACTTATCCCAAACAGGAAAATAAAAAGGAAGTACCTGAGGAGACTTAAGAGTCTAAATGAAGATCTCTTGAATGATTCACATTCAAAAAAGAATAATACCAAGAGTGTAAACAAAATCACCTCTAAAGGAATAGTATCGATTTCTCAGGGAGGGTGGTGAATTAAGATTCTAATTAAGTAAGAATAGGTAAGGTGTCTTCAACCAACCAAGAAAATGTTATTAAAAACTGCAAGTAGAGAAAGCACAAAAGGGTCATTAAGAGGAAAAGGCCAAATCACTGAATTTTTATATATATCTGAGGATTCACAGACTAGTTGATTAAAATGGGATATCTGAATATTTACTAGAACAAATTATTCAAAAATCAGTTTCCAAGCACCTGGGGATATTAAGATAATAGACAACACAGATTTGTCAAGAACAAATCATATTAAACCAACCTAATTTAATTGGGTTTTTTGGTCAGAACAATTAGTCTAGTGGATAAGAAGGGAGAAATATTTGCAATATATCCTAATCTAAGCAAATAAGGGAAATACAGTCCAGCTGAAAGTGCCAAAATATAAGCACACATGAGGTAGAAATAAGGAATGCAAAAAGCAGGATTTGACACAAGATTACAGCAGAGAACATTTCCACTTAAATTCCAAAAGGCCTGTTTGGGTCAGTCACTGTTATTTGTTGTCATGAGTGATTTAGATATTGCATAGAAGACATCAACATTCTAAATAATTTAAGAATAGATTATTCTAAGAATATATAAAATTATCTTGATCAATTCTGGAACAAGTGAGAGATTTCATGAAAGCAAATGCAAACTATTACATTTTAAAAGAAAACTTTCCTAAACACAAAGGTGATATAACTGGTTAATTCAACAGAAACAGAAAATTCTAAGTCATCTAACTTTGATGCTCAAAAAATGGATATACTGTTCTGAAATAGGTGACATCAGGTAACCAAACTGTTATAAGAAAATGCAAAATGTAGCTTTCGCATTTTTTTTCAGGCCTCAGCTAGAGTCCATTGTCGGGCATGCCACTTCCAGAAGACAAATGATCAGATAAAATGGCTCTTGATGTGATTTGATTTGTTAAATCTAAAAAAGAGAAGGTTGAAAAGCAACATGATAATAAAGTGTGTTTCACATTGCACGTGATCAATCATTTTCACGATATGAAGGGAAAACTGGCTTATTTGCAACAAAGAAGATATGGTTCTGTTACCAGGAAAACCTTTTCAACTACCAGAAGAAGTAAGTTCACTACTAGTTGTGCAAGGCTGTGATCATCAATGGCTCTTATGAAAATAAATAAATTTGTGAGTACAGTCTACATATACTTGAGGTTGCCAAAAAAAAGGAATTATGTAGAGGTGATAGCTCTGAGGTCACTTGCCACTTTCTTTTTGTTTCTCTGTAGTTAAGCAGTTTGAAACTAATTTTGTTTGGTTTTAAGATTTTGCTTCAACAAAGAAGGAAATAACTTTTCTAGAAGAGCTTTGTACTTTCAAAGCCAACAAATACCACGGTCAATGGACAGGTCAACAGGCCAGAAAGGGAGGCGGAAAAAATTAGTTAGCTTTCAGGAAGAGAGGACTTCTTAGAAGAAGTAGTACTGCTGATGTGAGAAATACTACCAGATAGGAGTCCCATACTCCCCTCTCATTGTTCCCTCCTGCTACAGCATCTAGAACCACTGTACTGAGAGTCACTGAAGCTGAAACAAAGCCAAACTGCATAAGAAATCTGGTTATTCAGTCTATGAAATGAAATTTATACCATTTAACTGTAATTTTTTGAGTTGACATTTGGAATCAAGCCTCTTAAGAGGCTGCTAAAGCGCAGAGTACTTTGGTCATATAATGCACCTTTTTAGTTTATAAATAGATGATATGCTGCAAAACCACTAACAAAAATTCCAAATGCCCCAACTCCCAATTCAATGTCTGGAATTTTGTTGCAAATTGAAAGTTTAGAAAGGCACAATCCAATTCAGAGAAATACAGAGTACCTTACCACCTACCAATTAGTCAGCTCAGGTTATTGCTTGTTCAGCCAAAGTATGCTTAGATGATGGAACTAAAAAGACTGTCATGAAGAGCCTATCTTGTAGTCAAGTATGTATTCAAAGTATACATATTCATTAAAAAGAAACAAATTAAAACCAACAGGAACTTTGTTGATTCTGGGAGTGATTTTTGGTAACACTACTTAAAGATAGAAATATGGAGATTAGGGTATTTATACTGAGAAACTTTAGCACATGACAAAAGTTCCATGAAAAGAAAAAAAAAAGGTTTTCAAATTTAAAGCCTAAACTTTTGAATAAAGCAATAAAGCATATGCCTGGAATTTAAACAAATAGATCACCTTTGTCAGCTTTTGTTAATAAATTTGAAGGTCATCCTTTAAGAGATTGAAGAGGGCATGTGTCAGACTGAAACATTAAAAAGCCCTTGATTGTATTTACGTTTACTAGATAAACTGATGACAGCAAGGGATCTCAGCATCTTCACCTAAAACAGTAAAATCTTCATTAAAAGTGTTTAACTTAATTTTCAAAAGTTAATCAAATCATAAAATGCAGAATAAAGTCAAATTTTTAACACAAATAGTCTTACCATATAGCTATCCCTCTACTGCACAAATAAGTGCTGTGCTAACTACCATGGCAAACTCTTTGCTTTACAGTTTTTATCAGTGAAACTATCTGTATACTGACCATAAAGACTCCATCTTGTCCAAAAGTAAATTCAATTTATCCCAGCTACAGTGTGGGTGTTTAGGAATTTGTGCCAGCTTGTGCATAGGTCTTCACTGGAATAAAAAAACCTAACGCAATCAGAAGCAAAGATATTACAGATTTTGTTTCAATATTTTAATACAACAGTTACAGCTCATAAGAACATCTTAATGTTTTAAGAAGCATGTCCCCTATCATGTTGTATTGCCTGCACATGGGAAAAAGGTTTATACCACTTAGTTACTTTGCAAAAACCAGAGTGCTTTCAACACAATTCTAATGAAGACCTTTTATTCATATGAACTTTATGTATTTCCTGGTTACATTTTATAATCTTACAGGTCCCTCTTGCAAATGATTACTTAACACAAGTTAGTTTAGGCCTCTCTAAGTACACATTACTCAAACAAGAGGTGACAGCAGAGGAACCTTTATTATTACATGGTAATAACACCCCAATCAGCTATTTCTGCATAGCAGGTAAATGCATTTTATTTTAGAAGCTTTAATGATTCTTTTATTACAAACCATATATTTATCAAAAGCTAAAATACCAGTTTTTTAGAGGATAGCTTTTTTAAATTAAAGAAACCAGCATTTTTTAAACCTCTATACTTTAAAAAAGAATCTTTGTCTATTTTTCAAAATATCTTTGTAGGATTAACTGTGCATTACCTACATTTTGAGTTCTTAACCTATCCAAATTGTTGCTTGGTTCTTTGATTAGAAAGGTGGATTTGTTACAGTTCAGATAGGAGTAATCTCCTAAACATTTTGAGTTGTTCCAAGGCATCTTCATGCCTTACTGGTTTGGGATTATGTACCAAAACAATTTTTATTTTTTTTTAAAAACTATTTCAGCTGAAAAAAACCCATATTTTTCCTCTGGGTCCTTGCAACATGATATTTAGCTTTGGTGTTAAGTTTACTCAATGTTTATAATTAAAATGCAAACTCTGTGTTTGCATATATATATATTTTTAATAATTTGTATAGAAAAGGAGCACAAAATTCTTCTGATGGTACAGATACCTATGAACAATGAAGCAGAAGACCTAGATATTGCTAAAACATAGTCTTTCTATGTCAGTTAACAATCAAGTCTGTGTGATTAAGGAGAGTTCCACTGGAGGGATTGCAATTCACATATTACCGAAAAAGGCAATGGAATACAGAAATAAGTTACTTAACTTCAAATAACATCCATGCAAATGATAATTGAGAAGACACACTGCAACATCAACAACATTTGGCAGTTAGAGTACATTTTAACAAATCTTCAACTCAGACGATGTTCCCATCATACCATATGGATCTCATAGCTGGAAATTCATCAGCAGTGCCAACAGATGTCAAAAAGCTTTCAAGGCAACTGCCTTAGAAAAGATTATATGTATTAATTTAAACCCATCTATAAACATGCCAAAATTTCTCAGAGTTCATCAACCTTCTCTCCTCCATGTGCTTGCCCTGAAAGACCATGAAAATATTCTGAGACTCACATGAAGAATGAAGCCTGGGTATTTTCCATTGCAGGACCACAAAATGAAGATGCAATGGGCCAAATTAAATTCTCTCCAAATGAGAGTTCTTGGAATAAAGAACTGGATTTAGCAACACAGAAAAAAAATTCTCAACAGGACAGTGGTGGCATAACCTTATTAATGCCATAAGCAATATTTGATTCTGTGGAAAAGACTAAATGGAACAAAAATGTTTCACAAATACTGATGTTATGCTGGGGGAATCTGAACTTTTCAACCTTTGCAACAAAACTTTCTGAAGAAGGGTGTACACAGGCAGAGAAAAAAGCACCAATTTCTCTTTTTTGTCTAATACCCAAAAATGTTTCTCTGTTGCATATAAATGTTCCCTCCCTCCCATGCCATGCAGACAAGAAACTTTCTGACCAACTTAGTGGCCTCAGATGGAAGGGAATTATTTGACACCAACTGAGAGAAGATAGAAACACTCCCCTTCCCCAGCCTCTTCATTAAAATGTGGCTTGTTGGCTCATGCTATGAGAAAACATGGGAAGTTCTCCTGAAATATTATTAAGTATTTCTAAATATAATAGTTCTGTTTATTGCATAAGAATTTAAAGTAATCTTTGTATTTACTCTATGGCAATACTGAAGCCTGTTTTGCATCTCTTCTAAAAAGGAATTCTTAATAAATTCTGTGGAAGTGAAATATAACATTAAGATACAGTGGTGTGATCACATGGAACTTAACTGAATAATCTGAAGTCATTAATTCTTTGACATTTCTCTTTAGAATGAGATAGAATGAAAATTTACCTGTCATAATAAAACACAATAAAGGAAATACCCGCTAACACAGAGGTCATTGTAGTGGGCTTGGGTTTTGGGGTTTTTTTTCTGATAAAAGATCATATTCTCAAACAAATGAGATAAACACCAATATTAAGGGACTATTTTTTACAACTAATGGATGTCTTTTGTTAGCAGTCTTCTTTATATGGGACACTTGAGATTTACGATATGTCATTATTATAGTGGAAGACAACATTATGAGTAATTAAAGACTTCCAATATCAAAATACACATTTCACTCAAATAGCTGAAGTACTTATTCATTAAATAATGAATGATATAGAACTAATAACTAATGTGGATTTGTTAGGTTTTGTGGGTTTTTTTCCTTTTAAATATGTTAGAAGATTCACAAGATGACAATCAGAGAAGGCTAAGGATCTACTGCTACACAAAGCACAATTTCTAGTAACAATCTCTGGATAAGATTTTTATATATTGTTTACTGGGACACTTACTCTTCCTGGAGACAGAAGACCACTGTCAGGGTATTGTAACTCAATATATACAACTTATGGCCTACCAGAGTGAAATGCAGTATTTTGTAGTTGCCTATAAAATGAATTTGTCAAAGGGTATAAAGAAGAGTTTAGCCTATTTTTATAGAAGAGAGTTGTGTTTTATGATATGTTGAAGCAACCATCTATCTGATACAAAACATGTCAGTTTTATAAAAGGCGAGCTAGAAAACTAAAAGCACTCCACCTAAAAGTATGGAAAGCTTATAAAAGCTGATGTGTTAAAAGAAAGATATTGTAGCTGCTAGCCCAAGAAAAATAAAACATGAAGAGAGCTAATTTTGCCTCTTCCCTCTCTGAGCCTTCTTCACAGGCAAAAAGCCAATAACCTAAATGTCACTGCCTGGCTAGCTGATGAATTATGTCAACCGTATTTAGTCAACGGATTTCAACACATGGACCATGGATCCCCAAGATTCTGTGGACTAATTCTAAGAGGTCTATGAAAAAGTACTAAAAAGACCAAATTCACAGGTACTGTATATCAATCAATGGAAGTAAATTTTCTATTTGGTCTACACTACCAGTAAAACTATACAAATGTTCCAGGAACCAGAATGGCTAAATATCACTGGTACTCGATCCTGAAGGATCACATAGCATTGTATACATGATGCTTCTACATAGAATTAAAATTAATTTCCCAAAATAACAAATAGTAATGTAAATGTTAGTCTATGTTTTGCATTTCCTGATCTACTGAGAGAGCTCTAGTACAATCTTAAAGATTGTACAATCTCTAAAATGCTACCCAAATAAAATCTAGTCAGATTGCACTGAATGAATCCTCAGTTTAGCTGCCAACAAATCATACTGAAATATCAGTGGAGTAAGTGACAACTTCCACCGATAACAGACCATGATGACAATATTTCTTAAATCATGAAGCTATTCAGGAATGTATTTGTGAACAGTCAAGGATTAAGCATAAATTTTTATACTTTTGCTATTACCATACTTACATATATAGATATTTAAGTGTATATATATATATATATATATATATATATATATATACATTTTAAAAAGCCCTAAGTCAAAATTCTCCGTGACAGTTACAGAAAAGCAAGATAATTTCTGCAGAACTCGGGAAACAATGTATCACTGAATCTTTACTGTATATTGTATCAGAGAGTAAATTTAGTAACTTCAAAGCCAGTACAGCTATTCTGTAGTATTCGAAAGATTTTTTTTGGCTACTCATGTTAAGTAGTCACTTTAGGAGCCTACAAGAATGGCACAATTATATCTAATTTAATAATTAATATTTTAGTAATTAATTATTGAATTAATTTCTCAACATAGGAACACTATAAGCTTTCTTTACATCCTAAAATAATAAAAAGAAAGTACATATGAGAGGGAGCTCCTTTGACATAGTTCTGTCATGACCACTTACAGGCAAGACAGTTTATATCAGGCCTTTCAGACAAGTGGATCCGATCACACAAGATGCTGAATACTAGATCTTAAGTATACTATTTAGGCAGAATATGCATTATACAAAGTGCTGTAATTTTCATTAGTAACTGTAAGACTTTCAACAATCTCATTTTTTATTCAGAGAAAGTCTCTCAATTGTCATTTACTGAAACACAAACTTTATTACATATTTAGCATCTGACTTTAACTGAAGTCTAGTGCTCTACTCTGTTTTCTAGCTGAGCTGTACAAAAAAGTACAATAGTGTGCCTAACAGTCACAGACCAAATCCATGCTTCATCTGATGTTTAAAAGTTTATCCTAAATCACAATTCTGCCATTTTCTCTAAGAAAAAAGCCTCTAATAATAACAACTCATTATATGATATTTCCCTAGTCAAGACTGTGCAAGAAAACCCAGGGCTGCAAATCATGAAGGCTGGAGAAATGTTCAGGGACACTCTCTTCAGGCTAGCCCTGTTCTGACACCCTTCCCTAAGCACTTGCTTTTAGCTACTGACAAGGACTACATAACAAATTGATTATTATTTAGTCTGGGCCACTTGTATGTTCTTTACCGATGTATCCTAGGTTAAGCATCAGTTAAGAATGATACTTGTACAATCCAAACACCGTATCTTTACGGACGCCTTTTAAATTCATGTGCTCTATTCTACATGAAGAAATGAACACAGGCCACGTAGAAGACCTACCTTCTCCCATAGTATATGCATAGGTTCTGACTTCTCAAGGTCTTCAGGGGAACAGGAATAGGATATTCTGTTGTGAAAGAGCTGAGGTTATTTTCACTTCAGGCTGTTTTCACTGTCTGCACTGCCTGGTGCAGAAAGACATGTCCAAACCATTGCTGTGACACTCAGGCATGTTTGTAGTTCACAAGCATCATTACAGTGCTCTGAACTGTATTCAGGGAAGGATGTAGATGTAAACACAGTATTTGTTAAGTCATTTGAGGGAAATATGGGTATGAAAATCATATGCAAAAAATTGCAAAGGAACTAGCAGGTAGTTTTAATTTTGTGACGATAATTAATGCTGGTATATTTATGACATTAAACACAAAACTGTCTTTTACTTTTTTGCTTTTGTTCTTACTGACAGCCTGTTAACTGCTTTGAATAGTACCTCCTTCCTTAGACATAGAGACGCATGCTCCTGTCAGTAGTATTTTCACATAGGTGTTTAAAGGCCAGGAAAAAGTTTAACTTCTAGCTACATTTCAAGTGTGTGTACGCCTGTACTTGACTTTCTCAGCATTGACTTCTGCAGCTCTCTCTTTTGGAGACTTGAACAGTAAGATATAGTACGCATTTAAGTTCTTAACCATTCACATAACTGACTGAAGGTCAAGCCTATTAGACTCGCTTCAGCTCACATCAATTATCCCCACCATTGAAGGTGATGTAACTACGATTCCAGCTAATTAAGTCTGTAATAGTGAGATAGAGTGCTTAATAAGGCACAACATAGGAAAATCAAGTTAACTCTGTCAATCTTCTTTGTAATAATGCATTCTGTCATATAAAAAGTCCAACAGCCTAACATTTGTAGATTTGCATTTGGGTGCCTTTTTCTGATAGGCACAGGCAAATGTGTTCCTCTTGTGCAAAAATATCCTTCAACAGCATTCAATGGCATTGCACTAAATATGTCCTAATACTGAAAAAAGTAAAGTTTATTTTACATTCTAGGAATAATTTATCACCTGTAAATGAGAAAACCAGAGAAATACCCACCAAGCAGCATCTAGTTAATAACTGTAAACAGAGAAGTATCTATCAGTCATTCCTAGCAATCAGTATTAATTTTCACAGTCTTTGCATAACTGTAATCACATTCCTGTCAATTTACAGCAGTGTTCTAATTCCTAATTTAAAACTCTACTAAGATATGGTTTTAGCACCAACAATCATTTGACAATGTGTGAACTGGCAGAAGAATACTAGAAAGCCCAAGACCTAGATTTTGTCCAAGGGTAAATGTTCAAGGAAGAAAAGTATGGAAAATTCCTAAGGGGACATTCCTACTATGACCCCATTTGAGGGTGGCTGGTCATAGTCTAGCCCATGCATGTGGTTATACAGCACTCCTCCAACTCCTGGTCTCTGGTCACACCATGTGAAAGGATATAGATGCTGGAGTTCGGAAAAGCTGACACCACTTTTTCTTCCTTTCTGGTGAGGCTTGGGAAAATTCCTGCACTTTTCCTTTGTCCTAAAGCTCAGGAATTGGTGAAGACAACTAACTGAAGTAATTTACATGCAGACTCAGCTCTGCTTGAAATACATATCAGAGGTAAAGTGGACCACAATACTAATCTCTGACATATACGCACACCCAAAGTTTCAAAATTGGATTACACTGCATTGTAAATTATGGTTAAAGTTTCTTGAAATTGAAAGGGGAACAGTTTGAATCAGGAATCAAACCCAGAATAAACCTCAATTTAATATTGAGTGTAAATGTAGCGACTGCAGGTTTAGTCTTCATAGATGAAACTTCCACTGGTATAAACCAATTGACAATATATGTGAATTAAAGATGTGAATCTGAAAATTAACAGTGAAACAGGATCTTACACAGGAAATTCTACATATTCTATTGATGTCTTTACATAAAAAAAATTAAATTTAAAATCACTAGGACAAGTAACCTTATTTTCACATTTTTTCATGATCTGTGTACAATAGTATTAATGTTAAATGTTACTAAATCAGTAATTTATAATTGACAAGACAGGATTCCATGCTGTCTTACTCATTTGGGGTGTTATTTAGCTGATGCTTAACATGAAATAATAATTACATTTTCTAAACATAAATCTGCAGCTACAGTAGCACTCTGAAGTACAAGGAGTGCAAAACCCTTCTATCAAGCTTTCTATGACAAATTAGCATTCAACCCTTGCCACTAGGAGAGTGCCATTAATTATGCTTAGACAGCACAACAAAGACAACAGGTGCTTGTAGGAAGGTCATACAAAGGGCTTCACATGGAACTAAGAAGTGATTATGATAATGCAAAGCAATACACAGTGTGAAGAAGAATGTATTTCTTGAAAACTGTTAATGGTCCTAAACAAGGAAACATTAGCTAGTATCCCCCCAAAATACCCAGGCTTTTAGATTAAATGTAGTAATAAAAAAAAATATAAGCACAGATGTGCCAAGCTGATCCAGCTTGAGCAAATAAAACATTTAATTAAAGATGTCACAACTTCGTCTTCTTTAATTGGCTTTAACTACTTTTTTTTTTTTTTTTAATGTACAAAAGAAAGCCTTACACTATATAGGGACAAATAGCAGCTTTTATGATGTATTCTTCTGAACATGGTACTTATAAAAGTGATGAGTAGTACTTATCAGCAAGAAATAGGGGAGGCCTACTTCACTTCTAAATTTGTTACTAAAGATGAAATGATGAATTACTTCATCTGTCCATGGGACAAGAAAACTTAAAAAGAGGTTTGATGAATATGGCTGTATTTGTATAGCTGGGATAGACTCCTCATCAAAAGGCAGAAGAGACACCAGGAATATTATTAACGTGGCTACAGCTATATTTTGCAACTAGAAGTATTTGGCAGTCCTTCCCATTTTCATCTGTTCCACTTTATGGTAACAGATTTCTTCTACCCATCTCATGCCCATTGCAGAGACTTCTCTAATTTTCTTTTCCAAAAGATGCAGTACTAGACCTTTTTTCTAGTAGTTATAGAATTTGACTGTGTTGAACATTCCTGGACACCTAGAAGTAAAGAAAGGAATCTGCAGAACAGAAGTTTTCTGGGCAGTAATAGAAATGCAGCAACTATCTGTCCATCATTCAAACACAGTATTTTAAAAGGAAGCTCCTGATGCTTGAGCTCCTGTCCTGACCATTTTCTACAACTGTGATGAAACACAGCTCAAATACCATACTCACATTTAAAGCATTTTGTGTTGTCTGTTGTACAGACAATACAATGGCCATTCCCTGTAAAAACAAAAGGCAACTTCTCTCTTGCATCCCATTAACAGCCACACAGAGCTCATGATTATCCTGGTGATGCTAAGTCACAGAACTAATCTATATGATGGTATCTAGCAGTGGAGCATGATTCTGAACAACCAGCTACACCTTTGTAATAAAAGCTGAGTTGTACTTGGAATAGCCAAGATCATGTGTTTTGTAGCTCTACTTTATTAGTCCTCTCTGGTTTTTAGCAAGAAGAAAAAGATAACAGACCAAGAATGTTCTTTCCCTGTGTGACCCACACAAAAGACTACCCCTATCACCTCCATCTCTGACACCATGGGGGAGTGCACATCTCTGCCTGTGAATGAGCACGCCAACTTTATCTTAACTAAAGGAGAGTGCTTCCTTGATTTCCTAAGCAGTGAGATTGGCTATTATGATAGCACCAACTGGTACGTAATATGGGCTGCTAAAATCCTAACACTACCTCCACTTCTGATTTAAAAAAATATATATTGTTTTAAAACAAGTATTGAATATTCCTTAAAACTCTCTTTTATATACAGATTAACATATTTACAATTGTGAATCTGTTACCCTCCTCCAGGCAAAGCACTTCTAAAATCATTACTACTAAAGTGTGAAATACAGTTGAGTCGATATTTCAGCAGATGACTGAATTTTAAAAAATGAAATATACTTGTCCTATTTTAGATGAGCTTCAAAGTTTTAACAAAAGCATTACACATTTATTCAAGGTTTCTGGGACACCTGAGAGGGGAGAGCCACCAAAAAGAACTGCAAGTCTATCATGGGAAAAAAGTACAGACATCCTTACAAAGGATTCGTTATTAAGGTCTGGTAGACCCTTGTTCACTTGGAATTTTGTTCATTCTCTGAATAAATATGTGATACAAGCCATAGGAATGAAATCAAAGGAGCTGTGATGGTAGTAAAGGGAAAATATGGACTTGAGGAGTAGATGATGCGACCCAAGGTTCACATTATGTGTTAGCATTTTTCTTAAGTACTTTATCAAATGGTACAATCCCACTTTCTAAAAGATAATATTTAAGGTTCCTGTAGCTTAAACCAAGAATGCAAGCAAAGATCAACAGATCCCTAGACATTTCCGTGATTTATCTACTATACTATATAAGTTCTTGCTCTGGGCATTTACAATAACCACGATCAAGTCACGATCAATATATATATTTTCAACTTTCATGTCTGTATCAATATTAAACTTATGTTTTTATGCAGTGATAATAATCCCCAAAGTATTATTTTTTAGTCAACTATTAAGATAATTTTTAAAAATCAGTAACAAGACTGACATACAATATATATCATAAAAGATCCATAAAAACGTATTTAAGATTTCACTCTTTTTTCACTGGGATAGTAAATGGATAGTTCTGATATAGAGCAAAAGATGTGCAAGTTTAATGGAATGTATATTAAATATTCAATTTCTATAGAAGAGAGGTGAAAAATAACATCAGCATTTATAAATCGGTGTCTGTACACAGAAAAAAAAAAAAAAAAGCAATGATACTTGTAAGGACTACAAAGGCTATTTCAGCTGCTTATATTTGTTACCATCTCTTGTACTTCTATTACCTGTGATCATTCTCATCACTCTTTCAAATTTCTGATTTAAAAAAACCCCAACCTTCATCTTGGCCATAGCACTAGAGACATAGGAGGGAAGCGAATAATGTCCCCTCTGCTTGAGTATCTCTCATTTAGTCTTGACTGGAAAGCACTTGAACCCTTGAATACTTAAATCAATCCTCTTCATATCAAACAGGCTTCATCTTCTCAATTAAAAAAACCCAAGGATAAATAATACTTATTAGCCTCCTAGAGGTATTTTGAGACTAGCTGGTTAACCCTTACACAATACGTTAATAATTAATGTACTATTACATGTTCACTTACTATGTATAATCACCACCTACATTAGAGGTTTGCCCACTGGCAAAACAGAATTATTTCTAAGCTTAACAAAAGGTTAAATGAAAGCAAGAAAATGCATAAACAGCTACTTCACATATAAGAATTTAAAACAACTCTGATAAAGATTTGGACTGCAACTCAGTGATTCCCCCCACTTATTTAATTTCATTTTAATCCACTTTTAAAGCACATTCTACAAGAAAAGAAGCCCTTAGTCCTGTGGGAGATAAGAGTAAGAACAAAAATGGAACAGATCCTGGAAACATTAAAATTAATGATGTCTGAGAAATCATTATGGTTATAAACCTTGAGCCTGACAGTTTTAATTCAAGGCTCACAAAAACTGAGAAACAGTTAAATAAACTGAAGAACCAGATGGTCTCAGCCTTTGGGGAATTCATTACAGACAGATAAATTGGGAAACAGGAGTCAACAGTCAGAACCTAAAGATATTCTGAAGTGTTTTGAAGGGTCTGACTTCTGATGAAAAACTTGAGAAGATAATTTTTCTAGAGAAAACCTAAAAAGAAACAGTGTTCCTGAAGGCCATTTTCTGAGATTTTTCCACACTTACATGCCAAAAGGTTCAGATTTGGTATCTCTATCCCCAAGTTCAGATCCCTGAAAGGAGTTATTTTCATAAGAACAGGCATCGAGACTTACATCTGTCAAAGGAGAAGGAAAAATTCCTTCCTCTTTGGTTGGATTTGTAACTTTAACTTGTTAAATAACTCAAAGTGATTAATGACCAGGGTGCCAAGCAAGATTGAAACACTGAAGATTTAAATTAATTGCAGTATATTATTTCATTAAATTCAGTAGCTACAGTGAAGAACAAGCACAGAATTAGTTTTAATTACCCCAAACTCATTAGCTTTGTAAGGAAAATTTGTGTATTACCTTCTCTCTCCTATTTACTTTCCATCTGGATTAAAAAAACCAAACCAAACCAAACGAAAGGAAGGTTAAAAAAAAAAAAAAAGTCACATCTGCATGAAGGATTATTTACTTCGTGTTTGTGTTCTTAGAGCCATAGTCTACTGAAATTCTTCAGGTTGTATAATGCCATGGAAATTTAAGATTAAGGTAATAAACTAATTTCCTTGGTAAATATGACAGTTACCACTATCTTCTGAAAAAAAAAAAAAAAAGTTTACTTTTATTTCAAAAGTAGCTGAAAATTATTTGAAATTATCAAGTTTTACTTTTTTAATTTGAAAAGGGTATTCTGACAACAAAGTGGCATTAACTTACATTTTGTATGTCAGTGCACCTGAAGCTTTAAAACAAATTATTTCTAGAGCCTAGTCTGCAAGTAAGAATGTGACTTTCAGAGTGTAAGTAGCTATTCTGGTGTATCCTCTCATTAAGGGGGGAGCAGAAATTAGGGGAAGTGATAGCTTTTTTCAATATTTGTCTGCTAGAAATGGAATTATTCAGGAATTCTCATGTTTATACTACCAGACTGAATGTAGCTTTAAAGGTAGTAGTCAAACATCTCAATCACCTAGCCTGTTCTACATAAAATTACTTACTTACATGTTTTCTAACATTTTTAATTCTTACTGTTCATTTGTTCACACAGAAATAAAACATTATCACAACGGGATCTGGCAACCATACTGCCACTTTGTCAGAAAAAAAGATTAAATGGATACTAAAACTGAATTACCATTTCAGTTTTTAGGGGGCTCTCTTTAGGTCAAAACTCACATTTTAGTGACCGTGCTGGGAAGCATGTACTATCTAGGAGCTTGCCTGTGGCCTTTGCCTGTTCCTTATACATAGAAATGATTTTATTTTCTAGGACTTCAGTTGTGACAAGCATCTCTGCAGTTCAAATGTACCAACATAATTCATTCAACTTCTAGCATATATAATTATAAGCAAACACAATGTCTTTCAAGTCATTATAATCTGAAAAAATTATGGGAGACTGAAAATTACACTACATTTTCTTGATTAAAAGAAGAGAAATTTAGTTCAGATGTCTAAGATAACGTCATTAATGATGTGTAATGCATCAGTCACTCAAAAAAAGAGCCTTTTTTAGCAAATATTGACTCATCACTACACTCTGATGATATTGTCATTCTCATTAATATAAGTCAGTCAACAAGAATATCCATGCAATTTTGCTTCTAAATGATACAGACTGAAACAAATTCTAATGCATTCTTTTGTCTCTACTGAGAAGCAAACAAAACAATCTGTGCATTAAAACTTCCACTGTGTCTTGTGACTTATAAAACAGTGGAAGAAAAGTCAACTAGGATTAGAGCTAGTATTTTATCAATCAGATTCACAAGGAAGAGATTAGGATAATAAATTCTGCTATATATGTGATCATATTGTTTGAACTCCTCCTTTGGTATGACTGCGGTCTCTCTTTATCTTCCAACAGTTCAACAAGGTTATTTTCTGTTACATGGGGTAGGGTTTTTTGTTCGGTTTTGAAAATGCTATCCAACAGCTCAAAATTCACAAAATATCCACAACTGAGGAAAATAACTTCTGGTTAGTGGAATATAAGGTAAGAAAGAGGAAGTTTGGGAGGAGATTCACCAGTCCCTCCCTAATAGTTTGAGGTAACAACAAGAACAGACCAAGAAACAGCCAAGAATTCCTGCTACTTCTGCAGAGTTAGAGAAGTGTGGAAAGAAGTTCCCTATTAAAGGAAGCTACTGTATAGTGTGGTTTGTGACCAATAAGGGGAATAAGAAGTCAGAAAACAAAATTAAAGTATTGGAAGACTCACCCCAGTGATGGCCTGAGAAGTGTTATAAGGGTGGCACACGAGCCCAAATGGGTTCACCATCAAGAAAGATTAGCTACACCGTTCTGGAAGACATTAAAAATCAAAATGAAAGTACTCAACTGTTTATTTCAAAACTGGCAAAAAATTTGACCAGTTAGTGAGTAGGATAGATAATATCAAAATTCAAACATGGAAGGAAGAGAATGGCTTGCAACTACCTGCTAAAGAATATCCATGACTTTTACAAAAGAAAACCAACCACCAACCAAAACCCCAAGCACTGCAAACAAGACTAAAATTATATTAACCAAAGTCAAAGTGCAGAAAATCCAAATTAGGATAAACCTTTATTCTCGAATTTTTCTGTTGGCCAAAAGCAGATGATCCAGAAGATCCAGAGCAGTCCTTCACTATTCTATTTTGGGGTTGGTTTTTTTTGTTTGTTTGTGGGTTTGGTGGATTTTTATTTTTATTTTTAAAAAAGAAGATAATTTACCGGTAAGGTTATCTGTACTGAAAAGGAATGCAACAGCACTAGTGAGGTCACTTGGGTTCAGTATTGGCATCACTGACACTATGGGGCACAAAATTAATCAGAATTTATTTAAATTCCTGGAAGAGACTTTTCACCAAGAATTTCTCTCACACATACACACACATTTATATCCATTCTATAACACAAATCTAAATCATTCTACAAATGACATTTTTTCACTGCTTTCCCTTGTTTAGTATAACTGCAGGTAGACAAAACAGTTTATTCAGTTTTCAGTCCCTACATCCCTCGTTGTCATGTCTACAAATCTGTCTCTCTTAGAGGGAGATGAAATGACTTTTTTTTTTTCCCCCTGCTTGACTGACAAGTAAATAGATGCTGCCGTAAGATGCTAACTAAAAAAAATTCCATGTACACTGAAGAGTTTAGAGAAAATGACCCCCAAAATTTATAAATCACTTGTGGTACTTTCAGACTTTCATATCAAATAGATTTTGACAAAAGGGACTAATTTTTTCTTTTCTCAATGACTTTTAAGACAGAAGTTTTAATTTTAATATATTAAGACAGATAAGTAACTGCTTAAGTAACTCGTTCGTTCTCCTCTTATCCCAGTATGTTTCTCACAGCTTCTTTATATATTATAGTAAACCACAATGCATTAAAAAAATGAATTTGTTTCAAGCTTTCAAAAATATATGGAACTAATCTAAAAATGTGGAAGAAAGCAGCAGTAAAATTTCCTGCGCTATGAGATTGCTAGCTGCTCACCATGTGAAAATAGTTAGGGCATACTATAATTTGTATTATGTAAATATTTCACATCAAAACTATGCCAACTACAACAGTAAGGTAATCATTTACATAAAACTTAAGTCAAATTCTAATGCTTTTTTTCTGTGAATAGACTTCAATTTTATTTGCACATCAATTATGCACCCCTTTCAACGATGCATCATTTATAGGTTAAGTACTGCAAGCATATTTTAATACTTTCATCCCTATTTTCTGTTAGTGCAAACTAATTTTCTGTAAGTAATCTTGAAAACAGCCATCTGACATCAGACAGGCCTAAACCATGTATAGATATATATGATTTCACAATAACAGACCTGCTCACACCTGAGTCCATTGATTCTTAATATGGAGAGAAAGGTAGATATTTCTAGAGACAAAAGGCAGTGACAAATATCTCACTTCTAGAACTGTGGGTATCTAAAGCTCAGGTTTATTTCTCTGATAACAGTAATATTGAGGCTTTAAGAGAGATTATATTTTATTTCAGAGTATGATTTTGTCCATCACTTGGTTTTACTGTTACTAAATCTCTTTAATCCTGATAAGATCAGCACAGAATGCATCAGCCACACCAAGTAAATAATTATTTATTTCAGCTTCTCCATCCAAATTTGATGTAGTGAACATTTCAGAAAAAGAAGAAAACGTCAGACAACTTCTAACAAGATTAATGACACAACAGACCTCTATTTTCTACCACCTGCAGTGGTAAGAAAAACGGAAAGCACCAGCATAGAGTTATTTCTTGCTCTTCATCCTAACATCAACAATGCAAACAAACCAAGAGCAGACACTACCAGTGGGCACACCTTCCTTAATGACAGTCCTTTCAAGAAAAGGATCTGTAAATGTTGGTAATGTGAGTAATTTTTCCCCACACATTACCAGTAATCAGAAAAAGAAAAGATTTAATATTTCTCTTTGGCTGACTTGCATGAATATCTGACAGTTTAAAATTATTAGCCTGATATGAACTAACCTTTGTCAAAGAAAAGCAGAAAAATAAGCAAGTGATGATTAATATAAGTTACAACAATTATACAGAATTGTTGCAAATATTCAAAGAACCTACAGAAGAACCCTTAAATTACAAAATAACAAAAAGAAAGATATTCTATTGTTTAAATATAGGACCGTGGAAGATCTGACTGGCAGAATGACTGAATAGATGCTTTACAATAGCTGTACAACATGTCAACCCTTGTATTCTTGGTCAATTCTTGTTACCCACTCCAGAGGGCTTTTAGGACTACTTTCTAGTAAATCATGCATGGTAAATGCACTGTGAATGTGCACATCTTTTATCCTATTTCATTACAATAATACATCTATTTTGATTGATTTGTATATTTAGGACTGAAGCATGTTATTATAAAAAAACTCTGAAATATTCCTGAAGTTTTATCCAGCTTCTCTTAACTTATGTCAGTGGTAGTAGTTACTGTAATTTAGGTATTTATACAAGTTAATGGAGCAGCTGCTGAGCTGTTTTTACATGGTTTATATTGCACATATTTAAACACAAAAAATTTGCTAAGTAAAAAATTCTATAGCAATTCAACAATAAAAAGAACTTTTGGCTCAATGTGTAACTAATCTAGTTATTTTCTAATTATTTATCTAGGTGTTATTGAGATAGTCTCCAAGGAGACTAATGATCATACATTGAATTTCTTCAATTTGAAGAAAAATAATTAGTGTTTTCACAACGAAAACACCAGTGATGTGAAAGCAAACAGGTGAATACTAAACACATGAACTGAAGGCTGCTTCTTTAATGTTGTACATAACATAGGTGTAATATTTTGACTGGTTTTCCAGGTTTGCTGCAAAGATTTCACTGCAAGCTAAAGAATTTACCTGCAAAGTCTTAAAGTCTTATCTTTAAGACATCGTTATCTTGGTTGAACTGTTGGAAGATCATGGAAAAAAGAAAAAGAACAGATTCCCCAAAAGGAAACTGAGGAAAGATGTAAATGGTAAAATTTACAATTATTCTGATTGATCATTAGAATTTCAATCTCTGTCAAAATTCATGCTCTTTTTTTCCAAACGTGAAAGCTAAAATCAATTGCACATAATTTAATGTTATTAATTGTATTCTTTATTTCCTTTATTACTGAAATATACTTTGCATATGGCTCCTACTTCGCAAATTCTCCCAAAACATCTAGAAATACTACTTTGTATCCATTCAAGTTCCTCCCATGAACTCCTGGTAAGGTGTATTACTGGTATACAGCAACAACTATACTATCCCCTTTTTTCCCATTATACTAGACATGCATGATTACTCATAATACTGAGGCCACAGGTCAATCTTCATATAAAATTACTGGAGCAGTAAGTTAAACTCTGAACTATTTTGCTAAAAGGAGACTGTACCATGCCTCTCTCACAGACTTCTTGAATCAGAATGACATCTTACTTCCCTGAAAATGATGAGAATCCTTGCTATTCATTAAAAGGCAGATTTTAACCTGTAACTGTATTTTAAGAAACCTCATTAAACTATGTTTAATTTTTTGACAGAACATTATATGATAACCTAGACAGCTAATAAAATCCTCCTTCCTTTTTCAGAATGATGGGTGTTATTTGTCAAAAAAATTAAGTTGCATCTCCATTACTCCAAGCTTACCATATATTTACCAGAGGTAAAAATGGACTCATCCTCTTGAAGCAAGAAATTTCTCTTGTGTCCTCCAAGTGGCAGTAGTTTTTATCTCAGCATCAATCTGTTTTTAAAGCACTTGACAAAACCAGTTAAAATTTACACCTTTATCTATTTTACATGCATTATCCAGTGCATTTACAATTCTAAAAGCATACATATATTGCTGAATAGAATGCTAACAAACATATTGCTGTGTTCAGACAGAATCTGATTCTTTTTCTCAGTGTTACAGGGCATTTCTTGTTATACCTAACTTGGACGCTTTCAACATTTAAATAATTTTGTCAATGTTATACTGACCTTTGTCAATGTCTTATATTGGGCTACCTGTGAAATGTAATTCATGACAAGATTTTGTCCATAACAATGTGAATTAGGCTTTCATTGTATTAAAAAAAAAAACCAACAAAAAAAAAAACAAAACAAAAAAAAACAGAACAAAAACCAAAACCCAGCATCAATACTAAGTATAATGGAGGCTTCCCTAATTCCTGTTTTTTGAAAATTGAGATCAGAATCACCAGATAGTGAAACATATTCTGTCACCTGAGAAACCTTTGTTGACTTCTTTGAAGCCAAAGAAAAACATGGAAGTGTTTGGCCAATAAATTTGACCAAAAACTTCCCCTCAAACCTGTATGTTAATAGTTTTATCAAGTAGGTGCATAAGCTGCCATTATTATTGCAGTGACAAATGTAATTTGGGATCTTTGTAACAAACTGTATCTAAAGTGACATCATAAACATCATGGTAAAGGAAGGAGAAATAAAAACATCATGGAGGAGAGCGAAACAGTAGTGAGAAAGAAATGGGTGAAAACAATTCTGATTATCTTAATTTGTATTGATTATTCTGGATTTACTCAATCAATTAGCAAACTGCTCATGGCCAAGGCCTTAAAAGGTCTGACTTAAGTTCTAAGGAATTCTTAGGTAAGGTAAAAAAAAGAGCCACAGATTAAATTTTAAAAAGACTAATCCTTCCAAACATTGTGGGAAGTAGTATTTTAAAAAGAAAGAGGATGGCAGTGTGACTTGGTGTCAGAGTGCATGGATTTCATAGAGTAGCAGTTTTAAAACAAGTTGCAACTCCTTCATAAAAGATTCTTCTCTTGCCATGGATTTGTGTGTATCTAATGCTCTGAAAAGTCAACTAGGAAAGATGGCCTATCTATCCTATAGCAATAACCACTGAAGAAGGATTTATTACTGTAATGCTCCTGTACTTTGCCATGGATTAGATAACAGATAACAGTGGATTCACCACTCTAACTCTCCTCCTATTCTACAAGTCTCACAACCTGTAGGAATACAACAAATTTGAACAAATTTGTCTGAATACAGTTAGATATGATGAACCTGAAAATGCAGACACTTCTTTCAATTGGTATGAGATTTATGCCTCTTTAGAAAACAGCCACATAGCCAGCAAAGCTGTCTGTGATTAGGCAGGAAGGAACAGGATTTATTCCAACAAATAACAGTCTAACTGAATCAGCTCTAAGCATTTATCTTCCTCCTTAAGGTTTGTAATGTGCTTGTACTACAAAATAAGTACTTAGGAGTCAATACCATAGGAAAATATAAACAGATATAAGATGACAAAGCAGCTGGATATCTTGACACACGCTGCCAGAAGCATTATGAAAATTTTATGTACCTGAGGCTCCTCACCGATAAGTTTCCTTTCACTTAGCTCTGCAGACTTACGTGCTTGTTTACAGAGATAAAGTTTGAGGAATTAATATGTATTTTTATTAAATTTTATGCTGTGCTCTGCCTGGGTTGGCTGCATGACCATGTTATGACACAGAACTCCAGTAAATTTATATTTTCATTTTATTGCTGTTTATAGATCATAGCAAGGGACTGTAAAACAATTGCTAAGAAAGATACTATTATGTAACAGAATAAAAATTATGATAAAGGCATCTCAAAGATGTCACGGTCAAGCAAATTACCCTTAGTATGTGTTTAGACTCTGAAACCTTCCCAACAACTTCTGAACATTGTGTTTTGCAAATGTCCATTTCAGCTGTAAGGCAGCTTTTAGAGCTATAAGGATGCCATGTGATAAAAAGCATACAGCATTTTTCAGTATGTTGTTCCACAGTTAAAGTGATCTACCTTATTCCTTATTGGGATAATGAGAGGTCAGTCAGTTCTCCTGCATGGCTTAACTGAAGAAAACACTCAACCAGAATACAGTAACAAGGTGAAATGGAGAAAGAGGGAGAGGAGAAATATCTATGAAACAAAGTCAGAGCTGTTCTATGCATCAGAAGTATTATAGAATGAGCTTATTAGACTCCACAGGAACATTTTGAAAATCTGAGGAGTGTTCATGTGTTGAGAATGTATGCAAACAGTGATCAAGAAAAGTTAGAACAATTTGACATAGCGCTTAGGGATATAGTGTAGTTGGGAACTGTCAATGCTAGGTAAATGGTTGGACTGGATGATCTTCAAGGTCTTTTCCAACCTAGACAATTCTGTGATTCTGTGATTTATTAAAAGTCTTAAAGTAAATTAATAAACTGTACTTAGACATTTCTGTTGATACTTTCATTCATAACTGAGTGACCTAAATTCAATTTAGCTGAATTCATTTCCAAATTAATTCAATTCATCTGAACTGAATTAAAACTACTCTGATTCTGGATAAGGGTGCCTACTTAGGGTTTCACTTTAACACTTTCAAAAGACATTCAGATTAATTTTCCCCAGTGTCTGCATGTAGACAAAACACTTAAACTGATTACAAAGGAAAATGAAGAAATGATGCATGCAGTGCCACTAGAAACTGTTCTTTCTAAAATAGTATCTGCAGCAACTCAGAACTTATTAATTTTTAATGCATTTTTTATGCATTATTTCAAAGTTGATGCATTATTTCAATATATACATATTGAAACCTACAGCAGAGATAGGCTTGTGCTCTCTCTCAATCCCTTTCAACTGTTAAGTAAAATAGAGCTGTTATTATTTCTTTGCAATTCAGCATGCTTTCACACCCGCACAAGAGAACATACTAGCAAAGCTAATGACACAACATGAGAAAAAGTGTTCTAGTGCTAGAAAAGTTTTCCTACACCTTTTTCTTCTTCATAGTTGTGTGAATACATCACCATAGCTGTATGGGAAATCTGTAGCCTGTTCCCTTCTTCAGCTGCTGATGTTTAATTTAGTCTCAAAGTTGTGAACCTCACTCCAGTATTTGTTCACTGAGCTGAATAAACATCTCCTCCCTGACTCTTCAGGTTATGTAACAACTTAATGACACATCTGCACATTTTGCCTACAGAATGTATATTTCATTTTCTGATTCTCCTTTCCATATCCCAGATGCAGAAGACCCATTTAGTTTTAAAGGAAGCTTATTCTCAGATACTAATAATTGTTAAAAACTTTCATTATTTGGACTGAAATATAAGGTCAACCAATTTTACTATTGTACCACTTCGAAGGATACTGCAAAACCAGCAAATACATGGTAGCGTGTATCAACTGTATACATGTTCCTGAAAACAGAAGGCATATTGGAAAGAAAATAATTATTATGTAGATAACTTTTTCTTCCTAGTGGTAACAGTGTTTTAGAACAAATAGGATTGCCTGGGCATGTCTACTACTTAAGCAACTAGTAATAGCATAAGCCTGAACAAATACATTACCATCTATCAAGAATGAGCAGATAATCAGGAGAAGCAATTGGTTACCAGCTCATGCTTACAGTGTCTAAGTACTTAGCAAATTATCTTACTTTCACTGATGATTTAAGTTTGACATACATTAAAACATCCCTGACCCCAATGTCAAGAGAAAAAGATAACCTTTTAAAGTCGTAAAAATTAAGATATAAAATAGTGGTTTGCTTTTGCTTTTTTTTTTTTTTTTTTTTTTAAGTGATAACAAACTGGTTAAGGTATTTCCAGGGATTCACAGATCATTAGCCAAAATAAATACAGACTCTTTTCAGTGCAGTGATTCCACCGGGATTATACAATGGTAAATCAGGCCCAAATAATACAGCTGTAGGTTTTCAGAGTATTTATTGCAGATAGTGAGTTATCAGTAGACTTTAACATTCACTGCTAGTTTTCAATTATGTCTAGACTGATGTTCCACACTTTAATGAATCCCCAAGAAACAAAAAAAAAGAACCACTGTGGCAAAAGGTACCCAGTGAGTCTGATCCTCTTTGAAACTTCCTTCCTTAAAGAAATCCTAACAATTGCATTGTGGAGAAAATCAATGCTGAAGCTTGATTTTGCCATTTGATTTGATTTGGGTTTTTGACAGAATTAAACTAACTCTAAGGGTAAGATGCACTTTATTTCAAATACACTACATACATTCTGACATATACTTCATTAGACATTTACTTACTACAGACTTCACTTAAATCAGACATGAAATTTCTGAAAAGGAATGATTAAAATATAGATACCAAATCAATCAGGTACACTGAAAGCCCACAGAGACTGAAAATCATTGTTCCAGTTAACAGGAGCTGTTAACAAAAGAGTTTGGAATGCATATGTAATCCTATTTTACGTGGAAATTAAGAATACGCTCAGCACTGGTGAGGCCACACCTCAATTACTGTTCAGTTTTAGGCCCCTCACTACAAAAAGGACATTGAATTACTCGAGTGTGTCCAGAGAAGGGAAGCACATGTTGTACAAGAAGAGGCTGAGGGTACTGGGGGTGTTTAGTCTGGAGAGGAGGAGGCTGA
Source organism: Athene noctua (assembly GCF_965140245.1). Lineage (NCBI taxonomy): Eukaryota > Metazoa > Chordata > Aves > Strigiformes > Strigidae > Athene > Athene noctua. The sequence continues at coordinate 50,824,114 of NC_134041.1, forward strand.
GGGGAGACCTCATCGCCCTCTACAGCTCCCTGAAAGGAGGTTGCAGAGAGCTGGGGATGAGTCTCTTTAACCAAGTAATAAGCGATAGGACAAGAGGTAATGGCCTCAAGTTGCACCAGGGAAGCTTTAGACTGGATATTAGGAAGCATTTCTTTCCAGAACCGGTTGTTGGGCGTTGGAATGGGCTGCCCAGGGAGGTGGTGGAGTCCCCATCCCTGGAGGTGTTCAAGAGTCGGTTCAACATAGCGCTGAGGGATATGGTGTAGTTGGGAACTGTCAGTGTTAGGCTAATGGTTGGGCTAGATGATCTTCAAGGTATTTTCCAACCTAGATGATTCTGTGATTCTGTACGCATTTAAACGATCAGTACCACTTAAGTAGCATATTTGATGTTCTGTGGCATTTCTGTAGATGACTGCTATCATCAGAAGTGTGGTGATAAAGGCTGAAGAAACACAACATAGCTGTAAATAACTCTTCAGTTCAATGAGTCTGATAATTACATGCAACTTTGGTAGACTATATTTAGTAAGAGTTTCAAATCTGTTAGACACTTTAGACAGTACTGATCAAAGTCAGTTTATTAAATACAGGAGACTTTCTGTAATATAATGTCACAGCAATGTGATTTTTTTTTTTTTTTTTCTAAAAAGGTGTCAAGTTTTCTTTTAGAGTAGCAGCATATGCTGGTCAGTGAAGCATACACTACACAGCTGTTACATCTACTGTATGACCTGTACATACTGAATTAGCCATTGTTCTTTTCAATTCTGGTTCATCAGACTTTTGGTCTGAGGGGCTTTAATCTAAATTTAGCAAAAGAATACAATTCAGTGTTATCTTGTCTATTCATAATTCATAGCCTCCAGCCTGGTTTGCTCTAAAACAATTAGCCAACTTTTTTTGGTTGTCTTTTGAACATTAACACAGCATTTATGAAAAAATTCAGTACACGGATTAATGGCAGAAAACCTCCAGGACCGCAGTTTGGTAGTGTATGAATATCTATTTGCATGTACACAGAGACGCTTTTTAACAATCATCATCACTCCTCAAGTTTTTACATTTGCGTTCATGGTACTGAAATGCTAAGGCTTGGACAATAGGCCCAAGCCAGAGTTGACCTATAGATGGTAACTATAACTGATATTATAATGGTTATCATAACTGGTAACCATTATGCTAACAGGTATTATACCAAATTACAATAAACCACCTATTCTGATGTAAAAGGTGGAAGTGTTGAAGCCTGAGCAACAGGCCCTGAACTGAAACTGTTAACTCAGAATGTAAACCTTAATGAAATATGCATGGTGGATGTAGCTATGTTGAATGTATCTTTCCCTTCCTTTGTATGTGAATAGAACAGAGTCATGGAGGCAAGTGTCTGTCCCCAAGACCTGATGTGAGACCTTGCACATAATCCCATCAGATAAGCAGAGAAACTCCCTTAGCTTCTTCCTGAGCCCTGGCCAGGCTCTGCAGGGAACCTAATGTGAGATTGAAACCAGGTATTTCTGCTTAAAACAAAAGTGCAAGCTATTCTGGCTTGCTGATTTTGGAGTATATAATGCTGGGCCCGCTCACAGTGACTCTGGAAGCCTCACCTATGGGTGGATGCACTGTGCAGGATTTCCTACTTGCAGGGAAATGTTCTCCAAACCCTCACTGTAACCGGGGCTCCCCAGCGAATGCGGATCTGGATGATAGTAAAGTATGCCAGTGGTGATGTATCTTTTCTTAATCACTATTCTCTCTCTCTCTCAGGTAGTAATGATTTGATGCATTACCCTGTATTTTCCTATTTAAGTGCACTATTCTGTCTTTTCTTACTGTATGTTTTCTGTATCATTCTGTAATATTATTTAGTTATTTCTAGTAATATACACCCGCTCTTTTCACTCTGTTGTCTGAGTTTAATTGGTATCCCTAATCAGCAAAACAGGTACATTAAGAGAATTATTTCTACATCTAAGAATAAATATATTATAATTTAGTGAATAAATAAAAGTAAGTGTGCTGCTGTAAGACCTAAGATATTAAGATGTCTCAGAACTTCAGATAGTTTTTTTTCAAAGAAGGATACAGTATGTTGTTGAGGAAATCCACAGGGCATAAAAAGGTGGATATGAGAGAGAAATACCACTGCATTTCCTTTTCTCCATATATTTTTCTCCCACATCTAGCCTATCAGAATCCTACTAGAGGCAGGAAACATGGCTAAATTGAGATTTGGACTGACCGTTCAGGGCTCTGCTTATATCCCTAAATTCAACACTTTTTACTAACATTTGAAAGAACATTAGATTCAAGTTTCTTACTGAAGTACTGAATCTTTGTAGTTATTTTAAGTAAAACTGTAACTTCTGATTAGTATTTTTTTACTTTCTAGTCACTCATTGATTCCAATAGAAGAAAGTGGTACAATACCTGGATGAAGACTCATTTAAAACCATTTGTTTTTCTCAAGTTCATTAAAGAAATATAATTGTCTGTATTTCATCATGAAGTTCTCTCAGAAAGAAAGAAAAGCTGTATATGAGTTTTATTCCCTAAAAAAATGATTGTGAAGCAAATTAACTTCATTTAGAATGACTGTCTGTGTATAAAGTCATACAATGATTATCTATTTAGAATTCCTTTCTCTGTAAAACAGAGCATAAGTGCCTCATTAAAAACTAATCTGGCATTAAAACCAGTAAGTTTGTTCATTGACAGTTTAGAAACTCAATTAACACCTATAAGTTCCTTCACCGACAGTTTGGGAGTACTATAACAATAATTTAGAATAATGAATTAATTCTTCTGCAGAACTATGGAATTTTGAAGATGTGATTTTTATAACTCACAATCAGGAAGTTATGCTATGATCACATCTGTACTTTTCAGGTCTGTATGTACTATGTTCAACAACAGTCTGATTAACTTACAACCTTCCCTTGATATATTTAAAATATATATTATGTCAATCATACATAAATCAATAACGCAGGAAGAGCTCTCAGTATGAACATGAGTCACCATATCAACATTCATTTAGTTAAAAATCAATTTCTCATTGAGATGGGTTCAAGAAATACTACATACGTCTTCGTGAGATGCTGACTGGGACAGTAGTTTTGCATCCTATTTTAAAAGTGTAACACATGGCATTCAGTTTAAAATGGCCTACAAGAATGAATAATTACAGTCTCAGTCAACTCTCCTAATAATACAAGTCATGTCACAAAGTTGGAGTTTTTTTAAAACAAATAAGGAACTCTCTCCTTCTATCACCAAATCTCTTTCTCTCTTCCCACACCCTCCAACAATACACATTTTAACAGATCAGAGAACGATCTCAGGAGAACTGTAAACCTAGCAAACTGATTCTACTAAGTTAACTATTTATCCCTTCTCCTTCTCTCACTTTTTTTCTACTTAATTTTCCCTCCGTATTTTTTTAGAAGACATTCCCAAAGTTCAGAAAATAGGTCAAACTCAAATAGCCTACAGGCACCATAAACACATAATATTACTTGTCCATGTGTGCGTTATTCCTTACAGAATACCTGTTACTAACCCGATACACAGAGAAACCAGGACTCCAATCCTCAAAATCGTGAAACTTGCTTAAAAATTCCATAATAAAGTTATTTATATACACACAGGTATATGTATGCATGTGTGCTTGTAGGTGCGCACAAGTTTACCCTTCTTTATATAGTAAAGAATGCCAGAACTTTACCCTAATTTTTAAAACAAATTTAAAAAAATCTCACATCATTATTTCTTCTATATTTTTAGTGAATATCCCTGTATTATGTCAGCAACTACTGCAAGAAAATTTATTTCACAGAATTTTATATCTGTTTTTAGACTGATGAATCAGAATACGCTAAGTATTTCTGAATTCACCATGATAAAGAACATTTCTCAAGTTCTACAAAGTAATAACAGTCAATAAAATTTAAAAAAAAAAAAAATCCTTTAACCCAAAAAAAGAAACTTGACAGATGTCTACTAGTATCTCCATGCTTTTTTTTGAAGCAACAAAACAGTAACAAAAAAATCAGGGGGGAATTCCTTCTTCCAGCTAAGCTCACCAAAAGCACAGAAACAGCACGCTGCCCAATTAAATAATTTACTCATAAACAGCAAACAACAAGGCAATATTGGCAATAATACTTTTACTCAAATTTCACTTCCTGTGTCATGGAGACAGTTCTGAAGTCTTTTCATGAATCAACTCACTGGTACAGTAGTCTCTTCATAAGTCACTTTAAAAGAGATATTCTACAAAATTGCACCCTTAGGTCTACACTGTGCTTTAAATATAGAGGTAACATACCCAATTCCTGGACTGAAAACTTGCGTTCCATTGCTGACTTCCATTACATATTCAGTAATGGAGATATATATATATATATACACACACATATAGTGCTTCTGGAAAAGTCCCACAACATAAAAATTATAGTGTCCTAACCACATAGAAAAGCACACAGACTAATTCCTCTCCATCCACAAAACCAAAGACCACTCAAAAAATCTCTGATATGTGACCTCATACACTGTTGCATTTTCCCTGGGCAGATCAGATCCTTAAGAGGACCTCCAGCCAACACTGTCACTTTTCTAAGGAAAAAGACCATACCTTTCAGTGACCACCCTTATGCCTTGTGCAAGGTTTGAATCCTCCAAAAGAAACCTCCTCACCTCTGTACCATTTGCCATGTCCCCCTAATTATCACATACAGCTGGAGACTGGAAAGGCAGGAAACAATTAACAGTTTCTAGGAGAAGAATCCACGTTCAGAAAAAAAAATTCCAGCTATATCATCTACTGATCATCAAAGCAATCTATTGTAGTGAACTCTGTCATCACCAAAATATTTGTGGTCCTATCCAGAAAAGAACCCAACAAAAACTTTTAAACACACTTCTACAGTTACTAAAATTGCCCGTTTAAAAATTGGAAATGCCTCCTGTAACAGCAAAAATCGGTAACAATCGATTAGCTAAACAACCATGTAGAGAAAAAGGTTTTGAGAAATAAGAATTATTTATTGGATGCTGAAGTATGTTTTGTTTGATGGCATCAATCTTCCTCAGTGAAAGTAAAATAGGCATTAGAAAGAAGAATTTAGAAAAGAGTCATTGAAAATATTCAATTCACAGTTTTATAAAAAATGTAAAAAGTTGATTATTAGTATATTAAGAAAATTAGAGTTGGGCTATAATTCCTCAAATGTCAATGCAGAACTGGGAATTTCACTAGTACTCAGTATTCTACTTGTTCATTATTACCTTTGTACCATTAAGTTAACTTAAAATATGTTCTAACAACTAATGTACTGTGTTATTAACTGTTATAGTGTCAATGTGGTTTTGCTATGAGATTTATCTTAATTAGTATACAAACCATTATTTAACAGCAGAATGCACATGAAGGACTCTGATAGTTTATAATAAGAAAACTAATCTTACAACACCCTTTGGGAAATCGCAAAGAGAACTTTTCTATAACAAGAGCAATGGTGCAGAAAATCAGAAGAAAACAGTCTTTTACCCAACCATTGTGGATGAGATAGTGACAGCATATATCTCAGATATATATTGACAGCATACATAAAATCAATATGATTCATGCTTGTCCAGGAAAAGAAGCTTATTTCACAAAAAAAAAAAAAAAGCAAATGTGAGTTGAAATAACAGAATTTTATATCAAATACAAGTTGGTAATTTTCATGTCCTTTTGTCCTTGTATTTATTCTCTTCTAACTATTCAGATTTCTTTCACTTCTTCATATATAGAAGTTAGAAGTCCAAACTGTAGACAGCATTAAAGGAGAACCAGTTAAATAACTTCTAAGTTTTAAACATGATACATGTCTCTGAAACATCAATACCATGATCAGTGAAAATCAGAAAACACTTCCAGGTGGCTGATGTTATTTGCGGAATAAGCTTTTTATCTGCTAAAGGAGAAGTGGCAAAGTGCATGATAATAAGAAGGGACACAAGCTTGTAATTACACAATTTAAAGTTTGTTCTAAGCACCTATGAAACAGAAAAACGTAATACAATGAATTTTTCCTATTTTCAAAAAACAATGTATGTTATTTTTATATGTGAAAACATATGTTAAACAAATATAAGAATTGTAAAAACCTTTCTTTATATGTAAAATAATTGACATTTGCCACGCATGCATTAAGGTATTTTGGCACTGTTTTATTTTCTCAATGTTTAGAAAGATCTGCAAGAGCAGGATTGTCATCCACATTATAAAAGATCATGGAAGAATGTGGAGAGAAAAGAGGTATATTGACTATAGTATACCAAACTACAAATGTTGAAGATATCGTAGTAGGCATAAATGTATAATGACTTTGTTTGAGAAAGACTAGTAGTAAGAGGTAAAAACATACAAATGTATGATTTGAGCATTTTGGAAGAAGAAAAAGAGGGACAGTTTGTCTTACCTGTTTTTGATTTCAAAATTAAACCCATCTAATCAACTGAACGACAGACATTTCAGCTTTTTCCACAGCTAGTGCTCAGTGTACAATCCAAATGCAAGCAAATTAAAGCCCAGGCAGAAAATAATAGTTTATATATCATATTGCTGTAATTCAAAATAAGTGGAAATTCTTCCCAGATCTTTTCTTAGTACTAAATGCTTTTACTTAGTTTAGATTTTATTTTAAAACAAGGACTCAATGGCTGTAATAAGAGAGATATCAACAGCTACTTTTCTATACCTCCTAGATATTACGTCTAACAAAGAGGAATACAAAAAATTTCTTTTAAATGTAAAAAATGTTATGAATGTGATTATTCAGAATACTGAATAGATACTATATGTCTGGATAGAATCTAAAACATGATAAAAAGCACTGTATGATAAAATTTAGAACTATATTTTAAAGATAAAAATACATGTAGGACAAATATATTGGGATGAAGCAGCTAAAATATAATAAACTTTAAAATCCTTGCATCACATAAGATATCCCTTTGTGACAGTACCAACAACCTACCCACACAGAAAGAAGAAACAGATCTAGAATGTTTACTGTAAAAGCAATATGCAGAATTTACACCCAAGCAAACTTTCCCTTAAGTTCCCAGAGCAAATTCTCAAATTAGTATCAACGGCCAGTACAAGATGAGCAAAATGCTTTGGGCACTAAGACACACAAAGAAAAAAATAGGGAAGAGAGAAAAATGGGCAAAACTGGACAGTTCCCAAAATAAAAGGAACACGGAAAATTCTGATGTGTAACAAGAAATATCTTGATCTGGATGTTTAATCATGAAATATTTTAGAATACTTGAAGGAAAAACTATTTTAAAACCAAAATAAGTCATGATATTATGTATTCCAGCATTGAGCCCAGTGTCTCACTGCAACATGCCATGCATATAAAACTGAGAAAATAACTTTTGTTTGGTGGTGTCCTGCTTCACTTGGCAGTGTTTTCTTAATTGCATGTTTTCTCAAGTTGTAAAAACTAGATTCAGAAAAAAGAAAACTATAATCTTGTACTAATGATACAGACATACTCAAAGTTCATCATATCTGATGAGGAAAGTGCTGTAACACTCTCTGAGAAGCAATGTGCACTGGGAAATTAGAGGAAATCATGATAGAAATGATGATGCCAATGTAATTCATGTTACATTTATGACACCTATCAACTTACTACTTATTACACTCTAGGAAAAAAAATTACAAAATTACCCTGTGGCACACTGTAGTATAGTGGTATTGGGGGTGGGGGGGTTGGGGTGTTGGCTGTCATTTTGTTAATATGGTGTGTGTGGTTATGGAACATTTTCATGTGAATCTTCTCAACAAGAGACTGGAAAAAATCAGTCCAAATTTTTAGTGAAGAAGTGAATGAAAGAAGATCTGGATTGGGGAACATTTAGTCTGATAGACTAAACCATAATAATGAATCAAAAGTAGCCATCTTCAGTGCAAGTTGCAAGAAATATTTTCATATTGTATTATATTTTAATTGAGTTCACAAATTTTGTACCTTTGAATTCTAAGCTTCCTTAGCTGATCTTATTGTCTTGAAAACTTCTGTACACATGTATCCTGAATATGGAAAACGTATCTTAAATGGATAAGCAACCCAATGAAATTAGTAACATTAAGTACATGCTTAAATGAAAGCACCTTCCAAAACCAGGTTCACAGGTGATTAGAATATACATACCATTACAAATTGCCAGTGCAAGAGGAAGGTCCCTGTTAACGAAAATGTATGATCTAGAGAGCTAGAAAAGAAATTTTTTAATGCTGTTGCTTTTGTTTAAATGAAAGAGGATAAGGTATTGCTCAAATCTTAGTCAAAACTAATTGTTTTCGCAGAAGTACTGTAGAAAACCATTTTGGAACCTATAGCTGGCAATGCACATCTTACTCTCTGGATTCGATGCTTCCAACGTCAATTGTCATTCTTATTTATATAAGAATTAGTTTTTGCATTAATGAGAAAATTATTGCACACTCTGCTAAGCAGCTTTCAAATGGATATAATTAATTATCTATAAAGATACTGAACATATCACATACAGTAGATTGTAAGAAAAGTACTTTCATTGTAAGACCTATTTTCTGCACCTTCAAACTTTCCCCTTCACTATTCCTCCTTGGGTTTTTAATTCTGTGCTTTATCCTACTCCAAATGCCTTGTCACATGTTGGTGGAAATCTTTGTATTAAGTTGTTTTCTGTTCCCTTTCACATATAAGTTTACAATTATTTATATGTTGTTTGTATGATCTGACATTCAAAATTTATTTTATGCAAGAAAAAAAATTTCTTACATACTGATTGTATATTTTCCTGTAAGTATCTAAGACAAAAATATTTCTAAAATTGTGTGGTGTCTCAAAGTAATCATAGGATTTTGTCAAAGCAATTTAGAATTTTTTTTCATGGTTAGCTTGTTTAATACCAATCATAGTACAAATTTAACTTTTAACATTTTATCACACAGAAATCACCTGTAATACCACCTGAAAAATCAAAAGGTCAATCTGGCTCAGAGTATATAGGAATAAATAAAATTGAAAAATTAAATGGAACACATGGAGAATATTATGAGGAATTCAAATTTCAGAAGTCAGGGATTACATGTGAAAATACAGATTATTGAAATTTTGAGACTTAATCTTCTAATTCGTGTGTCAGAAAAATAATTAAAATGAGGAAAAGACTTTTACTTGGCAAGTGTTTTCAGTGAAGCTGGAACTGTAAATTATGTTAATAAAATACTTTCCTTAAAGTCCAAGCATGAATACTGAATTTACAGTCCCTTATACACTACACATTTGATTATTATAGTATAGGAGGTTTGAAAATTCATTTTATGTTGAAGTCATTTTAATGAGTCAGAGGAAGAGTTAACTGATTATCATTGTTCACGGGAGATAATTTACAGGATCAGGATGGAACAGAGATTAGGTTCCAAGTACACTTCAGGTCTGATATGAAATGGGAACCAGACACTATACTGAATAGCACCACAATTTCATAAGCTATTCTCACACTGCCTGAGTTCAGATGTTACAGCAGCCGTGTTGGTGTGTCATTATAGTGATATCCTTAGACCACAGGCAGGTCATGGGACAGAATTGTGCCTCGGGAGCATCACAGGCTGGGATGATGCTCTTAAACCTGCTTAAACAGAGATGAAAACAACCACTATGTCAAATACAAGTCTACTATCCGAAACTAGGAAGATATAGCTGACCCACTTTTTTCAACCAATAGAGCCCAGTCAGGCAGCAAAAGCTCCCTATTAAAAGCAGAAATGGGATCTAAAAGACAGCATCTGGGTCTAAATCCTACCAGAAGAAACTTTTGATCTGAAATAGTGATAAATGATTCTTTTCAACCTTTCAACTTGGTTACTGGATACAGAGTCACAATTAGATTTAAAGATAAAAATTTGTGTATCAAACTGTAATAATATTTAGGATATCTGGAAACACTTCACGTCAATCTATAAAATACCTACCACATATTTGAACCATAACTGCATATAGGTATATATTAAAAGTTATCTCCTGAACTTCTCTGAATGGTGGATCTCTTTTGGTGCCTTTTAAATTATTTAATTTTCAAAGTTTATTCTTTTTTCACCTGTTTGTTTTGTTGGGTTTTCAGGTTAAATTATGTACAGACAACAACTAACTACACGTGTATCAATTTTCTACCATTGCCAGGAAATATCACTATGGGTAAACCACAAAAACTTTGATTGTATTACGATAGTTTGTGATCATCTATTTCAGTCTTCTCCCATCAACTGCCCACAAATTGCTTCATAAGTATTCACTTTTTTAGATTATTAGTGCAATTGGTTAGTAACAGACAGATGGCATAAACAATTGTTTATGCTTAGTGAGCAGATGATTTGCATTTGAAGAGGGCTACACTTTCTAGCACAAAAATATATAAATATGCTCTCTTAATAAGCTTTTTAAAGACAAGTTTTCACATTTTTATTAGAAGTTAATTAAATTTGTAATTACCATTTGTACTTAGTGATTTTCATTAGATTTTTTTCTTCTTTATGATTAATCTTATGCTAAATAGAAGAAGATTCTAAGAATAATCTCAGCATCTCAGATAAACTTCTAAAGAGTCAGACATAATAATGAGTATTAGTTTAAAATATAGTGACTAAACACTGGTAACTAAAACAAGCAACTCCCACCCCATCACAAATTCTCTACTTTCCTGAACTTTGCATAGCACAATCGAGTAGGTTTTCTGTTTGCCTCCATTGAGCAAATACAGAAATAATTTTGCTAGTAGATGATGATAAAGAATCCCATTTTCTGTTATCAGTTACAATTCTACAGATCATTCCATTAATGTAGAAATGCAACTCATTTCAGAATGAACTGAAGGAGCATTTACCCTAAAAGTTTCAGAGAACAATGAATGAAAACATACTGCTTTTCAGGATTAAGTTAAAGGAATATATTCAGTCTGTTTATTCACGTAACACATTTTAAACCTGAGTATACCTTAGTGTTAAAACCTAAAGCCATGAAACTATCATTTAGGTGAATCTATAATCTCCTGTTCTGTGCTATTATATTTACAAATTCATATACAGGTGATAACTTGTTATCCACCCAATAAAGTCACTTCTGTCAGAATATATATCATATACTTCAAAATTGCTTTGCATGGTAATGTTTACTTTTGTTCTCCTAGCTTCTCTCTCTGTGTAGTCAGTAGAGTTTCCCTTCTGTATGTTGTATAAAGTCAGCTAGGTTCAAAATACAACAGGAAAGATTTTACTGGGATCTTTATATGGTGACATTCTGCCAACATTTTAGAAAGGGGCTTCAAATAAATATTCTAACTTACTCTGTGTATCTGACACATGAATGCTGATAGGAGAAATGCATTTATGGTAGAATTCTTTATAGCAGCAGAGAGACACCAGTGTTTGACCAATCAAGAGATTAATTTACTAGATATGTTGGTACTCAGTTTCTGAAGGAATACAAAATATATTGGTATTGCTGATAAAGAAAACTTTCCAATTAATGTAATCCCAGGTGTATTTCTATATCAATCATACTATCCCATACATTGCAGAGTGTTCCAGGGTTGCTTCTTGTATCTTGTATCTAATCTTGTATCTTTTAGATCTCTGACATTTGTTTTTCATCTTATGGATGTCAAACTCTTCTCTTTTCAGAGACAACTTTCTCCTTCATATAGATAGACATCTTATCAGTGTCCACAGAAGAAATGAACTCCATTGCAGGAAGCAGATTTAACCTGTTCTTCCATTATTAAGATGACTCCTTTTTAACAGAAGATCTTGAGAGCACAAACTACCATATCACTGACTGCATAGTCCACCAGAAGATTAAAATGCACCAAAGAGAAAATAACTTCAATCAAAATACTTTCAAAGTTCAATAAACTAGTAATATCGTCCAGAAAAGTATCCTTTTGTCATAGTAAGTATTTCAAGAAATAAGCCTATTAAGCTGAGATTCAGCTGAAGGATAACAAAAATTCAACTCTGCAATACTTAAATTTAATAACACGCTCAGCCAAATGCAAAATTCCATTTTCTGCTAGATCAAAATTTAATTGTTCCACTTCATTATTTGATAATAATGGTGCATTCTATTAAAAGGCTTATTTATTATTGTTTTTCTTGACTACTACTCAAAAACTCCAGTATAACACCCTTCCCCTCTTTAAAGTTCAGAAGATAGAGAATGTAATATTATTTAATAGATGTAAAGGTAATTCTCCTAAAAAACTCATTTTTGTAACATAAAATCACCTAACTAAAACAAATATTCCCAAATTACTTCAAAGAGATTGCTTACACATAGAAAGTTTGTAGAACTGGAGCCAGAGATAGGAAGATGACATTTACTTATTTCTGTTCACATCCTGCATTCCTGCATTCTACTGATTACATTAATGAAATATCTGTGTGAGAGACGACTTGTAACTCCCTGAAACAGGGCCTCAGAGAAACAGGACTGTGAGAAAAAACAGCCTGAAGAGATAAGGGATGGGGGGGAGTAGAGGCCCTCCGAGCCGAGGAACGTCTCAAACACTTGCAAGTAATGAAACTATCTATAGTCATGGATTGAATAGTGTGGAGTTTGGAGCTGATAAGGCTGCCTGGATAGCACAGGATGCAGCTGGAGGAGGGAGTCCTGTGAAGGCTCTGCACTGGTATATCTTATAAATTTTCAGTGGCCATCTGTCCAGTGAATGACCTTTTCTTCATCATTGGTGAAATACATATTAAAGTTGACACCCCCTTAATATACTAATAAAGATTAACAAGATTATGCTAATTACATCATCCCATGGAGCACCTTACCCCTCCCCATACATGGGATACATAGGTATGTTGGTTGACCTAGGGGATGGTGACAAGGGAAGTGTTTATAAATTGAGAGGGTCAAGGAGTGAAATATAGAAAGAAAAAAGAAGTGAAGAAGATGGATGCATCCCTGATGAACTCGGATGAGACCAAAACAGGAACCTGGACCGGTGATCTCTATTTCTCTCTCTCTCTCCTTTGCTTTTTCCCCTTTTCCCTCACTAACATTAAGTAATGCAAGGCACACTATATTGCTTGCCATAACTTGTTATATATGTAGCCAATTATTGTGTATCCAATTAGTGCATTGTGGGAAGTCAATAAATGTCTGGACTCTGAGAACTGTCTCACTGTTGTCCACTCCATTGGGAATGCACAAACTTAAGCCCCTTGACTTCCTTGTCCGAGTGGGATGTGACAATCTGTTAGCACAAGAAAATATGCTATGCCAAATAGACCAGTTTAAGACCACTTACATGTTGAAATTATTAACCAGTTTTCAATGCAAACAACACATAAAATACACATTTTCTAAATCAGTATTATGATTAAAGGTACTACTGAAAACACTGAAATAGGTAAGTTACACTCTTCATTGCAGTGACTTACCCTGGTAGAAGAATTCACCAAGGAACCATTCAGATTGCCAGTGTTGCACTTGAAATTCAAATGTTGATCAGGATGGTGATTTGCTTCCCAACTTCCCAAATCATGCACCACTGATTTGTCATAATTTGAAGACACTTTCTGGAAGGCAGTGCAAGTCATTCCTGTGAAACTAGATGGTTTGATCATAAAGGCCTCCAGAGCAATATTACGAGATACCTGTGAAAACATCAAGAAGCAGATGTGTTGCTAACTCATTAAGTGTAATTACATTATTATAAATGCATTGTATAGATATACATATATATATATGTACTACTGTATATACTTTATAAAGGATTGTGCATGCACACACTTCTATACATATTCATAGGGTAAGAAAGAAAATAGAACTTTTTTTAAAAAATGATCTAGAATTCTACAGTGGCATAGGGGGTTTCTTTGAATCTTCTTTAGGAATATATCAGTTTATATCATTATTGTATCAGTTTCGCAACTGTGTTACTATCAGCTTCAACGGAATGAATCCTGTTTTAAAGCAATACAGTTATAAAGTGAACTAGCAACAGCAGAAGTAGAAAAAGGATGTCCTTTGTACCTCTGAGATGAAACAGAAAGCTTCTTAACTACTCGGTGGATGGACTAGGTTTTTACAGACCTTGTTCAATTAGAATACTGAACATGACTACATGGTTCAATGCATCACCATGTCAAAGGTCTTTGGCCTACCCTTTAGTGAGGTGATGTCTCTAGATGGAGATTGTAGCACAGATACATGCATCTCTATCCTTGAACTAGTATGTTGATTTCAGCACAGTCCTGTGCATGAGATAAATAGCTCATGCATAATCAGGTTCCCTAGCTTAGACTAACACCACACTGATTGGACTATATGGTTTCTCCTTCCAGGCATGGATTGTTTAGTGACCTGTGAGTGTATGTATTTTGCACATTGATTGCAATGTAAAGGTAACTGAGTCAAGCCACAAACTAGCAGGTTTACCAGAAGGATAAATGTAAAAAATGGCAATTTTATATTACTGTACTTTGCTTCTGTTATGCAAGCTAGCAATACAGAAGTACGTTAAATCCACTTAGTAAAAATTGGTGTGAAATCCTCAGAATTTAGGGCATCCTTCTGAGAGGAAATTACTTCACTGAGGAAAATCACATTAATTCATACTAATAAATGAATCTAAAGAAAACATTTTGCATAGAAAAATAAAGGGTAGGATAGAGGGTAGCCTAACTGTGAAAAAGTCATGATACCAGAACAAATTAAATCTTAGCATGAAACACAGTGTATGACTTGCTGGTTCTCTTTTGAACCTATGAAATGGTTTTCAAATGTACCTTCTTCAACCACTGATGATTCTGCATATGTCCGGAATGAAAGTACTAAAGTCTCATTAAGCAATTTATTTTACTCTTTGTCAAAATTAGACAAAAAACAGAAGCTTTCAGTATATTTTTATATACTTTTTATGTAAGAGTAATATATATATTACTTTTAAAGTAGAAGTAGCCTAAAGATTCCTTTCAGTTTTTTCTAAATTTGTAAAGCATCCTTTTTTAGATTAGATTTCCACCTCTTCTGTCTTTGCCTGAAGATTTTTTTTCTACACTTCAATAAAAATGCCAAAGATCATTAAGAATCAACTATTTTTTATATTAAAAATCCAGTGGTTGTTTATTGAAAAGTCCTAAAACCAAAACCTAGGTTTATTTAGATAAATTTTTATACCAGCTGTAGATAGCCTTTCAAGGAACTAAAAAATTTACTGCTTGCAGAATACTATTATCCATATCACAGGAATCAAGCTACCTGACTCAGTTAAACTCCTGTGCGGTAACATGTTTTCTTTAATCTTGGGAAAAGCCATTTAATTATTTTCAGCTTCATGTTTCCTGCTGTCGAATGGGCATAACACTACTTCCCTCTTTCACATTTGTGAGGTGGTAGTGAATAAGACGTTTGTTAGATAATGTTGTAATGAGGATTCAAGTGATTTCACAACAGTGAGCCCTATTTTAAAAATTTTGATTATTAAAGTCTTTAAACACTTGGGGTTTTCCATTCCCAAAATATACCTGTAAAGGCTTGACAATGTTCAGTGTGAACATGCCACCCTCAGCATATAGAAACAGATGGGAAAATGCAAAGTAAAACAATGTTCATTATGTAGGATTTTAAAATGAACTACAAAATGGATACAGATGAACTCAGAGCAAAATTATCCATGGAAACAAGCCACAGTCAGGTGCATGTTATGAAAAACCACAACCTAATCTTGTCTCTCAGCAGTCCAGATACAGAAAATTTATAATTTGGTGTCCATTTCATAAACCTCAGATAAAGGTACCACTCAGCAGAAGGACCAGTGGGGATCACTACATGAGTAAACTGAGAGCAGTGCTGAAGGCTGCAAAGACTGAGAGCACAAACAAAAAGCCACCTTGCAATTAGCCTAAAATATTCAGACGGTCTCACTGGCTGAAGAATAAAATGAAAACTCTTCAGGGGTGGGTTTTAAAACTCTTGTACACACCTGAGACAGGACCACTGAGAAAAGATTTATCCTCAGCAGGAAGTTCTCCTTTTCAAACTGCACATCTGACATGTATACACAGACATAAAAGCAGGAGGGCAGCAGTGCCTCAGAACAATACTGAAGGGAAAATAATCTGGGGGTGCTGAGGCATCCACCCTGGGAGCTCTCAGTTGCCTCCACTTCTCTGGCTGCTCCCAGGGCCTCTGAGGGTCCAAGCGTCAAGCTGAGGCTCCTCCAAGGCCTCACTTGAATTCCCAGTGGCTGCGTCGGAGCCTGGCCACCAGCCCTGTTGCCACAGGCCCACCACTGACCTGGGGCCAATCTCCTCACCATGGCCTGGCCCGGCAACCACTGGGCTGCAGCTGGGCCCAGTTACCATCTCTGGGCTTGACCTTCACCCCGACCTGCAGCCTCGTGTTTCCTGCCTGGCCTCAATATCACCGATGATGTGCCCAGGGGTTGGGGCTGCCCCCAGCCACCCCGGCCTGGCCTACTCTCCAGCTGGGGGCAGTGGGGCAGGCCTTGGCTAGGGAGGCACTGGCCCTTGTGGCATCCTGACATGAACCTTATGTCTATATGACTTCTCTAAGAAACATTAAACTTTTTTTTTTTTTTTAATATAATTATCTAATATTTGAAAGTTGCTACTGGCAGTTCTTCTTGCAGCATGTTTGGTGTGCTATCTGACAGCAAGGGAGAACTAAGAAGATCAAAACAAAGGTATCCACCCTGGTGTTTTTCTGACCTTGAAATTAGTCATTCCACAGCCCCATGGAACTGGAAAAACATTTTTGTCTTACAAAAACGATGTAGGAGTAACAGTCATGGCTCCCAAGTAGCTTTTCAATGTACAGAGAACACAGTCATGCATATGTTCTATGACTGACAACAGTTTATAGAAGTTTTTTTCAGGAATTGTATTATAAGCTGGTGGCTATCTAAGCTTTGGAGGTTTTACTTGCTGTTGTTTAAAATAAAGAAAGCAGATGCAATTTCTGTGAGACAGTTTGTTGGCTGGTCTCCCAAAGGAACAGAAGTGTTTGGTATTTCATGAGATGACACCAGAAAAACTCCACAGCTTTGTTTATTTACAAATTGCACTCAACATTAAACTAATTCTCCTACAGAAAACTATAAGAAGCAAAAAGATAAAGCATGGCAAAAAGGTTACTGACACAGATCTACATTTGAGTACACAGAATTGCTGTTTACAATAATGTCAACAGCTTCCTGAAGAAGTAACAAGAAAAAAGAAAGACCTTTGGCGCCTGACATTTATAAGAAATTGAAGTATAAAGCAACAGAGCCTTCCTAGCTGTCACATTGCAAGATACTTCTAAAAGGCACATTATCGTCTCCATGTATTGAATACAAATAAATAAATATTTTTAACAAATTTGATTCTTTTATGTAAAAGGAAATAAAACAAAAAACTTCCTTTAGAAAAAGTCCAATGTATTTTTGTCTTTGTTTGAAATACTGCTTTTCTATAAAAATATACAGTGAAGGAACTAAGGCTATTATGCCTATAATTGAGCTCAGCCTATAATTCTTTTTTTTTTTCTTTTATACCTTATTGCTGTAATTGAACTCACTTTTAAATAGCATGTTCATATAAATGTAGTGGACAATTGAGAAATAATAAAGGTTGTTTAAAATCAAGTAAGCAAGCAAATGAGCCCAAGAAATGATAAGGCTTTAAAATATTTATCGAAGATTCAAAAAGGATGAGTTTCAAGTTTCTGATTTAGATGCATTTCTGCTACTTAGATGTTGAAACCAACAAAACCCCCAGTTTCTTAGTGACCAAAGGAAAATCCCTCTGTATTTAAGTGACAAATTCATGTAGGTAAAGGCCAACAAATAAGAATTATTTTATGCTGCTACAGTTTTCTTCTAAAAAACTAAAACTAACCACACACTAGTAATCTTTATGAGAAATACACCTTTTTTGATCAACTTCTAAATGCTTTAAGCAACTATTGTCTAGAATCCTCTCTGAAAGGCATATTAAAATCTTCAAGCAACAAGGGAGCACACGTTGCCTTTTCTCTTATTAAAAATTTCAGTCACTCACCTTGGGCCCTTCAAAATAAATCCATATACTATAGTGACAAGAACAACAGAAACTGACTGAATAGTAACACTAGAAAGGTAGTGTTGTGAGAATCCATTGTAAGAATAAATACAATAAATCAAAGTCAAGAAAAAACACTTTATAATACCATGAGTGATACTCAAAAAAATATTTTGGTCTTCCAAACAGAATCCAGGAGAAGAAAAAAAAAATCACAGAATCCAAGTATATCTACATAAATCAGCTATGCCGTGTAACTGGCTTACACAATCTCACTTCTCTATATACAAGGTGGTTGTAAAAATTGTAAAGAAAAATTGCATGTTTAAAATAAATTCTGACTACAAGCTTTGTAATACCTTTGATATAACTTGAATATTGCTGGTCAGTATTTGACTTGCAATGTGTTCCACACATCGTACAATCCTGGTGCAGGCTTTGTCTTCCTTTTGAGCCATCCACAACACATGGTCATCAACCAACATTATATTGCTGGCAATTTCAATAAGAGCATCGCCAATCTGGAAGAGAAAAAAACCCAACAAACCCAAATTGGTATTGTTTGGAAAACAAAAAAGAGAAGTGTACACGAGAGTATAAGTAAAACTAGGCACCTTACTTCTCTTGGTAATCATCATTCAAAGACAGTTTTTATTAAGAAGATTAAATGGACTGAAAAACAAAGACCAAGAAAAGAGAGGTGCAACTAACTTCAAGGAAAAGCTTTTTTTATTCACAGTTTTAAAGCTGAGTCTCTCACTGGGCAATAAATGGAATCCCAGAATTATCACCCTCTTTCTTAAACTAAAATTGTCCATGCCCCTCTAAAGAACTGCTTCATGTTTAATCAAAGGACCTTGGGGTGGAAAAAAAAAAAAAAAAAAAGAGAAAAAAAGGGAAAATATATTTGAAAGACATTTTTGTTACAGATATAGTGGGGTAAATATGATATATAACTCAGGTGCTGAAAGAAAACTGTATCATCTCATTGGTATACAGAAAGCATGGGCTTATAGCTTTGGAAGTTTTAACATTTAACATTCATTCTTGCGGATGATCACCCAAAGTGATAAACCTTTGATTTGCCAGATGACATTTTGCAGATTTTGGTAAGTATGACTATGTGTTTCAAATTTTTGTTAGTATATTACATTTAGAAAGAATAATCATCACTGTGAATAGTTTTTTGTGATTACTTCAAATTTAAATGCAAATACTTATTTTCTTAAATTCTAAAACTTGAGTGAGATTTAAAAATTAACATTACCACATTACTATTATTTTTGAAGGCAAAGGTATGCCAAAGATATACAAAGTTGCCATGAATAAACCTGAATATAAAGGTATATGGAAAAGAAAAAATGTCAGAAAGAAATATAGCTAAGGAAAAGTTCAAGAGACTAAGAAGGCAAACTAATAGAAACAGAAAAATAAGAAAAATACACAGATAATTCAGTGGGAAGGAAGAAAGAAATTCAGCAACAATGAGAAAGGTTTAAGGAACGATGGAGGTTATTAAGTTAGTTCTGTGTTTTTGATAAAAAAATACATAAATTTCACATGCATTGCAAGGGACACAGAAATAATGAGACTATATGTGAAATTTTATGTGACTGCTCCTGAAATATTTTATCTATTTTTGAGAACATAATTACTAGATAATTCTAGATGGCTTTTGACAATGTGACAGAGTTATTGATACAATGAATAATAATAAAACACATTAAGAGACTGGAGTGATTTATGAGAAACTATTAAAGCATACACCAGTCACCTAAGCAGTAACTTACTGAGTGCAGAACAATAGTCTATAAATATACAAAAGGAGAGAAATAAGAAAAGGAAGTAATCTATATTATAATTAAATGCATTAATGAAGAGTAAAGGCATGGCATTAAAAAATACAAAAATTTGGGCTAATATGTGTACGTCTTCCTGGCAAAAAGTTCCTGCAAAAATTTCAAATATGTCCCCAGTGCAGCTGCTGAAGATCTCTTGTTTGAGACATGCTCGACCAGATGGGACAAAGTACCACTAACTTGTATAAAAATGAATAATCCTGTGCTGACTGGGAGAGGCACTCCACAGAGAGGATGTACAGCGACTAGTTTAAAATGGTTTTAAAATTATTCTGATAAATCACAGAAAACCTCTGTGTACATATTTTCATTTATTTCTAATGGTTTTATATAACTGTAGTTTCAGCTGCTAGTCAATTCCAAACTAATATACCTTTCTTCATATGTTGCCTTGTACTAAGTAAAGGTCAATCCTATTTATAATTACATGACTGCAGCCTCGTGTGAAACTACTGACACTTTAACTTCATGTGTATTTTTGTACCTTATGAGTGACAGCTAGCACTATGGGAGTTAGCAAATAGCCCAATGAATGAGGAATCTACTTGGTGAACTTGAGAGAGAGGGAAGGTGTAAAGTTCAGAATAGAAGGAGGAAACAGACAAATTAAGAGAAATGTTCTAAATTATGAAAACAATAAGGGATTACAAAATAAGAGTTTGAGATAAGTGGTGGAGATGGAGATGTTTTGATACCAAAACTCAGAAAGGTGGAAAAAATCAGTTAAAAGATTACAGATGGTGCTCAGTTTTAATGGATAATGCATCAGCTGCTAATAAAAATAAAGAGGCTTTATGGTAAATCCAACAGTTTCTTTTGGATGGTAAACTTTTGTTTTGTCAGAAAGCAGTAAGACCTTATTAGGATTTTGAAATACAGTTGTAGCTTTGAAACATGATTCTTGGAGAACACTTAATAATACACTTTAGGTCTGGCATATAATGATGAAATTGAAGGTGAAGGCTTTCTCAAATTGGCACTAAAATGTTAACTGTTACAATCCCCAGAGCCAGAATGGAATGACTATTGCCAAACCAAAAGAAAACAAATGTTTTAACTATAGCTATTATATGTACAAAAATTATAGGTTATGAAATCTTTATGCAAGCAGTGACTCTGAAAAATAACAGTGAAAACTATGATGAACATTGCTGCTCTCTATAAAATCCTATTTTTCCCATAGGATTTGCATAACTTTCTGATCAGATTTCCCTGTAAAAATACATACATTATGCTAAAAGTTTCTGTAGAAAGTTGCACTTAAACACACATTATCCTCTCTTCACATAAAGTGATATATGCTTTCAAAACTCAGTGAAAACCTCCTGATGAAATGGAGAAAACAAAAGAAGCGTGTGTAACTTCAGTGGCCAGATGGAGAGGTACCTTCAGTTCATTCTAATATGTTTGACATAGTAGAAATTAAAATAAAAATGAACATTAAAGAAGTGGCTTGTTTTCAACAAATTTTTATTCCTAAACAGCAATGCTTTTGTCAGTCAGATGAGATGGCTTAGTTGTCCTTTCTGGCATAAAGAAACATATCACAGCATATTCAGAACATTTGCAATCAGAATACCAGCAAACAATTTTATAAGCTACAATTCAGTGTCTGCCTGCATACATTAAGAAAAGGGCCATATGTGAAGACTTCAATTCTAAGTGATAATTTTTTTTCAGCACAGAGAAGATATCTTACATCTTCAACTTCATCCACGAAGACAATTAACTTTTCCATTATATAAGCCAAATATATCACATCCATTTTATCTGTGAAGTGGGAAGCACCTCTCGTGTAGGCTGTCAGCTGGCGGGAAAATTCAAGCACGGTCGTCAAATTGATATGCATCTGAAAATATATCAGAATTGTTAGGCAAAATAAATCAGATCGCTTCATTCTCTTTTAAAAACTGGGTATCACATCCATTTGTATAATGCTTTCTATAATTTCACATGGATTTATGTGCATCAGTCGTACCACGGACATAAATTTCAGGAGCATATGAATGTATCTTTGGCATTAGGTCTTAGATTTCATTGCTGTTAACCTGAAGACACCACCACAACAGGCCAACAAATTTTGAAGATTTTTGACTACTTTTTCTAGACTGCAACTAAGCGGCCTCATAAAATATTATACCAAGCTACTAACCTTGCCTTGCCTATATCTTTAGATCATCATGACATCAACAGTATCAGTTAGGGTTCATATATACAGTGGTGCATGGTGGAAGAACAAGGCATACTGGTAGTAAGTTGAAAGAAGAGAAGTTTAGACTGTTTATGAAGAAAATCTTTCCTTGCTATAAGGAAACTATTTAAACTGGTATTTAAACAGGTTGCACCCAGAGGTTGTGCAGCCTCCATTCTCAGAGGTTTCAATGACCTGAGTGGTGAAAGCCCTGAGAAACCTGGCCTAACCTCATTGCTTACAGGAGAATGGACTGGATTCTAGAGACCTTCCAATTATTTTATAATCCTATAATTGCACTGGCTCTCTAATACAGTAATTACTCTTATTTAAGTATGAACACATCTGAAAACAAATGTTCTGTGGCTACCTAGTACTACTGATCGGTAAAAGATGATCAAGGAAACTGAAACTTGTAAAATTGTGGCAGTTACTACTACTGCTATGTAGTAGTAGTTACTACTACTACAGCTCTGTGCCACCCTCTATGTTGCTCCCTCTTACGCTCTTTTCTTCTCATTAATTTCTACCCATTTACTTTTTTATCTCATTCTCTCTTTTACTTATCCGTAAGAAACCATTTAAGCACTGCTTTTCTGTAAGACATCAAAAAGGCATTCCAAAGCAGGCTTCATTTCTGCACTCTTAAATATATTATGGACAATAGCAACGAGGAAAGGCACTTCAGCTGAAAAAACTCTGATAGAAGACTTCAAGAGAAATTAACATCTTTCTGGTAAAAATTCATGAGGGGAAGACAAAGAAGGAACTTAAGTAAAGCAATGATGACCCTGCCAACATTACTAATGGTCATTTAGACTCCAGGCACACAGAGAGGAAAAATATTAACATAAAGGCAATAAATGTTGTGCATTTGTTCCTACTATAACTTCCATTACCAAACAAACAGGTTGTCTTTCAAGTTAAAAATCCAGATATCCCAAAGCTGTGGCTAGGCAGACATTTCCTGCGAGCTAGTCAATAAAATCAGTACTAGAGAAGGGAAGCCCTTGATTTCATAACATTACCTGACTAAAAGCATGAAGAACTTGAGTTACTTCTTGTGAATAAGGACATGCAGAATAGTTTTCTTCATCCCAACGTCCAGTTCGATTACATTTACGCCATGCCTTAGACTCTTCTGCACCATTATGAAATGCAATGGAGTTAAATGAATACTGGAGACAGGGATGGTAAGCAGTTATGCCAGCCAAAGTTTTGGGCCATCTATGAACAACATGATAACAAAAAATTACAATATGAAACTTCTTATTTAAAGGCAATTTACTATATAGCAACAGTATGCAGAATATATGAGAAAAAAGGGCTATTTTAAATTTTACTTCATTAAGTTTTGTAATGAATTACTTTGTTTCCTTGGAATATGTCAAAATTATACAAGTTCAAGTCTGGCTGTTCACACATTAATTCTGCATTAATTCCAGGAAGGCATTTGATGTCAAGGGAAAAAGCATGGATGTAATTTTCTCTACATTCATCTTTGCAGACTGCACAAAGTAGATCAGTAAACTCCATAAAGCAAAAAAATCCAAAACACTATTACTAAATGCTGTAACAGGTAAATGCTCAAAATGTACCTGACAATCTTTACTTTTGATTTTGACTGAACACTAAAAAGCCCTCTCTGCCACAAAGCCCCAAAAAGTAAAAATCCCTGAATGTATCAGAAACCAATAAACAAGATTTCAGCAGAGATTATATCTCATGGAGGAGGAAGGAGCTAGCCCTCAAAACTTAACTATTTAGGTATACCCGATTTATGTAGTCTGATTCCAAAACAGTCTTTAAAACCAATATTTCTGTGTATCTGCTGCATTCTCTAAAACAGCACAACTGGGATTATTTTTTTTGGTACCAAATCCATTGTCATTTCCAGACTAGTATGGACATAGCAGGATCAGGTAATTGGGAGAAATCAAATAAAACCAGAAGCGTATCATCAGCAAGTCAGCATGTCTGGAAAGGATATGGTTCTTTAATTGCACTGATGTAATGACCAAACCCAATCAATCATAAAAATCTGCTTGCCAGTGAAGCCACACCTTGCCAATCAACCTTTGTTCAAATATACATACTAGCTCCTCTTAGTTAGACAATGCAGGTCTATTTGCACATTGTTGCATAATACATTGACAGGTTTTGGGCTATGTAAGTTTTCCTCATTTATAACAAAGAAAAGCTAAGAAGAAAAATGCTTTTATGTGTCATAGCTAACTATCAATGGAATAATTCATTTTGTGATGTGAAAACAGTTGATGCAACATGAACCATGAACGAAGCTTCACAAAAAATCAAAATACGTACGGTAGTATATTCTCCTTTTGCCTCTGGGCTGAAATATTATTTTTAGTAAAACACTTGCATTAATGCAATTGGGCCACACTGAGCAGCAACTTACCTCAAAAGTAAAACTAAAGAGATAATTCTGAGACTAGTATTAGCACAGTTAGTGGAATATGGCCTTCATGAATAGAAATGACAAGGCATAACAACATTACCATTTGCATTTCAGAATGATCGTACAGAGATATGGAAAACAAAATTGAGCAAAATATGGCCATCATGGAGAAAAACTCTTAGTACATAATGTCAGTTCATTCTGACTCACAGTGCCTAATTCTTAATGTAGTTGTGCAATTATAAATACCACCTAGGCTGGTCAACTGAAAGAACCACACTTCCCTAACAGTTGATGCTTTTCTTCTTTTTTTCCCAATAAAATAGTTTTTCTAGCTTTGCTTTTGTGGTTCAACTCTTTCTACTTGCTATGTTGCCAAAACTTAATAGACCTTTGTAAGAAAAATTATTGGTGTGATAGCTGAATCTCTGAGGATAAACCTTTGGAACAATTTCAAGTGCTAATGCTGAATGTGAGCCTGATAAATTCTCTGTAATTTAAATTAATTCCCTCAAATGCCAAAAGAACCTATGGACTCAGCATCCTTTTGATACACATTTAAAAAATAAATTTATATGGATTTCTAGAAGGATAATCAATAGGGAGAGAAATGTGCATTCCTGTTCTTTTGATTTATATAAAATAACAAAAATGCCCCTGGTGTTAGTTTGTGCAGTCTGTAGAATTTATATATACTTATTTACGAAAAAAAGGATATAATTTTATGGCATGAACATGAACTTCACGAAGCTGTCATCTAAAAGATTCAGTATGTGTTATCTGATAGGAACTATATATATTTTAAAAGACCTAATTAAAATACATATAAGCACATCCACTGAAAAAACACACAATGGCATTTTTTGTGATGACAAAAAAAAATCTATAAGATTGTCAAAGATCTATAATGGATTTTAATCCATATATATGGTTTAAATAGGTATATAAATATATGTTTAGTAAATGTGGCATACTCACTGAAACTGAGGTTAACACATAATAAAACAGCTTTGTAGTAAATGGAATACAGATTATATGAGTCAGTTTCTCCACTTCTTTCTAATTAATTCCTTTATTTTTATTCAAACACAAGAAACAGTAGTAAAAGTCCTTTAAAAATGTTTTAAAGGTAACTTAAAAATGAAGGGAGGCTTTAGGTCAGAAGTATTTGCAGAAAGTTCTGGCATTTAAGAGAAGCTTCCTCTGTCATCGACTTTTTCTTTCATTAACTATTCAAGCTGAATTCTTAATATAATTCACTTGGTAACAAATTACCTTCTTGATTTCTCAATGGAAATGCCATCATACATCAGTGTTATTGTCAAGCAGGTAATTATAGTTTGTTTAAGAGCTTTATGCATAACATTGAAGTATTTTAGAGCTAACTGAAAACAATACCAAATTCTATAGAATCCTTAAATTTTTCCAGTTTCTGAGGACTACAAATAAAGAAAAAAACCATCAGCATACATAGATAAAAGTAGAGATGAATCTAAAATTACATTTAGTCAACAAATTGTGCAGACTCTAAGATTCAGATAGCAGGACAGAAGTGTTTTCTAATCATGTGATATATTGGTGGAACTGTGTGTGTCAAGTTCACCTCAAATCATCTATTTGTTTTACTAAGTAGTTTTACTTGCTATTTTGATTCTCTTCAGTGAAGTATTTTACTAATAGTTTTATGTTATTTGTTACCTCTAATCTCAGCTGAACAAAACCAGCAGAACTGGAACAGATTAGAAAAGTAATGAAAATGTGATCTTCTAATGCTTTAATGCAGTGTTATCATATTCTATAATTTAGAAAAGACCAAGAACAATTTTGAACCCTCTCTCATTTAGCTGTAAAGAGCCTACATTCTTTGAAATTTTCCATTATCTCACACTGAGGAATTAGAAGATTCTCTGACTTTCACAAACCACTGCTGCTGTTGAAGCACTATCTGTCATTTCCCATAAAAATCATACAGTGCTCCTCTTTCCTACTATATTACATAAAAATGACAAGTAAAATAAGTGACATCTTCCTAACTGGCACTGAAGTATCATGTAAGCATGATTACGGTCCATATCTATGTTAATATATGAAACACACTCCAAAACCAGAAAATCGTACCTGAAATCTCCTTTGTTGTTAATAACTCTTTCTGCAGGGCAGTAGGGTGCAGCTGTTTCAAGTACCACAATTTCTACTTGTTTAGTGCTATTTCCATAGGAATTGTTGACTAGACACTCCCAGTCTCCAGTTGCATCAATGTCAATGCTGGATAGGATAAGTTCACTATAAAAATAAAGATTAATTATTTTATGTAATTAATTATATAGATATTTGCTTTCTGGCATTAATTTATTCTCAGAGATTTTCTATAAAAATATAAAACCAGGCTTCGCTCTATGTTATTATAGGGACAGACAATATGTGAATGATTGGTATTAAGATTTTAGCAGCACCAGTTTGGACTGACTCAGATTGTAACAGGCTATAACACAGATTACAAATCATCACAACAGAGTATCAATTATGCATCAATGCCCATTCTCCTTTCCCCAAATATTGTAAAATGTTGGTTTTGTTGCTTAAACAAATACTTGAAAGCCAGAAATGCATTTCAAGTTGACAATGCAAGCAACGAACAGAGAATGAGTCCCTTCAGCTGCAGTTTCAGCTCCTATGGCATCTCAACGGCAGAATCTGCTGCTCCTGTGGCAGCATAGGAAAAGTTTTCTAGAACAGCCATTGACTTTCGAAACCATACATAATTTTCCTGATGAATGCGAAATGAAATGTGGCAAATGCTGATATTTCGTTCAGTACTTTACTACTCACAAACTTCTTTCACACATTCTCCCACCAAATATGAAATGTAGTTATTAATATAAATAAAACATAGTTGCATTAACTCTTTATAATGAGTGTTAGACAAGTTAAATAGAGACCCTTTGTGGCTTTTCTTGCAATAAAACATTGTGCATGACTGCACCACCATGTATAATTAGAGAAGAGGGAAATAATTTCAGAAACATTTAAAATTGTCTAGAACTGTTCTGGCTAGTATTTTCTACATATCTTAAATCCACTGAGAAGCTTTAATTCATCTAATGGATGTAACCCAGGCTCTAATGCAGACAAATAAGTGTAGTTTTTCAATTGACTTCATCAGGGATAGGATTTTATCTGACTACTTTATAGATCTCTTAGACAAAAATAATGCTAACTACTGCATTTCAAGAAGGTAATATATTAGATCTTAAATCTGCTGTTGGGTTAGAAATAAATTTTACTACAGTTTTAAAGAAAGTACAGCTTTTCAAAGTAGTTGGGAGAGGAAAAAACAGTAATCTGAAATATTTACTTTGTTTTACACAAATGGCTCATCTTTGAATATGCCTTGTGGTTTAGACAATTAGAAATTACGTGGGAAGGAATGGAGTACAGTCAGAAAAACGGAGAAAGTACATTATAAAAACAGAAGCACAGAATTTTAAACTGATTTAAAATCTATATTTAAAACAAAATCTTAAAAAATTATGCTTGTGGCCTTTGGCACTTTTGTAAAGAGCCTGACATTTTGAAAGATATACACAGAATAATTATACATAATTTATTTTAAATTTTTTCCTCTTTTAAACTTTTCTAAAAATGTTGTTCTTTTTCAGTTTAAACCTTTGTATATTATACATGCACTTTTATTAACTTGGCTACAAGAAAGTATCAAATCTAATCTCCTTGTATATAGACTACTTCTGATACACATGAAAGGAGACCACAATCAAGGTAAGAAGTGATTAGACAGCTGCATATGTAATTTTCCCTCAACACATGCATACAATGAAAGATGATTTTCTCAAGTACTTACTACAGGACCATTACCCTGGTCCCCAGAAAACAAGCAAACCATGGTAAATAGCCTTTTATTTGAGATAAATTGCTTTAGAATTTTTGTGTAGTTCACCAGATATTCAGGCAAATTTATCATTAAACAGTCACTTTAAAAATCTCACTATTCCTATTTATCATGACTTTGAGCTCCAAGTACCTTGTAACCCCCCCCTATTTCATTTTTACAATGACTTCTAACATGTTTTTATTGCAGAAAATACAGAAAAAGCTTTACTACACATTCTCAGACAGAGCAGCTGAATATTTTCATGTCAAAAGAAGCAACTGTTCTTTTAAGAAGTTTCCGATGAGAAAGTCCAGTATCAGCAGCCTCTTAGCTAACTCTTAATTCATCTTTCTACATCCAGGTTGAAATACCTAAGTGAAATTAGCCAGTTGATAACAATTTCTTAATTAAATCTTGTATTTCAAATGTCACAACAATCTCACATCATCTTTATAGACAGCTGAAAAGGAATATATTCCTAGAGTTTATAAAAGCAATTATCCATAAAAGCTCTTTTTCAATGAAACAATAGGCAGCATAAATATTCACCTGTGGCATCAAGACCCAGAGACTTCCCAAGTGAACAGAATGTATGATAGATGTTCTGATTGCTGATCTTTTGATATATTTCCTATAAAATCTCTGTATCATTGTTAACAATAAAAATTTGATGAAACTGGGAACCATCGTGATTTTAGGTAAATACAATACTTGAGCATATTATCAGCTTTACAGGTAATCAATATGAAGATAAATAAATACCAAAAAAAAAAAAAGGGTACATTTTCCATTTATTTAAATTGCTGAAATGTGTTCCAATGCAAATTTATCCACCGCTAAAGAGATCTCCTGTCATTAGATGAAGTATCCCAGTTTCCCAGACAAATATTTACTGGTACATCAGTGTTGTTTCTGGTAAAAACACAATACTTGAACACTGGTTCAAGTTCTCTAAAATGATTAGTAAATCCTCACATTCACATTTCTAATCTTCTGTGGCCCTGGTGAACCAAAATAAACCAGAATAGGTTTATGCAATATAGAAGAAGCTGTATAATGACTAGAACATGGAATTGTCTTCTGAAATGCCATCTGGCCACTGTAAATGATGCATTAATTTATATTCCTCTAGGAATATTTTGGATAGCAAGCCCAATGGTGGAACTGTTCATTTACTTACCATCTGGATATGACAAATGATAAATTGATCTTATACCCCTGGAGAATTTGGGAGACTGGATTAAAAAAAAAACAACAGTTTTTTTAATTCTCAAAAAGAGCAGTCAACTTGATTCTTTAACATTTTCTGCACTTACAATCCTTGGCAACTTCACAGTCCTGGCAGACCAAAAGGAAAGGGTGGACCTGTATAGAATTCTAGACCTCTTCATGTAGCTTTCTAGTAGGCCAGTTACGTATTTTAAGCCTTGGCACTGTTACAATAGCACACCCAAAAGTTCCATTGTTTTTTTTACTCTTAGTAGAAAGGCATCCTTGATCTCTTGGCCATGGCAACAAGTCTCAATAAAAGTCAAGAGCTCTCCTGTGACCTGAGAACATGGCAGAACTCTCTGGTTTAGGAGTTTGACAAAAGCTCAACAGAATTAAGAGAGGACAGCACCTTTGGCCGTATAATTTCCTTGATTATCCTATGTCACAGAAGCTAATAAATGTCAGGTCACAAATGAAAAGATCTTGCCTCTACTGTGCAACTTTCCTAAGGATAGAGTATGAGTCAGAGAGAGTTCCTACTCCCTCTACATTAGTAATCATATCCCACTCCTCAGGGGTGTGGTAGCCACTACTTCTATGGAAATTTTTGACAAACCAAGACATAAAAGAAAGTCAGACATTCATGAGATGCTGTCAAGACAAACTGAATATGAAGACTGCTGCCTGATAAGAACAAAAATATGACTAGTAAATTTTTCTTAAGTTTTCTTTTTAAATTTACTAGTGGCCTTCTCACTGACCTTCAGAATATATACATGTTTCTTTTTTGCACTGGGAGATTTCATACATGGTTGGATTCCTTTTTCAAATGTGATGACTGACATATTGAAAAATTAATTAAAATGTACAGCTGATGCAATTTATGTAAAAGTTGTTATAATATTCAATAGAAGCCTGTGACATTTGTCATTACAAAGAGAGGAACCATAATACAGGCGGAAGCCATACTCATGTAATCAAGTAACCTATGACAATAGATTTCTATTTGAGGCATAGTTTTGCATTGCTACAGCTATGCATAACTAATTAGACAATCAGATGTAGGTCTCATTATTCAAATTATTCAACCATGTCCTGAAGTAATACCTTAGTGACATTTACTGTATGCCCCAGCAATCATTTGCATGCCAGGAAACAGAATAACGAATATAGAGGAGACTTTAACACCATATTTTGATTGGCTTTCCACAAGAAACATTTTAAAGTCTGACTTCAGTTCCTTTAAGACTTGGGAAGAACCAGCTACTCTTTCTGAAGAAAAATAAAAAATAATTACTTAAACACAGATAACATTTAGGTTTCCTCATATTCTTCTTCAGACAGATAAAAAGTGAATGCTTTTCTACAGTTCAGGCAGAAGGCCTGCATAACCTGCATCCAACCCATACCACCTTAAATTATTAATACTAACACAGAATTTTAAAAATGAGTGTTAGTCTCCAGAGTATACTCCTGCTTGGAATACAGCCTTTCACAGGGGATATAAGGTTAAAACATGGAAAATAAAGAGAGAATGTGTAAATCTAGGCACTTTAACTGAACTTAAATTGCTAGTCTGATCTCTCTGACAAAATTACTTATTTATCCATGAAAGAAACAGCTTTACAAGGCTGATGGCCTTTAAAGAAAGCTTGTGTCCAGGCAACATCAAGAGAAAAGGAAGATTAAAGTCGGTACTCATTTTATGCTAGATGACTAGCAAATATTTTCAGGTGGAATCAATCTGTCATACACATAGGAAATTCAATACACATTATTTTCTGGTTCTTCTGATTGAATATAAAACCAAAGGATAACATCATTTAATGCCATCTGTAGCTACCCAAGAAATGTAATGTGCCATAACATACATTTACTATCAATTATCTATCAGTTAATTTGTTTACATGCGTATGCCAGGACAACAGTTGGATTTAACTTCAGAGATGCTAACGGAAAGGACATAATTTTAATGATATATATTGACAGAAAAAACCCCAACCTACTTCCAAAATGGGAGAAAAGACCTGTCACAGTTAGTAAACCATCTCGCTTTATTTCCTTTGTATTGCTCAAATTACCTTGACTAAAATGGAAATGTTAAAAAATATTGTCACAGGCTAACATTATCCATTTGTTATGCAAACATCTGCTCAACAGAAAAATGTGGGTTTTATAGGTGGATGTCAAAGAACCTGTGACCTAACATTTTTATGTCATCAATTTGTTTCTTAAAATTGAGCACAACCGGTTCGGTTTGTTGTATCATCCTTTGCTCTCTCACTGAACTTCTCAGGTAGAGGCAGACTACCAGCTACTGTGCTGCATTGAAGGGTGTGCTTAAAGATGTTTGCATTCGTCTTCATACTCCCACAGTCCTAGAGTCAACACATGCCATTCTACCTAGCTGAGAACATAACGTGGGAAGCTCTAGAGCACTCAAAGCTTTCTCTTGCTGGAGAAACCTTCAGACAGCTGGCAGGTCTGTGATGGCCCAGTGCTATAAAGCTATCTGAAGAGAGTACACCTGAGCTGGGTCTTATTTAAAGTACTTCATGAATCAGCTTCTGTCATCGAGCTGCTTTGTCAGTTGGTGAAAGGTGTAGGGATGCTCAAATGTGCATGTTGTTATTAAGTTTGTTCTACTGGCAAACTGCTTGACGGCAGGATGTATATGACTGCGGTCTTCTGGGGAAATGGTGCTACACCTGCTGTATGCCTTTCATCTGCCCTCAAGTAGTCTATAGGCTGCAATGTTACATTCAGAAGAAGTTTATTTCGTTAGCATAACTCCTGTAATCTGTACACTATCAGAGGTTCTTAGACAAAAATAACACTATGACAATTGTTCCAATAGCCAAAATTGCATAAAAAGCTTTTAAAGTAAAGTATTTCCCAGACAATTGAGAAGTGTTAACCTACTTATGGCAATTCTTTATTATCTAATTATGTGCCATTGGGGTGAGCAGAAAAATACCCCAACAAAACCCTACACAAAAAACCCAAAGAACACACAATTCCCGCCCCCCCCCCCCCCAACTACACTATTTTTATAATTTCAAATTATTTATCAAATGAACACTAATTTGACAGAATCTCCCACTCTCCCTAGTCAGTGGTCATGGTACAAATGCAGCAATTAACTATTTAATGAATACTTCATGGGATAGAGTAATTGTATGTTCGGGATAGAATACTGACCTGCAAGACATTTGGGAAGATCTAAAAATGAGGTAAAACATAGCAGATTCCTAAATAAGAACTTCAAGAACTATCTCTATTCTTTCTCCACTATATAGTATATCTTCAACAGTGTAAACTTTATTTTGTGATAGGCAGAAGTCATCCAATCAAAATACCATAAACAATTAAAAATAGGGTTCATTTATCCTGAAGGGAGAAATAAGGGGAGGGGCTGGGACCTATTTTTATGGAATTCCAGTGCAGTGGAGTAAAGAAGCTTTTTTTATGTCCATAAGGAATATGTCCTACAACACATTCTCTGTGTTGAATAGATTGAAGTACATGAAAAATAAAAAGTAGTTCAGTTATTTGTTTTAATATTTTTAACATGTTTTGCTTTAAAGAAATGGTTTGTTTCACCAGTATCTGGGGTGACTGACCTATTAGGAGGAGTACATCAGTCTGGACATAAGTCAGAATTGCTCTCATAATTACAGCTGATGCACAGGGTTACAAACTACTGCCTAGACTGAGAGAAAAATGTATAATTATACCCTACTATGGTGTTGACAGGAAAAGTAATTTAAAAGAAGTCAGTCCTGAGATGTTCACTCCAAACTGCTGCTGCAGTGCAGCATCTCCTCAGCTGTATAGCAGCAGATGTTTGAAGGAACGCATTAAAATCATTCTAGCTCTAAAAAGTTGAAGCAAAACTCTATTGATTCCCCTCTGTGAGGGGGGAGAAAGTGCAAAATTTTGTTCTTAATAATGAGCTTAACATTTAATTTCAGTGGTGTGGCTGGATGGACCTCTACACAGCTGCAGGAAATAAGCAGAGATGGAAGTGAGAGGTCTAAATTTTGTGCAAGGCGTCTTCTTAATCTGGTCTCAACATTAAAAAAAGGATACTCTTAAAGTTCTTTGGGAAGGACTCCAAATTTTTTTTACAGCTCTGACACTGTCTTTCTAGGGATTTTTTCTTCTATCAGTTAAAAATAGGTATATTTTCTGTGAAAATATCTATTTCTCAATCTTATTTCAATAAGCACAACACAAATTAAGCCTACAGTTTTTATGGCACAGCACAATTCTTGCATAATAGTCTATTCTTTTAATGGTAGAGGGTATTGTCATTGCTACTTTTCCTTTTCATAGTATTAGTATATTTTTCCACAGGTTATATTTTAAATTATTCCCCAAACTGATTAGTAGTAAAACTGTCATTGAGTTTTATTCAGATAATTGAAAGACTTTTAGAGAAAAGGCCTAAATTTATTCTTCCAAATTAATTCACATGATTATCTTAAACTCAGATAATGAAACCCTTAGCCTGTGCATTTCATAATATTCTGCAATAATTTTAAATATTATCTTCCTGTCTGATATATGAGAATGTTTCTGGTAAAGATGCATCTGTCACTACTCCTTTGCTGCCTACAGTGCTTGAAGTAAGCTGTAGACCACTGACTACAGGGTTTAAAGTAATCTCAAAACAATACAGAAACATTGACTTACTATTTAAATTATTATTTTGCTTCATTTCTTTCCTAGCTGCTTGACAGCAAAGGGTCAGAGTCAATTAGGTGAATCAACAAAATACCAGCACTAAACAATTTCTGCTTTCCCTTGGCTTCTCAGCATGATCCTCATCTGCTCATGTCCAATTGCTCATGACAGGAGGACACAAAATTATTATAAAATATCTGCATTTCTGAATCAGAATCTTTGGAATTGTTCTAACATGTATGTTTGATAATCTTTTGTGGAATGAATCTTCAATATTTTGCCATGACTTGGCACATATCTGAACTTCCAATTGTATATGCAACCTAGCAACACACTCATCAGTGATACACCATTTTCAGACTGTTCTTAACCTAGTATCAGTGCAAACTGCTACCGCTTGCTTCATATCTTTTCCAGATGTATTCCTGACACAAACTGTTAAGAGAGTTCAGGGGTCATTTGGACGCCTTCCACAAAAAATAAAAACAACAAAAAAACAAATAGAATTTCTGCCTTTCTCCCAGTTCTGGAAGTGTTTTGTTCTTTCTTACACAGAATGTCTGTCTGGATCTCAAACTCGTCATGATACCACCTGTCTACTCCTGGAATCAATTTTATTTCAATAATCTTAAACAATCCTTATTCTTTTAGTGAAATTGTTTCAGCCAAATTCTAAATTCTTTACTAATAGCTGCAGATCATTTAAAACACTTCAAAATTATTAATTGGACTCAAACCCCCCTTTAGATTACAGAAAGTATGATGAAAATTTTTAATCCACATTTCATTTCTTTTTCTTTTTTTCTTAGTTTCTTCACTATTAACAGTACAAGTTGATCATGATTTGAAGACGGAAGTTGCAGATGGAAGTTTTGGAGATTTTCACATAATCATAGACCCCTAAAAGCAGCTTTCAGAAATTAATATATATATTTTATGTGTAAATCTTAAAATCAGTTTTCTTACTATTGACCTTATCCTTGTTACACCTAAAGGATTAGCTGTAGTTCCATATTCTCTTATCTCAAACATTACTACTTCTTTCATTATTTACTTTGACAACCCCATACTGTCATTGACTGCTGTCAAAATGTAAGGAAGCACTAGATGTTTTAAAAAAAGCCCAGATTCTTAATCTTACCTCTTTTTCAAAAAAAAAATTTAAAAACCCAAGCCTGTATTTAGCAGCCATATTTGGAAGACTGAAACGCTTAAGACAGAATTTAAGAGAAAAACACTATTTCTGCAGGATCACAGTTGAGACCTAATAGTCTGTATTTCCAGTTGCAAATCTATCTACGTAACTTAACAAAAATTACATGTGAAAAACACTTCTGATACTAGCACCTGCTATCCTAAGTTTAGCTGAGAGCATGTTAGTGTCTCCAATTGTAGCACTCCTTTTTATGGCTTCTTAACTTTCTGCACATTTTAATGTGTTCAGAAGGAGCACTTGTGAACTGTAACGGTCCCAGAGCAGCCATTACAGCTGTCAGAGGTGTAAGCACCGTTAAACACTCTACACAAGTATTTGCAGGATAGAACTAAAAAGACTTTAAAATTGTTACTATAGTCTGTGGTAAATAAGAAACTTCCTGAAGATTACAATCTCTCTACTACTGTGGAGTTGCTTTGTTCATAAAATGAAAGTATTTTCCTTTTTTAGTTTAATATTCTAATAGCTGTCCTGCTAGCCTCTCCCAACACTGAAAGGGAACAGTGGGGAAGCTGGGAAAGGTGCTGTGCTGCAGAGAATCATACATAATCTGCCTTCTGTGCAGCTTCAGGGATATGGATTGCTTCATTGCCACTTATTGTGATCAAACTGATAATCAAACATTCCAGGCTTCTGAAATTAGGCTGTCTTCATGGAAACACAAGTAACAATTTCAGCTAGATCCATTCACAGATGATAGGAAATTAGTTCCACATCACATTTACATTTTCATGTATGACTATGACATTTATACACAGGCATAATGACAGAAAATTCCACATAGGCAAAATCAAATATTATTATCATTGGCAAGAAATGATAAATGTGAGCTAGCAGCAGAATTGAAAACACCTTCTTGAGATCTCCTATAAGGGAATACTCTTTGCCAAGAAAAATGTCACAGGCCGGAATACAGTTCAAAACTAGTTTAATTATTGTAACAAAAACATTTAGTTTAGTTTATTCTGCTTTATCATAAGAGACAAAAAATACACATTTGGATATTTTATCCTTCTACTGTGCCAGTTAATAAAACAGAAGGGTTTAGTATGATATTTGTGTTGTAAATCCACGTCCAGAAATATCTGGAACTACCCAATAAAATAACCATCTAAAAATGTTTGAATAAGCAGCTTTTGGGACCGGAATACACCTCTTTGTTCAAAGCTAGCATCAGAAACCTTTAATTCGCTAAGCAGCACAAGTCAAAGACTGTCCTTTAGTTCAGTCACAGAAAGCCACAGACAATGCATATTTGCTGCAAAGAGTAGGTATAGGAAGGCAAAATATGACAGTGTAAGAACAGATTTTAAATCACCTTTATTTTTACTCCAAATCCTATACTTAAGATAACCTCAAGGAGGCATAGTCTTTCTGATGTTTCACAGTGCTTCATACAACTGTGATTTAGCCTTCAGAACTACCACAGATTAGTGTGTAATAACCAATTAATACATACTATTGCAACATGTAATGAGCATGTTATTACATATTGTTTTAACATGTAATAATAATTATATAAATGGATTTATAGTATACATGGTCATGATGATGGGATTAAAATTAAGACATGCTGAAGAGTTTTTACAATGATAACTAGGCCAATGTTTTCTCATTTGCAACATAAAGAGACAATACATCTCAATAATTTATATTTTAAAAAATTGACTTCAAAATAATATGGTTTTTAAAGCCACTTTCAAAAGTATAGGTCCCTCATACCTTTATTAAGTTATTTTTGGTCAGCACCTTGATCAAAGCAGAAGCATGTCTGCTTGTGGACGAGCATTTTGGACTGATAAGGACTATGCAGTACAGTAAACGCAGTGTTGATGCCCTACTATATTGTGAAGTGAAACATATAGTTCAAATAAATAAGCAATTAAAATGTTGGATGCCTTTAAATAACTGTTTAAAGATTTTAATTCAAAAAATATTTTGTCTGATTCTGACAGTCTGTATCGCATAACTTGGACAAATCAAAGTATTTTTCCAGCCTATAATAGCAAATATAATCACATATTTAGAGACTATTCTTTCTGAATACCTGGTCCCAGTACATACTGCAACATGAGCATCAAGGTCACCTATTTAATGGCACAGTAAATGAGGTAGGTAGCAGATCAACCATCCTTACCAAAATATTGCTATGGCAGACAATGATTTTTATTTTATAGTCTCGCAAAAATTAAGCAATATAAGGTAAAATTCAGTCAAGCTACTTCTAAACTACCTTTTTAAAAAGGACAGGTATTTTGAAAATGTTAACATTTTTAGACAATTTATTTCAGTTTATTACTATGCTCTACAAATTGCTTATATAGTGCAAAATATAATTCAGTTGAAAAATGTAATGAGGTAGTTAACTGCATGT
Source organism: Athene noctua (assembly GCF_965140245.1). Lineage (NCBI taxonomy): Eukaryota > Metazoa > Chordata > Aves > Strigiformes > Strigidae > Athene > Athene noctua. Next base: position 50,862,084 of record NC_134041.1, read on the forward strand.
CTTTTAATTCTGATATCATGGAAATAAGAAGAACATGCTTTAATTTAAGTGACTTGGCAGTTATATAATAGCTCGTGCACTTGGCATTACCATACTAATTGGTCTAATAGCCTTTTTCATTATCCACTATAGCCATACACATCAGTATCAGAAGAAAGCCAGTAGCCATGAGAATAGGTCAGATCTATGCCTCTAGATCTATAGGACTCCAAAAGGGGTCAAATAATCATTGAGTAGACGAAATTAAAATCAATAAAGCCAAAAGACCCCAGTGGAGAGGAATTAATTTGACTCCATAACTTTCATTTTATAGTTCAAGAAGCATTTCAGGTCAATTATATTAATAGAAACTGGTTGAGTGAAAAGATGTTAATGATGATCCAGAGGTAATTAGCATAGCTATTTTCACTCCATCTTCTGCAAAGAGAAAGGCAGAACATAGACACAGAATCAGCCTCTTTTTGATCAATGATGGAAATTGGCAGAGGACAAAAGGATGCGTGCAACAGCTTGGCAGCTTTTAGTGAAAAGCCAATACTCTATGATGAAAACCAAAAATAAACACAGAAATTTATAATAATTTATTAAATAATATTTAAAAGGGAAAACTGAAGCAAAACTGGAATGATATGGTCACTGCCAAATACTAGTTGTTACTTCTTTTATAGAAGTAGCTTCATTCCTCTTGCCTTTTTCACATCAGTCTCTCTCAAGCACACAGAGGCACACAGATTGTAAAAGCCATAGGAAGCTGAGAAATATTTTAATAAGAAACAAATATGGGATTACCTAACTAACTAATATAGGATCTGGTATATCAGAACCTACAGAAATTAATTCAAGCCTTTTAAACTGATAGTTCTTCACAGGTAGATCACAATACAAACTTCCAGATGGTGTCAGGAATTAGCACTCTGGCTGTTAAGTCACACCCATATGCTACTGAAGCGATTCTAGGTGTAGTTTCTTCTCATGGTTTACTGCATAAGAAACTGGTTTTTATGTTTCAAACCCCTAGTTGCTTAAATCTGGATCCTCAGACACAAGAAATATGATTTGGAACGAAGGCCATTCATAGCCATGAAAAATGTTTACCTGTGTGTGTTCAGATTCAAGCATGCAACTGAATTGTTTCAAACAAAACTCCTGATGCATGTTTTAAAAAGGCTTATTGCAAGTGTTGAATCTGTTTACCTTGCCTACAAATCTGACTATTACAAGGGGTATACATTACCGTGTAATTAAGCAGCAGTCATGAATGATACTGTCCTCCACAAATACACCACTCTCTTCATCTGTTTCAATCAGGCGACCAGCATGGTACCAATGTACTTGGGTGGTACTGTCAATGTATGTTGCAGTACACTGAAATGGCAAGCGGTCTCCATGAAAAACCACTTGTCTTTGTGATGGGATCAGCTCAAAAAGAGGAAGTTCCAGAGGCCCAGCTGCAGGGAAAACAAAACAAAACAAGACAAAAGGAAAAAGAAAGGTCACAATTAATTACTCTCTCATAAATATTGTAAAGTGAACTAACTGTACACAATTCTAGCTTCCTAGATCTTCACATTTAAAGCACTGATATAAAAGACTTGCACACAAAGTATCCACTTAAGTCTGATCATGTGGTCAGTTTTAGAGATCACATTTCTTTCATTGGTGTGAGCCCAGATAGCTACAGGATTACTAGAGTATCTACAGAAAATGGGTTTCACAGAATAGTTCACAGAACGTTTGAAGTTGGAAGGGAACATCTGAGATGCTCCAGACCAGCCTCCTTCTCAGTGCAGGATGCTTTACTACAGAGGTATACAAAAAAATATCCGTCTTCCAATAATAAGGCTAATAACAAAAGTTAAACTTTTCCCTGAAGTTCAACTGTCCCTATGATTTTTCATTTCCCTGTTCCTTCTACCTCTTCCACAAGTCGTATTTACTCTCTAGATGTCCAGTCAACATAATTATATTCATTCATTTACATTTCACATAATTTAATATTTTAATAATTATTTACATTTTACCATCATTTTAAAATGAATTTTCTCTCTCCTGTCTTTCCCCAAGAAATAACCCAATAACAGGAATATTGGATATTCTAGAGCAGAATATTACTAAAAGCAGCTGCAACAATTACACACTCAAATGCCTAAGCACAGTTAAAAAATACATATCATTGTAAATTTGGAAGGCATATGCATTTTTGGCACTGCTGAAAGTCTGCTAATTTCATACAGTTGACAGTGATTGAAGGCTATATCCTTCAATCCTACAGTCTCTATAGAGACTGAGTCTAGACAGTATTTGTTTTTTTCCATTTTTATTTCTATAACCCCAAACTACCTTAACACAACTTCTGTAAAATATTTTCTATACATTATGCGATTAATTCTATTTCTTTAAATCAGTAACAGAACATTGAAAAGGAGCATTTTAGGAAAAGTAATTGAAAGAGAGACTCTGCATCTATATAAAGAAGATAATCTTCTGTGGGATAGTAAGGAATAAAAGAAAAACTTTTTTTTTTTTCCTAATATAGTCTTCTTAGACAGGAGAAGAAAACTACTACCTCTGATACTTTGTTGTCATTGCACAAAATTCTAATGGTAATGAAAATACTAGAGACTCACAGATGTGATTGATGAACACACTACCATGAACATCCTGTACAACAGTTTCCAAAATACAACCTTTGCACCTCAGCATACAATGCCCGAACAATTGACTTTATGACTTCACTACTTCAATCTCATCTTAGACCAAATGTCTAGTCTTGCATTTTGGAAATCCTCTATCTTGATGAGAAAAGTGAACTTTTAAGATAGATCATCTCCCTTACTTTTCTTCTGTTTTCATGTAAAGGCCTCTCATCATTAATATCTATCCAGCTTACAGGATTATCAGTTGAAAGGTCACCCTTCCACATTTGCACCACTAGTAACTATCTCAAACATCTATTTTTCTGATAAGTACTCTAACATTTTTATTCCCATTTCACTGCTCACCATTTTATCTTCCTTAAACTTCCTCCTTAAAATCCTCCATTGCCCATAATAAATACAGATTAATTTAACCATGCCTAACCAGATTGCAAGCCATAATCACTGGTTCTACAATTGCTAAAATTTGTGGACAACCAATAGTGTTTGGTCTTCTCCTCTGGAACACTTAAATTGTGAGAAGCTGCATTTATAAATCTAGTTTGAGGCCTTCAATACTATTGGGTAATTTGAATGTTAAATACTATGTTCATCACCTGCTTTGAATAAACTGTGAGAGGGATGGATCACTTCTACTTTTTTACAAAGAATGCTGGCCAGCATAATAAGCAGGATTTGTACATGAGTGAATATGGGATCTTGCTGTCTGGGAGAAGCACACAGAGGATTAAGAAGCTAGGTATTATCTACTGAAATGTTGTAAGTCTGCTGCAACTATAAAGGGCAGGCTTCAGAAATCCCTCCTTACTTGGATATACTGGGGTATACGTCTTGTATACATCTTCTGGTTGAGCCTATTATTTGTGGACACGGATGTGTTACTAAAAATTCCTCGGAACATACCTAGTATGTTTATATGATCTTTGACTTCTAACTAAAAGAAGAGAAAGTAAATCAGATTAATACCTCATTCATAATAGTTGCAGGCTTGGTCTCAGTCATTTAGTTTTTACTAGGAGATGGAGAGAACCTCCCTCTGCAAAAGGCTGCAATCGTTGTATTGCGTTACTAAGTCAATTATGAAATATAAGGAAACATTATGTTACGGAAATGTAGCCATAAATTAATGGAATTATTATGAGAATGGAGTCCAGAAAAATTAAACATACAACAGCAATATATACCACTCACAGGAAAGAAAGTATTTCTCATGAATACAGTAATTTTTAACTGAGAATATTGTATCTTGACAAATGTTTTTGGTCATACAGTGAGTGACACATTGTGTCACCAGGCTATGAAATAGTAAGAGTGCGAATTATAGTATCAATATTTCTTAAGTCAAGCTAAATAACTTGCCTGGCATATGGATGTAGTGTAACACTATCACTTTGAATTTATCTCTGCCTTTTTAGCTGGTCTCTAAGGCTCTCCCATTATCACTTCTGTTGCTCAGTCTTGGGAACCATCATACCCAGAAACAGAGTGGGAATGAAGTGCTCTGTACAGATTTTGTCAATTAATGATCAGAAGTAAATGGAAGCTTTTTTTAATGCAGCATATCAATAAAGGAGAAGACGATCCTTTTGTTGACATCAGTCATATCAACGTACTTAGCTTCTTTTTCATTGCAAATCCCTCTAAGTGCCAACAAAGATGCAAAGTGAATGAAACGTATCTGGTTTACCACTGGGCTAGGATATCCTTCCAATCAACTGAACCCTTTGAGAATGTACCTGTTTGGGTTGGCAAAATTGACAACTAATGCTGCAAACTCATTTTCAAAGTGAAACTGGCAAGATTTCTATGGATTATAACATTTTCAGTCCACGGAAGGTACACTTAAGTACTTCTGCAAAGCATCTGCTTTTAATCTCAGTGATGTCTACAGAAAAATGATTACCAGAGCTAATCTTCAGTTGTTTTCTAAGGATAATAATAATTATTTAAATGACTGAGGCTGGTTCTTCAACTATTACTCATGCAAAAGTTCCAGCTGACTTCAGTGACACAGCTCACAGACGTAAGGATTAATTGCATCAATCAGAGTTTCAGGATTAGGGCCAATATCCTTTATCCCGAATGGCTATAAAATGATTGTATAGTTCCATCAGCATCAGATGGAAATACTTATTTTAAATCCAGAATCCAACATTCCTTCAAATACAGAATAGAAATGAAAGTATTTACTAATGCTGTACACACATTTGCAAGTTTGACTTTGCAAATAAGGTAAGAAGCAAGAAATTCTGAAAGTATTTTGAATTATTTTTGCATCAGCTTGACAGCAGTTGAAATATAACAGCTCTGGAAAGCATATCCCTACACAACAGAAATTTTCTCTTTGATTATGTGATTACTAAAGACCAAATAAATATATCATCGCTGATGCTCATATATATACATGTGTGTGTGTATGGCAGATACATCGGGCTTATAAGATTAAGAATAATTTAAAGTTTATTTTGTATCTTGGGAGAGGAGGCACTAAATTAAGATTTTATTTACTTAACTTTTACACATACAAAAAATATTCCAAGATTCTCCTGCCAAGATAATCCACTCTGCTTTCCTCGAGTTTGGAGCCAGCACCACCATCTGCAAGTGAGAGGTGTGACTCTCCTATAGGCACTTAGATCAACGGCTGCTGGAGTGTTTTATAGTCTTTACCTGTCTTGTCCCTCTAGTCAGCATTAAACCATGATTGCAGCAGAGCACCACAGGAATCACTGATTGCAGCATGAATCTAAAGGTCTAACCCATCATTACAGTAATTACATCTTTATCTTTCACTTCTCAGCAGAAAAAGGTTTTGTTGACTGAAGGCCAGAGTCTTTATGCGATCCAGTCTTGTATTTCAGATTAGCTTTAGACTAGAATGCTGAGGACATATGGAAGAGGAATCAGGTTACACAAAGACCACTGAATTAGAATATCACTTAAAAGTCCTTCTCACAGAAAGTATATCCCTGCACATTTTAATCCATGTAGTGCCCCAAGATGTATATAAAGTTGAAAAAGAAAATATAAATTATTTTAATAACAATTAGCTTAAAAACCAGCAAAGTGCACTGAAGCTCTAAGGAAATGTTCCAATGCGTATGCCCTTAGTATCTTTATAAAACAATTTATCTCACACACATACATACACATTAAATACCTTCTGTCTCTTACTTACAATTAAATTCTTGAGATTTTAAAGATAGTTCAACTTTCCATCTTTTTGGTTTACTGTTTTAAAAGATGGAAAGGAGAAAAATGTGAAGGAAATACTGCTGTCACTGGACATATATGGAATACAAATGCTTGTAAAAGACCTAACATAAAATGCATTTCTACCTGTATTTTAATCACATTTTAAATACAATATGATCACATTTAGAATGCATGCACTTCTAATGAATGGACACTACTGTTTACACATTTGCATTTCATCCAGAAAACACAAAAGCTGGCCCACACAATAGATTTGTCTAAACACCACAGAAAGTTGGCTAGTCATTGGCCAGCATGACCAGCACAAAGTATTGGAGACCTGATCAAAAAAAAAAGAAAGTACATCCTACCTCCAGCCACATTTGTTACATTTTCTGTTGCACAGCCTATACCCTGGGCAGCAGAACTCTCTACAGCTAAATAGCTACTAAGTGCATAATCCTGGTTACTACACAGTGCATTCTGCTGTTCAGTTTACCATAAACACAGTTTTCTGCTATACATTTTCTGGTCCTCATTAACTAGCTTTGTTTGATACTGGCAGCTTTTCACAGTCAGAAATAGGAAAATCCACAGGTTTCTCCAGGCTGCCCACACATCAGTGCAGTATTGTATCCTCATGTCTCAGGATACACCATTGACTTCTGTCTCTTGGTAGAAAATTCAGTTTGCTACAGTGAACAAGCTTTTGGGACAGAAAAAAGCCAGAGGCTGGCATTTTGCTTCTTGTTAATCACTTGATTTATTGTATTGCCAATGGGCTTTTTATTTGAACTGAGCGTGCCTACAGAGTGAGGCACATCCCACTGACAGAAGTGTGAGTTAGAGCTCTAATATTTGTATACAATCTCAGTGGGAAAGAAATGTGCATTGAAAGCACAGTAGGGGAAAGCTGGAAGTAAGGACAAAGTAAAGGAACTGGTCCAATAAAAAGGACAGATGAAAATGAGGAAAAACAAATTGAAAAACATTATTGTGTTTTTCAATAAAACCTTAAATTGCTGACACAGCAAATTATAGCTGTTGATATTTACTGAATGGAATTGAAGAAAAGAGAGTGATTTGAATTGTTCTGAAGGCCAGTTCTGCCAAGAAGGGAAGGTGCCAGTATACCAACTCCAGTTTCTGTACTGTAAAATTTGCTGACAATAACAAAAGGTTTGGTGTAGAAGGTCACAGACAGTGTCATATGCCAAGGAAGTCAAGAATGAATACAGAACTGGAGCCAAGCTTCAGTTTTAATAAAAGCTTTGCCTGGCTCCAATTTTAACATAATATCAAGGAAATACAGATGCCAACATGTATTAAACACATCAAAAAAAGTCTTTTGGGCTTGGGACAAGAAAGCTTTGTATCATATTCCTCCCTTACGAGGACAGGCTGAGAGAGTTGGGGCTGTTCAGCCTGGAGAAGAGAAGGCTCTGGGGAGACCTTAGTGTCCTTCCAGTACTTAAAGGGGGCTACGGGAAAGATGGGGAGGGACTCTTTATCAGGGAGTGTAGGGACAGGACAAAGGGTAACAGTTATAAACTGAAGAGGGTAGATTTAGATCAGATACAAAAAAGACATTCTTTACAGTGAGGGTGGTGAGACACTGGCACAGGTTGCCCAGAGGGGCTGTGGCTGCCCCCTCCCTGGCAGTGTTCAAGGCCAGGTTGGACGGGGCTTGGAGCAACCTGGTCTAGTGGAAGGTGTCCCTGCCCATGGCAGGGAGGGTGGAACTATATGATCAATAAGGTTCCTTCCAACACAAACCACTCTATGATTCCATGATTCTATGATATTCATCTGCCAGACATTGCATAAAAAGCAGAGCTTCTGTTTGTATAATAGCTTATTATTTCCACCAGCTTCATAATGCTGGCAGGGCAAAGCATATTCCACACTATTTTTTCAGTACCTTTCACTGTCATACATGCTTTTCAGACAGGAACATAAAGTTGATGTATTTTTTTTACAACATCACATAATTAAATCTCAGGTTTATATTTATTTTGTAATGCTAAGTGCTACACTGAAATGGTAGCTAGTAACCAAAGAGCAAGATTTCAGCATGTATGCTGTTTTACTTCAAATTACAAATTTTATATTGCATTTTACTCCTTCAAACTTCTGTAAAGCTGTCAAAGCTTAGAAAAAGAGAGAGAAAGGGTGTATGTCTCATGAGCAGGCATAGCGGAGTCAGTGGACAGATAAGAATGTAGATACTGCTGCAGGGAGCTGAACATAAGTAGCAATCCTAGGATTTATCCTGAGTTAGAAGTACAGCAAGCCCACACTGTCACAGTCCAATGCTACTGGTGCTTCAGTTATCTAGGTTAGCTAACCTCATGAATATATTCTATATCTACAAAACACAAGATTAAATTCAGTGCAGTTATGCTAAGAGCTACAATCAAAGCTTTGGATGATGGCCTCAGTGAGGAGCACTTGAATTCCGTAACTTCTCAGATTTATTAAATTAAACTAAGTTATACCTGTGTAGAAACTAAAGAAGGCTGAGCTGGAAAAAGAAGAATTCAAATTTAGTCACTTTCAGCAAATCCAAATCATGCAAGTTTCAGCCAGCACTCAGCAGGTGGATGACAAGTCCAGCCATGACAACGTTATTTAACCTGTCTTTTCCTACAGGAGTTTCCCCCAGATTTATAAGCCCAAGTGAAAGTAAATTATTATTATTTTTGCACTGGGTCTAGGGAATGATGCATGCTGTGTCCATTACAACCATTTTAAGTGATAGAGCAGTGGAAAAACACTTTCTTATTTACTAATGATAGCAGTGATTTACTTAGTAGGAAAGCAGAGGCCGAAAAATACAAAGGTAGCAGGTTTCACTTAATAGCATTTAGTATAAATGCCAAATATCATAACATTAATTTGTAAAATGGCAACAGTTACTTGAAAATCTCCACAACAGGAATTTCAAGGTTTCAGTCCAGTTAATCAATTACTCAGAAATGTTATCTGCATGCAGGCAAAATAAAGCTCCCATCTTGCATTGGCATATCTAGCAGAAATGTAAAAGAAAGGGCAAAACATTTTTTCAGCTCTGATTTCTTTCTTATCAAATAAAACTGCTGCCACTATTGTCAGATTGTCCCAGAAGCCTATTTTAGAAGCTGGGGAGCATTTCATTATTTGCCAAATCCTGAAGATCATGACATATTGACAGCTATGGTATTAGAAAATTTGTCAGCACAAACTTCTTCACTGGCAAAAATGTTAGAAGCCATTGCTAGAAAGCTAATTTTGATTACTCAAATTATCCTTATGGCAATCAAGCTGGCAGGCTCATGGCTATGCACACTCATTACAGCTTGTAGTTAATAAAAATGGCTGAGTGGTGGCAAGGTAAGGCACCTAGCTCTACAAAAAATATTGATTAGCTTTAACTGGGAAGTGCAGTGGTAACACTCATCTTTCCAAACCTTAACCACAACTAGCCACCTTCTTTTTATTTTCGTATCATCACTACACATTTAGACCATGGAAACACAGCAGCAGGCAGGTCCCAAGGGTGGCAGCTGATTGCCTCTAATTGCCCAGAGTCCAGCAGACTGCAAGAATGCCAAACAAAAAAGAAATGTAAAAGTCATAAAAGATGCTGGACAAGTGACAGTTCTGTTGAAGTAAGAACTTGTCCCAGTCATTGTATGACATTTTTCCATTCCAAACTCCTCTCAGGCCAGTTGACAGTGTCAGAAACTGCAGCTCTCAACAGCCATTTTTATACATAAAGAAAGTGCTATATGATAGAATGTGCTATAAAAAATGTGGAATACCACTATGTTATACTCCACTTAATTAGAACAGTGAATGTTAGGATGGAGGCTTTACAAGGAACTTTCCCATGAGAACAATGAAGATTAACTATAATAAACTAATAAGTGCTGTTAACTGGACAATATTAACATAGGTTTGGTTAAAGAATCTTATATAATTTTATCTAGAAATTACCAGTATAAAATTTAACCCTTTCAATGTACACTGTACTATGTTAAGAATAAAGAATATATCTTCCATGATACCCCATGGGCCTTAGTCAAGGCTGGCTGTCTTACCACTGCTTTGCTCATAGCAACTAGCTTTTGGAGATGGCCAGTCAATTCTCCAAGGCACAGGTTCTGAAGATTAAAGAGACTTAACTTTGCTGATATTCTCCTCACTACATCTTAGCTAAACCCTCCTTCAGTTATTTAGCATGGTTTTTGGAACAAGCAGGCAAATAAAATGTAGAAAATAAGACACAACTGTACATTAAAATCCTCTGATGTAGTTTAAGAGTAAGCTATGGTAAGAAAAACAAATTGGTTACATTTTCAGCATCACAGTCAGCAAGATTTCAGGGATGAAAAGTTCTGTTGAACTATATTTTCATGTGTGAGCATAGATGCAAGAAAATAGTGGTAAAACTTCATCCTTTAAATTTCTCAAATAACCATTTAAAATATTATTAATTTTGTGCCCCAAATCTTGCAGCAGTGATCTAAATTACCACTAAAGAAATTAGATAATAATGTTTAATACTAAATGTAGGCCAGCATATTCATTTTTTTCCCCAGTTTGAGACTGATCATATTAGAATGAGAAATCTAGAATTTGAAGCCAAAAGGTTAGAACATCATTACATTATTGTTAATTTTGATATACAAAATGGCCACTTAGCCTTGACAGAAAATGAATCTACCACACCTTTCTTTGAAAGATCAAAAATGTACAGTTACATTATTTGACTTATAGACATTCTGTTATTACATATGTTTTGATATTAGAGAAACTCTTGAATTGCTAACATTGTAAAATATAAATAATTGAAAGAGGATTTAACTACAGCTAATTGTCTCAATATCCATACCTTGCAAAACCTAATCATGTGAAAGGTTACCAATGTGAATATTCCTATTTCAATATAATTAGACCTATTCATACAATTAGGCAATCCCTGCAGGATTGGAGTTTAAGTCTTGATCCCACATATTCTTGAAGACAATGATGCTCTGCATGAATGCAGCAGGCTATCTGTAGGCTGCCAAGAAACTGCAGGATGGAATCTAAATCTGGATAATTAATCCATCATTCTTTGTACTTGAGATTTGAGTTTAGTCAGTTACCACATATTGAAAAAAATCTCACAGTTCAATATTTACATTGTGTTAATGTAGTAAGAATGACTTGTTAATGAAGAAAAAAAAAATGGTTGCAACAATGATGTCAAGGCCATCCTTAAATTTAAGTAAATAACAAATGAGACAAAAAAAATGTTTTGTGTACACTAAGAGAAATAAATGAAGAAAAAATGTTCATTGTTAACTGAGACAGTATTTATTACTAAAATATATTTTATGTGGGAAAGGAAACTTTCAAGAACAATCTTTGTACATATAAACAAAATTGTCATTTTAAGACTCAAATGGCAATGTAAGTATTTAATTTTTGTTACCATATGAAAAAAGAAACTTCAAATCTCATTTCTCACCCAATATCCCTAGCACAAAGTATTTGACAATACTCTTAAAAGCTGATGCAGAATAAGGCTGAATGCATTTAGCTGATTTCAGGCTTAAATTTAAATGTTGAAAAAGTCTTCAAAGATAAAACTTCCCAATATCAATCTATTTTTTCTAATTTTGGCATTTTAAAAGTACATAAGTGTTTCAGACTTCTTACTACCAGACAGTGGAAACAGACTTGCTCTGCTGGGGATGAAGGGCAAGTATATCAGGTAAAACTAGAAGTACATTTCAACATATATAGCATGTAAAATATCACTATTCCACCACTGCCGAGAAAGCATTTAAAGACACACTATGTTTTAAGAGTCTATGTCAAGAAAAAAAAAAAAAAAAAAGAAAGTACTTCATAAAGGAAGCATAGAAAATAAAATATTCTCCTTTTTCCCCAAAGGTATTACTCTAATTGATTTAAAATGCCTTGAATGTTCTGAATTTTTGTAGTATTTTCGGTAAGATTGAAAAAAAAAATTATCTGTGAAATTGGACTAGAGAGCAGCATGCAGCCCAAGAGAAATATGCCTTAATGTTCTGCTAAGCATGAGAAATGCAGATTAGAAAATGTGACAGTAGGTAAGTAATGATGAAAGTGCTTCATACCTTTGTATGTAAGAGATTAGATCTTAAATGGTCAAGATATCTCTAAGATCACAAGTAGAAAGAGTGCATAAAGAATATAAATGTGCTGTCTTCTTTTTTTGCTTTGCATCAGTTTCAATATGAATGAGTACAGTGCATCAGAGCAGAAAGTGCTTACATTTTAACCTCACTCTACCCCTTTAGAGAATGAATACTCTGATTCTCAGTGAAGTGAGGCAAACTACAAAAGACAAGGTGCTAGTTAAGTATAAACAAATCCCTAACAACTATGTCCCCTCCCTCCTGATATATTATTTACATTTTCTATTAAACATTTAATGAATTGTATTGCAGAGCACAGAAGCCAGAAAAGGATCTATTCCTTTAATTTGTATCCCTCCCATTGAAGTACTCTCCCTTCCTAAGTAGGAAGTCTATTATACCAAAAAAAGCGCATTTCAATAATATTTTACGAGTCACAACTTGCTAATTTCACTCATGAACTAATGTTTTAAACTAAGGTAGTTTACAGAATTCAGAGACTGAGTAATAATTCAAACACCGCTGGACACTGTGGTAGTGCAATTCTACACCCACCCCTCCCCACTGTCTACGTGCTGTGCTGCGCAGTGCTTGCTCTGACTCTATCCCTCTTATGGGTCATACCAACCTGGGGAAGTAAAGACTACCAATGGTTGGGAACCAGAATATTAAGACACCCCTTTGACGGGCCTGGCTGCTACTCTCTCTGAAGTGGTTGTAACAGTCCATCACCTTCTGACAGCTTAGTACATCTGTACCCGGATGTGGTTGAAGGAAAACAATAACAGAACTGCACATCCATCAAGCTGCTGTGTACCTGGTGAGAACACCAGAACAACCCATTGTCCAAGCTAGGCCAGAGTGATAAGCATCTGACAAAAGTCAATTATCTTGGACCCTATAAATTGCGATCCCACGTGAGACCGTTTGAGTTCTCCTGGATTGCAGAGGACCTGTGACCAGCATCACCCCTGAGCTGGTACGCCTCTCAGGTATCAACCCCTCGAGGTACTGTCTGCTGTCAGGGCCAACAGGAGGCCAGGGCAAAGTCGACCCACTTGAGTCTCAATTATTGCCAATTGAGGAATGCCAATGCATTGTGAGTATTCACTCCAATCTCTAGAAAAGGGAAATTTTAACTTTGAGCTAGCTTCTCTTTCACCCACTCTCTTGCTCTGCTTGCTAATGTGTTTGCACATACACAGTTATTTTCACTAGTATGAGTACTTACTTATTTTACTGGATCCAAGTATTTTTGCCTACCATTTTGTGTTTGTGAACATGCATGCACGTATATACTGATTTAGGGTATCATACAGTAAGCTAGAGTGAATCTTGTCATCCCTGAATCTGTAGTTAAGTCACCATATAACATATTTTACTGAATTATTCTGTAAATCTTTAAATTGGTTAATGATTACGTGCTGCTAGTTATTAATAAATCTTGATTTGCTGCTAAAACCATTACTGTGTTAATACTTTCATCCACAACACACACACAACTTGTAGCTATTATCTTCCATTCTTTCTCACCTCTATTTTCAGTAGGATGGATTTCTATTCTTCAGTGTCAACACTTTTCTCAGTAGACAGCCCCCCAAGGCATTCTAGAAACCTAATCATAGAGATTTCATACAGACAAAACTCTAGTTCTGTATTTTGAGTACTCATTTCCTGTCATCCACAGTGAAAGTCTTAATTGACTATTAAAGCTATATGTAAATTATGAACCAACCCAAACAAATTCTCACTACAAGTTTGATGCAAAAAGTTACAATTCTATTCATCACAACCACCTGGCACACTACCCATGAATAGAATACACTTTTTGTCATAATACATACTTTCAAAATAACAGACTGTAACAACCCCTCTAAGACATGTGAAGCACACTACGGTTGATTTTCATGAACATGGAGCACTTAGAGCAACAAGAGAATTCAAAAGCAGCTTCTGAACCCTCAAAGCCTCTGAAAAACAGGCTCCTGAGCCTAAGGAGGCCACCCTACTCCCCTTAAGGTAGATGAGACACTACATAAAACAGATGCTATCTCAGCCGCGTTAATACAAGAAAGGAAAAGGACTCAGCTACGATATTTTGTTTTGTATTTTGCCATTACTCTGTGCTTTGCAAGTTCTATTCCCACCATATTTTCTCCTGAGACTGCATCTTAAACCGAATGCATCTAACATTTGAGCTTATAACTATTTCCTCACTCTGGAGGTGTATAAGAAGGTGGAACTGAAGGTACTCTGAAGGTAGTATAGAAGAACATTCATTAATATTAGCTTTGCTAACTGTCTCTATTTGCCCTTGTTGTTTGTAATTATTGCAACAAGATGGGTTTTTCAGAGATGTGTACAATACAGGTGAATAAGTAATACTGTATCTTAGAACATCTTTTTAACTTCTGGTCCTATAATTCTATGTTGAAGCAGTTCGACATGCAAGGAGATTTTGCTCACATTCAATACCACACAGCAAATAAGGAAGCAGGAAACAGAAAAATTCACTGAAGAAGCATAATAAAGATACAAACAACCAATTAATTTATTCCAAGAAAAAGACTTGTGCATAGCTTTCCGTCAACAAAGATAAAGAAGGTAAACATAGTTTGGGGGGGATTACATTTAGCCGATTCCTCATGAAAAGAACTGAATCTATCCCCTCTCTGCACAGATAAATGCATAATTATAAGGAATAATAATGTAATTTATTATGTATAAATGCATTAAACTCTAAGCTAAAAAATATATTTCTTAATATCCTTTTATATTTTCTTACTTTTGAAGCAATTTCTTTTTTAATTAAAAAAGGTGATAGCATGGTCCCAATTACTTATTTAGAAACATTTGTATAGAAAATGTATATGCAAAAGCAATACTTTAATTCGTAGGAGACCTGCATGATAAACAGTGTTCTGACCCAGGAGAATTAGATAATTGTCTTTGTGGTGGAAATAAATAAATAATATCTTAAAGCACTATAAAATTATTTTTATACTTTCACCTTACCAATATTTTTTGTATAATTTCATAAATATTTAAATCATTTTAATCCGAATTGCAGGAGATATGGACATGCACACGACCCGTATGATCAAGCAATGCCAATTTATCGAAGGTAAACCAGCCCTTTTATAATGCTTTCTCCTGTGCATGCGAATGGTATGTGGTACAATCCTGATGATTGGATAGTTAGCTTTGTCCACATGCTTCAAGCCTTCTTGCGATTGGATAATAAGCGCCACACTCAATGTCTTTCTGGGCCCAACCCATCTCCTGGAGGTTTTTTTTGCTGAGTTCTTTGTTCTCCCTTCAGGGCTATGTCCATGTTATGTCCTTGCTGAGGCGTGCACACATGCAGGATTGCTCACATGTCCATTATCTCCCAACATATCCCTCTTTGTTTTTGAGCAATCCACATTCCTTGTGGGCTTTTTGGCAACGATTGTTTAATACAACAAACTAAGCATGGTAAAGTAATGACAAACATAACAATTACAGCAATTCCCCATTGTAACAACTTCAACTATCCTGTGAACATAGTTAACTTTCCTATGTAACACGGGCCCCCTACTGGTCTGGAAGGGATTTCAATAAACACGTTCAGAATGTATGAGCATTAATCACTGTCAGAACCATTGCAAGGCTTAGGATTGTAAGCTTGACCTTCTTTCCAAGGCCGCACCCAGCGAGATGGAACCCACCGTAAGCCATGATCTGTAAGCAAACATACATAACCCCTGCATGTTAATTGTACTTTAACAGGTCCTTCCCATTGCCCAGTATTTAAGTTTTTGAACATAACGGTTGCTGTGTGCCCATAGATTGTTCAGCATCACCTTTTATTGCTAAACTGTGAATCATCATTGGTGATTCTTGACGTTCTCCTGTAAGCCTGAAAAAATTCAAAACATATAAAACTTTGTTTAATCGTTCAGCTGGCATCATACCTGACATTCCCCCTTTTTGTTTTTGAAGCATTTGCTTCAGAGTTTGATGAGCCCGTTCGATGATTGCTTGTCCAGTGGGAGAGTGTGGAACTTCTGTGCAGTGTTGGATGCCCCATAAGATACAGAAGCATTGGAAGCGTCCAGAAATATATGCTGGATCATCGTCTGTTTTGATCTTTCTTGGCACCCCAAGTACAGCAAAAGAACTATATAAATGTTTTTCAACATGTTTAGCTGTTTCTCCAGCTTGAGCTGTAGCCCAAGTAGTCATGGAGAAGGTATCAATAACAACGTGTACATATTTTAACCTACCAAATTCTGCTATGTGAGTAACATCCATTTGCCATAATTGCAAAGAGGATAGGCCCCATGGGTTAACTCCTGTTTCCAGGCCAAACCCTATTTTTTGACAGGCAACAATGCCCTTTGCATCCGCAAAAGGAATTTTAAATTGTTTATGCAACGTTTTTGCTGACTGATGCAAAAAATTGTGAGATTCCCTAGCTTGTGCAAATAAATTTGGAGAGGGTCCAGACCAGGCTGGAGCAACTAATTGATCAGCTAGTTCATTTCCATACCCTAATCCTTCTTTGGATTGGTGACTTCTGATGTGAGTAATAAAGTAGACAATGCTTCTCTGATCAAGAGTGTGAACTAGTTGTTTCAACAGTTTCCCTAAGCGTTCATTTTTTATTTCTTTTACTTGTCCTCATTCAATCCTTTTTTACTACTCCTACTACATAGAGTGAATCAGACACTACATTTAATCCCAAAACTGGCCAGGACAAAAATGCCCACAAAACTGCTTGGAGTTCTAGCAAAGCAATTTCATGTTTACTATCATCTGGAACAGTAGCGTTCAATAACGGCATTAATGGTTTGAGATTATTATGGTTACATCCGCATTAGTATTTAAAATGCCCGTCAGTTCAACAGACTCTTTAGCTTTAGTGAGGACACCTTTTACTAGAGGTTAACCTTGTGTTACTGTTTGAGCTCAAAATATTTAAGGAGTACCTGTTGATCTAAATCCTAAGTCACTGCAGCTTCTTGGCATGCTATTAGCTGAGCAATTTTTGACCTTTTTGTTATTGAACACAGCCTCCTGCTAGAGGAGATATTTCACTTAAGACACTTAAAACACTTAGCCCGAACAAACAGCAGCACTGATGACCCAGCAGGCGGGTACTAGGGCCCTCTGCCACTTCCCTGGAGAGTCAGAGAACTCTGCACTCCACTGCAGCTGGGCTGCGTCTCACACACGAAAAACAATCACACAAAGAGGCCTCTTACACTTATTACTTACACAACATAAAATGACAAATATTACAAATATCAAAGCACCATTGGTCTGACTGGATTGGTAGTAGGTACTGGAACTGAATACTTAAGTGGTGGGTCAGGAGCAGATGGTTGCGGTTGCATGCTAGATGAAAAGGTATACGATTTGTGCTTCAACTTTTGCCCCTGTGTTGCAGCCAGTATTTCAAGCTTATCTACCAGTTGCAGGAGTAAGGTTTCTGTGTTTGAAAAGCCGACTTGCGAGGCAGGGCTCTGCTCTCCTTGCAGAGGCGGCGATACATCGGTTCCACCCATGTTCCCATCTGCGCTCCATCCACTGCTGGACTCCGGAGACTCCTCCAGTCTCTCCTCACTCTCCTCTCTGATGGTGCCAGGCGCAATTCTGGCATCTCCAGCTCCTGGTCTAGCCCCCGTTGCCCACCGTGGTCCCGCCAGCGCAACCGATGAAGCAAACGGGTTTTTCGGCTGACGTAACGCAATGAGATCTGCTAGCAGCACAGGCACTGGAGGCGGCATATCAGAGTTAGAAGTTGCTCCTACAGCTGCAAAGGCAGAAGCGACAGCCACGCGGTTGACAGCCA
Organism: Athene noctua; assembly: GCF_965140245.1. Classification (NCBI taxonomy): domain Eukaryota; kingdom Metazoa; phylum Chordata; class Aves; order Strigiformes; family Strigidae; genus Athene; species Athene noctua. The sequence continues at coordinate 50,879,927 of NC_134041.1, forward strand.
GGTGATCGCCACTCAGCTCCTCCATTGTCTCATGGATCAGCTTCCAGAGCATGAGATAGCTGCTCACTTCTGCTGACCTTCCCCCCTCACTGATTGAGTCCCAGAGCTGTTTTCCTATGGATTCCCAGGTAGATATCTCAAATGTGAGACCTGTACTGGAGATAAGTCCTCTTTCCTGGCTCCATTTAACCAAACCTTCCAGGGTGGACTTATCATATTTGATCCCTCTCACGGAGAGGATATTTTGGAGGACTTTCACCACTACTTGCTCGTCTTTATCGAGTGTAGACCCCATTCCTCCCCTGGCACCACTTCTTTTTGCCGATCTTCAACCCAAAGTACAGCGCGCTGCTTCTCATCTTCAGACTCCGGGGCAGAGTCTGGATCAGTTTCGGCCGGCTTTCCACCCTAGATTGCACCTCCACCGAGTCCTCATTGAAGACTTGTGCCAATCTTGAGGGTCCCTGTACGGATGCCACTTTGTGGAAGATATGGACACACATGCAACCAATATGATGAAGCAATGCCAATTTATTGAAGGTAAACAAGCCCTTTTATAGCTTTCTCCTGTGCACGTGAGCAGTACGTGGTACAATCCTTAGGATTGGATAGTTAGCTTTGTCCACGCGCTTCAAGCCTTCTTGCGATCTGATAATAAGCACCACACTCAATGTCTTTCTCCATCCAACCCATTTCCTGGAGTTGTTTGTTTGCTGAGTTCTTTGTTCTCCCTTCAGGGCTATGTCCTTGTCATGTCCTTGCCGAGGCGTGCACACATGCAGGATTGCTCACATGTCCATTATCTCCCAACGCCAAATCATTTATCTAAACATTATTGGTGTTATGTCAACTACTTTCTAAACTTTAAATAAAATCTAATTGGGAGTGACAACAAAGTCAGCACTCTTCCAAAGATCTGTTTTGATGAGTCATCATTTTCTAACAGAAAAAGGCTTCAGAGTTATTTGCAGAACAATTGAACTTTTACTACTTAGTGCTGTTAGTTCAACAGTATCAATAGAGCTTTGAGACTGAGAAACTAAATTCCAATATCTCATTCATCAATGTAAATAATCAAAACCCAGCTTTAAGAGCAATCTTTCATAATCCCCTTAAGGCAAAAACTAATACAAGTCTTTCCTGAGTGAAGAATTTGGCCTAAAGAATCCATTTCTGCTGATGATGTGCGCAAGGGAAAATCACAGACTCCTATCAGGTGGAATTTATGGCACTAGTATTCAGGAAAATGTAATCTTCCTCCTGTAAATTGAGTAAGTTTTATTTGGAGTCATGGAGAAACAGTAACAAGGCACTGCATAAAACCAATTTCACAATCCTTTTTCAGAAAGATACTCTATCCATGCCATTATGAATTCATTGCAGTCCCTCATAATTAAGGCAGAAGACAAAGGCAAAATTATCTTTTATCATCAAATTAACTTTTTAGGTTTCATTTCCAACATTGTCAAAAATTGTTTTATAGCTGAACATTTCTGAGAGTTAGAGACTTTTGTTAAAGAAGACTTAAGTAGCTCTTATAAGCTGTTAATGAAATATCCAAGTAGAAGTCTGTGAATTCCAAAATTGTGCAGTTACTTCAATTAACTCTTATAAAAATCCCAAAAGCAGGTTTTCAGCTGTGTTCAATGGGTAACTACTTTGGTACCGTGAGTTATCAGATGCATGAAAAGATTTGCCAGAAAGAAATTTGAAAGATGATTTCTTCTCCCATAAAAACACAAAATACATCTAAAAAGCTCACAGCAAACTGCTTCCTGTAGTTATTAAGAATTTTTTACTATCTAGTTTCCTCTCTACATACTTTGACTTTTTGGTTCATTCCCTAGCTTGCCTGAAAAGATCTTTACCATTTCCCTTCTATTTTTATTTTTTCCCTTCCATTGCTCTTTTCTTTGCTCATCTTGTGACTCTGATACCTCAGAACGTCTTCTAGCACGTAGAAGGAAGATCGTTAACTGTAAGTACAAATGTCCAACTCTATGGAAGATGTTCGCATGTAGGAGCTTTCAATTTTTAAATCACTTAATATTTTCTTTATGATATGCTGAATTTGATTAGCTCTATGCATATTTTGACACACGTTATTTTTAAAACATTCTCAATAGCTGTTACTAACTTGGTATCAGACACCCTTCTATTACGCCTAAATTCAAATTCAGTTACTGAAAATGAAATTGCTAAATGCTGTGAGCATTGTGAGCTGCCCAACAGATATTATGAGCACTGTGTAGTACCTGACAGACATTACAGAGCTGGTGGAAGGCTCAGCAAATATAACCACTGTGAAGCACTCTGTGGATATTAAAAGCAGTATCAAGCTATTTGCAGTCATTAAAAACCTTGTCAAGTGTTCTGTGGACATTATAAATAGCAGTGAGAACTAGATGGGCATTATAAATTCTGTATCAGACGTGTGGTAAGAAGTCGTATGAGGAATTAAAGTACAACATTCTGAGAAATTGCTTTCATTTCCTCTATAAAACTTACAGGCTCATATTCTTTGGCAACCTGGAAATACCAGTTCAGTCTTTAATCGACTGTTCTGATCATTCCAGCATTTTCAGAAGAAGGCCTTTTCCTCCTGGGAAATGGATCTCTATGAAGATGCCCATGCTGGGTCTCTATAAAATGGCACCTTGATATTTGAGAAGTATTATAGATTTTCAAATGTTCAGTAATACAGGCTACTGGAAAATTCTCTGCCTTTTGGATACAAGAGCTCATTCTTTATTTGCCTCCAGACAGATATCTGTTTTTCCTTAACAATTCAACCAATGGACCATCTGTAGCTGGTACTCACATCCTTTCACATCTCTCCCAACTTGTAAACATCTGTATTTGCTGTTAAAACCATATTTTTTATTGCTCCAGTCAACTCTGATCTCTCTTCTGCTATAAATGTGTCAGCAGCACACATCATTCCTCTCATGGTTATTAGGATAAAAGTGTGAATTTCCTTTTGTTTCCGCAAGACATTAGCAAAGTCACCATCCCAGCAATTTTCTGTCATTCAAGAAAGTCAAAGATTCAAAGATTCTGTGATTAATCAAGTATGTGTGAAATTATACTTCTGATTATGGAACCCATCAGCATCATTTTAGGCAATGATTTTTTTGTCTGCATTATGCGATACTTTTAAAATCCCTGTTTTAGCACTGCTCTTTGCTAGACAGTGTTCTGAGAGATGAATTTTCTTTACTCATTTGTCTTTTTTTTTTTTTGTTTCCTTCCCTAAACCATATCTGTCATGTTTGCTGTGGTGAAAAATCTTTTCTAAAGCAATTCACTTATAGATATTCAAACACTGATTTCACCTAACTGAAGCTCACTGTAAAAATTCTATTCATTCCCAGGAAGCAGTGCTAAAATATATAGTTAGAGGTTTATAAAAATTAAAAATACAAGAATGAAATCTGACACACTGTCACACTGTCAGAGATATAATTTTAAAGGAACATTCTATAAATCCCTGTAGGAATCCTCAGTTTCATGCAGTATACAATGTAAAGCTACCATCATGGATTAATGTTTTAAATCATAATTACATGCTACCTAATATATAGACAGGACAGCGGTGTTCTTGCAATATACACACAAACACAAAATATATATATAATTTTGTATGAAATAAGACACTTGTATTTTTTTCAATTCTCTTTCAATATTAATTGTATTTTCTGTGCCATATACCTGAATTTCTTGTGGCTATAAGGAAGTCAGATTTATTACTCTTTATTTTTTGGCATAATTTCTGGTTTTTCATATTTTCTCTGGATTCCACATCAATTTATATTGTTAAATGAAAGTACAGCTCACCACATATCAGCTGGTTTTCCTTCAGGTTACGAAATGACAGTCCTTGTAAAGCACTGGGGTAAGCACAAACTGTTTCCTCTGCTATTCGAACTGAAGCATTTCTGGCCCACTGCAAGACCCATTTTAGATTACAATCACAGATGAGTGAATCGGTGTTGAAATGTCTAGAAAGGCAAAGAAAGATCACAACTGATACACATGCAATTTTCATAAATATACATTCTTCTGTTCAATTCAAATTATCTAACTCCAAAGAGAGCTAATTCTAGACAGATGCATAAATGTGGATGTATAATTATAAAGTTATCCTGAGACAACTAATATACATTATCCCACTGTTAATGACTTCCAAGTCATTATGCCAAAAGTGTGGGTTTGGTTGCAGAACAGCAGCGCTGACTACTGAATTAAATTTGAGTACGTGCTACTGTAGAAAGTCATACTATAACATACTTTCACTTACTAAAAACTCTTTTAAGTAGAAACTTGACCATGGAAGCAGCCAGTATACTTTTAAATCTCAGAGAGGTACATTTAATACAAATAACTGGGAAATGTTATTATAATTGCAGGAAAAATATTTAACATGAGCAGTTTTTTGTATTTAGAGTTATAATATGATGTAAGGTGTGAAAACATGGAAACGTCTAAGATCATAAAGGACAAAACCCAGAATGGCTAGACAAGGCTAGTCAGGAACTGGGTCAAGTAGTCAGTATTATCTATTTCACTGGGACAGGTAGAAGATGGCAGCTCACCAATAGCGAGACAGACATTGATAACAAAATACTGCATATTCTACACCTGGAATTCATTGCTAGAAACAATCCTGTTTGAATTCATATTCAATTCTGCTATGTTTATTCTAATGTCTTCCTCAAATACAAGAGTGATACTTACAGTGCTTTAAGAGCTAGCAGCTCAGAAAAAAGTCCATTCATGAGACTTGAAAAAATATTCCCTGACAAATTCCTAGAAAAAAGCAATTTACAGTCAGGTGTAACAAATAAAAAAAACAAAGTTGTCAGAGTATAATTTTCCCAATGCTAATTAAGAAATTCTGCTTTCTTAACAATAAACAGGTATTTAAATTTGTACATTGCATTTTCATAAATGACAGTAATATTCAAATCAAATCATACACTTTTACTTCTTTTAATTTCAGAACAGGTATATATACAATTCGCTTGGGACTAATAAACAGGAATATTTCTACATATTTAATAGAATAGAATTCTAGAATTTAAGGGGAAAATATTAATACAATGATTAGTCAGTGAGACCTATGTTGTATTTTTATAGTACGTGTGGAATGCCACTTCAAGGTAAAGAAATGAAAACAGTATCTTTATTTAGTAATGCTCAGAATTCAAGCAATTCCTTAAACTAGTAATGAGTTTTCAAAGTAACTACACAAATAGTTTTATTCTAAAGGACTATAAAGCAGCTGATTTTTTCCATCTTTATATTAAGGACATTTACATTTTAGCTACTGTTTTCCTATTATTTACTTGATGGCTGTATGGATTAGGCTGAATACTTGCAGAAGCAATTTAATTTTGCCTAGTTTAACAGTATTGCTCTGCCAGTGCCTTAATAGTATAAAAGGTAAATGCTTAATTTCAAGTAATACTTTTCCTGTATTACTAAACTTAAAAATTAGTGCAGGATCCAAGATTAACATTCCACAGCATCTGAATTACCTACTTTTGAAATAGTGATACATGCTCCTTTCTGTCTAATGCCTGAAGTCTACATGTCTGAATTCAAGGATGGCTAAAAAATTTCAGCTATCAGTGAAATTTCAGATCTCTTCACTGGAGATTTGCTGTTACATATAGAAAAAAAAATGTACACTGGCAAAGAAAATGGTTTCATTACTTTTTCATTAAAAAGGGTGGTTTTATAATTATTGATTTTATTTCTCTTATGTCTAACAAAATAAAGGTATACTAAACTGAAGAGACAAGTTCAGATCAGGAGCAATGTCCTGACAGTGAGAAATATACCAAGGTACAGAAGATCTGAACCAGTTATATAAAGTAAACAAAATCCCAAGAACCATGCTTTCTACATAAACCTGTACAGCTACATATGGATGAATGAAATCAAGAAAGAAAATAAATATTGCTAATTTATAAATTAAGAAAGTGATGGATCATTCTTGAAACAATAACTAATCTTACTTTAGTACACATTTTTTCACCACTGAAATAATGAAAAAAAAAAAGCGTGGGTATGTCTAAAGGTGGAAATGAATGTTTGCTTTAGCTAACTATTTCTATACCTTTAATATTTTGCATATATCAACAGGAACTAAAAATACTGAGCATTTCAGAAAGACTCAGTTACCTCTTTACTTAAAATTAAATGGATTTACTCATGTGCTTATTGACAAGGCACATGCTGAAGCAGCTCAGTGAACTGGGACGTTAAACAGACTACATCAGGAACTGATAACCCTGACATTTACACTGAAGTAAATCAGAAGTGGTTGCACTAATATGAAAGCAGCTACAGTAGTATAAACTTACTGACAAGAGGACAATCATGCTGAACTGAAGGATGGAGAAAGCAATCTGTCTAGCTTTGCATGGATGGCAGCCAGGAGGCAGAAATACAAGGTTTTTCTTTGCCTTACCCCACTGCAGTATGACAACGTTGCCAAACTGATGCAAATCCTAGCTTTTCCCTTAAACAGCTAGCCCGGCTTCATATAGCAAAACTAACAGAACATCAAGTCTGAAGTTTAGTAATTAAATTTGGACCAAAGGAAGGCTTTATGTCTGATCAATATTTCAGGAAACAGAAAAACTAAGTCATTTCCACAGCTGATGTAGCAGGATTCAGCAAACGTATGGGCAGTGGTGCCCATTCTGTGTTTACCGAATCTATGCATTTTTTACAAGTCCTACCAAATCTACCAGGATACCTAGCCAGATCTCATTTACGCTGTGTTAACCCAAAAATCCCTGAGTCATGTTCCATTTACAGATTTTTGGTGTCTTTTTATCAGGACAGAGAAGTACGTAACCCTTTTCTTCAGGGTTTTGCCAAGCGCTGGAATAACTGATTTCCTGACAGTTCAAAAGTCAGCACAAAGCCAGCAAGCCAATTTTTCATATTCTTTCATATTCTTCTGGCAATGACATAGTTTGAAGTTTCCATATTACTGCTAATAATTCGCAAACTAGGATCATGTTCACAGGGCTGTATAAGTCATAAAGCAATAAATTTCTATCCCTAAGAAACACATATTTTCAATATCTGGATCTCCAACTGTGGGAATAGCTTTTCTAACAAAACTTTCATAAATCTACTCAAATCACCCCAATAACCCATGCATTTCTAAGCTAGATATCTGCAGCACCCTGCAAGTCCCTGGCTATGTCAGTTCACATCATTTATGTGAATATTAAACTATCTCCAAATGCACAGTGTTGTGAAATTCCACCATCTCAGATATCTTAAAAACCCACTTTAGCTTAATTTAAAAGGACATTTGTTCTAAAAACATCTGTATCACCTAGTTTGCAAACATTTCAAACGTAACAAATTAATGCACTCCAAAGCTGATAGCACTTACCATGCCATTAACTTACTCCATTAACAGAAATATGTTCTTTCTGTTATATTAGAGGTAAAACATTTTAGTCTTACGTATAAGGTCCTACACTTTTTTTCATATACCAAATACTCTTGTGCTTTCACAGAAATTAAAACGCTTTTGCCAAACGCTGTAACATAAATGACAAATGCCATAAAACAAAGGGAGTTATGTGTCTCAAAGGACCATTTTGAGGCAAAATACAGGTAGAAGCAGGAGTGTATGAATATGAAGGTTGTTTCACTCATGAGCAGTATCAAAAAGCAAAAGCTAAATGCAAGGGTGACAGATTGATCCTCTGTGCCAAAAGACTGGGACAGGAAGGGTAAAACCCAACAAATAAAGATATGGCAGGTTACAGCGTATTTTCTTGATGTTGCTAAAGTAGGGTCTGTTTGATTCACTATGTTACTGGTTTTGTGCTTTATTTCTGGCACCATACAAAGTGACAGCAAGAAAGTAACACAAGAATTTATGGTATAATAATATCATAAAGCTAACTGATTATGATGATTCAGAGGAAGGATGAAGAATAAATCAGATATACTTTAATAAATCAGATATATTTTAACCAAACAACCAAACAACTGGAAGTAAGGACAAAGTTCTGTTTCTAACTTCCAAAAAGAACATCGAGCAGCTCTAACAGGTTTAAGGCTACATTTCAGAGTCTGAAGAACTAACTTACGGGGGACTAAAGAAACAATATCTGGTATATCTGTACAGTGGCACCATCCCAGTACTCCACAGCTCTTGATATTTAGATTAAATATAAACAGAATTAATGTGGACGGCAGTTCTGTTACCCAGCAGAAATATATTTGCATGTATAATTCTGGAATAAAGCACTGAAACATGGCCACTGAGGGGCCAAAGGAGATTTGGAAGATTTGTTGCACTCAGTTAAGTCACTCCTAATTAGAATATGTGCACCTCATCACAGCATAAACATGGACAAAGGGTAATATATAAGCTAAAAATGTTAAGTTAAAATCTTAGAAGACATAATAAATCTTCTCTTATACTGTCTGAGGCACTGTCAGCAGCATCTGTCATACGATGTGAAAGCATTTTGGAATCATTTTCCAGAGTACAAATCATCAAATCCAAGAAGGTGTAAAAATTAGATCAGTCTCAAGGAACATAATCACAACTCACTGGCTGCAATAATTTCATGAGCTGTGTAAAATTTTAGATTTCATTAGTAACTTGAAATTCAATTCCTATTTAGCGAAATATACATCCTGACTGCAATTGGAGTAAAAGTCTTCTTTTCCACATTATCAAGAGACTTAGAATTTTTTGTGGTTTCTGTATGTATGCATGTTTTCACAAAAAAAAAAAAAAAATATACTAGTAATTAATTTTTTCTTAACTCAAGAATCCTGTAGGGTTTTCTGTTCTAAAATAGACTGCACAAAACCACCAAGACCTCTGGAGAGTGTTTGCATTATCCCTGAAAGCTCAGGAAGTTCTCATCCTGCATTTTAGTGAAGTATTTAAACATGCCTTTACCCTACTCGGTTTAGATACATGCATCACATCATTTGGTTAAACATTCTGTGTCAGTTCAGGCCTAGAGCTGATTTTTCAGCTCTATTTCCATTTTTTCAAACTGAATTAGACTCACAAGGTTGAGTGAAACACACTGTTATTTTGTTCCACCCGGTACTTGTGCTTGTAAACAGTATAAGAAAATCTCATCTCTACTTCACAGAAGGTGCATGAAAAGATTCATATCCTTTCCTCCTTCCAGTGGACTCACGGCTCTCCCTACTGGTTTTGATAACAGCCTGCAAAGATACTTTTGTACTTCATCTCTGCTAATGTAACACAAGACAGCTCTAATTACCACAGTCAACAACTGCATAAATCAATGCATATGTATATATCTTTATATTGCCCCTTCAATAATCTAAAGCAAATTTGATGGCTCTGAAACAAGTTCCACGTTTAAGAACTTGCCATCTTTTCCTTGGTAAAATTACATACGCTGATATTACACTACGTGTTTCAGTGAACAGTTTTCTCATATCCCTGAAATCACAAGTAAACACAATTCAGAGGTATCAGTAGTAACAGAAAGGTGACTTACTGCATTTCAAACAAGCTTAAAAGGTTTGATTCTGGGAAATTTGTATCAGCTTCCAAAGGGAAAAAGCTAGAAAGTGTTAGAAAAGTACCAGGTGGCATTAGCTTGCAGTCAACAATCATCAGTTCTTATACCGGAGGTAAACTGAGATACCAGCTCAATTACCGTCAGCATTACGTCATTATATGAGGTTTCTGAGATCAAGGAACAAATGACAGTATGAATGGCAGGGAACAGTTCCTCTTGATTGAGATTGTGGTTGTATTTCTTCACAAAATAATCGCTGACCCAAGAAGAGTAATGGTAATCTTGAATTTGGTTTGGTAAGGAAGACAGTCCCAACAAAAGAGAAAGTTGTAACTTTTGACATAGCAATCATGAACTGATTTACTTCAGATGAAAGGGGAATTTGGACTCATTTATTAATTTGACTCATCTATTAATTTAGACTCATCTATTAATTTGCCTCTAATTTCTTCTGACTTCTGAAATTAAAACAGAAATAAATAAGAAAAAATGGAAGATAGACTAAATGGATCGATAACCAAATCTTAAATGTTGAAAAATAATAAAGTTTTTAAAAAATCAAAGTAGTAGAGAGACTATAATGAACAGGAAAAGGTTAGCAGAAAGACAGGAAGCATTGAAAGGTGATGAGAATTACCAAAAATTAAGTTAAACTTTGTAAATTATACTGAAACAAGGTGCAAAAGACACTTTAACAATACACCTATAAGTAAGAAATTAAGAGTTGATATTATATATAACCTAAATATATCCCATTACTACTATTTTCTATTCTGTTCAGTAAGGTTGGTCATTTGGATTGCAGGTAATTATGGGAGAAGCATACACTAAATTCTGGAAATGATCTTTCCCAGGACCACCTACAGACTACTGATCTGCAGAACTAGTTAAAATCAAAAAAATACCTGAGCAACTAGGGGCCTTCTAGGCTAATTCCACTCACATGAAAACACTAGTATAGATGTTAATGGTTTTCTCCTGCTTACACAGTATCATGTTAGATGTACGAGAAAATTAGCGATCTTTTTATATGATTGTATGATACATCTTCAACAGATGCCTATTGATATTTTTCCCTATTCTGATTTGCCAACATTTTTTTCATTTTTGTTTCTTTCAAAACTCACTCGGTTATGGCATGAAATATTACCAGAATAATCATTTTTTCCACTGATGCATGGACATAACATCCATAAAATCATGAAGAACCTCGCATTATGTGCGTTTATTGTAAGACACTAAGACAATGGACAGGATAGAAAGAAAGGGAGTGAGACATTACTGGTGCTCTGCAAAAATGGTCTCATGACTGTATTTAGTGCTTTCACTAATGACTCTGGCTCAGAAAGGTAAGCATGTGAAAATGAAATCTGGTAATAACAAAACCAAGGGTTGGTCAATATTGAGAGAACTATCATACAAGAAGAGGTGAACATTCTTGAAGATGAAAGGTCTAGTAATTTCATTAAATAATATTATTCAAAGTGAAAAGTGTAACAAGAATATCACTTCAGAATTATACTTAAGACAGGTCTGGTACAAATTCCTGCTATAAAATGGGGCCTCAGAAAGCAGATGATACAGAAAGCCCTGGATCTACACCCACTTGGACATGAAAGTTAGCCCCATCTTGAGGAAAACATGAGTATTTATTTAAGATGCACAAAGGCTAGACGCAAGAAAATTCAGTGTTAATGATAGAGGAAACTGGTGAATCTTCCTCTGGATCTGCATGCTCAGAAAAGATTTGTCAACACTGGGACAGGTACACAGGTTACTAGAATGGATATGGCAAATCAGTTTTACAAAAGGAAATTGTAACGGTGTGGTTTGATCAGCCCAGTAACTATGGGCATTCAGCATGCATATTGTACCTTTTTCCGACAGCCACATTCTTTCCTGGTGTTCAGCAGAAAGGGATAGTACAGCCAAACACTGTCACATAACAAATGTTGTGCGCCCGCTGTGAATGGATTTCTGTTTCTTACAATCACTAGACTGAAGTTCTGTATTTGACTTCTAACTAGCCTTTAAGATGGAGTCTGGAAGATTTACGAATGGAGCGTTTAGACATGTTTTCCTGAGAGAGCAGGGTTTTGAACAGTTTTATTGCAGGTGTTCCTAGCATTGACAAGCACCTTCCATTTAATAAGGTGACTTCACTATTTTGAATTAAAGCTAGATCCTATGGTAATCTGGCTATACAGTCACAGTCATGTTCACTGTGCACAACAAAAGGAGACTCAGCAACCCTCAATAGGTGAGCTGGACTTGCCCAATTTAGCAATTCATCTGAGTAAGAAGAGGGGCAGTCTGCACCTGTTCATCAACATACTATTATATCAAAGCTCTTCCCAACACCTGTTCTCACTTGTTTCCATTAGAGAAGATCTGGCATAGCTACTCTCATTAATGCTATCAGTAAGCACGTCATATTTCAGCCTTTTCCCTGGTGTCATCTTGACCTCAGAGCAGATCTTTCCAGAAAGATTTCCCTATTTTTTTCAAGGAAATGCCAGACTGGCTGGAGAGGATGAAAATAAAGTACGAGATCTGTAACACACTATGATGCAGTATGGGAATTTATTTCCCATTCAGGAATAAAGACAGATGTGAATGAAGATACAGAAGCCCTTCTGGGTTTGGCCAAATGTCCATTTAAATCCAGATCCTTCCTGTGAATTGTCCATTTCCCAACCAGGAAAGTCACACACAATTTACTTATTCCTAGGAGCTGCCTAAGCTGTACCACATCTTTGGCCATTCCTTTTTGTCCTTTTCTGAACCTTTTCTAGTTTTGGTCATCTTTTTCAGATGAGGAGACTGGAACTGCCCACAGTATGAAAACTGAAGGTTCTTAGCTTTTTTTCCCATAGTACAATGCATATTCACAAATTTGTTCTCTCTTCCTTTAATAGTACTTCCTAACTTTTTTTTAATGATACTGAGCACTGAGCAGATTTTTTCATGGCATTATCCACTATAATCTCAAAACATCTTTCCTGTGTTTTAATGGTTAGCCTAGAACAGATGGCTTTTTCTCCCTTGCATGACTTAATATTTATGTACCTTAAATTTCATCTACCATTTTATTGCCCAGTCACAGACTCCTGTATATTACCTCTGTCCTTCAAAATCAACCCTTGTCTCCAATTCTCTGATTAACTTAGTACCTACTAGCAAACTTTGTCATCACATGTTTTATCTCTTCTTCCAGGTGATCTGATTCTCCCTAAAACTGAACAGCCTGGATGTACTATCATAACCTCATGCTTTCCGAGTGCTCTTTCTAGAACAGCTTGATAATCTATTGATCTCCCAGGTTCTCTGGCATGTTTGTGGATATGCAAGTTGATTGCTTTGCTCCCTATAGCATATTCCAGTGGAGTTGCATATGATAAACTAATGACTCAAAAAGTACTATGACAAAGTGTACAACACACCACCCTAAACAGACAGTCTAAAAGTCATATTTCTGAAGCAATTTGAACTACTCTGATATTTCAAGTTTACTTGATACTTCATAAATTTTTTTCTCAGTATGTGTTTACTTTTTTATGTAATACACTTCAGACAAAAAAATTATAAAAGTCTAATTGATCTGTAATGGATTGAAAGAGCAAAGTATCTTTTTTAACCAGTATAAGTCTTATTTGTGTGCTTGACCTTTAACTGCTTCTGAGAAATGCAAACAGAAATGCATTCAAACAGAAATGTCATGTTCAGCCTCTTTTCAATGTGAAAATGAAATTTAATTCCTTGAAGTTCTGATAGATTTTACAATTAGAAGTAACAGTAGTACTTCACTAGAAGTAAAGTAGAAACATCTTTAAAATATCAAGTCATCACAATCAAAGGCTCAGGAGAAGGGTTTTTTTAGTACAAAACCTATCATTTTCTCCTAATGAAAGTTTATTGCCAAGTGTACTCAGGTAAGCCATGTGACAGTTTGGATTTCTCCTGTTTAAAACAAAAGTGGTATTATATACTCACAGTTTGTGAAGACTGTTAAGTCCAACAAACATTTCTGGTATTAGGCAACCAATTCTGTTATTTGAAAGATCCCTGAAACAAACAAAAAAAAACCCAAACAAAAAGGTGAAACACTAGTTCTGTCTTACTCATATAAACACCTACATAATCACATACAGCCTCTTTATTTCTAACTCTTAAGGAGTTACAGACAAATGAGAAATAAAACCTTCTTTCATAATGTAATATCACTGAATTCAATAGATTTAACAACTTTTATATTAACATTATTGAGCAATATTCCACAATTAAACGTACCATACTGCAACTTATATCAATAAAATGATTTTATATATGTAGCAAATAAAAAAAAATTATTTCTAATATTAAGAATTTTCTTTATCAAAGTTACTAGCACCTGTTTATTTATGAAAAAATACTATGCATTTTGTTACATGCAATATTCAGCCAAAACTGAGATTTTTACTGTTTCCTAATGCCTCATCTCATTGACAGCACCCTTTCTTGCTGAAGAAATTTAGAAACCAGACAACAATTAAATTTTGAACTAGTAAGAAGGTCAGTCTTGATAAGCACTCAGCTAGCTGTTTTAAGAGCAATACTGTGGCTGTCTCAGGCCACAAACAGTACAAGGCATTATGATCCATAACTCTTGCCTGCAGAAAGGTGAATGGATGTTTTCTGTACAAGTCATACCTACAACATAATGTACAGAATACTAATAGGAATGAAACAAAAATATGTATGAACAATTATGTCGCGTAATATTGTCCCTTTGTGCATTCTGAACTGGTGTTTAATTTTTACATATTTGGTTTTCAACCTTGACTCCAAATTTCCTTCTTATCAAGTATTTTTTTAAAATAAATGCAGTAAAGTAAGGATTTTAAGTGATTATACATCCATTAAAATGTTAAAATCGATATGAATATATTTTTGTTTTAGAAACAGTGGTAGTCTTCTGATTCCTTTGCTACATCTTGCGGATTTCCTATTTATCTGTTGTTACGTGAGAACTCAAAGTAATCAAACAAGAGAATAAAGGTTGCAGTTTGACAAATCCAGTCATTGCTTTCATGGAGACATAACCAATTAGGTAGCATGTGAAGACAATTTCTTCAGAATTCACTACAAAGTCATCTTCTATCAGACGAGGAATATACTGTTGTACAATTAAATGATGAAACATCACATTAGAATGAAAATATTTCTTAAATGTTTTCAGGGATATTAAGTAGGCAACAGCTGAGAAAATAGGGTGAATAACAATATAGTGCAATATTTGCATGCTTGAACTATTCTTTAAGTTCTCCTAATGAAAGCTACATAGAAACTCTAAAAATGCAAGTTTAAGATAAACAAATATACATACATACATACATATATCTATACATTTTCCTATTAGAAGAGATAAACAGTAAACAAGAACCTACCCAGAATTCTTGTTTGGGTAATACTTTGCCTCTGTCTAAGCAAAGTCTGGATACTTATGGAAAAAATGCATCACTGTGGGGCATAATTTGGGCAGCATAAGTAAATTTCATCTAAACTAACCAAAACAAGCACATATTTCTCTAAGTGTGGTACACAGTAAAAGTGTATTTTTTAAAAAGTGAAAGGCTACATATCCTTTTCTCAAAGATTACTTCAGTGAGTGTTATTTTCACAATAAGATATATGGCAGCAGCTGAAATCTCTGTATTGTAAAACATGTTTTCTAAAAAAGCATTTGCAGAAATAAAAGACAGCTTGCCGCACAGTCCTCCATACTAATATATATTAGACATATTTCAGTTCATGATATGCAAAGCTGGTATTAATTTTCAGGAGTAAGACGTTTAACTTACTAATGCTGACTTCTAAAACTGATGTTAGAGAAAACAAAACAAAACTCCCCTTTGTGGAATAACCAAGCGCCATAATTTTAGTGCTTCAAGAATTTTCAATTTTCATCAATTTTGTGTGTACCTTTCTGAGTAAAACTTTTAAATAATTTAGTTTGTCATTCAAATACAAATTACAACAGTTCTCCAAATCATTCACAAAAAATCATTTTGATGTTGACAGCCTGCAGGTTGTCTTTGACTTGCCACAGCAGTATCTCTTGCAGTTGCCCATATTACATCAGTTTCTGCTTCTCACAGAATCATTTATATTTTACATGTGAAACAAGATGATATGAATGTAAAGTACCGTCTTAATCTAATTACTGTATTCAGCATTCAATAGGAGTTTATACTATTTATTCCTTTTGCTGAACCGCCTGCTACCGAACAATTACACAGTGAAGGAATCCAGAGATTTTGTTTACCATGAAACTACACTGATTCATATAAAAAATGTGGCAGTCTAGCAATTAATCAATTCCCTGTCTCTAGATTGCTCCCAGTGTTACTTGTTCATACCATCAACAAGATTGGTTTTGAGATCTAGCATGATAAATCTCAACGTTGCCATTCCTAATTTGCTGAAGAGTCTTCCCACTTTTCCCAGTGCCTAATGACCTCCTCTTCTTTGACTTGTCTGCTGGCTGACCTAAGGCTCCACCTGCACAGTCTTCAGATGTGCAGACCATGACTCGCACAGGTTTCCTGGTTTTCCCACAAGAGGTCAGGGTTGTGTTATTACAGTGTGCGGCCCAAGCAACAATTAGCACTCATTTTGTTCATTACATTGTATTGTTATCCTTGTATACAGAGTGAGCAAGAAAGTTTCAACCTAATGTTTTTCTTCACATTAAAAATGTATATGCCACTCCAACTTCATCGTTATTATGTCATCCAAACACACTAAAATTCAGTGGCTGGTGTTAAAAATACTGCTACCTGTATGATCAGAAATTGTAATCTTTTACTTGAGTTGTGTAGTATTCCCTGTACATACCAGTTGACAAATTTAACCTCAGAGCAAAAAAACAGAAGTATTTGTAAATTTCTTTTTCTGTGGATTTGCATTCCTTCTCGTCTAAATCTTCCCATTGCACGAAAGTAATTCCTGTTTTCTCATACGTTTTCTCATCACGCATAACACAGCACACACAAGGGCTAGGCAGATTTCTGGCGTGTGCTGATAGCCTGGTTAGCCAGTACACGGACATTTGGATGCTGTCCCTTGGAAAACTGTAGTTAAAAAAGGGTTCATCCCAATTTTCCTTTAGGCTGAGTAGAACTAAGGAGGGTCTGCAGTGCTTGTTAATTAAAAAGAAAAAGGCCCACTTGTAGTATCTTAGTAACTTAAGACATTTTTGCCCTCTACAAATGTAGGTTAAAAACCAGCCAGTGCTTTCAAAAGTACTATGAGACCATTTTCAAAAACAGGAATGCAAGAATGATGGACAGGGAATACATTGCATAAGTCTTGTTTCCTTAGAAAACCATGCTAAAATTAAAAAATATCAAGCATAGGAAATGTGAGAGGTATAAAAATGGTAGACAAATTCTAAAGCATGACAAAGTTTCCTTTCTAAAAATTTATTTTATAGACCTGGTCTATGGTAAGAGTAAAGTACACCTGACATGACGAGAAAACTTAGTGTAGTACAAAACATTGTTTACACATATTTAAACCACTCAGTTTTATTTCCAATTAATGTCTATAGTAATATATTGTCTGCTAGCTCATTAATTAGATGAGTTTTTTAACTTTGTAGATGCACTTGTTAGGACATTTATGGGTGAGTAAACAGCTAATTTTAAATTGGAAAAGGTTAGGAAGAAGAGGGAGATGGAAAACAAAGAAGGGAAAGAAGAAAAAAAGGCACGGTAAATTTAAAAAGCACAGGTGTGATTTTCTATTTTACAGCTGGTGTCCTTATGTGATTATTGCTTGGTGGCATATCTGAGTTGCCCAAGGATAGAAATGTCAATACAAACACAATTTTCAGAATAATTCAAATGGAATTACTACTCACAGGCGCTTCAGTTCTGAAAGTCCATGGAAGGCCCCTGGCTCAATTGTGCTGATCAAATTATTCTTCAGATCTCTAGAGAGACATAATAGAAGGAGCAATTAATTATCACTTTACCTGCTGTACTACTGTTATAGACAAGGAGTGTGAAACGCAATGCAGTTCTAACCTTTATTGGTCTTAGCTAAAACCAAGAATTAATTTCTTTTAGAGAGTAACATCAAAAACATTACCTCATTTGAAGTTTATAAAATTATATTTTCCCAAGATGGTTAAGATTAGATGTTAAAAAAAAAAAAATCTGCATGTTTTAATTCTTCTCCTATTTATACTTTTCAAAACAAGCTTTCCAGCCATTCTTGCCTCAGGAAAAATGTTTTAATCAATGAGTGAATAAAATAGTCAGCAAAGTAAGAACCTTTTAGTTTGCTTATTCATTGTGCTGTGCACTTTACACTTAATAAATTTCTCATTTCCACCTAATGTAGGCAAAGCAGCTGGCATGTGAGACATAAACAGATAGGTCAGGTTTCTGTCCTGAAATACAAGCATTTTCTCATATTTGGCAGACAGGTGCTTAATTTTGCACTTGGTGACAATCCAGAGGATTGGTTGTTGCATATAAAGACTATTTCACTGGCATTAGTAATCTCATCTGCTCTTGGCACAGTGCTTGGGGCCATGACATTGCTCTCAGCTCAGTCCCCATAGAGATTTACTGCTGAATTGTCTCAAGACTCTTGTGATGTGAACCCTGAGGAAATGCCTTCAGTACAATTAGTTAAACAGGCCTAGGAGATAAATGCTATAAATTCTTATAGAATCAGTGTTCATCTTCTGACAATCTGCAATTCATAGGAACAACTGGTACATGGTACTATCAGTGTTGTTTCCTAGACTGGCCACTTCCAGGATATTACAGCACATACACTGTTCAACTCTGCTGAAGTATGGATGTATCAACAGCCACAAGTCATCTTATTTATGACTTTTTATGTTACTGCAAATAAAATGCACACTAGGTGAAATCTTGGTTCCACTAGCTGCGATTGCCCTCAATAGAGCAAGAATTCATTCCAATGTTTAGATCACAGTAGGATGTATTTTAATTTCAAAGTCAAAATCATAAATAAGTATGTCTGTATTTTGGTAGTAATTTTTGCAGATCTTTCTAATACAATTCCATAAACTTGTGTGTCACACCCATTTAATTTTAGTGATGATGTTGATGAATGATCTGTCCCTAACAAAGATCTCAGACTCTTAGCAGTGAAGGTCAGCTTTCAGCTTGCAATATGGAACACTAAGGGTCCTTAAGAAGGTGATAAGAGATTCTGATTCCTTATGTACAAGATGCTTTGTCTTACATATAAGAAATGCAGAGCTATTAAATGCACAGCAGACCAAGACTTCAAGTTTGATGGAAAAAAAAAAAAGAACTGGAATATCAACTCAGTTTAGAAAATATAGATACTCAGTTGCTTAACTTGTAAAATCCTAACAGTAAACAGGATTTAAGATAATCACTTAGCATTTATTAAAGTCTACTCAGCTCAAAGAGGGACCTGGGGGTGTTGATTGACAGCCAGCTGAATATGAGCCAGCAGTGTGCTCAGGTGGCCAAGAAGGCCAATGGCATCCTGGCTTGTATCAGGATTAGTGTGGCCAGCAGGGACAGGGAAGGGATCTTCCCCTTGCACTTGGCGCCGGTGAGGCCGCACCTTGAATACTGTTCAGTTTTGGGCCCCTCACTACAAAAAGGACAGAGTTACTCGAACATGTCCAGAGAAGGGCTACAAAGCTGGTCAAGGAATTTAAGGAATTGATATCCCCATGGAACACATGTCCTATGAGGAGTGGCTAAGGGAACTTGGGGTGTTTAGTCTGGAGAAGACGAGGCTGAGGGGAGACCTCAACGCCCTCTACAGCTACCTGAGAGGAGGTTGCAGAGAGCTGGGTTTGAGCCTCTTTAGCCTAGTAGAAAGTGACAGGACAAGAGGTAATGGCCTCAAGTTGCGCCAGGGAAAGTTCAGACTAGATATTAGGAAGTATTTCTTTACAGAACGGGTTGTTAGGCGTTGGAATGGGCTGCCCAGGGAGGCGGTGGGCTCCCCATCCCTGGAGGTGTTCAGCCCTGTGCTCACCCCTGGAGTAGGGGCGATTTAGAGCTTAAGGATATGCTGTAGGTGGGAACTGTGCTAGGTGAACAGTTGGACTAGATGATCTCCAGGGTCATTTTCAACCTAGATGATTCTGTGATTCAAAGGTTATGCTGCATAATCAGCAAGGTATACTACACAGGTATAATATGTGGCAACATCACCTGGCCAATAATTTTAAATTACCATTCCTTTGTTCCAGCTTGATCTGCATAGTGTTTTTATCATGACTATGTGTTGCACCTGATTATGTGACATTATTGAAATAGGACTAGGAGAAAAGTAGGAAAATTTAAATCAAACAATACCTATGCTTTGAGTCTTTTTAGAATGTAAGTATTGCAAAGCATACAGGTTTACTTATTAGGAGTACCTGTGATTAAGTAACAACTGAAGTTACAAGCATTCACCAAACTGAAATATTGTGAAAATTTTTAGCCATGCATGTCTGAAAATCAGTGGTTTTGTTTCTTATTGTTTTTATCATAGCTTGTTTTAGATATTTCTGAGTTCCTTTTTCTCAGTTGCCTTTTTCATTAATAAACTATTATCTGTTCATTATGCAAATAAACTCACTAAAATATGCTAATCTCAGCACAAATACAGGGGATATTACACAAACATATTAAAAAATGCACCAGCTATTCCAGTTGTCCAGTACTGATGCAACATTTAAACAGTGATGCATGACTGTATGCATGTACAGATACTTCAAGCATATGCATTACATGGCGTAGGTTATTTCTACTTGGTGGAGCACCAGTGGTAATCCCTCGTTTGTTGCTAAGCTAGTATAAACCATAAAGCCCAGAAGTGCTTCTTTTTCCATGCTACTGTGCCGTACAGAGATAAGTATGCCTGTACTGCCTGGGAAAGGGAGTGAGTCAGACAGAGCCCATGAAATTCCCCATGAATTTCCTCAAGAAACCAGCAATATGAGCCAGAGGCAAGGGAAGCAAGGGTGCCACACAGGAGGGGAGGAAAAAATGGAAAATCAAGTTCAGTAGACAGGTAAATGTGCCAGAAAGGGGCAGAGCTTGGGCAAGGACCTTGATGGTGATTTGAGCATTCATAAGAAAGTGGCACAGTCTATGACTAATTTTAGGCATAGGTCTAAGCTCTTTCCTCTCTCCTGGAAATCACATAAGCAAAACAATGGCAGAAATTCAGATGTCAAGGTTGGTGCTTGCACTGATTCTTATCTGGCAAAGCACACAACCACCCCATGGACAGCAGCGAGGAATCAGAGTTTACAACCATCCTCTTGTGGGCATTCTGCCCTTCTCCCTATTCCCCAATCCAGGCAAAGCATTTTTCTTCCCTGCTTTGTCCCCTTCCCTTCCATTGGGTTTGGATAAAGGTGACTGTAGCTGATTTAATCACAAATGAAATGCAAGGGATGATGTTTGTTATCATGAAAACACTTTAAGAATTGGGAGAAACTTTAGGGTTGTTTTAATTTTTGTAGTCAAACATTTTCATCTTAGTTCCATGGTACCAGCAGTAGCGACTACATTCATCTATCTTCTGCCTTCATCTGCTCAAGGAGTTGTGCCAATTCCTTTGACTCCAAATTTTCCACACCTTCTCATAAACTGTTTGTACAAACTTCTGTAGTCTCTTCTACAGAGTCCCATCAACTTGCAAAGATAAGCCAGTATGTTTGGTAAAAGTTAATCTACATGAGTGTATTTTTCTTTTGATGGTTTAGGATTTTTGTTGTGTGGGTGAGCCAAAGCCACATTTTTTTCAGCCTTCAAATTTTCAATACTGAACAGTTTTGTCTACTCTGGTTCTGTTCACACCAAACATCAGGGCTTAGCTTTCTCTAGACAGCACTACTGACAATATCCTCATGAATGAAATGTACAGCCTTTTGCTTGTACAGTATGCTAAATATATACCTACTCAGGTTGAACAAGTTCTTTAACTTGCAGAAGTGAGTCCCCATGAAAAGACTGAAAGGACACAGTTCTCGTCACATGGACTTCTGTATTCTTAAAACTTGAAAGAAAAACCAAACCAAAACAAAAACCCCAAGCCAATACTATAAATCCTTTGGACATAAGATGATTTGTCTCAGGCTTTATACTGGCACACATTTCAAAACCACTTAGAGGCATAGTTCGGAGCAAATATCAATATTTGATGCAGGGGAAATTGACAGTTTTAATCATTAATCTTTGTATCAATTACAGACATTCTGTGTCAACTGACAACTCATCTAAATGCTCCACAAATTGTAATTAGGTGACATGATCATCTCATAGCCAACAGCGGTAGTGGCTCATAACAAGTATTAAAGAGTCACTGTGAGTGGCAAACTGTTGGCAGGTGAGTTTTAATGCCAGTCAAAATAACCAAATAGACAAAAGGTCTTCCATTTACTGAAATGTTCTAGTTCATGGAAACTTGTTTCCCCATAGCTTGTAACCACAGAGGGAAAAACAGCATAATCCTAAACTATCATCTACAGGAAGAAAAAAGGCCAGTTTAATGTTAGTAGAAGGCAGACCATTTCAAGGAAAAGTGTCTGCTGTCCCGAACAAGACATCTGTCCTAAACAAGACATCTGGTCTTCTTATTTTGAAAATTACACTTAAACTAGGTAAGTCATTTTAGAAGGATATTCTCAGAAAATTGTAGATGATTATACTACCCACAATCCTGGCACTTTCTTAGTGATCAGTATTATTCCATAATGTTTTCAAATACCTCTGGCCTAAAAAAATAGGTGTTTTACTTCTTGTAATCCCTGAAGATTAAAATGAATAAAAACTATCACAGCTGTTAATCACTTACAATTCTTACTCCTACATTAGGAGAATCTATCTGCTTGCCTCCCATTTGTATTTTTTACAAAATTACTTTTATTAAAATATTAAATTAGCTTCTTCCATTTTCTAATTTAGCAAGGAGTTTGTAATATTGATGCCTTATAGCAGTAAGTATCAACTTTCACTGAGCTAAATAAAGAAAGCAGAGTAAATTTGGTTGTATGTTTACATTTTTTCCCCAAGAGCTACTGCTGAGGTTTGGCAAAAGGTCATGATCCAAGCTGTGCCAAACAGCATCCCAGACTGGGCCACACACATGCACACATGCATACATACCATGCAAGCGATTTTATCATCAACCAAAAGTAAGAGAAAAGGGAAAGAATCCCATTATCATAATATTGAATGACCACAGCATGACCCAGTTAAAGTCCAAAAAGAAAGCATTTTCTAACTAACAGTTATGGTTTTGCATCATTTCTGATGCAGCATTCTAACTTTAAAGTATCTATTCTGAATCTGAATGACGTGTCATTAGTGGTGTGGGTGTATATATGTAGTGGCGTGACCTGAAAATAAATCAAAACCAAGTGCCTTGTACAAGTACAGATAGATGGAAGCTACATGAAGTTAGCTGTAGTTCTAACAACTGCAGCACTTAACATCAAGGCTGCAGAGCTGCACAAAAATAAAATACAATATTTATTGAAATATGTTTCCCCTAATTTTATTACAGTTGCCAGATGTACTTGCTGCATGGTACTCTGATCTTAACTAGACCTGAAAAGGTAAAAGAACAATATAGAATGGACCATGTTCTCATTAAAAAACAATCTCAAATGCTTACAGTAAGTTAACAGAGGAGAGTTTCCTTTTCACTTACAAGTCTGAACTTATATAAACTACATACAATAACCATTAAGCCCTGTTTTCCTACATGTATGTAAGTAATTTGTATGTATATGCAAATAGTAGTCCCACAGGTAAAAACGCTCAAGGATTCTTTTACTAAGTATCACAAGCTGCTGGGAGTTTATCATCTTACATGTTAATCTTTGAACTGATTTTCAGTTACTAAAGACATTTAAGAGGAGTTAACTAAAACAGCTGACTTAAGGAGGGGAAATCTGTGTTTGAAATATTCACTTCCTGATGGCTTAGCTGAGAGGTAAATGAAACAAGAGGAGAAGGCTGCTAATGGGACTTAGCAAGAACATTTATAGCTACTCCAGGCCTCTCAGCTATTAGACATCTTCTGTGGCCAAATCCTGGATTATCTAAATGTGTTCTTGAGACTCTTGATACTTCAAGTTCACAGTATGGACTTATATAGTATAAAATGTAGTGGGGGAAAAAAATCACTAAAATATAATACAGTCTATTAACAACAGAATCAATTTACCTTAAACTAACTTCTGACATCTTGGGCATTTAGTACCAACATCTATGCCTTTGGTCACTGCAGATTCTTCCCCCAACTTACAATATATGTACTGTAGATGTTTTGAATACACATTCATAACAAGAATGTTCAACTAATTCCAGTACTTCGTTCAAATTCCTGACATCAATACATCTTTCATAAAAAATTATAGGTTGTACCAAGAGGACATCTGTGTTTAGAAAGCTGTCATTATGGTGCTGCAAACTTTCCAAAAAAGCTCTGAGAAGAGCAATCAGTTGTTGAGCAGATGCCAAATACCAGTGAAATATGACTGACTTTCCACATTTTGCATATTACTATGAAACAATAACAACAACAGGAAAAAAAAAAGTCACATCTTCCACTTCTTTCTCATGTAAAATATTCCAGCTAAACTAAATGGCACTTTTGCCCAAGAAATGAATGCAGATTCAGGCCCCTTGAAGAAGATTCACTTTTGAAACATTATTATGATCAGGGTGGTAGGCAAGAGGCACAGCCAATGATGAAAGACAAC
Source organism: Athene noctua (assembly GCF_965140245.1). Classification (NCBI taxonomy): domain Eukaryota; kingdom Metazoa; phylum Chordata; class Aves; order Strigiformes; family Strigidae; genus Athene; species Athene noctua. Next base: position 50,904,266 of record NC_134041.1, read on the forward strand.
ATTTAGCACTTACCATGCACTCATGATAGTGACTGTCAGGGTTAGCAGTCCTGGATACAGGAACAAAGAATTACGTGATATTGGTAAAATGTGTTTATAGACATTTCAAACACATCCATCTGTGCAGTACCTATCAGGAGCCAGTCACTCATTATTACACTTTGATGGCCTGGATATTATCAAAACTTATTTTCATCTCCATTGTTGGTGAATGCATTGTCAGTCACACACTGTAGACTTAGAAATTGGCAGGTTAAGCAATATCTATTACCTGGTATCATCACCAATAACTAAAGCACTCACATGAAACTCCAGACCTCTTGGTTTTGGGGGATTTTTTAATGAGGAGAGAGGATATTTAATCTACTTACATAATCAGAAAAGTTATGGCTGCATTGCAGTTAACTTTCAAGACTAAAGATAAATCTTTTTTTGGATTATTGCCACAAGATAATAAACATAAACATGCAATAAACACGGACAGTAATTGTCCAACAATTGTCTGCCTTTGCAGACACAGAGGCTACAAGTCTTTTGTTTGTTTAGCATGTTGGTACATGTTGATTATGCATTTTCCTTTAGTTTTCTTTTTAATCCAAGTCATTACTGGTTGGATTACCTAAAACAATAGACCCTAAGGACTGGACAAAAAAATAACTGCTGCACGTTCAAGGTACTAATGACTGGAAATTTCAAACCAGTCACTTGATGGTAATAATGACATATAGAACAACAGAAAGGTCATCACATTTTTTTTTTTTAGTTTAAGAACGATGACTCATTCACATCAAATGTGCTGTGGTAATTTGGTAGTTATTCGTTATTTAGGAACACGCGTAAAAATGTTAAACAAAGTGCGAATAATGGCAGCTGAAACAAAACAGATACAGGCTTTATGGCAATTTGCTTGCTCAGAGAATCCCACTGTATCCCACAGAATGTTACAATGATGTATTTCATCTTAATGGTAATAATCACAGAGCAAGAATATAAGGCTCAGAGTATTTTAATTGAAGGAGCAGTATGTCAAATAAGGAAACGTGAATCAAAAGCTTGGTAAATCAGGATGAACTTTCATTACAAATTTTTTGTTGATACATTTTTCTACATGTATATGTTAGAAAATAACATTTTGAAGGATTAGTTTATCCAGTATAAACTCTAGTTTCATTCTAAATATAGCATCAATCAGAATCCGGGATGCGGGATGCAAAGATGTTTAATACCGGTCTTTAGTTTAGCATTTTGTTAGCTCAAAATGAAATGCATTTTCTAATAAAGAAAAATCTATGCTTTCCAGATTCTTTATCTTTGGCCTGTTTTCAAGAAGAAAATAATTCAGTAAAATATTCAAATTCCAAACATACACAACTGTTCCTAAATATGTTTTCTTTTCCTGAAAAATGCCACAAAAACAGATATATGTTAGGGTTATGTTAGGTCTGAAAGTTATTGGCTATGTAGGTGCAAAAGCACATGCTTGGCAGTTGTAACTTGGGGATTCAAGACAGAGTGGCTGTGCTGCCCAGCAGAAAGAGTCCCATGGATCAGTTCCACAGGGCTCAAGCAGGACTGAAAGGTCAGAAGCAATAAATGCCGAGGGAAGCACATAAAGTGGACTTCAGCGTACACAGCTTTGCAGGCAGTTCTGCAATGCCAGCAGGACATACCTCCATGAGTGTTAGCAGTCATGCCCTGGTGTACGGCGATAGATCTGGCAAAATGTTGATTATGATAGCAAAGCTTGTGTCTATCTATAACTATGTAGAGAAGTGATGAGCACGGAAGCCTTTGGTGGCTGAAAAGAGCCAGAGGCTTCCTTAATTTCTACATCCATTGGGACTTCTCTGTGTGTTCATGCCTAGAAGGCAGTTCAGCATGGGTTAGGTTCCTTCACACATGCCCCGCTCCTTTTGAAAAAAGGCTTACCACTGGGGAAAAAGAGAAGGGGGGGGGGGGGGGGGGGAAGGCAAGATATCAGTTCTGAGCTGAATTCCAACAGAAAACTGCTTGTAAAGGAAGTGGAAAAGTAGGGGAAAAAGTATCCTCAACTTTTTTAAAATGAAGTGCACAGACCAAAACAAAAAGTAAAACAGACACTTAGAAAATGAATGAAAAGTACTGTGTATTAAGTTATGTTTAAATTCCAGTGTAGGAATTGTTATTCCACTTTCTAAAACTGCACTTATTAGCTTGTTACAGATTTCCAGCAATGTGTATTCAATCTTCTTAGGTCAAATTTCAAACCCTGGAATCACAATTTAAAAGCATAATTACAATTCTGAAAATGAAACACTGGAAATTTATTCAGTATTTTCAGAAGTGCATCTGAATTATTTTTCCATAAGAAAACGGTGAGATTTCCATTTTTACACCAGAGGTATCAGGGTAATGAAAATGTGAGAACTATGAAATATACAAACAATTATATCATGGAATTTTGGGTGTTTGGGTGGTTTTTTTAAAGAAAATGTTTGATTCTTTTTCTGTTACTAAACCAATATTGACTTGGAAAAATACAAGCAGTTCTTTATTGAATTTCAATCTGAACTTCAGAGAAATATTTTCTTTCATGACTTAAACCATCCAAAGAAAAGAAGAAAAAATTCCACCCTGAACTGTAAAGGAAAAATAAGTACCTGCAGACAGCCCACAGATTAGTTTAGAGTAGTTCTGAGCCAAAAATTAGATAGTTCACTACTCAGTGTAAAATATGAATGATCTTTCCTATAATATTTATTTTATTGTGGTGTTTTCATAAGACAGAAGTAAAACACTTCTTAAAATAAGGTGATTCAATTATAAAATGTCAAGGAAGGACTCCATCTTTCTGCCTGCTTACTATTTCTAAGTAATCTCATTAAAAGGGTAAGAATCTTCATTAATGATATCACAAAGAACACAGTCATCGATCATATACTGAACCCCGAGGGACCTCATGATGGGAGATGGACAGGACATCACCACAATAACCACCCGCCTCCAGGAATGAGCATACTCCAAGCCATTCTTCCTATTTACCTGGGTCAGGGTAATGCCCAGATACACTCCAACATCACCTAGAGCAGGAAGCCTCTTCCAGAAAAGGAGTGGGAAAAAATTTGAACACTTAATTCAGCCAATGCTAGAGGGAATATTAATTACATAGAAATACTGTCAGTTTAAACTGTTGGTAAGAAGTGGCTTAAGGATAACAGGGGAGAATAGCCTACAAGCAGTTTATCTCAGAGGAATTAAATCTTGGCAAAAGACTGGTCTGGGAATTCTTCCCCAAAGCCTCTGTTTTCTATAAACTAGGGCCTTGGTAATAACTTAGACAAATTTAAGTAATTTAAAAAACAATCATGCATGCCAATAAGAATGCATGCAGAATTGTCTTCTGCAGAAATTAGTTAATGAGCATCCTCTTCAACTACTCTGGAGAATTTCCTCGAGTATTTTCACTGAACAGTTTTTACATTTGCACTTTTTTGTGGGTACTCACCAGAAATTTTAAAATACTTTTTGCTAAAATTTCATATGAAATACAGATGACTGATAGAGCAAACTAGGAGGCTGAAAAGTAAGGAGACTAGAGAATCTATATGAACGTGTAATTTCTACAGATTCTTTAAGCTCATCACCATATACTTTATATGCTATACAATGCATATGTTGTGAGATTTTCAAATAAAACTATTTTAAACAAACTAACAGATTATATTTCTTCTACCTCAACGCGTCCAACTGATACTAATTTCAAGCCAAAATCTCTCCTATTATAAATAATAAGTTGGCACATACTTTACAACTTATCCCCGTTGGTCCCATTTAAAATGTTCTTTTTCAATTATTTCCATGCTTTGTTGTTTTTCTCTTAGTGTTACAGGGTTTTTTAAAATAAATTCTTTTGTTTATATAAATATCTCAGTTATTCAGCTCTAGAATATGCAAAGATTATTAAAAAAACCACAAAAAACAACAAAAATCAACACAGCCATAATAACACACAATAGTAGCTGGGGTCACAGGAACACCCACTGGTCTTCAAGCCCTAAAAGTATATTAAAAAATGGAGGAAACGGGAAAGAAAGCACACAAAAAGGATGCAAGGAAAAAAGGAGTATGTTATTGTTGGAGGTAATTACTGTTGAACACTTAATATGTTTTGTTCAGTTAGGTATCACTTCCTTTTCTATCCTTCTCACCACAGAGTGATAAAACTTCTTTTCCTAGATTGTTTTTTCATACCTTCCTTCATGGCATCCCTTATCCTACCTTTTTGACTTTGTCTCTCCCTCAGCCCCTTAGAAATGGTGCTTTGTTTCCAGTCTCACTACGTAAGGCCAGGGACTCAGCTATTCACTCCCACAAATAAAACAGTTTATTTGTCAAAACCTCATTTAGACATGAAGGGGGCAGAAAAGCCCAAAGGTGCTTTGGGGAGCCACAACCCAATTTATCTGCTCCCTGCCTAGCCAGCTGTGCCATGCTGGTTTCCTAATGGCTTATTTTCAGTTAGTTGTAGAAGAAAATTAAACACTGTATTTCTCAGTAAAGCACACACGCTACACAGAGTAGAAGCATACAAACAGGGTATTAATCAGCAATGGATATCTCACTTTAAATCTCAAAATCATGCCTATATATGATAAATCCTAATGCAGCTATTTCCCTGTCAAAAAACCTGTTAATACCTTCCAGTGCTGGTAGAGCTAGAAGTATTAACAAAGAAACTTTGGTGTCAGCAAAGGTGCTTTATGGGTGGTTATTTTAACACATGTATTTATAGATCTGCACTTGATACATCTTCTTAAAGGATGACAGCATCTGACACAAATCATGTGACATCACTATATAAAATGTCAGATGAGTATATCATACAGCTGAGGTGGCTGACTGCACATCAGACTAACTGAACTTTTTGTGGTCCTAATGGGAAACAGAACCCTAGATGCTCATAAATTCAATTAACTGACTTCCTGAAATGTAGCTAAACTTCATGTTACATAAATTTAAAAAAAAAAGTTTTAAATTGTCCATAATTTAAACAGGTCTATTATATTCCTGTCATCTATGACTACTAATACTGACTTTTTATATAGAACACTTCCTGTATTTTTTCTAATGTGCAATGCCCTGATAAATCTATATGTGACTGTGCTACAGCAAAAAAAAAAATCTTGGTGTCTAATCAACCAGTTTGTTCAACTACACAAGTAACAATTTATATTGCAACAAGATGATGACTTAAGCAAGTGTCCAGGAAAAACTCCTAAGAAACACTGCAAAATGTTTCTACACACCTGCGTTTTAAGAGAAGTATAAAAATAATTCCTTTTAATAATAACTTTTACATCTGATAAACGTATCTAAATTAGTAGACTATTAGACTATTTTAGGTCAGGAATACAGCTACAGTTAACCCTGAGGAACTGGTGTTATTTCCCTGATTATATTTATTTGTTATTATTTCCCTGATTATATTTAATAAAAATATTTGTCTCATAATCATTCCTCCAACTTTGAAACATTTTTATCTTTTATATCTGGAAAGATACATACAGTATGTTTTGCCCTTTTAAAAATTGATTAATCCAGTACCCACTTATAAAACACATGACAGTACTAGACTGTGATCTAAATGTTTTTTCACAAAACAGTAAAATGAATTATTGAATTGTGGATTATGACCATCACTTGCAAACATAATTCTTACTAAACATCTATTAATCTTTTCTACATTCCTGTTATGAACTGCTTAGATACTAGGATAATTAATGTAATATAAATTACTATATTAAGGCAAAAATGTCTTGATTATATGAAAGACATAAAGAGCACAAAAATAATGACCACTGCACCAGTAAAATATGATGGCATGGAGAACTCTTCCAAGTATTTCAATTACATACTACATCCAATTTTAATAATTAAGAACTGATCAAGTCAAATTGTATTCCAAAAGCCTCCTGCATCTCTCCACAAAGGAAACTTTCACAGATAGGGCTTTACTAGCCTTCCTAAACTAAGCTTTATAGTACTGTGCATCAGTATGACTACACTTTTCTTATTCTTTCAAAGTTTTAAATAATAATATGACCAACAGAACAACATCTACCTACAGAAGGTTTAGAAAGCACTGTAACATTTATTATTTTACGTTGATTTAAATACAAAATTATATTCTTGTGTTTCAAAGAATATTTACCATTTAGTATGCAGTCTGCATCGCAATACATAAACCTGGCAACTGGCCTTCTACAAAAGCATTTCTTCTTAAAAGCTTCTTCACTTGTCAAGAAAACGAAACCTGACCCTGGACCCTGCTGTGTGTGTCTCATTCAAAAACACTAAAATATTTCTTCCTTTAGGAGAGATTTATTAATGGGGAAACAATGCTATTTCAAACTAGCATTTCCTTTCTCAGTTGCCAAGCAATCTCAAACCTTCTCAGCTGAAACCCAACTAACTCTCTGCTTCACACAGATTTCAGTTCTAGTTTTAGTTCTAGTGAATTAAAGCTCACTATAACTATTTGTGAACTAGCAGAATCTGACCTTTTTTATTAAAAGATGACTGTGAATCTCCCTAAGAGATGGCCTAATGTGAAACTGGTTTATTAGGGAGCAGGTCACTCTGACTTTTCTAAGATCAATTTTGAATTCATCCTTTTCCTGAGAACTCTGAAAATAGCAGCTCAACAGATCAGCAACAGTTGCCAGAGAGCTCAATGAATAATGCATATGTTGTTCTTTGGAGATTCTTCCATTTGTAGGTTATTTTGATTTAGCCAATATCGAGACATAAAAATTCTGTTCCATTTATACAAGCAGTATCAGTAAAGAATGCTGGGACATAGCTAGTCAAATCATGTAAAATATTCACAAACAGGAGTACAAGAATTGCTGAAACAAAAACCAGGACTGGATAATCTCTTCCTCAAATTAACTGACCTGAATGGCAGAAATAATTTTCAACATTTTCAAATACTCAAAGCATATCAAACTCAGAACCACAGCAATATAGACTGACCTCATGATGGGAAAAGTGTTGGCTCAGCTCCAAAAAAAGCACTTAGGCTAACTAAAATTAAGTGGAACATAGGTAGTAAGTCCCAGAGTGCAATTCACAGTCCCTTCTTCACCTCCTACATGTCTGAATGGCTATAGGTACCTTAGCCTTCACTTTTCAAGTTCCTGAAGCACAGAAATGGTGCCAGGCATGCCAAACACTTTGGAGTTGATCTTGTACAAAAGCTATTTTGGGCCATGCAGACAAGACCTGCCCACACCGAGAGTCTCTGTGAGGCCAGGCAGCCTAAAGCGATGCACTCAGCAAAACCACAAAAACAAAGCACAGCCAGCATCCCAGAGAACAGTGAAGGGGTGAGGAGTGTTGCCGTCCATTTTTTCTATGACAACCTAGCGATTAGAGCTGGGGAAATGAAAGACACTGTTTCAGTACTCTCCTTGCCCAGAAGGGATGTATACCTACATTTAAAACACACAGGAGCTGAAGAAACAGACATGAGTCTCTGTTCCCTAAAACAGTATTTCTGTTTTTATCAAATGAATGTTTATAGCAAAACCCATTTACTCCTTGTTGATGAAATACCCTTGGCACTTGACCACTTCTGTTTTTTCTTTCTGGCCCCATAAATCTTAAATGCTTGACTGCATATTGGCACAGCTCCACTTCAGCAAGACCTACATCTTGGTTAAGGCCTTTCCCACAGAGGTAGCAAAAGTGTGGTGGTCTCAGGCTGAAGAGGCTGAACCTGAGTCCTCTTCCCAAGCAGATACTCAAGCCAGTAGCTTAGTATAGAAGGAACAAAAGCATAATTGCTTTCTTTTATGACCAGGTTTCAAAAGAAAATATGGAGTCAGTTAAGCCTATAAAGTAGAATGGCTTCAGAAGTATTAGGCTGCAAATCCCAGTCCCACAAAGGCTTCTAACTTAGGGCTGCACAGGAAAAAATCATGTCAGGCTTCAGCATTTCTGTAAACCACTCGGTGCCTGTTTAGTCCCTCAGCATGATGGCTGGTTTGGATCCTCTTCTTAAACATCTAATTCTCCCTGTTCACTGTATAAAGAGCTTAGGCCTCCAAAGAATAGAGGAGAATTACATTTTGAAAGTAAGTATCTGTGCTACACATGACTGTGCTGAAAACCACTAAGTCTACTGTATCTTGTTGCTGATGGGAGCCTTAGCGACTTCCTCAGCTAGCAAGCTGCTAAATTTTCTGTTTAAGGGCTGTATGTATTATTTACTACCCATTTGCCTGGGGTTTTGTTTGGTTTTAGCTGGTTTCAGATGGCTTCAAAATAGGCCAAGACTAGAATCAACTTTCTCTTCAATCCAGCAAGCAAAACCCAAACAAGACAGTAGTAGCAAACCAGAGCAGAGGGCATAATTAATGTGACACGTGCTCCCTTCCAACGCAGAGAGCTAAGGTATGTGCTTGGGATTGCAACTCAAATCTCTAAGTAACAGCTCAGTGCAATAGCCCTAAGAAACACTGCAGGCAGTGCTTTGAAAACCCATCATTCTTTTTAATTTCAAAAAGACATGGAGCATACAGCTAAATATGAGTCTGCATTTCCTTTCCCATATAAAACATTCTAAAAATGGGTTAATTCTGGAGAAAAGTGTTTTCCTGTGGAACAATATACACTGTGCACATATTCCACTCTTATCCCTTCCCCTCCACTGATAAGTGGTGGGAAAGGGCAACTCAGAAAAAACATCATCCCATATCTGTCTCCCACTCAGCGTACACTAACCCAATTCTCCAAAATCTCATCACACTGTTCAGCTCATTACATTCAGCTGAAGGATGAGAACTGAGCTGCACCACTAAATGCGCACAGTTTGTGTTTACCCGCAAGAACACTGTATGTAGTGTTGCTTACAACATACCCCGTAATACGGAAGCATTCTTGTTGGCAGCTTTGACAATTTATCTATTCATATCAAAGTGAAACAGAGGCTGTTTTAAAACTGTTGCTCCTTGTCCTAATGGGAAAAGGAGAATATTAAAAACTATCATAGTGAAATCTCTGTTGTCATCAAAAGGTCGTTGATTCAACAGACAAGCAACCTAGTGTTAATGATTTAACAAAACATTTTTCACACAGATTACATGCTCATCCATCACTATATAATATTTTTCACATCAATAAAAGATATTTTTAAAAATTACAATTACAAATAATTGTGTGCAACTCAAATACAATGCTTAAGTAATTATGCTTTTACCTAAAGAAACACATTTAAAACACAACTAAAAAATAATGTTGCCATTGTTTGAATTTAGACTAATTAATGGGAGAACTGTCTTAAAAGAGGGCAAATTTGTTGTACAATTTGTTCAGCAGTCTCCTGATTTGACTAAAGCTATATGCAGACAAACACACAGGCCTGGATTTCTTCACTCCCTTGTCTCTTTTTGAGCAGGTAACGAGCATGAGGGAGAGAACGTAGAAGGCTATTCTTGACTTCATGACAGTAAGTATACCACCACACTCCTACCAAGTAGTATATGAAATAAACATGACACATTAACCATTCAAAATTTAAGAGAAATGAAACTCATACAATAACCAAAATAGTAAAAAGCAATTAAGACTGTTTAACTTAATTAGAAAATAAGTTTTTCAGCTCAAGAAAAGTATGTTAAGAATATCTTGATTTTGATATTGTCATCATAATATAAAAAACATATGCACATATCATTAAACATACAGAACCACAAAATGGGAAGCTTATCTCTTTCTCTAACTGGAAACCTTAAAACAAAATATCCCCCACGTTTTCTGAAAATTAAAAAAAGGTGTATTTATAAATGTGTGTTAATAACATAATCTCAAATACAAGCTCCATATTATTTGAAAGTTACATTGACAGTATCCTGCACTATTTCTGATAACTTAAAAAAATACTATATTGTTTTCAAGAAATTAAAATGTGAATGATTTATCAAAGCATATACAGTCAACGGTGAAAGTGATACTGGAAATGCTTTTATGCAGGCTTTGAAAATATTTTGTAGATAAAGTCAAAATCTACAAGGTAAAATCCAGCAAACCCCATCATCATTAGACAAATTTAGCAGTTTCAGTCACAACCATGTATGCATTCATCCATAACTGATGATGGCAACACACTTGTTTATTATGTATGAAATAAGATTTATAGTCTACCTAACCATTCGTTTTAGTGCTTTTAAGTGGTGGGTAAGTGACTGTTGCTATTAAAAAATTATGAGTGTTGAAAATGTTGACAGTTAGGTAAGGTTCTTCTTATTTGTATTGTTTTAAATGAAGGCTCCTTTCATATAGAGTATAGCTAAATATAGATAGTTGTTCTAACTTTGAGTCTACATAACATATAGGTGACTGATCCAAAACAATGTTATATAGGTGGTATAAATTTAAAATCATTCCCTGACATCCTACCTACAGGTGTAGAAAGCAACAAAATTAGGTAATTCAAAGAAGTAATTTCCATATACCAGTAGACACAGAGAGAGTATGAACTGAACTGTGCATGCATTTCAGTACAGGAATTAAATTGTCTCACGGCAAGATATTTGAAATAATACTTTTCTATCTGTGATTCATTTCCCAATTTTTAAATTTGATTGTATCTTCAGTGTGGGAGGTTTCAGAAGGTATAATACTGCAATTCTAGAAACTTTTGTCAACGTTTGTAGTAAGTTGTTACTATTTACTAACAGGTTGCAGTAGCACTAGTCTTGTACCAGGTAACAGTCTAAAAATCACAGGGCTAGACATGACTAAGCACTGCTACATTCTACTAAGCTGATAAATCTGGCCACTTATGTATTAAATAAAATACAGAGGCTGATAACCAGAATAATTTCAGCAGTTACATCAATAAGATCTGAACTACATGTATGCTTGTACTTCTGTATATTTTTGGCTCAGTGACTTGTTTCCAGGAACAACGACCAAGAAAACAGAATATTTTATATTTATCTTACAGATGCCTCCAGAAGGCGCCAGTCAGGGCTGGAGCTCTTTTGTGCTATGCAAACACATTTATTCCTATTCTGGATAGATACAGAATGACTGGACATAAGTTCACCCCTATACAATAATTTGCAGGATCAGCCACAGATGGTATGTTCTCTGCCCTAAAGGATCAGAATAAAATTCACAGGAGCTTTGTCAATGATCTCTGAGAGACCAGAAAGAAGTCAAAGAAATTCTTGTCTTACAACTATTTCAAATGTAACAGAAATATAAAGTAGCAGCTGAAAAAACTTAAATAAAGCGTGATTTAAACAAATGGCCCAGATTGCTCTGAAGTTGGTGGTGTTCATTTTAAGATAGTTATATAAACTATGAGCATTTGCCTGGGCACAGACTCTTCATGATACTGATTCTACCAAAAAGCTCCTTCCTAACCAATCTTTGCTCTTAGTTAATATATTTATGACAGCAGTATTTAAGGATCTGCACAAGATTTATAGGCCCATAGCATGAACTCTTGCCAGTAAAGTCTTAATTACTTTCAGAAAAATGGAGAATGCGATGACCATGTTTATTCTTATAACCTTTTTTTTTTTTTTTTTAACTAATCAAATATGGCTTAAATGATTCACTGGGAAGAAAAAAATATTCATAAAAGCTCTACAAGACAGTAATTACTGAAGTATGAGAAATCCGCAGCTTTCCCAGTAGCAGAAAATGCCTGTCCCATTTCTGAAAAAAAAAAAACAAAAAACAACAAACCAACTAAAAAAACCAACCTGGCATAGACCAACATTTCTGGCATTTATAAATGTCTGCAGTGTCACCCAGAAAACAGATAACTACTGTATAGTGTATTAAGATCCTTAGTCCAGCTGGTCCATTTTTTCTAAACTTTAAAAACCATTTCCAAAAATACAAAGCATTTTTAATGGATTTCAATGGTCTCTTTCTTCTTTTACATAAAATCACTCAGAAGAAGGATGTTTTCTTAAAAACAATCTGCTATCCAGGTCCACCCTCCCAGGCATGTCCCTTGGAGCTGTTCCCAAACTATCCCCAAAGCACTAGCGTTTCAGCAACTGGAATGACAACTTCTTTTTAATTGTTTGAGATCCTGCAGGCTTCTATCTGAGAACAAAGCGTGCACATAAAGCACATTCTATGGCTATGATTCAAGTTCTTTTGAAAATAAATGATATATTGAAACAATGCTATGTTATACAAAGCAGTCTATCTGACACTGGATGCTCAGCATTACCCCAAATCGTAGCCAAGTTCATTTCCCACCCATGCAATTGGACATACTAGAAGTGCAATAAAGCTTACATAAAGCAACTTTTTCATTATATGCTACCTAAAGCATTTGGTTGATGTTTGAAGAGACTTTACCATGAAGAAGAAAAGATGAAGTCTGTTTAGCAATGGACAAATAAAATAATGAATCCAACACAAAAGTCTATTTGATGATTAGTAGTGATACATTTTAATATGACAAGAACAAGGGAGTATTTAATGAAGTTCAAAAGCAATATATTTAAAGCTGATAGAAGGAAGTACTCTAACACAATATGTAATTAACCTACAGTCTCATTACTGAAACATATCATTGAGGTCAAGAGCTTAGTAGGATTCACTAAAAGAATTAGGAATTATAAGCCTAATGAGGACATTCACGTACACATCAGACAGGATTTCTGAGGACACATAAAAAGAGAAAGTTTCTCTTATAGATTGGTTATTCTTTAATTGTCTTTTCTGAAGATTTGACAATCTTATTATACATGTGAGCTGAAATCCTGACTCAACAACATGAGTAAAGAGCCACTAACTTTAGTGGAGTAGGATGCTTATCTCTGGCACTGGCAAGATACCAAAGAAATTGCACAAATGCTCTGATTTACAACATGATGATTTAAATTCCTCTAATTAAACCAGTAAAAGTCATAATGTAAATGCTTTTAGAGCACTTTAAATCTGCTTAACTACACATAACTTTGTTAGTAAATTACAGAATTAAGCTAAGCGAATTTAAACAATCTCTAAATGAAGTTTGTGTATTTATAAAGACACAGCATTACTTCCCCATAGCCCTTACAAAACAGCACTGAGGTACACCTCTTCCCTCATTTATCCCTCCTTAGTTCTTCTATTAATCTACCAATTATTAATATTTTTACAGGCCAAATGGCTCAGCTATAATGTAAACTTGGTGACAATTGATTTTGTAATCTAAAGGGTTTGGGCTTTTTTTCTTTTTTTCCTCAGAGTTGGCATGCATTTCCCAGGCAATATAGAGAACATCACATTTATTAAATTAAGCCTTGGGCTTTCAGAAGACTTTACAAAAGGTTATGTTTGTAATCTTCAGTGTTTATTTTACTATGAAACCAACACATTCAGCAATAAGTCAGATTTACTGTGAAAATAAACACATTAGGACCTTATAAATAGCTGTTAGAAAAGTTCCGTATGGTCTGCCAAAAGCCCCAAATGATTGGTTCATGAACTTTTCCTCTGTATGCTCTAATGGCTTGAAAAAATTGTTTATTTTTGACTGGTTATGAATAGATGAGGATTATATTTCATCTACAGTCTCCATTAGAGTATCAGGATTTAGAAAACTTCCAAACTTTTAAGAAACTCACATTAAAAAAAATAAACTGTTGACAGGAGCTATACATAATGGAATGGCAAAGTGAAGTGTTATTTTAAAGCTGCATTTACTCAATGAGTTTCTCAATTTACCTGATTATATCCCCTAAAAAAATATATATATATATATATATAACATTGCTCAAAGATACTGCAAGTCTAAATACCTATAGCAATTGCTGCAGCATGGGTTAATGCAAAGAACTGTCTCTGCTTCATCAAGAAGGATCTTACATTGCCTTATACTTGCAGCAAATATGCTTTAACAAGCGTAGGAGTCTTTTGGTGAGAGGTTGGACACATATCTAACTGCACATGACCCCTGCATCCTTTGGTATGCAATGCCCTCACAAATTGGCTCCCTGGGAATAGCAATGCTTTCCCCAGAATCAAGGAATCAGCTGTCATTTCCAAATCACTCAGATCTTTTCAGATCTTTCCAGCACACTGTCTTGCACACAGACCAAGATGCTACCTCCTAAAACCAGGATGGAGATTGTTCCTCTAAAATGCAGCCACCTTGCTACAGCTGTGCAGAAAGATCAAAGACCTCATCCTCAAACCTTTAACAGGTATCTGCAAAATTATATTCCAGTGTTTCTGCAAGTATGAAACCAGCTGTCACTACTTTAATAAAAGGCATATCTGCATGGAGACTGTATTAGGGAAAGGTTTCTCAATACTGCTGATACAGTAATAACAGAGAAAGACAGAAAACATTTTTATTTCATGAAAACTGGAGGCTTGGTATTATTTTCCTCATTCAACACTAGAAAAAGAAATCAGTTTCTCAATGTTTTTGAAGGAAATAGAAGAGATGGAGAACAGCTGAGAGCTCAGCAGGCAAGACATGCCTTGTGACAGGGAAGGGCCACCGTTGCCCACTGTGGAGCAAACATTTCAACCTAGCACTTTCCTGATACTAGGCAAATGCCTTGTCACTTTTAATTCTCAAAACTGTTTCTTTTTGTATGTATAAAATAAACGCAATCTGCATCAGACTGGTTCAACAGAAAACACTGCCAACTCACCTCAGGTACAGCAATGAGCCCCAGTAAGCCCCTGCAATTCCAGCCACCCCTCCCACAGAAAGTGTTACCAACACATTTATACAAAACTTTTCAGTTTTGAATCAGAGAAAATACCCCCTCCCCAGTTTTGAAAGCAAATGTATGACTCCAGTGTCACCTGATATGCATCAGAAATTAGATGACATTCCAACTATGGAAAAATCCATGCAGCAGAATTCCTCTTAAGTGAGCAGAATTACCTCCTCCAAAGTAAAAGGGTCTTGTCTTTTTTTTTTTCCCCCCAGTTACTTTCACATGCTACAGCAGATGTCCCACATTTTGTATTAGTTTCTGCTTGAATGAATAATGGAGACATGAGTACTTGTATAAACAGGGGAAGGTATTTAATGAACATATTGTACATACTAAAGAGTCTGCTTTCTGTTGGAAGAGTGTAGAATGCATTCTTCCAAGTGCATGAAAATCCCATATTAATGATGCATGAGTTTTATATGAATTGGGCCAGACAAACTGTCAACTGCATTTAAAACACAGAATCAAACCTGATAATTGCTCATTTCAACATTATAAAAAAAAAAAAGAAAAATCCAAACCCTCACAGAAAACAGAAGATGTCTAAAATGATAGTATTATTTTTACATATTTTTTCATTAGAGATCATTTGTTTGCATTTCTATTTTGAAAATTCAAGCCTCCTGGTCCCAGATGAATGTGTTCCTCTAGAACTAAAATTTGTTTCATTGTGTTTTCATTCATTTTCATTCTCTTCATGAGCAACAGTGACATTCGAAAAACCAAAAGAAAAGGACAGAGTAGTCAGAACCTCATATTTACAGCATATTTATAGCATTTGGCACATTGGACACAGTTTTCTGAAAGATATTATTAGATTTGTCAGTGAGTGTCCTGCTGCTTTTTCAGGACTCTGTGGGTTCAATCTACAAAGGCAAGTGCTGGGGCTCTGAATGCCTAGCTGCAGTCAGAGCCTCGAGTGAAGCACTGTGGCTTCCTACTCAATAGGAACTCAAGAACTACCAGACAGGATGAGACTAAAAGTCCATCCAGCCAAGAGTCCTGTATCCAACTGTGGCCAGTAGTGGAAACTCATAATAAATGCTTATGTGGTACAGAGTGATGCCTCCCTCGTGTACTGCTTTGAGTTGGACGCACCACATGTATTTCATCATCATTCAGACATGGAGAGGAGACAGCAGTGTGCCCTGATACAGGGATTACACAGACAGCTTGCTGACATGATGAAACAGAGCTGGCTGATGTAATGGGAGGTTGCTATGACTTTTCTCATGGCTACTGGGAGATCAGAAGTATGGCAACAAGAACAGTAGGTAAGAGCTACACTGTCCCACTCAAATGGTTACCAGCATTTCAGACCTCTCACAGTGCATGAATCTGTGCAAAGAACTTCTCCAGCTCTCAAGCGAGTTCATAGATAAGGGAAGCTGTACCAGTTTGAAGAAGGCATATTTTGCAAGCTACTAGCATGGGCTACCAAAACCAGTGACATAAATTTGGCTCAGTAGTTTGAGACT
Source organism: Athene noctua (assembly GCF_965140245.1). Taxonomy (NCBI): domain Eukaryota; kingdom Metazoa; phylum Chordata; class Aves; order Strigiformes; family Strigidae; genus Athene; species Athene noctua. The sequence continues at coordinate 50,920,482 of NC_134041.1, forward strand.
AGCAAGTCAAACAGCAGGTGTTGTGCTGACAGATATTTGGGTGACAATGACTTCTGGATTTCAATCATAGTGGAAGGTGAGGAAATACTAGAATTCACAGCTGGCACTCCCAAACTGTGCAAGATTCTCCCACAGTCTGCTCCCACAGAGTGCAAATTCTTTTGTTAATCAGAAATAAAACCACTCATCATTATGCAAACTTCCTTCACACTGGACTGCAGGGAAGGCACTTCCCCCATTCATGGCCTTTAATGCACAGCTTCTCTCAAAGGAAAGATGGTGACAGGGATCACAGCTGTCATCAACCTTCCAAATATTCCCCTCAACCAGGTATTTATGGACCTTCTTAATCCCTGACATTGAAGCTGTCCACTCTAGAACTCTTCATCAAATTAACAGTCACAACTATGTCGGTGACGCATTCAACAGCATTTCCTGACTTGCACACAACCACAAACTGAAGCCTTAAGGTTACCAATTGCCTCTGTCATGCAAAAGAGTACTTCTAAAACCAGCAAAAAAAAGCTCAGAGATAACTCAGCAATGTTGTATTGACCTTTTTTTTAAGCAAAGTATGTGACAAGAATGTTTACCTCACAGCAGACACTTCACCAACTGGCTAAACAATTCTGTATTTCATTTTATGTCTTCAAGTTGCAGAATTTGTAATTTGTAAATTTTTTTGTAACTACTAAGATTTCATTATAGACAGTTGAAGTTTCAACATTAAACCACGGTGTAATCTGCTGGTTAATAAACAAATGAAAAAAACAAGCAAAAAGTTGCTAGATAGACCTAAATCAGTGCATATCTGAATAAGAAAGCATAATCAAAAATATTTATACCAGGGGAGCTGCTATTGAATCTATATGTAATAAATAAATAAAAATTGTTTAGACTTGTAAATATTTTCTTAAGATGAGAAACTATTAAGTAGCTGCTTGACCAAACACTTCAGGAAGGTGGTAATTTGCCTTACCCATCAGTTAAGAAACTGAAAACATTTCATGGATATTCTCAACTAAGTAGCACATTTATGTAAGATAAAACACAAGTGAAAATACAAGGTTTTAGACACAGAAACTATAAATACATGATGTGGCTGATATTACTCAGCTATATAGATTCTTAAAATATGGTGTGGGTTTTTTTTCTTTTTCCTCCCAAAGAATACATTCAAATCCATCCATCTGTTCAAACAAATCTCACAAAATCAAAAAGCTCTTGTATCTCACTTCTAGCAGACAGACAAGTTAGTAGGATAGAAAAGTCTTTGAATTAACCTCTTGGTTTTGATGCTTGTACATAACAAACTTGCGCATGGTTTGGGAAAACTTACTGTTACCTAATACAACACATGCTGAAGAAACAAAAGCAATCAGACAGCAATGCTCCCTTCATGATTTCTTTTGCACAGGACTTTTCTGTTTCTTCCTAACCCCACTGTTCATTGCTTTTGTACAGAGACTTGTGTATCTATTTTAAAATCTATAAATATGAAGTATTTAAACAGCAGCCCTGTAACAGTTATTACTGTGACCTAGAAACAGAAGCAAACAGGTTCATCACAGTAATTAAAGGTCAGCAAATTATCTTTGTTTAATTCAGATGTTTTATTGGAAGGAGTAGGCTTCAGTGCCTCACTCATAGAGCAGCAATATCTAGGAACAAATTAATAGAGGCCAATCAATTAAAAAGTTATGAAAAGACAACATGACCTTTTATTTTCCAAGTATTTATAATTATTTTTTAAATACTGATTAATAGTATAATTATATACAAATATATAGAAACTATGATCAATTATACATACTTTATGACAATAGAGGAGTGACAGAAATGCTCTAAATTTTGTATTGCTGTCTTTCATAGCCAATTACGGGCTCTCATCTGAGTGAGTGACCATCGTCATTAACTGAATCCAATTTCACATTGATAAAATTTATCCTATTAAAATAAACCTACAAAAGGCAACTTTCATTGTTTCTTTCCAATCACCCATGAGGGAAGGGAAAGGGGGATCAATCTATTTCTACTTTAATCAGTAAGCTCTTTAAATGGCATCCACTGTGTTCCTCACCAATGCTGCCCTCTGAAGAGCCATTCTACAGTTTTACTCAGCCAGAGACAAAAAGAAAGCCAGTAGTTTTCTTTTACCACACAGAGCTGTATGCCTTTTCTGTGCACCATTCACTTAGACCTCACCACCATGAGCATTAACTAGACATAAGTAAAATCGTTTATACATCTCAACATTTTCTGTAAATAGTGATAGTAGTACATCTGTTCTGTTCAAACATACCAATAACATCAAAACAGATTTTAAACTTCAGCCAGTTAGGAGAGACTAAAGGTTAAATATTGATTGACAAACTATTAAATCAAAATGTTTTAATTGACAACGTCTTATATTTACAAGCTTAACAATCTTAAGTTATCCACTAATAAACAGTAATTCTACTGTGTCAGAAACCCTAGCAAACTGCAGATGAGGTCCCTAACAGGACCAGAAAGTGGTTTACTCAGCTGCTCCCTTTAGTGGCTCTGCCTAGGGAAGCACAGTTTAGGGCTTGGACTTCTTTTCTGGAATATTACATGATACTGCAGTACATCTGAGTGCAGTGTAAAACACTTTAAGAACCAAGTGCCCAAAACAAAAGGCTACACAAACAAATATAACAGTTTTATATATGCACAACTTCTCAATTTTACTTATTTTAAAAGAACCAACCAGGCTATTCTACAACGTAAAACTGAATATTTACATAGCAAGTTTGCCATACATCTATCGAATAGTTAGTGGGTGTTTTCACAGTAAAACTACTAAAAGTATTCAAAGTATTGTGGTTCCAGGCATTTTTGTAGACTTACATAAAAGAGAGGGTTACACCCCGCAGACCTCTGAAATTTGTACAGATGTTCTTACTTCTTTCTATTTAATCAGGCCATGCCTATTACTTAGCAGAAAATATAATTTGAGAGAAAGTATTTTCATGCCTTAATCACATTAGCTGAGTTCCAAATGAATTGCTACCTTTAGGCATTACTTTTAGTCCCAGACAAAAGGGTTGCTTGGCTTTTCTTTCTTTCTTTAACATGATCCAATCAGATGTATCAGAATACTAATGTATAAATAAAATTAATAATAAAGAACAAATAAAATATAAAGCACATGCTAAAAAATTTTTATAAATACATTTAAATCAGTAAACAGTTAAAATACAAAACTTTTTATAGTCAATAAGGAGTGGATATATGGCACATCTATTGTAATGTCTACCGTTGTCAAAGATACTGTGACAGATATATCACCCTAGTCACAGATATTTACAAATGTTACTGCTATTTTCTATCTCCATGGTGTTTCTCTGATTTTGTGATCTTAAGAATCTTCTATATTAACATACATTTTAATTGATGAATGATTTCTATATGCCATTTTCTCATTAAAAAGTCTCTATAATTTTAGACAGTAGAAAGATAGTATTTCTTTGGCCCTCTGAACACTGAAACCTTGCACAGAGTTAACTGACACATTTAGGATTCTACTGTAACTATTAATCAAAACAAAGCACTGGTAAAAGTTTCTTCATTGACTCCTGTTCAGCTGTGGCTGAACATGACAGACAAAGCAAGACATCTGTGGCATTCAGTGCAGGAAGAAACACTGCCCTTCATTTTGACCTTTTTTATCTCTGCTGTATTTACAGAAGGAACAAATTTCAAATGCAATTAATTTCTTAGTTTAGAAGAACCAAAGTCAAATTTTAAATCATAAGTCTAAAATGTGTTGTATGGATTAAAATATGTGGTGGTAGAAAAACTAATATTTAGTCAAGTTTTTAAAAAGAAGCAAATACAAAGCATGTTGCATAAACTGCTAGAGCGTGTACTTTGTATTATTTGAAAACCAGTGTGCTGAAGGTTATTAGAGCCAAGATGCAGAAACCATAACAATCTCCTTTGGAAGGCTACATATCAAGAAACTAGCTGCTGCCATTCAGTTTGCCTGAGAACATGTAGGTATAAAATCATTATGAAAATGAAAGGAGTTAAATCCAATTTTCAAAAAGAGGGGTGGGCTGGAAATGAAGGGTTTTCTAAGTAGAAGAATGTTTAGGAGGAGAAGGTAACTAAGAATTACCCAGCTAGCATCAGGTTGTCAACTGTGAATGCATTAAATCAGTGAGATGCAAAAAGTCTGAACCACAGTCAAAAGATGAAAATTCAATAGCTTGAAATATTCTGTATTTCTGTACAGCATAATGAATTTATATCTGTCACTACCAGGAAGTGGGATACAAAGTTGACATCAGGTGATAAAGGTCAGGAAATACAAATCAGTCTAATAGCACTTTTGTCATATTTTCCATATTACATACTATCAAGAATTATTTCCCACACAGTTTTGCTTCTTTACTTCAATATTCCATGTATACACAACTTCCTGCCCTAAAATCTAAAATCTGGCTTGACACAATGGAAAACCTGGCATCTACAATACCTCAATAAGATTAGCGTTAGTGAATGGCAAAAAAAAAAAAATGTTTCAAACTCTTACAGCAATTGTAAATAGAGTATAGGTCCAGAATAAATTTATAACTCTGTTTTAGATTTAGTGATAGCTGCCCTCAATGCACATACATGAGGTGCATTGCCACATTGAGTACTATATTTAAGGTCTGCTTCTACAAAATTTAATTTTCACTGTTCAGGGAATACGAATGGTAGTTAAAAATTGCATAAAGATGATAGAAGGCAAAGAACAAACACACCAATTATTTTAGCTTGACAGTGTCACTATCCAGAATATTCATCTGTCCAAAATTTTCAGACATCTTAGAGTGCACGTAACAGATCTGACACTTCAGGGACACACTGAACCCAGCAGTGTTTGGCTGGCACAAAGCTCAGCATATGCCCAGAAACTTGACCCATTGGATTTACTGCACGTACACAGATCAAAAACAAAGCACATGTTCATCTAGTTTATGGATTCATATTTTGCCTGAGGTTTTCCAGAAAAAAAATAGAGCCATGCTTTGTGGCTGTAGCAATGCATCTTCACCATACGGCTCGCTGGCACTTTGGTCAATTCTGGGTTCCTGTACAGCTATCAAACCCCCAGTTATGACATCTGTGGCAATGGTATTTGACATAACAATGAATATAGCAGTACTAAATGCAGTAAAACTATACTATAAATCAACCTGAATAAAACAAAATACTGACTGGATTTTACATACCAGGGGAGAAAAAAAAAGCAGCCCACAAAACACTTCTCACGGTTTTTTATGTTGACATTAATGCAAACTGTAAAAGCAATAGTGACCATAAAACAGGATATATAAACTAATCATAGCATTGTCTTCCCCTACTACATCTTTAAGAGTTTTAAAAGACTAATTTTATATAAATGCAATTACTTTTACTTTTTAAAGCTATCTTGTTAACTGCTCTCAAGAGCATGTTCCAACACGAGCTTTTTAAGGAGCAGCTAATTATGCATCTCCACTGCTTTATTACTTTGCATGTATGCACACCACATAGAAAATTGCTCACAACCCTACACCTTAACTAGTAACCTACTTGCTTTTCTCCTATTTGGGTCAACCATCACGAGTATTCAAGACTAAGTTTGAACTTGAATTACTGAAATACTTAAAGAAATATAGGAAACCCCTGTGTTTTAAACTGTGTGAAAGTTCATAGGCAGTAAAATCTGAAAAATTGTATACAAATGTTTGGAGAATACCAGAAATTCCATTCCATATGAAGAACAGAGACAAAATGTGAAATATTTTAGAAGTAAATTGAAGCTTGGTCTCACCAGGAGATCTACTGGGCAAACATTCATTAGAACTGAAAGACTTGCTATCAAGCAACATCATCTTATAGAAAAAATAAGCTTGATCAGGTTTCCACATCCCATCCTCTTTCCTGTAAATATCCATCTAACCACCGTGGGTCATCAATTTCAGTACAGTCTCTAATTTAGGGCAAAGCAAACTGCAGAGTCTACACAATGGAAACTTCAGTTAGTAAGTGAGATAACGTGTAGTTAATACAGAGAAATCCATTTCCATCAAGTTAGAACTCTTTGCAATATCACAGGATGCTGGTTTTCAGAAAGACTGAGGAGCCCACATGCAGCACTGTACTCATCCCTATGTGTATTTACTTTGCTGTCACTCACCTGAAAATTTATTAGCTCTGAATCACATTTCTGAGGGCTCCCAGGTCCAGCAGAGCTCCAGCACACATTTTGAGCTCCAACTTTGTGCCACACAAAATTGACGCTGCTTCTGAATTCACAGCTGTCAAAGCCACATAGCTACATACATACGCTTCTCTGCTCAAACTAATACATATTGCAGAAAGAATCTGCAACTCACATTATCTACTCATGGATAAATAAAAGCTGTCCATATTTAAATGAGAGGAGCACTTTCAGGGATCAGCAAAACACTCTACAGGAGTCCCAAACAAGGAAAAAGGAGCTTAATTGACAAAAATTTCATGAAAATAGTTAAAATGGAAAGGCTAAAGACAGAAACAACTATCTTCTCATTTACTGTACATTCATAGTATTCATTTGAAGTAGTATTTTCTGGAAATCCAGAAAGCAGAATATATCTTTTATGTTAAAATCAACACTTTCTATTATACATAAGACATCAGTCCAGTGAACAGGGTAATTGCTATACTGTCACGCTGTTTCATTATAGTAGTGGAGAAACTACCTTAAAGCAATATTTGGTTTCTTTTTTTTTTTCCTCTATGTACACTAATCATTTTCCCTAAAATGACTTTTTTTTTTTTCTTAGAGACAGTCTTCCCAAGGGATGGAAGTAAATAACATAGCAAAGGAGTTATTTCTTTAGGGGATAGAAGGTGGGGGGTTTCCCTCCCCATATCAAGGTAACATGACAGATTTCATAAATTGAGGAAATGAGCATAAAATTCAATCAGTTTTCCCATATAAAATACTATTAATGATATATTAACTTATATAACTGTGACCATCTCAAAAAAATTCCAATTATATGTTGGAAGTAATCTTTGAGATTGACATCATTAATACCAATGAAAATTAATGGGAATTCCGCAATGTTCTGCACATCAGCAGAAGAACATTCCCCGAGGGAATTATTAAGGAGTGCCTATATTTAGCAGTGATAGAAAAGAAAATTGTTAGAAAAAAGCTAGCACTTAAGCAGTCCTTATTGATACTAGAAGTTCACTTCCTCCATTTTTCTTTTAAGGTCTTGTAGAAGAAAGGCAAGGGATAATTTTTCATTTGTTAACATGACAACTAAAATCTGATTTGGAATACATGATTCTAGGAAAGTTGGCTATAACCAAAATGTAATCAGCAAAAGAACAGATGATACACAGTGCTTCAGTGAATAATGCTTTCCTGTGGTTTGAGTACAGCTGGAGTGGAAGAATCTTTCAGCAACTTATCTAAAACTGAATCTGCATTACATTCGTCACCCTGTTAATGACTACAGAGAAACAGGCACACACTTGTTCAGGTCCGAGGTTCTGCCTAGAGACTTTTTCCTTCCTTCTCTTTCCTAATTTAGGAAAGATTCTGTTTTCCATTACTTCCAAATTATTTGACCAGTAAAACAACAGAACACTGGGCAAAAGATCCCACAGTGCAAAATCTATCCAAAGTGGTAACTTGAACTATATATGAAATACCAGCAGATTTTCCCCATTTTCCAACTGTAAAACCTTTGGGTTTTGTAATCAGTCTTCTCCCCTGGGACTTCAGTAAGAAGGTGAGTGCATTGAGGGTTACGAGTGGGTGGCTGGGAGCACAAAGGTACTCACATATTTTTGCACACCCTCTGTTCCCGTGCACTTCCCCAACTACTTTCTTTTACGAGTCTGTATATATTAGCTAGCTAGGACTAATTTAAAATTCCTCACTTAGACAATGCATTCTTGCCCAAGTGGTACACAGCTGCTTCAGTCATGTGGAATATTTTGCAGGAGGCTGGTTCTTCTTACAAGTGGACATCTTCCCTGATATCTGCTATAAATTAGCCTCTGCATTCAAATAAAGAGAGTTTTATTGCATTGTTTGATGAGTTTCCTTGTGAGAAAATGTAAAAAAAAAAAAAAAAAAGGAAAATTATCCCAACAATACCATTCTGAGTGTATGTATTTCTGGGAATTGTATTTGCAAGCTTAATAACGAACAGCAGTCTTTTGTCAATGGAAATCTTGCTTCTGTTGGGAAACCAGGGAAAGGGAAATAGTAGGTGGGTGCATTTTATCTATAAAACCATAGTCTCATAGGTATCAATGGACATGGTTATATAACATTAATATATTGCATTATACATTATTTAATGCATTCTCTTAATAATATTATGTTTATTAGTGTAATATATGTGTAACTGAAAACTATAGCCAGGTGTTTTTAGTGTTCATATGATCAAAATTTATGTAATAAACTTTTAAAAACATATTTGCTTGCAATGTTTTGAACAGTTAAACAGCCGCTTGAATGGGAAAACATGTAACTTCCTGCTACAGTAGTGCATTTTAATTCACAAATTCCTGATTTTATTTCCTTTAATTCAGAGTACCACACTACATTAAAAAAAAAAAATCCAGAACTAAATAGTTTTTAAGACAAGGTCTTATTTTAAATTTCCACCTTATAAAACTTCATTGTAATATGAGCATATACACAGATGAGAAACTATTTAGGTCAGTTAACTGTCCAAATACATTTTTGCAAAGACAACAACAAAAGTGCTCAATACCATACCAATTAATACCAACATAGCTGTGCGGCTCATAACTAACAAAAAAATCAAATCAGATTTAAAGCCACCCACTGAGCTGAAAATATTTAGAATTACAACTGTAGCATGCTATAACGAAGGATTTCACAAGCTTTATATCCTTACTGCAGACAGCTCGTACATTAAACATTTGATGATGTGAGAAAAACAGAACACGCTGTCTGTGCAAAAACCTTCTGTCTAGTATAGAAACAAAAATAAATGTCATTGAAAAACCCTCAAACCTGTATGTGGAGCTACTTTTATTATACAGTATTGGCTTTATCTTCTGGGTGGCCAAGTACACACTAGGAAAAAGAAAATGAAGAAGTTTTGCGAAAGAAGAAACATTCTCATTCCTTTGTGTTGGACTACTTGGAATACTAAGTCTTCCCTTAAAAACTGGGTTATATTTCAGTATCTTGTAAAACCCTGCATACAACGTGGCACTATACACACCCAAGAAGGTTTGTCACACGCAAAACTCTGGCGTTTCAAAATATTTAAAAGGCAACCTACTGACATATGACAAATTTCCACAGACAGCAGCAGCTGCATGGCCTGGTGCTGTTGCCACTATTAACCTCAGCTACAATTTGATGGCTGAATTAAGTTGTCTGCCAGCAGTTCCAGCTGGCATAATACATTACTCTGTGGTGTCATGCTGTTTATCTATGGTCAGTGTTGTGACATGCTGAGCCCTATGTGTTTATCCTCTTTCTATAGATGAAGCTTAAATCCTGGAACCTCATGCAAAGTACCAATTTCTTTAAGTCATAGCCAATCCAAGCTTTATCAGTTCTAGTTTTATATAAATTTCATCAAAATAAAAGTTATAAACAAAATAAATTCTCTCATCTCTGCACACTGTGGTAACCAAACATGACAAGACTTGGGGAAAAGATGGTCCAAAGACATTGCTACATGACACCTTGTGGGCAAATAAAGTTTCGTATCCTTTATATTTCCTTGCTTTCAGATTTCTGCAGAGCTGAAACAGTCCCTGGAAGATCAGTACAAACTCAGGGTAACGTCCTGCAAGCTATTTTTGGGTGGCACCTAATCTTGATTCCACAAAGATGCACTAATTCCATCCCACCTCCAGCCTCCATGTGTCCTGGATTCTAAGTACATTATTTGAAGATTCATTTGCAGGACACCAAAATGAATATAATTTGGTCAGAGAGCTGCATATATGTAAAGTAACAATTGTTAATTGTTACTTTGCTAATGCTCACCCTTTTAAAGCAAAGGTGCCCAATTTATTGTCCACAGACACAAGCAATCCACCCCCGTGTCCTGTTTCTTGAGGTTGGTCGCTGCAGAGGGATCATGCTGCAGACCTCCTCATCCTATGGCCACTGTAAACAAAACCTAACCTGCTTTCCCCATTATCAGATATCGCTGTAGCAGAAATGGGAGAACTGTAAATCAGAGTGTGTTCATAAACTGTATTGCACTGAGTATTATATTTATTTCTAACACACTATGTTTGAAACTACATACAGCTATGACTTCAAACAGATTTCAGAATCTGATTTTAAGAATAGTGATAGAGAAGCAATTCCATTGTCAAGGATCATTTTGAGATGCTGGGAATACTTCACAGTGGTATTTTGACAAACAACTTGTTATTTGAGAAACAACTATTTCTTGTCCTCTCTGGGGGAAAAAATAAGTTTAAGGGACTTTTATATTGTATCATATATCCACCTTCACAAACACTATTATGTTTATTACTGGAAAGCCTTATTTAGGTCAAAAATCCCCACAAACTAAAACCTGCTTCTTGTTCCATTTCAAAGTGTATTAATTTCTCTATTCAGTCCCCTTTCCTTAAAAATGGAAATATATTTTAAGGTGGATAAACTTTTTAAAATGTAGACAACAAAGAAAGGACAACCTTCCTGAGCAAAGCAAATTAATAAAAAGAATGGGACTTTATACAGTCCTACAGTTGACTGCACTCACCACACAGTTCTGAAAACAATAAAGACAACCCTTTCATCAATAGTATACTGAACTCACAACTAAGCCACATTTAGTAGGTTTTGAGATTTTCCTGCAATATTAGTTTTTTACTTATACACTCTTGTTAATGGCATTGACCTTTATTATTTCCCATAGTGAATCAAAACATGGAGGCTGTTACTTGTAGTCCCATGTGGAGTCAACAGGAAGCATCCTCACGTCTGCCATTTCACTGACCTCTCATCTCAGGATGCGACCAGACTCACTGCTTTTGCTGGCTCTTAGACTGGACACACTTTTTCCCCCTTCCTAATACAGCAGCAACTTTAACTAAACATTATAACATTGCTAACTAGCTCCACCAAAACACAGGGCCTGATCACTTCTAAAAAGTTACCTTCTTTGAAGTTCCAGTAATTCTCTTTGAGCTGTTCCTCAATCCATACCAAAAGCTCAGAGAATAATCAAGAAATAAACTTTTTATATGCTTTTCTGAGATCAAAATTAGTTTTAAATAGAATTTTGGTTTTATTATGTGGAGATTTTGGGGAAGAAGGGGGTGATGTCTTTCAATTAACATGAAGGAGAGTTTCCCGAGCAAACAAAATGTGCAAGGAATGCAGAACGGAGCCCTTGAGGTATTTGGGGGATGGTGAGGGAAACAAAATTAAAAGTGGCTGAGGTGCCTCTGTTAAAACCATCTACTTTGTACGCACATGAACATTTCCTCATTAAAGATTCATAAGGACTTTATAGTTTTAATGCACATGTGGCCACTGTTACAGTTCAATAGCCAGAACTCTTAACAAGAGGAAAAAAAAAAGATACTTTACTGTTTTTTTACTGACTCCCTTTTCATAGGAGATAGAAACCTTTTTTAAACTCCAAAGCACAGTTGCTGCAAAAGCCTGCCATGCTAAGAAAAGTCTGAACAGATGAAAAACAAATCAGTATTTACATTGTAATTCATATTCACAACTGCTGCCCATTTCCTACTTCTGACTTTCTGCATTTTCTTGCCCCAACAAAGGACAAAATCATGTTCCTTAGTCACAAACTTTTTCTACAATCTGTCGGTGAGGAGCACCTTGAATGGCTCCTTAGCTGCAAAGGATAATAAGGCAAAAAAATGTATTAGGGAAAGGAAAGAAGAGCCCTTCCTATATTAAGTTGAAAGTTTGAACACAGAAGGCTCAGCACTGGATTTCTGTAGGTCAGTATAGGATAATTACAACTTCAGCAGAATCTACTCACTGTTTAAGAATGCACTGATTTATTTATTTTTTTTTAGCATTTTTTTCTGGCACAGATTATATTCCAGTTCTACTACACTCTGTTGTACTTCAAAAGTGGAGACATCTCTTAAAGAGCAGGCATAATGGGGATGTGTCTCACAAACTGAGTAACATTGAAGTCTCCCATCCTGGCACTTCATTTTTACTGGAAAGGCTTTCTGCTGCTCTTTATCCTTGTCATTTTCTTCTGTGGTTCAAATGACCCATTTAACTTTTCAGGGGTTCCTTTATTTTTCTCTTTGCCAAAGAGCTATCTGCACCTGATGAAAAGCACTGAATTTAGACAGCAGACAGGCAGGCAGCAGCAAATCCTCAACAAACTACCCAAGCGTGTATTAGGGACAGAGAGGACTGAGTAACATGTCATTAGATCGCTGGCATAGTTGTGCAAAGGAAAAGTTTTTCAATTTAAGCAAATAACTGTATAAAGATTGCCCTGCAGAGGGATTACAGGTTTTAACTTGGTTTTTTCCTCTCTCAGGACACTCCTAAATCATTTTTTCCAATGCAACACGGACCATTCACTCATTGGCTAGATCCCCCCTCAGGGCCCTGCAATGCATATGCAAAGCATACTATTTTTAAGCAATGTGAATTACTTCCTCCTCCTCCTTCACTGTGTGTAGCACGTGACTCCATCTGCAGTATTTGCCACTTATTCCAGGGATGAGGAAAACAAAACATCTAAACACAGGTTTCCAGCAATGTCCTAGGCCAGCAATTAAATTTTCAGCAGCTCTTTGGTATCCTCCCTTCTCACTGTGTTAGTATCAGCATCCTCTCACTCAGTCACAGGTGTCATGTATTTACCTCTTCCCAGGCTATCTTCACTGTGGTACCAACCTAAATTTTCCAACCCTGCTCTTACAACCTTGATATTTATTTAACCTCATACTCCATTTTTCCTGCTGCTATTTTTACCCTTCTCTCTTACCCTTTCCACTAATCTTAAAAGCAAAGGCCTTAGAGTGCATTAAGTCTTAATAACAATATTATCATCTATGAAGACCATCTTCATTTCCAGTTTGGTCGAGCACGAATGGTACCCTGATAGTGGTTAATGTGCTGTTTGGCTTAGTGCTGTGACACTTCAGTGCAGACAAGAAGCTCAAAAGGTATTGCTCTGCACTCCATCCAGGACATGTAAGTCCCTGATAAAATAGGCAGCCTTCCTACACACTAATTTCCAATTCTGTCTACCTTCCTGTTATAATAAATCAAATGCTAATGTCTCTATATTAGTAAACTATTTAGTGTTCTCTGACTTTCATTCCCAGAACCATTTGGCAAGAAAATTCTCTATATCCCAAGATAATTATCTCACTACTGGCTTCAGGAAGACGGAGTATTTTTGCAGCAAATGACCACATCTGTACCACATCAGGCTTCATTAGGGATTAATAATGGGTACTACTATTCTGCCTATGAATTTTCATGCTCACAATATCTTACAGATACATTAACAGTGACAGATCAGACAAAATACTTACAATAAATGTCAGTCACAAAAGCATGCAACTTAGCTGGTAGAAGCAACAAACTTTGGGGAAGACTGGAAAAATGTAAATTTGATCATTCTAAGTTTTTTCAATAATACTCCTCAAACTTTTGCTCAATATATGCTTACTTCATTATATATTCTTGTGATCATAGCATGTTTATTATTAATTATTCCATGGGATTATAAAAAATTTATTCATATGGTTATGCCCACATCTAACATAGGCAAAGAATAGTCAAGCTGACAACTAATACTGAAGGATATTGTAAACAGTAAGAACAGTTCCCACTATGACACCTGGATTTCTGAGAAAAAGAAAAGAGGATATTCGATACTTCTCAGCATCAGGTATTTGATACATCACCATGAGGAAAAATTCCAGGTTCCTTATGATGGTATTCTATAGCCTATAGCCAATGTGACCCTTAAAACATTATTAATAATCTTTTAACAAGTAAAATCAACATTAAAAGGCAGATAAATCTGTCGTCCAGTTGTCATTTCTTTTTAATCATTTTAGGCTTAGTATTTCTTAATTCATACCGCTAAAATCATCTAATCTGACTTGCCTGTAGCAAATAATTATTTTAGCAATTAATGCTTGTACTGCAAAGCTCTATTAGGTCGTTCAGAACTCTGAAACTGAAGTTTAGTCATACCGCAAGACCAAATTCTGACATATGGCAAACTTTTTTTTTTTAGGATTCTTTTTTTCTTCATTTTTAGAAACTTTAGAAGTAATTATTTTTTGTCTGATTAGCTGTGCTCAGAAGTTTACTGCCTATGCAAAATTTATCTTTTAAGTGACAATATGATATTAGCTTTTCAGGTAAGAAATTTCTTTTTTTATTAAATGTTTTGTAATCAGATATTAATTTATAAGGCATACTAAACCACTGATATTATAATCGTGTACAATGACTTGGTAATGAGAATTCTCACACTCCAGTCCCTAGTTAATGAGGTTACAATTTTTCCATCAATGCATTTCATTCACATGCATTGCATTCAATTAACACTGCTGTTAATTATAGTCTAGAACCCTGTACATATCTTTGAACCCCTTTCTCTTATTTTCTTTATGCACACAAATCTAACAAGTTACTGCAAGAACGACTTTTACTGGAAATATCCACAGTGTTGATACACAAACAGATTTAATGTACCAAGTGAATGTTGTTAGATCATTGATATAATTGTTCAATGTAAAACTTTGCACAAATATAATGTACATTGTTCAAAAACCTGCACCTCAGCCAAATGAAAACAGATTATTGACCTGTACAAGACCACATCTGAAAGACAGGGACAACTCTCTGCCAGATTACAAGTCTGAATATTTCAAATGTGAATGTAACAGTATTGAAGGAGGAGAAAGAAGCGGATAAAAATTTCAATTTTGTGCAATTTCTTTAAATCTCGGCCAAAACACTTTTCCATTTGTCCTCAGAAGGAACCCAGCTGCTTTTTAATGAACCTCTATAAGAAGTTAACCCCGACTTAATCTAAAATGAACCAAACAACAGTCAAAAGATCTGATTAAATTATTCACACTAGAGAGTAAAAATATAGCATTAGAACAAATCTGTACTAAGCTTTTGGAAGATACTTTTATACAGGGAAAGAGAACAAAGATCTCAAAATTAAAGTTTTAACCTTTTAAATGTTTCGCTGGAGAAATAAATCCACATTTTGGAAGATTTTAAAGGAAAGTTTTGTACAATCTATGTAATGTTACATTTGCCTAAAGGATGGCAACACTAATTTAATGACAGTATCTATTCCATTCTAGGAAAATACAATATAGAATACTATGAAACCATTATAAAAATAGTGCATAAAACACATTTAGAAAGCGTACTATGGTACAGTAAATTAGATGTTTTTCTCTAGAAAGGAATTGATGAACCATATTCATTATGTAACCAAGCAAACCAAGAATGGGTACTCAAACTCATGAGGGTTCAGATTATATACAAAAACCAAAGCATTGAGAAGTATGAGAGATGTGGAGAAACTGGACTGCTGAGCATTATTCTAAGTAAAAATCATGCAGATCAAATGATTCCTGATTTACTTGTTGCTAATGAAAATTGTGTTATGTCAGGAACAGACTGACCTCCAGCATCACTTCAGAGAGAGGTTGGTTTAGGTTAAAATAAATGATACTTCTTTGGCTCGGGTAAATAATCAATTTTGTGATGACAATCACTGATTAACTTTAAAAAAATCTTTCAATAAAGGTTACCTGCCAGTAATAGACAAAAGAACCTGGAAACAGGAAGCACAAATCATCAAGGGGAGGTGCATGTATGTATACAGTTATCTTCATTACCTGAACCATAACCTTCCTCTGAAAGGTGTGGCAAACTAAACACTTCCATTGCCTTCTCTCTGAGAGAAGAGGAAGAAGGAGCAAGGAGGGGTCAGCAGATAATGACCCGCGGCCATGCCTCCTATTGTGTTTCTATCAGCCAGTTCTTGCAAATAAGAAGCAAAACAGCCACTTTCAATTTAACTCTATAAAGCAGGTAGAGTAAAACTAAATGGATACACTTAGGCAAATATAATAGCAAAGTCCTTATTTTCAGCAATATAATAAAAAGAAATAAGATTAAGAAAATACAAGTGAATAAGCCAGGAAATAAAGCTTATACATTCCCAAACAACATACAGAAAATGCATAGAATAGCTGACTTGCAAGAGGAGACATGCCAGTAAAGAACAAAAAAACCTGGTTTGACTTTCAGCATTCTGGGATGTAGATAGCTTGCTGTGTAATTGGCCGATTGACTCTTCTGCTAACTTTCTGAGTGAGTTGTGGTGCAGGCAGGCTGCCTTCCTTCAGGCTCACTGCTGGCAAATTGGCCATAATATTAAACATACATGTGCATGCATTCTCTTTTTTAATTTCTCTGAATCCATGTCTCACACAGGAGCTTGAAACTTCAATGGGAAATGAAAGGTAATTGCATTTAGAACAAATATTGCCTAATTGGCAGAACGGTTCTGATCTATCAGTTCATACTCAGCTAACCTGGATTTATCCTAGCAACTGATGTAAACAGTACACTCCTGTGTAGCTCTAAGTTAGAAATTCATGATGATTTGTGCTATTCTTAATGTCAGAACATCGACTTATGAATTGGAGGTTATACTACCAAAATAATATTGCATATAAAAGGATTCTTCTCAAAGGCAAGATCGATACAAGTTTCCCAGCTCTACTTCTATCTCAATATTGAAACAAAAGAAGTACCATTTCTAGTTTTAGTTCAGCCTGTGGATTGAAGTAGGAAAGTCAGAAGCAGCTGTTCTCACAGATTACTCTTTTTACATTAGCCCATTACTAAATTTTGACACTAAAATCTGTAAGCCAGTATAAAAGGTTCTTTCAGTTACTGCAAGACTGATAATACATTGCATGATCCTGTCTGCTTTTTGCTGGCTCACCACACTTCATTAGGGTTTGTTTTTTGTATATCCCATATATCATCTTTTAAATGTTGTTGAACTACACAGTGACTTACATAGGTCAACAGAAAAGCTTTGGTTTCAGAAATTTTTCTCCATTTCATGGAATTCTGACTGTGGATTACAAAAAAGTTCACATGCTGTTTACCCTTCCTAGCTATTTTTTAAGTTTTAAGTTTTATGTAAATGCAGTTAATAAAAACAGTCTTCACATCTGCTTTTATATGTGACTAACTTACCAGGGAAATTGGGAAATCAATGGGATTTCTTCATAGTGTACAACCAGTGACTTCAATAGTGTACACTAAAGCAACACATTTACAATGTCTGAAACATGCAAGTATTTAAATAAAGTGCATAGCTAATACTCTACAGTTCATTAAAAATGCCAGAGTTTTACTCCACTGAACCTCAACCTCACTAAGATGCATCAAGTACGTAAATAAATGAATTTGCCAGGTTCACTTAGCAAAAGAAAGTGTGGCATACCTTGTGTTAGCGTGTTACACAAGTTGAAGCAATAGCAGCAACAATGACATGCCTATGCTGGCTTTTGCATACGTTGGCATGAGTCCAAAGTCCTGAAGAGTTCATGCTCAGGTTGCTGTGTCCACTTATACATCCTTCAGAAATTACGGTTCTATATTCTTTGTAGATTATCGAACAGAGTTTCACTTCCCAACCTGCACCTATCTTTTTTCCTAAAATTCTTGTTAATGAAATGGCTGCTCAGCAGCATGCCAGGAAACAGGCTGTTCCTGTGAAAAACCATGGAGTATTAGGGAATAACGCCTCTAACATGGAGGTGTGGAAAGCCACAAGGGCTACCGAGAGGCATTAGGTGGGCTGAAGAAATGAAACTTGGCTTAGCTCACTTACGTGAGAATTAAATCCTAATTCTTCTATTGAAGAATTGTCACATGAAAATGTTTTACTGGATTTGTGGGGGAAAGCGACCAAAAGTAAGTAAGAATGTAAGACTTCATGTACACTTATGGAATTAATTATATGGGTATAGAATACTACACATAAAAATGAAATACCTGTCTAGGCAGGTTATTTCAACACAGTAGGAATAAGCGGACAGAAAGATGTAAGAACACAAATACAATGACAAAGGACAGTTAGGGTTTTTTATGATGCTATATGAATCACATGAATAGGAAATTAGTATTTCACCTAAAATCAGAGAACTTTGGGGAAATTTCAGTGAGACCTGAAATGAGAAAACAAAACTTTAGGACATGCATCCATTAGCACAGCAACTCAAGACAGAGGTAGAAAGACCAGAAATTTCCTTATGTCAGTATGAATGAAAGAAGTCTGCTATTGCCAACCCTTACAAACACCTAGGTGCCTTCCCATGTGGCGCATGTGTCCTCAAACTCTCTGCTAATATTTATGATTTTATGATACCAGTTTTCTACTTTTCTTAAATGTTTTTCCTTTTCTCGTCACTCCTCAACATAAATTAGAACAAGACAAGCAGAAAAGTAGGAAGTGGCTGAATGAAGGAGAAACTATGTCAAAACTATTAGCTAAAATGAATTTTCTCTTCTTACAGCGAGACAGAAGCTGAATACATTGAGTAGATAGGTATATGAAACCAAGGAGCAGCTGCTGTGCAATGACATAGTCAATAAGGAAAAATAAGTGAAATGTCTTGTTTGGTTCTGAAGAAAGGCATTTGATTTATACAAACTACAAAGCAATCACAGACCACTACTGATACACCTGAATGCAAGGAAATCAGGAGAGAAGGCCTGTAACAAAAGGTCTGTATTTTACCCTCTATCTCTCTAAGATGACAGTTTGAATTAAAAAAAATAATAATCAATTTACTGAATTCTCAGTTCTAGAGAAGGCAAAAAGAAAAGAACCTTCCCCACCTATCCAGTAACGTTAGCATTCAACCTGAAAATAGGGACAACAAATAAAAATAGGAAGAAAAAAAGAAATCAATTCAGTGTCATCAGCAGGAAGCTTTAAAGTTTCACTGGGCTTTGCTAAGAGACAATTTGGTCAGCACTAGCTGGTTACACAAGAGCAGAGGAAGCAGCTTTATACAGGCTTCCTCAGACCTAAAGTCCCAGAGGATTTCCCGACGGGATTTACTGAATGTAGATGCTCCAGAGGGGTCTTCCTTGTATTCGGTTGTATGAGTTTTACAACATGAACATCACTCCTGAATATTAAACTAAGCCTGTTTTGTACTTATGTGAGTATTCAATAAACTGGATTCAAATCCAATTTTTAGACTATAAAAAAAGTACATTGTCATTACATACAAAATAAATCTTTGCAGATAATAATCTTTCTTTCAGATATGTTTCAGGCCTTGTGCCCATAGGTTTTTTTTTAAGGATATATACATTTCATGCTTATTTTCATGATGTCACTAAGAGATTATCATATTTTTGGCTTGCTTAGACAGGGAAAGTGACTATTACACCACTGTTTATAAATGGTGAACCCTACAAAGAGAAAAGGATTACTTTAAGTTGAAGGATAACAGTACTATAAAATCATATGGATAAAAATAGGCTATGAGTACATTTAGATCACAAATTAGAAAAAGCAGAAATTTTTAAAAGCTTAGCTATTACAGAAATAAAGATTTGAAGCAGCCTTTGAATTATTTGTTCAAAATGCAATTTGAAACTCTTACAGAATGGGGTTTAAGCCTGGACAGGGCTTACTAGAGTTAGAAATTGCAGTTTGTGACATGAATTTATACAGTTGAATCCTCTCCAGGCATCTGCAAGGACCAGTCACATTTTTCTATTTCTTGCTTGATGCAGAAGAC
The DNA here is from genome assembly GCF_965140245.1 of Athene noctua. Classification (NCBI taxonomy): domain Eukaryota; kingdom Metazoa; phylum Chordata; class Aves; order Strigiformes; family Strigidae; genus Athene; species Athene noctua. Next base: position 50,940,336 of record NC_134041.1, read on the forward strand.
AGCTTCAGGAGTTTTCCCCACTTCTCCCTTTTCACTAAAAATGGCTAAGAAGGAAGGTTGGATAATCAAGGCTAGTAACTTGCACTGGACCACTACTGAAAATTTTCAGGTGTCTGTGTTGGTGGTATACCTTGCTGGCATACTCACAGTTAAAGTAACTGTCAGATTTGGACTGATAAGGATTTATTAGTTACTGTGGCAAAGACACATAAAAAGAACGTTTTTTAAAAAAACCTCTGTGACACATTACAATTTCTTCTCCTCTGACACATCATAATTTTTAGGGACATTATTTTGAACTGAAGTTTCAGAGTTCTTAATGGAGTGCTGGAAAGCAATTAATGGAGTGGCTAGTTTATGGTGTATATGATGCGAGGAGAGTTGAACAAATTTCCTTTTTATCCCTCGAAACTCAGCCAGGCTGCAACTCATTCTGCTCTTACATTCCCAAATATTTTTGTAAGTTCACATAACTGTACAGTAGGAAAGCTTAATACAGTACTCAAACTTCACTCAAATGGGAGAATTGTCCCTTGTGAGGCACTTGCACTTCTCTGAAATACCTAAAAGCAATTAATGGTACAAAGGGGAAAAAAGCTATCAAATTCTCAACTTAGCTGCTGACACAGTACAGAAAACACTGTTTTGTTCTGAACACAATGTACTTTAAACTCCCATTTCAGCTGAAAAGCATGTCTTTAAGGTCTTTAAAAAAGCATTAACTTACTTTGCATTAAGAAACAAATGTGAATATTGAACATAAAAAAATGAAAAGAACACTTGGTGAAAATAACAAATGCACCATGTGTCTGGGGAACGTACATTAGCTGTAAAAGTTTCTTTCATTGGCCATTAATTATAGCATCATAGCAAAAGTGTTACAGTTATGCTTCTTAATAAATTTGTTTTCTGCAAGTACCTACAACTAAAATATTTCTTCCTGATTTAGCATCTTTCATATTTTTTCATAGACAGATATTAATTGATTTTAGGAAATTCATGCTTCCCCTTTGGCAGTTTTCTGGGTTATAACAGCATGATAAAAACATTTTATTTATGCTTCAATAAGTTTCTTGCATTATGTTAACTCAAGTGTCTTATTTTTAACTCAAACTGCTTATTTGTACAAGATTAAAATCGCTATTATTGCACAGAAAAATTTTAGTTTATTCTTTCAAGTTCACGAGCAAATAAAAATACACATTTTTATTTCAGCACAATGTTTCTCTCTGTATTCTCCTCAGCAAAACACTTTCTAAAGTAGAGTATAGAGGAATTTTGTAATTCTTTTTTTCACAGAATATGTGCATAGCTCAGACTATACAAACATCCTTTACAGCTCTCCCAGTCACTTTCCATTTCAAGAACGAGGCAATTTGTGTTAACACAAGACAGCTTATCATGTGCTAAGTCTGCATGCGATTTTCTCGTGAGAACAACCATTTTGTACCTACTTGACACACGCAGCACTATACTACACCCAACTAATCAATTCTGTCTATATTAAGAAGTGGGGAGAAAAAACAGCTGTTATATTACATCAGCTTTCCTAACTACTTCAGACAACTCATTTTGGGGATTTTTTTTTCTTTAAACTAAATTGGCATAAAACATAGCCCTTCTTTCTATTTCCTTTCAATTCTTTTTTTTTTTTTTTTTTTTTTTTTGCCTTCTCAGAGATTATTGGTGAAGTACAAGTGTCAGAGAACAAGCTATGCTTTCTGCAGGCATCCCCAGCAGTTTTGAGGGCAGCAAGCTCCCAGGGTCATTGGGTACCCTTGGAGGATTTATAGACTAGCATGATATGAATGAGTAACAGCATCAGAGACCTCACAGGCTAGTCTATAGGCATGAACTTTTGGAAGAGAATAAGTTATATACATAAAACTTTTTTTTCTTGTAAGTAAGCAAATGAGAAATGTCTATCAATTCACATCAAGTCAGAGACAGACACACAAAATAAAGGTATCAGTAGAGCCCAGAAAACTCTCTGGGAGGGAAGAATGGACTTTGGAGATTTTCTTATGATAATGACTTATACCCAACACCACCACGATATTGAGATGTTCCTATTCAGAACTTGGCCTCTCACATATTATGTATGGATACTACCAGATGAGGCACCAAACTCTGGTATTCTTAATGGTAAACATGCTGAACTCCACATTGCATATGAATACAAGAAATATTATCATATTTTCTTGAAATTTGGAAACATTATTCCAGCAATAGCCTACAGCTGAGGGATCACAATCACAAAATAATGAACACAAGGAGTCTACTAACAATTTACCTTGCAGCTCACTTCGCAAGATTAGCTCAATTATTGATCAACTAACACTAATTTTTATCAGCTTGGCTTCCTAGAGTGCTGCTTTGTGACTTCACACAAACTGCCCTTAAACCACATTTCTGTTTTTCCTACTTCTCCAACCAGTCCGCCATTTCTTGATAGAAAAGATGTACATCTTGCATCAGTCCTAATTGGTATCATTCAGCTTTATCATTCCAAAAAAGATTCTATATTACGTGAATACAAAACAGTTGAAATACTGCTATCTACAACAAAGATGTTCTTGAAACTGCTGTGTCCCCACACAAGATTTTTATTTTGCCACACTAACATTTCCAGCAGAAACCTGTTTTGTCAGGGGAAAAAAATGCAAATATATTCAAAAGCATAGTAATGCAACCTGCCGAACCAGAGACATCTTAAATATTGTTACTATACCACATACGTACCAGCAGTTGGCAACTTCATGCCCAAGCTGAAACCATAGTTTCACGCCAGAACTGGAGGGATGTAACCCCAGCAGCACATTCAGAACGAAGTAAACACCCATCAGTCACATCAGTGAGCGGCACCTGCGAGGGAATGCAGTGCTGGCAAGTCTTACATCTCATTATGAAGCATGGAATTAAGAGCAAAGACATGGCCTGGTAGCCCATACTGTTTCTATCAGAGTGAGAAAAATACCACAAGAACTCCAGAAATGAATGTGACAGTTTAGGAATCAAAAAACAGGCTTAAGGCAGAAAGAAAAGATGGAAAACACACTTGGTTCTGGGCCCTTGCGCTATAACTATGGGATTGATTTATTTTATTTTTCAGAGTTAATTACTGCTTTTTTTAAATAGCACTGTAATATCCAAAAGGAAACATCCTTTCTTTTTAGAATTACTGCTTTTTTGCTCATTATGGTGTAGTAGCTCTACACGAGTAGACATACAGGGCATTTTCCTGTTGACTCATCCTCTAAAATATAAATTATGTGATGTTTAATAGTCTGTCTTGTGACTTTGTATTGGCAAATAACAAATGACTAGACAAAAATATTTCTGTCGGTCTACAATACAAATGCTTTGATAGTTACTTCATAGTTGCAACACTCACAGTATGTTTGCCTATTAGAAATAGGGTAATGTAATTTTCCTTTTAGTTTCTAACTCCTCTGACATACTGACAAGAGTTTTATAATTCCCACTATAATGTAAATCTGTCTTTGATAGTGAACACTAGGACATAATAGGTTCTGGAGTTCAGAGAGTTTGGGGAGGTATTTTGTTTGCTTGGGTTTGGGTTGGGGTTTTTTTAGCAGGGAGAGGGGTCACAAACGCACATACTCAGCTTTTGCATTACTAAATAAGTAGCTTATTGTTACTCATAGGATGTGATCAAGAGATCCATAAAGGACCACAGAATCAAAATTAAAAGGTAATTTTTAATAAAGTTTTCCCAGTTTGACTTGTGACCCTGCCTCTGTTTCTCCTTCTCTGGATTCTCAAAATTTCTATGCAACAATTGCAAATTAGATATCATCCTTCTGTGCAATTCGTTAAAACACTGCCTGCAGCAAATAATAATTACTTTGAAATGCTTTTCACCCTGCACTCCTTTACTTCTACATGAGGACTAACAGTGGGTTTTCCAAGTCTAGATTTCTGTTCCGCGATGTTTTCAAAGGATCCTTCATGTTTTTTGTTGTGTCTCACTGTTTATGTAACCAGGCAGGTATTTCCATCAAGCTACAGTAGTCAGAGCATCCGTGGATCTCTCTCATTTTATACTTAAAACACTGAAGCCAGAAAATACACCTGCATATATTGGTTGTGATAATAGTACTACAAGAAGGGGAGTATCAATTCTGCAAACTCAAACTCCTAGTGCTGGGTCAGGATTTGGTTTGTTGCATTAACTCTTGCTTGGCATATTTCTAACTTTTTTTTTTTTTCTGTGAACAATATAACTAGAAGAATATATCAAATTTATGTTTGGACTAAAACTGAGACTAGAAGGCCTATGAAGAGGAGAACAAGAGGATGACTCCAGCCACATCCCCTGCAGCCCTGTTAGCATTTGTCACAGTTTTCTCAGGTACAGAGATATGCCAGCACTGCCTCAGTCTTGTCACTAAGACAGCCTTGTCACCAAAGATGACAGGTTGAGAGTGATCTCCATCCCCATCTAAGACTCATGCACTCTTCAGTCTACATCATGCTCAGATTGTCACCATGGGATTTAGTAAGAGTTACTTCAATTGTAGTCAAAGCTAAATTTTTTCTGATACAGGACAATTTTCTGCTATAGAACCTGACTTTTCACTGTTCACAAAAAAGTGAGGTTTACATTTACTACTAAACTTAGCGAACAACTGAATTCATGATGCATGGAGTTGCACAAAATACATCAACTGAGCATCAGTATGCTCTATCTGCACTTGTGTATTTGTGTCCATTAAGACTGCTTCCCAGCTAGGCTAGGAGTGCATCAAAAATAAATTAGTCTATATAAGGTAGAAATGTAAAATAATTGGTTTTACATAACCATCAGTGTATTTTCTCTTACAACATTTTCTCTCTCTAGATACATTGAGATTCCCCAGTATTACTAGATTTGGAGATATCAGATAAGCAATACTATTTCACAGATGAAAAACATAGAAGTAAAAAGAGATCAAGTGATGTGACAAAAATTGAATGAAAATTCACGGCAAAATTTAAAAGAAGAGAGCCCCTGTTTTACAATCATTTGTCTCAGATAAAAGTCTTTCTTTCCAAAGATTTTCCTCTTTCAGAAGACTCTTGTTTAACAATATATATTATATTACCTGACTGTTATGTATTTGCTACAGCTTGCATAAAATTTCCTATTTTCACAAACATCTTTATGATTAAGGATTAATGACCTTTAAGTAAAAAACCTAGTAGCTAAAAAGCTGTATTTTTAATTGAATACAATACCTAAAACGTAGCATCTTCCATGATCAGATGATGACAAAAGAAATCTGTCAATAAATACTGTCAATCAATAAAAAGTTGCCCAACTTAAACAGTTGGAAATTTATCCATTATGAATAACATAACTTTAGATAAATAAGGTGATAGAGGAAACTTCTCATTACAACATTACATTTTATTTGTAATAAATGAATTTTGGGGTTTGTATGATTTACAAGATATAATTCAAATGTTTTAAATGTTAATGAGGAACCCATATTTGATGCTAAAAAAATATCTTCAGAGTGAGGAACTGAAGATATTCTGGTGCTATAAGGACCATTTGTGTGTCTCCTTTCAGTCTGATACCAGACTCATACCAATCTCACCAATCCATGCCATTAAAATTGTAAGATATTAAAATTATTTTATAGAACTAAATGGATTTTGTGAAAAAAATACTTTTTCCTGACATGCATTTGACTATTTAGCAATAATTAAAATGTTACAATGTTACAAACAAAGAACACATTAAGTGGACATCTCTGTCTTCTGGCTGTATCAGAATGAATATGACATTGGGGTTACTGAGTAACTGTGCTGGGTCTGGCTGAGCAGGAACTGGATTTCCCCTACAGCAGCCCTCACGGTGCTGTGTGATGCCGGGAGCTGGCAGGGTGTTGGCAGCACCCTGGTGCTGTGGCTGCTGCTGAGCAGTGCTTACACAGCACCAAGGATCTTTCCGACATTTTCCCCCCACAGTGGGACGGGGTGGGCAAGATCTTGGGAGGGGACACAGCCAGGACAGCTGACCCGAACCGACCAAAGGGATATTCCAGACCATGTGACGTCTGCTCAGGATAAAGCTGGGAGAAAGGAGGAAGGGGGTGGGGTCACCCTTGGTCCTCCGAGGCAACCACTACGCGTATGGGACCCCTGCTCCTGAGAAGGCTCGACATCGCCTCTTCGTGGGAAGCAGAGAATAAATAGGTTTTCTTTCTTTTGCTTCCACGCGTGGACCTTTGCTTCGCTATGCTTGTATTGAAACTGCTTTTGTTTTACCCACAAGGGTTGGGTTGGGTTTTTTTCCCTATCTTATTTTCTTTTCCCTCTTTGCCCTGTTGAGGAAAATAAAGGGAAAGGAGGGGGAAGTGATAGATCAACTAGGTGGGTACCTGGATTTAGCCAAGGTCAAACCACCGCAGTAACGTGACCAAAATTATCACAATGGCAGAAGACCAAGCACCAAAGGGAAGCAACATGCAGGAACAACCAGGCTATTCCACCACAAAGGAAGACTACCCACAGCAGATGCTGAAGAAGCCCCAGGATGGTTAAGGAATCTGGTCATAACCCAGGAATATGGTGCAAGCCCAGACAAAAATATCTTCAGTGGGTAACCATGGCATTCATGATCAGTGAAAAAAATGACACGGCTAAGCAACTGTGTCTATTAAACTCTGCAAAATACAGTCAAATTTACTTTCTTAACACTCATTTTCTTGGTAGAAATTGGCTCTCTCCATGCTCCAGAATGAGTATTAAAAAAACATTAATTTCACAAAAAGCTATTCTGATTTTAGGTGATAAATAATTATTATATGGGCAAATATTTTCTTCCTCCCTTTTTGATCTGTCTGCGCCTGACATGTTTATATCTTCCCCCTCCCCCCCCCCCCCCCCCCCTTCCCGTATTTGTAAAGCTCTTTATTTTCTGAGTATCTCCAACCATTTAAAACTGTTATTTGCAATAGATATGTATCTGGAAGCGCAGTACTGAATATCTTGCAGGCAAGCACACTTAACATCGATTAAACTGCCAGCTATATTAGTTGCATCTAGAAGTGACAAAGCCAACTATCCTGCTTCATGCAAACACTAGCATCATCATAATCAGAAAGACAATCTCTTAGTCTGACACTAAAACCAAAAGTGTAACTCAAAATTCAATGAGCACCAAGAGAGATTAATTGTTTTCAGTCTACTTTAGAGTATGTGCACAAAGTACAGTCTTGCTCCAGAACAAAAAGCATTCTCCATGACTATTCCCATCCTTCCTCACCTACTGAAATATGCTCAATCACTTCAAAGAATAATTCAGCATTATGAGTTTTTTGTAAACAATTACAACAAGCCAACACAATAAGAAATTTTACATGAAAAATTGCTTCAATTTCCCCAGGACTCCTAGATATATTACTAGACAAGGAAAAATAATGATTGGAGCATTTGTATTTTTGTTCTGTGAGAATATTTAAGGTGAATTTAAAAAAAAAAGAAATTGTTTGTTATCATTATCAACTAGATCTAGAGAATTTACTAAATCCATGTGGGATTCGAAATAAAAGAAAAAGTGACAAGAAAATTTCAGATGCTTGAAAGGAGCTTGCACTGATTTTCCTTTCTCCATATTTCTCCAAATACAAAAACTAGATAAAACTTAACAGTTTTAATCATGCCATGACTACTTACACAACAAACAGCTCTAAGAAACAGGTTCTAAAATCGCCCTTTCCCTGAGTAACATCACAGTATTTCTCTAAACACGTCTAGATGGCATTTGAGATGAATTAATGTGGTTGTCTGATGTCACCAAGATTATGAATCTATTTTCTATTCAAAGCACATGTATGAAGTTAGGGGAACACTCCTTAGTTGCAAGATCTTCAAGAAAAAAAAGTGGATTCTATCAGTCTGAAATATTATTAATTTAGAATAACTAGTATTTTTCCTTTTTTACACAACAGTCAAAAAACCCCACATAATTCTAAATTTAATTTACGAAGTTTCTAACTTTAAAGTTGTCATACATATACGTTGAAAATAAAATTGTTTAACAATTTCTTTAAGCATATTTCCAATCCTTCACAGTGCCTAGAAAGAATATCTGTTTCTTCATGTGTGTGCCTGTGTGCGTGCATATGCACATTTCAAAAGTATAGACAAAGTGGCTAGTAATTTAAAGAATGTAAATTGAATGTTTAAAGAAGCACATCAGTATATCAAAATGTAAAGTCTCTGTATTTTATACCCTTTCATCACTTAAGTATTGCTAAAGAACATCTAACTATCATATTTTTATACCAGCTGTTTAACAACACTGGGTTTTTCCTATAGTCTTATTTGTTTTGCATGCCTTTCTTGCCCTTTCATTCCCTCAAGTTAATGTGTTATTACTTCAATTGCACAGCACAACATACAGTTGCAGAATGTCATACTGAAATCTACTGCAAGTAGGTTTTATGCAATCTTATCTGAGAATGGCACTGACATACAGGTGGTAACTTCACAATATAGCAACGTTTTAAAAAAATACACATAATCTAAGTGATACCTGGTTGAGTAAGACTGATCTATACAGCTAAAAAAATAAAATTAAAACAAAAACCAAATTCAATGCTAACTTTTTATAAATACTTCAGCATTATTTTTCTTTTTCTAGAAACATGTCTATGAGTATTATCAAAATGTAACAGCAAGTTTCTGTAAAATAGTCACTGTTGAAGTATTGGTGTGGCATGCTCTTCTTCTGGGTCAGCGGTGAAAAGTATGTGTAATCTTGCTTAGTGATATTTCATCCTGATTTCCCAAGGAAATACTGCTTATGCAACACGTATGTTGTTTATTTGCTGGTTCCCTCCAAAGAGCTTCTGAACCCATTAAAGAGTTTCAGCCACAGGGAACAAAGTAGCAGCAGTCTGGGAGGTAATTATGCTCCTATAAACTTAATGAAAAAGCACATTTAGTTATGGAACAGGGAGAGACTTCATACACCCATTTCAGAAAATGCCAAGTACAAGATCAATCCCATTAAGCACCAGGAAGTCCACAGTGGAGATGAACTCAAGACAAAATTGCCCCCAGTTACAGGTGACATGGGACACAGCACAAGACAGGGGCTATCCAGGCAACTGTGATGCAGTGGTTGCTGTGGAGGGCAAGAAAATTAGTAGTGTGAATAGCTCAGATACATACTGGTTTGTGCCAGCTGACATCAGTATGATGGTATAAATTTCCTAGTCTAGACCTTGACTTTGGGTCCAGCACAGCTGGAGCACCTGGCCCAACAACCTCAGTCCTCATCCCCAAAAGCATCACTTGGACTATGGCTGGCCAAATATTCTCAAGCATAAAAAGACTGGCCACAACCATTACTACTTTGCCACACACCGTTCAAAGACTGCAATGTCTTTGGAGCAGGGTCCATACCATATACTGCCATGATAAGGTGTCTGCTAGTAACTTGGACTAGCCTATGATTGTTTGGGTAATAGCAATGGTGAACTCCACTGCCCATAAATTAAATAAATAACAATAATTTTAAAGAAAAAAAAAATCAAACTGTAACTCACAGATTTTTCTAGTTAATATATTGTTCCAATTTATGGAATAACTATACCATCAAATTATACAGACTTGATTTTTCAGTTGTTCAGATCCTCCAAATTACTATTTTAACTAAATGAGAACTATCTCACCATTTCATGGATTTTAAATCCCACTTTTTCTTTTATGGTACCTAGAGCATAAGAAAAACTTATTTAAATGTCTACAATTACCAATGCTGTCCTGCTCAGATCAGTGTATCTCCCAGGAAGAGAGGACACTGACTACAGACAGGCAAGGCACTGGAAGTGAACCCGTTAAAAGCTGTCAAGTCTTTGCCCCAAGCTTCAGATACAAACGGAATTTACAGCATCCTGACTGTGATGCCATCTCCACAGGGTGTATCAAGAGAAATCCGTTCAAAGTGCTCACTCTCATCTGTAGAATTTATGGTCCATAGATCTCTTCCAGTTAAATTCCACAAAGTTCTTCATATTTTAACAGTTTCTTTACCACACTTGCTTCAAAAAAGTTTATTTATTTTCTTACCTACACTCCTGATTTTATTTCACATCAAAGCCTACATAACTGAGCCCCACATAAAACCTAAGTTCACAGAAAGTTTTTATTCTTGAACGGTATCTAAGTTTGTGCTACAAAGTAAGCCCAGCGGCACAGAGGTGCATCATGATCCAGATGCCGTAACACATTTGTGAGTCAGCCTTTCCAAATCAGCACAAGGCAGCAATTCTTAGTTTCAGAAAACTCAAACTAAGTGGAAAGTGTGCCATCTCTACAGATCACTCATGAGTCATTGTTTACACACATACAAAATACAGAAAAAGCACCTTTTGTGAGATGGTGTTTTTCAAAGCATTTATACAAACTGTCCAGTAAAAATACTAATACTTCATAAATATATTTTGACCACTATTACTTAAGTAGTTTTTATTAGAGACATTATTAAATGCTTAATTTTTAATATTAGTTATTAGTAAATATAGGATTAACTTTCTATTACTAAAAGGGAAGTAACTGTATCACCAAATGTATTTTTTCCTGGCTGGCTGGTTGTATCCCCTGAAAATCTAATATCAGATTTCCTTTTACAGCAGTAACACAATATAAGACAATCTGAAATAGAAACCTTGTCATACTCATGCTATGGTTTCTGAGAAGTCTGCAGATTCAAAAAAAACAGGGCTAACTATATTTTGAAAAAGTTGCATTTCATACATAATATAAGAGTTCTACAACAGTCTAAGCTTTAGAGAAATCAATTCTGTCTTTCTCTTAGAATGGACAGTTAAGGGGCAAACAAATAATGTTTCTCAGTTTGCTTGATTAAAATTGCATAAAATAAGGAGTCCTATTCGAGACAACTGCTCAGTGAGGTCTCTCACTTGTGCAACATGCTGTTGAGAAATCACCAGAACTTGGGAGGACTGACACTTCTGTAATCTAATTCCTGTTGTGACATGCATTGGATAACACACTAATAAGAGGAAAGTTGTCACTAGCTTATTGGAGTAGGGTTTCAAACTGTTCTCTACTCAAAAAGAGATTTTGAGTACTTCAGGATAGGAAAGCATCAGAATATACAAGTCACTCAGTCTGATCTAAAATTTTATTTCTCCTCTAAAATTATCAAGATTGACACTGAATGATTTCATTTTCCACAGAAGCTAACACTCTCCTGGCTCATGATCTCGTGGTAACCACAAAAGAATTACACACATACACGAGTCTCTATGGCATTCACATTCCTTTTTTGTTCTGAACAGGACCACAAGGAGTGCAAAGCCAAATTAAATGAGTAATCCTTAACTCCAGCACACCCGTGTTTCTAAGCACCTGATCTTGCAAAGTTAACATCATCTTAAAGGAAGATGGATTTTCCTGCTACTGTACTTCACAAGATTCTCTACCTCCCCTTCCAGGCAAGGAATAAAAGTTCCTGTTGGTCCGTTTTGATGAGCCATGAACATCAACAGCAGTTGCTGTCACAGTTCTCCATTTTAAGCACCTGAAGTACCACTCTGAATTAGCTTGTGTGGAAAAGACAAAACTGGAGAAACCTTTGTCCATGGGTTAGGAGCACTCATTCAGATGTAGTTCCTTCACACCCACCTCCCAGTAGACTATTCCAGCTGTTCTTACACCCCCAGATGAAACTGGGACTTTGCACATATTGGTAACAAGTGTATGGGGTTAGAGAACAAGAAACAGAGAATCCGAGTCTGATAAGAATGTCATCACCTGGATTCTAGTCTCTGCTCCAAGGACCACTTATGGATTTTGTATTAACTCATGGCCAAATAGCATTATATACAGAGGAGATGATGCGCCTTCATTTTATCTGTAATGTTGTGAAAAATCAATACAATAAAATTAAGAAGGTTTATATGGTGATGATACTTGAGGCTACACACCTAAGGCGTTTTTTTGTTTTCTCACTGTTCTCAATACTATTTACAAGTCTTTTCAGGCTGAAGTATTTTTCTTTAATTAGACAACTGTTCTGCCAATTATCAGGCCTAGCATAAAGGACACAGCCAGCATAATGATGAACCAATAACCAAATTGTATTTGATACAAAAGGGTCAGTACATGGGTGAGTGCTGGGGGGACAAACAAGTCAGTCAGATTATACATAATCAACATCAATCCCACTGACCCCAACAACAACACTGCACAACCAACAATGGGTGGAATAAATGGTGACATGCAGTCTCCCATAGAAGGGATGGGAGACAACCGAGTCAACAAACCAAATACATGAGACCAAGGAAGCCACATACTGAATCTCTACACAGCCCACGTTTACAAAAGCCAGACCTGACTGGAGCCCAGTCCCAGGGAGGCAGGAGGTCCTTCCCCAAGAGGGAACTCTGCACAGGGCATCCACCTCACACACAGACACTGCCCCTGCCTGCAATGGTCCCAGCTTTTATCCCCAAGTGGGACACCTGACCTTGGGTTACTTAATGCAGACACCTGGGGTCATTTACCCAATGGCTCTGTCTGCAAGGCCAGCCGCACCCTGGAGGGAAGCCTAAAGGCAAACTCACCCCCCTTTGGGAAGGGCTGTGGGAATCACCCATGTCAACCTTAATTTGAGGCTCGGGGTTGAAACCCCAGCATTTCAATAACTAAAAAACTTTTTAAAGTACATGCTCATTATCAATCCATAATGTAAATTAAACCTTAAAAAACCACAGAGGAAATGTTTTCCTCTATTTCTAAACACTAATGCTTTACTTGCAGCACATTAGAATTTACTATTTTCCCTTCTTGCAATAAATCTGTAATCCTATCCCCTATTCCAAATTGATTTGTCTAAAATATTTGTAAACTTTTATAAACCTCATATTGTTGCTACACCTAAGATTAAATCAGTAACACACAACTACTCTTCATCCCATACCATTTCATATTGTCAACATTAAAGTATTTGTTACAACTACATGCAGAGAAATTGCAGTATTCCTTTACATAACTGTTCAGCTAGCTTTATCCTAACCCTTCAAGGTGCTTACAGGATTGCTCCAGACCTTGAAACACATTGTTTATTTTTAAATTGCAGTTAAAATATTCAAATATCTCAGCATTATATACTTACCCACCTCATTACACAACCATGAACAGCATGTACATCACACACATACATAGCAAAATATTAGCTAAAGTTGATTTTAATATGTAATTTTTTTGCATATGGAAGCATTCATGCAACACAGACTACATTTATTAATGTAGCAACTACTTTATATCAACAGCTCTACATAATGAAGGTATTCTTACCAAGCAATATAAAAATAAATTAGCTTAAGCTGCAGGTGATACTGTAAGTTAGGCATAATATAATTATTTATTTTAGATGCACTGGCAAAGTTGCCTATAGATACAAAAAAAATAGCCTTTTAGACTTGCTTACATGATTATTCTCAAATGAGTAATCCATATATAGAGAAAGCAGTGTTATTATAGTATAGCTGTTACTGCTTATTTATTCCATTGAAGTTTCCAAATGTTTTCTTTCTAACTCATTAGTTGCTCCTGAGCTTCTCTTCCTCTTTCCAAATATTAGCTAGAAATGCACGGTCATTGAGCTTTATCAATGTCATTGTCTGCTCCAGTGATAAATGATGTCCAATTTCTTCAGAACAGAATTAAAATACAGAATAGAATTGAAATTAGAATGGAATTAAAATGGAACTATTGGAGACCAAGGAGTTAATCCAAACTGCATGTCAGGTATATTAGTGTTACCATTACATATACCAGTCTTCACTGCAACAGCGTACATAGCGTAGTACAAGTCTTTGACTGGATGTTTATTTTAGTTCCAAACTGATCGCAGTGCTTTCCTGTATTTTCCATGTCCATCCCTATTCACTCATTTTTATGCTGTTTCTTAACTTGATAACTGCCTAGAAACTCTACTGTGCAATACAGTTCAGAACATCTCACATTTCAAGTTCATTATCTGATGTTTGTTTCTATATTTAAAATACAAAAACTTTTTAACTGAAGGTGGAACGAGGCTGATCAGTTACTCACAGTCTCTCCAGAGATCTCAGTCCAAAGAAAGAGCCATTCTTCAACCCTAAGATCTTGTTGTTACTCAGAATCCTACAAGAAGTCAGGAAAGAATCTAGTTAATAGAACACCATAATTCCACTGATTAAAAACATGTAATTATAGTAAATGACTGCACTGTAAAATACTAATCACAAAATTCTCTGCTTCATTTGCATTTTCCCATCATAGCAGTAAATAAAGATTACCATTTCCTGAAGTGCATAGTTTTTTCTTTATTAAATAAAAGCACATTCAAGAAATATGTCAACAAAAGAATTTTGGCTCCAACTTGAAAATTGTAACACTGATAAATGCCCACGCTTCACAAGCAGATCCTAAATTACCACTGGCAAAGGTTCTTGCTGGGCTTCCCAGTCAGCAAAAAGACTGATGAAGCAAGGCATGTGTAAAGACTGTTCCAGTAGATTAGAGGACAATACTGCTATAGCAGGGATGTACAAAGAACGGTACTATCAATGGCTGATATATACAGAGAAAATATTTCATATTCCACAGGAGGGAAACAAAAACCCACACCTTTACCACAGAAACAGACTAGTCCAAAATTGGTTTCTTGTTGCAACCTCTGCATCATAGAAATTCAGTAATTAAGCTATGCCTGGCACCACCACCATCAAGTACACATGCAAACTATTCAAAAAGTTGTCTATTCTTCCTCTTCAAGTTAAACTACTGTCAATGTCACATGTAGATCTTCCTAGTTTAGCAATTTTTCATCGCTGTATTTTCCCAGCTATTTCAAAAGCAATATATATGAACATCCACTCATTTTGAAGCTGCTACCACTTAAAAACTTTGCAATATACTAAAGAAACACAACTTGTTTGAGAAGCTCAAGAAATTGTTTTTTTAAACAGATCTAATGATTATGCAATGAGCACAAGAACATTTGTCTCTGAAAAAATCTAATTCCAACTGCTTGAGAAATGAGTCTTTTAATGTAACATTTACAATAAATTATACTTCTCTAGTGCACAAAATTCCATGTCAAAATAAGAGACATAGCTTGCAGTAAAGATAGAAATAAAACAAATACAAATATTCAAAAGAATGCTCTTAACTAGCAAACTTGAGAGTTTGTGAATTGACTTTTTACTTTTGTAGTTTTAAAACAATCTGTTACACAGGACTATCTTAACTTGTCTCACTCTTAGCATTTCCCATTGTACGTGAATGATGGGAAGTCTAGGTGCAAAAGACAACACGTAACCCTGACCCATAGTGAAACAGAAAATAATTATTGATGTAGAAAAGTTAAAATACTGTAATATTAGTAAGATTTGGATATTTTTGCAAGTTATTTCTAGAATTCATCATTAAACATGTGTAAAGACATTTTGATGTGATTTGATGGCGCACCGTAAGATAACATGGAGTACTGAGCAGCTCGGATCTGACCTCTACGTTATTACACTATGTTATTACTGAATACACTTGCAGCAACATTACTTCTCACCCAGCAAGTGGCAATTTGGAATCAATCATGAATCCAGGCATCTGAAAGCACACAGAAGCCTCTATTTATGACAAAAATTAAACATGCTACAATATATACACAGTCTATTGCCATCAGCTAAGAAACTCCGTATCTCACAAGACTGGATTCTACTTCTCAGATTAAAAATCACATGCATGACATTAAGTATTTCTCTAATTTACCAACTCTTCACTACCATCTTAGCAATACATTTCAGCAGTGACATGATGAAAGACCACACACTGTTCCAATTTGTCTCATTTGACAGATTTTCTGAACTTTTTAGGTGCCCATAATTTGACCAAACTGGAAAATGGTTTTAAAATTCTGACTAGCTAAACTAGAAAATGTAAATACATGAAATGTTTTATTATTTGATTCAGTTCTTTTATTCACCTTCTCTTCTGAGGCCGCACAGAACTTGTGTCAGTCAAGAAACAATAAAGTCCAAAATTAAAATTGGCTGGGCTTGGAAAGACTAACATCATAAATTCTACTTCATGTTGGGTCATTTGGTTATATGCTGTGTTGCTGAGAGACCATCTTTGAGATCTATTACAATGACAGTAGATATAAATATTATATTTGGACTGTTCTGCATAGCCTGATTTGCAGACACATGCACTTCAAAACTCTCATCTGGCTTAGATACAAGTAGTTCTGTCTTTGAAAAATTTTCATGGTGCCAATTTGTTTTTCCAGTCTTCTATTCATTATGCCCAGAAAAAGAGGGCAGTCTGAACTTTGCTGGCAACTCCATGAAAATGCAGCACAAGTCAGCAGCACACGGGTCTCCTACTCTCTACCTCTGGGTTTCCTTCTGTATGGCCCTAACTGTGTAGGCTGAAACCAGTATCATCAATTGCCATAAAACAAACTCCTAGAACTTAAAGAGAACTATCTAACTAGTAATAAATCACAAGATTAAGCAGAACATTTAGTTCATAAATGGAACATTCAGTAAACACAGCTCACATTCCACAGTACTGCTATCTCATTTAGTCATTTGCTTTTATTCTTTTAAAAGATAAATGAGTCTTGAAAAATTCAACAGACACCACAAAATTTAAAATAATTAAAAAAAAATCATAGAGCTTTACTAGGTAAATTTGAGTTTCTAAATGAAGCCTTTCAAATCTCTGTACCAGACTTTCACAAGGAGATCAGATTTCAAAAATCAAGTTTCTTTCAGGGCCTTCTCTTCTCTACAGTGCCAACTAAAATTCAGGTTTTATAAACAAAGTAACACGGGTATTGTAGTTAAAACATGGGGTTTTTTCTGTTCAGAATCACAGGTTTAGAGAATCCTAGCATTCCAATAAGATCTGTGGGGAAAAAAAAAAATTCTTCTCTAATAATTAATACAAGTTATCTACATTTCATTCCCCTGGCTGGTACACTACATGTGAAGAATCCACCTGTTTTTAATTAAAGCTTTAGTGATGTCGAAGAACTTGCCATGGACTGTTATCAAGTAGGACTTGGTTTGCTCTGACAACCAATTCTGTGAATTCAATGAACGACTTCACTGGGAAACCTAAATCGCATTATTTTTCATACAGTCATGAATCACTTGTTAAACTTTTGATAGAACTCATTATTTCCTTCTGAGGACATTTGCTGTCAGAATGAGGCTAGAAGAGAGGAAAGTTTTGGCTAAACATTCAATATTCTAACTCAGAAATTAGACTTTTCAAGTAATCAATGCCTGGTCAAATTGTAGCTCTTACTCTTCATGCTGAAATTACACAGAATAATTTTGTGCATTCCTTCTTCAGAAAAGTAACAGAATGGACATGAAATGTATGAAGTATGGCTGAAATAGTTAGCTATCTCTTTTCCCTTGAATACAGTCACCTGCTTCCAGGGAGATGTTTGTAATTAGAGACCTGCAGAAATTTTACAGAAAAACAGAGATCAAGAGCATTCTTTTCTTGTACTTAACAGATGCAAAGGTTTGGTGGATAAATACATGGAAAAAGGTGCTATTCATGTATTTGGTTTTGGATAGCTTATAATTATAACTTTCAGATGTAACAGAAACTGAGTCACTGATTTTAATAAAAGATTAAATAATTTTTAATACAGATTTTTTTTAAAAATCACCACCATGCACCCACCATGATTAAGTATTTCTCACATTTTAATTATTCACAGCATTTTCACTTATCTATTGGGTATTTTCTGATGTGCTAGTGAATCACAGAAATAAATATTTTCACACATTGCAGCTAGGCAGCTGGTTTAAATGATTACCAGTTTCTAGTCATGTGCTAAGAATCTCACATTTTCAATATTTTATTCTGAGGAGAGGAACACATTTTATGTCAGTGAAACTATTTTCTAAAACCAAAATCCACTTAGAGCTTTACTTTTCTTTTTTTTTTAAAAAAAAAAAAAAAGGATCCTGAAGAATCCTTCTGACAAGTATTTCTTTTAAAGTTCAGTTTGCAAACTGTCTTTGCACTATATATAATGATCCAAACCCGAAGTAACTGGGAGTTTTGTGATGGAGATGTATTTCCCTGCAACACAGGCTGCGTGCTATTTCACTCATTTAGCACTGGAAACAAACCAACCAACCTCACATGTACACAAAATCATGACAAGGAGCATACTAACAACCGAGAAGCATTGGTGGTACACAAGCTACCGTTTCCACTCTCTCCTGGACCTCTTTCTTTAGCAGTACAGCCATACCTAAAAGGACGAATTGTTCTAATTGTTTACTACCCTTCCCCCTGATTTTCTAGTTCTTCCATTTGAATTAAACAAATCACAAATCACAGCCTGCCTAAATTGATGCTAAGATTTTTGTTTCTGTAAAACCATTAAAAGTACAAAAAGATGTAATCCTGTGCAACAAAGTCTCATTCAACTACAAAACATGCCCAGTATAAAACAATCTACTGTATTATTTAAAAAGTATCAAATAAAAAGCTCTCAATCATAATGCAAACAAACCAACTTCCTACAACCCCGCAAGCAGAGAGAAAGAATATTTTTACCATGCCTTCAAAGTCAATGGACTTGGGTTCACTTGACATTAGAGAGGAAACAAATTCCACAGCTGAGGCTTCTCCAGTGAGATGGTACTGCATCCCACCCAGTAAAACCTAAAGACTGTGAGTTTAAACAGCAGTGCGTCCACAGAGAAAGTATATCTCAGATAACCAAATCCAAGAAAGACATGACATTTAGATGAAGATTGCTATTCCCAAATGCATAGTGAACATAGAAGGAAGCATGACCCATTACTGAAAATATGTATTTCCTCTGACAATATTCACAAGGGAAAATAAACAAAATCATAAGCAAAGAAAATCCCACTCAAACTTCACAAAAACAGTAAAATGTCAACTTCCACCTGATCTTCCACTGGTCAGACCAGGACCTGGTTCAGACCAGGCCTGACCCAGTCCTGTGTCTCACTGATGGAGAAGATGAGCAACAAATGTCTAGAAAATTAATCCCTCTGAAATCCTTTCTTTAAGGCCCACACACTGAGACCAGCTGAAAGTACATTAAGTACTACAGGAGACACCAAACAGAAGACCAACCATACCTGCCCCTGCTCTGCAATTCCTCTTAATTCCTGTTTGTTTTCCACTTCTCAGGTAAAAAGGTGTGTTAGATGGATATCCAAGATAATATGACAAAAGATAGAAAGCTCAGTCCATTAAGATTGTACATCTGAGACCTGTGTGTTGGGGTTGTGTTAAGAAATTGTGTTTCAACTTCTGCAGTTTCTCTGACATACTAATTTCAGTTCAAGAAGAGGGGAATATGTTTTATTATATATTTTATTTTAAAATAAACATTTAAGTACTAATAGTAGTTAATCATTTTACATGGAAGCCTATGTATATAGAGACGTATAAAGCTATAAAATACAGGTTGTACTTTTGTTTTTTACCTCCTAACTGAAGACCACAGCTGAGCTATTACCTAGAGCTTCAACAGATAATATCAGAACCATACAGATAAACTGGGAAGAAGTCATAGAAAAATAAAAATTGATTGACAAGTGAAGAGAGCAAAATGACTGAAAACAGTATTGACAGCTCACTAGATGAATAGAGTAAGGCAGACACCTACATAGTTTGATAACCAGCTTGATATGAGAAATACTTATCGATTCATTTGTATATAGTATTTCATAGCACCTGATATCCTGAGAACATCAAAACTTAAAAAAGCATAAAGATAAGTTATCAGAATATTAAAGATGTATATAATGGTCTCAAGTGACACCTCTCTTCCCTAAGGAGATTGGGGGCCATTGTATTGTCTTTTCAAACTAAACAAAGTGTTTTGTCAACATTCTTAAAAGGAATCATACAAAAATCCTGAAGAAAGTAATAAAACCTAGTCACTTAGTAGCTCTAATTCCAGCTGGTTTTACCATTATCTTCAGTATATATCAGCTTTCGTTAAACCCATTCACTTGCAGCATAACCAATCCCAAGCATTAGTGATAACAGAAAAATACTCCAAAATTACCCTCTGCTGTAGACAGTGTGTTACATGTACTGAAAAACCTAAATAGCTATAGAAACAGTAACAGTGTATTAATTATCCTTCTAATTAGAACAGTACCAACAGAACAGATACTTAACAGATCTTGGCACTATTTGATGATATCAAAAGAAACAATGAAACTATAAGCACTTAGAAATTTCCTTGTAGGTAATAATTTATTTAAATGAAAGTCCATCCAAAAGTGCAAAAACCCACTAATAGTCTATCATACATTTAATGGAATATAGGAGAAAATGTAGCTGACCACTCATGTTATGGAAACACAATACTGCTTTTGTGGAAAATCACTGTTCAGTAGCCTCACTCTTAGTAATTCAAAGTATAAGGCAAAACACATTTTTGCTGCTTCAGTGTTCATACTGGTGGCTTTTCATTAATAGTCCTCTTGGGTGATATAAGAGACTGCTAGGTCACATTCAAAATAACAAAGCCAGAGAGTTCTTGCATAAATCATCACACCAACCGATTTAATTAACTAAAATCATATTCAAGAGCATTTTTGTGTAAGCAACATTACAATTCAAACAGTAAAACAAAATATTATCATCACTAACAGAACACACAACTCAGGTTTAGACTGGATATTAGGAAGCATTTCTTTCCAGAAGGGGTTGTTAGGTGTCGGAATGGGCTGCCCGTGGAAGTGGTGGAGTCCCCATCCCTGAAGGTGTTCAAGAGTAGGGTTGACATAGCGCTGAGGGATATGGTGTAGTTGAGAACAGTCAGTTTTAGGTTAATGGTTGGACTGGATGATCTTCAAGGTCTTTTCCAACCTAGATGATTCTGTGATTCATTTTTTCCCTAATATTGGTTCAGTGGTATTAACGTATTAACAAAAGGAAGCACCAAGGTCACTCTCAAATAGAAATCTTCATATGATTTCTTAACAGTGAGGGAGCTAAATTGATCCCAGATTTTGAAACAAGCCCCCTCCACTACAGGGTGATACTCACTAAGTGGAAAGGACAAGAAGCAGCAGGAATCAAAGCATTACTAACAGGAATGTAAGTACTTCAGAAAAGAAATGGGGTTGCCTCTTTTATGGCTCTTGTCAAGCACCAGCAAATTTCTGAACTAGATGATCTGCTTAAGTATAACATTTTTTTTCCACAAAAAATTTTAAGATCAGTGAAGACCCATACAGGATTCTATGCTCAAAGTTTAATCAATTGTATTCAATAAAGTCAGAACCTGGAAAATTTGTGTTATTCATGGATGATTGTAGAAAAAGTCTTGACAATATAAACAGCATGTAGAATAAAATTATGCAGTGCTATTTCCTGAAATCACAGAATACTAAACTGCTGAGAATATAAAAATG
Source organism: Athene noctua (assembly GCF_965140245.1). Classification (NCBI taxonomy): domain Eukaryota; kingdom Metazoa; phylum Chordata; class Aves; order Strigiformes; family Strigidae; genus Athene; species Athene noctua. The sequence continues at coordinate 50,961,824 of NC_134041.1, forward strand.
TGATGAATCATTAATATTTTACTACAATATATACATGTATTTATATCATTAAACTGTCTAGATAAATCTTGCTTTTAGAAGTTTTGAACTTGAGTACAGATAGCTTTTCCAAATGTAATCTAAAAAATCTAACACATGATCTTTTGATAAGACAGCATTTTCATTACATCTTTTGAAAGACAGATAATTTTAAGTGAACTTTTGGACTATGCCACTATACCTACCACGTGCATGGTCTTTAGTTGAGAGACAGTTACGTGTGTTTAATTTTGTGATAGGTCCGACTCAGTCTAGTAGAATTATTTACATGAATTAAATTTATCATGTGCATTAGTTTTGGGAGATCAAAGATTCTATTGTCAACATTTTCTTTGGAGAAAGGGAGGAATTGTTCAAAGCTCTCTTGACAATGAGAAGGAAATCCTTACATCTGAACTCTCAGTAAAACACCATTTCTAAAAGCATATGTTGGCAACTGGTGACAGCATGGGTCTGCATGACTTCTTGTTCCTGATTTTGCCTTTGACCCACTGTACAGCCTCCATTCAAATATATGTTTAAAATACATTTTTAGTGGGAAAAAATAGACTGATACAGAATATGAAAAAAATAACAAGTTCTTCACTGAGTAAGTTGGTATAATATGAAAACTAATTTAATTAGGTGATTGTTTATAGGAGAATTAACTTTTGATTTTCTTGTCATTCAATCCAGTTGACACCATGGGAAAATGACATTCTTTTATTTCTCATTCAAACTTTCACACAATTCACTGATAGCTATGGTGCATACAACACCAGGACGAGCAGAGCTGTTGAGTGAACAATACACAAGAACAATGTGCAGATTTGAGCATTTCAGTGTGCTTGGCACCACTTAGGGAGACAAGAGCCGAGAAGCATCTTTATCCTGTAGGACAGGAATTCTTACACTCATTTCAGTGAGACTAAGGAGTTCATTTAGGTTCCCCATTTCACAATGGTTATTGCAAGAAATTTGCCATGGTGCTTCATGCCAAGGTCAACATAACAGCATGCCCTTCCCTTGTCTTGAGCTTACACTCTACTGCTCAGCCAAATAATCACCAGCAACCCAATCTGCCTTGCAGCTCTTGCAGGTGGGCCAAACTTGTTGTTTACATTACCTATGATACATTCAGCTGGCTTTATTCTAAAAATAAAAATCTGAATCCTTACTTAAGTTCAAAAATTTTACTAAGATTAATCTAATTTATTTCATCAAATTTTTTTAAGAAATAATTCACTTTTCCTAATTTGGATTTTACTACACCTTTCATTCTTCTAAATCGCTTTGGAAAAGGATTAACAATTCCTGAGTCACCATTCCTTGTTTATTACACTATTTATATTACCTTTTACTTCCTTCATAAGATCTTTTCAGCATTACTGTTATTCAGCCCACTTTTTTTAAACCCTGAAACACCTTTTCTGCTTTTCCCAGTTTTCCTAATTTTGTATGCATTTCTAAACCAGTAAAGTTTCCATATTATTTCTGAAAAACATGCTCAGAATTGTCTTCAAAATACTCATGTGTCTCAGTTACTACAACAGATCAGCAGTAACAATTGCTGAATATTAATCCAGAAGAATTTTTCGCTGTACTAATTGATTTTGATTTCCCTCCAAATTGGTTTGCCTTTATAATGGTTATATTTTAACTCACAGGTTCTGCTGGGATTGTAATTGTGTTTCACAAAAGAGGTATCTGCAGTAGTAATTTTTTTAAACGATGATGTATATCATATGATAATTCAGTAAAATACAAACCTCATTTTGGATCCTTGGGGTAATATATCTGAAAACTGAAAGCCTGAAAACAAGACTGGCCTGACAACATGAAATAATTCCTGGCTGAATTTGAAGCTAAACTCTTTTCTCATAAGGAGACATTTTAAAGAGTTAGGTTATTAACTCTATATATTGTTTACTCTATTTTGCCTCAGCCAGTAGGACTGCATGTCAGAATGCTCCTCCTAGTCCTCCATTTCGATTCAAAGACTGAGAGGAACAGAAATTTAACTGCTAACAGGGAGTGACAAAAAAGTTTTTCTGAAGTACTTCAGACAACTACTGATATATTCTCTGGCAGAATGATATCTTGAAATTTGAAACAGTTGGTGATTCTCCATATCTAATTCAGAAAGCAAATGACCCTCGCATAATGCATACAGGCCATCGTATCAGTTTACAGTTCTTCTGGTGGTGCTGCAAGGTTTGAAAATGGTTTTAAAAACTGAGCTTCAGGATAGCATCCCGTTGAGGTAGAAAACGCAGGACCATAGTTAATTTACAGTCTCTGAATTACCTAGATTTGCAGGAACCTCCAGAGGACATCCAGTCCCATCTCCTGGCCAGAGCAGATCCAGTTAGATCAGAGTGCTGCTCAGAGTGAAGAAATGGTGACACTTTTTTGTAACAGAGACATTAGCTGTTGTGGATTATTTTGGCCTTAAGCACTATTTATAAAGTGGACTACAAGAGTTTAAACAATTCCTGAAAAACTTCAATTCAGAAGTTAGATCCAGACAACACAGAGGTACTCTGCTCTATACCTACTGCAGAGACCAGACACACACACAGCAAAAACCAGGACTGTCACAACAAGTATCAGACTGAGGAACCCTAAACATGAAGGATGCTTACCTTAAACTTCACCTGAATCTCCTCAGACATGGGTCTCTAACTGGATCAAGAATATCTGTACTACAGGTTATACAGCAAAATCACCAGTGTGTACCCTACAGGTTGGATGTGTTTTATTTCTGTGACAGTGCCTTCCTTTTAAGTAACTTTCTCAGGTTCTGTATGTCACAAGTGAGACCATGACAGCAACCTCTGTCGTATCAAATCCCAGTTCTGTATTGCCCACCCAAGTCACATTGGAAAACTATTAAAACGTAACAATTTTTGCAAATAATCTGTATAGAATTTCCATTGTTTCTAGGTCTAATTAATGTTATTAAAGGATTTACTTAAAAAATTCCCTATGTTATTATTACTGAATATATACACACAGAAAAAAACATTTTGTGTCTTCTAAAAATAACTAAGCTTTCAGCCAGATTTTTTTTTCCAATTTGAAAATATATTAAAGTGTGTCAAATCAGTACAGAGAATTAATAACCATTACAAGTAGAAGACTCAGTTTACTCAAAAGTACTAATTTTGAGCCTAAGCAATGTTCTTGTGTCTTACCTCAAAGAGATTTTGCATTGGTGAAGGACAACATGGTTACCATAAGAAAATGGGCTAAAAGATAAGATTCTTGTAAGACATTTGGAAAGGAAGTTCTCATCCCATGTAATGAAAGTAACACAGGAGCAATCATCTCCAAGTGCATCTACCTCTCAGCTTCCAAGCTAAAATGGTCAATGACTGTCTCACTTGTGATTTGTCTTTTTTTAATCTTAGCCTCAAATGCTATCTATCAGCTCAGGTAGTTAAAATTATCTTCCCAAGGCTGTGTTGTTCAATATTTGATGTTCTTTCCATTTTAGTTATATCCATAATTAAGCTTTCAGCACAACTGTTCAAAATACTGGTATAAATAATACAAAGAAACCTAACATTTGATCCAACTTCCAACAAACAACTAACTTCTTCCTACCTGATCTTTGTTTCTTTCATATTAGACAATAAATATTCAACCCATTCAACAACCTTTTGTTTGATACTTGGTTGCAAATATTCAGCTTTACCTCCGAGCATGCATTTCTGCCAAATGGCTCCTAAAACATTTAGCTGTACAATCACTGTAGCTGACTGCATTGCTTTTACAATAATAAGTTTTGGCAGCAATATCCACAAGGAATTCCAAAGCCTTTGTAGGGAATCATATCCTGAAGCTATCACAGCTATGTTAAACGAAGCTTGGTTATTCCTAATGGCTTCCCAATTCATTTATTATAGTGTTTTTTAAAGTTTTCCTAAAATAATGATGACAGAATAATTTATTCATTTTTCAGAAGTGTCTTCAGATCCTTGAATAAATAATGAGACAGAGAGCATCTTTCAGTGATGCCTGAAATGACATGAAAGGAGCTTGCTTAAGTGAGACCAGTTGCACTTATTTATTTTTTAAAACAGAGACTGCCTACAGGAAGAACAGAAGAAATAAAAGGCACTAAAGAAAAAATGTAGGGACAGGGAAGAAAGTACAGCTATAAGCACTAATGAAGAAAAACAACTAAAGGAAAGTAAGATAAAGATTGTCTCTTCTGGTACACATACAATTAATCAGCTATTTATTAAACTGGTCCACAAGTGATACACAACTTTTTTCCTTTAGGAAAGCAGCATGACCAGTTTGAAGTTCGGTAGAATGATAAAAAAGGAGCAGGTCCTTAAATAATTCCTAAAATAAATAGCTCAGACATTCATTCTTCAGCCAAGTCACTGTTAGAGTAATAGATAGTTGGGTGTATCAATATGGAAAATGAATCAAGAATACAAGTACAGAGCACAACAGACCGTTCTAATAATAGCCAAAATCAGCATGGGTACCCATCAGTTTCTTTTCCATTAAAATGCCGTTTTCTCATTTATAACTGTACTATGTGCAACAAACATAGTCATTATTTCTTTACTGATCACCCACACAAGTGACACATATCAGATCACCATTCTGGGCTTCCTGTGCAAGCATATGTGATGGCTAACATAGAGTATTTAAGGCAGTAAGTTGCTAGTACAGATAGTGTCATTATTGGATTTAGATCAAAACCATGTAATATTTCGTAAAGGCTGTCAAGTACTGGACAGATGATTAAAAAAAAGTCTGTAACATACATTCTTTGGATTACCAAATAACATTTTTAACATTAAGCCTAAATATTTCAATGCTGTTTCAATTAGTTTTCCCCTTGCACTATGCTATTACAACAACTAAAGAGAGAATAAATATAATTTTCCTTCAAATTTAATTTAAATATCCATTTATTCTGTGCTTCTTGTACTGAATTTAGCTAACTTTGTTATTCCTTACTAGTTAAGCCCCTTTCTCTAAAATTTGTTTACTTACCTTCCATGAGACTCTTAAGTTCTTATAGAGTATCAGAAAGGCACTTACAGAGATTGAGAGATTTGATGCCACAAATTAGCTTCAATAAAGCACCACAGAATAGTTAAAAGATATGAAAAGTCCTCCCCTACAGAGCTTTCTGGATGATGTATTAAAGATTAGGTAAAAGTGTGATTTTAATTTCCAAGAATAAATTCTTTCGAAATTGTAACACATGACCAAATATATACTTCAAAAATGGCTACTCATTCTAATCTTTGTATCAGGCATCTTTCTAAGTAAAAACATTCTCATACTAAGTCCTTCACAGAAGTCAAGTGATCATGAACTAATTGCTCCTGAGCAAAACCAGTTACATTCAGTATAGACTAGGGGAAAAAATTATTAAGAATAGCTCAATGTCTTAATTAGCTATGATTCTGGTCTAACCAATTTGAATATTTATGTAGAATAAGAGAAAATTACCTTAAAGCATTTATGGCAAGACAATCACACATTCTCATAAGCACGATATACCTGAAACTAAGCCTGACGCATCCATACAGCAATATTATTTATTCTGTTACACTCTGATTTTTTTTTCCATTCATTTTCAAAAACATTTCTACACATATAAAATACATCTTGTTTCAAGATGACAACTCTGGAAAGGAATTCGTTTTTCTGGGATTTGGCACTTTTTTAAATCTCCATCTCCAAGAAGTCTCTGGCTGTCAGCTTTCTTTAAAACAAGAAGTTTCCAAATATCAGGGATACAAAAAAAAAAAAAAAAAGCTGACCCAGGTGTACCATGCAAGTTCATCAGAGGAATCCTTAGGGAAAAAGGTCTTTTCCCACTCCCCCCCAAAACCCGATTCATGACTTCTGAGCACATGAATTTGACGGCAATCCTTCCTTCCCCACCCTTCAAACTCTAACACTAGAAGCACTTACTGAAACAGACCTTGAAATCCCCCAAAATAATATTTTTTCTGAAATAGCAGGGAGCTGCATACTTCCCTGCCACAGGAGGGCACAAGGCAGTTACCTCTGCAGTACGCTCCACTCATTTCCTCTGGAGCCCAGAGCAAACCTTCAGAATTGCCAACAACTGTGGAAGGAAGTTAAGTCAGGGCTCCCAGACTGGGCAAGCAGCGATGGTAGGACTCAGCACAGCCCCCATGAATACAGGACTGGAAAAGGATCAGGGAACTGCTGATGACTGAGCCCCCATCAATGGGATGTTCATGCTCACCCAGAGTTTTCTCCAGGTGAAAAAAGTCAGGAGAGTAAGAATTTGAGAATTTCATCAAGCAGCTTCATTTTGAGTGCCCATGGTCCCCTGAGGGCTCTTCTCACAGTGAAATATTCAGATTGTTAGCTCTGAAGCATTTCTTAACTAAAAGCTAACAAACTGATGCTGAATAATCTGATACAGGCATGACTTTAAATTCTTATACTAAATAAATAGAAAATAGGTTTTCTAGATGCTGTTTTTTACAGTTATATCTATAAAGACTCTATTTGTAAATTCACTTCATTTCAGAGTTATATGTGTTGGGGATGTACAACTCAGAAATGTTCCTTCATCAAGCAAATCGCTCCTAGAGAGGGGATGTTTTACCTTTCAGAGACTATTGTGTAGATATTCAGACATTATCTTGGGATTCAACAGAGCCAAGATAACTAGCTTTTTAAATTGCTTTTGATGTTTCTTACACCTACAGTAACAAATGACATAACAGCTATTTATTGTGATACATGTGCATCTGAAGACCATTATCATGCTGCATGTACTGGAAATTTTTTTGATATGTTGAAGTGCTAAACTAAACTAGCCAGGACCAAAGGGAGCTATAGAAAAGTAAAAGGCAGTATCTTCTTGTGTCCTTTTTTATCATTCTAATATGAATACTAGATGATATATAAACATACTTTTCAGAGTAAGGAATTATATTTTCCTTGGCCAACAGAATTTTCTCAACCTTCTATGAGGGAAAAGATTTTCAGATATTTAAAATAGCAAACTGTCCTATGAATGATGCTGAACATCACAAGTTGTTTTGCATTGCAAAGCCTTCTCTCACTGGTTTTAGCAGAATGGAACTAAGACTGTTTTTATTTTGCAATAATCTATCTGGATAAGAACACAGGACATGAATAAACAAAGGATTTCAAGCTCACTCCACTTCCAGTGCAAAATAACATAGGTATCGAGAACAGTTAGATCAAAAGCAAAGGAATAATGGAAATAAAAATATTTAAACTTTCGCACAGGCTTTATGATCAAAGACAAAATCCAGAAGCAAAAAAATGAGATTATCTTCATTAGGACCCTACCGCTGGAAGCTGTATTGTGCTTTGTTTTACAAAGCACATCTGAGCATTCTTTACCCTTAAAATTACACCCATTTATGTAAATATTATTTCACAGACAGTAAATCAAAGTACCAGGAACAGAATTATTTGTGCGGTTTTGGACTGGTGGCTGAGTTGGCAACAAAATCAAATTTCCGGTGTTTCAGGCTACAACTCTGAGCAAGCAACTCTCCTTCCCACTCCACTGATTTCAACCAGAGCATTAGGTTGAATGAGAATTATATAGCTGAGAATTACCACAGGAGCAAAAATTGTGAGTAAGAATTAGCTGAGATGCATGAGTCAACTTAAGAAAGCTTAAGACAACTCCAGCTGCACTTGTTTAGGCAAAGCTAATTTCACCCCTAAGACAGCTTCTTATTAAATCACTATGTACGAAGACCAACACACATACATATACTCATTTTACGGATTCCGTTAGACCAGTTACGTTTCTGTAAAGCACTAGCTCATCTCTCTGGGAAAGCTTCTTGGTGCTTTTCCTGTTAAGTGTGAAACAGCTGAAACACCAAGCTCGGCTATGAAACCTCTCTGAGCAGAAGGGAGTGAAAGCAGCGGTTCCTCCTGGGGACACCCACCAACCCAGTGATGGATGCAAAGGGGCTCTTCTGAGCAGAGACACAAAACCTCAAAGCAAAGACCAAGTTCATTTTGTCTGTATAACACCACCCGACATGAAAATTAACTACCTACCTTTGTAAGAGAGATGCTTAGGGATTTGCCCAGGTGATACACCTCAGAGAGTAATAGGCTGCAATAAAAACTGGCAGCATCATTTCAGCAAGAATCTGCAATCCTAGAGGGGATAATGGTCACCTCCAGCTTTGTCAGCATTAAGCTACATACAGATCACAGCAGTGAACTTAAAAACCATTATACACAAGGTAACATGCTAGATCGTATCTCTGTTAATGCCAGAGAAAGAGTATTTTGCAGGCCTCTTTGGAAAACAAGTATCTTCTCTGTGTTGCCAAACCCTAAGGAATATTTGATTGAGATTTAAAGTGACATTCACTAATTGTATGATTTGACAGAAATTCAGGGATAGCTTGACATGATTTGAACAGACAAGATTAAGAGGATGGGAATATATCACACAGTACAGACTTCGCAAAGTCAAGCTGCAAAGCCTGAAATCACTTCCACTTAGCAGATGCTGTGTACCAAAAGACTTGAAATCCAGTACAAGAAAATCTGACTGCTGATCCACACAGTTCATCATAAACTTAAAGACAGCAGCAAACAAATCCTTCCTGAGAACTCATCTACAGAACTCCATCAAGGTGTCAGATATCTGCTGCATTCTCAGCTCCCTGTTCAGTGTAGGAGATAAATAAAAAAGATTGCTGGACTTGATGACATCTTTACAGAGTGCTTTAAGTACTTGGGCTTGAAAGGAAGAGTTTGACTATCAAAATTTCTTTACATATACTCTCTACACATATTTGAAGGGCATGAGGCTGGAAAATTTATGGCCATTCTTGTAGATTAAGATGACAACTGAACCCAGCTGAGTGCTTTTGTTTAACAGATGACACAGCTCACAACAGTGACTGCATTTTGAATTGGTGCAGGAAGGGTTAAATAAATTGTCACTTGGTGAAATTCTGAGATTGACTTTTATGTAGCTACTTGGCTACCAAAAGCAATGAAAAACTGAGGTGGCATTCATTGACCTTTCAACCACACCTAATACTGTCTGACAGAAAGACTGTTAACTCAGTCAGTCAATTATAAATTGCCACTCTGCTCTCACTCTGATCAACTAAATCATCTGTGATATTAAAAACAAAACCTCTCTCTATACCTATCTTGGCAATAAGCCTCATGAAAACATTCACTGTTGGATAAGGTTTTGAGTTTGCACCAACCTTTTACAGCTGTGATAAATCACTGTTACCATGGTTTGTGTGACCACAAATTTATCTTAAATGTAGATGAAATTGCATTCACAGTTATGGCTTGTACTCCAAAACAAGATGGTTACTCCTGTAAACCTTTTAGAGACTATTCCTAATGTTGATTTCAGAACTTTAAGGACCTACTGCTAGCACTGGAGCCTGAAATCAGATACCTTCACAGCTAGAGCATTTATTCAAGTTCAACTACCAAGAAAGAGGGGAGGGGGGGAATAATAATAATAAAATAGCAAAATTAATGCATAAAAACCTCCTCAAATACCTTAGAGTTGAACTGAATAAAAGAGTCAAATACTAATCTCATTTGGAGAATGTCAACAAAATATAAAAACCATTTACAATACAGTTAACGCAACCTGCCCGAGCAATACAAGTACCTTCAAGATTTTATAGATGTCACCACAAACACTGATTCTGTCTATAATGCTTTTCAAAATGCCAAACTTGGAGAGAGTTACTTTTTTCTTCAATTTTATATTACGTATTTATAAAACTGGCGACATTATTATATAGCAAGCAATACAAGTTACAACTTTTGCTTGCACATGACTATAAAGCAACAATGGTGGGGCTGCTCTGTACCCTGTACTTTTTTATTTGCCATTTTGTTTAAGACATCTCTTAAGTATTATTTTTGGGTTTGTACCTTTACAGACTGAAAAGAATCCTTTTAAAAAAAGGTTTAAAAACTACAAGAACGACTTCATACCTGAGCCTGCCACTTTCAATCTTGTTAAATTATACTGATTTAATACTCGAGTCTGCCACTCAGATTGCGTATCACCAACTAGCTATGCAACTCTCACTGAAATCTAGAAGGTCAGTTTACAAATCTCTTTTTCACATTTCTAGGTAATTGCTCACCAAAATAAACTCTTTGCATCAAGCTAGAACATTCTCAGAGTACCCAATTTACCAATGCAGAGTATCAATGTATGTGTTTTAGAAACCATCATCAGAATAAGCACTTGTTCAGCACCTGAGGAAGTCTCTCACCACTTACAGTGAAATGTGGAAGAGAGAGACTACAGACAACTGCCAGAAATGGGCAAGGGGAGAAGACCCAGGACAGAAGTGAGGGAAATACTTAACTGGATCAGACTGAAGTTACAGAAGTGAATTCACTTTTAATCACTTTCTCACACTTCAGATTTCAGTATTCTCTTCAGAAATGCCCAAGAGATAGATGTTTCAATGAATGTCCCAGCAACTTTCCCCATATTCACCATACTCAAATAAAGAACAGATTTAGTAACCTAACCAGAGGTACCACACTTTAACTACTTGATCAACATTCTTCTAAAGCATCCATGGTTATAATTTTATCCAAATGATATAACAGAACTATAAAAAACTCATTGGCCTACAGTCTGGATCATCTCGCTCCCATCTGTAAGCCATCAGCTAACCACTGACTAGTCAGCAGTTACACATTTTAGGTAGCAATTTATTACATAATTTTTAAAAAATATATACAAAATCATTGTGGGCTTTAAGAGGCATGCAAGAGTAAGATTAACAGATCTTTTATTTAGCTTGAACATAAATGACATCGTCTGTATCAACAAGCTTATACAGTACATGTGATATTTCATTTGTATTTCTTTAAGCTTGCAACAAGATTTTAAGCTTGCAACAAGATTTTAAGCTGTATTATCCCAAAGCATGTAACATTCAGAAAATGAGTACAATTTCTAGCTGCATAGTTTATATTGCATAATTTTGTAGCTGCAGAGTTTCAGAAAGAATGAGCAGCAAAAATCAACTACAAACCACCACTAGCCTCATTCATTCCCAAATGAATTATCACTTAAAGAAGTGAAAATTCTAGTATCTTACTTTCCAACACGCAGGATGATTATAACAAAATACAGTAAGTTTGCTTTCCAACTGGACTCAGTACTTTACATTCACTTTGTTCCCCAGAGAAGGCTATTGAGCTCCTAATAGTTCCGTAAGTTCAAAATAAAAGTTGAGCTCTTGGCCATACTGCTTTGGAATGTTAAGTCTGTAAACTAGGCAAACTATTTTATATGCTTAGGGGTAGTTTTGAATCTATAACAAAAGGAATTTAAATTCCTAAATCCTACAATGTTATTATGAACCTTCAAGACAGTCTTCTAAACTTCAACAATATGCCTTTATCTTTCAATTCCTTCAGATTTCCTACTATGCTTAAAGAGAAAGAATTTTCATAAGGCTGATTATAATTTTCCTAAGCTATGTAGTTTCATAAATATGTTTTCATGAAGAAAGAAGAGCTCTTGAACTTGAGATGGGTAGCTTTTGAATCTAGAAATTAAATTTCCTTAGAGAATATGTGAAAGCCACATTACAGGAAGCTATGGTTCCTGACTTAAGGGAAGTGGAGGGAAGGAAAAAGTAAAATAACAAAATGTGCAGCTGACCGGAACCTGCCAAAAAATCAAAATAAATATTACCCTGCATATATTGTCCTGAGCACACGTTAAATTAAAATGGCAGCTGACATGCACCAAAAAATAAAAAGGGTATGAACTTTGTTCAATATGTCAACACTTAGCAAATTATCAAAACAAAAACAGCAGCATAAGCTAACTACTTTTATCAGCATTCATGAGGGTTTTCTTGCATTTTCCTAACATTTAAAATACATTTCTGATTGCTTTTGGTAGTAAACAACACAGAAATATAGGAATTATCTTACTGTTTGATATATTTTATTGTATACTGACAACCCTATTTGTGTATGAAGTACTGCACACTTCAAAGGAATGAGAAAAACCCCACATAGTTTAAAGTCTGTCCCCAACGAGCTTATTACTCCATAACATCAATTAATGTATGCCTGCAGCCCTTTTAATTTACTCCATTGTAAACAGATTTTCTCATTGTACATTTTCTTTTCCAACTTTCCTTTTAAAGCATCTTACCTGCTTTGACAGTTTCACTCCCTGCATTTAGATATAGTTTATATAAGTATTGGTTGGTTTCACAAGTTTTGCCTTTTGTATCAACTACATTTACTGCTTCATTTAGATATTTTTATTTCACATAACTTTGTCTCAGACTATTTAACTTGTTTTTATTTTTTATATTGCAGTGGTAAACTTTTTTGAAAATAATGCTGGTTTCATAAGTGATATTTGTTCCATACTTAAGTTTTACTTCCTTCACTTTCTACTTTACTTCCTTCGCTTTCTACTTTACTACCTTCACTTCACTTCCCCTCCAATTTCATTAAAAGCTCCCTCTTCAGTTTAGTGCTCACTATATCTTGTCAATGTACCCACGTCATTCACTCTTTGCTTACTGGGGATTATGTCTCTAATCACCCTCTGAAGTACAGTATTAAATTTTTCCAGCTTCGTTTGTGTCAAAAAGAGGTATGAAGCCCTGTAAGTAGATTTTGTACGGCCCAAGCGTAAAAATTTATCAGATGAGGCTTTTTGTTAAACCTCAAAAATATTATCACAGCATAGAAAAGGATAAATGGAAGTTTTGTCTTTTCTAGACTGATTTTAAAGAGAAACATATATTCCAAAATTAATGTAAAAAAAAAAAAAAAAAGTTAAAGTTAAAATTGTTTTTTTTAATCCAAGAGTGCTTAACAGGCAAATAGTTATTTTTCATTAGCACTCAGTAGATACAAGTGCAAAACATGAACAGTTTAAAAATATTAAGTGTAGACCAAATCCTGCCAGTCCTTATGCCTGGATAACATTTGGCCCTACCTCTTCTCTCCTGAGAAATCAAAAAAAACCTTTTACATTTTCTGGGTTCAATGCACAAGCATCTAATAAAACTACCAAAATAATGTATGACATATGATGATGACTTGTGTGTTAAGAAACAGCCCTGCCACTGAAGTATCTTAAAATACATCCTTTGTTTAATTCTCTTCTCTCCTAAAACAGACAGTCAAAATCCATGTTCTTATATCAAAATTAACTTGAATTTTATTATGATATATCAGGATCCACGAGGTCTCTTATTTCTTTATACTTGAAGTTTTTCTTTGAAGGTTAATTCATTGGAACTGCTGGCTTTCTTCTGGGAATCATTTTTTCTGGTGTTCAGACTTTCAAAATATTATTACTGTAATTAACATCTATTTGAAGACTTGATATTCCTGCATTGCCTTCAAAGTCTGCTGAATACCTTGTACCTATCAACTTATTCCTGTGATAAAATGACTGAGGCAACCTCAGAACCATATTGATCCAATACAGCAACCCAGCAGCTATCATATATAAATCCACCCAAAAAAAAGGTATGGTTTTGTTCCTCAGTAAGGACTGCTGACCTGATTCAGTACTTAAAAATCCTTTATAATTTTAGCAGATTTGCCTCCCCTTCTACTTCTCAGATGATTTATGAAATCCAGCACACCTTCACAGTACTTCATAAATAAACAGTACTAACGACTTTTCATGCAAAAAGTTGAACTGCCATAGAAAATTTGTTCACATCCATCACATTCTTATCTTTAACTGCACCTGTTATTTTTAATACATAACTGACCATATGAAGACATCACTGTCATGTCCTTTATGCTTATTTTCTCATCAGAATCTTTGTCTCCAGATCAACGCTTCAAATGCAGAGAGTGGCCACACAGAAGGAAGCTATTTTTCCCAGTTTGGATTCAGTCAGGAATTAACTTCAAAGCTGATCAAGGACGCAAAACCTTACTGAAATGGGATGTGATCCCAGATTCTTCAGAAGATGAGAACTACTGGCCAGCAAACACATGGACTGGATAAGAACTTCCCAAAAGGCAAAACAGTGCACAAGTGTTTTTCTTAAGTGTGTTACACATATTCTAATGTACAATTACTAGGTACTCCTGTGGCTTGCAGGTTTACTTTTAGACTTACTTTGCTGTAGGTAGTAGGCCAGACTTACACTGGCTGGCACCAGCTACAGCTAGAAGACCATCTAAAAGTGTTAAATAAGTTTCAACTAAAACCACTCCAGCAGCAAAGGAGAAGAAATGGGGAAAAAATAATTTTTTTAAAAAAAGTACTTTCCTACCATCTTCTGTGAAATACAATTCTTTTAGAAAGAGAGAAATATACCACTTCCCCTTCCTGGCTAATGAAATTTCACAAGAGAAGCAGCTTGTAACAACCTGAAAATGAAAGTATTTATTTAAAGATTGTCCACTTAGAAGGTGCAACCCTGAAAATAAAGGGCCTACTTCAAAGGTGCCCTACAGGGCTGGTTGAGAGGCAACAGTGACTTTTGAAACTCAAGTCTGAGACCCTATTCACGGCTTAAACAAACTAGGACAAATCTAATCCCCTGAATTCTGACCTGGACTAGTATAAAACTTTAATTCTCTGATTACATAATGCTGCTTACAATAACTTCTTTTTTTTAATAGAAGGATGTTTAACCTGTATGTGTCAGTTCACATACTCCATATATCTTGTATCTGGTATAGCATGATGTTGAAATTAAAATTCACTGTAGTAAATCAAGCTAATATGAATGAATCTGTCCTAAGAATCCATTAAATGTCAGAGACAGAAGTTTGTCAGCGGTCTTAAGTAACAGCTGTGATTAACCTGATTCCAAAAGTAAGTTAGCTGATTTTTAAAAACACTTCTGAATGCCTCTCAGTGCCACTATTTCATATTCTATTCAAGAAAACTTTCAGTGAACATTTCAGAACCGATCCTAGTAAATATATAAAATAATTTCATCCCAGGCACTTGCAAGGTGTATGATTAGTTTACTTTCATGAGCTCAGTCATGTCACACCATAAACCAGAGATGCACAATAATAAAATACTACAAAGGCTATCAAGAACACTGAGGAATTCTGTATACAGAAATAACATAGAATCCTGCTGAATTTCTGAACTAACATCTAACATATCAAACTGTGTCAAGTAATTTACAAGTATGTATGACAGGGCTGTGAGTTGGCCAGAGCTCTGAAGATCTGCCTAGTCCATTTGCTCCCCAAGGAGAACTCAAAGGTCTTTATACCATGGAAGGCAGAATAGAAATAAGAACAGGTTTAACTTAGCTTCCATACAGTTAGTTGGGGAATTCGGTGTTTGTTTTTTGGTTGTTGGGGTTTTTTCTTTACCCCTTGTTTGTTTGAGAATGGGTTTTTGGAAATTCATTGCATTTGTCTCCCATCAAAATCTGCACCATCCCTTCTGGTCTTTCAGCAAGCACCACGGCATCCCCATGCTGGTATCCTGTTAAGTTCAGGACACAAAATGCGCTTTGAGGGGAATCCTGCCTGTCACCACTTCTGTGCTCTGGTCTGCAGCACAGAACAGTGTCCAAGTGCAATGATGGGATTTCTTGTGGGTGAAATCAAGTTCAAGCTCTCTGCGCTTCACAAATTCACTTAACGTCTTTCAAAAGGAGAG
Source organism: Athene noctua (assembly GCF_965140245.1). NCBI lineage: Eukaryota > Metazoa > Chordata > Aves > Strigiformes > Strigidae > Athene > Athene noctua. The sequence continues at coordinate 50,977,515 of NC_134041.1, forward strand.
GGGCACTCAGTCTGTGAGACCAGAATAGAACTAGTCCGAAATTAAATACAAGAACACAGTCCCCCTCATGCCCAAAGTATGTATAATAGAGTTCTACAGCAGCATTTAAACACTCCAAAGTAAGAACTGAAACCTCTCTTGGATGGACATCCAGTCCTCAGCACTAGCTCTTTCACACCATGGATCAACAGCTCTGCCTGCACTGGGGCCCTGCACAAACATCCTGGGCTGCCAGGCACCACTTACCATTACCTCTCCTGCCTAGCTGCTGGGCACTTGGAAATCCCAGGCAAACAGCCAGTTTTACCTCACTCAAAATTTCCAGAAAGATTAAGGCACCATACCTTCTCGCCCTCAAGCATCGTCACAGCAGCTTTTATTTTACGTAGTGATGAAGTAAATACTTCTTCTGGTCACCACCACCCCCATCCCAGGGGATGCCAAATGAAAGTACAGCAGATGCTTAATTAACTTACTTATATATTACTGAGCTTCCATGCTTGGCAGGAACTTCTCGGAAACACTGAAAACCTGTGACAACTGGCTTCCCCCAGATCCTTCCCTCACACCTCTGCCATGAGCCCTACATTCGTTCAGTCAGGCCTGGGAAAGCAATGAAGTAATGTTTTTGTTTATCATCAGGAGCTATTGCCATTTATTCACATTATCCATGACTTTTTATGCATAAAAAGAGTAAATTGTTTGGCCATTTCCCTTACAACATGTGCAAGAAATCCAGCATAATCATTCTTCTTTGTATTACTATAATGGAAGAAAATGGTAATAACATGGTACGTAGATGTGAAAATGCAATAGGACTGAAAGGAGGTGCAGATGAATCATTAAGCCTTCCCTCTGCAACTGAAGAAAATCCATTACTTACTTGAAGGATGACACTTCACTACACTGACAACAGTCATCTGAATCTGTATGATATTTAGCAGTTTACTGCTTTCCTGCAAGCTATGCATCACCACTGCTCCCTCACTTTTCTTTTTTTCCTATCATCTCAAAAATAATAATCCTGCAACCTAACACATACTCTTCAAATGACAGAATTTAGAGACATAGCACTTGCCTAGAGGATCATTGGTCTGACTCAGCAAGGTGTTTTGTTCTGTGGGGTTTTTTATTGTTCCTAAATATTGAATGTCATTTATTAACAAATTCAACATGTATCTTACCAGCACAAAAATGATACCATGAGCTTTCAAAATACAACATGAACTTTGATTTCACAAATCATTTGTATCATAAATATAACAAAATTTTCACTTGTTTTCACTACACACTCAGAACAATAAATATTACAGGTAAAACCAGCATAAATTTAGCTTGAGACCAGACTACAGATTCTGGTAAATGCTAAAATTAAGTCAACTTGCACATTGTCCAGGTACTCAAACCAAAAGACAAATACTGAAATATTGCCTTTTTGTCAGACTACACAAAACTCCTTATGGGTTACTTCAAATTTGTGTTTTGAGTATCTTCAAAAATAGCAAAGCAATGAACATTATTTTAGAAAATGGATCTTGACTTTGAATACTGGACCAATTACATAGAGCTGATTTCTCACTACAGAATGGGAATTCATCTCCCTCACACACATGATTAAAATGAATCAACTACCATGTTATCATCTTGCACTAAAGGATCTATTGATTTTTTTCTGTCAGACTGGTATGAGTAAGTTTCCCCTTTCTATATTCATTAAAGTAAAATAAGGTTTTATTCACCTTGAAAGAACACAGAACACGTTCTGCACTCTCTGTTCTTGACACAAGTCCCAAAACCTGCAGTTATCACTCTCATCAGGCTCATAATTTAAATGCCTAAATAAAATATTGTACAGAAGATGTGTCCTGGGAAGAATTAAATTCAGAAAAAGCTTGTTTTCAGTCGTTCAGTATCTTTTGATTTTACTGGAAATCCCTAGAGTGTAAGTTTTGCTACTCACGTGCTAGCTCCTGTTGTCAGTTTGTATTTTCACAGCTTGGCTGTTGTCAAGATTTATTGACAATAACATTTGGATATACACTCCATCAAAATGCTGTATAAATACGTATTGTATTAAATCAGACTACCGCTCTTTGATCATACATGCTGTACCATAAAACTGTCATATACAGACCTCATTAATGGTGCCATTAAACTGATGTGACTTTTTCTATGAAAATGCTACCTATTGCAGAAATGGGCAGTAATCATTTTTACCAACACTGAAATATCAGGATAGCATCTGAAGACACTACAGATGAAGTGAAGAGCTCCAAACAGAGCAAGGGAACAGCAGCTTCCTTTAATGCCTGCAACATGGATGCCATAAAAACATTTCAAGGTCCTGCTACTGAATGCTGGCAAAGGACTCTGCTCTGGAATACTTTTATAATAGTTTGCACATTGTCTAGAAAAGCCAGGCAGGCAGTTTTAAGTTACTGAGGAGAAAAAAGCTTGCTGGTTTTAAGTGTTTCAAGTATTCTGGGTTGTTTGGTTGGGGTTTTTTATTTATTTTTAAGCATAACCCCTCCCCTCCAGCAGCTATGCATCATATTCTAATTTAATTCCAAATGATTAGTGGTGATGTTTTACACAGCAGAAAACTGAAGGCTAGCTGCACTGTGAAACACCCTCCAAAAATATTTACTTTTAAAATTGAAGCAACAGAAATTTAACTGTCTAGAGAGCATTCATGACTAAAGAATTGTCAAGCATTAAGATTTCTCCTTTCCTCTAATACTCTGGATTACTCCTTTGGGTTTAGAATTTTGGTATAATATATTGTGTATACTTATACCTCTTACACAAGAGATTATTCAATAATACAAAAATGCTCCTAGATTACATAAGAATTTACTAGGCAATCCTCCGGGTGATTTCTTTCAAATAGTTGTCATTTCAGTAAGTAAAACATACTAATTTCACACACACACGTCATAGTTGTAGATTCTCCAACTAGCTGTAAACATGATTGAAAGCAATGTGAAAAGAGCAGACATCTAACCTGTTTAGCCTATCTTTATAAATTACAACATACTACTTTCATTGTATAAATAATTTAAAAAATACTAAGACGAAGAGGAAACCTTTTAGTATGGCTAAAAGGACACACTTCCTAGTACAGGAAAGAAACAGTGCCAAATTACAGAAATCACTGTGGGTTTTTTTTTAATTTAAAATACAGGGTACAGGGGAAGACTTTAAAAACAGTAGCTACTGAAACATTAAACTTAACGAGTAACTTAAAGATCAAAGGATGGTAATACTCAAATCACAAAGCTCTTCATGACTTTCATCTCTGCAATAAAGCTGCTATACACTGACTTAGAGCTATATGGGCTTTTAGTAGCATCCCTTTACCAACACCCACCACCCAATAAAAATCCTACTGGCAGCAACAGACAGGGAAAACTGAAATAAAGTTTATTAAAGCACACAGACACAGTCTGATTATTTTTTAACTGCAGCTTCTTATGCTAATTACCTACAAAATATTGACCAAAAAATATTAAATGGTGAGGATTAAATTTGAAGGAGAAATTGAATTAGTTGGGTAACATCAAGCAATAAACAAACACCATTAAAATCACTGGCTTTGACATCTCAAGGGTTAAATTCAAGTCAGAGTATTTGGCAGAAATCAAAGCAGAACTATTCACAGATGAAGTACACCTGGAGAACACGTTTGCCAGTGTCAAGCCAAGACACTTAGAAACTATCCAGTGTTGAGTATTTCCAAATACACAGTGTACTACTGTACAGTCAACAAAATTATTTTGATACTACCATGATTCTACTTCTTCATTAAAAAAATTAGTTACATTTTTGTAAGTATTCTACTAGATTAGGAGCATCTCCCATACAGAAAGAAACATTGCATAGATTTTCTTGATATTTCTAGGTCCATACCCAAAACACTTAAATCATGGTTTTGGTAGTGTAATACATAAGTGTGTGCGCATACATATTAGAAGATGATTTTCACCAGTTCATTTATTTTAATGCCCAGAAGAGATGTGACCATGTCACCTAATGCAAAGAACCTCTCCCAGTAAAAGCCACATCAAGCCACTAACTTCGTGCTGAGCTTTTACAATATTCAGTCTTCATTTAAGAAGGAAAGTATCCATTACAGTTCCCGTATCTTCCAAAGGTTAACTACTCTCACTTAGATTTCCACTGGCATTCTTATTCATTCTTATTCTGAATTCATTTGGTTTCAGCTCTCAATGACTGTATCTCATTATTTTCCAAATTAAAATATCTTTGCCATCTGACATCTTTTCTTCTGTGTACACACCTATGGGACATAATCAAATAAACTCTTAACCTCAGACAAGTAAAAGAGACTTATGAGAACATGTTTAAGGATACAGCACATATTTTCTAGTTCTTAAATCATCCTTGAAATTTTAAAAAATAACATCTTTTTCTAGTCATCTTTTTCTCAGTAGCAGCAAACAAAAGCAGTACTTACTCCTTAATTCTGCTTTTTATTCCCTGGTTTTGGATCCAAGTCAGTATTATCAGTGCACTTTTAGTAATATCACACCAAGAACAGATGTTTAACTGATTATGTACCATTATAATTAACTGCTTTTCAGTGACACAATTTTGGAACTGTTTTCTGGAACGTGCAAGTGCAAACTACTTTCTTTGTTCTGGATATATGACAATGTTCTGGGCCATGTTAAAATGAATGTTGATCTACTGAGTCCAGCTTGCCAAGTGATCCCAGTTACTCTACAGAGCTGCCCCAGGCTGTAATCATTCCTCTCGACTTTGCCTTCTGAGAACTTTATATTTTCCATCTGGATCATGAATAAATATACTGAACAGCAACAAGTCATCAGGAGCAGGTCAGACAGGAGTCTCTTTAGCTCACTGTCCTGTCTTTGACAGTGGTCAAGGGAAAATACATGAATATAAAAAATACAAGAAGCTCTGCAGCTAGCCTGCTTTTATTTCTTATGAAACTTCAATAATTTCTTGCCTCCTCAGTCCTATACTATGGAAAACAGTGAATAACCTTCCCCACTCATTTTTAACATACCATAGAGGTTTTGCAGGATATAACTCCCTCAGTTATTCATCATCCCTCACACAAAAGCTTCTTCATAACTCTGCACATTTCTGTACCTTTTCTTGTCCTTTTGGGGCCTTTTTGACATGGAAGAACCAGAAGTGTACACAATGTCCAAGATGCAGATGCACCACTGTGGACTTACACAGTGGGAACAAGATGTTTTGTTCCATTACTCGTGTATGACTACTGCTGAGCTGTCATTTTCTGAGGGCGTACCACAGCTCCAGAGTATAACATACAGATAACAAGTGCCTGGTTCAGAGTCAGTCCATGCACCCTTTTTCACTTAGGATTTACCAGTACTGAATTTTATCTTGATTTTATAGGAATCTTCTTTTTAATCACAGAAAAATCACAGGAAAGTAGAGGATGAAAAGACTAGCACAGCTCATGGAGTATTCATGAATTCAAGACACCAACTCATATGCTCACCCCAGCCCACCATTCATTATCCTTTTAAGCACTGGCAAGATCAAAGTGAGCAGCCATTTCCCTATAACCACAACCTCATTCAGGGCTGGGGAACACATCAGCATCCCACCTGGAGTCTCTGAGGCTGGGGGCCAGCCTTCAACTCTGACTCGCTGTCAGCAACTGACACGTTTCTCCAGACATGTGGAAAGTGCTTGGCAGAGCAGATACGTCTCTGATGACTGGGCAGAGGATCTCCTCTACAGGGTCTGTAAATCTTCAAATCATGCACACAGATCAATACAGGGAAGAAGTAATCTGAATTTTAAACATTTTGCCCTACTCTAAGAAGTACCAATCCAGTTGATGGTATCTTACAACTCTGTCTCTAATCATCTCTTCTTTCAGGGTCAATCTGGCAGACGTTAGGCATCTGAATGTCAAGGGTGGCAAAGACTTTCCTACTGAAGGCTCAAGGAGAGGACTTCCTGCTGGTCAGTTCCTAGAAGGTGCCTTCCATAATTTACAAGTCAGCAGTAAGGCAGGATATCAGGTAAATGGTGCCAGACAAAGTAACAAATAAAAGAAGAAAGCATAGCAGCCTGCCCTAAGCCCAGAGAAAGGGATAAAACACAGGTTTTGTGTTCAGTCTACACAAAACAATAGATGTTCAGAGAGCATCAGCCTCATGCATGTCCCACAGAGATAATGTGGAGAGACTATCTTGAGGAAGGAGCACTAAAGAAAGACGACTTCTAGAATGGCTAAAAAGAGTAATCCAGTTTAAAATAACACTGTCAATGTTTTTATCTTAGTTTCCCCACAATCAAAAAATTCAAGCTCAAAATGTGAATTTTTCCTCTTCTGGTTTCTTTTACCCATTTTCTTCCAGTTTCAGATGAATAGTGGTAACCCATGCTCAGTAAGTAACAAATCTACTAAACTATTGTTTGCATGTTTTAAGTCTTAGAACTAAGGAATACACAGAAAGATAAAACTGAAACTTTACTCAAATAGAGTGGCTATCAATCAGCAGAGCCATGCTGCACACTTTCTGAACAAATACACTATCAACACTAATCAAAATTATTGTTAAAAGATTTTTTAAAAAAGTAACAATCAACCAGCATTCTGAACCTTTTAAAGCCATTTACCTCCTCCAAAACCTTTTTTCACTAGCATGTTATTATTGCAATTTAATAGTTTTTTCTCTTGGTCAGACCTTCTCCCTCTCTCCTTTTCACTGTGCCAACAACTAAACGAAGCACAAAATATTGGCCTCAATACACAAGGAAAATGGAAGATGCACTTATTGTTCAGAAATACAGACAGAAGCAGGAAAATCTATCAATCTGCCATGAGAAAACTAGGCCAACCAATGAGAAAGCTGACTTCAAGCTTTTATTCTTTTTTCATTAATCCACAATGTTAAAAGCAGGAGCAGAGCTTCCTCTATTTTTTTTTTCCTAAATCAATGCATTTCCCTGTGGATTGAGTTAAATGTAATGATTTTGGTTCTAAAAAAACTATTATCACTGCCCTCTTTTCATAAAGTTAAACACAATGTTGACTACATACAAGAAAGCATACTATTAATTTTACTTCAAATTTCATCACCCCTTCGTCTTTCAGGTTACTGAGAGTGACTAATGGTAAGAGAAAAGCAGAGAGAAGGGTTTCCCCATTGAAGACAGAACCTGGTCCATTTTCCTGAGCTTGATAACCACATCAGCTCTGGCTGACAAAAATTAGAAAGTTTTGAACACTTGAAACTCAGAAATAAACAAAAGGAGAATGTTCCTTGCCAGCATGTGGTTGAGCTGTGGTACTTCTTGCCACAGGATGCTCCAAATGCAGGGAGCTGGTACAGGTTGGGGTGGGGGGAGAAGGGTGTGCTGTGCACAGGTACAGATCAGACTGTGGAAAACCAATACATTTTAGTAAATTAAATCCACAGGAACTACAACTCTGAGTTGGGATGGAGACTAGAAGATCCTTGTGGGAAATACCACACTGCTACTCTGTCCTAGGCACCTGCTTTTAAAGTGGAGACATTGTGCTGGCCTACATCATGGTCTGTTTGGTTTGGTCAAGGACAGCCACTCATATTTTTATTGATGGTCCAGATTGCAGAAAATGAAAAGCTGTGTAACCATACATATTTTTAAAGTCCACATATCATATTTTTACAGATCCCAAAACAGTATTAGTAACTGAAAATTCATACAAAACAGCAAAGTACCAAGTAAAAACAGATGGGAAACCCAGCTGCCCCAGTTCTTCAGCCTAAATCTTCTTCTGAAGCTCTATTAGCTATTCCAATTTCCAAAAGGAAACATCAGCCAACCGAAAAGGCTTATAGACTAACTAATCATATGGAACCACCGGCTCAACATATAATTCAATACCACCATTCTGACAGCTACATTCGGAGGGAAAAAAAAAACCAACACCAAACCACAACTTCACTGCTATTTAATAAATGATTACTTGAGGGATTTTATTTGTTTAAAACAATCACTCTGCCTCAGCTAAAGCAGTACTCTAGAAAGCTAGCATTAAAAAATTATTTGCTCTAATCTATTCCAAACTGGGGCTTGGCATCTAATCCCTGTTCGTTACCAAACAGATTGATAACCATGTATTCCATCTGTAAAGTAGCCGTACTAACGATACCAAATAGTTGAGCTGTGTTCTTCAAAGGTACCTACAGGAAATAAAAACTTAAACAACATTTAATTACAAGGAGATTCAGGCAACCAATTTCCTTAGTCTTATCAACAATACATGAAAAAACATGGAGGATATTTTCATTTAAAGTCATTTTGTCCAATTAGCAATACTGCTGCATTATTTATTCAAGAAATATGTCAGCCTAGTCAGCAATTTACTGTTTAACTGTGTAAAATTGTTATGAAGACCATTTTATGGACCAATTCGCTAATGGACTAGTTATTAAATGTAGGCACAAGTTAATTAATGAGAACTGTTTGAGAAAGAATAGTTTATTAGAAACAGATTTATCATGATAATCAATAAGCATGAAGTACTTCATAGCAGTAACTTCATTTGCTCTAAATGCAGAAATTAGAATTTATTACATTTAGCTCATGGTTATTTTTTGCTTCATCAGTCTATATTGTTGACTCTTTACATTTTTATTTAAAACATGTAATTATGCAGAAAGTAGACAGAATTATGAATAGCACAACAATAAATGACCATTAATATGGGGTCCAGTCACAAGTGGTGTTCCTCAGGGTTCAGTATTGGGACCATTTCTGTTCAACATCTTTATCGATGATCTTGATAAGGATGTAGAGTGTATCATCAGTAACTTTGCAGATGACACCAAGTTAAGCAGGAATGTCGATCTGCATGAGGATTGGGAGGCTCTACAGAGAGACTTGGATAGGCTGGATCTGTGGGCCAACGTTAACGGGATGAGTTTCAACAAGGCCAAGTGCCAGGTCCTGCACCCCCTGCATGGCTACAGGCTTGGGGAAGTGTAGCTGGAGAGCTGTCTGGATTTGACAAAACAGCCAAACATTAGCCAGCAGTGTGCCCAGGTGGCCAAGCAAGCCAACAGCATCCTGGCTTGTATTAGAAATAGCATGACCAGCAGAAGTAGGGAGGTGATAGTCCCCCTGTACTCTGCACTGGTGAGGCCACACCTGGAGTACTGTGTCCAGTTTTGGGCACCTCAATATGGGAGAGATATCGAGGTGCTGGAGCGAGTGCAGAGGAGGGCAACAACGCTGGTGAAGGGCCTGAAGCGATTGAAGGAGCTGGGAATGTTCAGTTTGAGGAGGAGAAGGCTAAGGGGACACCTCATCACTCTCTACAAGTACCTGAAAGGACACTGTAGAGAGGTTGGTGCTGGTCTCTTCTCACAGGTGATTAGTGATAGAATAAGAGGGAGTGGCTTTAAACTGCAAGAGGGGAGGTTCAGACTGGACATTAGGGAAAAAAATTTCACAGAAAGAGTGATCAGACAGTGGACTAGGCTGCCCAGCAAGGTGTTGGAGTCACCATCCCTGGATGTGTCTAAGGGTCGTTTGGATGAGAGGTTGGGGGATATGGTGTAGGGGAGAACTTTGTAGAGTAGGACTGATGGTTGGACTCAATGATCCCAAGGGTATTTTCCAACCTGAATGATTCTGTGATTCTGGGGGTTTTCCACATTTTAAGTGTTAGGCATTTCATCATTCATCCTTTTATTATAGAAGTAAAGAGAAAGATGAAGAAAAGTGTTAGAAAAATTACCTTCCCTTTTTCTGCAAATCTCATTGCGTTTTTTTCTGTTTAAAGTAAAGACATTAGAGCTAGAATATCTGCTATAGCTCAATGAGGACTAATAAGTATATGAATATGACAGGTAAGTCTGTCTTTAACATGAACAGCAATTGGCATTCATTTAATACACGTTAAATCATACAAATAGATAAATACCAAACATCTATGACTGACATCTTGTCATTTGCTGATGTTCATATCCCAAATGTTGTTCTCCCCTGCTTCTCCTCAGGTATGCTTAGGGTCCACAAAAACCAGATCCTCAAATTGTAAGAAATTAATGTGATCCTATCAGCACTGTTGCTAAAGAAATGAAAGAAAATGAAAGGAAAGCATGACCATCAGTAAAAACCCAACCCTAAAGATGGCTTCCTGCTTGCATTGGATGGACTTATATTCTTACCCAAAGTCTCCCAGCATTTAAGGAAAAGTATGGAACTTCCCTCCACAAAACTCATATTTGATATAAATAAGGGAAAGAGTAGATTGACTTTCTGAGAGCCTATTGTTACCAAACATGGAGGAAAAACTCCCGTAAAGAAACTAACTATAGACATTATTCTCACATGCACCAGTAGTTTAACAGCTACTTGAATATGTGGTGTCGTAACTCCCACAGCTTGACTCTCTTTTCTGAGCACCATGTAATCCAAATTCCTATAAACAATCATAATACCATACTTTGAAGAGTTACCTGAAGCATAATATGACAAAATTTTACCATTCTCCCTCTACAGATAATTACCTTGCTATAGATGAGATGATGGATGTCTCCACCGGGGACTCTAGTAATAAATGATAGTCTAACGATGAAAATGTTGGTACAATTCACAAGACGTGTGCCCAACACAAAAGCCTTATAATGATGACATTCATTACTGAGGGAATAACATACGATTTTTCTTCCAGTGGAATACATGCTTTGTTTTGTGCATTTTGACTGTGTTTCCTTTCCTGCATCCCATATGTAGTATGGATGGAAAATTTTGGCTTTTGCAAAATTAGCACGGATTTGTCAACTGCTACAGCCATAGCGGAAAACAGTTCATTAACCTGATCTAATTTAAGGTAGAGCTATACAATAAACTTAAAATGTGAATAATACTAGCTATATCACAGGAGAAAGGAATGCAGTCCCTTAAGCTTAGATTTGCCTACATATTGAAAAGTTTAGTTTTCTGGCTCAAGAACTGCAATGAGAACAACAGAACACATTAAGACTTCATCTTTATCACTAGAATTATTTGTTACACACATTTTGCAGTTTTAGAAGGACGGTTGCAATACTGCTTGAATGTTGTCACAGAGGTGTAGAGAAAAACGGAAATTAAGCTTTTCTTCTCTTCTAAACAATACACAATGCCGAAAACAAAGCAAATCATTGTGACTGTTCCCTCTGATCATCAGCAAAATGTTCGGTGCATCAATATAAAATCACTGCTTGACACAACTACGTTCAGACTACTTCTCTGCTCCATTGGCTGCAGTTTTAATGATAAACTCTGTAAGGAGTCAGAGCTAGAGAGTCAAACATTTTTCCTGTTTCTAAGTTGTGTAATAGAATCAACTCCATCTGCCTGGCCTCAATTCCAGACACCGCTGAACTCCAGGACTTAATTCAGACCTCTCTGAGGACGCATATCCAAACTTATTTCAGTTCCACTCAGTAAGTTCAGAAGAGAAGGATAAAATGAGTCAAAGATCAAAGGTGATGAGGGAAGACGTACTGGAGGGGTTTAGAAAAGGAGAAGGAACTGGAAAGTCATGTAAGACTAAAGAAGTGGTAGAGACTGTGAGCTGCAAGTTGAGGCTGCAGCACACAGCAGTGAAAGTGAAGAGGCTGGCAGAGAACTGGAACATGACAGAGGACCAAGAGCAGATCTGATGAGGAGGGAGATGTTTTTTTTCCTTTTTTAGAAATGCATTTGCAGTACATGTAAACAGTGAACAAAAATAAGAATCAGATGAAAATATGGGGAGAAGTATCAATGTAACAATAACAACAATAATAATAATAATTTGAAGGAAAGTGCGGAATTAAAAGGTTCTGGGAATAACAGCAGATGGGTCCAAGCACAGAGGACAGCCCATGGAAGACAAAGAGAATTAAGCATTTTTCTTAGCGTGCAAAGCTCACCAGATAGTATACATGTTAATGTGTAAAAATTCAGTTACTTAGGAGTACTGGTAAACTTGATTCCTCAAAACTGTAATAACTTTTGTTTCTCTTCTCCCTCTCTCTTAAATGCTGGTAGGTTTCCTGTTGCACCAGATTGTTAGCACATTCTAATAGAGGAACCTTTCCTAACACTTCAGTATACTTCCTCTGAAATGTCTATAAAACCTACTGTATGAATAAAGTTGCTCACAAACAGGTTATTCTCTTCTTTCACCCCTCTCCTCTCAAAATAATTAATACCATGCACATTAATTTGTAATGCAGATATCAAAATAACTGTTGCCAGGGAACTACTAACATATAATAATGTTAAGTGTTCAATTAATTCAGTAAATCTATGCTTTTCTTCAAATTTTCCAGGCCTGATTTGGTTCCTACTAGTTTTAACCTTATTTTCCACTCTATGATATAGTTTGTTTCTTCTCAAGTTAGAGTACCCATAAAACCTTTCCCCTCCCAGTTTATACTTCTGTATATAAAACATGCATTCTCTGGAACAGTCTATCCCATAACCTAAAGAGAAGGGGTTTATGGGGAGACATTGCCTTGATTGCTATTAGAAGGAAGAAATCACAATAATTCTTCAATAAACAAGGAGAATTATAAATGTCCACAATTTGGAATTTGGAGGCCTTGACTTACCAGGTTACTCAAAAACCATAATGACACCTTAATAACAGAAAATCCATTGAACTTCATTTTGTGTTATACAAAGCCTACAGTATATATGTTGAAAATGCATGCCAGTGCCTTTATACCTTCATGAGTTTTGATGAATAGCCATTTCAGAAGACAGCCACTCACCAAAGGAAAGTTTAAAATATAAGTTTAAAAGAACCTGCTTACTTATGCATAGCTATCAGGAAATCTAAATTCTGTATGATCTAGGAGTAAATCTCAGGTTTTTGCACAGATTTATACGTCTATGAGCATAATACCCATAAACCACTGTGTGCTTACTTTATTGGCAGAATAGTTGATACATTTGACATACTGCTGCTATTCAGATAAGATTATATCCAACCCAGTACAGAAAAGAAACTGTCAACAAGTCTGTAAGACTATAATAGAAACTGCGAAAGCAGAGTTTTCATATGACTAACCATACCTTCAGAGTACTCCCAAATCAGTCCCAGGCATGAAAACACAGTTGGAACTGATTATAAGAGAAGGGTTAAGAATGGCATGTTGCCACAAAAATTAGAACCAAGCCTCAACTGTGTGTTCCTTCTATTACATAATTGCCAAAGTAGAAGGAAAAAAAATGTTAATATTATAAATAATACAGAGCTTTTAGCCAGATTATATTTGGAAAGTCTAGAACTAGACAGCAAACTTATGATCGATCAAAGTTAATCACAGTTGATTAGAGAAGCACATACCCAACCTTTTCATGTTTTGTGTGCTTTTACTGCTGTGAGGGTTTGGATATTCTATTAGGAAGACAAAAAGGGAGGAAACTTAGAAATCAATAGGCAATTCTTCCTCAAAAATCTAAGTCAAATAGCATAAATAGGGATTCTTGGAAACATGCACAAATATTATTAAGTAGTGAAAACCAAGCTGGCACAAAGCCGATTCTCAGACATCCACGAGGGAAGTGTGTAAGTTTCATATATATGAATGTTTGTTTCCTGCTGGCTGTTACAGCAGAACCTCGGTAAAGATACTCTGCCCTTTAACTTTCAGATTTATGCCAGCTCTGTATTACAAAAGCAGGACAAAAGACAGCAGTGAGGAAAGTAGGTATGGATTATCTGGAACATGGTTGGATCCAACAGCTGCAAAATTTGTGATGACAGAAGGTCCCAAATAGGGAGAAACTTTGCACAGGAAAGCAGTGTTACTCTGGCTATTTTTGCGCAGAAAGCTTCTAGGTCTGCGTTAATGGCAAAGGAAAAAATGTGCTTCCAGAGTCACAAGGGTTAATATGACCCTGCTGTTGTACAGTATCAAACGATTAAATAAGATTTGTAATTTTAAACCTCTGAAGATGCAGAAAAAGAGAATGTATATAATATTAAATCTTTGGAATTTCATTTTAATAACATTCTTCAGACCCTTTCATTCTACCTATTCAGACCCGTTTTAAAAAAGTCCTTTCTCCTTCTTCACCTCTCTCCCCACCACTCCATCACAACCCTCCACCTTCACCTCACCCCTTATAATGTAGTCAGGATATTTAAAAGGGGGACAAAGAAATAAAAACGTATTTTGAGAAACTGTTTCAGTCTGCCTTCTTAAAAAAAAAAAAAAAAGAAGAGCTACATTTTCAAATCTTTAAAGATTTGGTCTTTGGTCCCAAGGGGGAGCAACTCATGCAGCTTCCTATAAAGGCAAATTCCACATATATAAATCACCTTCTCCCTCACCACTACCTCACTGCAACAGATGAGAATACCTACATGTCAGAAACAAATTTCTGTCGCACATATCTTCTGATAATTAACACTGAATAGGCCAACCTACAAAAAAAAAAAAAAAAAAGAGAGCCAGTGACATATACTAAATCTCTTCTTGCTTAAGGCAAACAAGGTCAGTAGCTAACCAACTGACAAATTATAGCATATCATAAAACCCCAACTTCATTTAGGACTTCTCAATAGGTATCAGATATACATTATATGATAAAACTCCCCACATGCATTACTACCCTCCCGTCTATCCTCACCAGTTTATTTTTACCTCTGAAATGAAACCGAGTGTAAGATCATAATACTGTAAATTTCCCAGTAAGCAGGAAAAAAAAAATGACTTGTTTTCGACATGAAACTACCAAATTAATGAACTCTTCAATACAGTAAAAAGAATTTTATCACTTTCCAAAAATTCTCATCCCATTCTCTTCCACAAACTGCTTCCTCAGAGCAAGTTAACTGAGGACTTAAAAGCACCAAAAGGATGATATATGGCACAGTTTTAATTTACAACATTGACAGACAGACAGACAAATTATTTCAGCATGATTTATATAACTTCAAAAAGTTCATCTGGTAACAAAGCAGCCTGTATTGTACTTTAGACATTATCTGCAAAGGGAGTTCTATTTTACTTAACAGAATTTTTTCACCCTCCTCTCATCTTAAAACTTCCAGTAATGCCAATGCATCAGTTTCATCCAAAAAAAGCTGTAATTTGGAAGCGGTCATAGTACTTCCTGTTATTGACAAGTAGACCAGAGACTTCAGGTACAGATATTCCCTTGTCAGAAACAGCATAAAGAAAAATAAAATATTTTCAGTTACAGTATTTTCTGGCCACTCTAGCTGAACCTATAACATGAAGTATCAGGGAAGACTGGACTAATATCTAAAGACTTCATCTCTAGGGTTTTCCTCTATTTTGCTCTCCCCAGCCATCTGTCCCAGGCCTTCCAAGTCTTTTGTGTATTTTATGTCAGTTCGCTTTATGTTTCTTTCACAACAATGAACTGTTGGGGTTTTTCTGAATTTTGGAGAAAGCATGTGTAAATATGTATACATGCATAAATAATGGATCAGGAAACCTG
This sequence comes from Athene noctua, assembly GCF_965140245.1. Taxonomy (NCBI): domain Eukaryota; kingdom Metazoa; phylum Chordata; class Aves; order Strigiformes; family Strigidae; genus Athene; species Athene noctua. The sequence continues at coordinate 50,992,995 of NC_134041.1, forward strand.
TTTTTTATTCTTTTTCTCTGCCACTTTGAATGAACACAATGTAACAATCTTTGTGAAAACCTTTATAATGAGAATTATCCTATCTTCTTTAATAATACTGTTATTTGCAAATTAGCAATGCTATATGAGATCTCAAAGAAAAATATGTGAGTTTTAAGATGGGGAAATGAAACTACTGAATATTTTTTGTTCATCCTTTCTTCAATTCTTGCTTTGTTTGCTTTGGCTAGCTTAAACTCTAAGCTCTTTGGGACATAAAGAACATTTTTGTATTTTTAGAGCAAGATGCTTATATTAAATAAAACATATTGATATATCCTAAACTGAATATAGGCATGTAAAAGACAAGACTGGACATGAAACAAATATAGTAATATAATAACTTTGAATAAATTCCGGCCGATAGGACATAAATGAATGTGACATAAAAATAATTTTCAGACAGAGAAAAGCAGGCCAATGCTGCTTTCAGAAGACTACTTAATGTTTGTGAAGTCCTTTGAAGATGAAAACCCTACATATGTATTATGGCTATGGATTACCACTGGAGTTATGTAGCCTCACGGTGAAATTGAGAATCTGAGAATTTTGAGACAACCGCTGATTCAAAGTCAGAAGAAATGCATAGATACAAAAAATATGACTAGTCCTGTATGATACGAAATTGCTATGAGTCATACACTACCTTAAATTTTCTTCATTTCTGTCATAACAGTTAAAACAGCAGACTTCCAGAGGGGTATCTGTGGTTAAAATTTGTAAAAATAACAACCTTCAATATAAATGTTGGACTTCTGAATTGAGGAGGAAAAACAAGTAGTGATACTACTAGGAAAAACTCATGGCATTTGTAACTTAAGGTATATTCTGCCAAGTGATAACAAGACATGTATTGAACTGATAACTTCCAAGACTAAAAGGATAAACTTTTTAACACCACTTGAAAGAAAAAAAAAGTGCAGAAAGTAAGTAGCCTACCAATATACTGTCCAGTTTACATGAAATAACTCAGAAGAGACTCTAATCTGCTAATTCCTGAAGTTTCAAATTGCAAAAAGCAGCAACACAATTTTACTGTTGTATTCCATATGGCCCAGATTTTAGCAAGTCAGTCAAAAGTTTAACAACTGAAACTCCCATTAGCATAAAAGAGAAAGAAAATTGCAAATAATCTTTTTTCTCTAGAGTTACACTTTAACAACATAATCACAGGATTGAAAAAAAAAAAAATTTCTTGGGAATTCTTACATTGAATCAATATTTTACCTTCAGCCATAAAGTCTAAACTGAGAAAACTATATTATCCTGAGGGATACGACTGCTCCTCCTTGTTGGGTCTACACTTCCATGCCTACTGACAGCAAAGTGGGGAGACCAGATCCCATAAATTAGTGATTCAATAGCTGTATTCTTCATGGGGAAAAAAAATAAATATTAACTCCCTTAATCCATCCCTGCCCCAAATATAAGGCACAGAAATACACACTGCAAATCAGTAAGGGCTAGAATTGCTTTTAACAAGATACATGCAAATACTTTGTGAAGCTACAGCTAAGATTTTTCTTCTGATTCACATCAAGCACTTGAATCCCATTTGCGAAGCAGTAAAATACTAAATAAAGACAGTGAAACAGAGTCCAGAACAAGTTTTTTTTGTTGGTTTGGGTTTTTAATATAAAATAAAGAGGAGGGGATAGTTGCTTTATCAGCTTATACTTCAGTTTTATTTCTAGAGTGATTGTTTATTATTGGGAGCATTCAGACAGTACTGAATAGCTCTAGTGTTCATATGATTTCAAAGAAACTATGCAAACTTCCCTACCTCATAAACTGGAAATAATTGGTCCGAACCTGTCAAGAATAAGCATTCTTTCACTGACTTCGCACTAGTATGTAATCACTGTGCACATTTGTGTCAGAAATATTTCAGTAATGATACTTTTAGTACATATATGCCATAAAAGGTCTAAATTGTCAAACTCAGCCAAGGTCCATGGTCACTTAAGTGAAAAAAACGTCAAACTAACAAATCATAACTTCTTAAATTTGCCAATAAGCAACATTACCTAGCATGTAACTGAAATGTTACACATCCACAGCTTCATCTCTTAATGGTTTAAGAGATACAGCAGAGGTAATTTCTGTCATCTTTGAAGAACATTTAAAAGAGTTTGGCTTTGATCCTCCCTTCCAAAAGAAAATAGCACTTGGGAAGCCGCATCTCTATATAATATATACATGAGATTACTTAATCTGCCCCAAAACCCCCAAACCATTTGCTATATTGTTTCATTACAGTGTTACTGCATCTGAATATAAATTCCTTTATTCACCTCTATATTTCTTAATTGTTAAAGCAATCCAAAAGGTTATGTTCCATATGTTAAAGCTCTCTTTCTCTCTGTGGGCCCATAAAGCTGAATGGAAGCAGGCAGAGTCTACTAGAATACTCTCTTTTGCCCGTCTTCCATGCAGCTACAAAAACAAATTTAAGAGCACTAGTGTTTGAGCTTCTTATCATTATTTTCTGCAGCTGGCCAAATCTCAAGTGTAATTTAATTCATCAAAAACAGTTTCTCCTAGAAAATCTTTGACACATTCAATCAAATCATCATCTGTATGTTTCAGCTACTGAAAATTATTATGTCCCTAACACAGATTTTAAACTTTTTTCCTTTTTACCTTCAAAATTTAGCCTTAAATCTACTTACTGAGACGAAAAAACCCTGAGAAGACAAACTGTAAGAGGAAGGGTATAAATTTAGGTGATAGATGGTACTGTACTTGTCCATATGAAATACAACAAAAAACAATGGTTTGTGTGTTTTATATCAACTAAGGACAGCTAATCAGCTCTCAGGTCAAGGGCTATTTGTAATTAGGTTTTAAAAGACTAACACAGTATCTTTCTAATGAGTATGAACAAGTGTTACCTGAAATGCGCATGTTTAGTATGATAGTATCGTTTGCTACTGGTGCCTTAAATCATATGTATAAGAGTGCAAATCCTCCCACCTACCACTTCAAATGCACTGCCTCCCCTGTTCATCTTTTCTCACTTCTGCTTCCAATTTGATTTCTTTTAATTACAATGAATACATACTTCTTTTCTTAAGGTCAGTTGGATTCATCTACTGGTACTTACCTCGTTAAAAGAAGTTTCTTTAAAAAAACACACTGAAGAAGACTCTGTAAATCAATGCTTAAGAGGAAAAACCTTTGCAGACACGCTGAGTGTGAGTGGTTCTACAGATCTTTAACCAATGGGAAAAAAAATAGTTTCTGCCTGCCCAAGATACCATCATTTCATACTTTTGGGGGAATACAAACTACAACTATACAGCCAGTCATATAAAATACAAAAGTGGCAGTGAATTTATCACTTAGGTCAAAACTTATGTTGATGTAATAACTTTATTCTAAACCAGCTATTAAAATTTAGCAGGAACTGTAGTTACCATGTCTTGTATATTAACAAGCAAAAGTTTCCCAAATGAATAATCAGCATACAGCTAATCAGCATCAAGTCACTCAACAGTTATAGCTAAAACTGAACTGAAGCGTACGCAGCACATCTGTATATTTACAAGCACAAGCTCCCCAGATGTTATAAATTACTATCTTTACCAGTTGTCTCTGAAAAGTGTTGACTTAAAGAAAATGTAGTGAACAGTGGAGATGTTCACAGCCGGAACTGTCAACAGAACTAAATTCAACAGTAAAAGATCTGTTGATACATGCATGATCTAAAGGGTAAATGTCACAGAGCTATTACTGCTTGGGTCCATTACAGGGATATTACTTTCATCTATACTTGATGATACAGTTACAAAATGTTCTACTACTTAACTTACAATACATACTGTTTACTCAAGTTTAGCTATGTGCAACAGGCAACAAAACATCATAACCTATTTTCAAGTCACTTGAGGGGCAAATAAAAAAAAGGCAAAACACAGAACTGAGTCATTTTCAATTACCAGACAACTGAGAACAATATTGGAGATTTGGTCCTTTCAAATGGTTGTGCACAAACTCTTGTTAAAAAGGAGACATCAAACTTTATTTAGAGGAGACGAGAGAGAAGGGGAAAACCAGCTAATTACACAGAACTCCACTAGGCAGGTTACCATGATCGATACCATTCATTTATTGCCCGCATAGTTAGAGCCCATCCCGTGGCCGGCGGAAAGGTGCACCAGCGAGCTCCATCAGTTCTGCTCGCACTGACATTTTCCAAACCACCACACAGAGCAGCATGCAATTTACATCAGGGTAAACCCAGCTTCCCCAGCTCGACCAAAACGCCAGCAAGAGTTTCCAAACTGAGAACAAAAACCAAAACAAAACAAAACAAAACAAACAACAACAACAAAAAAAAAAGGCACAGCCAACAAACTCTCACATACTTTTTTAAAAGCCGGGCCAGGATTGCAATGTGCACGGAGAGGTTTTGCTTGCCCCGGCGGTAGCGGGCCCGGCCGCGCCGAGGGGTCCCCCCGCGCCCAGCGCTGCGCGTCCCCCCCCGCCACTCCCGCGCCTGCGGGGCGCCTCCCGCGGGGGCATCCCGGGGCGGCCGCCGCCAGGTGCGCGCTGCCCCGCGGCCGCGCTGCCCCGCGGCCCGTACTCACAGGGACACGGTGCGGTTGGGCAGCACGGCGGGCTGCAAAGTTTCCACCAAGTCGCCGCCGCTGCAGACCACTTTGATGCGGAGGGCCGGGCGGCCGGGCCCCTTGGCGCGCTCGGCGGCGCAGAGGCAGCGGTCCACGATGAGGTCGGGGCAGTTCCTGCTGCCCCCGCACAGCCCCAGCACGGCGGCCACCAGGCAGAGGCGGCGGCACAGCCCGCGCATGCTGAGCCAGCGAGCGAGCCGCCAGCTGCCGCGCCCGCCGCTCCGCGCCGCGCATGGCACGCGCCCCTCCGCTCCGCTCCGCGGGTGCCGCGGTCCCCTCCACGCCTCCTGCGCCCACCCCGCCCCGCCTCGCCGCGCCTCTCGCTGCAGCCGGCTCCGCTCGGAGAGACCCCCCCCCTTCCTCCTCCTCCTCCTCCTCCTCCGAGGAGCCGCCGCTCCTTTCCTGCCGCAGCCCGAGCAGCGGCGGCGCTGGGCGGACCCCGCGGCGCGCAGCGGGCCCCCTCCTCCCGCCGCCGCCCGCCGCCCACCGGGCGCGGCCCCCCCAGGACCCGGGCCCCCCCCAGGACCCGGGGCCGCCCCCGCGCTCGCCGGGAGCTCCCTGCGGGTCCGCTACCTGCGCTGAGCCGCGCTGGGTGGCCGGTAACTGGGGAGGGGGGACACAGGCGCGCCAAGGACGAGCTGCAGTGGAAAGCGGGTGCGACCGGCCTAGGCACAGGCTGGAAAATCAGGAGCTGGAAAACTTACACGGGTTGGGAATCTAGTTTTGAAAATAGCCATCTCAGCTACCGCTCTTGGGAAACGCGTGTGCAAAGTGCGGTTCGCACCTGTGGTGCTGGGAGAAGAGATCCAGGCCCTGGGCAAAGGTCAGCGTGGACCAGCCAAGAGAAGGACAGGCCCCCAGCCAGCTCTGTGCGGAGCAGCCGCTGCCACCGGCGAGGGTCCAGGCCTTCAGCCGCCGGCAGACACCTCACATAGGTCATGTCCGCAGCATTAAGTCAAACGTTCCATCAGTAGTCAAAGACGGCTTCATCAGCCAGGTCAACGAGTAGATTTCTTTCTTTTCTACTTGTATTTGTGAGCTGTTTATGGCACTATGGCGTTTGAGCATTGTCAGTAGTACTTTGTGATACGATTAGTAACTCTCAGGGTAAATTTTCAGGATGAACTGCAAGCTACAGTGTTTTTTTGCCAAAAGTGAACCAAAAAAAAATCCAGTTTGTAACAGGGACTTCCATTTTTAATAGGCTTTTACAAAAAGAATGTGTTCCTTGCCTTCTCTTACTCAATCAAGACTCACAACGCACATTTTCATTGCAGGATCTAGGCCAAAGTTAGTAATACTCTGCCATGGCTGTAAAGCTATTTTAAGAAATTACTAGGGTTTTTTAAACAATATTGTTTCATAGTCCCTTGAGGAAGATTTGTCTTGCACATTTACAATGCCTGTTATCACTGTGTTCTAATACCTAATTGGAGCCTTTAGGCGCTAAGTTTATTAATAAGCGATAGCAGGACTACTGCCCTTGTGAAATTCCAGGCTAACAGGAACTTTCTCAGGAACAATCTTTTTCTGTGCAGTTGATGATTTAAAGAATCAAATATTACAGCCTCAATTCTTTTATTTTTAAAAGCAAAGTTGTGTAAGGTTTACTGGCAGACAGCAAAATGGACTGTTACATGAGACCACTCAACATTGTAATGGTTTCATGCTGTTCTTTATCATAAAGCAACCCTATGTAGCATTTAAATTTGCAAAGGCTTTTTTAGTTTTGAAAAATTCTGTCTCATCCATACTGGTATTGAAAGCACAAGTGGAGAATACACATTTATTGAGAGGTGGTATAGATTTCATTGTGTTAACCTTGCTGAGAAGCAATGAAATTTTTCAGTCAAACTCAGCCCTAAACCCATGCTAGCAGAATTTTAACATTTTTTCTAACTCATTGATCCTGAAAGGTTTTTTTAAAATATTGTTTTATTAAGGGGCAAGAAGGTTTACAGTCACATTGAAACCATCAATCAAGTCCTACGGTAAAGGTAGAAATGGAGTTACTCATAATATTAGATGTGAAAAATAAGGGGAGATTCCTCTCCTTTTCCCAACATATCCAACCCTTTTTTTCTTGCTTCATTACAAATAAAGAAATAAAATTCTGTCATCTTCCCCATCCTTCACTGTCTTCTTCAAATATGAAGACAGCAAATTTTTATGATGATTTGAAAGCACAGATGGTGGTTCACAGTCTGAACAGATCCAATTGAAAAAGGACTTGAGCACTTACAGAACTCAGTACTGCTTCAGATTGTCGCCAGCACAGCAGAACGTTTAGTGTTGGCAGTAGCTAACCATTTTCCTAGACTGTGGAAGACGCAACTTCAAACCACTCATGATATACAAACAACTGAATTTCCCGTGTCTTAGGAAGGCAGTATAATCCCAGATTTCCTTGTAAAATGGGAGGGAAAAAAAATTGTGGAAAAAAATTGTGTGCAAACAAAGCAGCTGACATTGCACTGCGTCTGGGTTTCAAAACTGCCAGTTTTAGTCAAACTGTATGCCTACAGCTTGGGTGCCTCTGGACACTTTATACAGCAGATACCATATGATGGGGCATGAGCTCCTTAGCTGAATTTTGGTGTGTGCAAAAAGAGAATTGTGGGTTTCTACTGTATGTTAAAGTCAAAGACACTTGAAAAATTTAGGTGCCTGTGCTGTTAAATAGAACTGAGTGAGGATTTTTTAAATTTATTGTTGACCTTGCACCTTCAATTTCTCTTAAATCTTTTTAAATGTAGCCCAAGGTTATTGCATATGTATATTGGAATAACACATTTTAGGATACCTCTCCTTACAGTTTTCTCTCTTGTTTGGTCAGCACCTAGAATGTGATGTGTGCTGGTCTCCTGTTGCCCACAGAGCGAGCAAGGAGAACTTAAACATTTAAGGCTTCCTAGAATGCCAAGTCGTGCTCAGATGAACTTCCTGGCAGACAGAAGCAAGACCAGAGATTCACTTGAAACAGGAAATATTTTCTAATTTTAATAATTCATTTACAGTTAAATTCTTGCTTTAGTTATTTGATTATATCACAGAAGTGAAGGATAAATTTTCTTAGATCAGGGAAATAAGAAAATTACTGTATATGACTATTTTTGCAATTTTATTTCTGTGCATCAAAATTCTTAAGGATTTTTAGTAAGTCTGTCCACGTATGCATACACTATGACCTTACAGCATTACTTGGGAGAGAAATTTTATCCTGTGCCTGAGTGTGTAAGTGTTAAAAAGGAATGTAAATAAATTTAGGAAGATAATCTTAAAATGGTATTAGATGGAAAGAATATGAGCAATATAAAAAGGAATCAGAGGTTAGAGATACAGGTGATTCATTAAACTACAGGTTTTCATTACATTTAGATCATGTTCCCAAGCACAAAACAGCAGCAGCACCTGCTTAGCATCACAGGACATTACACAGCAATTAAGTAACAAGAACGTGTTATACAATAATAGGAAATATGGGGATGCAGAATGTAAATAAGTCAATTTGAATTTTGTCAGGATTTCAAAATTTTATGTTAGTATTGGAACAGATCCATGGAAACTTTAATAACCACAAACAGGTTTTGGTCAGGGCTTTTGTTTTATTTCTTATCCAGAAGTTGGCACTCTATCAGCCCTCTAATTCCTTGAACATTGACCCTTTATTGACATTCACACCATTTCCCCCAGCACCTCGGTATCCCAACACTGTTATCCCATCATGACTGTATCTCATGCTACTTGTCACATCAGCATAGCACCACATTATGTCTGTAAGTCTTTGCAGTGAAATTATTTTAAAAAAAAAACAAAAACAAAAACAAAAACAAAAGCCTAGAGGAGATTTGGCCTAGAAAAGGGATAGGAAAAGTAACTGGGAGAAAAACAATCCAGAGCAGGTTTCCACTGGGACACTTGGAATTCTGTAAAAAGACATTATTTGAAAGGTGATAGAGGAGAAAAGCAGAACGGATGAAAATAGTCAGTACAGAATTCATGTAGAAAGGACCCAATAATTTTTAGCTTCAGACATAGTGAACTAATATGTCAGTATTAGAGGTAGGGTAGTCCTGGTCCATACAGAGCTCATATATGGCACTCATGATATCAAAACAATAAAAGCAAAATTGTTCAGAATTGTTGCCAATCCCTAGAATTTATTGGATAAAACTGAGTGCAGAAACAGACTCTCAGCAGAACAGTCCTGAACCTATTTAACAGACTAAATATTCTTTTAAGGAAATGCGGAAACTGAGTCATTCCAAACTGGAGTAATCAGAGCAGGGAGCCATGTGCCATAGGGAACAATGCTGTTTAAAAAGAACTGACAAAACAGGATTTGCGTTTCTGCTATTCTGCATCAGCACAATCAGAAACACCTCTGTACTGGGTTTATGTTAAGAAATTATAATGTAAGAAACCCTCAAATATCATTACATTGTTTTCTCTCCACTTACTATAATTACAACTCAGTATGGTGCAAAATGTATCTGAAATCAAAATGGGTTTGAACACTTCTGTCCTTGCAGGGTGACAGGTTTCCACTGAACTTTTCATTAAAATAAGGATGTTCTTAAAGTTAGAGACCTCTTATATAAAAAGATGTGGCTTTATTTGTTTCACAGAGCAGAGACCAGTGCAAAATTCTGTTAGAAACTGAAAATATAGCTCTGAAGTTATACACAAATAATGAGCTATCAGTGGAGAGTGGAATAAATATCACAAAATTATCAACAGTGAAATAAATAATATTTGGAGGAAAAAAATAGCGTTAGCTGTTTCTCAATGCTGAGATAAGTTCTTTCCCAATGAATACTTCAGCATTATTGCCAAATAATAATAATATAAACTCCCTTCCTCTCTCCCCGTCTCTGCCCCCCAATCATACCTACACAGGAGTATATGTCAGTGTAAATTTCTGATGACCACCAAATGCAACTCCAACTGTTACTGAGTCCCTCAGCTGCCTCAGAGATCAGATTGAAATTGTTCAGAAATGCTATTAATGGCACATTTTTTAATGTTCTGCCTTCAGTTCTTCATGTTGTTTTATCTACTTGCACAGTAGCAGAAGAGTAACACTTTTGCATGGTCAGCCAAAGAAGCAGCTTTTTTTTTAAACTTTATACCTTCTGAGGCCTCACATGGGGTAAGGTTCATTGACATTTGAAACACTGTCTTGAAGAAGGCAGAGAAGTACAGAGGGGATTGGTGGCTGCCTTCTGTCCCACAGACCCAGGCATATATTGGCTGCAGGAATGCAGGGCTTTGGGGAGAGCCACCCTCCTTCTCCCACACGTGACTTCCCTCACATTTTAAGATACACTGGGAGGACATTTTCAGATGTTGATGTACACGTGCCAGTGCTTCTCAGTGTTGTTCATTCCTAAAACACATGATAATTCTGACTTACCAGCATGCCTTGTATCAGAGAAAAAGGGAGAAAAACACACAGGAAAACCAAGTACCCTGAAAACTGAGTATTTTTGGGTAGAGAGCTATTTCAAGATTTATTTTCCTCTCATACAAAAATGCTTTTTCTCTCTGTCATGTCCCTGCATAAAGAAGGTCAAATGAGTCTTTTCCGCACCTGAGTTGTAAAGATCTGTTAATACTCTCCTTTGTACTTCTAGAGGTGGCAGGTTAGGTGCTCTCTTCATTGCAGAAGAGACATAAAATGGTAAGTGGAAATTCTAAGGTCAGGAGGGTGACGACGGTCATAGACATAAATAGCAGAGGCAACACCTATTGGTGGGACTTCATTAATGGACTTTAAATACACTTTACAGTAGTTGTTATTGGAGTTTGGGTTTGAAGCATGGTCAGAGAATGCCAGAATGATTTATGTCAGAAGGGAGCTCTGGACATCACCTGGTCTGAGCCCCCAGTTAAAACAGTGCCAGCTTCAAAAGTACATTTGGTTGCTTAGGGCTTTTTCAGTGACATTGTGAATCACTACAGACATGGGGATTTCACAGCCTCTGGGCCCTGCTCTACTATTTGGACATCCTTGCTGCAAAGATTTTTTTTTATCTTAGCTCTTAAAATAATTTCCCTTGCTGCAGATTGTATCTATTCCCTCTTTTTCTTTTGCTGTGTACCTCTGGAAAAAAAGTCTAGCTACCATCTACTCTTCAACTACCCATTCGATAATTGAAGACAGGATTAAGATCCTCCCTTTGCCTCCTTTTCTTCAGGCAGAACAAAACCCTGCTGTCTCCCTTACGTGTCAGGTGCTCTGGCCCTCCAGCAATCTGACGCTCCGACAATTAAAGACGGTTTATCAATGTCTTTTTTGTATGACTGTACTATCTTGTGAAAATATATGAATGGTGCAGAAGTAGTTATTACTCTATTATTCCCCTTCTTAATCATCTTAATGGCAAAGATATTCAGCAAATTTCTGCGTTACTTGCTATCATGCATCCAGTGAATTAAAATGACATATTAACCTAACCTGTATTTCACTGCTTGCTGTTTTATTCACTTGTAGCAGAAAAGGGAAAATAAAAATTTATAGTCTGAAAGATAATGATTAGAATAAGAATCTCATTATACAATAGATGCTTAAGATAGTTGCGTTGCCTGTTACGTTTAAGTCTTTGTTGCTCAGTTATGTGGAATCCTATCTGAATGCCAAGAGGAGTATTATAGGGAAGATTTCATGCATAGCTGGTGGTTCTAATAACCAATTTTTTTGTTTTTAAATGGCCAGTTGAAAACAGGGAAAACAAATTACAAAGACTAAATGAGAACTTTTACTTATACATGAACAGAGTTTTAAAAAAGAAACTATACCATGGCTTGAGCTAATTTTGTAGAGGATTTAAGTAGATTCATATTTTGTGGCTAAGTTAGAAAGTCCATTGATAGAAATCCTAACACGAAAAGCCAACAAATCCATTTACCACTAACAGCTGTGCAACATTTCTGCTAATATCAATAATCCTTCAGTCCAACCAAATTCTAACTCACTTCCATCTTTCTCTAAATTCCTTCTGTCAAAACAAATTTCTGTTCCTGTTGCCTTACAAGCAGAAAGTCACATCTATTATTTTCTGTCTGCATATTCCCATTCTCATTTCATTTCCCACTTCAAGCCACTTGAAATTGCATCAGTCACTATTACATATTATTTCTTTGAAGTTCCTTTGGAGAGCTCATGTCTTCCTCAACTTAAAGGTGTTTTATAACTGACCTTCTGTCAAGTAGATGCTTTCTTCCTTCTGTTTCAATTGTCTTTTAGATTTGTCAGTAATTTTTGAGTTTGCTTTTACACTTGGACCTGGAGTGTTGCCTTGGTCTCCTCATGCAAAAACACCAAGAATAACTAATCCCCTCCATAATATTTTAGTCACCATCCTGTTTTTCAAGAAGCACTGTGCCTTTTTATATTATTTGTCTTGGTACTTTTAGAAAGTAAAACCATCAGTGTTAAAAGAAATCAAAGTACTATAACTACAGTGCGATGTACAGTCACAGCAGCAAGTGTCAACCAAAAAAACCACTTAAAATAAGTAGTATTACAGGCATGTAAAATAAAAAGCATATGTATTTGCAAATCCTAATTGCTGTTAAGCATATCACAGATGATTCACAAAAGCATTGTCACTATTAAAGGGCCCCACCTACATCTGAATCTTATTGTATCAGGACTAGGTGCTGAGAATGTAGCTGTTGCCTTAAAACTAATATCCAAAAAGCCTACTGTGAAAATAATTTCACAAAAAAAAAAAAAAAAAAAGCGCCTCCTAAAGCTCTCTAAAATGGTGTGATAAAGAATATTAGAACTAGTTTAAAAATCTGTGATTAAAAACCCATAAATGTATTTCTTGGATAAGGATAATATTCAGGAAAATAAAATAACTGGCAAAGTTCACTGAAATAATTTCTGTTTCTCATTTGTAAAGCTCTGTGTAATACAGATATTTACTAGTATCAGACAGTAAACCTACAACAAAACAAACTGGTGAGGGCTGGTTTTTAAATTAAGACTTCTAGCTCCTGAGAATCACTAAAAAGCTATTATTCTTTATTCTTTTCTTGTAAAATGTACCATTTTCCCACTCTATTTCCTAACCTCCTCTCTTAATATGCAAGCTCATTTGGAATACTGAATCACACTCCAGAATGGCAGCAATTGGTATGCATACGGTGTTAATTGAGTCAGGAAACATTCCTTACCAGATGGATATGGATTTTTGTGAATGCATAATGGCCCTTTAAGAAGCTTAATAGAAAAGTATGAAACCTTTTACAAACAGCATTCCAAAGCAAGATTGCCAAAAGCAAGTGCACATAAATAGCTCAGATAATTGGAGCTGTATTCCTGCACCCATCCCCAGCAACAGAGAGGGGCTGCTGACCATGCACCATAGTTTGTATTAGCTTCCTGGTCTGGCTTGATCCTTAAATTGCCCCCATCTTCTTTCAAACACCAGAAATTTAGGGGTTGTGCCCTTTGACAGTGCTTTAGCACTGGTTAGTCACTCAACATAGCTTCCCACTTTCCACAGAGTAGGTTTTTAAATCCTGCACTTGTTACAGAAGCAGCTACAGGCTGGTACAAAGATCTGGACCCACCATGCTGTACACATGCCTTCTCCAGGCGCAGTGAGTCCTGTCCCCAAATCAAAAAAAAAAAAAAGGAGGAGGAGGAGATGAAATCCAGCAGGACAGTGGTAATGCAAGGAACAGGACACAGGCATCTCAATTCTACATTCTTCAATGGGCCAAGGGGCACAGCTGCTTTCTGATACTCCTGACGATTGTAATGGTACTTTTGAAGAGTCTCCTGTAAAGAGTCATCTACATAATACTATTCATTATCTGTTTTCTTTATCTACATTTTCAAAAACATGTGTATGGCATATGTTTCTCATCGTTGACTATGACCTTTGTTTATTTATAGTTTTAAAAACTCTGACTACTGCCAGACACTATTAAAAATAAACATTTTTAATTGTTTTCATGTTTTATCCTCCCCTCCCCTTTCCACCCAGGTCTGACAGGATGAAACATTGTTTTTGCTTGGGATATAACTTCTTCTGCTGCTAGAAGAAAGAAGGAAGTTGTATATACTTTATTAGAATAGTTTCATATTTAACAGTCTGGAAACAAAGCAAACTACCATCTCCCAGCCTCCTTTATTACAGGGCTCCCCATTTCCAGGCTCTGTCTTCAACTAAGGGGGCAGAAATAAGTACTGAATTGCTCTCCAGGCTTTGTCCAACCAAACCTAGCTCACTCTTCCCAACAACACAGCCTCAGCATGAGAGGCTGCCTTCATTTCCCATATAAAGAAATAGCTGGACTGTTCAGTGCAAGGTGGGTTTTTGTTCCCTCAGGCAGAGAAGCAGCCTTCTGCATCCAAAGTAAGTTGCTTTAACAATTAGAATAAATGATGTGAATGTCACAACTGTGCCATACCCCTTTCCACCTTCTATTCGTTATTTGTGGTTTTGTCTTTGGAAACAGACACTTTTTTTTTTTTTTTCTTCCATGGGTTTAAGAATCTGATTCCAGATCTAGGTAAAATGGGTACAAAATACCAGGGAAAAGTTAAAACACAACTTTATTCAGTCTTTCTGACCAACTGGCTTTTGTGTCTCATCACTCAGATCTGTCTTTTTTGCAAACCTGATTTTGGAGTACAATGCCATATTCAGGGAACTGGGATACCTCATTGGCACCATGGATATTACTGCATGAAATTCACCACCCTAATAGCATTGCAGAGCCTAAACCTCTTAGACAGTATGCTGGTGAACAGGGTAGAAATACATTAAATGTGCTCCTAAGTCTGCAGTATTATCTACAATTCTTGATGTACCTGCCGGAAGCAGTACCAGACTTTTTTGATACTCAACATACCTCCTTTTCTAAAGTAGACTTCTACTTTATTTCGTAGTCAATAGTAATGAAATGTTTTAGAGAAGCCACTAGGCTGAATCTGTTTCCCAGTGTGAACGGGGGTAGATTATACTGTGTGTCTCGATTTTGCTTTCTTCCATTATTCTTGCACTTGTCTTTTAAAAATCAAATCTTCATAGACAAAGCTATTCCTCATTAGGTCTTTGTACACAGCCTGGCACAAGAGACCCCAAGCAGAGTTGGAGCCCTTCAGCAGGTGCATTTTTTGCAAAGCAGTGTAGAAGCAGTATCATGTAACATGCTCTGAAGCTGAAAACAGAGGACCCCAGAGAACTCCCTCATCTTTGGGGTGAGAAAACAGAGAAAGAAAAGAAACAAGAGGGACAAAGGATTCAGGTGACCCTCATCCTTCATCCCTGTGAGGGTTCCCAGTTCTTCCTTCTTGTGCCTTGCAGCTGCATGGTGAGGTAAAATTTCCCTGGTCAAAGTACCAAGTGAAGGAAAACCAGCCATATGACTGGGATATTTAGGGACAGCCTGTCAGATAGTGAAGCAGTACAGTCCTGATGAAAAGAGGCTACTAATATGTATCTTCTCTGGAAAGATTACTCCCTTTCTTCTCAAAGAGGGGATAAAAATATTCTCAGCCCTTAGTAAGAATTATGAGTGAGTGTGTCTGTCTGGGGCAGTGGGGTTGTTCAAAGGGGAAATGGAAGCTTTTGCATTCCTCCTGACATGTCTGGGGAGCAGGTATAAAATAGAGAGGGAACAGTTAAAGACAAAGGAATTACATGTTTCTTTGCCCACTTTTATTTTGTTTGGATGATTACTGGTCTGCCTGTGAACACGAATTCCTTTTGAATATATTCATTTATTTCCTTGTTCCTTTTCTGCTCTCTATGTTGGACCCCTTCATACAAGAGGCTGCAAGTGGATTTTCTGATCTCTTCTCTTCTCCTCTGTCTTGAGATAGATCTTGACAACAGAAGTAAGTGAAATCAACCTTCCCTGCAGGTGGGAAAGTCAAAGTCCATGGCCTAAATCATTGATCCATGATTCAGAGCTTTGTTACTCCATCTTATCTCAGCAGGTGGCCGTACAGCAGGTGGTACAACACCAAAGTGCCAGTGTGAGCCTTGTTTCCTCCAGGGTTGTCAGTTGCAGAGTGTTGGACACTGCCTTGTCTATGCTGACTGGAAAGGTACAGGAAGAGTGATGGAAAATTTGACTACACAAATTTCCACTCTGTGGTGCCCTCAGTTCCATTGTGCTTGGGAACTGCTGCTATGCTGAGGTAACAGACAAGATCTGAATTTCCAGAGAAACTGCAAATATCAGGCACCTCTATCTGCTGATGTGGCCGTTCACACTTCCTGTCTCAAACACGCTGAATGGATGTTCTGGATCACCTACAGCTTGTGAACCATGGCCAGCAGCACGGCTGAATGCAGCCTCATGCTTCCCTGTTTGCAGAGGAGTAAAACCCAGCTTTCATCTCCTGACTATACCGTAATTTCAAAAATAGTAATTCATAATCCCAAATCATAATCCAGATTTATTATTGGGTATTTAGATCCTCCAGGCAAATAAAATATTTCTAAGTTATGGTATGATTTAAATTAGTCAGTATTTCCTCTGAACTCACACAGCCAGGCTTTTACTCTCTAAATCTTGCCAAAATAGCAGAACACATATCAGTAACCAGGGATTCCACTGATGCTCTGACAGCTTCATCTCCTGCATAGAAGAAACTCTAAGAGTTTCCTGAATTGTGTCCTAAAGAGAAATAAAATATAAATAACCATTTAGAAAAAGATATATCCAACTGTGATTTATGGATGACCGGTGAAGGGAAACCTACTGTAGTCTTTACTAAAATCAGCATAAAGCCTTATTACTGCCATTTCTACATAATCTGCACCTTGTCTCTGTATTTACTTAGCTTCTAACTGCAGACATTGAAATTTGTTCTATTATTAATTAATCGGTAAGAGTGTTATCTATTTTCAAGATCCTATTTCTTATAGATTGGAAAAAATACCTTTAGCCTACAGACAATAATGTAAATTGATTGAACTTCTTGAGTTTTTATATGAAGTTTCACATCCTCTTTTCATTCTTGTGATTCCTGTCTGACCATTCCAATATTTTCCTGTAGGAATCGGGAACCTGATATTTAGGCAGCTACGCACAGGCTGATACTGCTTCTCCTTGACACCACACATTTCCACTAACATACTAACTTTGGTGCAGGCTTGTAGCAAACTGGATTGAGTGATTAAGCAGATGTTCTAGAAATAAATATATTTTTAAAAAACCCTGAAAGTTTAAACCAAAATTAGACTATCGTAAAGGCACTTCATTGTTTTACTGAACAAGGTAGGCAAATGTTATTTTAGCTCACCCTATCAATACAAATATTGGGTTACATTAAGATATGATGTATTTTGGAAAAATTACCAAGTGGAAGAGAAAAGAAAGATCCCAAAAAATTGTTCAACTATAGAATAAAATAAATTTTACTTTTAAACCAAAATCTGATCTTCCTGTGGTACTTCCCTTGCAGGTAGAATTATAGAACTGAAGTAAGTCATTAGATACCCAGACTCTGTGCATTTGTGATTGAGAAGAATCTAATATTTGTCAGAAATCTCACAGAGTAACATTGGGTATATACTAATTCAATTCTCATTAGTTGCAAACAAATCAAATAGCTATGAACAGCTCTGGCTCTTCTTGTAAACAGCCTAGGAGTTACACATACTGATTTTTAGAGGCAGGGTAAAAGTTCCCAACTTTATTTATAGAGGTGGAGAGAGACAAGGATATCCTTTGGACTACTGCAGTTCAAAACTCAGAAAGAGTTTCCTGCTTCCAACTGTGTCACTAGGAAACAGGAAACACAAAAAAGAATATTTACCAAAAAATATTCCTCTAGTTTGTATATATTATATCAAACTGCTATTACTACTGGCCACGAGAAAAAAAGCTTAACATCTAGGCTTTCTTGACTTTAGGCTATTTATTATCATAGATTTACACTTCTGAAATCATAGTTAACAGCAGAGTTCCTCCATGTTCAGAGCACATTTATAGGCTAGGAATAGCTATTGCCAGAGGAAATAAGCAAGGGGGTCAGGGGACAAGCAAATTAAAAACAAACCCAAAATAACCCAAGGATGTACTGCTTTGGTAAATATAAACTTGTTTTAAATGCTCTTCTTGTAAAAAGGATATCTATATTGGATCAATAATAATATATTTATTGAAACTTACAGGAATCCGTGAGGTATTTATTTTCATGCGAAACACAGCCCTGAAATCTGTGAAGGTGACAAGGAAACTTAATAATGCATTCCCCACCCCCCAATGTGTGTTAATCCTGATTAATCCCAATTTTAATGATATTTTACAGCCTGAATTTTTTAAATTGTTACCACAACACACAGCAAAGTCTGCACGGCTTCCAAATTAATATAATCCTTTACTTTAAGTAAAACAAAATAAAAGTAGTATTCAATGTTTTCTTCCATTACAGGAGATAAACCTCCTATCTATCTTTTGCTGGAGATGCACAGCTACATTAAGGCTCATTAGAAGGATCGCGCACTTGCTTGTTTTTCATCATAGATCGTGCAAGTGATATCACACGGTTTTTAGAAACCGTTTCATTACGTCATTCCAAAAGATACCACAGTATAAGTAATCCTGGGTGTAGGTGAACTCAGTCCATATGGGAGACAAGTCTTATGATGAACTGTGTGAACTTGTGATTTTCTAAGGGGAAAAAAAACCAGCAAGAAGTAAATTAAACAAGATAAAAAAGCAATAACAAACCACAAACAAACCATCCCCCTAAAAACACAAACCAAAAACACAAAAACACCACCACACATAACACAAACAAAACCCCCTAATAGCTCACACCCACAAAAAATATCAGAATTATCATTTGTAGGAAGTCAGGTGCCAGGGAAAAAAAAAAAAATAATAATAATTTTGCTTAGCTGAGTGAGGCCTAATCTAGAAGCTTCAGAGAAAGTTTGAAAAAGTCATTATATAGAAACATGACAGTCAGATGACAGCTTTCTTGTATTTTCAATTTTAGAGACAAGTTCTCTGCCACTGCAAGAATGTCAGATAAGCTCATCTCAATTGGAAGTGCTGGACTGAGATTCAGTCACAACTTTACAGCTTTTCTGCAGTCTTCAGTTCCTTCTCTGTGGAGGTGTAACCTTTCACATTTCATACAGGTATTTGAAGGCATGTTACTACTGTCAGTATTTGGACCTGTGTTTATCCAAAAGGTTGATTCTCATGGCCAGGCTTTCAGTATGGTACAGTGAAGTATGCTCTAAAATAAGCCAAGTGATCCAACCTGAAGTAAAGAATATTTTCTTATCAGTCTATGCTAGATAAAGAACAAATTTGTTTGACATTTAAAATTATTCGATACCTAAATAAACTAATGGTTGGCTGTGAATACTGATCATAAGTTCAAATATTGTCATAGGTGATAAAACTTTTAGATGGTTGTATGGCCGAACTGTGTTACAATAACAGTTGACCTTAAAAAATAATACTTTTTAAAAATAATTTCTTCATCTACTCTCCATTTCGCCCTCAAAGTACTTGTATATTCCAGAGAATGGTTTAAGCATTAGGAATGTGTTTTGAAGCCAATTTTCTTGTCTTTATTTTCATACTGAAAAAAAAAATTCTACCACTTTTAAAGGGTACAACTTCAATGTATTATTTATCCTCTTGTACAATGGTCATTCTTACTGAAGAACTGAAAATCTTATCAAAGCACTGTCCCCCAATTTAAAACTTTTGTCTGGGTAGCTCCATCACTAACAATTTCAGTCACACCACCATCCTTACTGCCAAACATTTCATTATTTCATGGTAATGCAGAACATGAATGGAATACATTTTTGCAGGGGGAGCATGAAAGAGTCTGACATGTCTTCCCATCACACATTAGAGTCATCTGGTCATTTCTAAAAGTAGAAATAGGTGTGCCCTCTTTGCTTCTTTTCTTCCCCTCAACCGCTTTTTCCCCTTAATGATCAAGACAGTGGTGATTTTCTTGGTATATCAATAGCCTGACATGGGATAAACTCCAGAGCAGAGAAATATCTTCAAGGAGTGTTAGGTTCAAATGTAAGGTCTGTGCTGGCAAAGGCAACACGGCCCCCTGGGCAACACAGTGGGGCACCCTGTGTTTCAGCAGAGTTGTGCTGAAATGCAGACTGTGCAACAGCATCCTGGGTTTTTTTCAGCCTGTTTCCCAACATGAACCATAACTTCCAACATATCTAAGAATTTTCTTTAAGTCTAACAAGGGATGTTGAGAATTTAATACATTTTCACAGAAGGTCATAGGTGCATTTCCCCATACCACTCAGGAACAGATTAAAGAGTAGAATTTAAAATTAATCCAGCACTCAATTTAGAAGTCAATGAAATAAAATAGGAGATATATATTTTAAAACTTGCATATATTTCCTGAATGTTCCTGAAGCAGTTACAGTAGCAAGAATAAAACCATCAAGAGTGGTGATTAAGCATTACTTCTCCCTTTTATGTTATCTGTGATCATTTGGAGGAAAGGGTCCATAAAAATAATAAAGGTCTGCATAATGTGAACATCAGTTTTTACCTTATCTCACGTGATTTGAATAAAAGTTGGTTTTAATATTAAATAATCATAGAATCATAGAATGGTTTGGGTTGGAAGGGACCTTAAAGATCACCTTGTTCCAACCCCCCACTGCCATGGGCAGGGACACCTTCCACTAGACGAGGTTGCTCAAACCCCGACCAACCTGGCCTTGAACAGGGAGAAGGAATCCACAATTTCTCTGGGCAACCTGTGTCTCATCACCCTCACAGTGAAGAATTTCTTCCTTAGATCTAATCTAAATCTACCCTCTTTCAGTTTAAAACTGCTACCCTTCATCCTATCCCTACACTCCCTGATAAAGAGTCCCTCCCCATCTTTCCTGTATCCACCTTTAAGTACAGGAAGGCCACTATAAAGTCTTCCTGAAGCCTTCTCTTCTCCAGGCTGAACAACCCCAACTCTCTCAGCCTGTCCTTGTCAGGGAGCCCCCTGAGCATCTTCGTGGCCTCCTCTGCACCCACTCGAGCTGGTCCATGTCCTTCTTATACTGATACTGGGGGCCTCAGAGCTGGATACAACACTGCAGGGGGGGTCTCACAAGAGCAGAGTAGCGGGAGAGAATCAGCTCCCTCTACCTGCTGGCCACACTTCTCTTGATGCAGCCCAGAACACGGTTGACTTTCTGTGAATGCACATTGCTGGCTCATAGTTTTCCACCCACTGTTACTCTCAAGTCCTCTCCCACATGGCTGCTCTCAATCCTTTCTCTTCGCACAGCCTGTAATTGTGCTGGGCATTGCCTTGGCCCATGTGCAGGACCTTGCACTTGGCCTTGTTGAACTCCATGAGGTTTGCACAGCCCACCTCTCAAGCCTGTCCAGGTCCCTCTGGATGTCACATCCCTTCCCTCCAGTGTGTCGACCGCACCACACATCTTGGTGTTGTCAGTGAACTTGCTGAGGGTGCACTCAATCCCACTGTCCATGTTGCCAACAAAGTTGTTAAACAGCACTGGCCCCAACACTGACCCCTGAGGAACACCACTAGACATCAAGCCATTGACCACAACCCTTTGAGTACAATCATCAAGTCAATTCCTTATCCACCAAGTGGTCCATCCATCAGATCCATGTCACTCCAATTTAGAAACAAGGATACCATGTGGGACAGTGTCAAAAGCTTAGCACAAGTCCAGGTCCTGTGTACAACATGTATACCAAACACTTCCAACAGTCATCAGTATAGCAAGACTTTGCTGTCAAGTATCAAAATTCTGCAGTCTGGTTATAGAAGTTGGAGATAGCTGATGCTCCTGTTTGTAAGAATTTCTTCACAGTATTACTCAGAAACTAACTCAGAGAAGCCCAGACAGCCCTAGCATGTTTAAGATTCAGTCAGCAACTTTGTTAAGTTCCTGTCTAATGTCCCAAGGCAGCCTCGTGTTCTGCTGGTTACCAGAAATTTCTTTTAGAGAACAGAAGAAAAAAGTCTACACCATGAAAGACAGAAGCAAATGGAAGTGAGTGCTCACAGGGCTCTCAATGGGACTTAAAATAAATGTTCCATGTCACTCCACTTACAAGGAATAAGAGTCTGGAAGTAAATCAGCAATAAAACTTGTTCGTTGCCTATCTTTTTACTTATTTGCTCCTTCTCACCAAAATGAATGATTTCTGAGTATCTAAACTGGTCTGAAGAAAGAAGATATTTATAATACATGGAGTGATTATAATAAAAGAGGACTACTAAATACTTAAACATATAAATCATAAATGCACTGTAAACTGTGACACACGTGGTCTCCCATACTAAGATCCAGAGACTTCATCAGTACTGCACCAAGTCAGTTAAAGCAGATGCCTGCTGTCCCCATCACCTTTATTTACTAATGCAAACAGTATTAGACAACTTACCCATGTTTTAGTCTACTGTTAAGCAGCTTCATAAGTCCACTAGTCACACACAGATCATCATCTTAGAGTAGATTACATTAAAAACAGTTATTTCAGATGATCCAATTTATTTTTTTAATAGAGTAACCTTTTAAAGAAACTCAAATCAAGATTCTTCCAAAACAGCAGCAAGATCAAAATCTAGCCATTGTAATTTCAGTTCACATTACCTTCCCTATTATATCTGTTAGCATTAGGCTTCCTTGAATTTGTGCAGGATATAAAAAGGGAAAGCTTTATGGTACCACCTAGCAGTAGTTAACTCTTAGTGTAAGAAAATAAAATTTATTCCAAAATAAATTTAAGACTACTGATCAGCTGACTTCATACAGTTGCAGAATAACTGGGAAATCCAAAATGGTCAGACTAAGCTGTCTTCTCAACTTCTCCCCTACTTTCCATATCACCCACAGGATGTATATGCAATTGTATCAGACCAGTCTCTATTTTCCAATCCAGACTATTAACACTAACATAAAATATCATAAAGCCAGGAGTTATAACACTCTGTAAACACACTACCTTCAGATACATGATATTCTGCTCTAGAATATAATGATGAAAATACTTCACCAAGAAAAAATTGGCCAATTTAGATGTGTGAACTTCCACACTAAACCCTTCTTGAAATAGGTTAAGGCACTTGTTAAAGAAACGTAGGATGAAAAATAGAATTGCTTTGCTTTGTTAATTCTTTGCAGAAAATTACTTTGAGACACACACATTCAGATGTTTTACAGTTAAATGTATTAAAGCACCACAGCAAGACTTGAAAGAGCTGCAATCTATCCCTGGCTTACTAGGAAATCTTGCCACATAGCCTTCCATATCTATGATTTAGTTCCCCTACAGATCATTGTGCTTTGCAATTTACTAGCAAAAAGATATCCAAGAGTTATTATTTCTATTACATACTTTGTGATTTTAATGATAATCCTTCTTCCAGTTTGCATGTCAAAGTTCTCATTGATCTCAGCAGAAGCAGGATCAAGACTTCTGGCAACAATTTTGGGAAACTTAGGATCTTTCTGACACCGAGCTATAAGTTTCCAGCAGAGTTGAGGTAGGCCAGATTGGTATTTGTCAACAGTCTTTCAACATGAGTTGTATGATTGAGGCTAATGTATGGAGGGGGATGTTGTTTGGATTTGGTTTGGTTTGTATTTTAACACATTGCTCTCTATCTATAGAAGATGGACAGATGCACAGATTTTTATTTCTTCCAATCCAGTGTTCACCACCTGTAGAGGTAGCAACTACTTCAACTACTGCCCTTTAGCTTTCTGAAAAGTGCTATTATATATGTTGTCTCACAGCTAACCCAAACTTATTTTAAAGTGTATCCAGTGATTTCAGAAGCAGGCAATAGTGCTTTATTTTGGCTGTTCCTTCACTTTCTCAGACTTTATTCTGTCATTCAGTAATTGGTTGCAAGACCTGTTGTAACAAACTACAACTTGTCCTATACTGCAAAAATGGCATTACATTCCTTAATTTTGATCTAGTGTTTGCATTATATTCTGATGGAAATCCTAGCGCATTTATAAGGATGTCTGCCTGGAGCCACCACTTTCCTTCTCTGGTGTAGTACAATTGGTCCATTTTGATCCTCAGTGACAAAAACTGTAACTTTCCAAAAAATAAAGCCTACTTATAAATAAGTTCATTTCACAGTAGAATAATAAAACTTAAAGATGTAGGTGTAAAATATCTGAAAAATTAATATAGACTAAAATTAAGCAAACATTATTGGACATGTGTGTCTTCTAGGATATGCATGTATCCCCTGGCATTCGTTGGTAAAACTACAGATTAGGTGAAGTTGTTATAACACTTTGAAATGTCAACAACAGCCAGTTTCATAACTAAAACATAGGTGGGAAATGCAGGGTGGGGAAGAGAAATCGTTCAAACTTTTAAGCTACTGTCTACTCATTCCAG
This sequence comes from Athene noctua, assembly GCF_965140245.1. Lineage (NCBI taxonomy): Eukaryota > Metazoa > Chordata > Aves > Strigiformes > Strigidae > Athene > Athene noctua. The sequence continues at coordinate 51,017,066 of NC_134041.1, forward strand.
CAGCTCTCCCTGCTCACGACCCATAGATCTTTAAAATGCCTTGTTTAAATATCCTCAAATTTATTTCTCAAAAAAAAAAAAAATTGTCAGCTGGCCACAAACCACACATTCCAGAACTGAAGTAGAAAGGAATGTGAATGGGTGGGTGGGGGAGAGGAAGGAAATCAGATTTAGTATTGAAAACAAGACTAAACTGAGAAACAGCTGATGTGCACTCAAGTAGTTGCAGTGTGCAAGACTATTTTTGTTCATAGTACCTCATGTTCAGAAAACTAAGTGGTGAATAACCATTTACTCTTTTACTTTGAAGGTTTTATTATAACTTCATCAGTATAACATCATTTATGAGATACCAAAGACAAGAAGTAAATTCAGATAAGCTGTGGGCCATCTGCAGGTCAAAAAGATGGTTAATATTTCTTTATTCAGCATGAAGTAATATCCCAGGAGATACTGATAGATGAATTCATTTAACTAAAGGCTAAGCAAGTATAGACTCCCAAAGGCAATGAGAATCATAAAAGATTATGAAATAAACCAGTGAGTTTGAAGACGGAGACCAAAGGTTTGCACTACTGCCAATGTAAAACTATTGCAGGGACTTTTCCTTTTGGTGTTAGATTAACAAATCTAAACCAAATCTAATTTGGTGTGTCAGAAGAGTGAGGATGCCTAACTGAGCTACATTTAACACTAGCCGCCTTTGCCCTGGGAGAAGAAAGTAGTCAGGAAGAGTGTTATTAACTTTTTAGTCTTATGAGTATTTAGTCTAGAAATTTATTCTCTAGAAATTCTGCAGACGACATGGACATAAAAACACTTCTTGCTTTCTACCATTGCTTCTCAGAGTCTAAGTCAGGCTTTTCTCTATTCCTGGAATGATCTCAGTGGCAAGAGCCCAGTTGGTCTGTAGCAGAGTCAGAGAAGCCCAAAAGAAAAGATCTAGAAAGCTCTGCAAGAAGCAGCATAGGCAAAGAAATGGAGCCAGGAAATAGATAAATTAGAAGCATATATTGCTACTATGACTCTCAGGGTAGTTACTTGGATGACAAAAGAAGGAATTGGGATTATCAAAAGAAACACTATATTATCTTTTGTGCCAATGCGTTTTAAAAGATTTTCTGCCTGTTGTTTTTTTAAAGACTTCGGTGATGAAGTTGCTACTGTTTGTCCAACATCTGTGTTGGTTCAGCTGGTTCTAGGCCCTCATGCTGGAGTAAGACACATCACTCTGTATTGGAAGTTATTACACACTTCACTGTGGGAATAAAAGTGGGACAGAGCGGGCAGACATCCTGGGATGGGAAGATTTGGTTAAACTACTTTAAGGAGGAAGAAATGCAAGTATCTTCAGTAAAGTGAGGTGGTAGAGCAGCCCTCTGTCCCCAGAAGAGGAAAACTCTGCTTGAGTTACTGAATTCTGCTGCTGATCAAAGAGTCAGCTCTTTCGTGGATGTAATTCCCCCTGTTATTCAGCTGGCCAAGACATTCTTCCAAGAAGCCAGCACTTTGATCTGATCAAAGAACAGCCATCAATCTGATCAGCACTAGTTATATGAACTGAACTCTTGTCTTAGTAATGGGGAAAATAACATAAGCCTTCTTCACTGGCTAAACAACAGGTCCTGGAGGGAAGGCAGTCACACCAATTTGTCCCTGAAATGGTATTTCTGGGGAAGGGCTGATCCTAACTAACTACTCTGCATCTGAGCTTTCTGGTATCATCTTCCTCATCAATGGTTGTAGCTCCCTCTTCAGAAGCCTTTATAATAGTGACAGCATTATATTGTATAGCATTATATTATATAGACAGTACTACTCTTAAATGCTTCAGAAATTCCACGGTTAATGGAAGAGGGAATTCTTGTTTGTTTTTGCTGGCCCTGTTCCCTTTTGAAGAAAAAAAAATAATTATCAGCAAGGTTTGAATTTCGAGCAGGTTTATGTGAGTGTCACCACATTCATCATTTCAAGTTCCAAGATACAGCTTTTACATCTCCTTTCCTGCAAATCTCTAACACAAATATTTCTGGAAAAGGTTTCCAGAGGAGCCAAAATTTCCCTAATTATGTAAAAAGTAAACAACAAAAAACCCCTCCAAAACCAAAAAGGCAGAAGGAGTTGCCTTATTCAACTCTTCATGGATTGTTATAAAATGTTTCACAAAGACTCTTTTCTCCCCTCCTGGAATTTCTGTCAAACTTCGTCCCATCAGCAAAAAATCAAATACAGTGTTTAATTGACTGTATTAAATCCTACATGTAACTTACATAATGTGGGAAAAAAAAAAAGGTGAATCAAACATCAGACATACAGACCTCAGAGCTTATACACTCTGATTGTAGTTACAACAGTAAGTGCACTTTTGTACTTCTAGATATTTCTTATCAAATTTAGAATAAACATGTTTATATAAGGTAATAGGAAGTTAGTAACATCAAGCTAAAACAATAGGAAGCAAAATGATACTGAGGCAGCAGAGGAAATGTTTTACTCAAGAAAATATTTTGGTTTGCTACTATTTCCTGTGTATTGCTCTACTGTTTTCCTCAAAGATTATTCAGAAAGGCTATTCTACTGTTCCTTCATAAAAGTCTATTTAAAAAGGGGTTTTTTAGTCATTCCCTTTCCCCTCCTAATACAATTAATATAAAAATTATCAGATAATAGAATAAATAAAACAGGCTAAAGGGGAAAAATAGAAAATAAACTCACAATTAGAGTTGTGCAACACTGTCACCATTACACAGCATACTATCAATAACCCAAGATCTTACTCTAGCCTGGTTCTTGCCTAATAAAAGCTCCCTTCCCTGCTCCCAAATCAAACTTCAGCCTAATGCACCTGAGATTAATTTCCTAAAATGAGGAATACCTTTCATTTCTTTTCTATAGCACACAACTGTAGCAAGCTCATGCAATAATGTAGGAATGGAGTTAAATAAAGATGTCACTGTTAACAGTAGAGAAGCATTAGGCTTTGCAGAGTATAGGGAGCTAATAATTTAAAACCTCATTTTTGTTGCAAGGGTCTAGTACTATGGTTGTGTGATAACTTACTATCACGTGTGTGGTTTTATACTTTATAACAGGAGCCTCTTGCATGTATGCTCCTTATTCACCTGCAGGCTACGTCTATTCTTTTTGAAAGTCATCTTGCCCCTTATTTTAATTACTTTTAAATGATTCTACTTTTATCATAGCTATAACATATTTAACTGTAAAATTATACAATCTAAAACTACCTCTAATTGATTTTAATATAGATTTTAGTTAGCTTAAGAGAAAACAATATTAAAACTACTTAGAACTGATATGTTTTGATGATGAAATGTTTCTAACTGGGTCAACAAATCCAGGAAAGAAGATAACATAAACACAGAACATTCTATTAACACGTTGTAAGAGCTAATAAGACAAAAAACACAGTAAAAGAGTAGATATTATGCTTAAGTAGATAAAACTTCTGAATTTTTAAATGTTCCCTAAACAAAAGCCTTAAGGAGGCAAAACAATATAGCTAAGAAATCCTGTGATAGATTATTCATTGAAAGGAGGATCGAACACCACATATCCAGCTGTATCTTCACTTTCTAATTGGACAATTTCATCATGTGGTCGTGGGTCCAGTAGCTCTTAACTCAGTAGTATCATTAATGATCATTTGGTGCCTGCAGTCACCTGCATTGTTTTGTGCATGAGCCCTCTTGTAATTGAAACCAGTCAGCCTCCCATGTGGGCTGAAGGAATTAAAGGCTGAGAGTTTTCAAAGTAGTCTAAGGGATTTAATTTCAATAACCAATATGCATCTAAATCCCCTGGAGTGCTTTGAATAGTCTCAGCCCAAAATCCAAGCATGCTGAATCTCAGGTGAATCTATTAATTACATTGGTCTGTTTGCTTAAGGAAGGGGTATTTAGTTTATTACAAATAAATACTTTCTCAAGCTTTTTCCCCTGGGATTCTTCTTCATTTTAATTTTGGTACAGGGTCTTTGCGTGAATCAGATATTCAAAAGTTTCTAGAACATTAAACTTGAAATAAATTTAGATGGCAACTGTGATTTCCCACAATGATTACTAAAGCTGTATGAAATTCATTTTGTTCAGTTCTCTACAATTCAAGCTGAAGACAAGGTTAAAAGACAGCATCATAGGTTCAGCTGTTATCTTAGCTGTGATCATTTCTTCTGCTCAAGAAATGTAAGCAAATGTCACCGTTTTTTTTCTCCAAAGTGAATGTAACTGCCGTGGAGATTACCATTCAGTACACTGCATATCTCTTCTGTAATCTATACATTAAAGCAAAATCTAGAAAGTGTTACATAAAAATTTTCCAGTAGCGGCTGAATGCATATTAGATGCTGTTAAATGTCAGTTGGCAATATAATGTGCATTCTACTGCATGAGTGATCACTGGAGGCAATGCCTTTCACCATCAATCTAAAAATGGTTATAGTGATAAGATAAAGCTAATACACATGTAGGTCTGCAGACAGAGCTCCCTTTTATTTACATGGGGAAACAAATGATCTCAGAGAGTGTGTGTATTTCAGAAAAGCAGAGAGGAATCTCTTTTATAGTCCTTGCAATGAGACTGGTTTTTTTCACATTTAGAAATGACCCCACAACACATGCCAGTGAAATCACATTTATTTTTAATTCAGTAAAAAAGGAGGTACTTGTTTTTCAGAATGCAGATTTTTTTTGCGGTATGTTCTGATTGCAGACAGAGACTGGAATGGATTTGTTATCTACAGACTATGGAAAATTAAATGTCCTTTTAAAGTGTGAGTTAAGTATCGCAGAGGTTAGGAGAGCATGTAATGTAATGACACAGAGCTATTGCTTGTGATAACTCCACAGGGCCATTAGAAGAAGAGAAAACAAAGTTGACACTATTATGGCTTATTTTGAGAGGATGAAAATGCATATGTTCAGATTACTGTTATTATTACCATAACTATCGCCATAGGGCTGAGCAGGAATAACCTTTTTGTGCTAATCATTGTACAAAACACACACAAAAAAATCTTTAACCGAAGTGCAACAGTCTTAAGTAGAAGAAAAGAGACAAGTAAAAACGTTAAAAGCCGTGAAGCAGAAAGATGTAATGTACAAGGATGACAAGACAACTCAGCACTACAAGGTGATTGTTTCAGGACACCAACAGCATAATTATTTTCAAGTACCTTTTTTTTTTAAGACAAGTAGCAAATGACTTGTCACCTACACTACTTTACGGTAGAAATGGAGATGCTTAAGCCTCTTGTGAGACCTCCTCTAGAACTTGCAAAAGTTTCTTGTCACCAGTGTTTGAGATTATCCTGAGGATAATCAAGGGAAAAAGATCGCATTTTCGATCTTCGAGAACAGATTAAAAGATTTAGATCTTTGTTTGTTTTGCCTAATAAAATGTGGAGGATAGTATTGATGTCTATAAATATATCATGAATAAACACTGTAAGAGAGGGGAGAGTTTTACAATATTAGACACTGTTGGTATAGGAATAAATAGTTGCAGTGTTGCTGGGCAGTCTCTAGCCTTGAGTGAAGAAAAATTCTGGAACAGCTTCCCAAAAGTTTAGCTGGAGCCCGAATTAATTGTTTTTAAGATTGCATTCAATCCATTTTATATAATTTGACTTCCATAGCGGTTTGTTTGCCTATATTTAATAACCCAAAGAAAAGTGCCTTCCTTTCACCTTTTGTGGTTCGATTATTGGCCTGAAATTTAGTTGGCTGAAATTGGATGAAACAAAGTTCCTACTCTCTTCCTTATGTATACACAGTTTTATCATCATATCAGCAGTAGGAAAAGAGTACTGCAATTGGACGTGAGCAGGCATCAGCCACTAAAATCAGGGGGCTCCATGGGATGTAAATATCTGCTTATATGGATTAAAGTGTTATACAGGATTACAGGTTACAGTCTCTGACATGTTTAAAGGGGGAAAAAAAAAAAACTTGTAATATATCCTGCACTTCCATGGAATTAGTGAGGCTAATGTTAGGCTTCCACAGACAGTAATTCATCATTTTTCCTCATGAATGAATGGGTTGTATATGATTAATGAAGCATACAGATGACCTGTGATGCATGTTACATTAACACAAGGACTGGTACATTCACAGTGATTGACAAAATCAATCATTTTACTTACGCTTCATTACTGCTAATAGCCACCTTGAAAAAAAGTAGGTAGTTGTAAGGGATAACTTTTCAGCTTGATAAAATGGTTTATTAATTTAAGAATAAATATTTAGCCATACCCTCCAAGCTGTAATGTTTATCCTTTAGTCCATTTATTTGTGTATTTTCTCTGCCATATAATTTGTATACCCCAAGTTTTAGACTTTCTCCTAAATTCCTGTGAGCCTATAAACCATGAATAACAATGACATTTCAGGAACCATGCTGGATACCTTTACCATGAAAAAGTTTATTTTAAACAAATTCTTAAAAAAAAAAAAAAAAATCAGTTATCTAAATCGATTTTTTTAGCTTTTTGTTCAGCTTAGATATGTTACTTTCTGATTGTGTAACAGTAGGCATCTAACAAACTAAGAAGTGTAACAATGTAGTAGATATTTCTTCACAAGTTTTCAGCAGTAGAGAAGCAATCCTGTACTTTCTAATTACCTGAAATATGGTTTGCACTAAAATCCATGATTATTCCATAAAAATATTCATGACTGGGTTCAAAAAAATATTATATTTTTTAGATATGAGAGATTATTCAGATCAAAACAAATTATTTGCATTCAGGATGTTGATGTATTTTGTTCTTTTTTTTCATTTTAATTCTATATTCTATTCATGCCCAGATAGAGACAGTAAATTTCTGGTTTAGATGCTCCACTTACCAAGAACCCTTGCACATTTATACTGAAGCAACTAGGAGTTTTTCTTATGACTGTAGGATAAAAAGGAAGTGGCTACAGGGAAAAAAAAAAAAATACATTGAGTGGAAGGGGATATTTTGAAGAAAACACCAGATGATTCATTGGTGGTGCTCACTGCTTAATGTTCATTTCTGCAGTGGAGGCTGGCTCCCTACATCACTCACTGACTTAAATGGTTTCATTAGTTTGACATTTATGACACTGTGGCATTCAAAAGGCATGTTTTGATGTTGAACTCTCAGCTCCACATAATCACAGTGACCCAAATGACATCAGAGTTGACAGCTTATCCCCCTTGTCTCGTGTGTTACAAGGCCTCCATGAGTGGATTTTCAAGTTGATAAACGTAGCTGTCTTTTATGATTACTTATTTTTCCGTTGATTCATGTCTGAAATTTCTCCATGTGTTTCTCTACCAGACTGATTCATATTTTTTTTAAAAAGTGGTTTAGGTATCTGGGATTTCCCTAAAAACACTTTAAGTTTTAATTTAGTACTGGTTTCCCCTTCTTAACCTCAGTTTATTAGATATTTTTGAGATGTTTCAGGTCAATTCTGTTGCAGATTATGACTGGGTACATTCATTAAGTACAGAAGATGACCTTTAAATTAAACATTGAAGAATGTGTCTTTGGGTTCCCTCTCTGCAGGTGCCCTCTGTTGGCAGAGGTATTTTATTTCTGCATGGATTTTTGTTAATCATCCATTTTGATGTATACTTTTCAGATTGAAATTTAGAAGAGGAAGTTTGTTTGAGAGAAGGCATGATTCAACCCAAGTAATAAACTGAACGCAAAAAAGGATACTTCCTCCCTCTAAATTTTTTAATTAAAAGGTACAGCATACAATTGATGGAATTATTGACTAAGTGCAATAAGCCACAAAGAATGGCTCATAAAAAACCCCATGCAAAACCTTGGCTTTTATGTTGCCTCACTATTTTTCTAGGGGATACCAAATTTTCTTCCATGCTTTTCTTACGTATCTCTTTGTCCAAACCCTATTACCTGATCGATGTGTCTGTGACATTTGGTATAATGCTATATCAGTCAGAGAGAGCACCTCTGCACCAGTTCTCTAGCTGAACATAATACAGCTGAACATAGTTCAGTGTAATGGAGAGAAAGAAAAAGAAGAAAAAGGTAAGACTTAAATAATGTATGAGAAAACACTCCTTGAAGGATTTCTGAAATTATATTATAACAATATTGTCAAGGAATTTTGGGCATAATGGGTGGGTAATGGTTTATTACCTCTCTCTAACATATACAGTTTATTAGTTTAATGCTGTGCTTTGCTGACATTTTTAAAAACTCAGTGAGAAACTTCCAGAAAAATTCTCACCATTAGCAAGTGAGAGGTTGGAGGGGTGTCAATAGCAAACAGGCTTCCAGAGGTCACTTGTGTCTCCTGATCTCTGATAAACAGTCCGCAGCCAGCTCCTGGAGCCATTTCCAACAGTGTTTGCAGTAATGTCTATGCAAAACATTTAAAAACAGAGATAAGGAATTTTGAGTGCTAACACCAATCTGTTGAGTAAAAAAATGTGGGTTCTCAAGAGAGTACTAGAGCACTTGACAGAGTGAAGAATTTATTGATTAGTCTTATAATTTATCCACAATCTTTTGCATGCTACCATGGAAGTGGCATCTGGAAAATGAATATAGGTGTTACTTGCTGTCAGGAAGCCAAAGGACTACACAGAGCATGAAAGAAATGCTTTCCTTGAACACAGCACAGCCCAGGTACCTGGAGGATGCTATTAGATACTGCCGTGTTTTCCCTATATACACAGGATCCCTTTTATGTTTGGAATCTGTGCCCGTTTTTAAGAGAAAAATCAATCTTCATAAATCAACAATACAATTAAATACAGCAACAGGTAAAATTCATTGTAAGTAAATGGCAACAATCATCACTCATTTGCAAAATATCAGGAATCATACAATCCCATATAAAGTGCTGTTATAAATGGCTACGTGTCACAAAGGGCAAAACAGTCACTTTGCATTTACTGAGGAAACTGGCTTCCAAGTGGCAGAGGATGTGGGTGTCCTTCTGTACATGAAAATAAATTTAAAGAGTGGATCTCATATAGGAGAAGGCCAAGACAGCCATACAGCAAAGAATTTTATTGCAACGGTTGCAACTTGTGGTTTAACTGTGGTGTAATTGTATGTAATTTTGTTTGAGAGTTTGGTCTCTGGTGTCCTGTGTATACATGAGAGTCTCAACTCATTTTAACAGCAGTGCCTTGTCCTGATCTGAGCAGAATGAGGTTTGAAATTGCAGACTCCGAAAGTGCTGAGATAAGTCTTGAGGTAGGTACTGAGATCGTAAGAAAAAATTGTGAAACACATGTTAAGATATAATAATCAAACTACTTCTTTTTTGTATCAACTCATAATCATGAGCTTGATTAGTTTTGATTACTTTAGGTCTTAATAGAACTTAAGAGCTGATACTGAGCTGTAAGAAATGGCCTTCTGCCTATTATAATATTCAATACTGTTGAAAAAATAAACAAAATATATAGTTTTTACCATTAATCAACACAGATTAGATTTCTTTTCCTGAGGCAGAATGTAGTAAATCTCAGAGGATACCTACTCTGCTTGTTCTGGAGGGCTTACATGGTAATATAAGAAACTGGCTTTTACGTTTTAAACATCCCCTTTTTATTTTCATGGGAACTACAACACAGCTATGGTAATGCAAAAATGCTACTTCCTCAGAGATAGGAAGAATTGAGAAAAAGTAAATTGTCAGGCAAGATGCTGTCTCTAGCACTTATCCCTCACTGGGAGCTTTGCAGTTCCTTTTTTCACCTAACAGTGAATTAGAAGGTTAATTTGGTTGTTCAGACAGAAGTGCAGCTTTCTGCCTGGATATCCAAGATGCCACCATGTCCCTAAAGAGACTTTAGTTGATGTCTCCTTTTCTCAGATTTTTTTCTTTTGAAGTCTATGATTTACCAGCAAAAGGAAGCATAATACACTCATAGGAAATTACAGTATTTTATGAATCATTAAATGAAAATGGCAGAGATCGAGGTTTATTAACTGAGACAGCAAATGCCTTTGACAGTAAATATTTATGACTATACTGAGTTGCAACAAGCTGAAGGAAAAAATGGTGCAAATAAACTTCCGTCCATTTCTTGTAAGCAGAGATACCAGCCTAGCTTTAGTTTATGTGTCCTTCCTGAGCACATGCATGGAGATAAATAATCCTTTAGTACAAGTACATTAGAGGTGTCACTGGTCACAAGAGTAACTGGACAAAGTCAAGGCTTTTTTTCACATCCATACTGATTTGCAGAGTCAGAGCAGAGCTAAGGAGAAAAGCCTTCTCTCTCATACAGCTTTCTCCAGGCACTCTTGAAGGCACTATTAAGGTTTATTGCATGAACATTTAATTGCTAAATACTCATTTGGCTGGTCATTGTAAATTAAGACCACAGAACCCCTTTCAGACAATAATATATTTGACTTCTCATGAACAGATTTTAAATATGCACTTAGAAATAGTCTTTATTATTTAAGTTATCCATTCCTGCTCAGGAGAAAAACCCTCATTGCAAATACAACGGAAGCACATCAAACTGAATTTTACGGTCAGATTTGCTTAAAAAACATGTAAAGGATACCATAATTTTTAATATGATATTAACAGAAAATTTCAAAAGTCAAACACAACCAAAAATTGCTATAGAATTTCTAAGTTTGTATAACAAGACAATTTTCAATAATACAAAAATATTACTTTATTCTTACAGCCTCATCCATGAAGCAAAATCAGAACAAAAAACCCTGAGATTTATGTGCATGGTTTCCCACTGGGGGGATTGCTGCTATTTATTTTTAGTTATTCTGGAGTCAGAAAAGATTATTTAATTTTTTTTCTTGTGATAACCCCTTTAATGGTCAACTCTGTGAGAAAGCCAGATGGGTAATTTGAAACAGAGAAATTACAAAGAGGGCAAGATGAATGGCAAAATTGCTACAGATTGAAAGAAAAGTAGATTTTTGCATGCTGAGTGGTAATACAGGAGATTCTGTAGTAGATCCAGTGCCTATAGAAACGGGCCACAAAAAAGGGATCATGTTAACATCTTTTCTGAGTGTTAAAACCAGGCCACATAAAACTCATTGTATATGAAATCTTGTTACCAGATCTCAGAGGAGAGAAGGTGGCGAAACATGAGGTTTAATCTCCTTCAGTTTTGCTTTACGTGGGAGTCAACAATAAAGACAGATCTTTCTAAAACACTGTTTTGCCAATTATTAAGCCTAGCCTAAAGGATACAACCAGCATAAAGATGAACCAATAACCAAATTGTATTTGATACAAAAGGGTCAGTACATGGCTGAGCACTGGGGGGACAAATAAATCAGATTATACATAATCAACATCAATCCCACTGACCCCAACAACAACACTGCACAACCAACAATGGGTGGAATAAATGGTGACATGCAGTCTCCCATAGAAGGGACAGGAGACAACCGAGTCAACAAGCCAAATACATGAGACCAAGGAAGCCACATACTGAATCTCTACACAGCCCACGTTTACAAAAGCCAGACCTGACCGGAGCCCAGTCCCAGGGAGGCAGGAGGTCCTTCCCCAACAGGGAACTCTGCACAGGGCATCCACCTCACAGACAGACACTGCCCCTGCCTGCAATGGTCCCAGCTTTTATCCCCAAGTGGGACACCTGACCTTGGGTTACTTAATGCAGACACCTGGGGTCATTTACCCAATGGCTCTGTCTGCAAGGCCGGCCGCACCCTGGAGGGAAGCCTAAAGGCAAACTCACCCCCCTTTGGGAAGGGCTGTGGGAATCACCCATATGTCAACCTTAACTTGGGGCTTGGGGTTGAAACCCCAGCACTTCAAACACCCACAAAAGCCGATTGCTGTGCCTTTGTTTAAAACTTCCAAATAGCTCTTTAAATAATATTTTTCTCTATTGCCTTTTAAAGTTGATTGATGACATACAAGTCTAAACTTCTGATTAAGCACCAGAACAGATGATACACCAGGTGATTTGTTTAGTTTTTTATTAATTCAAACCCACCCAGTCTGCAAATGGAGCAGAGAGTAAAACTATAAGATTCAAAAACTTCTGGCTAATATAAAATTTTGAAAGCTAAACTTTAGGTATGCAGAATTTTAATTAACTGTTTTCTCCCAGACAGTGACAAAAATTTTGGACATTTTGTTTATGCCCTATAAGTTAAATTGTCCAAACTACCCTTAGTCATCTGAATTATATTGCCTAAGTGATTTAAGCACTTTTGGAACTTAGCCAGTAGGACTACAAGCTGTTTAGTGTCTATAATTTGCAAATACCAGAATACAGCCCAGAAGTTCAGACAATGAATGAGGATGAGATTAAGGAGCATGTACATTCTCACAAGTATCTTGAATTTACCAGCATTTTTTGTAAGCAGTGGACCTAGTGAAGCTCATCTTCTTCATGTCTTTCTGCCCTTTAGTCTTACACTTCCTGACCTTCCCAATAATTTCAGCTTGCCTTCTCATTTCTGCTGTAACATCACTTTCTGCAATATTCAACACCTCTCTGGAGGTACCCTAGCTCTCAGCACCTTTCTTGACTCTTATCTCCACAAGAAGCCATTTATGCTGCAGCTGTTTCTGAGTGATGAGTTGGTTTTTTGCCTCACTGATATGTGCCAGACAGAACAGAACGGTGCTAAACCTCACACTATTTGCTTTTCTTACATGGAGTTATTAACCCAAGTGTCCTTCCAATGCAGTATCTACTCAGTTTTCACAAAACTTACAGAAACTTTATATGTCTGAATGTTTTCTCCTTATCTTAAATTTGTTTGAAACTGGCCAACATATTGCAAGGTTGGTTAGGGAAATAGACAGGAGTAACAAATAAGGCATCATTCCATCCAGACACAAAACAGAAAAAAAAAAAAAAAAAAAAGAGTACTCAAATTTCTCCCTGCAAAACCCCATCAAAAGTTCTAATTTTTCCCCAGGAAGTATTATCTTGGTTTAATTCTTTTCTTTTTCTTTTTTTTTTTTTTTCATGGTCAAAACTGCAGTCTCTCCATGTAATCTATTACTGCTGTTCTACCACATTGTTTATTATGCTACCACATAAGGGAGGAGGTTTCAGAGCACACATGAAAATGCTACAGCCATGTTGGTGCAAGTTGGAGGTAGTCAAAACCAGGGATGTTCTTTGCAGACTCATTGTTCCATCCATCATTAGGTCAGAGCTTCATTCTGGACCTGAAAGAGAGAGGGAACAGTAAAGTAGGAGTGCTCTCACCTCCCACAAGCATCTTCAGATTGAGAGAGCTCAGTTCATTAGGATCAGGGCGATAAATAAGCATATATTATTTGGAAAGTGTTGTCAGTGAGATGAATAAGCAGTTCAGTGAGACTAATAAACATTTCATATCGTCATTTAGAGCTAAGTAAGACAGATGTCGATGGCACTGATGCTAGTTTTCAGTATATATTATGATTAATTAGGTAGACAACCTACTGGTGTAGGAGTGCTAACACATTCATAGTCAATGGTCATTTTTCAGGATTGTTTCCTAAGCCTTTGGCTTAGAAAAACTTCCAATAATTTCCATGGCAGTGTAAAGGAAGAACTGAATAAAGCATCATGAGATGCAAGTTTCCCTTCTCCTACTCATTGAGAGTGTATAAATCTTTAAGAAAGGGATATTCAAGAAGTCCATCATATTCTTGTTTCTCCTAAATCTATGAAAACCATTCTCTACGATGTCTGCACAGTTTGAAGAGGAAGAGCAAGAGCAGGAAAGGGATAAATTCTGGGGAGGAAAAAAAAGATGTTAATAATGTATAAAGACTTGTTAGTTGCCCAGTGGATCTCTGGATACAGGTTTCTCTGGAGACTTCTTGTATGGTGGTTACCACTGATTTGCGGAAAAAGACTCTACAACTCAAATAGAGTTATACAGCAGGTATGTTTACTCCGGTGCTGGGGTGCAAGGGGATCTCTCCACAAAGCTTGCACACCCACCGCACATTTTACCAAAAACTGATAGAGTGTGGATATCCATATTCATTGGATTACATAACACAAACATACATATGCATGAGTAAGGCTGGATTAGTTCGAAAGGCTGATGTCAGCAGTTCATGTCATCTTTGCACGTGCGCATTGCCTCCTGGTGGTGTCTTCAGGGGGTCTTTGGGAGGAAGGCTCGCAGTCTTTCTCACTTTGTTTTTTTCCCTGGAGCATCCGCAGATTCCCTTGGCCAATTTCTTGAATAACAAGAGTGTTTTTCAGCCGGTTTACTTTCTATCTTATCTAAAAGAACCAATAGAACTTCTACCATTCGTATATGGCTATCTTTACTCATTAGCAAAATTCCAGCTACTTAGAGCCACCTGTTACTCAAGGACAAAAGTATAATATTTTGCTGAACATTGTAATCCTTGGTAGATTTTCAGTGAACTGCTTTGTTTTGATGAACGGTAGTCCTTGGTAAATTTCCACAGAACAGTCTGGGTGCTAAGCAGTTTTCTATAAGTAAATAAGTAAATAAATCTCAAAACAAGTAATCCTTTCTCTGTATCACCTCAGGTAACCTTAACATTATAGTCCCATCCACCTAGATTGCCAAGCAGCTATGGTGGGCATGAGGAGCTGAGAAGAGAACTTTTCTGAGTGAACTGTGAACCTCCAGGTGTCCCCAGGCTTCAACAGGCATCAGAGGACAGAGAATTATGAAGGTTACACTTTTTCTCCTGCTTTGTTCTCTTGTCTAGAGATACAACACTTTCTTCTCTCTACATGTGTAGATTATTCCCATGTAGGAGGGGTCAGAACTATTTTTTCTGTCTGCTACTATATTAACTATGTGTAGGAGTTTTTGTTAAATTATAATTAAATGGAATAAAAAGGTTTGGAAGGGCTTATTTCAGAAAAAAATGTTGGATGTCCCCTCTGATAGAATGGCAGCATTTAATACCTCTACATACTGAGCAGGAATCAATATTTAATCATGTACTAAGCTAGTAAATACCGTTAAATTCCCTTACATTTACTATTTTATATACTCTTGATTGAAATGTCCCATGTTCTAAAATAGAAATCATTAGTGAACCTGTTAGTTCCTCTGACCTTAATAATGTGTAACCAGAATTAATTATCACATTGAAGCATTTGCTGTAACTTGTCATTATGTGATTATTGCAGAGCAAGAATGCAGAATCTCAGTGAATTAATCAGTGACCTATATTTTCTGGTGCTTCTGCTTAAATTTAGCCTTGGTCAGAATGACGGAAGATCTGTCCAATTGCATTCTTGTTAAATGTTCTCAACTGAATAAGTCTGGTTCCTGTCATTCAGTGAATAAATGAGTGCTTTCTTCACAGTGCGGTCACACATGGATTGGTATATTGATGGGAACTTTTAATTCATTCAGCTATGTCCACACCAGAGTCTCCCCAAACCCTGTGTAGGAAGCAGGACCCTGTTGTCCCTAAAGCAATGAGAGCTTTGCCACCGAGTATGCTGGAACCAAGTTTGAATAGCAAATTATTAATCCACTTTTACTTCAGAGTGTTCAGCAATGGAAAAAATGTTTCCCTGGGAGAAAACCCATTTGAATACTGTGATAGACACCAGTAATTCAGCAGTCTAGAATCAATGTGCTGCAGCAATTTACTTGTACCATAATGTATGCCCAGGAGGATGGAAAAAGTGATAACCTCATGGTAAATGACAGTTTCTGACAATAAACAAAAAGGTTATGGTTATTTTGAGAGAGGACTTTTTCCTCACCCATGTACAACCTATCATGAAAATAAATAAACTGTTTATTTATTTACATCAGAAACATCAGGAAAACAATTTTTAAATAAGAAACACTGCACTAGTATCATATTAATACTATATATCTCCCCCCAGCAGACAATATAAGGACCATCATCAATAATGAGGTACATTTTGAACACTGAAGTATAACATTTAAGACAACCATTTATTTGGATCCAGATTGTGTGTGAAGAGGAGAAAAGAAATGGGAAGATAGAACAGGTTGAGGCAGGCTATAAGAAGTGGAGACTACTAGCTAGGAGAGCAAATCTTAAAGATAAATATATACTGTTGGTTGTTTGACCAATAAAACTGCAGAGCTGCAGAAAAAGGGAAAACAGATTTGCATACTGCTGTCTTTTTTTTTTTTTTTTTAATATAGAGCCTAGATGCAAGGATCAAGAATAAAATGGATAGTTTGAGGTTTAAATGGAGAAGTTGAAGGTCAGGATTAGAGGTGCAAGAAACGTGATTTTTCTGCATCTTTCATTTTTTGATCTTGAAGGTAGAAAATACATAGGTGGGACTCATCTGACAAAGTGGGGTGAGATAATTTTTTCCAGTAGGCTTACTTAATGAGCATGGCTTTAAACCATAAAGTTTAAACCTAAAGTTTAGGTTTCTTTTTTTGGAGGGGGGATGGGGTGGAGATCTAAGTCTGGAGAGAAATGGAGAAATGGGACAAGGGGTGAGCAGGGGGACCACCCAGTGGGGGAGGCTGTCATACACCCCTGGAGACAGGATCAACTGAGGACCATTTTCAGGTCCCAGTACACACACACCCACAATGTTGGAAACAAACAGGAGACAGAAGTCTGTGCACAGCCACATAGCTCAGTATTTCAGGAATCAGAGGAATGCAGCACTGTGATGGAAAGACACAGGGTCTTTAGGTAGGACCTAAAGTTTAGTTGAGGATTCATCAAGGAAGTGGTAGACAAGATCTCTCGGGAGGCTGCCCTGAAGGGCAAAGAGCCCAGGAGATCTAGTTGATCTTTAAGAACAACTTCTTCAGAGCAGAACAGAGTGTCCTGATGGGCAGGAAGATGAGGATGCCTGACAGGAGAGAAGAGGAACTCCTAAAGGAGCTCCAACACAAAAGGAAGCATACAGGAGGTAAACATGGGGACAGACTACCCAGGAGGAGTACAGAAATATATCCTGGTCATGCAGGGCCAGAATCATGTATGCCAAACATCCACTGGGACAAAATTGGTGAGGAATGTGAAGGACAGGAAGGAACACTCCTACAGAGTCACTGGAGCAAGAGGAAGGCTAAAGAAAATGAGGCTGCTGTGTCCTAGTTGACAAAGGATATGAAAAGGCTGAATTGCTTAGTACCTTCTTTTTCTCAGTCTTTACTGACAAGGTTTTCTCTCAGACCTTCCAGCTCTAGCTGGCTTGTGGCAGAGTCCAGAGGATGAGTTCCTACCCACAGTAAACAAAAATTCAATTGTAGACCACTTAAGCAAACTAAACATAACACAAGTCTGCAGGACTGTGTAGGAAGCATCCAAGGTACTGAGGGAGCAGGCTGCCATTGTCACAGAGTGACTGTCATCTTTGACAGGTTGGGGCAGTCACTGAGATCCCTGGTAACTGCATAAAGAAAGATGTCACTCACATTCAAGAACGGAAAGAAGGAGAATCCAGGAAACTACAAGTTTGCTGTCCTATTACTTGTCCATTGTTGATGAGTAAAAATTCAATTTAAAATTTAATCAAACTAGCTTTGCTTTTTAAGGAGTTAAAATTAAATCAGTGTTTTCTTTAATAGACTGCAGGTGGAAAAACCCTGTTACCAACTAAATTCTGCCTTCAAAGTCTCAATAGAAACATTTCAATATTTTGCACATTAACACAAAATTCACAAATTTCTCCTGTGTTTATATACACCAGCCCAATATTTGTCCATCTTGCATACTGGAACACATACTAATTACACGACAAAGAGTCATCCTTTTACTACAGATACTGAAAGAAAACCTTATAAAATGAAACAGGGTGGAGAAAGAAGAAAGAAGCTTGCCTCCTCAGAGCACACAGTTTACATAATACAGATTTTTACTTTTTTCCCAGCAAGTCTGTTTCCTATTTCACTAAATACTTATCTGCCTTGTTGAAACAGCTGTATCTTCCCAGCACAGTATGAGCGAAGATCACAAATAATATTTGTACAGCAATTTTTAACTACTGTACAAACAGAAATAATCACTCTTTTAATTGTCCTTTTCTTTTTATACATACAGTACATTCTTTATTCTTGAAAGAGGTGATGACACTATGAAAGCCCACCAGAGTGAAAATGTACACCTTCTACTATTAATTATGTAAAGATTCTTATTTGCACTGATTTTTCTTGCAGTTAAAACTATAAGAAGCTTTTTTTGCTTTATAATAAAGAACCTATGCCCATATTTGCAAAAACGATGGTACCATCTACCACTTACTGGAGTACCTGGAACACAAGAGCAGCTGAGATGGATCAGACCAAAGACCCATCTAACACACAATCTTGTCTTTAGTAGTGGACACTACAGATGCTTAGGAAATGGTGCAAGTGTAGAGTGACTATTCTTGTGGTACATACTCCCAACTTTCATGTATCTATGGTTTAAAGACTTCTTGAGTTTGAGGTTGCGTCAGTATAATTCTACTTAATAGCTTTGGTGGGTCTTCCTTCATCACTGTATTAATTACCTCATGAACCCATTCATAATTTTGCATTTACTAAGTGGGGTGACAATGAGTTCCAAAGTTAAATTACGTGTTGTGAGAAACAGTGTTCCTTTTGTCTGTTTTGGGTCTGCTGCCAGAAAACTTTATTAGGCCTCCCTGATTGTCAAGATTTATTACTATTTTATGTTATTTTCTGCTCAAAGCGGTTCCATGGACACTGCAATCTGACAGCTCTCCAAACATATCCCCCTGTGATCAGAGCTTCCTCAAGCTCCTTTTTTCATAAACACCAATTCAAAAAGATTAATTTAGCTCTTTTGCTTTCACACCTTTTTTTTTTTTTTTTTTTTTTGTCCTCTTGAGATGTCTTTACATTCATTAATCTTTGCCATCCCTCCCACGTCTCCAGCAGGTGTGCTACCTTGTCATTCTAGCTGCCGGGTCACCATCCCCAGCCAGATCACATAGTACTGTTACTATATTTTTTCTATGTTGGTATGGAATTTCAGTCCATGAGGATGGTGCATAACTGATGCACAAAGTTTAGAGCCATGCCAATTTTGTTACTTTATACAGTACGTATACATCACAGACATTATCCATTCCTATTATAGTAATATACAGTCAACTTCCAGTGCATACAGTGTATCACACAGATGACAGAAGCCTACTTATCAAAATAATCTATCTGTTCTAAGTATGAAAACCCACTGTAAATCTATTTGCACATTTCCTGATAACATCAGTAAATTATGCACAGGAATAATTATTTTATAGCCTTTGATATAGAAACAGAGATAATTGCTTTCTTAGAGCAATTCAAAGCTTCTCTCTACTATTAAAGTAATGTAAGGTTGCACTTGGTAGAGTGAGAGAATAGTTGGCTCTTTGCAACCTCTAATGTAGAAGGAAATATTTTATATAGGTTGAAAGGGACTGGAGAAGTTAATGAAAGGGAAAAAGGAAAAAAAATTTAAAAGTCCATCAAAGATTACTAAACAGATAGAAACAATGTCTGGTTCAGAAAGGCCCTGAATTGCAAGTGTCTAGAGGCTCTCTGAGGGAAGTAACCTATATGCTTGCCCTGTCTGACATTATTTTCTGGACATCTGCTTTCTCTAGGCAGTGTGAGACAGACATGTAATTTTGATCTGACCTAATACAGCTGCTCTCATGTTCCTCTATTTAGTGATAACCTGAATATTAGAGACAACCAGTCTCTAAAATGCATACAGTTGTATAAAATATCGCTATACAGCAGGTATAACCTAAAGTGTATTGTTGTACAACTCTAAGTGGTAATTATATTTGCTTTGAGCTTGCAAATATATATGATTTACTTACAGATGTCTGATCATTTTTGCATCTTTCCATCTCAGCTTCATTTCACAGACTTCCATTGTCCTCTAACATCTTCCAGGAACATGATGCTTTTACAGTTGTAGAAAAAGAATTTACTGTTGGACTAATACCATATGGGGCCTGGAAAATCCTGATTCTTAAACATCTGCTCTTTTAAAGTAATACTGGGCACATTTTCAGCTTAATGAGTCTGATACATTTGTAATATCAGCTGAAAGTGGAGAGTATATCCTGCAGACAAGTGCTGGAACCCATAATCTTTTAGATTTCAAATCCTCATCAGAATAGAGGGAAAATATTTCCATCAAAACAGATGGAAAGATACCCATGAGGGAAGATAAAGCAATTAAAACTTGTTACCTTACTCCTAATTTATGCTACATATATCAAGGGGTTATATAAATATAAATCTCACAGAACCTAATGAACATGATTATATCTGTTCTACACATGGGTGGAAGGCTTGTACTGTGAGTAGGATGTATGTTAAAACTCCCAGCTGTTGCTTCTGTATTTCAGATGAGACTATAAAATCTTATAAAAAATAAGTCGGCTTTAGCTTCAGTGTGTATACATATTTGCTTTTCCTAAACAAAGGGTTATGTGACAGTTCAGTGCTCATTTTGTGGAAACCTGTGGCTGTAGCAGGAGGAAGCATTCAAAAATATTTTTTACAGAGCAGAGTAACTTACTACAGTTTAATTAAATTTGTTCCCCAGCTCATGTGTAAAAAAAAGGGATTGGATTCTAGAAGGGATGTGTAATCTCTGTTAATGATATCTGTGATATGTCACTTGTGTATACATCTATTTATTTGTGTAAACATTCATTCATTCGATTCAGCACTTCTTTGGACAAACATATGGTTCATCATACGTACTTACAGCCCTGTGTTTGCCTTAATGAATTCACACAGATTTCATTCTCTCTTTGAGCAAATAACTTTTGATGTTTCTAAGGAATGGCACATCTGCACTTGAGATTTGGAAATCACATAACAGGATGCAGTTTTTCACCAGGAGTGCAGCTGAGGGACTTGGTCCAAAATCTGATGAAAGTGTTAGCTGTAGAAATATATCTTTATAAGCTTCCTTTCATTACTTTTTTCCCCAAGTTCACTTGACATTTGTTACCTGATGGAGAAAGGTACAGTATTCCCAAATACTTAAAGCAAATGCTGTGCAAACATACTATACTTTGTAGCTACTTGTCAGCAGCACACAAGTGCCAGCTACAAAATAACTTTAATTTAGCTGACAAGAATCCACTCCAGAGCACTGTAATATATTGAAACAAAGCAGTTTTAAAACACACAGAGAACAAAACATACCTCTGTTAAGTGCCCCATACACACATTTTGAATTATTTTTCATGTAGGAATCGATTTCTCAGTTGCACTGGAAAATGCTATTCCAAATAAACACCAAAAAAACCCATGCTGCCCCAGAAATGCTTCGTTTGATATTTTAGACATGTATAAGGAAATTCAGGAGTACAAATCTCTTCATGCTATGCTGTACAAAATGTTACCCGGTTTGTGACTGAACCACAGAAGATATAACGGTCACATAGTTATTAGAGACACTAATATCCATGGATGTCAGGGCATTAGGTGCTACTGAAAGTGTAAGAAAGAGTAAGAAAGTGTCTGCACCTTTAGAAGCCTTTAAAAAATAACATCAACTTTCTGCTAAATTAATGTTATGCAATGGGCTAAAAAGGAGACAATTATAGATTATTTTAATAATTGTCCTTTTACAGGACTTTGAAGAGTTCTATCATTTCTTATAAAATATATAATCCTAGTGACAGGCTTTTGTCCTGAAAATGTAGCAGACAAAGCGATGCTCAAAAAAACTCAACATAAGAAGCCGCAGTAAAAATGGGGCAGATTCTGGGATGATTCACATTCTGAATTTTATTCACAATAGGCATATAAACTAAATTCTAAAATAAGCACAAATTAGCAATTAGGGTACCTCATTCGAGCTATAGAGAACATTCAAGCTGGTCTAAGCAACCAAGGAGAAATTCTCCCTGAACAATATTATAGGCCTATTCCACTTAGTGTCCAAGAACAAGAACATCTATTTGCATCTAGTTCGAAGAAGTTGCTGGAAAATTTGGAAAATTTATCTTTCTTTTCTGTTGTGAAGGAAAAATAAACAAGGGCCTCTATAGGTGTGTGCAACCTGTATAATCCCAGAGTACTCTCTAACTGTGGATACTGGCTTGTCTCTTGCTTTTGTGCTCTGATACCCCCAGCATGTGCTTTGCTCTCTGTGAAACCTGCTTTCCGTGCACAGGCAATCAAAGGAGTCAAGGTGCGTGTCCCTGTTAACAGACAATCAAGATGAAGATACAGCACACAGAGCACATCTGTTCTGCAGGTTAGATGCAGCCGATGGATATAGTAAGGCTCATATAAGTAGCCTGGCATGTTTCATAGAGTTTGTTCCTGCATGGTCTATACCCAGAATATCATAGAATCATAGAATGGTTTGGGTTGGAAGGGACCTCTAAGGGTCATGTAGTCCAACCTCTCTGCAGTGAACAGGGACATCTTCAATTAGATCAGGTTGCTCAAAAGCCCTGTCCGGCCTGACCTTGAATGTTTCAAGGCACGGGGCATCTACCACCTCTCTAGGCAACCAGTTCCAGTGTTTCACCACTCTCATCATAAAAGATTTCTTGCTTATGTCCAATCTAAATCTACACCCTCATAGTTTAAAACCATTACCCCTTGTCCTATCGCTACAGGCCCAGGTAAAAAGTCTGTCCCCATCTTTTTTATAAGCCCTCTAAGTATTGAAAGGCTGCAATAAGGTCACCACACAGCCTTCTCTTCTCCAGGCTGAGCAACCCCAGCTATCTAATTGCCTAAAAATCTAGGAAGGAAGATCTGATGGAAAGCTTTACTCCTCTGTCTCCATGCAACTCATCACCCTGAAGCTCAGGCTTTAGTCTTCTCCAAGGAAGAAAAGCCAGAGAGGAGTTACTCTGGACTGAAGGATAACTGCTCCCATGAAGGAAGGATGGTTCCAAGTGCAGAAAGCAGGTTGGAACATTTCTTTTGTGTCTGCTTCTGTAGTATAAATAAACAAACATAAACAGAGAAAATAACAACAAGAGGAAGTAAAACCAAAATGAGATGCTGTTACAAACTTTTCTTCCCCCAGGGAGGCCCTGAGTATACAAACAACATAATACAGATGTGGGGATCCTGGATCTTTTTTCCCCCTCAGTGTGGTTCTGAAAGGAGCTTCTAAAGTTGAGATCCCAAACATTATATAGGAAACTGGATAGAAAATAACAGAGGATAAACAGTTTCCTGCCTGTATGGCTGCATTTCACTGACAGTTTTGTACTAGACGGTTATGCACAGATGCTACAAGAATTTGGGCCTAAAACTGGTTGTTTGCCAGTTGTAACAACTGAAGAATTAGGTCAGCTTCTGTACAGTGCCATAAAATGAACAAAGACTGTTGTAATACCATATCTTACAGATTCTTCCATGTGTTCTTTTTTCTTTTTTGAATGATGAATGTAAATATTAAAATGCCATGATATTTTTAAACTTGGCTTTAGAATACTGGAGTGGCTCTGTGGGAAAATCATTTGTCCCTGGCTGTGTAACAATCACTTTCCACCAGTTAACATTCTGGCTACAATCTGTTTCTAATTAATCAGGAAGACAAGACAGGGCAAGTCTTGTACTGAGACAGTGTCATATATAGTGGACTCACTGTAAAACATGCCAGGCAAAGATGTGTTTAGTGCAGTAAAAGGAATATTCTAATTATCAGCTCAAGTTCATCAGTTATCAGTTCAAATTTTACATGATTTTGAAAAAAACAACTAACATTAAAGCATAGCATATAATCTGGATACAGTGAAAACATGTAATGTAAAATAGTAATGCCTAGGCCCAACTTGAATATTTAGAATTTTACCATAAAATTATTTAATTCTTCCAGAAGCCCCACAGAGTACAGCAAATCCAAAAATGCTGAAAATCTAGCTCCTTGCTCAAAACTAGGTCCTTGATTATTCACCTTCAATAGTTTTTAGAGCTGATAGAGCTGGAAGAGTTTTTACAGCTTGTAGAGTAGAAGATGTAATGCTCCAAAATATAATGAAAATATAATTTTTTTTTAAAATCACTTGTGAAAGCTACTTGTATTTTTTGGTCAACACTACTTCTTAGTTGCTGAACAGTGCTCTCTTGCAAACCTTACTAACACAGATAGTTCAGCTAAAGTAAGGGGAAGCATTCATTTATCAGCTATGTACAGGGACAGATCACAAGAGAGAAAAATTATTTACTTTAGGAAATGGGAGTAATGGAACGTCTGTCCATGTTCATTTTTATTTTGCTCTTGTTCCTTTTATTCCTGATGTGAGGAGCACTGTAGTGAGTGCTGCATGTCATTGCACTTTGGGATGCTAGAAATAGAATAGGAATTGCTCCAGCAACAAAGTTTAGCAATGATAGTCAGCGAGTGTGTTTGTGAAAGAGGAGTTATGTCTGTTTATTATTCTGTCTTCTTTTGAAGAAGACCAGAGCTGTCCTATAATCTCTTAAAATTAAACTCTTTTCAAGCTCTTTCCAGAAAACTATTTCTGATTTTATTGTAAATATGAATAGAAGTCCAGGGTACTCTTTCTGCAATTAAACCAAAATAATGGTCTGTTATTTCTAGATAGAGAAAGTAGTAAATAAACCTTAGGCTTGTTTAACTTCTGTTCATGCTATAGAAAACAAGTGACAGATAAAGCGATATTCTGAGTGCATTAATTCAGCTGAAGGGTTGATGTTATGCTGCAGATTAAAATCACAGATGATGGGAAGACCTACACATTGCTTTGTGTACCAGCAACAGTTAGAGATTTCAGCTGAGTTTTACATATGAAGTGGTTCTTGTGAGTGGGTGGGCTTTGTAGGCAGAAACTCTTCCAGGACCAAGATCTTACTTGATAGTCTTGCTCCGGATGTAAAAATGTTAGCCATTGGAAACATAATACAGCAAGGGCCTTCTTTGTTTCTTTCTAACCTTCCATTTATATAACACATACCCTTTTCCTCCCATCCTTCAACGTCTGCTTCGTTATCAGCAAAAACCCTAAAAATTATTTGTTACAGATTTTTTTTTTTCAAGATTTCTCATAATTGACACGAGCACATGAAAAATATATATCTTAATTAGACCACTCTGATCTCTTATAAATTTTTGTCTTCAATAACTTTCCCTGTTGCTGCACTCTGCCAAGAATTAGACTGTATGTTCTTTGGGGATAGGAATTTGTGTGAAAATCATAGTTGCAATGAATATAAAGATAGCTTTGCTCCATGAGATTTTACTACTTGTCCCTCTACCTGTAAAGCAAGGCACCTAGTCTGTCTTTGGGCTATAAAAACATTAATAATAATAGTAGTTCACAGAGGAAAAGTAATTGTATTTGAAAGGGGTGAGTAAAACCATAATAAAATCTACTGAGGCTAAACTAAATAATGAGTCATTTCTCAACAGGGACTATTTTGGTGACGTACACTAAGCAGGGGATGCTAGGGCCAAGAAAGAATGCTCATTGTGGGCACCTAGGCTCAGCATTGTTGCAAGACAAATAGAAAGTTTTAATAAATATACTGAGGGGTTTTTTTTTAAAAAAAAAAATCCACAACAGCTAAAATACACCCCACCACCATCAAGCAGAAAATAATTGAGAGGGACAATGACTGTTAGATACCTTTCATCAGGCATTCTCAGCTATGGCTGTGAATCGCCAGTGGCCTGAGAAGTCCTTCCTGGAGGTTATTGAAAATATTTTGGTCACCTGGGTTTTTGGTTTTCAGCTTCTAAACTCAATTAAAGCAGAACAAATTAGGAGGGAGTATCTCCCTGGCACTGTGATTCTGGCTGCTGATGACACAGCCAGCAGCCTGGAGGGAGACAGGAGCAGAGAGGTCACACCAGGTGATGTCAGACAGCCCTGCTCCATGGAGGGGTGCGGGGGCTCTGGCTTTCATCTGTAAGATTTAGGGGGCAGGGCCTTAGCTGAATGTGTTTGCTACCTCTGAGTAGCATGCCTGTTTCAAACAACTAATGGTATGAAGTGACAAGACGCTGTTCCAAGACAAAATATTTATGTCACTTTTGATGCTTTATACACAATTCCTAAAAAGATTTTTGTATGGCTGTTGTAACTAAATACAAATATAATAAATATTTTTCTTAATTTTAAGAGGATGATGGTTTTATCAGAATTACATCAGATTCTGATATATGTGCAATTATATTAAATGACGTTGGCTATGAAATCCATATTGATGGTAAAGTTTTCATACACAGAAACACAATCTATACCATTTCTCAATTAAGGAATAGTAGGAACTTAGCAAAATGTAGCGCATTTACAATGAAATCCTATCAAAACCATGATGTAAGCTTAAATAAAAAACTGTTCCTACCAAATCGTTTCACTTCTAATATCTCCACCTGGTGATTAAAAACATTGCAAATAAGCTAGACATTTTCTAACCATAGCAGACAGACTTGAATACTCTCATTTCCATTTCTAAAGTACACAGATATCATGGAAAGATTTTACCCAGACACAAAAGACTGGAACCATTCTTTTTACTGACATCTCTTTTGCCCCTTTCTCTTCTAAGGACTTTCTGACCCCATGGCAACTATTATCTCCTCTCCAATGCTTAATAAGCATATTTCAGATTAGATAAAGATATGCCAACTCAGTTGCTTCATTGTCTGTAACCTACGCATACTCTGTATTTGACAACTCTAACTTGTTTAATGTATTTTTTTAAAAAAAAAAATATCTCATGGAGGACATTTTATGTTTTTATATTTGAAAGAGGAATAGCACAATAAAAGAGGCAGTTCGCTGAATAATTAACAAGAATGTGAAAATACAATACCAAAGAAACAACCACCTCATAGAACTAACCCCTCCAAATAAAAAAAGCATGAAACTCTAATGCTATACAAGAAGTTCACTGTGTTAAAGATTGCTGTGGCTACTCTAGGAATTGAACTGAGCATCTGAGCCTTGAACTTTAGGTATATGTACAGCCAGTTCTCAAATAGCATTAACAGACAGTGCAGGGGGAGGGGACTGTAGGTAGGTTGGTTTGCGGGGTGACTTTTGATGGATTTATCATATTTATTGGATTTCTCTCTTTTGTTAAGGGAACAGAACTGAGGAAGTAAAATATAGGAGGGTGAACCGAACATGGGGACAAGTTATTTTATTCTTAGATTTATTGAGCATTTTCTGTGGTTCTCAGGGCATGACAAACTTCAGCAGCTCTGCTGTGACTGCCCAGTTATATGTCCTTACAGGGTAACAAACACAAAGTGATTTGAGATAGCGTGAAACCTGTTAAGAAAAGATAAACTGTGAAAGGTCTTCTTTCCACCTACATTAACTATACTACCACGTATGCCAACGTTGATAATTATGGTTGCCAAGTACTTCATGTTTGTTCCAGGTCTTAAGAATTCACAGTCACCTATCAACATTAAAACAAGTTTATACAAGTCCTTGAAATTAACCTTATCTTAAAATTTCTCAGTGGTATACTTAAAGACAAAGTGTTTTTTGTAAATTCATTAGGCTGTACTGGCAAGAGTACTATTGTGTCTGAAAAGAGATTTGATTGTTTATTTTTACTCTGCCCTTTAAAGCAGAAATAAAAGTAATCATTTTAGGAGTCCTGAAATTGCTCACTGAAGCCCAAAGACATTCTGTGATATGTTATCACAGACTTTCTTGAAAGTGGGAAAACCTATAGGACATTCTAGTATCTTCTCAATAAAGTTCCTGAGCAAGCATGCTAGGGAATCATTAATGCAAAAGGAAGATAATATGTCTGCAATTATTCTGAAATTAAGTAGTCAAGAGCATTATAAACTGAAGTCACACTTTTCAGTGTGAAACAATTGTACCTGCTCCTAAGCACTGTACATGACTGACCAATCAACATTTAAGCAGATCTTCAATAACATTTTCAGTCTGAAGCTTGTTTTCATCTGCAGTAGTCCAGCTAAAGAAGTGACATAACCCCTTAAGTCCTTCTAATATGCACACAACAATTAATTGCTTGAAGACTGATCTTTGAGCTAGATTCCTTCAAGCAATCTTGTATTGTTCACAGAGTGCCCATTGTGTACTCCTTCTCAAGAAAGTTGCATGGTGAATCAAAAACCCACAGACTAATGAGATAATTTCCTGTTAAATGAAATAATATCACAAACACAATCAATATCAAAACATCCTAAAGCCATCAAAATACTGTTAATATAGAAAAATGAGAGATTAGGTGATTCTGCTGAACTTTCATGAATTCTTATTCCTGATTATGAAAAGATACTAAAGAGGAAAATTTGAGTCTCTAAATTATTTCATGAAGATCATACATCTATGAAACATGCTGTAATTAGATATTCACACATAATTACAGAAGAGAAAGTGTGTTAAACCTATGGATGTGCAGACACTGGGACGAATGTCTTTAACTCATATGCCTTCACTTCTTGATGCAGGCTACCTGCATCAGCAAGTGTCACTGCATTATTGCTCATCCTTTGGAAATTCCAAAAGCTGAATCCAGGGAATTAATGTGAAATGTTGTCTTAATGATACTTCTGCCAGCATGAGCAGATCCAAGAAATTGAATGATTTTTTTGCTTCAAGCTGAAGCAGACAGGCACATGCATCCCCTCTAGATGCTCAGTTATAAGGCTTTTGCTTTATATTCAGTCATACATTAATAGTTACCCAAATGCTACTTCTCACTGTCTGTCAAGGTTGAAAAAAAATGCCTTGCAGCCTTAATTTCCTCAGTGAGTTCACTAGTGGGTTAATTAGCATTTGGAGACCAAGACATTTAGCAGTCAAACATACTATTAGGCATTAAGGGTAAAAAAAAACCCCAGATATCCATTTTAGCACAGAGGCAAAGAATGACAGAGAAATTGATTACACAAGCAGTATTTCTACTACTAATAATAAAATTGGGTAAAAGATAGACACAAGAGTTTCAGAACCAGTGGAATGTGTGGCACTAACTCTCATTGTCAATGCATTTGTGCGCACAGTAATTAAAAAGTGATAAACCAAGGTCTATGAAGCTTTCCATTGAGAATATTTCACATTAAGTGGTGCATTTTGAAAATAAATTCAGAGTAAGCCATGCATGTATGTCTTCGGGGCATGCAGAATTCTTTATAATATAACTCTCCTCATTTCAGTCTCTGCACATGAGCAAAAAAGGTGATAAGCCTATGTATGGAAGAAAAATCTTATCGTGCCACAGGCTTCCTCAGTTGTCTTTAGATGCAATTAGTAAGTGTTTCTCACTTGCCTAGTCTAGTGTTACAAATTTAGTTCCTATGACGATCTTTTTTAGTACAGAAAGAAAATGTTCTGCAAGTTTCACTCCTGGTTGCCATCATTTTTAACTCAATAAGCAAGTCACAAGAAGTGAAAAAATATCTCCTCTTATACTGAGAGCAGTTCAAATTTATGTTTTCATATCACTATTAGCCATCTAGAAAGCAAGTAAATTCTGATAATTCTCTCTTATCAGAAATATTTAATAACATCTGTTTGTTGCAGACATGTTTCAGACCTTAAACTTAAGTTCAAGTGAGAGCTTGCTCATTTACATTAACATACTCCTTCCACACAGGTTAATTTGCTTGGAGGCGTGAGTCTGATGAAACCTTAATTGAAGTCAAACAAAGATTTTCATTACCTCCGCTGGAAATTCAATCAGGCACTTGGTCTGCAAATAACATGGATCTACACATAATCAGTCGTATTTTTCTTTACATTACTATTTACCACATGTCCTGTGACTAACTTTTAAATTACTTGCATGAGAAACAATATTTGAAAAGATTGCAATATAAACAGCAAGACTATTGACATTTTTCTAGCATTTTGAATTCAGTGGTTTTCAATAAAGAGGATGATCTATATTAGCTCAGTAAATACACTGAATTACACAAGTTAGAAAATTATCTAAGTAAAATACAGTGAACACCCTATGTGAATGGTCTTATTAACACCAAGATGAGTTGCACACCAAGCTGGGTTGCAAAGATTTCAGTGCTTATCCTGTATACACCAAACACATACACACAAGCAAATAACAACAGTGACATATATCAGTGGTCCAAAACCTTCCCATGGCAGACTTTGCTGCAAATCCACCCCTTCTCCTCCTAAACTCCCTATGTAACTTGCTGGGCACCTTACCATTTCTCCCAATCCAAAAAAAAAAAAAAAAAAATATCCTGCACCCAGTGACAGAACAAAAAGAATTCAGTTCTTATCTTCAATAGCTCATTGGTATTTGGAAACTTCATTCATGAAGTGCTGGAGGAAATATGTCCTGTGCCTCATATGGCACAGGAAGAACAGAGGGAAGGGGAATGCGTATCTGACATTTAGTATAATAAATCTCTGCTACACAGGTCCTTCATTGACAGAAAGGCACCAAGCAGCTGCATCAATCCAAACAACCCTTATCTACTCTGCAGCACCAACCTGACCTCAGGTGCAAGGGAGAGCTGAGCCTGGGATTCCATCTTCAGAAACAAGAAATATCCAGAGAAGGAAGATGAGAAAGTAGTTTATGGGTATAATCACAAAACAACACTACTTTCTTTCCTGAGAAAAGGAAATGTTGTCTGTGTAAGAAACCTCCAAATTAAATTCACATTCACCACTGCAAGGGAAAGGGTAATATACCACTCCTTGTCCTTATCAGGACTATTTGAAGTCTGGACACCAGCAGAGAAAGACAGAGGTAGCATTCTTAAGGAACATCTGTTCTAGTTGACTGGGCTAGTTGAGTAGTGCAGCGCTTTTCCTAACAAGCTAGTTCAGTGTACCATGCATATCTCTCCAAACAGGCCCTACTAAATGGGATCAATTGCACCCAACCCCTGGTTGTTTTGTTGTTGATAGGAGGGCTTTTTTGTTGTTGCTTTAATAGTGTCAATTAGGTCATTAACAACAACAAAATATTAAACCATCATGTATTCCAAGTCAATATTGTAATTCAGAGAAAAATATTACCTGCTTCTGCAGCTTGTCATTTGGAAGAAATAATACATGATCCACTTATAAAGCAGCATAACCTGAATTATAAAACAGTAAGACTGAAATCCCACTGCATCACCTTTCTGTCAGCCTTTCCCCAAGACTCACAGAGTTGCAGGACATCTGCCAGAGCAGTAGCATGAAATGCTACAACACAGATAAATAAAATACAATTATACCATCTAAAAGTCCAAATATGTTTTTCCCCTTTCTAAAGTATTGTTCATATATATATATACACGCATATATCTTGGCTTAACATTTCTTAATCTCTCCATTCTGTGTCATCCTCCTGCTTCTTTTCTTTATCCAGCTATGCAAAGTTACAGGGAGTAAAAGGGAGTGTGCACCTCAGTCTCACACAGCAGGTATCCCATCAATATCTTTCACAGACCTTTTCTTAGGTTTCAGGTTCTGCTTCACACCTGATTACAACCAATTACAGTATTTCCATTCCTTTTTTTAAAAAAAAAAAGAAAAAGTGTTATTCTTCATTCTAATGGTTCATTTTCAGAAGTATCAAACTCATATGCAACTTGTATATCAGGGTAGAAGAAAGGAAGAGGAAGGAACTGTAGACTGTTAACCACTATACAGATATTTAAGGAAAAGCCTTTTTGCCATTTGTGCAAAGAATAAGTATGACTCAATCACTACAGCTTTATTTTGTAGGTCTTCAACAGTGATAACATCTGAATCTCTTCTGTTTAATCCCTTTAAATCCAAAATCTGTACTTCCAGAGGCATTATCAGTATTAAATACTGGTTTTACTAGTAAACTGACTTGTTGACAACAAGTCAACATTTGACTTCTTTCACCTGGCAATAGACTCAGACTCGGTTCTCTCACTGGCAGGATTTCAGGGGAAATACTTGCATATGGACAGTTATATTTTAAATTTACATTACTGATCATTTTCGAGCAAAGCATCTAAGCACAGAAATCAACCTTTAATCCTCTACTTTGAAAAAAATTCCCAGAGCGCATAACATAGAATTTTTAAGGTTTTGAAAAGTCAATGTTAAAGACATAGAGCTTAAACAGATCTCAAAAGTGAAAAAAGGACAGATGTATTGTTAAAAACGGGACTGTTAAAAAGTCTTCACAGATCAAATATCTTACTTGATGAAGAGATTCCCAAAACAATCCCATGAATAGATGAAATCACTGTCAGTATAGGGCAGAATTTTGCAAACCTCCATTCAGTCATTTATTCCCTATCCGCCAGCTGTGATAATTCTGAAAAGGATTGAATTCACATGGTACTGAATAGTTCTCTGTCCTATAGAGATGTCTGTGGGTTATCTGAAGCAATACAGTTATAGTCATTGCAGTGAGGAAATAACTTTGCGGTTCTTTATACATAAATGAATTTTAACTATAAAATATTCATTGTATTTTTTGTTGTTGTTGGAGAAAAGAAAATCAACTTGTACAAATGCCTGTTTTAAATCAAAACCCAACTGCTGCTCTTTTTAAGTTTCATTTTCTTCTATTTAAATAATCTGAGATGGATCCCCACAGACTTTACCAACAAGGGGCAAAGAGTGCAGAATCAGTCATATATTCTTTGATTTAGTTTTATTGCCAAAATCCATGCTGATTTTTTAAAATATATATTATATTATATTATGAAGTCTATTCAAAGATTTGTCCAGTTTTCTTGCTTGTATTTTCTTCAGACGTCCAAAATACCCCTGGTAAGGCCTCATGCTGGCTATTCAAAGGAGCAGGATACTTTCTAGATGTTCTGCTGATACCCCACCTGCAGTAAAGTGGTAGTCACTCAAAAGTGGGTGATTAAGAATTGATCCAAAAGTTGGATCCAGGAAATAAATACACTGGTGATCTATTTTTTTATGTAAAATCATTGCCAATCAATACAGTTAAGTCAGCTTAGTAACAGCTTTCAGACCATGGTTCTTTATGAACAGTAAAATATCTAGTAGTGAACAATAAAAGCTACACAAAAATTATGTGGGCTTAAATCATTAGCTGAATAGCAATAGGCAATAAATAGAGACCTACACTTGTACATGTAATCAGGTCAGGTTTTCAGGGACAGTCAAAAGAAGAATACAAGCAACAAATGTGAAGGTTTAAGAATATGCGCAGCCATGGCAATTTACAGCTTACTGCTCCCTCAAATATTGGGGCCAGAGGAGCAGCTATTCACAGCTCATTAGCACACTCTGAAAGTGCTGGTAGAAGTAGAGACAAATCAAGGCAGAGATACTGAATATAAATTCCTTGCTGTCACCTATAAAAAACAGCCCTTTGTCCTTAGATACTTTCAGTAGTGGCGTAAGTCAACTTGTTCTTTGCAGGCTGAGTCACCAAACATAGAAAATGCTAAAATGACTTCTTGTGAAAAGCAATTATCTTTTTCCACTGAACTAGAAAAACTGCAGAGTTATTTGAGACATTTTATTTAAACTTGACTTAAATACAAGGTAGATTTTTACTGCAAAATAGTTTGCAACTAGTGGTTTTACATATAGTATGTAAACGTTTTACCGTTTGTTGGTCTTCCACCTCCAAAAAGCTGTGATTCAGAGCTTATAATGATAAACTGAAGTATCTGCTTTTCATTAGCACTGTTTTCTGTTGAGAAATATTTCAAATCCAAATAGATATCTTTACCATATGACTTCTGACATGTCTTTGTGCCTTCACTTGCCCTGATAATAAAGATCATCACAGAGTCAGAGAAACGAGGACTGAAAGATACCCCAAGAGTCTGGTGCTTCTTCCTTTTTCCCAGTCCAGAAGATCAGGATGCTGAGTCCTGTGAAAAATCTGTTCTTTTATTTTGAGTAACGTATAGATGCTGATAGCTGTTTTCTCTATTAGACCAAGGACTTTTATGTGAAATGTTAGTAAGTGGGGAGGTTCCAGCTGAAAAGGACACCAACGGAGCTGGGACTAGCACTAAAGTCTTAGAAAATCTCAGTCCAGTGCTCTGTGAGGCTACAGTGCTCCTTATGCTGGTTTGTAAGTGGGAAGTAAAATCTGTCGAAAATCAAACCTTCAGACTTTTCTTTTGTTCAGCCTACATCTCATCAAATGCAAAGGTAATCAGACAGGGAAACTGTGCTGTTCTGGGACAGGATCATCTATCCCCTTCCTTATTACAGTAGCCCCATTTTGGGTGGAAAGTTATCTCAGAAATAGGTGAAATAGGCTGATACTTTCCAAAGTGTCATCTTATGGGGCTCTCATTACACCTCTGCTAGTTTTCTTCCAGGAATTTAGAAACTGAGTCACTGTTGCTAACATCATTGTAATCCCTTAGCTGAATCAGTCTGAATTTGCCAGGCAGCAATGCAGCAATGGAAGCAATGTGTTACCAGCCTTCAGGTCATGCTATACACACATTAGTATTTGTAATACTTGCAAGATCTTAAGGGCAAAACTCAGTTCTCCTGTCTGCAATGCAGTGTTTTAGCTGCAGTGCAGATCACTTATATCTATTCTCCCTGTCCAAGTATTGGAGAGGTCAGCTATGAGTTTGTGAACATCCCTCTGCAATTCTAATGTCTCTTTCACAGTCGGTGTGATTAGAGGGTATGTATTACCTTTCAACAGTGCTAGCTTATTGCTGGCCTGGTGGCTCAGTTCCTGCTTTTTCTTATGACTTTTTAAAGCACCGTTATTGCTGACCCTCCAGACATTCTCCAGCCTAAGTAGTTACAAGGGTGACCTGTGGTCTCTGACCTCCCTTCTTCAATATGTAGTGGATATCCAATAATTCATCTATTTTATTCCCTGATATGCCTTTGGGCAGAAATGAGCTTCTCTCCTGAAATTTGGGACAGTGCTGCCCAGCTACATGGTTCCTTCATTTTTAACCTGTCATGTTGAGGAGTGCAGGAACAGCAGGAACTTGGATGGAAATCATTAGAGTAGCAGTGACAGGTTACCTCCTTGTAATATGGTGCTTTCATACAAACATTTCATAGCGAAAATGGTCTTGGTTTTGTGTTTTCGTATTTTCATTCATTCCCTTTCTTCTGAAAAACAATAAAAGCATAAACCTACATCTAAAATTGTGGAAGACAGGTTTTACTTAATCAGAGTCCTGGCAAACATCAGTCACTTTCCCACAAATGTACACAGACTCAGTGAGGCAGGGAGTCTATTTTTTCTTCTGCTTGCTTTCTTAACTCTTTCCCAAAAGGCCACTCTGATGAGTAGCTCCTCTCTGCACATGGACCAGAAAGAACTCTGTTTATTACTTGATTTGATTTTTGACCTGACCGTTGATGCACATAATTGAAAACCAGTCTCTTAAGTGCAGAAGGAACCAACCCATAAAACCATGCTTTTTCAGGAAACATTTGTATGGATATATGTATAGACATATATAGATAATATATACATATGGACAGAGAGTGAGAATCCTTTTACAATCCCTTTCAATCACTGCTGTTGAATACAAGAAGCGTGAGCCTCCCCCTCCAGGCAGTTTTTTTTATGTGCCTGTAAAAGATGGCTACACAGTACTGTACACAAGTGTAAGTATTGCTAGAAAAAGTGAAATAGTGGGGAATCAGTCAAGGAGGTCTCTTCCATGAGCAGGCTAGACCAGAGCTGAATGCTGCATTGCACCAACTAAAAGAGAGTGTCTTCCTTCTACCTAAATTTACTCTCTGCTACACCACTTCAGACAACAAAACTGTGTGTGCAGAAGAATAGGCCATGACTTATTCTTGTATTCTAATGCTGTGTGCACAGGAAAATCTCATCACCTTAAAAGATGGACCCTCCAAAAAATGGAGAAGCTGCACACATATATCAACAAACTTCTAAAAGGCTTATCCATGGCATCAACACTGCTTTAACAAAACTTAGCAAATGTCATGTCTTTTCTGATGCACCACACTCCCTGAAGTGAACTCTGTGCTCAAATTCTTTGCTAAAAACTCATTATTGGCAGCACTAAGTTTTCATTAAACTCTTCTCTAAAGATCAATTTATCAATTGTTTGTGAATACTCAGATATGTGGGATATTTCAATAACTGGAAATTGATTACTGAAGCTATATGTTATTATTTCTTTTTCATGCCTGGATAAAAATGCAAATATTATTGGAATGAAATGTTGCTCTTGCAATTTTTAAAGCTTTCCATAGCACTCAGTCATGGGTGCTAGGAATTCAGTCCCTGTAAATATTAATGTCAACTGACTGGGACTGCATGAGAACATAAATAGAACATAGAGAATAATGTGAGCACAAAAAGCAAGTTCATTGTGAAATGCCTTATATTAATAGTGCAGAAAGCCTTCTAAAGCTTTTAGAAAAGTCTAGAATCAAAGACTTGAGCCTATATTTTACACATGGTGCAGTATAACGGGCAATCTCTTTAGTGAAAATTCCCAGAAAATATTTTACAAAAAGACATTTTATTAATCCCAACAGAGAATAGAAAATTCTGCAGACTTCCACCAAAATGTTCAAAACAAAACCAGAACAGCATAAGCTGAGAGCACCCTCTTCTGATCATTATTTTGTTTTTCAGGTCCTAGATAGAGTATCTTCTGCATATGTTGTAAAATTCCAGTGACCCGCTCTTTAATCAGGATTACAAATAAATAATCTGATCAGGATATAAATACAATAAATTTGTTTCAGCTACAAGCTAACATTTTTACTTTAGTTGTTCTTTTTTACAAAGGTGAAGCCACTTCTTCCAGTAGCTCTTTCCCCTTGTATCTTCTAGTTCAATTTCCATGAGGCCATCCAGGGCCAGAAGTGAAGGAGGCAGGCTGATTTTTTATTTAGCTAATGTCACCAAGAGAAAGCTTTAAATTCAGCTGGAAAAAATTGCTAGTCTAATGCTAAAGTTGTGTAGAAAGGTGAAAGAAGGAGGAAAGTGTAGGGAGAGAATGAGAGCAAAAGGAAGCTTAGGGACATAAATATTTTTTCTATAGCTATAGCAGCATCATTTGTACAGTATTCTCATGCAGGCCAAGCTGAAGACATAAAATCTAACTCCGACTGTAGCTCAGGAGAAAAGCAAAGAGTGCAGTGCCTCTGCACTTCTACCTCACTTTCAGTCTCGGAGGACCACAGAAAAGAAGTAGCTCATGAGTATTAGAGCTGATGAAGCCTGATCTTCTCCAAATTTGTGTTTTGGTGTTGATTGACTCTCATGTCTGGAAGATGTAAATTGTGACTGAAGCTTGTTCTGCATTTGAGGCACTTAGATGTGCTCTCTTCAGTGTTATACTCTGGGATTTAAAAAGAGTCAAAGCTCACACTTTAGTGTTTTTTCTCAGTGGGTAGCAGTCAGAGATGTCTCTGAACTGGACATCTATTTTTATAAAGCTTGTAGGAACATCCTATCTCTGAGACTTCTATTCCTTTATCATATTCCATAAAAATACAACAATGGGTTAAAAAATTAGGTAATGTGGACTAATAGGCAGATACATTAATACATCTAACATAATGCACCCTTCACCCTATCTTTTAGACTCCAGAGCTTTTTGCTAGCGAGCCCTTGATAGACAGAGGTGTGGGTAGAAGTTCTCCTTGGTGTAGGTAGTGATTCAAACCAAAAATGAAACCCAAAGAGACAAGAGGAACCAGCAGACATGGCCAATAGTCTCCTGCACTGCAGAAGAGACAGTACATTTTGGGGTGAGTAATCCCATCTCTCAGCAAGAGAGGCTTACATACCAGCATGCACTCTCAGCATCACGCACATTGAAAGCCAATAAAAATGAAATTGGAAGATACGGACAGAATCCTATTATGTGATAAGGAAGC
This sequence comes from Athene noctua, assembly GCF_965140245.1. Taxonomy (NCBI): domain Eukaryota; kingdom Metazoa; phylum Chordata; class Aves; order Strigiformes; family Strigidae; genus Athene; species Athene noctua. The sequence goes on from NC_134041.1 coordinate 51,054,770, forward strand.
CAGAGTGGATAGAGACAGCACAGAGATAAGAGGGTCATGAAAACTAACAGAGCAATTTGGATCTGAGAAAGTAGATGCACTATTCACCAGATGCACTCAGCTACACTGTATTGCCAGATGAGGCTTGTCCTTGTCAAAATATAATAAATTAGCCTCTTCAGCCCTCTCTACATTTAAGGTTCTGGCATGAACCATTTTAGACAAACATAGATTGATGGCTGCAGTGTACACAGGAATGACACCGGACCAGGATGATGCTAAAATATCATTAAAATTGATGATTTTTTGCTTGTCCCTCTGCCATCTTTAGTACAGCATGGCAGTGCATCTGGACACCTGACATTATCACAGAGCAATGTAGAACCTTCTGGGAAGGGAAATGCCAGAGTTAGAATACAGGTATATGCAGAGACGTAAAAGATACAGAAACAGTTTCTGGTTCTGCTGGTAAAGAGCTGCATGGTAATTCAAGAAATCTGACAGGAGAGAAATCCAATTCAGGCCATTACGTGCACTTCCTTACAGAAGTGGTAACCTGCAGTTGGGTTATAGAAACAAAGCTTCAGATACTGTTCAAAGACTTAAGGTAATGCATGGCAACCAAGGCAAATACAACTTTGGACTTATTGGCTCAGAAGTGGTAAATTAGAAATTAGGATTTTAGGATAATAAGGTAGAAATAAAGGAATTAGCTCTTTGTCATCTTGGGCTCTTATAGTATATGTGGTTGGAGGTGCGTAATGGGACTGATCAACCACGAAAAATCTTTACTGTTACAGCTGCCTTATCACCTTATTTTCCAAAACTTAGCAAGACTTTACCCAGTAGCTGGAATATCCTGGAAAGAACAGTCACAGAACAAGGAATTTGCATTTTTGAATCTTGTCATTTGTTCCACCTGAAATAAGACCCTTGCATCTGTAAGCATGTGGTTTGAAACGGTACAGGGTCAGCCATGCAGTTGGCATCCATATAGGATCCTGTATGGAAATGTATGGAAATCTCCAGAGCTATCAGTTCTTATTATCAGGCTTCACAAAATGTGGACCAGCAGTGCATGAAAAGGTTGTTCAGTAGAATTAAAATTATCCTGGGGCATAGGAAGCCTCAGACTTCAAAGGTTTTAGTTATTTTCACATCATACTTTAGTTTTTTCTTTTAAAGAAAAAAAAATGACAAGGATCTCTGAATCTTTCATTGTAAGAAAACTTCAAAAAGTACTAGGAATGATACTTGAGTGCAACACTTATACAAAGATAATAAAGAATGATGGAGAAAGATGATAAAATGATGCTCAATCTCTTATTCATCTTTCTGGGAAAGAGGTTGAGAACAAGGTTCAGTTTATATTTAGCTACTTACAAAATTTATTCAGACCTTAATCTGCTATATTATTATTCTGAAGATTGTGCCATTTTGAGAGGTCAAGACTGTCAGTTCTGTTCTCAGAAATGCACCAAAGGGTTGTCAAGGTAAGCCTTATAAAACTACGGCAAGGATTGGACCAAATCCCCGTGGCCAACTCATACACTGATAGTGTAGGGTATAAGCTTTTCCTATAGGTCTTATTTATTTCACAAGGATGGAAAATACTACAAAAAAGGACAGTTGTATTCATTATATATCATCAACATATTGCTGTGAATGGAAAGCACTTTGATTAGGACTAAATTAGCTACCTGCATAACATAGTTCAGCATGTGAGTCTAATGGACAAGCATTTAAAAGCATATAATTGAACAGATGGTTCCCTCAGAAGTGACTAATGCAGTGTTACGTGTTTCTTGTTTACCTTGTAGTGGCAGTCATCCAAAGCAGGTGCTCGATAAACCAAAACTGGATGTGGACTGAAATGAACAGGCTCCTAAAGAAACTGGGACATAGAAAAGGAGGAGACAATCCCTTCCCCTGCATCTTTCAAGAATATGTCAGTGGGTGCAATGCTAGCTTTCCCCACACTGGCAAATCTCACAAGTTTGTAACTGTTTCTGAGATTAAATGAATGTTGTTTGTAGCAACATCATTCACATCAGCATGAGGGCCAGGGGCATACAAGCTGAGAATGTCAATACGTAATTCAGGTTTGAAATCCATTTTATACTATCATGTTAACTTTTTTCTAACTTTGTCAGTTCATTCTGCTTCCAAAGCAGCTAAGCTCCAGCTAGAGCCAGAGCTGCTATTCTGGATTCATTTCTGACCTGCCTTTAAATGAGAAAAATTACATTCCTCTCCTTTCTGAGAAATCAGATAAAGCTGGTATCAAATCTTTTCACTATCTAGGTTCAAAAGTTACCTACCATAGCAACGGAAGCAACAGTGGTGCAGTTGTTTGTACATTAATACAGATGAAGTTATCCAGTGGTTAAATGTGGATTAAATTTAAATTCAGAGCAGAGTTTGAAAATGAATCAGGGTTATGGTTTATGTGCATATGTGATGGTGCTAAAATCTTATGGGGTTTTTTGTCTTCTGAAGTTTTGGCTGCGTTTGATCTGGAATGGGAAAATATGTCCATTCCAGTTTGAAAAGAAATCTAGAACTCAAATTATATGAGTAAACTCACAAAAAGAGACTGAAATGCTGCCCCCCCCCCCCCCCCCCCCCCCCAAGCCCTGTTATCCTTCTCTTTCTGAGGATGGAAAATTTGACTGTCAGATGGTACTGGGGAAGAAAGATGTCTCCAGATGGGAACTGATGAAAAGCTGAATTTGGCAGTATTGTTAAAGTGGACCTCTGGTTTTAATTATAAAGTTATGGAACAAGTAATGGCAAATCCATTACATACTTTGAAATCATGTCAAGCTTATCTGCTTTAAGTGCTGTCAAGCACCCACTTCTCTACAGTAAGCAGAATCCACTCCAATCTTCAGCTCTCAGGTTGAGATAGCTTGTTCTTGCAGCGACCTGTTTAATCAGCCCAGAAGGCTCCCACGGCTCAGTTTCCCACCATTTCAACAAACCCTATTTCAAGGGAAAGTTTTCCAAAAGATATGAACTGGCTTTTAAAATTAATTTGATCCTTGTGTCAGCAGTTAGCAGTGTGACAGTGAATTACCTGGGAACATTTATTTAGGATTCATAAATATTTATAGGAAAATTGTTGGTACAACCACTATTCTGCTTGCCTTGAAATGCTGAGATGCTGTAATACTTCGAAACATTATAACCTACAGGAGAAAATCTTGACATAAGGATAGAAAATTCAGGCTTTAAACACAAGGTATTGTGCTCATGAAGTTACTTTGCAGTCTGGCGAGTATGTTAATGGTTTCTAGCAGCTGAATTGATGGAAACAACAGTCTGGGTTCGAAAAGCCTGAACTATAGTGTGAAAAACAGAAGTCCACTTGACCATGCTGTTTTGTCTGATTTTAATTAATTTGTCACTACAAACATGACCTAGTTACCACAGTACAAATGTCAGCTTGTAATAGTTTTTCCCTAGAGTATTCCTTAACTAGCATTTGCCATTTACATTTGCTCATTCAGTCGTGAAGAGTAGTTAATTAGCTCCATCTACCGCTGCAGGGAGTGAATTGTACCAGCAGCGCCAGTTCTTCAGTAGCCTCTTCAGATTGCCCTCGTAGAGGTGTTTTAGGCACTGGTGCACCACGGCACTGGCAAGAGCTGTTAGCAGAAAGCAAAAGGTTTGCATCTTTCTGTTTCATCTTCTGTCATCAGTTTTACTGTTACATAGGTTTTCTTTAATCTCTAATCTTTTCGGTAATTTCTTTTTACATTGCAGGGTGACAATGTGGGGCATCATCTTTTTAAATACATTTTGCCATACCAAAAGACATATCGGTTTTCTTAAACTAATTACCACAAATCATGAAGAGACTTGCAAGGAAGGAAACGAAGCTCTTTAACTTACTGCTGCACTGCTAATAAAGCCACTGTGCTGAAAACGGGTACTCAGATCAACAGATGGATGCCCTTATCTTATGCTTGCCATATGTGTTGACTGGAGTATTCAGATGGCGTATTTAGTTGTTTATGTTTTAAAATAAATGTTCTGATATTAATTTAAAATGCCTTTGTAGTCTATGAGAACTGAATGCCTGTTCTAAAACATCATCTTTCTTAGTATTTCATTTTCGATTTAGGCGGAATATTTCAAATATTCTCAAAAGATCCCACCTAGCATGACAGTAAGTAGGCTGCACGAGATACTTACCTACAACAGAACTGAATCAGGGAAACACACCAGATTATTGCCAAAGTAGAAAGGTAGAAAGGGTTAATACTTTCAAATAATTAGCACAATTAGTAATGGACAGAAAGTAGTGGATGAAAAACTAGTAGTATTAGTAGATGGAAAATTAGTAGTAGTGGATGAAGTAGTAGTGGATGGAAAACCGTGAGCCAGCAATGTGCGCTTGCAGCCCAGAAAGCCAATCACATCCTGGGCTGCATAAAGAGAAGTGCAGCCAGCAGGCTGAGGGAGGTGTTTTTCCCCCTCTACTCTGCTCTCATGAAACTCCACCCGGACTACTCTGTCCAGCTATGGGACTCCTGATATAAGAAGGACATGGATCTGCTGGTCCAGAGGAGGCCACAAAGATGATCAGGGGCGGACAGGCTGAGAGAGTTGGGGTTGTTCAGCTTGGAGAAGTCTCCAGGGAGACTTCATAGCGGCTTTCCAGTATTTATAGGGGACTACTGAAAAGATTTATCAGGGTGTAGTGATAGGACAAGGGGTAAGGGTTTTCAACTGAAAGAGGGTAGTTTTAGATCAGATATAAGGAAGAAATTCTTCAATGTGAGGCTGGTGAGACACTGGCACAGGTTGCCCAGAGAGGCTGTGGCTGCCCCCTCCCTGGCAGTGTTCAAGGCCAGGTTGGACGGGGCTTTGGGCAACCTGGGCTAGTGGAAGGTGTCCCTGCCCATGACAGGGTGATCTTTAAGGTCTCTTCCAAACCTAAACATCTTATGATTCTATGAAATGTCTGAATGTCAAAAAAAAAAAAAAAAAAAAATTATTATTATATTTAAAGAAATAGCTCAACAAATTATTTTATTTTCATAATATTTTTCCATTAAGAAATACAATAATACCAAAGAGCTTATTAAGGTCAGAGATGTTTTTCTAGTCTGCACAATGCTTAGACACCTGCAAGATGGCCACTAAACCAAAAGACCAGGCTTGCAGGTATTCCACAGAGGGAGAAAATTTATTCCTTGTGCTGGTTGCTGCCTTCAGTTACATAAAAAGTAGTGCTAACAATAAAGTAAATCATATGAAGATGCATCCTCAGTTCACACCACTACCCTCCTTCACCTGCCTCAGGTCCCTAGTTGTACATCTGCCTCAAGTAGCCTCAAAATATCACAGGACATTTCTGAATTATGAGTCTGAGAAGGTCTCTGATTAGAAAACATTAAAATCAAAGTAAGCAATAAAAATAAATCTATCAAGCAGAAAATGACTGCAGAAAGTACAAGGTCTTTCCCCTTTTCTTTCCCCTTTTCTAGGTATGACAATACCATTTTCATTGCCAAGGCTCGCTTTGGGTGCCTCAGCCTCAACTTCAGCCTCTGCTCTTAGCTCTGAAACAGACTTCTCTAATTTACCTCTGAGTCTTAGTGTTCAATGCATTATTCCTGAATGCCACTTAATTACAAGCACCTTTCCAGCTAACTCGAAGGAATTTGGTAGTTTCTGGGAACAGTTTTGTATGTTTGAATGTGATAATTTAAATGCTGTTGTTCATTCTTCATACACCACGCTGAAAATCTGTTCCCCTGTCCCCTGGAGGGAACATCTTTTACTTACACAAATACATGTCAAACCAAGTTTTGTTTTCCAAATTAGTAATTAATGCAGAATTATGCAAAGCAGAATAATAAATAATCTGGCTGTGCAGTGTATTCTTTCACGAAAACATGGGGGATTTCAGTGTCTAACTCTGCTTACAATTAGCACATCAGTGGGAAAACAGAGCCTGTTACCAGTTAATGCACTGTAAATAAAGCTGTCCAAACTTTCAACAGCTTTCTAAAACAATATTTAAGGTGAATCATCTCCAAGTTAATTGGAAGCCACAAAACTAAATGTTTACTTTATGCTTGTAGTAAATGTAAATCCCAAATTTAGTATTAACACAATAGGCAACTTGCAATGTGTGGATAACTATTTGAAAATAATCAGGATTAATCTAAGCTTCAAATTTAAAAAACTAAATACAGAGCTTTACCATATGCCTTCTGTGAATTTTATGGGAGTAAGAACTGGAAAGAGATCTCAGAGCCCAGTTCCACACCTCATTTCCAAGAAAGAGCCTCATAGAAACTGCTCCTGAATAAAAGTTTTAAGGTGAAATCTGCACTAGCAGATGTTTATGTTAAATAAAAAATACAATTTTTTTGGCTTGTCCTTAACACAGGCAGTTTTGGTTTGATTTCTTGAAAGCATTTGCTTTTATATGAACATCAGAAGAGCCACAAGGTACCAAAAGCCACTAGACTCTTCTTGAAGACTCATTGCCTCAAAAAGCCTTGCAAGAGGCATTAATGATAACAGTAGAAAAACAAGCTTTCAGTACTCAACCCATTTAGAAAATATAAATACTGAGATGATTACATTGACCTAATACTTGTTTACCAGCGTGCAATGACTTTTATGGATTTAGTTCTGAGCAGGGGCAAATCTAATGCACACTGGTATTTTGCACTTTCTTCTCATGTAATGTTGTTCTTACAGGCAGCACACTGATAGAAAAGTGTATCAAAGAGTCTCAACATTGTGGGGGCTTTTTAATGCATTTCTATGTGTGCAGTGTGTCATATCATCATAAATGTTGAGGTACACAGTCTACAAAAGCACATATACAGATTTATACACATATACACAATCCACAGATACATTATTGTCAGGAAAAAGGTGTAAGTGCTTCTAAACTTCCAGGCTAATGTATAAGAAACAGTTTGCCATATCAATAACTTTTGTAATATCTGTCAGTGAGGTAACTACTCAGAAAGACCGTTACGTTTTTTCATCAAGTGTAACCATTCTCTCATGTGGGTCATAATTTCATCTGTGTAAAACTTCCCCTTTTTTCATCGAGTTATTGCATATCCAGGGTTTTCTTTTCAATTCAAGAAGTAAGCTTTTTCATCTCTGTGTGAAATTTTTAATGACAAGTGACTCAAGAGAAATTTGCTAAACTGAAAATTAAGCATATCAAATTTTTCCTCTGCATAATAGTTACCCAGGCAGTTGTGACTGAGCAGAGTACAGAGTATAAACATCAGAATAAATGGCTGTATTCCATTAAGGATTGGCCAACACCTGAGTATCTTATCACCTAAGAGAAACATCTCTCTGGATCTAAACCTTTTGGCCCCAGTCCATTTCTATATTCTGTCCTGCACTTATTCAGAAAAGCCATTGATGCCTATGGGAGTTCTGTCTAAAGATGTAGGGCAGAGTCTTGATAAACATCTGTGACCTTACAAAGATGAATATATTGTTTGGTTTGTGTTGGTAGTCCATGCCTTCAAAGCTATTTCTTCCTATGAAGCAAAACCACTTTGATCTGCAATTATACATTTTCTTACATAATCTGGAAAACTTATGCATTATTGACAGGGCTAGAAAGAACTGAATACTTAAAGCATAGCAGGAAAACAACACTTTGTTGATGGGGTTTTTTTAAATGTATTCAATGCAGTTCAGAAAGAAGTGTAATATAACTCTTATTTTACAAAGTTGACCATTAAAATATTAAAAAGGACTTACTGGCCTTTAATAAACAGTTTAACAGAGGACATGCATGCTAATAGGAAAGTCAGTTTTAATGACACTCATTTAACAGTGGAAAAGTGAGTTAACAAGAAACTTTGAAGAAATGCTTGAAAAGATGGCATGTCCTTTCATATCCCTTTATCCAAATGCAACTTCTTCATTTTTCTGCAACTTCCCTTCTCATATCCACTTTCTAAACTTTAAACCAATTTTACACATTAAAGTATTTACAAATACAAATAATAAACCCAATAAAATACATTAATTATGATGAATGATAACGGGAAAGAAAATCTGGCATAGTTGTCTATGTGATAAGGATTTTTAACATGGAAGCAATCAAAGATACAGAAAAGTCTTTTCATGACTGACATTGGTGAACTACACCTATTATGTTTACTTCTCTCCCTTTTCCCACTGATGCTGGTTTTGCTGTTCTTGTTTGAATTGATCTTGTTCTTATTCGCAGAGGCACTGCAACTGTTAGCAACTGCTGCCAGGACTCCATTCCTCTCTTCTTCAGCCTCTTCATCCTCATCCTGATAAGAAGCAAAAGGTACTTAAGTGCATATTTCATCATCTATTTACTTAAGAGCTGAAGCAAATAATAGGATTTTTCTTACGACTCCTCCTGTACCTCGTTCCTTGATTTCAAGGGAGAGAACCTACATGCACCAGACAGCTCCTTTCAGCTTTCAAAGCCTCCATTTACCGGAAAAACACTGACCTAAACAATATCTTACTGCAAAAGCTTTCACGGTACTGTCAAGCAAAGCTGGATTTGTTCAAATATGTCCCACTAAGCTTTACTGAAGACAGCAGCAAATCCATGAAATGCAAAACGTAAACCATCTTCTGCTCAGGGAAAATACTGGCAAAGGTCAGTGTCTACAGAGTGGGTAAAGCAAAGCCCCAGTCTGGAGATGAAGAAGGTGGAGGAGCTGCCAGACCAGCTCGTCAAGCTGATTGCACCCTAAATCAAGCACCCCACAGTACAAGACACTTTCCTTCTGTGCAGTTGGCTACCCTATTCCTGGTGCTTTGTGGTGATGAAAATCAAATTACTTTTTAAAAAAAAGGCACAAACAAAGAGGATCATAAAACAAGCCCCTAATTCAATACTAAATAGCTCATACCACTTTCTTTCAAGTCCTGAAACCCATGCTTTAAGTTCAAAGCTATGCTAAGGTTAAGCACATTTTTATGTGCTTCACTGCATCAAGACAGCTCTTTGGAGAATGTTGTATAAGCCTTCTGGTGGGTTTTGTTTCTTTGATTAGAAATGGCTCAGAGCCATGAAGTTCATGTATGAAATCTTCACCCTTTGAAGTCAGCGGGTTTTCTGTTACTGACTCAGAGGACACAGGATTAGACATCAGCTGCAGCTTCAGCTCTAAACAAAAACTTTTTTGACAGTTCTGTAATATTTAGTTTGGTTCAGGATACTGCAGAGATACCAGCAGATTCAAGCTACAAAGAGTGGCTCCAACTTTGTATCTAAACTAAACCTAAATTTGTATAGTTGGAGGAGAGGTCATTTTAATCCAGCCAGGTGTACACATAATTTTAGTTTTCTCCTGATGATTTTATTACCTTCCAAATCAGTGAGTGGCATACAAGCAAGAAAAGGCTAAGAATTTATTTGTGAAATGTAGAATGCAGAATCTCTTTCCTCTGGGCAATTTGCTTTTTCCATTTGCATCATGAGAAGAAATAGATTAGACAAGGACAAACTTTAGAAAAGTTAAAATGCACAGCCCTATGTGTAGCCACACAAAAAGCTCATTTAGAAATATCCCAGCTATTAAAGTCAAAGTAAGATCATTAAGCCACCTGAGCAATCGATCTCCATGCTGGTGGAGAGTTGCTCTTCTGCCCAGAGTACTTGTGGATGGCATGGTTCTTGAGCCTCTCTTCATCTAAAATTAGTAATGTCCTTGAAAATTAAAGTGGAGTCTGGACAATGTCCTCAGACTGCTGTGAATCAGTGAAGCAGAACAGATAGAGCTAGAAAAAGGGATTGTTACTTTTTTTTTCATTTTCAATGTGCCGAAAAGAATCCAGTATATTTTGAGAGATAAACGTATCTCAACACAACATGTCATCCTAAAAATACACTGACTACAAAACCTTGCTGATCCTCCACGTAGCCTCCTTTAGCTACATGAGAATTTTGAAACCAAAGGCCAGGATAAAAATCTGCCTACAAAGCATTAAGAGGATCAATCCATAAAATTCCAGTCTGAACCTTAAACAATCCCCAGGGTAGTACTAAAACTCAAACCTGGAGTTTTACTTGGGGCCTAACTCTGTTGTAAATACCTAGCTCTTCTACTTCAAAAAGTTCATATAGCCAAGGGAAGCACTGGGGGTGGCAGAGGAACCTTTGTCAGCAGTGTCTGGCACTTGAAACAAGGCACTGGAGCGACAGCCTAATGAATGCACTCAGCGCTTCAAAAGTTAATAAAATAAAGAAACCTGTCAGAAGAGTCCTGAGTTTTTTTCCCCTGCTCTAATTTTTTAGAAAGGAAAAAAAGAGCAAAACAGCATCTATACTTCAAAAATGGTAGGATTTGGGGCATTATTCAGTGTAAGAGTCTATTTGTCTCTCAGGTGTGGCTGGCTGAAGGTTGTACAGAATTAGTTATACTGCAGAGCATGAAAGGACATTGCGTACGTGCCATTCTTCTTTTCACACAACCACATGTGAACAATTCACAGGAGGTTGATGCTTTACTAAGCTGTTCTTAACTCCATTCTATGCCCCAAGAGGCAGTTATTACTTAAGCAGAAAATACCATACACAGTGCATATGTACTTGATTCTGTTTGCAGTGTTACAAAGCAGGCTCTCAGAGAACAGAGACAACTTTACAGCAAAGGTGCTGTATCACATTGCTTGAAAAGGAGAAAGCTAATCTAGAGGAGAATCACAACTGCTAGTTTATAAAAAAATGAAGTCTTATGAACTGGGAATGTCAAGGCATTTCCAACTTGCTATGGAGAACTGAATGTGATGAAAGACTACGCTGGTTTACATTATTAAAAAAAAAAAAAAAGTGTTGCAAGTGTTCAACTGTGGCTCTAATTTTAAATGTCATATTAAGTTTTCTCTGGATTACAGCTGTCAATGAGAAAATGGCAGCTGGCACTAAGAAGGGTTCTGTTTGGATTACAAAATCAATTGCATTCAGGAAAGGTACTGTACATCACCTGAAAAGCACTGTAAATGACACCTGCTACTGTGGCTGCTGTTTATTGCTGACATCTAATAGCCAACAGAATTGAGGAAAATTGTCACTTCCACTGAGTGAGAAAGATGGTCAAGATTAAATATATTTCAACCTAGTGTTGCACACCTAGAGCTTATACAGTGCTCATAAAGACTGCGCAATGCTTGCACACAAGCACCATGTAGGCTGAACACTGTCCTTGTAACCCTGTTAAGTTTTCAAACTTTTCTTCTTTCTAACCAAAAGGGAGGGGTTTAGGTGATAGACAGATGAAGTCCAAGGAGGAATTCTCTGTTTTATAGGAGGTCATAATTCATACCTTTCTATAAAAGAGAAGAAACTCAGGATTTTGGAGAGGCAACCTCTCCATTTAGGCAGTCTGTTACACAGCTGATGTGAATGGCACATTTTGCCTGACCTTCTTGCAGCAGGTGGTTCCTCTGCTTTTGCCGTTAGTTTTGAAGCTGTCTCTGTGAGTCCTGGTTCACGTGATGTGAGACACTGCAAGAGTGTGGATATGATGAGCTCTTTCACCAGTTTATATTCTAAACTGGAGATCCCAAGGGCTTCAAAAGGACGTGATATGCCAGTGCCCAACTGCTTTAAAGAGCAAATCAGAAACCAAACCAGTACAATGAATTCCTATACAAGGCAGAGGGTTACATTTTCATCTCACCTCCTACATTTATTTACATAATTCTGAGTGCAAATTTTGTATCAGCTCACATATGAGAATAACAAACTGGGAAGTGAGATTTCCAATTAACCTATGTCCACAGAATATGATAACGAGGACAACACATTTATGGTGCTGATACACAGAAATTGTTAACTACCTGCTAGACAGTGACACAAGATTTTAGCTGGTACTTCTGTCCTTGTGATATTTTGCTTTTTACACTGAGAAATGAGAAATACAAATGAGGTGTGCTCTCAATGGCACCCTGCCGAGTAAGCAGTGCTTGTCCTTGGCTACAGTAGGAAAAGGACATGACTGGCATTTTCCTTGTTCTACGGAGTCTTGAGTTGATCTAGGACCAACAACTGCCATTTCCTTATATGCTTGTGTTTGTGTGGGCAAGAAGTGAGTTGGACTGCCTTGCTCATTCCTGATGCACAGCAGAAGGAAACATGCCTAAAGTGACAAGATCATTCTTTTCAGTCATTAAGTCCATCACAAAACTGTACCGTAAGGTTTTTTTCCTTCCTCATTTTAGGGCTGTACCTCCACTTCCTTCCATGCAAGTCTTTCAAGTCCACGAGTTCCCATGTCTGCCTCATCTGCAAGCACTAGTACCTGTGCCCCAGATGAAAGGGAATCTGACACAGGCAAAGGTAAGGACAGTCATAAGTGCCCTTCACAGATCCAAAGATGCTTAATCATCCAAGCACTGAAACACTTTACTTTCTTATCCAAACCTCCAATAAGCTTGCTGCTTTTATTTTTTCTGCTCTATGAGCAAAATGACAACCACTTACTTCACAAGATGGATTTGCTCAGAGGGAATTGTCACTGATGCTACCTTGCCAAGAAAAAATTGCTTTCAGGCTTTCCACTCAAATCCTCATTCAAAAAAAGTGTTTGCCCATTTGCAGATATTCCCCCATTAGATGTCTTTTAAAAGCCACTGGGTGGCTCGGCTTTGTGTTCATTTTTCAGTCCTTCCCCACACACCTAGATCTAATGACAGCTTTGAACACATTCCTATGCATTTACAGAACCTATCTCTCATCCAAACAGTCAAAATCCCATATTAATTGTTGAACTGTCTAGGCATTAAAAAAAACCCATATCTTGGCTAATCTTCATTGGTTTTAACCTTCTCCACTTGACTCAGTATCCTGTTTCTTGAACCTTTCGAGGAGCTTTGCTTAGGCATTTGTGATGCTCTGTCCTAGTTTAGCTTATATAGTTAACAAACTTTCTTCTTCTGGTTGTTTATCACTACAGCACTAAACCAAACTTCTTCCTGGGGGTTTTTTCAGTTATTCTCACTCTCCATGTTTTACTTTTTTCTGTTTGTCCAGAAATTTCATAAGCTGCTTAAAATTTTCTTTTCTGTCATGCATATTAGATTCAGTTTCATAATTAAAAGCTGGAAGACAATCAGCTTCCAGCTTCCTTGTGATTTCTTTTTCACTGCTTATGAAAGCAGTGCTAAACACTGAAGATGGAAGATGTGACAAAACATCTTCACGCGCCTGTCCTGATTATTTCAGCAAGATGACAACTACCAGACTCAAAAATGCCTATGCTGATTTGATCCCTTTTTATTTTAAGTATATTTCACAGTATTTCAGAGCTGTGAGAAGCTCATTAGGGCAGCAATAAGTGTTGCTATAATAATGATGAACAGAAAGTGAATCCCAGTCTGAGCTTCAGCTGCAGCTGTTGAAAAAAAAATGTGCAAGTGGAAGTCTATAGGGGTCTGATACATGTAATACGTAAGGCTGTCTGATAGTAAACTGACTCAGATACCACGCAGAAATTTCATAAATGGAATGTGATAAAATCTTTTATTTTTTGCTGTATTGCAATATGTTCAAGTCACTGAGCTCAGTATAATTTTTGAACTGTAAGTAAGTGTATGCCATTGCTGGGGAGATGACAAGTGCCTATTATTTTTGTGAAAATGGCTGGCACATTGTTTGATAAATGGCCATAAAATCCATGCCAAAAGAGAGAATCATTATGGGAGGGTGCTTCAGTTTGTTTGATCTTTCCAGAAAGTTTCAGTTATACAAATAATTTTTCTTTTTCTCAAGGTTATTCTGTTTTCACTGTCCTTATTCTAAAATAGGAACTTCCTTAAATACATTTACCATTAGTGCTAAGATAACAGATATAATTGAGTCTGTTTTGTAAGACAACAATCAAAGAAGTAAATACCTTTGGAAGTTCTTTTGAACTGAGGCGATGAAGAGTGCAGAAATGAGCCACAGCATACTCTAACAGTGCTCCAAAGATGAAACTGAAGCAGATACCAAGGTACACATCAATTGCCTTAACAAAGCAGTTAGCATTCGGGAGTGACGTCCTGGCTCCCATCATCAGTGTTGTCATAGTAAGGACTGTGGTGACACCTGTGGAATGCAAAAATCTAAGTTCTGATAAAACACAGATAGCAATGAGAGCCTCTACTGCAAGGGCCCTACTACAAGACAGTGCTTCCTGGCTCTGTGAACTCCTAATATAACACGGCATATAATGTGCCTGGTTTTGGAAAGAAGACTTTCAAATGAACTTGAGATTCTGAAGTTAAATGCTTCAAAACACTCATGAAAAACGTTTGTAGAGTGAGAAGCCTGTAAATGAAAATGAGAGAGATTTTGGTGTCACAGAACGTGTATTTATGATTAACACATTATTATTGCAATACTATGCAAACACTCCCTTTAAAACATTCAGATACCATTTTGCTCAGTGCAGTTGCCCACTGGCCTCATTTGATGTGAAATCTTTCTTTCTTCCCTATTCTGTAGGAGTGTTTTTCCCAACCCACCTGCAGTCTGATCAGAACTGATTTGCATTCTTTTGCTTTCAGAATATCCTTTATTTCAAATTAATTATATTTGAGCTCTTATAATTCTCTTCTTATTAATGTGTTAATTAGTATGTATCATTAGACCTCACAAAAGCCTCACAATTCTCTGTGCATGCAGTGTGTTTGAATATGTTGAAATTATTTTCAAAATTACTTGAGTTTTTTCCTTTCATTTCAGCAGCCTCCCGTGCCCCCAAGTCTCCTGTAGCTCCCAAAAATGTTTTCTTAGTTAAAGAATAGCAAGGCTTTAATGAGAATCTGCATGATGTACTGTGGATGGCAAACCAGAAAAGTCATTCCATAAAACTCAGCAGTGTTTATAGCTTTTGGAAACAGATGGCATGTACATGCAATAAAGAAAGCACCTCACTGATCCAACTCTTGGTTTGGTTTGGTTTATTGACTTCTCACCTATGCAGATTCTGGCTGGAACTGATGACTGGCTTATCCAAAAAGATACCCATGACAGCACAACCAGTAAGATTGATGGTACATATGTCTCTAATATGAAATACAAGATGTTTCTCTTGAGTTTGAAATGAAACACTAATTTTGGGTAACGTCCTGTGGAAAGAGCAAGGAAAAAAATATTGTGAATGTGCAATTCATTAGAAGTTCTTTAAATTATCAATCTGTGTTACTTTTGTGCATTATAATGCAGGAAAAACTTAACAAACAAGCTTGAAGAAAATTAAACACTGCACTGAAAAACTCTATCATGAAGACTCTAAATTGAACTGAAGAAAAAAATCAAAATATGTAACACCCAGTTACCATATCCAAAGTTTCATTATAGACATCTTGAATTGGAAATTCAAGGAATCACTGAGGATTAGCGAAGGAAAAAATAAATCCATCAATGCGTGAAAAGGATGTTTCATTATATAACACAATGTAAGGAAATTTGAAATCACATGCATTTAACTGTGGCTATTCATAATTCATTACCACAATGAGCTACTATATAAACTAGCATAACAACAATTGTAATTTTATGACATTAGCTTGGGTCCTTATATTTAACTGCCTCAGATATCAGGTTTATTCTGCTTTTCTTTTCATTTACTCTTGCTCAAGATGTGGATCAAAGGTACCTTCTCTGATACTGCTGACCTATCTCTTCTATTACACCTAAAAGCAAGCAGTGTCTTTGCCTCTTCACTGGTTTTTGGGTTTTTTTTTACAATAGTGCATTACAATGTTGTGCTGTTCTGAGCAGTGTCACTATTGTGGCACAAATGGTTTGCTTCCAAATGAGTGATTTACAGAAGATGAAAGTTTGGGCCCACAGTCAAAGACAGAATTGGGTTTCATTAAGGAACAGCACACGGGTAAGCAGAGCCTGAATTTGATATCCAGCTCACTAACTAAGCAAAATTTGGCTGTTTGGGCAACAAAAGTCCAGGATCTGAAATTCTTACCAGTCCAACAGATTGAAGTAAGGCAAAAGCTTGCTTTTCACTAACTTAAATGTGCAGAACTGACTTTTTATTCTGAAATTCAAAGTTCAAAATTAAGTGTTAAATTATTTAATTTTTTGATACATTAATTTAACAAACTTCTTGAACCAGAACATCCATCAGGAAGTAATGCTTGAATATTCTGTGGTCAGATAGCTTTGGCTTCATCTATTTTAATCCAACAAATTATGATCTCCAGGACCTACGTTTGTTTCCAATGCTGAGTGCTGTGAGTCAGGACAGAACTACAAAAGAGTGAATGCACTTTAGCAGCAACAAAATACACATAGACAGTCTATTTCTGCATCTCTCAATGCGCCGTGAGACATGGAGTCAAAGAGTAATTTTAAACGCTTTAAGTGCAGGCAATGGATGCCAAGAAACATCTTCTTGCTCCCAGGCTAGAAAACGGATGGTTACATTTCCATGTTTAAAAGTATTGTATAAATCGCATCCAAAGAACAATAAGGTTTCACAAAACTCTGAAAATCAGAAAGAATCAGTAGATTATACAGTCTGACCCTAATAATAAATCATTAAATTTCCTCAGTTATCCCTTGCTTTGAATTCAACCACTTTGATTGGAATACAATCCACCTTTCATAAAGACATCCAGACTTGATCTGAGGATATCTAGACATGCAACATCCACTATTTCTCTCAGGAATCCATTACAATGGTTGCCTAATTTCTAATCTTAATCTGACTTCTGTTTCCTGCTATGTTGACTCTGCCTTTTCACCAGTAGACTAAATAATCCCTTGGTAGTCAGCAGTTTCTTCTCCTGAAGGTACAAATACACTGTACTTAGAGTTCTTCTTTGTAAGTTCAACATATCAAAATTGCTTTTAAGTATAAGCAGACCAAAGTAAAACACTCAAAAGTTAGGAAGTGTAAAATTTACAGTTGACTGTGTAACATTACTTCTTTTGTTTGCACTCACCCTTGCACTAAATCAGCACTAGTGCTATGGAAGAATACTGTCTATACAACAAAAGACTATACCATAAAGCATATTTAAGAAAAGGGAATTAAGGTTGTACAGGCAACTGTAAATCTGTGGCTTCCTAGTGTGCAAGAGCAAGCATTTAATACCTTAATAAAAACTGTTACGGATTTTATTAATTTTGCTTCTTGCAACCTTCTAGGCTGCCGTTTAACTAGAACTCAAAACACACACTTTTAAATAGAAAGACAAGATTTTTTCTACAGTGTTTGTACCCCAAACTATCACTACTATGGCATAGTGCAGCTAACACACAAAGGACAGTGGCAGTTATCGTGAGTGAGGGAAAGGTGTCAGCCCAGAGCTCATGTGAGAGTGCAGAGGGTGCAAACCATCAGTGGGAAACTGAATCCTCCACAAAAGATGTTTGTCTTGTGTTTCTGTGGTGACCAAAGGGAAATTACATGGTGCCATGTACCCAGCAAAGGGGAGTGAAGACACTGGACTATGCTTCCTACAGGGTAGCACAGGCACTTGGAGGTTCCCATGGTTCAGCCTTAGAGCTTGTCTTTAAGAAGGAAAGCTCTGAAATAGCCAATACATAATAACCATACAGCAACACCCTCCACTCCTTAGCACCCTACAACTGTATCTCTGTTCACCTTAGTATAGAAGCCAAGTGTGTACGCAGAAGGTTAGTTCTGAGTATCCAATGTGAAAGTCACACTTTGCCACTTTGCTGCAATTTCCAAGTGTAGACAAGCCCTTTGAACATTCCTGTGTTCTTTTGTGTTATTTTTCCTGATGCCACAAATTCTGAAGCAATGTGAACAACAAAGACAAATAAAGATGTAACAAGCTGAGTGGGTTTTGGGGAACAAACAAAAGGCATTTCTCTAACCTTAAGGCTTTCTGCTTGCCAAAATCCAAAGACACATCATGGACATGATAATAATAGTGTCAGCATTTCTCTAAAGAGTTCAGAAGAGCTTTTATAATGGAAATTTTTAAGCATTCATATGAGCTCTTCCTGTAATAACCTAAAGAAAGAAGTAGTCAAGAAAAGTATGCAATGCGTACTCATCATACTAAAGAAATGAGGAACAGGACAAAATAAAGATAGGGAAACAATACAGTCCTTTAATCTACAATCCACATGACCAGAAGTTATCATAAAATCCATAGAATGGTTTGGGTTGGAAGGGACCTTAAAGATCACCTCATTCCAACCCCCCTGCCACAGGCAGGGACACCTTCCACTAGCCCAGGTTGCTCCAAGCTCCATCCAGCCTGACCTTGAACACTGCCAGGGAGGGGGCAGCCACAGCCTCTCTCCGCAACCTGTTCCAGTGTCTCAACACACTCACAGTGAAGAATTTCTTCCTTATATCTGATCTAAAACTACCCTCTTTCAGTTGAAAACTGTTACCCCTCATCCTATCCCTACAATCCCTGTTAAAGAGTCCCTCTCATCTTTCCTGTAGCCCCCTTTAAATACTGGAAGGTTGCTATAAAGTCTCCCCAGAGCCTTCTCTTCTCCAGGATGAACAATTCCACCTCTCTCAGCCTGTCCTCACAGGGGAGGTGCTCCAGCCTCTGATCATCTTCATGGCCTCCTCTGGACTCACTCCAACAGATCCATGTCCTTCTTATATCAGGAGCCCCATAGCTGGACACAGTACTCCAGGTGGGGTTTCATGAGAGCAGAGTAGAGGGAGAGAATCACCTCCCCCAACTGCTGTCCACACTTCTCTTGAAGCAGCCCAGGATAAGGTTAGCTTCCTGGGCTGCAAGTGCACATTGCTGGCTCATAGTCAGTTTTCCATCCACTAAGAAACAGATTTACTACTCTTATTACATAAGTTGTATATGAGATGGTAATGATGTATCTCATTGCCTTTGATTTGCACATTTGAGGCTGTGGTGCCATCAGTTAGATCAAAAATGAAACAGGTTCACATAATCCTAGTCCTGGATTTACTACGGTTAACTCAAATACAGCTCAGGTGAACTCCTCAAAACTGTCAAGTTTGCCCCTTACTTGAATCTTACTGACAACAAAATATTTACATTAAGATGAGAAGATGCTCTTTCATTCGAGTTTCTGACCCATGATGGATGTCATCTCAGTGATCTAAATTTGATAATGTGATGGAAATAATCTCCATGCACATATCTAATTCTGCAGCAAAGGCATAGTGTTAGCACTTACAGAACTAGCAAATTGGTCTGTTTAACAGTTTCTCACATTAATCTGAACCTAAATGACTGTCAGTATACATACTCTAAACTCACCAGAAGGTGAGGTATTCTATTTAGGTCACCCCACAGAAAAAGAATATTAAGATGAGTTGTTTGAGCTTTATAGAATTTACTAGAGGGTAGAAGTACAAAACTAGACAGTAGCTTCAGCTTGTAGATGAAGAACAAATCTAGATATCAGACTATAATCTCCATACCTACTCTCACTACTGCTTAAAAAAAAAAAAAAATAGGAGATGAAAGAAATCAAATTTCAGTTGGTTCCACCTGACTACTTTTGTTTCCGTACCATAAAAATGTTACCAGTACAGACTCTTTCCCAGTAACTGAGCAGGTGTAAATCTAGGTCTAAGGCAGATCTTTCTGAAGGCAAGAAAAGCTAATTTATTCCTCTTTGTAATTTGTCTTTGAAGTTTGGCTTTTGACTTCTAAAAACAATATTCTAATGTGTAGCACTGTCTATCTAACACTTCATATAGATTTTGCCATAATACTGATGATTTTATCAACACTGACTATTGCTGCACTGCTTAAGAAGTAGATATAAACCTAAACAAACAGGCTCTTTATCACCTAGGTTTTCCATTTTTTGATGATCCCATTTTTCTGTGGTGTCTGTTCACAGCTGATGGCAGACCGCTCATTACTGTTCTTTCCTGCCACCCTCTGACCAGCAGACAGTCACAGCAGAAGCACCTGAAGGAAGGACTGATGCTCTACAAACACTGTCAGCAGTTCCTAACTTCCACTCTAGTGTTACAGGATCAGAGCATCTTCCCCACAAGCACTTTCTGTGGACTTTTTGATGAACTTTACTCCAGTAAAAGACTGCTCCACATCACTCTTTATGTAAGCAGCACTTTGGTATCCTTCACAGGGGTGTGCAGTCAGGCACAAAGAGCGCATTCTTCTCTATCATGAAATATGTATGCTAACCCCTTGGGTGCCAGCTAAAATGTGTGATGTACATCTCACACAAGCACGTCAGTATAACTCTAGCAATGCACCATTTTCCTCTCTTATTGCACCTTTTTGTGGCACAGTACAGGAAAAATTCAAACACAATTTTACTGCCTTAACTAAGTGCTGAAAATGTAGTTTTCAGTATGCAACTTTTTATTGCTTGTTTACAATGAACATATGCATTAAGGAATGTATAGTGTCCCCACTTTTACCCAACAAATAAGTTGTGCAACTGAAATGCAATTTTCTGACTGATGTAGGATGCTGAGAGTGTAAATATATATGGTTAATATGTTATTACAGTTCCTTTGTCCGTCACTCAGAGAACGATCAGTCTTCTGTTCTTCACTGTCAAGATCTTATAAACTGCCTCTTTTTCTACTTTTTCTTCAGAGGTGAACTAAAGGAAATGAAAGATCAAGCCAGGTTTCTCAACATGTGCTTCATTTTCTCAATAATGCTTTACAAAAAATGAGTTTGAAATTCATATTTCCTAAGAATTAAACGAACCCCTTCATGTAGTGTTTGTGTGCAGATATATTTATCCATTTAGCTTACCTGTAAAAAAAACTTAACAAGAAAATTATGCCACAGAAAATTTCCCAAGTGTTCATGTGTATTTCTGTCCATACTACAAAGAACTTCCCAGAAGTTAACAAAAAGAGCCTCTACTTAATATCCTCAATATTCATTCCATTCATTGCATTTCCAGATGTTTTCATGTTATTGTAACTTTTTCAGGGCATTTTCCAAAACTATTTTCTTTCTAAACTGTTCTGCATTGCAGAAGTATCACAAAAACCTGGCTTACAAAGAACGATTATATGAGCTCAGATTGGTAAATTGAACGTAACATGGTAACAGATGTATATGCATATGTAACTGCTTGAATCTTAGGTGAGGCTAACCAAAGAGTCACCAAAGATTATACTGAATACAGTTCTGAGACTGTAAACCTTGCATGGCAAAAAAGATGTTCCCAGAAATAAGTGGACAGCAATTACAGATTATAAGAGAACTGATAAAGGGAATTTTTAAAAGTGCACTCAGTGCACTGTAACTCAAAAAAGAATAACTGAAAATTGTAGAAAAGTTTGCTTAATTACGAAATCTCGTGAGCCTTGGGAAACTGCAGATGGACCTGTAGTATAAAGCAAGGTAATGCCTCTATTTTGAGAGAGGCTGACTGATGAACGTGCATTCTGTGGAGTAGTGTCATATTTATACATACTTATACAACCTTTATAAACTTTCTGATTTTCAGATAACTAATTATAAATAAAAGTAACTCATTACTGACTTAGTCCTGACCTCTCACCTGAGAAGCCAATAATGTAGACTGGCCAGGAGTCTGCAGCGTTTCAGCACTTCATAGCCAAACGAGGTCTGATGAGACCTCCAGCCCAAGGAGGCTAAAGCAGAATTTGTGATAGACATCAAGACCTTGGCAGTCACTGCAGACAAGGAACAGCAGCCAGCTCTCTTTGCAGTCTTTCTCAGGAAGGGCAAATATCTTGTCTTCGCGCATCAAGAAATGGAGACTGACTTTATGCTTTTGTCTCTTCTTTCCCTCTCTTCTGCCAAAATAATACCATTTGAATATGCCATTTTGCTGACTTCACAGTTTTCTAAGCAGGGAAGTGCACTGAGCCCTAACTGCCTAATATAACTCTCCCTGCCTCCTGGGCTCAGGCTGAAGACTCAGTGTTAGATTAGACCTGAGCAGGCTGAGCCTATTCATTCCTGCTGCTGCTGAAAACTTGGCAGGAGGGTTGCAGTAGTGAGAGCAAGACTTAAGGAAAATTGCCGACCAGAAGAAAAGCTATCAACAGCCAATTAGCCTCAAGAATGAAATGACAATTTTGCTTCTTTCTCCAATTAAAACTGCTAATTGAGATTAATTAGCTATCACTTGCTGTGAAAATAGAAACATATATTGAGTGGGAACATATGGGGTCTGTCCCATGCCCAGTACTTTAACAAACATTATGACATACCATGTGTCTTTTAAGAGAGGAGCTTTAGCACACTGAAGAACAGGATTAGAGTTCAAAACTATCTCAACAACTATAAGGCTGAGTAAAACAAGATGCAATTCAACAAAAGCAAGTACAAAGTCATACACTCAGATGGGAATTACTAGCTCCCTATACAGAGCACAGGGAATACATGGCTACAGAGCAATAAAGGAGGTGCAGTACTAGAAGGAATCACAAGCTGAACAAGGTCAAAAATACACAACCATTTTCTGCAAGAAAAGAAAGTATCGACCTGGAATGGATAAACAGCAGCAGAATTCATGAAATGCATTAAGTAAACCTTTGCCTCTGTGGAGGATATCTGATGGGAACAGGGTATCCAATGTTGGGTGCTGCACATCAGCAAATATATGAGAAATTAAATGGGAGAACAATAGCAGAGACAAGAGATCTAGGAAAGCTGTTTATATGAATTAAAAAGAGAGAAGGTGTTGGTCTGAGAAAAAATACAACTGTCCTGAAATAGTGAAAGAGCTGATGAAAAATAGCAGGAAATTTGTCTTCTATATCCACATAATAGGTTTGAAATGCAGCAAGGGAGATCAAGATTAGACATGAGAAAAATATGCATGTAATAATCAGCACCAAAAAAACCATCTAGGGAGCGTGAAGCAGACACTTAGAAGGCTTGTCTAACTCCTAGAAACATCTGTCAGGAAGTACGTTGTAGATAGAGATAAGTTTGCCTGGCAACATGAGAACAGATTAATTTAATTCTTGAAGTGTATTTCAGCCTTATTTCTATGATTATTTACACAAAAAGCTAGACTGTAACAGTCCTTCATTACTTTTATGTTTTTCCAATAAGAAAGACAAGCTTTTTATATCACTACTTATTACTCTGAGAACACAGGTGGTGTTAGCTAGACAGCTAAAATAAAAACCCAGCAGCCACTGCTGCACATACGTGGTATGGGACTCCAAGAATGCATCAGCGTATGCAGAATAAGGACTGTAGTTAAAAGACATGTAGGAAGTGGTTCTAGCAATTAATCTTCCTATGTCCAAATTAAATTGGTCTGTACCAAAACAAAATCAACACCAAACCCTCAGCAGCAGTCTAGCTAACATTATTCAAAATGACTTATTATTATATTATTATGTGTTTACAATAAAGTGCTCACAATTATGTGATACATGCTGTATCATGTATCACATAACTGTCATCCCATACATGTGATACATAAACAAGATTAATCCACAATGTCCTTTTCATCCACAGTGTCCTTTTCTTAAATTTACTGAAGTTACTTAGGCAGGAATTTTGCTGACCACATTTTAAATTTGGCTCTGACAGTGGCAGTACACGAGCTTGGGGTTTGCATTGTTGTACAATATTTCACTTGCACAACAGCTGTACTGTCTGTTCAAGTTCAGAGAGTATCAAATCCTGATTGCTTTTTTCGCTGTGTTAGGAAATACTACACATGGCTCTTCTCTCATATCTTTAGCTTTAGCCTTGTGAATAACTGTTATTTATAATGTAACTGTTATTTATAAAATACTCTCAGACATCTATTAATGGGGTTAATGGTGTTAAGGAATTCAAAATAATTTTTCATTTCTAAATTGATTACATAGTTTCATAATCTGTTTGACTTTTTCTTTTAATATGAGCTACAGTAGGCACTGCTTTCTCAAAAACAACCTGTAAAAACCAGCACCTAATTCATAATGACTCAATAGACAATTAAGAGCCTGTAGCATTCTTGAACAGGAGAACAGTCAGCTGTGGGATATTTTAACTGAATTAAGCAGGTTTCCTCTTCCTCTTTCCTATATGGTGAACAGGTCCTAATACCCTCCTGGTCAGAACAACAGTAGAGGATTATTCTTTGATTGAACCTGATGTTGCTTGCCCAGAATCTGTAAAGAGGCGGAAGGCAAACAGATGTCACTTACATAAGTAACAGGATACTTTGTGATCTTGCTAGTATGTATTTCATTTTTAGTTTTAAATCCATTTAGAGAACTTTGACTTTTACCTGAATTAATACCTGAAAATAGAGCATAAAATTTCTCTGTGTTGAATTATTAAAGCAGAAATATTCAACAATGGAATAGAGAAACTATATTTCTGTGATTCAGAATTGGTAATATATCCTCTGGTGAAACTACAGCCTTGAAGGATGTGTGTGTCTTCATTTAAAGACCACCCTTCTGGCTGGCATGTTGACTTGAGCAGAAGAGAAACTGAGTATGCAGGGAAGAACAGCAATGAAGGGCCTAAGTGTAAAGCAGGTTTGGCAGGTCTTGAACTCTCTAAAAGCCCTTTTTGAAATCTCTGGAAAATAAACAGAAGCAGACACTTTCCTGAGGTTAAGTCCTGCAGCTAGAGGAAACTTTCTACAGCAGTTTCCTAAAATCAGCAGAAGAGCAGGTCTGTGGAAATGCTCCTGACCCTTCCCCAGGCAGAGGAACCTCAGGCCAGGCAATCTGTGCTCTGCTGCCCACCAGGCTGGCCAGAGGCTGCTGCAGATGAAGAGCAACTCTGACAGGCACTAGTCATGAAACCCAGCTTCTTGCACTTGTAAAAGTACCCAGCATATTCACGGACATTTCCATGGCTGAATAGAGGCTTTTGACTTGCCTAATAGAGCCGGACTGGCTATTTCCAAGAAAGCTGGGAACTGGTCTGAGCTGGATACCTAGGGTCCCTGGTCTCTCTCCAATTTAAACACCCCATTTACAGGTTCTTCTTTCTTCACAAGAGCTCTTCCTGACATTAATGGAAGAAGTAGTACATCCCTTGTTTATCATTCTTTAGATAATGCAAAGCCTTGAAGAAAATGCTGAAAATCTCTCAACCTTTACATTAGCTGGGTCTCTGCTGGTAACATCTGGAAAAGTATATATAGTTTCAAGAATGTAATCTAGCAGAAAATGAAAACTGTCATCCTAAGATATAGCAATATGCTCAGATCCTTAATGCTGCTCTGTTTCCAGAGCCATATTCTGAACTGTACCTAGAAAGTGTTAGAAGGGTATTTTTACCTGTCTCATAGTTCGCTTCAGATACTGAGGTAAAGTGGTCTTCTACTGTGTATTGTGCCAGTCGGAGTGTATCCAAACCTCGAACTGAATCATTTCCTCTAGTCCAGTAAAACATTACGTCATTGATGTTATAACCCCCTGTAGTAATACACAAGCCAACAAAAGCATTTGTTTTACACAATAATTAATTTGTGTTGAGCATACTTATGGTTCAGCTGTTTCTTATTTGTCTGTCTGAAAGTACAATAAGACATAAACAATGATAGTTTTTGGCAGAACGTAATGCCTGTTCGCAACAGAACTCCCAATAACATGCAAAGTCACAATTTAAAAGCTGTCTTTTTTTGGCGGTGGTCTTAATTTATATCTTGTATTCTATTATAGATGACATAAACTAATAGAAGAGATTAGTACCACATGGCATTCTAAAGCTATTAAGCTTTAAAGAAAATACAGTTTTTATGAATTACAGCACTGCCAGCATTTGGACTAAACATTGTGTGCCCTTTGTTGCATCCCAGGCTGCTGTTTCTTGACACAGTGCCTTTGGTCCTCATCCCTGACAAAACAAAGGGGTGAGGAGAACAGCAGCGCTGCTGTGTGCTGGCGCTGTGCTCGGAGTTGGGCTTGGGTCATCACTCGGGATGACATTTTGGCTTAGGAGTTTGGATGCTTCCCAAGGACACCAGTTTAGATGCTGATGTTTCTGCAGGCTCAACAGCATGGTACGCTTCAGTGGCCCCAGGAGATTTCCTCTTAACCTTCAAGTAGTAATTAGGAGCTGAGATGGGACATGAATCATCTATCAGAAGGCAACTGTATTTTGCACACACTTGTCAATATGCAGCTCAATCATAGCTAAAATACCTCTGTAGATTTTTCCCATTATATTAAAAGGCAGGCAATTTTCAGGCTAGCGTATATGATTAATTCAAGATTATGTTAATGTAATTTACATGTTAACAGGGAGCATTTTAACATCTTTTCCTTTAGCTTACATAGATCAATCATTCTTGTATTTGACAGACTTACATTGTGCAAGTTAATAGCTAAGCTTAGGGGACAGAAACATGAGCAGATGATTATTTTTAGACTCCAGTGAATTGTAAGTAAATTATAGTGTGAGACAATAATGCAATACATTGCACAAGGATAAATGCTGCAAGAGGAATAAATCTCTAGAATCACAGAAAAAGACATGCATTAAAATAAAAAAGAGCATTAATGACCTTGGTTCTTGCAATGATAAAAAAGAACTGATTTCCTACAGTCATTTAATGTAAGAAAAACAACAGTTCAGAAATTTCATTTCAAGGAAACACTGTGCTGGTTACCAGTTAAAATGACAATTTAATCTGGAAATTCTCTCCCTGACCATTCTTTAAATGTAAATCTTGTTTTCACTATCACTGGCAATTTTCTAAAAGGATATCATGACCTGGAATCTCTCCTTACATTATAATGTTTATAACATTTAAAGCCAAAACATCGCTGTGTCAAAAGACTAAACCAAAAGCATATGCATACAAGCTAAGTTCTTGATTCTGTAAAACCACACGCTGGGAAATTTCACAGATTTGGGAGGTGAAGAATAAAAATAAAATTTCCTATAAACAAATGATGGTATCGCCCTCAGTCAAAACAAATCGGTTCATAGAAGTAGTTTTTACGCATGACTCCAGACATGGATTCATTTTACTTTCCTTCAGTATAAAGGAACTGCAGATATTTAAAGTCCAAAGAACTGTAGAATACCACAGTAAATTCTTATTTATTTTTTACAAGATATTGAGCCTTCCAAGTTGTATGAGATGGGAGAAATTCTCAATGCCTAGATGGATGATAACAGGCATATCTCCAAATGGAGATTGTTTTGCTTTAATAGAACCATTTCTGCTCCAAAGTATTTTCATTAGCTGAACAATTAGTAGGTTTTGGTGATCCTTCTATGAAAATTCTCTGAAAATACTAATTCCAAAACTCTATTTGTGAAGAATTTTCATGTGGAGAGTCTTCCCAATAGTCAGTAAAGTTAAATAGCACAGTGCTCTCTCTGTGCAGAGTTATTCTTTATTCAGGGGATTAATGTTTTGCTAATTATAAAATGTTTTAAAAGTTCAT
This sequence comes from Athene noctua, assembly GCF_965140245.1. Lineage (NCBI taxonomy): Eukaryota > Metazoa > Chordata > Aves > Strigiformes > Strigidae > Athene > Athene noctua. The sequence continues at coordinate 51,082,081 of NC_134041.1, forward strand.
AGAGACAAACTCCTTAAACCATGTTGTTTGGCTTTTACAAGTAATCTCTATTACACTGAGTTTCATTCTAACTAATTCCTCAGCCCAAAATGTCTCATTCCTGTACTTCACTGATACAGTACAAGCAGCTAATGTGAACAGGGTTAACTACAGGAATAGTAAATTTGGAATTAAACATTTATAATGCCTAATACAAATTAGTTTCTTTACCTTTCTGTTGATAATTTTAATTTCCCCTGATTGTCAAGCACAAGTTAAGTGCCTTCACATGACTCTTCACTGAGTAAATGCTAAAGGACAAGTTCAAAAAGGAAATTAAATTTCAGAGATGGGCCCAAAACATGAATATATACTTGGACTGGAGACCTGAGGGGAAGCAAAAAAGCCCTCAGTCAGTGTGAATGAACGGTGATGTTCCCTACCACATGGCAGAGAGCATGAACCCCCCTGGGAGCACCAAGGAGTCCTCCAAGTCCCCAGATGCCACATCTGCCATATCAACAGAGACTCAGAGTGGCCATTCTCTGTCTCCTAACATATGCCTGTACTACCTTCTGAAGTGTTGCAAAAATAGGGGAAACAAACAAGGCTGAAATGTGTTTTGCTGTGTAGAAAGTATAAATCAATTAATGTTATTAACTACTAATAGCATAATAGCGTGTTGTAAAGGCCGCTAGGGTTGCTTTACTGTGTAAAGCCATTACTTGATAATGTTGACTGATTACATTAGTAATCACTTAATAAAAGGCCTAACACTTTGTTTCAGATCACATATTTGCATTTTATTTATACACATTGGTATTTGTGTGGATATATATGCATGCTTGCATTCACAATTCTTAATTCCAGGTAATGGCATTTGCAAGCAGTATTTTAGAATGTGTCATTATTCATCTGTAAATTGTCATAGATTATCTCATGAAGGGGTAAACACCTTTTCCAGCATACACAAAAGAAAGTATTACAGTGCACTGAAAAAAAAGGGCCACAGCTAAAGGCACACTCTTTCCTTTTGTACTTCTTTCTTTTAGCTGTTTTCTTTAAAACCAAACTCCAATGTCATGGGAGCATTTGTGATGACGTTACTGTTTTCCCCTTGGACAGCAGACGTTTGTGTGTTGTTGAAAAAGCAGATGGAATCATACTTAAAAATGCTTATTTTTAATTACATAGGGAATTTTCCTTTTTTTAATACTGTCAAATAAATTTAAGTACTTGGACTTATATTTCATTCTGGAACTAGAGAAAATATTAAATGACTCATTAGGCAATACTATTGATGTAAAAAACCATATGCATCGGCTTACCAATATGCTCTTCTAAACGAAAATAAACCAGAGATAAATCCAAATTCTATTTGAAATCACTATTTGTTAAACAGATTTTATAAAACTGCTGATTCTAGAGGGACTCCTGTGTAAGGAAGTTTTTGGGGTTGATTTCCTTTGTGGTTCTGTCTAAAATGAAACTTGCAGCAGTCTTCTAATTGGTCATTACCAACAGGAGATAAAGAACACACATACATGTCTGAAACGGTAAAGAATAAACTTGACAAGTACTGAAAAACCTTCCAAAAGATTTTGAATATGTATTGATATATATTTCAACATACATTTTCACCTTACAGGACTAGGTATCCTTTTACATTATCCCATGCAAAAATATTTTGATAGAGTCTTATCATATGAATAATAGCAAAAAGTTAACTATAAACATGCACATTTGTGTATTTGCAAAGCAACCATGTCTACAAAGTATTAGAGATCATATTTTAATGAAAATTATGAGGACATCAATTGACAAAATGAGAACCTATAAAGGTATATTTTGTCCTGGTCCACCAAATGATGACGTTTTTTTCCCAGGGCACTGGCATAGAGGCAATTAAATAAGTCATAGAAAGATCTACATATATCTATCTCAGAACAGAACTGCCTTATTTTTTCAGTATGAAGACAGTAAATTATGAGCTGCATGCGTTACAAATAAGCCTTATTGTAATGTCTTTCTTTCCTAAAGGAATTGTGCTTCAAGGGGAAAAAAATACGTACTATCTGACAGAGAAAAACAAATTAAAAAGTATTTTCTCAGCTGTGCTGGAAAATGTCTGCTCATAGAACTCCCCCTGAAGACCAACAGAATAACTGCAGGGTGCATGGCAAAATCAGGCTGATGATAATCTCCTGAGATTTTGTTTAATCATTAATAGCATGGCAGCATTTCAGCATTGCTATGCTATTTTCAGTGATGCATTGTGCATTTATCTTTGTATGCAGATACTACTGTGATTCAACAGAGACTAGTCACATACTATCCCTTAGCTTCTTTGAAAATTCCAGCCTCTTTGGTAGTAATATTTAGCAGCACTTGAAAAAGAACAGATATTTTTCTAATTGCATAAAAATAAGTAGTAGGCGTCTTACAGCTTTCCAGTTGCAAAGTACATGTCTGCTTATCCATTGGATATTTGGTCAGATCCATGCTGCAGGCAACAGTTGTGGTGATTCTTAAAAAAAAAAGAGTATTTCTGATTATTAATGGGATAAAATCATGCATCAGTAAAAATAAAAATAAGCCATGTATCCTTCTTGAACTAATATTTGCAGGCAAATATCTACTGTGAGGAAAAAATCTAGTATTTACTAGTATCTAAGGGGGAAGAATAAGAGCATCCCCAAGAAACCACTATAGAATAGCTGAGTTTAGTGGCAATCTAAAAATGCCACCTCTTGCTCCCTTTTCAGGTACAGTGTGCCTTTTCCTTTGTTGATATTTTACAATATCTTTTACAATTTTATTACATGTATCAAAATCTATTATAAAGGATAATCTGCAATAAATAATGCAAGTCAATCATCACAGCTTGCTTTCCTCTGTGATGACTTCACTGCAGAACAACTGGAATGGCAGAATGCAATTCATGTGTTTGGTCTGCATGAAAGCAAAAGGGTCTATTTAGGGAAGGAAAGAAGACCTATTATTAATTTAAGAATTTAATAATGTTGGTCAATAATATTACATATTTGTGAAACCACAAGATGATGCATATTCTACTTTTACAAATAGATCCATTTCTTAAGCATAAAATTTCACAAACCTGGAAAGTTTATAATATAAATAGAAGCTAAATGTAAAGGCTGGTATGTGGTATATACATACCGTAGAGCATACAAGACCGTTCCATTAGGGTATATTCTTATAAGACGATTGTCAACAGTGACATCATGCAGAAAAGACTTCTTTGAATCAACTATGAAGGTATCTGGTACCCAAAGCATTTCCACAAGCCGACCATCTAAGCTTAAACTCTTATTACCATCAAAACAAAGTCTCTCATCAGTCCATCGCTGCCTTAGAAATATGGTAGCCGTGTAGTCCTGAAAGAGAAAAAACAAAATTATCATGCAGAGCAAGTCTGCATTATATTCTGCTTTACAAAAGTATAAGGAAACATCTGTTGGGCACAAATAGCCTGTGACTCTCTCCCCATGTCCCATTCTTAAATGCTGGCACTCGATAGCAGTACTGGCTCTTGTTCTGCCAAATTTTCCATCACTTGATGTGAGGTTGACAACATAAAGAAATATTATCTTGAGTAGATTTTGTTCTTATGGTCACTGGAATTTTATAGTAAAAGCTGATGGCTAAGTCTAGAGCTATAAATCAGCTGAAATCATCAGTTTTGTAAGCAGATCATCTGGCTTTATAAATCTTTAAATTTTAGAATTATTTATACAAACACCAGTTTGTCCCCATAAACTATTAAATAATGCATTTTTTAAGAAAACTTTGAAAAAAGTATAAATTCAGATAGATAAAAGGACAAAAGATGTTAGAGAAATGGGAAGGGAATCACAATCTTTCAGCACAATTTATTCTTTCAGCATCACAAGAGAAACAGTGGTGCCAAATTTATCAAGACAAATATAGCTCTCAGCCCAATTCACCTTCAATTCAGATATGCCTTGCAGTCATACATTAAAATCACACTATTTCTTAGCACCTTTTCAACCAACTTTTGATTTTATGGTGTGTTTTTATCAGTATAAGTTCATCTGAAGTTCTGACCTTGCTTCCCCCTTTCTAAATACTAAGTACAGAGGGATTCTAATGTTCAGCTTCTGTGGAAGTCTGAGTAATGAAATGGTGAGGTACTTTCAAATATATACTTTTAATTTTTTAGATATATTGATTTATATGTGTACAGACTTTTATATATATATACACGCACACACAAATATATTCTAATATTGAATACCTGAATAATTAATTTTGCCTTTCATTTCTGTGTATCAGTGGAGGATCTTTAAGTAGAAAAGTATACTCCATTTCATAGTTTGTTCAAAAATAAATGATACAAATGTAATGAAACACAGCTGGAATAAATTAATGTGCAACAGTAAAAGAGAAAACCAATATGAATTCAGCTGTATCTAACCACAAGGAAAGGAAGTGGCTTCAAAATCACGTGATTATATCTTTAATTATCTTAAATGCATAAAGATTTAGACATTTCATCTGGAAAATAAATACTACTCTACATGCATATCACTAAGATTAATAGCAAATTTCTGGTTATATCTGTGAGAGGTGTGATTTACATCTGCATTTCTATACTTACTATAGAGCTATAACCACTATTGTAGTGAAAAATAAAATTCCACCTCCTAATACACACTGACTGCACAAGGAGAAAAGCCTCAAAGTCACATTGCCAGCAGCTGTAAACACAAGGCATTAGCTTATCAACAAGCAAAACAAAAAGGACTGCAAAAGCTACAATACCATATTTATTTCTGATATTGTATCAATGCTTGCAATATCCAGACTCATTCCAACTGACACAGGACCATCTGCAAAAAAGAGAAAGTCAGAATCTAGCACATGGTTCTTTATTACTCAGTGTTCAGGAAAACTGGCTACAGTTTTAATCTTCCACAATACAATCCATTTTTTTCTAAATGTTTTGTTGCTTTTCTAAAAGGAAATATTCCTCAAATTTAGATTATAAAATAATTTTAACATTTTCATAGCCAAAATATAATACTTCTAGACTAAAAGTATCTTGGTTTTAATGAACAAGCTTTATTTCCTAAATATTTCCTGGTTTGGTTATTTTCCAGGAAAAAAAGTGCAGGGGAAAATGTTCCACAACAAGGTGTGGAAGGTACAATTCCCATGGTACATCACACCCTTCTGCTCTGAGGTGCACAGCAGTGGAAAGAATTCTTCCAGTTGCAACATCTGGTCCATCAGATGTTAGTGAACTAAGGAGTTGCACCTGGCAGTGTCACATGGTTAATATCCCAGTGAGATAGCTGAGTGACTTTATTTATTGCTTATTTAAGAATATACTGTCCATATTGTGTCACTGCATTTTTATATCTTGCTTTTGAACATTAGCAGTTAACTTGTGATTTAAATACTTGCATATATAAAGGAAAACTCATCATTTTATTCTCCTTTTAATGTTAATATCAACTGAAGGTTTATTCCATATGATTAAATACCTTACCTAAGTAGTTGTCATTGTAATGTTAGTATGCTCAGATTCTTGTTTCCTTGTGAGTGTGCATTTCAGTATCAGAAGATCACCAGCTGTGCTTTTTAAATGCAGAGTTTGTGCAGCGCTTTCATGGAAACATGACATTATTCCTGCTTGAACATGTGCAGAATAATTAACAGAGTACATGTACAAGGAAATTCATATTAAAAACGTGCATATTTCCAAGTAATTGAGAAGAAGAGTACTGAGAAATGCAGAAATACTTTAGGTAAGATCTATGTAGCTGATGGTGCCAGTAAATCGCAGGCACACTGCTGAAACCCCACCTTGGCTCCTTGCAATGCATTATGTACATAGCTCTTATATGCCCCCAAATGGCATCTAGAGGAAGGTGGGATCCAACTCTACCTCACTGAGTAACAACAAAGACAAAAATGTGTCATCCTAAGTGGTATAAGTGTATTAGTATTTTTATTTTTTTTCAAAATAATTTACGTTTGTAACACATGTTCAGGTTGTTAAGTTTCTGGCACTCCTGATACAATCTGTAAATGCTTTGTTCTGGACTCAGTTGAACATTCAAATATAAAGCTCCAGCTTAAAGCAGGACTGTCGGCTTGCAGCATCCCCCGATGGCAATCTACATGTTTATTATATAGAACATATATCATATACTCCAAGAATACATTTATGTTTTAACCCTCTAGGGTTAAAAACTTGACCCTCTAGGAAGCTCAGCCCAACTTTCTAGGATGCAATAGCAAAAGAGTCAATTGATACTTATGCTTACCATTGTACTATATCATTGTTACAGGTACAGTATGGCCAGTCTCAAAAGATATATCAGACCCTCAAAAATCAGTGAACTTAAAAATGTGTGTTTTATAATCCATTTTATGATTTTTTTTGTCTTCCTTCCAATTCCCATGTATGACTAACAGAGCATATTATTGCCAACAGTCACACAGGAATTTGGGGGGAAGCTCACCGTGCAAGGCTTATGTTTAACAATGGATCATCCTAAGGAGATGACAATGCAGTGTTCAGCTGGCTATATGGGATTTGTGGCTGGGAATAATCAGACTCTCTCCTATTATATCAGATTTTATTAGTAGGAATAACACTTTATCTTTGCCTACTTAAGGTGATACAAATTAGGGAAAATGTTCATTAGCAGCATTTCAGTACCGTCAGTGCTTTTGTTACATATCTGAGAGGAAAAGCTGACTTTCCAAAATGATTACTGAAATAAAATTAGGTTTAATTTTTCTGGAACCACAGAAATGGGACTTTGTATATCTCTTCCTTCTTTCTTTCCTGTTGAGGTATTTTTCAAAATATTATTGAGCAACACAACAGAATTGTAGTGTTGGGTGACTCCCAAGAAACATTTAGCTTAGGTACTTCAAGCTCAAAAGGATTGTCCTAGCACAGACCTGCCTTGCAGATCAAATCCTAAGGAGTGGTAGCATAGTCAGGACAAAACCAGGCTCCTCTGCTAACCCTGACAGTCTTCGTAACACGAGTGCTTGTGCTGTGCAGCCAGCCTGTTGAGCCAAGCACCCAGGGAAACTCAGCAGAAAATCACATCCCCTCATATACAGCAACATGCCAGGGAGGAATTGTGCAGGGGAAAAAAAAAAATCAAAACCAATTACAACAAAAAAACCCAACCCCCCAAAAAAACAGTTACAGAAAGTGTCTTTATTAACACAATATAAGCTGCTGGGAATAGCTTTGCTTTAACAGTTAATTAAATCGGAACAGTATTAATAGTTCAAGTGCTAATTTATTTTTTGTGTATGAGGTTAAATACTATTTATGGTGCCTTACTAAATACGCACAGTATTAATAAGAGAATGAGTCTTCTCATAATTATCCACCAGGGTTTCCCCTGAACTTCCTCTGGAAGGTCTCTTGTTGACAGTGTCAAAAAGAGTGCAGTAGACCAGATGAGGCAGTCAGGTCCTCCTCTTCCATATGTTTGGCAGGAATTGTATGTATAATGACAACTTCAGAAGAAATCTACTGATCTTCAGAAGAAAGCTAAAGTCAGTCTGTCCTGCATCAGTGAAAGGAACCTTCAAAACATGGCAAAGAAACGCCAAAAGGCGTTACAGCACGTAGCGCCATTACACACACCCATTACAGCAATGGGTGCACAATCTAATTAAGATACTTTTTAACTTTTACTAAAATGTATGTACAAGACTTTCACTTTATGCCCTTTACAGACATTCACAGTAATCCCATACAGAAAAGCAGCCAGAAGAGTGGCAGATAGCATACTTAAAAATTAAGTTTGGATCACCGCAATCATCACAGTCTGTTAAACTTTGTACTGAAAGTAAACCACCACTGTGTCAGGTATGTATTTGTAACTCTGAAGATCTACTACTTAAAGCAGTCTGTACTATCATGAGCTGCCAGTGCTGAGCTGTTAGTACTAGCTCTTTTTCATTTAGTTTAAGAAAGCTTAAAACAATTCTGACATTCAGAAATGTCTCAAAAGGAATGGCTTTTTGAAAGAACACCTCACCCTTGCAGCAATACTGGATAAAATACTATGCAACTCCAACAGAGAATTAGAAAGAAAAGGATCGCTACAATAAATTTATAGTTTCATGAAAAATTGGGTTTTGTCTGCCCGATTAACAGCTTTGCTTTGTTTTAGAGTATTATGGGACTTTTACATGAAGTGATACATTATGCTTGGATTTTTTCAGTATATTTAACTTCCCACCACAAGACATCATTCTCGACAAATATACATTACATGAAGAGACAGGACAGATTACAATAGGCCTTCTGACAGATCTCAGCTGTAACTGTTGATACAAAGACATGAGCAGACAGACCCATTTCTAGCAGGGAATCGGCTTCAAATCCTATTTGTTCACATCAATGATCTTTAGACAGTGATGTAGCTTCACTAATACAGTTTGTGGACAAGACAAAAATTGGTGGGGATCATAATTATAACAGCTTGTTAAATCATTTATCAGAAAAATATACTTTAATACAGCCAAATGCAGGCAATTAATGCGGGGACAAATAATGCAGGCAGTATGTACAGAATAGGAAACTGTCTTGGCAAGCAGTGCCTTTGAGAAGGATTTAGAGGTTGTCACAGATAATCATTTCAACATGATCCTTCCATATTATGCTTTGGCAGAAGCACTATTGCAATGGGCAGCAATACACAGAATTAAGTTATCTTGCAATCTAGACTGTATTGGCAAGAATGTTATGAGATTACTGTGACAAGATTTGCTTTCCACATTTGAAAAAAAACACGCAAACAGCAGACAGAGTTCAACTGAGAGAGAGAAATATTCAAGAAGACAAAAAATTCTGGAAGCTTAATATCAAAGCTTGTAACATGAAAATTAAGTAACAGCATTTACTCAGCTCCTCAAAGAGAAGATGGAGAGGTGACTTGCCCAATGTCCGTAAGCGCACAGAAAAGGTATCCAGTAGTAGGTTGTACAAATTTTCTGACAAAGCAAAGCAAGATGGAAGCTAGAGACAACATGAAACTTCTAATACATTTTTTTTTTTCCCTAACTGAACTTAATCACTGTTCATCATTTAGAGTCTCCAGAAATCATCATTTAGGGGCGGGATGGGATGACAACACACGGGAAGGACACGGACGACTAAAACAAAACAAAAAAACAAAACAAACTGCCCTGCACGGAGGAAGCTGGGTTTGGTGGCAATGATAGTTTCATAGTGTCTCTTATTTCCATAGGAAAGGAAGGAAAATCTACATTACCATCTGTAAACTGAAGTTTGCAGTTTTGCACCAAGTCATTTACTTTTTTTTTTTTTCCAATATACAACTGGCCATGCACATTCTGGGCTTTTTGCCTTTCTCTGAAGGATTAGACATTGGCTAACTGGTACATAAAATTGACTTTAGATGATGATTATTCAGTATTTCTTTCTCATGTGCCCCGTGAGCTTGTGTCTCTAAATCAAAGGGTCTTAGACACAACTAACATTCTGGTACCTCCTGGTGTCTTTGGGTGGTAAACTGTAAACTTCTGAGGACTAAAATGCCTAAACTCATAGAACAACATTTGATGGGAAAAATAAATAAAAAAGGATGACTGATCTTACACAGAAGGTTGGACTTGAAGATTTAATTTACTTTCTTGATTTTAAACCTTAAGACCATGAAATATATTATTTATTACAAATCTAAGGAAAATAATCTTGTAAATGTGGTTTATAATAACTGATTTAAGCATGACACTTTTCTACACCACTTGAAAGCAGCTTCCATATTCAAATATACTCAGCTGTGACCTTTTCCTAGTCTCTCTTTTTAATTAGAACACTTAACACATTCAATCACAGAACAAAATCTATTTGTATAAAATTATTTACAAGATTTTATGCATCCTTTAACAACTCTATGAACCTGATCCAAGGCTCACTGAAGTCAGCAGGAATTGCTCATTAATTCAGAGAGGTTTGGCACAGCACCTAAAGTTATAAAACCAGTCTACACAGTTTCAGCAGAAAACCTGATGTTGAAATCAGCTTGTATTGCTGAGATAAAGTGTCAGGGTTATGTAGCACATTTAAGGGAAATAACTGTGCATTTTTAAATCCCTTATGTCAGCTTTTCTATAGAAGACTTTCACATCTATCTAAACATCTAGGATGGATATTATTACATTAAGGGGTATTATCTCCTAACAGTAGTAGAGAAATATTTCATATTCCAGTCCAAAGACTGGATAAAAATAATTCTAGATTATTAATTTTTTAATTCACTAATGGAACTTCACATGTCTATCTGCTCAGTTTATTAAGACTTTCTTGATGAAGCAGCTCAAAGAGGGTCATTAAAATGCTGTAGTTAAGGGAAGAGAACATTCTTAATACTAACATTCAGATGAGGACAAAGCCAAGTAACCAGTCCAGCTGGGAGTGCTCTGTACTAAACACTGTATAAGAGTACCCCCATAATTTGGTAATTGGTATGTGTCACCCACCATGGACAAATGTAAAACATTCAGTCAATTTTAATTGTCTGCAAACCTTTGACATACTGAGACTGGTTTCAACTAATTAACTTTAGGCACCTAATTTAGGTGCCTAGAGATGGGAATGACAGTCTGTATTGGGCATAAATAGCATTTCAGTAGCTAGAGGGGTGACCTGTGGAGAAGGAGATCACTAAAGTAAGGTGAGATTAATCCAGTCTTAAAAACTATAAATTTATTAGTTCCAATACATGCAAGGAGAAGAGAAGACAGTTTTTATGTTGTTATGCACAGTCACTGAATTCAATAGAAAAATACCTTGTTAATGACACTAGCTAAATTGTATCTGCTTAGGTATTTCCAGTAGCCTGCCAGTCCCAGTACAAGGACCAAACATAAACAAATAGGCAAATGGAGGTCTTATTAAACTAAGAACTCATAAGCTGCCATAAAATTTCCTTAACTAGTAAATATTTCTGTTTCTCCTGGCTTTAGGAAAAAGGAATGTTCATTTTATGATAATTTGTTTATATCTAATGCTTTCTTTTCGGGACAAGAAAACCATTCTGCTAAATATTAAGGAGTTCAGTGTCACTGATTCTGTAAGAGTATGATTGTATCTTGGCAGCAAGCATCACTTCAAAAATCCCCATTTCCTGCCTGAAGAAAAATTTCAAGGACAAATGACTTTGAATTACATTACTCTAAAATTCAGGCTAACCTCTAGCCCTCTCACACTTGATAAAAATCACATTTCAGTGTTCCATTATGACTAGCTCAAAGCACTGTAGATGCCAATAGATAATACCATCTAGTTTTATGTTAAATTTCTTAATGCATATTTATGAGTGCATATCTAACTGACCACACAAATAAACAGAAATACACATACTTTCGAAAGCAAAGGAATCTTGGCCAAAAACAAAAAGGAAGCCAAGTGTCTTAAAGAGGCTGACTTCAGGATATTATTTTTGGATATTTCTTGTATCAACATACACATACTAGGTTCCCATTTTATGCAAATCCTTCCATACACGTCAGACAGCAAACAAGAACTTGGGGTTAATATGCATATACATCCTTTTCTGTTCATGTTTCTAGAAGCTCAAGTTTCCTTCTCACAGTAAATCAGCAATGATAAGTTGACATCATTAGAACTGCGCAGGCATTTATAGTAGCTGATAATCTCCACCAGTTTCAAAATACCTCAGTTTATGGTTTTTCTCATACATTTGTTCATTAGCCTTCTCAAGTCTAACCAGCACTCTGATCTTAAAAAAACATTTTTGATTGGTCAGTCTCTTCCTATTAACACACAAACATCATACCAAAGAAATTAAAGACTTCAGAAGACAAGGAGGGTTAAAAGTAAGTCAGAGAAGAGGTATAAATGATTAAGCTGAGACTCTGGTGTGCTGTAGCCATTGATATACCTCTGAGTAAAGCCAATTATACTGAAATCTTTCTCACAAAGAATAGATACAAGGTACAAAAGCTGCAGGCAGATAATATCCATAGAAATAAGGAAAATATTACATGGAACAAAGCTAGGATAGCTGTGGTCACACAGATCAGTATAATTCACTGATTTGTTAAGCTGAGGATTTAGGCAATTTACTAGCTCTTCTTCTAAGAGCAATAGCTTCTCCTGGACCTAAATTTCATCCGAGCTGCAGCCCACCTTGCCAGTAATAGAGAGGGGACAGGGCTGGGCAGATGCTGCACCCCACCCCAAGCATACATGCCTCTGTTACATGGAAAATGATCCCAAATGATTTCGCAAAAAGCTGCAAGTCCAAAAATCAAAATGAATATTTTCTGGCTCAATGTAACCTGAATTACTCCCACAAAAAAAGCAATTTTTTTTCAAAACCACCAACTCTGCATTTAGAAATGCTATCAATAAAATTTATTTTTCAGAGTGTCATCCCATTCCTTCAGTAGTAGGGCTAATATAAATCCAAAGGTTTCTGAGACACGTTTGCAGGCCTGAGCTGTGGCAAGCATATCCAGTGATGCTGGCACTGTCTGTAAGTGCCGGACTGGTTCTACTTATGACATAGACTTGATCTGTGCTTGAGCTCCTCTGGGATTTCCAAGCAAACACAGAAAGTCCTTAGCACCCCTCTGAACAAAATTCCCAGGCAGAAAAAGAGCTACAGCTTTGCTGCATTACAACAGCTGGGAAGAAAGACTGGCTCACATTAGAAATGGGAGATTCATAACTTAGAAGTGCTTTACTGTTGGTCTTAACGGCTATCACAGGATTTTGCAATTAAATTCTGTTTGCTGCTTCCCAAAGCACATCAATCATGGCAGCGCCAATGTATGTCCAGTACTAGCATGAAATAATGAATGAAATATATTAATAGTCACTGAATATATAGTTATTTTCCATTATGGATCATCTCCAATGAGAAGGAGTTAGTTTATTTATTAGCATTATTTTTATTTCACTGAAAATCTTCTTAAACTATGTAAATACTTTATAGCAGTTGTATCAGCAGGTAAGATCATTACAATAAAAACAAACAGATGAAAGAGTTTTCCCTTTCTCCTAAACCTAAAATACATATTTGTCTTAATATTTTTATGAAATTGATTCAGAAATTGCACATGATGTGGAGTGTCCTTACTGAACAGGCTGGGAGTCTCACCAGGTATTTGGATGACAAGAGGTAACAGCGTGGTCTGAGAAACTCTTTAGTCAATCATTTTTAAGCAGGATATAAAGGGATATAAAGCCTTCATTTGAAACCTCTAACATTTCTGAATATCTAACTTAAGAACTACTGCCTAACATTTACTCTGTAAGCTTATTTTCTGACAGACAGGTGGTGCTGAGCATCTTTTCAACATGCAGAATATTTTTTTTCAGAGTTCTGCAGTTACTCCGAGCAGAGAGCTTCACCCTGCCTCATACCTCTACAGTATTTCTGATACATGCAATAGCCTGATTCAAGCAAGGACGATGTTTGTCACTGAGTTTTCAGGTGCCTAATGTTGACTGCACTACAGGGCAGTAAAATCAGCCTTGGTGCAGTAGGCTATGTGGGTCTTCCAACCTAGTGACTGTGGCTTTCTGACACAGGGAACTCACATTCTGGATTAATTTTCCCTCACAGTTCTGCAGTGAATCAGTTTAGTGACCTTTAAGACCTGAGACAAGAAGCATTTATTAAATAATTCTCTTGTAAACTTATAGCATATGCACAAAATACTTGCTATAGAAACAGCATTTGCCTGTGCTTTTATCAAAAGTTTGATATATAAACCTTTCTTATCTTTAATCAAACATTTTTTATATAGTTATTATTTAGGAAATTAGAGAAAACTATGCTTTTAAATAGGTAAGATATCACAGCTTATTTCACCGAGGACACATGAACATCAATAGCCAAGTTTCTAACAGAGTCTAGAAGTTTTGCTTGTGAACATCTGGAATATATAAGTTTCACCTTGGGCCACAAAAGCTATATCTTATTATAACACAGTGCATCATGTATAATCATATCACTGTCAAACACTGGAGAAAAAAAGTACAGTGAAAAAATGTTTGCTCTCATTGCTCAGTTTCAAACTCTACATTATGTTACAGCTCAATCTTATTAAAACAGCTTTTCTACTTACTATCAAAAAATGGGCGTAGATATTTGTTGTATCCTTTTATTATTTTTTGTATAGTTGGAGGTAGAATTTCACCTTTTCCTTCAGCTTCAGGAATCTGCATTGACCTAAAAGAAATGAAAAAAAAGTGAGGAAGTTTTAAAAGAACTATCATGAATTACAGCAGAGATTACATTCTAGTAAAATGCTGTATTAGTTTCAAGGTTTTTGACAATTACTGCCCATCAGATAAGATATGAAACATTTGTATGTTTGCATTTCACAGCACTGTAGAAGAGTAATGTTCTAGAAAATACTAATTTATATAATCTGTATTAGTCTCTTATTGGAAAAAATACCACTTTTATACCTTAAAGTCTATCATTTCTTATCACCTGAGAAAATAGTTCAGCCATCTTTAATATCTTCTCTGTAAATAGGGCATGCATAAAAGCACTTTCAAAATCCTGCTTTTGCAACACAATTTTTAAACAGGTTATAGAAATAATCCTGTTGGGCAAAACCAGTGAAGCATAATGACAATACAAACCACTCCTTTGTTCAGAAACAGCTACAAATACGATTCAAAAAAAGTCAAATATAAGTAAGCAATTATGAGCTCCATTTTTGCCCTGGGGCCCCTGCAATAATGTTATTGGAAGGATGAGTGAAAGTACTAGTGAAAATGCATACAGTAAACTGCCATTCATTATGCAGACTACCCCAGGATTAATTTTTATATATTCCCCCCTTCTCATTTTATGGGTCTTGATGAGCAGCAGCTGTAGGAGGGACACCTGGGGCCATTAAGGGCTGTTACACTCTAAATAGCTTTGCTCATCATTTCTGCCTAACCCCTAAAGCGAGCACCCCAAGAGTGCGGGTACACTTACCCATATAGATTCCTAGTCCTGTTAAATCCTCACTGACTTTCTTCTTCCCAGTTTCCCTATAGCTGCTCCTGCAAACTCTGCCTGCTCTTCCTTACGATATTTCTGGGCCTCCCGTAGCTTTCTAAAGCTTGTCCCTTTAATTTTGATTTTACTATTTTCTGAAATACATCTTAAATATTTGGCATGTATGGAAGTCCTTTCCTTAAGTCAACTGTGGTACCTTCTGTGGCAATGCCTGATTTCTCTCATTAATAAATGATGAGTAGCCTCATATTTTTGGTCTTTGATTTTTATGGTTAAGAACTTGTTGGCATGGGAAAGCTGTTGTGGGGTAATTGAGGCTGTGAGTTAATAGGGCACTGTCCCTCGTGTGCTATTTTGACATACAATCTTTGAGAAGCCCTACTATAGTAAGCTAATGTATCAGAGGAATGCGATGCCTTCTAAATGTGTGTGGCGTTACCATCCTGGAAACTGTGGGGATACTCAGAAACAGGTTGTCAGTGTGGAAAGGCAAGGAACTTACAGATGTTATGTGGCTTTGCTTATCTGCATCTTAAGGGAGGATGTCCGGTTTCCTTTAAAGTGTTCTTCAATTTATGTGCCCCATTCGTCACTAAGCAAGAGTGAGCTCACAGCTGCATTTATTCCTGTATTCTGTCATGCAGTAGGGATCACAAAGGATAAAAATAAAACCCGAGACTCATTCCTCTTATCCATGTACATCATCTCAGCTTCTCTTTTACCCAGTATTTGTGTTGTTTAACTAACTCTACATATGTTTTAGTTTCTCCATTTTCTGACTGTATTTTAAACACTTTGGCACGCATTGAAGTATGGAAATGCCTCAAAACAGCTGTTCCAGCCACTGAGTAGAGAGTAGGCTTTTACAGAAGAAAACTTAATGAATTGACAACCAGGAATATCTATCTGTTCTGGGCTGTCAATATATAATATGTGTGAACTCTTCTGGTTCAACAACCCATGCTTGCTTTTACAAAAGCTGAATTGCAATTATTTAATTTCCTTAGTTATTCTTATGGCTCAAAACTTAGTATTTTTACAGGCTAGGCTAAACTTGGAAGGTACACCAACTGCTTCTTATTTAAAGATACTAGTGTCTTAACAGAACTGGGAAACTGGAAGGGGAAAAGGGAACATCTGCCCTAAACAATAGTATATATCATCACTTAAAACAAAACTATCATCTAGACACATGTACAGGAGTATTTTTTTCTGGCTATTTTTTTTCAGAAGTTATGTATCATGAAAGAGGCAGAAACACCTTAGAACTGAGAGAAGAGAAAAACAAAATGCCAAACGCAGTCTGAGCAAGCTTTTGAAATAGCCCCCTCAGGAAAAGCTAGGGGAAAAAAAAGCTTTTTTCAAGCAACCCACTGACAGGCAAAAAATTTACAGATGCAAACAAAGGTGTTACTTCTTGTTTCATATCTGATGTGCTCAAGGATAGAGGCTTTTGTAAGATCTTTGTAGATAAATTGCAGCAGAATCGCCTACATAGCTGATTAATTCTCTGCTTCAAAACAGCCAGTACTGTCACAGGTTTTTGGTTAATTGGTGAGGTTGAAACATTAGTATTATGTTACCACTTACCAGATACAGGACCAAGTACTTAAATAATATAAGTACTCTTAAACTCAGGTAAAAAAAAAAATGTCCCACAGAATTTTCTGGATCTGCCCCTATAAACCCAGGCTAGCATTCTTTAATTTGAAAACACCCTTCCTGAAATAAATCGGGAGCCCTTCTTGGGATCAAATAGCCTATATTTACTTCATCTGATTTCTGATAATGATTTGAAGTGCAAATTCTATTGATTACTCAGATAAATTTGCCTCAATTTTTTCATTTCTACTTCTTAATAAAAGTATTTCTGGGAAAGTGACCATCCAGGCAACCCCCTGGATTTTAGTATGCATATATGTCTGTGATGTGATTTTTAATGTCATTTAATGTTAAGTGCTGAAAGTGAAGTTAAATGTCATTCAGGAAGGGAGAACTAGCAATGGAGGTGGAGTTTGATAGCCTGGTGTGACACTGTTAGCATATGTATTGTGACAGATTGTGTTCCCTGTATATGATAGGGAAGATGAGGCTCTGGCTGTCCCTAAACATTATTTTTTTTTTAAATACACACACACCATAATTGATTATAAAGTACTCAGTAGAGGAAACACTTCACACACTGGCCAGAGCTTATACAAGTGAGATATCTAAGGAGCCACTTAAGCAGCAATCATGACCCTTGCTTCAGTACACTTCAGTCCTTGGATATTGCCCAGAAATATTTCCATTTCAGTGCCAAGCAGGATAGCTTTTGTTCTAACCAGCACTTTCACCAAATCTCCCTGATTTGTACACTGGCAAAAGGCATTTGTGGACCTAAGCATCATCTTGGCTGTGAGCTAACCAAGGGGCAGAGCTTCTTCTCTGCCTGTGTTTGTATTTGGGTACAACATGACCAGATGCGCTCAATGCTATGCACCTGTGCCCAAGCTAAAGAGGTGCTGTGCAAGCACAGAACTCCCTTGGATACTATACAGGAATTAACTGTCTGTGCTTCTGGATACTCTTAGCCATGTGAAGCTGTATGAGAAGATTCATAAGGTCTACCTGTTAATAATGAAGGCAATTACACACCACAGGCTGAACATCTTCAGGTATTTTGCCTCCTTGTGACTTGCATACTTCTGAAATTTTCTTGGTCTCTTCGCAGTGTTTTATTACTGCAAAGCCATGAGTCATCCAGTGATTACAGAGTGTGGCAAGTCACAGCTGACAAGGAAGGTGGGATTAGAGTAAGTGTGTTTTCTGGACAAAGATCTCTTTATGGCACTGGAGAAGGTGGGGAAGACAGATGTTTTAAACTCCCTTTCAGGGGACTGTTCCACCTGCCCTCACAAGCAAGTGGAAGCTTTATCTAAATGTGTTTGCACACCCACTTGAACTAAGCTCAGGCAGAATCTTATCTTGAGGAATTTACTGGGAGACCAAATAGGTTAGGCAATTCTACACAGAGAATTGACTAATAGACTTTAAATATTTCAGCTAAAGGTGGTAGTGACAATGTTTAACCTGTCCATGCTTGCATTTTCTTATTAGAGTTACTTATAAAGAATAATTTTTTTCCCCATTTTTATAGAAGGAATTTATTTAAGTGCTCTATTTCTATCTTAAGTTTTTTTGTCATGGCAACTACACTGTTAGCAAGATTACTTGTACACAGAAGGGATCGGTTTCACCTTCCAGCTTAACACAACTCAGCTTTCCTAAAGACTTCATGATTTCCTCAACAGAGAATAGGAAGACAATGTTTTAACCCGGTAATTCTTTAAGACAGTCTCATTTAGTAACAAATGCACAATGATGACTTTAACTGCCTCAAGCTTACAATACATCTAGGTAGACTGTGTGCTTCTGTCCTTAGGCAAGGTACAACACTCTAGGCAAGGACCATGTGCCCTTCTAAATTGGCTAAGCATCTGATATTCACACTATCTGAAGGTTGGTTTGCTTAAGTTAAATACCTTTATTTATTTTCCCCCATTAGTTTTCTCAGTAAGAAATCTGTAAATCAAGGCAGCTGATTTATGAAGGAGTTCAGGCCTGTATTTCTGTTATTAATATCCAGGTTAGTCAATCTTTGTAAAAGACAAGATTTTACTGTCAAGCAGATTTAGCTTTGCTACCTGGTCAGATATATTTCTAAGTAAATTGATTATAAACCAACTGATACTATTATACATTGAAGAAATAATATTTTTTTACCAAATATTTCTTACCTACACAGCATCAACAGAAAAATTGCTCTGAGACTGCAGTATTTAAGACTGCACATTGTGAGGTGTGGTTTCTTCTAGGTCCTAAAAAAAGCACAGAGGTAATGTTTCACAACATGTTTACAGTTCAAATATACAAATTTCACAAAGTTTTCATTGTATCTTGAATAGCTGTTGCTATAAATGTATTAATAAACATCTACAGCAATAAAAAACCCTCAAAACTAAAAAAAGACATTCTATCAGCAATAACTTGTTACCAATAGAAGTGGCATTCCAGTATACTACAGCTCTTTCATTTTTGCAGCTGTCCTTTAAATATTAGGTAAAATAGTTTATTTGAAAAATAATTGTGTAGGAGAATCATAAACACTGAGTTTTGTCTCTGCTATTTGTGTAAATGAGTGCATCTCTGGCATATCAGCTCAGCCCTCTGAATGGAAAATACTGAACCTCATCTTAGAACACAGAGCTGTTCAAGAGCAACACCTCTGGTACAGGAGTAGTAACAATACCTATGATGCATATCTTTGGTAAACTCATTGTTAATGAGGAAAATTGAAATTACATGTTTCTACTCTTAAAAAAAAAAAAATCTTTGCCTGTACATAAATAATCATATATAACCATCCACATTGATCAAAATGTTTGTCTGAGACAAGATGTTTTCTTGTGAATGAGATTACTTTTGTCAGTATGATTCACATTCAAAATGCTTATTTTAAGTAATCTGTCAGCTCTGTAATCCATTTCTGGATGAAAACAGTTTAACGCAGTCACGCAACAGATCTGAAATTCACAGACTGTGAAAACTTTTGCTATATTTCATCAAAGCACTGAAATGTTATTTGTAAGACTTGCTTCAAAACTAAAAAAACCCACAAACCTATGTGACAGGAACACTACCTACCCAGAATCTGCAGAACAACTGTTAAATGTTAACAAATATGAATGAAACATTTGTTGTAGGTTTTAGGAAGGGATAATCAAATAATACTATTTTCAAAGTCCAGAGTTAATTTTGCAGGAGTCTCTTGCACTTTTATTTCACAATAAATTACTAACAGTAAATAATTTGACACTTCATAACTTGAAGCTTTGTTTTACCATCCTTTAGTGACCAATGCAAAAATGCTAGTGAACTTTTTTACCCCAAAGTAATTTTTCTTTCAGTCTATAGTTCCAGTAAGAGCAACGCTAGTGGTATTTACTTAAATTAATGCAGTGTGAATGGTATCTGACTTGGATGTAACAGTGGTGAAGTGACAAAATAAGTTGTTAATGTCTCCAAAGAAAAATGAAAGACATTTCAACAGCTTCTTAAACAAGTAGAAAGTCTCAGCCCCTTCAGCATCTTGGATACTTTAAGCATACACCAGCCTGGTAAATATTAATGTCAAAATAAATCGTACACTCCTACTGACTTCCACAGAAAATCATGCATGAAGACACTGAAAGCCTGTAATAGGAAGACACAGCACGAAGGAGCAGATGGCGTTGTCAGAACATTGCTCTCTAAATGCTGATTCTGTAACACTCCCGGTGCATATCGTGGGATCTTTTGCATATCTCATTTTCGGTTTGGATGCATACCTTCTACATTTGCTATCTTTATCTCACAGGAAAATATGCTAAAAATAAGTATTATCTTTCTGGTTTCCCAGAAAACCTCTTACTGACTTTATAACTACTTCTTAAATCTTCTTTTATATTTAGCTTTTGAATTGCTACTATGAGCTCCTAATGTGTCTGAAGATCCTTCATAAACAGATTAAGGAAACCTATGGATATTTCTGTACTTGTTTGGTTTTAGTTTTCACTGTACTGAAGATCAAAATGAATGGGTTGATTACTAATCTCTTAAGCAACTGGTTTACCTTCAAATCTTAACCAACATCCAATTTAGTAATTTTATGGGGGAGTGGGGTGGAGAATTTTAGTCTTTAACACATGAAAGGTTAAATCTATTCTATGGTATGTGGCTGAATTTTTTTATGCTCAGGCAGAGAGCATGGAAATAGCAGGAAGGAGAGGATCTTTTATTTCTGTATAAGAAATACTAATCAAGAGATCTAATTGCCATGTCAACGGACAGCCTGTCACACAAAAGGACACTGCATGCCAGCCAAGGAATAGAATTGGGTAGATACTGAAGTCTTAAGCAGTTTCACAGATAATACTTAAACTGGATATATAAATCACTGGTGCATGTGCCTACATGCTTGTATACACACACACATTTTTTTCTACTGTCCTTTCTATGGGGCTTACTGGGCTGGTTTGCTCCATTGAAAAGCCTGCTGCTTGGCATGTTTGCACATCTGGATCTTTTCTGTCATGCATTTTTTAATCAAATTCTATACACTCACAGCAGGATTCCTTCCTGCATATGTGGACCTTATAAACTACTGGTATCTAAACGTAGTTCAGCAGGGCCCTTAATATTTTCCTCTTTCCAAGAGCCTAGAAAAATATACATAACCTGTTCTCTGCATGGAATATCAAGCCATTTGGTTTTACCAGATAGACTACATGCTGTCCAGATTATTGCACACATATTGACACATCTTCATGTTCTAAACATAGCATTAAGTAATTGAGGCAAAGGTAACAAATATCTGTCCCGATTTCCCATATGATGAAACAACACTTTCTAATATGAATTAGATCAGATTAGGATTGTAATATAGTATCTGATGTTTTGGCATTTCTCCTCAGAATTCAGTATTTGTCTTCATCACGAGAGGAAAATTGCAAGTTTTACAAACCTCTGAGACTGAAATGGGATGTGGCAAAGAGCTGGCAGAGGTAGTATCAGTGTCTTAAAATTTCACTGGAAGTGAACTGTATGTGGATGAATAAAAGGATGACATGCTTGTTTTACTGCACTATCTTATTCACAAGTGGACACATGGAAAAGACTAAAAATTATTAGAGAAAGACACATTGTCATATAGTAGTGGCCATATGCCTGAATTCTCATGGCTGCTGTTGCAGGCATCTAAAAGTGTGTGTGGAATTATCTTAAAATATAAAGTCAGTAGTGGATTTATAGATAGTAAAAGCTGAATTAGTATTGCAGTTGCATTTGACTTCTGAATCCAAACTGTTGAATGACAGTGCCCTTAAGTGCTTGACTAAAAAGCAGCTAGAAATTCAGGAAGGATTCAGCCAGAATCCCAAAGTATAACTACCTCCCCTGCTCTGCATTGTTCTACTTACATTGTCCACTACAACTGCAGCATAGTCAATAAATCTATATATATACATTGCTTACTCCGTCCTCTGGTGGTTAGATCGACACGAACCAACTGGAGGGAAAATGAGGGAAAGCTGAACATACTGAAGATTCAATAGGAGAAAGGGAGTGAATATATGGAAGGCAGTCACAAGATAAGATTCAGAAGTAGAGGGGCAGAAAGATAAAAAGAACTCCGCCAGGATATGGCCCCAGAATGCCACTGGCACTTACAGATTCTTTATTCATTCTTCACTCCTGCCCTTACTTCTAGCAAATTGGCACCTGACACGCCATCTTCATTAGCTTCTCCAGTTCTGGGCAGTCTTCCTCACTTTTCTTATTTCCAAGATGCATAGGAAATAATTTTCTCCCTTCAGTTGTGCACAAGCAACAAGTGAAAATAAAGGGACAGCGAGTAACTTCTGCTCATCACTCGAAAAAGCCAACTGCATGCAACTGATTGACAGTAGTGGGTGATGGATGGCATTTTGTGGCATAAAGTGATATTCTATCTGTCTTTGTATTAATCTGGATCCCTGTCTATAATAGCCCTAGTTTTATGCTACTTTTTACATCTCCCTAAAATACATAGATCATGAAAGAGAAGAAAATGCAAAATTTTCACGTTAAAATTATTTTTCATGTTAAAATGGATTAATACTGCAGAGAGTGCGGCTTCAGTGAAAAGTAGCAAGAAATATTTTTTTTTAAGGCAAATTAGAAAGAAGGAATAAAACCCAGAAGCAGCAAAATTCTCAGACTAACTGGGGGATTGACTTATGAAGGGGCACCTTCTTATTTGACTGACAAGCTGGCCCTTGGTGTACCAGGTAGCTTGTTTTGAAACCCTAGGCGCATCTGATCTTGCCTAGCATGGACCTAAACCATGCAAAGCTTCGGTGGGCAAGTAAGCGAAGTTAGATTTACTCAGCCCATGGAAAGTAGCTGTCTTGTGTTTTCTTTGCAGAGACATCCAGTAGGAGGCCATCTGCGGTGACAGTGCTATGTTAGCAATTGGATAGATTTTAAGTTTCTGTTGGTGATATATGTAGCAACAGTTCAAAGTGAAATACTGGATTCCAGTTGAGTTCTGATGGTCTAATCAATATAGTTGTTGCATGTGCCAGGTAATACAAATAATAGCCAAAAATGTCACTTACTGAAACACTCAGCAAGTTGCTCCAATCTGTACAACATCTTTCTCAAGTTTTGCACTCTGAGATGTTTTTTTCAAAGATACTCTTCAATCGTATCAGAAGGTCATATTGTTAAAATAAGTAGAATGAATTTACAATTCACCAAAAATTAAAATCTGCTTCACTGGTGTAACAAAACAAGCTGTAAGTGAAACTTCACAATTAAACATTACTTATATCTGTATAGGGCACTGTATGAGAGTCTGTAAAATGATACTGAATAAATCTGTATGATAAGCAGGTTCATTTTTTTAAGTTTTAAATTAGCATGGCAAGATGTCAGACCGTGTCAGCAACAACTCAGTGATATATTTCAATATCCCAAATAATATACAAGTTAACATGTAAAATCACTGTCCTCAAAATACACTGGAAGATCTTAGGCTAGGTCAAAGAAATCCATTGTTGCAGTCATTTAATTTTTTTTTTTTAATATCAGTTTTTCTAACCACAACAGAATTAGGAACTAGCAGTACGCTGCTAATACAGTATTAAGTATACAAATACTGTCTAATTGTTAGAGACATTTGCTGTTCTAGATTGAGGTCCATATTTCTCACCAAGTTCTCTGCATTATTAATTTCATAAACATTGAAGCCTTAGAGTAATTTACATAATGTATAATAGGATTATTTTATATGTTTATCTGTTGTTATTTTCACTCTAAACATTTTAAATAGATTAGTATATATCTTGGGTTAGCTGGGAAATAAGTTAACTGGCTGACATATTGTTAATATTATACAGTTTTCCTGGAAAATTAATTTCAGATTTCTAACAACTGGGTGTTCTGGATGGCAATACAATTTTAGGAGTTATCTTCATGCAACTGGTGTCAGATGTCCAACTTCTAACCAGCATAATACTGAACTGAAAGGTTTTGAGAATGTACAGAAATTGATGTAGAAATAAACATCCATGGAATAGCTTTTAATAAAGGAATGAATGTGTTCATGTGACTGCTTAAATATAGCACTCATTACAAGCTCTACTCATGTCTATTGAAAAATCTATAGAAAGTGTGCCATGCAGGCTCTTTTCTGGTAAAAAAAGCAATGGATGAAATTTATGTCCACCTTGCTCCTAAATATACTTTTAGATAGCTGACTCTCAAAAGTCCGTGGCTTTTCACAGATCAGTGGCATTTGAGTCACAATTGATTGTTACTGTCATTTGTAATTATCCAAATTAGTCAGAAGTTTGTGGGGTTGTTAATGGTTGTTTATACGTGTATATAGGCTTTTTTTACTCTAAATATTTTGCTCTGTACATCCGAGTTCTGCTATCTGTGCAGCTGTAGCTCTACACACACCTGCAAACATTAGAGTCCTCTCATACCAAACTACAGGTCTCTAAAATCTGAGACATTTACTGACTTTCTAATGTGTGTGTCAACACTGCAAGATCCTCCCACACCCAGTCCCACAGACAGTCAGGGATCATCTTCTGCCACACCAGTCTGTTTGACAGTCGCAAGTAAGTCACAGCCCACCAGTGTGGCTACACCAGAGCAGCTAAGAGCAGAGAGGTGCTTGGTTTTCATGCAGTTTAAAGAATGAACGTGAGTCAAGTCAAAGAAGTAGGCAACCTTCAGAGGCTGCAAATGAATGAAACCTCAAAGGCACCTTAACAAAAGCTTTGACTTTGCAGGAAGGTACAAACAGTTTTCACTGCTGGCTTGGGTGGTCTCCCATCTCCCAGCTGAGACCTCACAGCTGCCTGGATCAGCACTTTAGGTCACCGAGTTTCTAAAGGGCACCCACAAGTGAGGGTTGAAAGCAGATACATTGCTACTGCAGCACTGATACCATACTTTACTAGTTAACACAGACCAGCCTAACTTGTTTCTTTAGCCTTGTAGCATAATGGAGCCACAGTTTTATTTGGGCACTATCAAAATAGATATGATTAATGAAAATAGTTAAAAAAACAGAAAGTTAGACAGAATATGCTGATTCAGATTAAGAAAGTAGCAACTTGATTTGAAAAGACAATTTGAAATCATGTCTTTCTGATGTCAGCTTAAATTACTGTTCCTTATGAAAGAGCTACAATCTTCTAGCTCTTAACCTGGAGGGGAGAGTCTCCCCACACAGACCCTGATGTCTGCACTTTGTTCAAGCATTCTCGTGTTGTAGAAACCATCCAGGACTCAACTAATCTGCCCACAGCTTGCTTCCATGCAGCCTCTGGCATGGAAGAATGAGGGACATCTCACTATATGTCACTGAACACATGCTGGAAGCTGTGAGGGGAAAAATAATAGCCCTGCAGTAGCAGATTAGGCTTAATCATATCCATCTTCTCTCCTCTTTGAGTATTTTGCAATGTGCCGCTGAGATTTACAACAGAGAATCAGCCCCTTGGTTTATATTTAATTTTGTTTGCAATTCCAAAGGCTTGTTTGGGGGAGAAAAAGGAAAGAAGGGAGGGAATATACCCCAGTGATGCCTTGTTTTCCATGCAAATTAATTTGAACCAGAGATTCTTCCTGTTTACATGCGTGCATAATAACATGCAAAACCTCCAGATAAAGTATTCTTTTTCGTGAGATACGTGGTCACCAAACAACTATGTGTCAGTTTGAGTCTGAGGTCTGTAATTCCTTGCTGAATTAATAAGTGTCCTGTAGAAACTAACCATTTTGAGCAATGCAACAGGATGAAATAGTAGGAGGGAAAAAATCAATTTTTAAAGCAGCTTAGTTTTTCTACAGTCTAGGAAGCTTTTGCATTTGAAACAAACTGCCACAAATTAATGTAAGTAAAATTACTCTGTATAAATACATATATTCACAGGAAGAAATGCTTTTAATTGTACAGCCACAGAAAAACGTGAATGTTCACTGTCCGGGGCTCAGCTTTGCCCTTTTGTACCTGCCAAGGGTGAAGTTGGAGTTATTCTGACAGATGTGGACCTGAGCTCAAAATCAGCAGGAATTCAGTCTAAGAGAAAATCACAAGAGGGGCTTTGAAAGTATGTAGCATTTTTCAATAAAACATGTATTTTGGATTTTTTTTTTTCCACTAATACCGATTTAACTAATCCTCCCATGTGGATAGGTGTGTGACTGTCTCAGGATCTTCCTTTTCTTTAAGCACAAACTGCTTTAGCTTTATTCTGTAACAGTCATTAGAATTACCTGGAGTTGTGTCATGAAGGGCAACCTTTAAGAACGCTATTTATAAAGTTTGAATAGACACTGAAATTATGTATACAGGCAGGTAATTTTTTTTCTTATAATTAGAAGGAAGCCTGCTAGAGAACTAAAAAGCTTTCATTTAATTCAAGCATTTTCTTTCATCATAACTCAATGCCCAACAAGAGGTTTAATCTATGCGATCTGTTTTCATTCAAATATTGTACATCTTTTTAAGTACTGGCACATTGTTCATCTATGTATTCATTTGAAGTAAGATGTGCAGATGGGGGGCGGGGGGGGGGGGGGGGGAAGAAATGCAAGCTGGCTCTTAAATTATCTTTCTGGGAGAAGTTTCTCCGTGTGCCATTCACTTTAAAAAGTTTTTGCAGGCTTTGCTGGGGTGAGCTCAATTCTCAGATTTTATTTATTCCATTAATAGCAATTTGAGTTATTCGGTGCTATTTTAATCCAGCAGAATGCATTTTAATAATGCCTTAGAGAGGAAAAAACGACTTCTTTTTTTTAAAAAACCAACTGAGCAGAGGGGTAGGAATGAGAAGGGGAGACAAGGGTACCCCCAGGAAAGGACCAGCGCTGGGGACAGGCTCCCGGTGGGAGGGTGCCGCGTTCCCCCGGGGCGGAGGCGCCTTACCTGCACCGGGGCCGCGGCCCCTCCGCGGCGGCGGGGCCCGGACGGAGCGCGGGGCCCGGACGGAGCGCGGCGGCCGCCTCTGAGCCGCCTCTGAGCCGCCTCGCAGCCGGCAGAGGACTGCGGGGGCCCGGGCCGCCGGTTCGAGCCCGCCCACGGCCGGGGGGGGCAGGGAGAAGGCTCCCACCCGCCATTGCTGGCTTAAGCCCCCATAGGTGGCTCTAAGCAGCGGTGTCCTTTCCCTGCCACTCCTCCCTTGCTTACTCTCGCTTACACCTCTTTTCAGTTTCCAGTGCGTTTGGGGGAAGCGGTGCTGGGAGAGAAGTGGCGAGGGATCCCTGCCAGACAAAGATCAGTGGCAGCACTTCCCACTGCTGCTTTTTTCGCTGTGCCTCTGGAACACAGCTTGCCTAAAACTTCCTACTTATTGACTTGTCTTTCTTGCAATTGTCGCATCCCAGCTACCTTGGGTAGAAATGTCCATCCTTGTTCTTCATTTGATCTACTGGACTTCTTTACACCGTTCAAGTCTTTCTAGGAGTCACTGGAAGGAAAATGCTGGTTTTGCAGATGTTACTTTCCTGTCTGACCTTTCACTTCAGGAGCTGTCTGCAGCTTGCAGATAGACAAAAGTACCGCTTTCTCTGGGGAAACAGCATTCCACACCACACATGATGAAGGAAACCACTTAAGGAATGTGATCCCCAACTCAGGCTGTTGGACAAAGCAACCAACTTCTGACAGAGTTTAAGATCTGCTGTCAGAAATCATTGCCTGTAGCTAGGCTATGAGGAAAAGGGAAGAAAAAAAAAAAAAAATACTTTGTGACAGGGCTACTATCACCAGTACTAAAATATGGTGTTTCTTGTCCAAGCTGTGGAGGTAATTTTGACTCCTTCAGTTTCAACTACTAGTGCTGGGATGAAAGTGTTGAGGAAGACAAAGGCTGAGGTCCCAACCCTGCATCTTCTACAGTACAGACACACAGATTTTGCTTCCTAGCACATGCTAGTCTCAGCTCATATCAGAAGTAGTTACTTATTGTTTGCTTTTTCTCAACTTTATCTTTAAATTAGTTACTGACATGTTTTTATAAGAGGCTGTCTTCACACCACGTGTCTGCTATCACTGCACTGTAAGCTCCCCCCAAGCTACAGAACATGGGAAGGTCTGAGGCCCAAAATAGGAGAGGAAAAACGTCTCCATGACAAAAAATGGAGCATGTTTCCCTACTGTTGTGTGCCTTTCTGTTATTGTTACTGCCTAAAGCTTTTATTTGTTATTGCATCTGTGGGCAGGAGAAATTAGAGAAATGTAAAATGCCATATTCCCTGCAAATGCTGAATGTTGATCCAGTTGATAAGTCAAGAATATGTGCTGAGTGTGCCTGCTCTGGGGTACCTCCCCCATATCTCATTTGAACAGTCTAACCATGTAACATGTATAGTGTTTATCTTTTATTCACCAGTCAAGCAGAAAGAAGCTTGAAACCCAGTGGAAAAAAATCCCTGATTGCTTCTATTGCAGAACAGCTGCAAGTTCGGTCTCATGTGGCATGTCATAGCATTAGAACTGAGAAAACAGCTTTAAAGACAGTTCTGTTACCAATTGGCATAGAAACAATTTTGATGTTTATTATAGTACTCCAAGTACAGGTTATAGCTAATGGATGGTATTAGAAATCCTTAAAAGTCTAGGGATCTCTTTCTACTACTTCTTAAGGCCTATTTCAAATTCCCACTAATTGCAGGTCATAATTTAATTAGGATGAAAATATTCTGTCTGAAAACTCAAAGTATCAATGTGCTGTTGCCTGTTTCAGTTCACAGTGCTCAAATGGAGAACTTTGAAAAATAGTATCTCAAGAAGGTGGGAATTCATCACCTGTCTGAATTTCAAGGCTCTAAGGCAGTGAGATGCATTTGAAAATCTTGGGCAAAATACATCCTTCTCTCTATAAAAGATCACTGGTCAGTGGGACTCCTGATCACCTGAAACAGTACCTGTCCCATGAGCAGTGTGGTAGTGTCTGTTGGAGACAAGCAAGTAAATTACAGCCCTAAAAATTAGTTACTGTGGCCTGAAATATTAAGGCTGTCAGTAAAACTTGTTAATATAAAATTAAAACTTATCCTGATTTCCTCTAAAGCTTATACTGGTCCTTCAGAGTACCTATGGTTCTCAGTTTATTCATTTTCTGTTGGAGCTATTGCACCCTTAGCACAAGGCTGTACTAGTTTAAGAGCAACTGGCTAACACAAGTCTGTGCCCGTGCACAGAAGTACACCTGCCCTGTCATCTCCAGAGCCAGCTCCTGCCAAGCCCTTGCGCCCTCTGCTCTCCCTGCAGCAGTGGGACCTCTAAGGCACCAACCTACCACCTCCCTTGAGCTAGTCCCAGAAGGGGACGGCTCAATTATTAACCCAAAGCTTAAGTCTTTGAATAGAGCCATTCATTGACTGGGAAAATCAGCTGACTCCATCCTCAGGCTGGTAAAGAGTAATGAAATTGTTTCAGAGAACAATTTGCAGAAAAGACTCCTTGAACACAAAAAATCTGGATGCCTGTCGTTAAGAAATTGTTTAACTCCTCTGTGCATTTAGCCCTCTGCATCTGTATTGGAGCCTATGTTGGGTAAGTTGGGGTTTTTTAGTAGATTTTCCTTATAGTTTGTTACCTCAGAGGGTTGTTGCAACATCCGCAGTACCGATGAAATAGCATTGTAATCTGTAATGACTTTCAATAGCTGTAATGCCAAGAATAATAGAAAACATATTGAACTTCTGGTATCCCAGGGATTCCTTGAGATATTCTAAATTCTGATCAGCAGACTGGCTGTGAGATTTTAGGTGCTTGAACTGCTTACCCAGTAACACATAACTCATATAAAAAAGCCAATATTATCATTATCACTTAAGTATCATATTGATACACAAAATACTTGGCAATGTGATGCATCATAAATCAAAATAGCCCATTTTTAATTTGATTACATTGACATTTAAGGGACATTATTTTGGATGTTTTAATATACATGCAAATGTTTGGAATACTGACAAAACATGTTCTGATTCAATGCAGTATACAGTGGGGACCTGAAAATGAGACCAAATAATACAATTTTGTATCTAAGCTAAATGCAAAGCAAAAAAGTTTAAAAATGCTATAGATTTGATTTAAATCTTCCCATTTTAATGAGGTGACAGGTAATACCAATGTTGAGGACTTTCAAAATCTCAAAATTGGGGAGTATCAATTTGAAGTTACTACAAACAATTTTATTTCATTATTCAGTGTCCCAGTGAATGTAATAGAAAAGATGAAAACAACAACATAAAATGTGCTCCATCTTTAGAATTCTTTATGAAAAAAAGTTTTCTGATTACTATAAATTGTGGGAGAAGTAAAAGATGAGTCAATTAGTGTTCTAATACCTGATAGTCTACTCTCAAATAGGAATGCTTGTCCATGAAAATCTACATTCTTATACCTACTACAGGCTGCATGAGCAGTTGCATTCTTAATTAATAATACTTAATAACTTGAGGGCTACATACTCTGCAACAATTCTGGATTATCTGGGCAGAAAATAATGAAAATATTAAATGACTCCAATTAAAGAGTTCATATCTTCCCTGTTTGTATCTTGTTGCCCCATCACAGAACAAAATTCTTTGAATGTTAACCATACCAAGAATCATGCTTACATAAAACACAACCATTTTTTATCAAGTGTTGGATGTCTTCATTTTGGTTTAGACCCATCTTGGGTTGAAATTTATCTCCATGATCAGCCTTTACTTGTCAATTGAACTTCTTATTTCACTACTTGCTGCTTTTTTTCATTGAAGTCACTGAGGTTTAATGGGTTACTTTAATGTTCATCTGACCTCTTGTAGGACTGCTCATATGCTGAAATCAAAGCATGTTCTTGCTGAAATTGGGGCCTCCTACCCTGCCTCTCAGTCTGGAGCACTATGGCTCTGTTACCTTGAGACAGGCTGTTATAGGCAGCCAGGATGCATCTTGCACCTGAATATCTTCAGCTCAGATCATGGCTTTTGGACACTGTGTTAACTTTTACCATGTAGTGACAAAGCACTCAGGGTGAAATCTTTCTAAGAACAAGGCACCTCCATCTGTAAGCCACTGTTCCTTTAAAGGTTGTTCTGAGAAGCACATATTTTTGGTTGTATCACTTGTCAGTTGATTCATAACAGCAAGGCTGAATTTGTCATAGCTTTATTAGCTCTTGCTACACTATTGAATATGTCCAGGTGCTGGCTTTAATGAAGTACTTACGTTTTCATTATGCCAGGAATAACATCAATACTCAAGAATTAGATTAAATGAATGAGAAAGCTGAGAGGAATACAGTGGATTTGATTATCTCAGGTAATTGATTTTCTTTGTATGATATTGTCAATGCCTGAAAGGCCAGCTGGATTAACTGATTCTGTCAAGAACAGGCAGGCTTGTGCTAGTCTCGCATCATATACAATTATCCAGTTTATTATCAGTAGGACAATGGAAATGTGTAACCTGTGTGTAAGCCTATATGTAAGCCTCTCCTGCTGTTTTGAAAGAGTTTGACAGAGGTTTTTTACTGGCCTGAAATGTTCACTTTTCATCATGTACCTGTTCAGCTACCAATAACTAGAAGCTTCCAACAAGTGTGCTATAAGACATCAAGAAGCAGTTTTCACAGTCCCCATTACTACAGGGAGCTGCACATACATTAATGATCTAGATTGTGAGTTCTCTTACCTGGCTATTACATGGGGTAAGAAATACGCTGGAGTACAGTTAGCAAGTCCCAGTTGTAAGCAGGACCAGGAAAAGCTGTGAGGCACCAGGTTCACTCTGACGGTCCAGCCAGACAAATTTGCTGAGTTGCTGTTGTGTAGTCCTAGAAGTAAAGCTGAATTGCTGGGAGAAGATTGACTTGTCTTCCCCAAATAGAAGCTGGAGTGGTTACTTGACCTTTCCTATGCTTTCTCATGAAAGAAGTGGTTGTTAGAGAAGTGCTACTTTCTCCTGTCCATGGTCAGCCTACCTAAAGATGACACCAACATCCATGAATGTAATGATCATCTTTCATCATCAACTCTGCATGAGATGTACTGAAATCTGTAAGAATCAGTACATCCAAGTTTTGTTTCTTAAGCCCTATCTTCTATGGGATCTGAGCAAGACTAAAAGAATTGATGACATAATACTGAAACTCTATCTGGCCCAAATAGGATTGCACTGTGCTGTGAATGTGTACCGCATGGCTTCATCTGCTTATGGTTTAGTTTATTCTGCTATACTCTCTATCAATTGCATGACATTAGAGAGCCAAAGCTTAGTGAGACCTTGTAAAACAAAACAAACAAAAAATGGTCTTTTGCTTGTAAAAGGAAATAACTTCTTTTGCTTCTTCCTTCATTTTCAGCACTGTGTATTTTACAGAAAAGAGTTCCTACTATTAATGTACTCTTCACAGTTTTAAAAGCATACTGAGGAAACTATTAAAACAAATTTTGTTTCTATCATTGGCTGTGCACTACCCCATAATCTAACTCCTACTTGCATTAAATGTAGACTTCAATGTGCTATTCATTAAGGCTTAGTTACTTATAAACACAAAAAGGATTCACCAGTATTTCTTTTAAAAATTAGTTATGAAGATGGAGAAAGTATTTCTAACAGGCACTTGTCAGGCTTTCACTTACTGTAAAATTATGCAAGGAGAATAATAGCAAGGCATAATAGCTTCTTAAATGTCACTTGAATTATGATCTCTTAAATTTATTGCATTAAAATGTAACGTTCACTTCTGTCTGCCTTATGAATATACTGTGTATGAACCCCCATTATGTAGAAATATGAACCCATAAGGAGTGAGTTAGACCAATAGCTGGTGAAGTTAAACTTTCGACAAGCTCATTTAAGTAGGTGATGACAACATTATTTTTTGATTGGGAATACCTCTTTGTAAGGCTGTCAGATTTATAGCAAAAATTCCTGAAGAAGAGGATTTTTTACTTTGAGTAACTATGCATTCAAAATAAGCTATGTGGCCTTTTCTAGGAGTTCTGTGAGGGGAAAATTGGAAATGTCCGGGCAAATGTGGTGACAGGCATATTTCACCAGCTGACTTGGTAGTCCTTTGGAGGACACAAGCAATCTATTCAGCATTAAATGGCTGCTATAATTTGCACTTAGCAGGGTGACGTATTCCAGGCAGGGTTAGAGGAACACAATGGTGGAAAAATCTCAGATGAGTCCCGTCTTCATAAGCCAAAATATCATAAGACTTTTTAAATTATTACCAGTGGTACATATTTAAATCCCTGCATTCCTGGAAGTATTTAGATTGATAATTTCAAGTTCCTGTAAAGAAATGGGGATCCTGACATTCTGACTTTGCTCAGGCTGACTCACTTGTGTAAACAGGTGGAGGTCATGTGACCCTTCCATGCCTGTGACTTTAAAATTGCAGATTATATAGCTAGTTGACAAGAGAACGGAATAAATACAGAATGTCGGACTAGGTTTCCAGTCCTAAACCTAAATATCCATGTTCTAAAACCTCTACAAGAGGCTGACAGATTGTTATCGTAGCTTAACATATCTGAACTTTGGGTCATGAAAAGGATTTCTTCATGTTCCTATTTAATTTGGGAGTAAAACTTTAATCTGAGTAACAATGGACCTTATTTTCACAGGAAAACTGTTATCTACATTATTCTGGAGGCTAAAGAGTTTTAAATTGCACAAAGACCACGTGAGAAGTGTGCCATTATGCTCAAACCGGTTTTCATTTTCCTCAGAAGCATATGGGGAGTTGTTTTAATTCAAAAGATATAACATCTGTCTGATCTATTAAACCAGAAGAAAAAGTAATTCAGAGAACAGAAAATGCCAAAGGCAATTTAAAGAGTTACAGATACATATGACATATAAAAATCTCCCAGTGAAAGTTAATGCAAGTCAATATCTACAGTGGTTTTAAATGCCACATTGATTCAAAATCACACAGTAATTGATGAAATGGGAATAAATGATCTCCAGTGTCTCTCTTAATGAACTCAGCAAAGAATTTGGTTCAAGCCAACTAAATGAACAGTTCTGTGGAATGTGAAGTGTTGAGGCTCAGAGCCTCAAAGTAACACTGTTTTTTAAAAGTTTGTGTGTTCTTAGTGTATTCCAAAAGCTAATCTTTTTTTACCTTGGTTTTTATAATTTTTGGTTTTGTTATTCTATAGCACTGCTTCTGTCCTACATTCTTCTTTTCTTCTGCTCTTTAAGTGTACTATACTGAAGGCTTGGAATTTAGATTAGAAATCATCTTTTAATACTTCAAGTTATGCAATTATTATTAAACTCCTGGTTAGGAGTTTACATTACTCTAATGGTTTACATTACTCTAAAGCAGACTAATAAAGTTGTATACAGTCAATTTTATCAATCTCATTTCCAGGCCATAGGAATACTATGGCTCTGCATTGAAGGGGGAACCTGGAAAACCAACATAGTTGAGCAAAATGTTGGGTTGACAGTAAACAGCTGAAAAATAGGAATTGTCTGTAATATTTAATTCATGAGGAATAAGATTATGAAAACAGAGTTTCTGTATTTGGCCTGTGGCTGCAGTCTCTGGTGTCTAAAAAGGTGTCTGAGCTAATGTTTCTCCTGTGATTGAGGTATCATCAACTCTTCTCTGGAGGTTAGACTCTTTAAGGACCAGATGAAGTTAAATTCAGAATTTTGCCTCTCTTCTGCGAAGAAGGGACATGATGTTAAAGGATTTCACCAGACTGTGGGTAACTCTAGGCTTACTTTATTAACAGCTTAGAGTTAGGCCATCACCTCAGTGAGTGGCAACAACTAACAAAAGGCACCCTCTCTCTCTATATATATATGATATAACATACAATACAAAGAGTCTTTGGTGATTTTTCCAGGAACTTTCAGTTCTCAATTCATCATCAATTTCAAAATTCCATTGTATTCCACAGTTTTGACTAGTTCTTACTGTTCTGTTCCAATTCCTCTTCAGATTATCACTATTCACTGATGCAGTCTTTGGTCATCATGGTTACTTATCTTCTGAAAAATCTTAAACTGTCAATATTGCTCCTCAACCACCTGTGCTCTATTAATTAAACCTAGAAAACAATATCTATTTATTAATTATTCCTGCTATTAATAATATCCTAAGAGAAAAGAGTTTTCTAAAGCTTGTTCCTTTTACAATGGCCTCATCTACACAGAAAGATACAATCTTCTCTCCATGTTTACTTGCATGAAACTTTGGATAATATTTGAGACTATCAGACCTGAGACAAATTAATAAATTCATTCAAAAGTAGTTAGTTGGGAACTTACAGGCTAACATATCAGCATATATGTGTTTATACATATGCCATACACTTCATTTCCCTAAGCAAATAGATTGAAAAAGAACTCAAAACTGCAGATAGTGACTTTTAACAGTGAAATAAAAGAGTTGTTTTTGTCAGCTATGTAATGACAATATGATTACACAGTGTCTAGTTTCTTGACAATGCAGAATTAATTGCAATAACTTGAATCGCTAATATGCTGACATTTTTGAAGAAGCATCAGGTTTATCTCTGAAGTAAAACAAAAATCTTCAGAAATTTGATTAAAAATGAAAACAAAGTAGAAAAAGTTACTACACTTTGTACAGCTAAAACTTAAAGGGTAACTTTTTTAGTTAATCAGTTCTGCAGTAGGTTGTTCTTCCATAGTTCAGTTACTGAAATATGTATCAACTAAAAATATTTTGGATAGCTGTGAACCTAGAAATTTAAAATTTTGCCTCCTGGAGGTGAATATGGAATACTGTCTGCTTTCTGAATTAATCTACTGCCATCACGTAAAACAGGGAAACACCATTTACAGTATAATACAAACATGAAATTGGAGGGGGTTGGCCCAAGCCTGCAATTCTAGTTTACTCTGTTCTGCCCATTTTCTGATTGGCTATTATTTTTCTAATCACTTTGTAAGACAGAAATACGTAAAGAAAATGAAAATTAGTTCAGATCAAAAAAATATTGTAATATCACACTATTATTCACAGATTACACTTCTTTGACACTGCTACATATCTGCCTATGTCTTACTGAAGAGTCTTTACTGTTCATTACAGAGCAAAGCAGACATGAACATGGATAGGAAATCAAGTCTGTACAGGCACTATTTTGTGCCCTGAAATTTAATAATTGATTAGAGAAATATGAAGACCGCAGGGAGGAAAAAAGGATCTGGGCTTGAAACAAGTGACAGCTATTACTTAACATTTCTGAAATTGCAGGGTTTGTACTTCTTTTACGTATGTGGCAACATATGTAGTGATTGAGAAATCACAGTTGATTCAAAGATGAATACTTTAATTAAAACATGCTCTGTTGAACTGATTCGTTATCTTAAAAGTAAGATTATATATAGTATTTAAAGCACAGAGGGTAATGATTTCTACGTGTACATTATGTCAGCAAAACATCTAGTGTAATATTTTAATATCAAATGTATACTATACAATATTGGTTTTCCTGGATGTATGTGCTTCTGTATGTTTATACAATGGAAAGAGAAGAATCGGTCAGTTCTGACTTGCTTTCAACCACTGTGTATCTATGAAAAAGTCATATCAAAGCTGTTCATTAGTAATTAAGACAGAGAGTACTTACCACTGTAGTTGCTCATCAGTTCATTGCTACCTATTTTCTTCCCATATTCACGAGGAGCCTTAACAGAGCACATAGACTTTACTGGCGCAGATACTCCACCTTTTTATTTCCTAAAAGTGCAATGCTGCTTACGTTAGTGACACACACAGTGGGTGGGAGAAGGGTTTATTCCTCACTGAAAGCAAATTCAAGATCATTTGAATCTTTCCCTTTTGAAAGGAGGAAAATGTTTGTGTTTATGATGATCTGCTGTTCCTGCTGAGGGTGGCAGTGTGGTACCATCCTCAAACCCAGAGAAAACGTCTTCTGCTTCAGCAGCCTTTCCGAATTTGCAGGGCAAATGTGCATTCATCCTGCAGTCTCCTAGCCTAGGTCGTGGGCTCACACTGATTACAGACCAATATATCAAGGCCTGATTCAGGTGATGTGCATACAGCAGTATAGGTAAATAACAATTTTTAAAAGTTATTCACGTGAAAGATTGACCAAGGCAAATTGTGTGGGGATTATCATTACAAGGGATTGTAATTCCAACCCCAGGAAAAGATCAATTGGTTTAGCTTTTAAGGAAAATGCCTTTCCTGAGGAGCTGGTGGATATAAGGATTTTGTTGACTTGGTAAACATGAAGAGTCTGAGGTCAGCATGCTGGCAGATGTAACCTGCATGTGTAACCAGCTCATGTAATCTATTTGGTTTATATAAAACATTTTATTTAAAATGGTTGCTATACCTACAGGAGCAGGACAGATGATGAGCTACTGACACAAAGTTGTTTAATAACTATGGACTGATGTTGAAAATATGGGGAGTAATGCAAAATTTGAATCTTTCTCTACAGTATTGACTGCTGATGAGTTCACTTTACAGCCAGTGTTACTTACAGGTGCAATGGCCTCAGTCAGGAGCTTTACGTAACTATAAATATTTCCTTGTAGCTCTGTTTCTGTATCTCTTATCTAATCACCTCTCTGCATTACATGAATAATTCTGCTGGCTTGAATGTTGGGGGTGTTGGGGTAGTTCAGAGTGGGATTTCTCTCTGTAAACACTACAGGAAACTCTTGACTTAGTTATGCAGTACAAGCAG
Source organism: Athene noctua (assembly GCF_965140245.1). NCBI lineage: Eukaryota > Metazoa > Chordata > Aves > Strigiformes > Strigidae > Athene > Athene noctua. The sequence continues at coordinate 51,119,910 of NC_134041.1, forward strand.
TTAACAGGTTGTTAAAACATTCTTTAACTTTGAATGACAAAACTGAAATTAACCTTTCTGCCTGTATTAATGAAAAGACTCTGTAAACTATCGGGAAAGGTAATCCCATCATTCAGACTTTAGTGGATGTCACCTGAAATGAGACTACAGAAGCTCCACCACAAAACTCATTTTATAAGAGAGCAATTTCTTTCCATGAGAACCATCTCTATGATGTAATAAAATTTGGTTATTTTCTAATATATTCTTGTGAGCGTTCATATTGATTGAAATAGTGCATATGCACTTGTTTATTCTGAAGGGAACTAGACAAAGTTATTAATATTATAATTTGGAAAATTAGTGTAATATATTTGAATATGTAAAATACAACACACTGAGTATTCAGGGTCTTGTATAGACCACTTTTCTTCAATGATTCAATGTAAGTGAAAATTCAAAGTAACAGAACTACAGCCTGGAAATACACCAAGAAATTTAACCCTTGCAAGGAAAGTCAGAGGAGCTATTTATTTGCTTAAATACTCTCAATTAAATATGAAATGAATTTTAAACAACTACTGTTAAGCCTTAGAGAGATTTGCTTCAAGATACATAGATTTTATTTTTTTTAGACTTGGCAAACTGGTCTAGATTTGTTACTGTGATAAAGATTTTTCTAAATAGGAATTGAATTCAGACCCACAACCAGCATATTATTACTGTGTGTGAAGATAAACACAGCATACTGGCATAAAAGAACCTGGAAGCTGTATAGTAAAAACATTCACGGGCCAAAGGGAATAGACTAGGAATAATGTTAAGGTTAAAAAAAAAAAAAAAAAAGTACTTGTACTTGCATGTAATTAATATTTGTTTATATTGTTAGCTTTAAACCAGGTCTTAAGCAGTATTTCTACATTTGTACACCTCATAAGCGAAATGTTGCAAGTGTCAATGCTGTTTATGCTGGCCAAGTTGTATTTAAGCGGTGGAATTATTAATATACCACATGCAGTTAAGACACAGAAGATCTCAAAGCTTTCCCATCAGAGTACTGACAAAGCTATGTCCAGTGACACCATACTGGGAGAGTTCTCTCCTGGAGGTTGGAGGGTTGCTAGCACAGGAACGAGATTATAAAGTTACTTGCTATAGCAAATGTTTTGATAAAACCTTACATTAATTAAACTAAAATATCGATGAAACAATTTAATTTTTTTAAGCTAAAAAATTATGGCTGATGAACTAGTTTACATGGACTAGTTATTTTTAACTGACATGCCTGATGTCATTGCCTCAGTATTGACAGACTTACATGAACATCTCTGGAGACTCTTACTTTAAGTGAGCTGTGTTATTATATTAAATCAGCAATATTTATATTCTAGTCTCTAGAATGAAAAAAAGGTTGAACATTATGAACACTTATGTTCCTGTTTCTGCAGTGTGATATCAATGCATGTAATTCAGTTTTACTACTTTTTTTCATGGAGAATTAGTATTTTGGCATAATGCACATCAAAGAAATTTTGCATGTATAACAAATCTTGCAGCACATTGAATCGTAAATTAGTATTCAGCTACCATCGTATTTTTTTTTATATCTCAAAATGCTGGATTTCACTCTATTAGAAAATGTTTTATTTGGAAAACTTCCTGTTAATCATGTCTTTGAGCCCAACATCACCCCAGTTACTTAAGTTTGAAACTGCTTCCTGACCTATCCACCTGCAACAGGTTTTTGTTTACTTTTACCATCATTTCATTAGAGAAAATAGGATCATATTTGCAGTAAAATTCTTGAAATATTTCTAATTTGTTTGCATCTGCGGCTATATTTACTTTCCACTTGCTGTGAGAAGAGGGGTGAAAGCATCTACCACTTAGTTTCCTTTCAAATCAGACAGTGAGGCTTTAAGCTTAAGAAGTAGTTCTATTTTTATGAGGTACTTGGGGATAATACAGTAAATAAGTAATTCCCAGTCTGTGACATAAAAGCAATAAGCCTTTTAGGACCTATCAAATGCAGCTCTGAAATGTGATAATAATAGTGGAAAATTGTATTGCAAATAAAAAGATTTTACAAGGTAAACTTCATGTAATCCTTGCAGGTTGCTATCCACAAGTAAGTGAGAGAAAGCTCAAGCAAGTTTGTGTCTTGGTTCCCTTTAATTATACTGCTTCATTTCCACATTCAGAAAACACCAAACCCACTATCACCCCTCCAGTTGGCCTGTTTTAACCTAAATCAACTTTAAGCAATGAACTTAAAGTGTAGGTTATTGTAGTGAACTAGACTGAAGCAGCAGTGTTTTCCAAAGCTCCCACAAGGCCAAATTTAACTCAGAAAATGCATGTTAAGGGGCAAGAGTGTCATATCCTCTCTGATGCTGATGTGCTGGCGCTGAATGTAGCAACCAGCATGGAGGAAACTTGCTGCTTTGCCATGGAACTTACAACAAGAGCACATCAGATAGAGTTTACACATCAAAACATGTAAAGAATATTTATATGGGGCCGTTCCTTTAGAAGCAGGCAGTGTCACAAACTAAGAGACAAAATGTCTGGATAAAGCTCTCCCATGCATTTCTGACCATTCGCACCACTCACTTGGCCAGCCACAGGCAGCCTGCAGGGCAGCCCTCAGCCCAGGAGGGTTTTGCAGCATGGAGCTGCCCAAGGACATGGACCAAACCACTCCTGGGATTCTTTATGCTATGCCAAGTCCGGGACTATACCCACGCTGCAGAGAAATAGTGAACTGCAACTGTCTGTTAATCCACAGGTGCTCACTGACCAAGGGTGAGGTGTGACTACAGTCATTTGTTAGTGAGGGATACAGTGCTTGTGGTGGATGAGCTGTGCAAGAGTTGGCATGCCCTCATCCGTACGGCCCACATGGGTATGCCGCATCGCTGCACTTGCAGGTCTTTAGTGCAGATACTTGCACAGTCTTGGGCAAGCCCCTGTCTGAGTTTCCCTGAGAAGTGGTATAAATTCTGAAGGGACACTTGCTTCTTTCCAAGAAATAGCAAAAATGCCACTCTGATAAAAACAAAGACTATTTTAGTGATGGTGAGGCTTTAAACAGCTGTGAACAACTGAAGGAGGTACAGGCAATCCTGGAAAGCACTATGCTTTGGAGATGTTTCTCAAATACCATCCCACCTACTCAGTCTGGGAAAGACCATAGGACTGACAAAGGCATGTGGTCATGTCACAAGTAATCACAACATTCCCCTGCACCTTCTGGGCAATGATTTTGTTGCATTTATCATTTCTGCAGAGGAAGTAAGAAAGGCCTATAGACACCCTGAATTAGGAGACTAAAGAAACAGGCAAAGAACAGTTTAATACTCTTTCGGGGGTTTTTTGCTTTTGTTAATCTTGAACATTACAGCAGGATTTATTTTTTTTTTTTACATAAACTATCTCTTAATGAATCTTACAGCTTTTAAATGTTTGTTTCAACAGCAATCTGGGTTCACCCTCTTAGTCCCCAGTGGCCATGTGGCAGCACAGTTAATGAAGCCAGTGTCCTGCACAGTGGCACTGAAGGAGGTGACTTGGCTGCTATTTGTTTCAAGTTTCCAACTCCAGCCTGAATAACCAGTATTATTTTACTCTTGTGCTGGATTTTGGCTGAAGTCCCAAATTGCTCTTGAACTCAGATTTTTCTGAACTGTGGTTGAGGGAATAAGATCAGGACTCAATGAGAAGTGCCTGAGGGACAGTGTTTGGCTGGTTTGCATTAGGATTTTGTGTTGCAGGGGGATTTTTTGTTGCTTGTATTATTCCTGTTTTTTTCTTTTTATGGTCATGTTAACAGTTCCTTCGAGGGTAAGGTAGGTATATATATTTCCTTAATAAAAGGGTCATTAAGGGAAGGACTCAAGGAAGGTGGTTCATTCAAGAGTTGCTTGGCTGATGGATTCATGAGGATGCTAAAGGTACAGAAGACTACATGGGAGGCAATACTGAAATGAGAGCAAGAAGGTAAAAAACGGATAGTGAGCAGAACTGGGTGAGTCTGGAGAGGTGGTATTACCAACAAGGGGACCTGTGTTTCCCTCCTATAAATTAATGGTATGGTCCAGCTGTCTTTATTAAATCAAACTTAAGGGATGGATCATAAATATCCAACTTTCACTAGAAAGAGGTGATGAAAATTACCTGGAAGAATTCCAGTAGAATTCTCATTTACTAGGTGACTTGTACAGATGTAGGTTTAAATAAATAATTTTAATGTAAGTACTGCATTCCTGTACTTTGCCATTCCTGTGCCCCAGACAGTCAGATGGAAATAGGATCAATCTACAGAAATCTTGGATTCACACCTTGGGGTGAAAAAAGAATGAGGAAAAAAAAAAAAAGGGGGGGGGGAAGGGGGGAGATCAACAGCTGCAATTGTCTCAGTCAGATAAAGTATTCATTACTAGTGAGAATATGAATGTTATTCTGTATTTTAAACTAGTGCAGTTACTAGAACACTAGTACATACTCTAAAAACTAAAGACAATAATGCTAGCTTTCTGCTTTCTGCAGATGACCAGTAAAATCATTTAATCAAAGTAGCTTTTAAATGAATTTTTTAATCGTAAATTTTGCGATTTTAAGAACTGCAGGCAAACACTTTTCATAAATGAGTGCATTATGCAACAGATCTTCAGCTTGTCATAGTTGTCCATTGCTGCTATCATTATTATCTTTCAGAAGATAAGTGTATTAAATATGTGCAAAATGTTTACCATGTCTCAGTTATTGGCAATCATTTAGAGCAGTGATGATAGATTACTACATAAATTATGGAATAATCTGGTATACTGTTAAATGCTCTAATATTTGACTTAGTCTTATAGACTACATCTGGAAACAATTTAAAGCAATGTTATTACTGTTTTTTCTGAAGTAATACAAGTCTTCATGTTTTAAACTTAGTTTAGCAGCATTTCATTCAGAATTTCTTAGACATTAAAGCACACCAATTGTAACAAATGGAAGATGCATTAAATCCTCTCCAGAGATAAGAAACAGATTAAAAACTCAGATGAAAAAGTCTGATGTGAACATAGGAAAAGAGAAAATACTTTTTAAGAGGAAAGGACTACTAGGAGGTGAGAGAAGGGCATAGTTAAAAGGGAAAGGGCAACAAATAGATGGGGGAAAGGGAGCAAAGGAAAGTGAAACATTAGAAAATTAAAGAAAAATTAATGCTGAGGCAAGAGCTGAAGGATGGCAATGGGAACTTTGTAAGAAAAGACTAACAGCTTGAGGTTGGCAGTGTTTGTGTTTGTACATGCTAATGTAGCCCCCCTGACAGTTATTCCAGGAGCTTGGTAAATTTAAATGAGAGATGGCTTTGTGAAAATGCATTTTTCTATTCCATACTGCTAGGCAGGCCTGTGCCACAGTGGTAAGTAATGCTTTTCCCTGAATTCCAGACTGTTCTTTGACACACGGTGTAAAAAATAATAATGAAAAGCACTCAGAGCAAAAGAGAAGCAGAATAGACTGGGGCTAATCTGCCAGAACTCAGAGGAAAAAACATTTTTCCCTGCCACAAAGAACACTATTGTTCCTATGTTAAGTATTTATATTTGCCTACATTTAAACCAAGCTGTCTTAGTCTGTTTTCTTACAATGCGGAAGCATGTGCCAGTTACTGTGACAGTGTACAGTGGCACAGCTCCAGGGAGGAGCCCACCTTTGTGATTTCCAGGGCTCTTCGGTTTTTCTCAGCCTGCTTACACTGATTTTTTTGGTGATGGAGAGTGAGACCTGCCCTTTATGGTTGGGAAATCTCACCATCTGTTCAGAACATAAAAAGTTGGTGTTCCATAAGGGAAATAAGCCTGTGAGAAACCTGAGAATTCTGGGAAACATTGGTTATTAATGACTGATATCCACATATGTTCCTCTGGTAAACCTTATTAATGAATTTGGTGTATACACGTTCATATAGGCTTTGTCACTAAGTGTTGCAACTCAAAATTTCATTTGCTCTGAGCTAGGAAACTTTTGTGTGCGTCAGTTTCTTTTCATACCTAACAAAATTTAGCCAAGTATCTCTATGCAGTGCATTTCCGTGGTAGGCCATCAAGTCAGGGAGATTCTCTCTACCAATATTAGAAGAATTTCTCCTTTATTTAGCAGAAATGAAGCTGCTATTAATATAAGCAAGCTGTTATTAACAGATAACTACTCACACAGTACTTTCAATTATTTCCTCCTACAGTCACACGCATGCTTGCACTCGTTACGCAGTGAGGAGATGGAGAGGGCTGGCGTGCTAGTGTGTTTGCTCCAGCAGATCAGTTTGGAATATTTATAAGAGAAGAAACCAAGAGAAGAGCATGGGGGGATTGTCAGTACATAAATGTGACTTAACAGGACCAAATAACGTGGATTTTTGATGCCAAAGCACTCTTGCTGAGAATACTTCTGCCTGTGACCATGGCCTGATGACTTTAAATTATAAGGAGTGTACCAAAAACATGAGACCCCAGAAAAATTATTGTCATCTTCAATTCAAGTTCAAGCTGTCACTTGGAACTTCTGCCCTCAATATTGCAAATTAAATTTAAAGCAGTAGATGGTTATCTTGAAAGCAAGTGGAAAACTCCATTTTTTTTAAGCTGAGCTCAGTTTGTCATTATGGAATGCTTAAAGTTCCTGTACATCTTTGCATGTTCGTGTAATTTCTTTGGTCATACGCAGTATAAAGGGGGGAGGGGGGAAGAATTATTCCACATTAATATAGTTTAATAGTACTGTAATTTAGCCCATAAGAGGATGAAACATCTTAAATCTCCAAAGTGTACTGACCTGGTATATTTTTACACTGTGTGGTATTGTTGCTTGGAGAAGTTCCTTGATGCTAAAAATAATCATTTCTACACTGTTTTCTATCTCCAAGGTTACAAAATCTTTTTAACCTAAGCATAATTAAGATTATACCTACAGGATCTATTTTTAGCATGTTAGATTTTGTGATGTAATGTTCCAGTAGACACAGCTGATTTCAGAGCAAGTCTGCTCCATGTGAGAGTGAACAGAAGTGAAACCAGTAATTTCCATAGGCAGCTGTTCTTCACAGCTTTTAGCAGTGGTCCAAAACTTTTCCTTAATGACCCACAGGTCTTTAAAGACCAGCTATCAATTTAGAGAAAGAAGATCCATGTAAATCTTTAAGAAATTTGAAATCCAAGTTAAGAAGTTTGAAATTTGACATTTTGTAATGGGTTTGAAACTAGAATTATTAATTGAATTAACTTTTTACACTATTTTCTTGTTCCAAAGTCTTTTCAGAAATAGAGTGAAAATCATAAAATGAATTAAACTGATGTGCCTCCCAGTTCAGATTATTTTAGAGGGCTAAAACCATTATTTTTTTTCATGTTGCATTTTAATGTTTAATTAATTCCATAAGGGCTAGGTGAACATGAAGGCCTGGTGAAAGCTTGTGATCCAGATAACAGAACTGCTATCCTAACAGTTTGACAGCCAGACTGCCACATGTGTCAGATACTTGTCCTGCAGTTTTTAAATTAGTAACTGCTCACAAATTACTGCCTTTGACTGTCAGCTGTTACCCATCCCTTGCAGGGCCTTGCTGGGTGCAGTGGGGGCTTCAGCTGCCCAGGAGGGCTGAGCTGGGAGGTGGCAGCTGATGTCCTGCTCTCGCTCTGCATCCCTTCCTGAGCAGGGCTGGTCCTGCTCTAGCCGTGTCACCCTCCTTACCCAAGTGTCACCCGGGGCTGCCAGTGACGGTATAAGCTTTCTGCTTTGTGAATGCAATTGCTGCCATACAATGAAATATCTGCTGGAAATATCACCAGCAGGATCTGAATTGGTGGTTAATTCCTTATTCCAAGCGTGGTGATCATGCTTGGGAAAGGGTAGCACCATGAAAATGAAAGGGTCTTGTCTGCAAATGAGAACTGATTTCAGAGCCTGCTAATTTGTAACTAAGCTAGTTATGGTACCTTATTTCTGAGGCAAAAAATCCCCTGTGCTGGAGGAAAGTGGGTTGTGCAAGAGCTGTTGAAATGTGATAATTTCACTGGAAAAGAAACTCTCGTGCAGGAATTTCTTAAAAAGACAGTCAGCTGGGAATATTTTTTCAGACCTAAATCTTTCATTCTGCATACCTACTCAGAGAATTTCATCCCCCTTGTAACTTCCTCTTTCCAAAAGATGCTTGGGGGAAATACTGAAATAATAATTTCATATATACTGAAATAATACTGAAAATACTGAAATAAATTAAAAACTGAGATAACTATTGTACAAAATAGTTTATTAAATAAATCAAATATCTATTGGTACTCTCATAGACAGGCTGAAGGTTTGAAGAGTTAATGATTTTAATGACAGAATGATACTGAGATATTTAATTTCAGAAACGATACTTTCAATTTGAAGACACAGCCATCTGATGATGCTGAGAGATGTAGAAAGGCTATTTCTAGAACCAAGACTGTTGGATAAGAATATGCTTACACATTTAAGTAGGTGAAGATGCTGTTGAGATTATATGGGAAAATACCAACAATACAAATGACAGTTTAAACAGAATGCTAAATTGGGGTGTGTTAATGGAAAAAGAGGATGAAGGATGCTTCCTGCATGCTGAATGATTAAAGCATACATTTTGGTATAGAGAACCACTAAAGGAGAAAAAGGTAAATGAGATCTGAAATTACAGAGGTGTCTTTAGTAAGGCGGCAGATCTGTACTTTCATTACAGATATAGACTGAGTTGGTGCTGGAAAAGGGAAGTCCACTGAGAGAAACAGAGGACTGGAAAGCCATTTCTGTGATGCAGCTGATACATGTGAATCTATGGACACCAAACTGAATCTCCTTTGTTAATATATGCACAAATTATGTATTTTATAAAATGACAGGTTAGCGTCTCAATTTAGGACTGCGGATGCAGCTGGAAATAATCAAACCTAACCTTTTTACCGAATTTATAAATCAATGCAAATACGAAAAAAAAAAAAAAAATCCTTTGCTTTAAACATAGTTATTTAATTCTTTCTGCTATTTCAAAGAGAATTGAAATGTGGTGAAGAAGACTTTATATAAAGCAAAAATACTAGAAACCATGGAAGTAATAAATGTCAATGACCAGTAAACTAAGATATACCACTTTCTAAAATTCAGGTTGACTTTGAAAGTCTGTCCTTTTTCTCCCCACTTTTGTCAGTCTACTGAAGTACAAAACTGAAAAAGAGAGCATGAAACCTCCCAGACACTAAATAAAGATGACCACACTGAAATGCTTGTATCCAAAGTCATGTAAGGCATAGAGAAATTCACATGGAGAAAAGTCTCATAGTGAGAACCTGAAAGCAAGCCTGAAAATATCTGAAAACTAACATCTCTGTAGATAGTTCTCTGTGGTGCTCATGGACGTGCATAAACTCAGCACAGTTACGTACTGAAATGAGGTGGGGTGTAAAAAGAGCAGCAGGTTTTTACAGTGCAAAGATTAGCAGTTTCCATTTTGGTAAGGGGTAGTAAATAGTCCAACACAAAGTGGTGCTTAATTATTTCCCAAAGCAAAGCCTACTTTCTGTAGCTCTGTTGGAAGGGAAAACATGTTATGTTTCTAGAACATAGAGAAGCAGGTGGGCTGAATTATCATGGGTATATTTATGGCTATGGTTAACAAACATACGCAAATTCAAGATACTTGGGATTTTTAAGATCTCTCCCTTTTTGCCACTGTCTTCAGATAGTCCCTCGGGATGGATGCAGTCAACTTCCCTTCTAATATTGACTGAGTGACATCTGATGGACAATGTGTCTATGTGCTGCCACTGCTTTTTTCTCTGTGGATGCTCACTTATTAAAGAACAAATCACTTAACAGAGGGTGAGTGGGTAGTGGGTAGTCAGACATGGAAAAAAGTATTTATTTTAAAGTTATTCTTTTTCATTTTATGCATATTTTCCACATCCTGTCTACTTTTATCCTTTTGAAGAACTATTAAAATTGAGTGACTTAACCTGATCTAAATAAGTACAGTTATTTTTTGAAAGTAACTGCTTTGGGGTGATTAGTATATTTATTTTTGTCTTAGCTACCAGTGTGTTGCATGATAAATTAAGATTTAACAGGACAAAAATTAATTTTGGTCATAAAACCAGATAGAGAAGATAGTAATAAAACTGTCTCCTTCAGTCTTAAAACAGCAATTATTCAAGGCCTGTATGCATGTTGATAATTTATTTTTCTTATATCCTTTCTGTAATTCACTAAATTTGAGAGGTATTTTGAAGTTCTCATTATGAGACAGGGCAACTGGTACTCACTATCTTCCCTTATCAATTAATTCATGGTATGTTTACTACTGATCTTTCTGATAATTCTTTTTTTTTTTTCTTGTTCTAATCTCTTAGAGCTTTGAGGATTTTTTTTTTCTGTTTTTCTTCATTTTTCTCTCAGTGTAATCCCTTTTCATAAGCCCCACCTCTTTCACTTTACGGTGACCCCTTCTTTTCTTGGTATTGGTGGCCCCATAACATGAAAAGTGAGATTTTAAGAGATAAAGGTGGCTGTTAGCTGCTGCTGAGAGCTCTGTCCTGTGTAGCCAGGAAGGGTTCCCTGCTCTGTGGGAGCATCAGAAGTTGGGAATTTTTGCTGTGGTAAGCCATTATTAGGACTGCCACTCCTGTCAAATAAAACAATAGGAAGATATTAAAAGATGCAAACCATAAGAATAAAAGATCAAAGGAATCAGAAATACCACTAACACTAGTGTATTTGCTAAAAACCAATAGTAATAGTTTTGTCTAGCTTTATTCCCAGTTCTTGGAAGGAAAAAAAAGAGCTCTGTTGCCAGCAGGGGAGTACCAATGCACCGTGTAACTATGATGTATAAAAATTATCTGCGAAGCAGACTTCTAAGTCAGAGTGTTGCCCTATGTTTGTCACTGTGATGGTTTTATTAAAATTACCGAGCAAACTGAAGAGCCTCTAGAATTTGGTTTAGAATATTTACAGCTGACGTGGGTAAAACATCAGGTGCATGAAATAACCTGAGCAGAAAGAGCAACTGGTGTTTTGTTAATTAGAGGCTTGGATAATCAATGAGACATGTTAACTTTTTAGAATATACTTTTTTTTTTTACACTAAGTTGTAAAGTTTATGAAGATTAATTGGTTTCGCTTTTAGTATGTTAATGCATCTCTTTAAATAAAAGTAGTGATAGAATCTTTAACAATATTATGAGATAGTAGCACTGAAAGTATGTTGAACCTATAGAATACGGTATTGAAAGCCTGTTACCGAGTTACACCTAACAGATAATTTGCTAATGAGCATATAAACTAGGTTGGTATTTTAAGGTGTTAGAGAATGAGCTTTTAGTACTGCTTCTTTCAAATGACATTTCAGTGCTCATCGTTCACGTTTGCTTCTGTTAGTCTGAGGCTGAGTGTGGGAGCCTGTTTGCATGTTTTGCTGAAGTTTTGTGGATTTTTAACAATAAGGGTGTTAACTTGTTTCATTTGTTTTGTAAAAGCATAATTTGTCCTCAATAGCTGTGACTGTTTAGAGGAACAAACCTAACAAATTAACTAGAAAATTGATTCACCTCTACAAACAAACCCAGGAACTTCTTTTTTTTTTTTTTTTTTTTTTTTTTGTCAGCTTCAGTGAACATCATTACCTCTCTGTTATCAGTTTTGTAGCGGTCACACAAAACCAGTAAGTAGCTGACAGGTTGCTCTCTAGATATGTCATCTAAGTACTATGATCCCTATATTGCAAAAATGATAGAGATGGGCAAAGGCTATGAAACTTTAACATGAATGGAGAAGAAAATAGCCAGTAAATATGACAGGGTAATGGTTGAGTAACAGACAAGCTAGATGGTTTTATCTGTTTCTCTTTAAAACAAAACATCAAGATCTCTGAGGAAATTACATTAAAGTGGAAGAGGAACCAGCAATAGTTATATGGTCTGATGCAAGAAGCAGCAAAGAAATGAAAGGGGCTTGTATTGGAGCTGAATAATAGAGGAGATAGCAATGTTTACTGATGACTTTAAAAAGCTGAAGAAATGCAGTAAAAAAGGTGTTATCTTAGAGGTAATACGTGGGTTTGGGGTGACTAGATCTGTGAATATACGTATAGAGGCAGCACAGTGCATCTTCTGAGAAGAGGGTTACAAATACTTAAACTAAGACAAGGAAGTAAGACAAAGGATGGCAACTTAAGTAATTTTTATAGAGAATGCATTTCATAAGTTTAAGGCTAAGGTACAATACTTGTTTGTGGCAAGATGAAACTGAAGATCATCTCATCTTTTTACATAAATACCAAAAGTAATTTTTCGTTTTTCAGAGAATTGCAGTCTTTAAAAATAATGTTCAGTGCACTGAGACAAATACTGTAGAGTTTGCTGCTTGTTTGTCTGTTTCTTCATGAGTCACCCAAGAGGTTTGCTTTTCACAAAGTAAGTGTTTTGGGTATCTAAAATAAGCATTTGAATTTTAGCTGTTGCAGAGGAACATGGAGATGTGGAGGACTTGGCCTACTATGTTGTGAAAACTGTCAAGTCTGGGGCAATTGGAATGTAGGAGAGTGGACAAAGGACCTGAAAGCTGGAGGAAAAAAACCAAATCAAACCCACAAACAAAAACAAAAGATTGGCACTATTAGTGCTTTTGGCTATTTGTCTTTTTCTAATGTCTGATACCTCTTCCTTTCCAGAAGAAAGCTGTCCTAATTGCTTAAATCAGCCTCCCTTTGTAGGGAATTCTGCTCCCTCTGGTGCCCAGCAATTTAAAATGTTCATGGTCTTTCTGGGATGCTCACTGTGTACCATCTGTTGCAGAGATGCTGGGGATGGAGGGTTGTGTATCTGCTGCCCCCCTTTCCAGTGCTCCTGGCGGGTAGGTGGTGACATGAACCAGCACACTGGGACTATGTCTAGGAAAGCCTGAGGAATATTCAGCCTATCTCTGCTGTGTTTACACACAAAGTTTCCTGAAGCTGCCACTCCACTCTGTTGCTTAAACATAGAGTGTGATACCTTGTCATCTAAATACATACACCCAGGCCATGCCGCTAAGCAAACAGAGATATAATGACTTAGATATTGTTCTTGAGACTGGTGATAGGAGGACCTGTTTCTGTTTAAAGTATTTCAGATGTTTTCATACCAATTCTTTCTGTGGAAACAAGCTACTTACTCTTCTAATGCCTGTAAGTTTGTTCCCAGGCTCCCTGACCCTCTTTTCCTATGGCTGTTTCCTTCCCCCATCCCAAAGCTGAGAGGTTCTGGCCCTGGATTCCAGCACTAGGGCCTCCGTTCCTTCTGTCTCCTGTTTGCTGGAAATGGAGCTAACATGTCCCAGCGCTCACTCACTCTTGCTCCTTTTCTGAGTCCCAAGGGCACCATACCTTGTCTGCAAAACAGCAAATTCTAGACATCTGTGAAGTTTCATGTTTTTAGACACAAGCAAACTTGTGTAAACTTAGAGGAGTAAGATGATTGAGAGTAAGCTCTTACTACGGCTAGGAAGAAGATGGATATTTAAGACACATTTTGTTCCTCCGAAGCTGCACAGGATGCTTGGGTTTGTCCTAGGAGTAGAAAAGTATCATTCCTCTTGTTTTGCTATTCTTACCCCTCCTCTCAGTATGCATGGAAACTACATCCTGAGTTCTCTGGTTTCCTCTTTTTTTTTATTTCTGAGTTTTTGAGCTTCCTCCTCACACTGTCTGGAGCCTTATCAGAGTACAAATGCCTGCCTCCGGGGCTGCTTTTTTTCCCCTTGTTTTGTTTTCTTATGGAAATGACTGCAACACAATATCCACTATTGCAACCCACAGACCAGCAAAAGGCGGTCAGACCTTTGCTTAAAGGCAGGAGGATCAGCAGGCAGAACCAAACTGCTGTGGCAAATCTGGATCTGACCTTCTGCAGAAGAGGAAGTCTGCATCTCATGTCACATCAGGCTACGAAATCCACCCTTCCCCTCCCCTGTCATGGCCAAAGGGGGAAAGTTTGTTTCATCACTGTCTCTTACACCTAAACTGAATGGCTGCAGAATGTAGCTGTGGAAATATTATTTATGTGTTTATCATTCCATCACTTAATGTAGATCACCTTCAACTCCCTGCAGCTCTGTGAATGACCTGGATGTTTTCAGGTGTAGTAGACCATAACTATCAGTTCATAGCAACCCTTCCCTCAGGACCCTTGTGTTCCAGGTGACATCTTCCTCTTGTGTGAAAATGTTGTTTCATGTTTTATGGTCACCGACTAATGATGTCCCATCCTTCCTCATTAAGGTTTCATCTGTCTCAGTTCGAAGTTGAACTTCCTCGTTACTGGCAGACTTGTATAAAAGCTTATTGTAGTTTGTCAGGTACATACACAATTTTAGAAGACTTGAAATACATCAGTCTGAGCATCCACAAGCTGTGTTAGACATGGCATGGAGTCATGTCTATCTTTATCTGAGGGGTGGTCTGTAGATATCTCCCACTTCTGAAATTTGGACCCCTTAGCCCTTAGGCAAGCTCTTCACTAAGCTCAGCTAACAGTTTCTTGAGTTTCTACTTGTAAAGACAGTAAATATAAGCACAGCCATTTGAAAATCAGTCCCAAATTCCAACTGTATTTTCTGATACTACCTTTCAGTGGGGTTTAATTCATTTAATGTGTGGCATTTTATATATATATCTATTTTATTTTCTGTGATGACACTCTACCAGCAAGTGTTCTTTGCAAATGTCATTGTGTGACTGATACATAAGCACTCATAATTTTATCAGTCTTGTTAAAAAAAAAAAAGTCAGTAGTATTTCTCACTGATAAATCTATGCAGGTGATATTTATTACGGTGAAGATCTTAAGTTGCATTTATTAACTGAGCATTGTATCAACTATACTCTTATTTTTAAAAGATTGGGTGTTCAAGGTGGCTGAAAAAATTAATTCTGTCACGCTAAACCCTTTAAAAATGTTGCCCCATTATCACTGGAGGTAAGGTCAGTTCTCCCTTACTTGCAGCGCCCAGGCCAATTTTTCTGAATAAGATGACAAATACTTACAGTCCACTTTCAGCTTTGTCTGCCGAAGCATTACTCCTCAAGCTTTTGAACCAAAGCTGACAATAATTCAGAAAGAATTTAACTCACTAAAGCCCTATTATGTAGACTGTTTTATTTTGTAGATCTCTGTTTTCCTGTTCACAGAAAGATTATAAACAGGTGTGTCGTCTTTCCACTTTGCAGTAATATAGGCTAGGTCAATGTTTGTTTGTGAAGGAGAAAGAACTGGTCTTTGTTGGTGATGGGACTGCCATAATGGAAGGGATTTGAAACCCCATGTCAAGATGTGATTCTCGAGGTCCTCACATCAGGACCCTGCTCTTCCTGCCTCAGGGTGAGATCTCTGGAAATTGGTGGTGGGCACAGAGCTGGATGGTGTCCAGCTGCAGGGCAGTGTGTCCACTTGTCTGGCTCCAAAGAGACGCCCCAGGAGCAGGAGGGTGAGATAGTAAAAGTGACACCTGTAAGAGCAGAGTGGGCTCTGGCCCAGGCAGAGCATGGCAGCTGGGTGCTGGTGGCAGTGGCCTGTGCTCCAGTGACTTCACCCTCTGGGTGACCAGTGGAGAAGGTACATGGGGAGGGGGAAGAGCCCCAGAGGCTGGGAAGCTGGTGGCCACTGCTCTGAGAAGGAAGTGAAAGAGCCTGGGTGGTTGACAACTTCCTTTGGAGTTGGGAGGCAGGCAGATCAGTAGGCAGGAGCGGGGGAGCGCAAGTGGTCTGAATGTCAGAGACTATGCAGAAAAGTTGCTGAGAGTCCTCCAGCGCTGTCCTGTATTTCTTATTTGTGTGGAGTCAACCTGGGAGGTGTGAAGAGGTTCAGCGGGGATAAAAGGTGGGGGTAGGGGGTTCCCCTCAGGACTTCCTGGCAAGTAGTCAAAAACTGGCTCTTTCCTTAAGTTCCCCAGGAGATGCAGCCTAGAGGGCTGGTAGGTGCAGGAGGTGACTTGTCAGGAGTTACTGCAAATTTATCTCCTTTCATGGTTGGTTGGGTTGTTGGTTGGGGTTTTTTCCTATGGGCTGGACATCATATCTGGAAACAAGGAAGGTCATCTCTTCTCAGGACAGCTCTTTGTGTATCTCACTGGTGCAGAGGGTGTCTGCTCGGTCTTATGCAACAGAAAAAAAAACCAAAAAAACAAAAAACCAAAACCTAAACAACAACAAAACCAAAAAACTCGTAACAAAATCCTTTCTCTCTGCAGCCAAAATGACATCTCCCCCCCGGAGCCAGCGATGCAATCCTGCATCAGAGCAGGGCCCCAGCGGAGCCAGCAGCGGCCGTTCCCTCGCGTAGCCCCCCGGGCGCGCCCCGCTCCCCCCGGCCGTGCGGGACCCTCCGACCCGGCCGAGGAGCCCACCGGCTGGTAACGCGGCAAGTCTAAGGTAATCTGTGCTTCCAGGAAAGCAGGAGGTCAGCCTGCAAGTTAGGTGGATTGAGTCATGTAGAGTTAAACTAACCCCTCCCACAGCCATGGACCACTAAAGCGCCCATTTTCATGAGCACCTCTCACTAAGGCAGCTCAGAGCCGGCAGAGGCTGAGAGAGGAAGAGGGGGAGAGGGAGGAGGGAGCGAGCACCGGCACTGATGGACGAGCCAAAGGGTAAGGACCGAACGAACCGGTGATCTCCAAAAGCAGCCCCGACACCCGGCGAGGGGGGAGGCAGGGCTCGGCAGGCAGCCCCCGGGGTGGCGGCATCCCGCGGCCGGCGCTCGGGGGAGGCTCTGCACGTTCAGGAGGAGCTCCTGCAGATTTGCCACTCAGGAGGGAGCTGGGAGCTGCGGCTGCGGCATCCCCGCGCGGCGCGTCCCTCCCTCCGCGCCCGCGGAGCGCTGGCGGCGGTGGGCGAAGGCTCCGCGGCGGGGGGCTCGCCTGGGTGGGCGCAGCCTTGCCGCAGTCCTCCCCCGGCTGACATCATCTTCAAGCCTTCTGGAGTCCTGGCCGTTTCGGAAGGGGCAATGTCAACTTGTGCCCGGGGTGCCCGAGAAGGCAGGAGGCCGCGGCCGCTCGGGGGAAGCTGGAGGTGGCCGCGGGCTGCCGGGGCGGGCAGGAGCGGAGGCTGCGCGGCGGCGTCTGGCAGAAGTTTGGCCGCGTCAGTGCGAGGGATTTCCCTCCCTCGCTGCGCAGGGGAAGAGCCGGCGCTGCCTCCCCGGCTCAGCCCGCTCTGCCCGTGGGGCTGGTGCGGAGCTCCCGCGGCGCCGAGAACCGCACTGAAAGCACGCAGGGAAGGGGAAAAAAAAAGGGGGGGGGGGGGGCAAAACCAAAAACTCAGTGGAAGTATTGGCTGTTAGGAAACGGCAGTGGAAAGCGATAGCGCTGAGGTGGGAAGAACTCCTGTGCTGGGGTACGAGGGGCTCCCGGTGCGTGGGCTCGGGGCCAGAACCGGCTCGGTGGGGC